>NC_143231.1:6157512-7405024 GCF_030267445.1 Bombyx mandarina | reverse complement strand
AAATGAAGAAAAAAAAAAACTAATATTAAAAAAAAAAAGACGACGTGCCCGCTGAGTTTCTTGCCAATTCTTCTCAGGACGGAGGCTAGTTTTTGTGAATTGGCGGCAGTTCTTGTTGACGTTCAACAAGTATGTACTTTCATTTATGTTGAATATTTTTTTTGTATTTGATATCCAGCTCACTTCTACCCCAAGGGCGATTAGAACACAGCCACTGTAACAAAGGACTGGAGACTTCAAACAGTGCCACGTATCATCCGGCTTTAGAATGAACTCCCCTCCACGGTGTTTCCCGTGCGCTATGACATGTCCTTCTTCAAACGTGGAGTATTCAATGGCAGGCATTGACTTAGCTCTGCCCTTGGCATTGCTGGCGACGGTAATCACTTATCATCAGGTGGGCCGTATGCTCTTGTGCCTACACAGGCAATAAAAAAAAACAGGAAGCGTTATTTTACGGGTCGACTTATCTGACCATATTAACTAAATAAATGATAGTTAATAACTTTTATTTTCTATTGTTTAGTTGGATTTTCTATAAAAGCATATTTTGTTAGTTTTTTTAAACTATTATTTATGTTTAATTTTTTAGTTGAATTTCAATTTTTGCAAAACATTTTTTATTTTTTTTAAATATTGAATTGTCATCGGTCCTTAATAAGTATACCAAATTTCGAGTTAATCCAACGATTTAGAGGGGGTCAAAATCATGTTCAAAGATTCCGTTACAAACATACATACATACACACGTCTGAAGCTAATAAAAGCGTATTAAAAAAAAAGAACGTTGACAACTCACTTGTTGATATGCGTTGTATTCCGAATGGACTTGTCGGAAAGCTGAAGGCTCTTTTTCGGTTTCATTTTCCGGATGCTCGTGTGCCAACAAGTGCTTCCTCAGATAGGCCTGTCTGCGGAACAGCTTGCCGCATCGCTGACACGAGAACCGGCCAGCGTCGGTTGAAGGAGGGTCTCGTCGCTTAGTGGTCCCCGGCACGCGGGGCTTGTGCCAGCGACGATGGGAGGCTAGGTTAGCTGGACAGTTGAAAACCTGAAAAAATGCTTTCGTCTAAATTTAAAACATTCCACAATGGGACAGTTCTGAATGGCATTCCTGTTTTTAATCAAATATGTACATATTAATAGATACATATGATCATAACGAGAAGCTGAGGACCGGACGAGATGGAAACAGCTCACGAGACTGGCCACGGTCAAGTTTCAGGGACACGACCTTCAGCAATGAAGAAAGCGACGAAGAACAAGAAGAATGATCATAATAATGATGCCGATTTCTGCAACTCGTTCTGCCGATAATTGTTTATTAATACGCCTCTAGGTTGCTGATATATCTCATTTCAGACATAAATGTTCTAGAATAGTCTAGTCCCGACATTCGAGGATGCCATTTACAAAATTTAGTTTAAATTAGAAGATTTGTCACTCGTTAGTCATTGGTTATTTGGTTATCGAGAATTTTGTGAGTTGCTATGGGTTTATCGCACTGCCTTGCACATTTCTACTGAAAACTAATTCCGGTTTGAGGAGTAGGGGACTTTTTTTCGAAAATCTCACTTCTGAGTGACGGAACAAAACTGTAAAGTGACAAAAGAGGTGGGCCGTATGCTCGTCTGCCTACAAGGGCAATAAAAATAAAATAATAAAAAAACTCTGAAATAACATTACACTGATAAAAACTAGATTAAACCGTAAAAGTCTACGACTCGCGAACACAGACCAAAATTAAAAAAAAATATCTTTGATATAATTTTCTTCTATGTAGGTACATAACAAAACAAAACCGAGTATTTAATCCTTTTAATTTTAATGTCGAATTCAAATCGATCACCATTAATATAATTAAAATTTAGAAGACCACACTATAAAAACATTTAACTACCAACCACTCTATGGCAATATATTCCCATGGAAACAAACTGAGTTTTCACAGTTGCACCGCACCCTCGATTTTATTTGTTGTTACAGAGCATTCAACAATTGGCTTCATATCACTATAACGTGATGGAGTGCTAATTGTAATTTAATAAAAAAAATTGAGTGGAAGATAATAATGTATGTGAAAATTTGGAGGAATCAAAATATGTATAACTAGATTTCCATGACGAGGGCACTGAAAATGAACAATAAGTAGTTCCGGAGCATATTAACAGCTCACATGAGTGGTTTCTATCTATTGCTATCGAATTATCCAGCATATTTATGCCGCGAAGCTGTTACACGGTCCGGTTTTAATGGTGAGACAGACGTTTTACATCATAAGCTTCATTTATTTGGACCTCAAGGCTGCGGTTTCTATAAGCCGCAATAACCGTTTAATAAACCAGTCAAACCATTTGCTCGTCTGTGGATCGCAATAAAAATAACAAATATAAATTGATTAATTGTAATACCTTGTCGCATTCAGGGCATCGATATTCGATGTGAACTATGCGTGAGCACCTGTGCTGTGCCAGAGCAAATGCGTCCCCGTATAATCGTCGGCACAATCTACAGATGTACTGCCCCAGTCGATTCTCAATGCTCGCTATCAGAGCTTTGGCTTCGTCTGTAACTTCGACCACATTAAAGGCCGGATCTATATCGCCCTAGAAATAAACACGTAAATGAACATGCAAGCCTAAATATTCACAGTAAATCGCTTCGGTCACAACAAATTGTGACAATTACTTAATTGTGTATCATTTACACGGCTTTTATTGCGGATAAATGAAACGTTAGGTCACTGTTTTAACAAAAAGAAATTACTACGTGTCGTAAGTAGTATTGGAACGGCAATTTATTTCGTGCTTAATGTCCTAAAGGCACACCCTCGAGGAAAGCGTTATGGCTAACCCTTAAAGCAGTTATTACCGCAAAACAGCACAAATACTCGATTTCATACTTGTTTAATTGTCGAAGCGATAAGGAAAAATAGCTTCTCAATTTACCGTAATTGTAAGGTGAAACGTCTAATTAAATAGTACGTTTCGAACTTTGCTGTTCTGTTTTAAAACGATTTTTTAATTTCTAAACAAAAACTTCGTGAAGTAACTCATTTTACTTTAATATTTTTAACGGCCGTCTGGTGTAGTGGTAAGTGACATGGTCACTACATACGGGGGTCGCGGGTTCGAATCCCGCCAAGGGAAGATATTTGTATGATAATTATAAATGTCTTTTCCAGGGTTATGGATGTATATTAAATATATGTATGTGTATAATAAAAATCTTACATTTATTTCCGTTATCTGGTACTTGTAACATAAGTTCTTTACGAACTTATCACGGGACCAGTTAACGTGGCGTGATTGTTAGTAAATATTTATTATTATTTATATTTATTATATATTCATTATTAACATCAAACGTACCTTTCTAACCACTAAAGTTTCGTCTTCGGCTAGATCTCGTATTATTGTTCCAGACACAGGTGAAGTTTTATCCTCATCGAACATCAAACGCCTTACAACTTTACTCTTCTTCAACGGTCCTTGTAGTGGTTTAGGAGATTTTTTCGGTCTTTCTTCCACATCTTTGACTTCAACTACGTCTGGCGAACCTCTTTCGCTTTTCGAAGGTGTCTCAGGTTCCTTTGGTAAACAGGTTTGTAGTTCATCAAAAAATTGTTTCGTGAATTTGAGTTTCTTTGCTTCCGGACTGTCACTATCGTTTGAAATTTCATCGTCAATCTTCCATTTTTCGGATTTTTTATCCGCCTCTTTGATGTCATTGTCTTCGAAGTGTCTCAATAATTTGGGAGATTTATTTTTTATTTCGTCAGGTTTTCTTTTTTGTGCCAGTGGAGGGGTGCATGGTGGGGTGATCGGTGTGCTGGATTTTAGAGAAAGATCGAGAGGCACAACTGGTTCATTGTAGTAGGCCAGATATTGCTGGAGTAGATTGGGATGTTGAGGAGGAATGATATCGTGGAGGTAACTGTTGGATATTCTGAGAGGAGGAGAAGCATACTGGTACAATCTGGAGCTGTTGAGTCGATGGAAATGTGGTAATGCTGCCTCCATGTTCATGCGTGAAGCATTTGGCAGAATTTAAGAAAGCTCATTTCGATTTTTTTCATTTAATCACGTACAAATATTAATCTAAAACAAAACGAAAACAACATTAGAGACTTTTAATGTTACAAGTAATCATATAAAGTGGTCGAGAAAAGTTTTCTGCCGTAACGAGAACAAATAAAGATTTGCTAAAAAGCGTTCGCACGAGGGTGGACGAGAGCCACATTTCTTTGATTGTAACAACCGCTTTCGCGTTACCGAAATTCTTTTCTTTATTTTCCAACTAGAACACGTAAAAAGGAACATTTCATAGAAGACAAGTGCACTATTTCATTTTAGATAGTTACTAGTGGTCCCACAGTAGTCGAAATTCGACTATAATTAATTGGAATTGTAAGTTTGTACACTATTATGATTGTATTTTATACTTCTATAATCACAAATTTCGCCAAGACTACACTATAAAAAATATTAATAAAGACAAACAATATTTAATCTATTCTCAATTTGACCACAGACGTCAAGAACAAAACTTTGAGAATAAATAGTATGCATGCGTGTTTGCGTCAAATATGTAGTGTGTGTAATGTTTTCTTTATTGATTTAACGTATCTTTTATGTATTATTTAAAAAAAAATTATTAGCATTGTGCACTTTTCTTCTCTATATTCTTTATAAGTGTGGAAAATTTCATACTCCTCCGTCCGCGCAATTTTCGTAAAAAGGGATACAAAGTTTTTGCTTCACGTATTAATATATAGATAATTTGAAAGACCAATAAATAAAATGTCTTTAAAAAAAATTAATACAAATGTCTAATTATGCAACTGTCAATGAATACAAAATGTTGAACTGTTCGTAATTTTATTACAGCCGTAATAGGTTCGCATATTGACAAAATAATCCTTAGGTTGGTTTACAACGAGGATTGGGGGAGTACAGTTTGTCCACGCCGGTTAATTACCGCGGAGATCAGAACTCCCACGGTAACCCTCCGGTTTACCCTAACAATTGAACTGTATATAGAGACATAGCGAATTCTGTAACATAAATAATCGACCTAGAGCAGTACGATCTGGTTTTGTGGGAGTCGCAAAATGCGACATTAAAACTCACTTTTGAATAGACCGCATCTAGGTATTTTACCTTATTGAAAACCAATTGTTATTACAAAGTAAATTCCTCCCATATTTAACTGCCTTTAAAGAAGGAAGAGGTTATTCTACTTATTTCTAGTATATTTTTATTTATCACAGAACTTTTTTCTAGGTGACTTCGATGTTTTTTGTAATAATATCTTTGAAAGCCAGTGTTTCTGACGTCGTCCCATTTAAATTTAATCAAGATCGATCCAACCAGTTGTTATTGAGTTACCTATACTTAATAACGCATTATGTATTTAGACTAGATTAATGATATTATATTTAATTTTGATCAAGTCGGTTTTATATTTTGTTAAAATTTTGTATTACCGGACATAAAGACAGTAAAACTCGTACCTGTTCCACTTTTCACTAATCCCTAAGCGGTTTTAAACAAAGAATCAGTAGGTACAACTCTTACCCGTGCCACTTTTCACTAATGCCTATACTGATTTAAACGGTTAACCTGGTAAGGTTGGTAAGGCTAGTGAAAAAAAAGAAGAAAATAAATAAATTGTGGGTAGTTATGAATAGTCGATAACGAAGCCTTTAAGTGTTTACTAGCCCACTCGATTAGCGATCAACAGTACTTTTTACAATTAAATATTCTTCCATTCACCAACCATGTATTCATACATCAAACGAGTTCAACTTTTTTTTATTGCCCTTGTAGGCGGACGAGCATACGGCCCATTTGATGGTAAGTGGTTACCGTCGTCCACGGACTTCAGCAATGCCAGGGGCAGAGCCAAGCCGCTGCCTACCGTTAAGTACTCTCCACCAGCCTCGTTTGAAGAAGGACATGTCATAGCGCTCGGGAAACACCGTAGAGGGGAGCCGATTTGAATGCCTGAACCAATTTTATTTAAACGTGACCTTTATAGAGAATAAGGTGTTTAGCAAACTAGAAGAGATGAAATATTTTCACGGAAGCTTCATCAAAACACGTGCGCCTGGTTACGTAGGTATAAAAAAAAACAACAACACTTGAATGTAATAACGTAATAGATAGAATAATGTAATTAATAAAGGGTTTAGAAATTACCATAATTGTATGGCTCGATAATGGTTCGTTTCGGAACGCCTTGAATAGTCAAATTACAGCGTCACCTATGGTAGTTAAGGCGTAGCTCACCACACACCATGGTTGTCTTTAAGGCGTTAAAGTTTGATTAAGACGATAAAATTAACGACAATTTAAACAATACTCATAGATAAAATGGAATTTAATTTACTGTTGTCCTCAGAGCACGCGAGCGTTTGTACTTTTTTATTTTTTTTATTTATTTTTTTATTTATGTACACACAGAAAAGAAGACATAATACAGAGTATTTTATTGCAGTTATATACAGTTTTTTATTGCTTAGATGGGTGGACGAGCTCACAGCCCACCTGGTGTTAAGTGGTTACTGGAGCCGATAGACATCCACAACGTAAATGCGCCACCCACCTTGAGATATAAGTTCTAAGGTAACACGTATAGTTACAACGGCTGCCCCACCCTTCAAACCGAAACGCATTACTGCTTTACGGCAGAAATAGGCAGGGTGGTGGTACCAACCGCGCGGACTCGCAAGAGGTCCTACCACCAGTAATAAGTAAGTAATAAGTCATCGTTCTGTTTATTAATCGTGGTTTTTGTTGTACCGATTTAGATACCGACCTCATGTCTCAAAGCCCAAGTCTCATTGCGATTTACACCCACCGATAACACCTCAACATTATCAGAGTCGGTTTCGTGAATTTGAAATTGCTTACTGAGAAAATATTTAATTTTACAGAAATTACATATTAATATCTAAAAACTGGTGCTATAATAGTTAGTGCACGTGTCGCTACAGTAATTAATGCCTTCCGGCTTAAAAGGTGCTAAAGCCGTTGTACCTACTATAAAACTGACACTTTGAAATTTGTCATAACGTGCGTGGCGGCATTTACGTCGTGGATCTCTATGGGCTTCGGTCTTACACCGGTCGTGCCGCGAGCAAGCAAGCAATGAGAAAACGCGCTTTCATAACGACCCGATCAATTTTTTAAATAAACTTTTGTCATATTACCGACCTTGTGATTTTTAGATCAAAGTAATAATACTGATGTTTTTCTTTTTTTTACCTTTGCTGATAGCCTTGAGAAGCTATTTCAGCCATGCCCTAACATGTAGGTGAGCTCACGGGGTTCAAACCGGGAGTGTTGCTAACACTGACCCTAGCAAGAGCAGTGCTTCGCAGAATCTACCACCGGATCGGAAACGCGACCCACTGAGAAGATCCGGCGAGAAACTCAGTGGGCTAACTGTACTAATCTCATCTGTCCGTATGGAAGTTTTAAAGTCAATCAGACCTCATGAAGTTGTACAGAATTGTAGTTGTAATAGAGTTAAGTACATGGATTTTTTTATTGCTTAGTTGTGTGGACGAGCACGCAGCTCATTTGGTGCTAATTGGTACCCAGAACCCATAGATAACAACGTAAATGCCGCCACGCAAATTTAAACATAACTTTAAATGTTTTAAAGTATCAGTTTTACAGTAACCTACCCTTTAAATCGAAAGGCATAACCCGGCTTTACGGCAGAAATAGGCAGGGTGGCTATATCTACCCGTGCAGGCTCACAGAATGTTCTACCACCACAAGGGCCTACCCCAATCTATACTATATAATATTATAAAGCTGAAGAGTTTGTTTGTTTGAACGCGCTAATCTTAGGAACTACTGCTCCGATTGGAAAAATTCTTTCAGTGTTAGATAGTCCATTTATTGAGGAAGGCTATAGGCTATAATATATAACATCACGGTAAGACCAATACAAGTGGAGCACCAATAAAGAATGTTTCAAAATAGGGGTTTAAATAGCTCCTTAACATTCTATGATTCAAAAATATTTTCACTTTCTACGTAAATACGTAGATTAGCGTTATGCCAAAGTAACTATTCCACGCGGACGGAGTCGCGAGCAAAAGCTAGTATACCTTAACGATAAATTCAAGTCAAGCTAACAGAAGCACGAAAAATAAATTAAAATCCGAAAAAAGGTGTAAAGACTGAGGTTACGTAATACTCCCCATTAGAATTCACCCTGTAATTGGAATTCACCGAGTCCAAACGAAATTACGATTATTAAAAGTGAACGGAACACTCGACTGACCACCGTACGTACGTACGACCAGCCGTCCTTTTTATTGTCTTAGATTAAAGAATATTAGAGTAAAGCATACTTAGAATAAAGCAACAAAAAGTATTTGATCAGACTCAAAAAATACGCAATAATGTATACATATTTAAATTCAGTTTCAGTAGTTTCGGCATATAAAAAATTTTAAACGTAAATTAAGATTGATCGGTCTAGGAAGTGATTTTTAATTTGTTTTTTTGCAATTTTTGTTAATTATATACTCGTAATAATTAATTTTTACATAGTCGATTTTAGTTGCGCTAAATGTATGAACCTCCCACGCTTCAACAACTCGAACGCTAATCAATTTACGATGACACTTACATTCCTCCCACTGCCTCACAGTGCGAACTACTTAAAAAAGTTAATACTCTATTGCAAAAACAACCCGCGTATATACGCCAAGAACGCGGTTTGCTTCATTCAATTCGGTTGTTTCTTTTAATAATATTATTTTAAATTTATAAAGCATGAAATTTGAAGGAGTTTTAAATTCAAACTGAGTCTTTTTTATCGATACCAAAAATGCTTGCAGAGATTTGACACCTTACCTGTTTCAAACATCTTGTAGAATATACATATAAGAGAATTTTCATCAGATCTAACTGAATTTAAACTGAGTTGATATTATTCCTTACATAAAATTCACCAATCAGCATTTCTTTGTTTTTTGTTTATCAAATTTAATTTGACACGTCTTTATAGTATGTAGTGCTTCAACAAATTATTTCACAAGAGTAAAAAAATGCAAAAAAAAACACAGACAATTGAATAAGTTACAACGTAGTTTTCAGTTGTACATTTATTAAGAAGCATTTGGAATAAAATGAATGTTTTTCTTTGGCGTTACAGAGTGACGTCACGAAAAACCAACCCTTTCTTGGTAAGTAAATCTGCGCCGGTATAATCAAAGCGAAACATCGAAAAGCGTGCATTTGCTACCAACGCAGGTGCGTGTGGAGGGTGTTACTATGGCAAGAAAACTAAATGTGACTCATACCTTGGCCTGGTCCACCGCTGACTCAGTTCCCGACACCCCGTGCACCAGTCGGTGACTTTACAAAATAATAATAATTTAAAAAATGGAATTAAAACGATGTGCGACAAAAGAAAACTGATTTAAATTTTGAATGGTTCGGAGTTTGAATTTTTCGAAGTTTACGACGTTCGGTCGCCGGTGTTTGTTGGCTGGGGTGCGCGGTGGTCCGCTCTGCAGGGCGGTCGGGACAGGACTGCCATCACCTCGGAACAGGGTGCGGCACCCTGACGCGTGCGGTACCACGGGCCGCAGGCGCGCACCCCTACATAGGGCGTCCTGTTTAGATATACATTTTTTTATCACAGACTATCACAATAACTATTATTATTATAATAATTGATGATCGTACGTGATTAGCTTTACGTGAATATTTTCTGTAAAATAATAGGATAACAGTTGTGAAAGAAAATGTTGAATACTATATTATTTTTTTGTTACTGTATTTGTGAAGTCTAATTAAAAACTCACGCGTTCGCCATTAGTCCTTGCAAGCGTGTCTGGAGCGGCCCCCATACAAGCCGCAAGTGTCTACAAGTTTTTTAACCTTAACTATGGAAGGTGAGCTCATTGAACAATGATGAAAGATAAAACCCGCATATTGATGGAGTACCTTGTTTTCTCACTCAATCGACTTGATATATTCGAGATCGAATGAAATGTGTAACAGAACTGTTTGGTTAAAAGAATGACCTTTGACCCTAGGTTTAATATGTTATATGCAGATTTATGCAACTACAGAGTCCAAGAAGAAGTGCGTATAAGTGTGATTTATGTCGTCTATCTCTTAATACTAATTTACAAGTAAGTTCGACTTTTAAATAAAAATGTGAGTTCCAAAAGTAGTTGCTAATTACGAATTCCATCATTGAACTTGACAATTCCTTATCTCATACCTACTCTGTTGAGCGTATTATTGTACCTATTATGACATTTTTAAATCAACATTCCCTCTATTCCGAAAACAAGAGGTATATTCAAAAAGGGTATCTCTTTTATTGTCTGTTTTAACATAGCGTTAATTTATATTTTGATGAATAAAAAACCTATCATGATAACTGTCTGTTTTGAAAATTTGAGAATAAAATCAATTTGATTGATTTTAAAATTCGTATCGTCTCTAGATTTATGGTCATAAAAAAAGATGCTGGTTCACGCTAAAATAAACAATACTAATAAAAACAAAATAGAAAAAGATTTGATAAAATTATTTTCAAGAATATTTAAGGAAAAATAAGAGATAGATAGTTGGGCGGGTCAAGTCTCCGCCCGCCCGAAAGTTCCGCCCAAACGACTGCCGACCCGCCCACTTCACCGCCCATCCTTAGAGCCTCAATTCAATGGGACCTTCGTGCACTAGCATTATTTAAACATAGGTTATTTCATAATGACGTATTATTAAGCGAAGGAAGATGCTACATGGATTTAAACTAGAATTAAATATGACCATAGTCGCTACTTACCGAGTTAAATATACTCATTTCTTACATACATAATATATTTTCTAAGATATTTTCTGATCATTCATTGAATGGGTAATTTATACGAAATATCAAAGTGATACAACCCAACAGAGAAATCAAAATTTCACCATCGAACTTTAATTATTCGTTCACTATTTACTGGGCATTTTTCAACAAATGACATAATTTATCATACAATACTTTGAAAATAATATAGTAATATCAAGACGTACAGAATGATATGTGGTATGGAAGATTTATGCGTGCGAGTTCTGCTTAACATTTCCGAACAATTGCTAAGATAGAGCGTAAAAGTTCTTAGCTTCAATTATTTTAATAATTTTGCCTAAAATATATATTTATACAGTTGTTCAAGCAAGCAATATGTAGGTACATTGTAATGTTTACGCCCATTTTTCTGAACTCCTGAATGGATCTCCCGATTCTGAGAATGTCTAGAATATAGCCGCTACCAACGGCTAGGTTTATTAAAATCTGATCTAAGGTCTTAAGTATAGTTACAAAGGCTGCCCCACCCTTCAAACCGAAACGCATTACTACTTCATGGCATAAATAGCCAGGGTGGTGGTACCTATCCGCGCGGACTCACAAGAGGTCCCACCATCAGTAAACCAGTATCACAAAATGAATTAGAATAGTTATTGCAAAATGATAAAATTAAATTTATTTTCAATTAGGTACTTACTTGTTAATACTGTAAGCGATCTGAAATAGCTACTAAACATTCAGAAGAATAAATGTTTGTTTATATGATAATAAAATCTTCGTTATTCTTTTTATAACTTCAAAGTAAATTAATAGTATTTAATCTCTATTCATATTTTGTCTTATATCTAATCTATATACGTATGTATGTACGTATTAGCGAGACTCTCATAATTGGGTGTAATTCAATCCACGATTCAGTTAACTCAGTACAGAGGGCGAAGCTCTGTGCAATCAGCGCCATTGTTGAATCAAATACAAGCTACGTTGAGTATTTTGCCTGAATTAGCTTAATAAACGTCTACTGGTTGTTTAAATGCATATTTCAAAATTAAATGAATGTTTTTATTTGGGGGTTTTTGTCCACCCGTTGCTTGCTTGGAGTGATCGCCTGTTAAGTATACTTTTGCGTTAGATCTTTAGCATTTTTGTGCTATTTTGATATTTAATCGACTTCACTCCTGTTGTTTTACAATAAGCGCGTACATTCAGTTTTATAAAAAAACAATCTTCACTTTATATAAATACTTATAATTAAAGTGGATTACGTTTATTGAACTTTAAGTACAAAGAAAAACTCGAGATTCGGTAAAACTATATATTATGCTAATCTATATATTAATACGTGAAGCAAAAACTTTGTATCCCTTTTTACGAAAATTGCGCGGGCGGAGGAGTATGAAATTTTCCACACTTATATAGAATATAGAGAAGAAGTGCACAATGCTAATATTTTTTAAAAATAACGCACAAAAGATACATTAAATCAATAAAGAAAACATTACAGACACTACATACCATGTATTTGACGCACACACGCATGCATACTATTTATTATCAAACTTTTGTTCTTGACGTTTGTTGTCAAATTGAGAATAGATTAAATATTATTTGTCTTTGTTGATATTTTTATAGTGTAGTTTTGGCGAAATTTGTCATTATAGAAGTATAAAATACAACCATAATAGTGTACAAACTTACAATTCCAATTAATTATAGTCGAATTTCGACTACTGCGGGACCACTAGTATAACAAATACGAAGAATGAATTAACATATTATGCTACTTTTATAACATACTAGCGACCCACCCTCGCTTCGCTTCGGAAACTGTAATTTATTATTGATTTCTCCACTATTTAATGGATGTTATTATACATACAAACCTTCCTCTTCAATCACTCTATCTATTAAAAAAAACGCATTAGAATCCGTTGCGTAGTTTTAAAGATTTAAGCATACATATAGGGACAGAGAAAACGACTTTGTTTTATACTATATAATGATAATAAACATAGCCTACAGTCAACACAGAACCTAGGATCCACAAATCCCCTGCAACGTCCGGTACTAACTGCAGCGTGCCAACGACCTAAACAAATAGCAACCATACCACATCAATTCACGTAGCCCTTATGTTAAAATCATTTAGGTCTATTTTAAGTTCAATTGAGTGCTTTTAAAGTTGTATCAAAGTCGAGTACAGCCGGAACCGAGAAGCCGTACTCAGACACGCGCCGGAAACTGCGCGGGCGCATCCTTAGGTGTCACTTACTGCTGTCGGCGGTAATTGAATAAGTACTCGATGTATCGATTACACGGTACTTAATGTACTTATATTGTATTTGAACAGATGGTGATTTTATTTGGTACTATTAAGAAACAAGTAAATATTTATAAAAATAAAATCAATATTGAATACATATACAAAATAATAATCATCGGAATCGGTTGGCGTAATATTGAGTTTTGAGTTATTCTTCTAATTGTCGAGCGCGTACTTAATGCAAATTTAATACTTATATGGTTTTCTCATGTATACCATTATTAGAACTGGACTAAATTGAAATGAGACTACACAGGAACGGTCAGCTTTCTAATAAAAAAAGAATCCTCAAAATCGATTCACCCAGTCAAAAGTTATGAGCCTCCCACCTTGAGATATAAATTCTAAGGTCTCAAGTATAGTTACAACGGCTGCCCCACCCTTCAAACCGAAACGCATTACTGCTTCACGGCAGAAATAGGCGGGGTGGTGATATCTACCCGCGCGGACTCACAAGTCTACCTGTGCTCCTACCACCAGTAATGAATATTTTGTTTTCCATTAATTTATGGGAAAGACTGGTGTCGCTCACCGTAGGCAACGTGTGCACGGCTCAAGAGCGCATTGTCATCGAGTGTTGCACTGTTCCCATGCCTTGTCCGGAGCACTTGTTAATTCACACGCTCGTTATGTGTAACAGTATTTATTCCTCGAACAGTTTTATTAATTACGAACCGCATTTCTAAATTGGCAGTTTTATAATTTATACAACGAATTGTTTTGCGCGCGTTACGTACCGTGGAAATCTTATACGTTTAAACGAGCAATTCTTGTATATTAATATATATGTATATAATCTGAATCTCGGAAACGGCTCCAACGTTTCATAAAATTTAGTATACAGGGGATTTCGGGGGCGATAAATCGATCTAGCTACGATTTATTTTCATAAAATATTGTTTTATTCGTGTTTTCAATAATCAACTCTTCCCGACATCTATTGGCGAATAATAATACTATTTTTCTTAATTGAGAGCAACTAACCGCTTTAAAAACAAAACAAGATGGCGTTATCAAAAAAAAAAAACCGAGCATCATCTAGTTAATGATAAATTGTAAAACAGAAACTCGAAATTAACTAGCCGGTATGGTCAGTAACATCTAAATAAACAACCGTCCTCGTCGAAGTTGTCGATAACGTCGATAACAACGAATAATTCGACATGCGAACTAACCCATAGACACACATAGCCCACTGTTGGTCGCGATACCGATCCGGTGGAAGATTCTGCAAAGCTCTTGCTAGGGTCAGTGTTAGCAAATTCTCTCAGGTCGAGCCCGTGAGCTCACATACACGTGCGGGCGTAATTGAAATAGTCCCATATGCTACCAGAAAAAATGTATTTTACATTGTTATTAACATAGGTCATTCATTGCTTTTGATACACATGCGTGTCTATCAATGAGAGCTAACAAAAAATGTTTGGGGGCACGGCTTTAAGAATGATTGCTTTAAAGTTGCATATCTCATTCGTTTTCTCAATTTCTATCATACTTCTTCGTCTATTCCTGTTGGCAACGCCGCGAAAACTACGAATCTAATTCGCGCAGTGCTCACAACAATGTATGTCCAGTATTATGCTGATTTGATATTCGACTTTATATCATTGAAGATATTCTTCAACTTTCCTCGTGGGAAAATGGGCATCGCGATCGAAAGGACGCTTGCAATCGATGGGTTCGATTGTCGCGTACCTATTTAATTGTTTCCTTTTTGTTACCTCATAATAGGGATGTGATGAGGTACGCGCGAGCAGGTGGTATTACATAATTACCCTCGTGGTAATTGGATGTGAACTACGCGTGTATAAACTGGTAATAAGAATATATATTTGTAAAAGCGAATTTACAGTTTCACTTGAGAGTGAAATCTTCAAAATTTTCAGAATTATTTTTTTATACACTGAACACGATTATGATACAATCAGAAAGCGTAATTGTACAGTAATAAATATTTGGCTATATATTTGTTAATTTAGCTTTAGGTACTTAAGTAATATTTTTGCTATTATTTTTGTTCAAACTTAATTTCCTATAGAATTATCAATCTGTAATAAATATGACCAATATTTAATAATACGTATCTAATAGTATTGCTATTCTACAAAATTAATAATTGGACGTTTGTCTTTATTGCCAAAATGCTTTGAAATATAAGTAGATATCATTTGTTTTCAATGTTCAATTTTATAAGTTGCAAATTTCGAAATTTTTATAGTCCGAACTTATAGTAAGTAACCTTATAGTAACTTATAATAACCTACGGGTTTTGCAAATAAAAGCAAAAAAGCTCTTATCTTTTTCTTTTTTCCCCTGCCTATGCTGATAGCCCTGAGAGGCTATTTCAGCTTCACCCTGACATGTAGGTAAGCTCACGGGGCTCAAACCGGGAGAGTTGCTAACGCTGGCCCTAGCAAGAGCAGTGCTTCGCAGAATCTACTACCGGATCGGAAAACCGACCCACTAAGAAGATCCGTCGAGAAACTCAGTGGGCTGTGTCTGAGGGTTGTCTGGTTTCAATAGCCATTATGTATAATAATAAGAATATTCTTGATTATGATAGTTATGACCTACAATGACCAAGTCACTATGTCTATGGGTTAATTCACTCGTCGAGCCCTTAGCGCTAGCGACGGGCTCGACGAGGACGGTGGCCGGGGCTCTTATCGGAAATTTTACCGTTATATCAAGTTTCGGATATCGATTCGGAAACCACCCCGTAAATCTGTGTAGGGTGCGCACACGCCGGCTCGTCGGCCAATCGGAGGCGGCCTCGCGACAGATGCGCACGCCACTCTATTGTCCTCCCGTCTATTGTTCGCAGGATAAAAGCTAGGGTGGAAATGTGTGAGAGCAAACATGTGAGCCAAACATTACTTCACTGTCATTAAAAACGGTTGAAGCTTTATCAAACATCGTAGTTCCCATAGAACGGAATTGCCGTTCATTAATTTGCAATTATTTTTTTTTTTGTTTCCCTACCTAAGCTGAGAGCCTTGAGAGGCTATATCAGCATAACCTTAACTACTAGGTGAGCTCATGGGGATCAAACCTGATGACGTTGCTAACACGAACTCTAGCAAGAGCCGTGCTTCGCAGAATCTACCACCGGATCGGAAACGCAACCCACTGAGAAGATCCGGCGAGAAACTCAGTGGGCTGTCTATGGCTTAATTATTTTGTAATTGATAAAATTGATACTATAATGGAAATGTCAAAGAAAATTAGTACACTTATTCATTCACTTCCATCATTGAAATTCGAAGTCATCAATTTCAACGTGGATGTCACATAGCATGATATTTGTTGTATGCCGAAGCAAGCTACAAAACCGCGTGCCAGTTCGAAAAATAACCAGAGTCCCAAGAAGAATCAGCGAAACAAACTCACCAAAAAAACCTTTAATTCATTACTTAGTCTATAAAATACAAAATATTGAAGTCGGTGATTTCGGAACAAAGCGTTCTTGCAAGCACGTTCGGTCTTTTAATTCATAACCATAGTCAAGTTAGAAAAAAAGCATAATGTTACTGTCTCTATTTGTCTGTAGGCTGAACCGATTCTGAAAAGACTTTTGTTGGCGGGTAGAAGATTTCTACGAGAATAATCAAGACTATTTTATTTCGGAAATATTTGGTAAATTTGCGTGTGCACACTAATTACTGGTGTGTCGACAACAGTCGTGACTTCTGGATACCTCTCACCCTTGGAAGACTTCAGAAAGAGTTGGATTTTAATATCGAAGTTGAGGAATGCGGATAGAAATTTATCGATATTCAAAAGAGTTATGTCTATTTGACCTTTGATATCTTCCCTTCTGATATTCGTTAAATTTGAACTTGTTTATCAGTACCTGGTTGCTATGGAGACGCGCCCTCACCCCGTGCTGGCCCGTGTCTGCAGGTGTGCTCGTGGATTTAATCAACTGATTGGGACTGACAGTCGGACATCAATGCATCTCTCTGCATTAGGGGAACCCAATTTATCAACGAAAATATATGGCGTGTAACTGTGTTAGCTAAAACGGTTCCATTCCGTATTGATATTTCACGCTACTTTCTATAAAATCAAAACACAACGAAACAATGGCAATATGCACGTTAATACGATAAAAAGTTCATTTTTATAAGCGACTAGCGGCCCGCTCCGGCTTCGCTCGGGTCTTTAACAACAATTTCAAAATAAAAAATGATAATACACACACTTTGACCCTTATATTTGCGTCAGGTTTCTAAAAATAGAAAATTATAAAGGTAGGTAGTTTGAATAATAATTATTATTTTAATAAACTTTTATTTTCATTTAAATAATATTTGTTTTTATCTATTTTTTTTTATTTTTATATTATTATTTTTCTAATTTTCGTAACATTATTGGAGTTTTAGTAAGGATCCCTAATTTAAAAAAAAAAAGAATAATGCCTATGTCACTCGGGGATAGTGTAGCTTCCAAACAGTGAAAGAATTTTTCAAATCGGTTCAGTAGTTTCGGAGCCTATTCAATACAAACAAAAAAACAAATCTTTCCTCTTTATAATATTAGTATAGATTAGTTAGTAGTAATATGGGACCATTAAGAAAATTCCCTAGGGTGGAACATGTCATATAAACATGAATGATTTCCTTTTTTCTTTTTTTTTAAAGCACGCACCGTTTACTCGACATAATAGTGAAGCAATTTACGAACTCATAGGCGATTGGTTAAAAAAAAGCAGCGATAGTCGGCCATGACAATGTAAAAACGTGAAAATGGACCGGTGCAGTGAGCGCACGTGGCGGGCACGCGCCGCGACGCTTTTGCCTCCGAACGTACCTTAAAGGACCGTTGACAGAACAAATGTTTATTTCATTTTACAAACTGATAATACTCTTAAGTGGAATTCCAATGTAAAAGTTTTTTCTTATTGCCTAGATGGATGGATGAGCTCACAGCCCGCCTGGCGTTAAGTGGTTACTGGAGCCCATAGACATCTACAGCGTAAATGCACCACCCACCTTGAGA
The DNA here is from genome assembly GCF_030267445.1 of Bombyx mandarina. NCBI lineage: Eukaryota > Metazoa > Arthropoda > Insecta > Lepidoptera > Bombycidae > Bombyx > Bombyx mandarina. The sequence goes on along the minus strand of NC_143231.1, from coordinate 7,386,861 downwards.
TATAAGTTCTAAGGTCTCAGTATAGTTACAACGGCTACCCCACCCTTCAAACCGAAACGCATTAATTACTGCTTCACGGCAGAAATAGGCGGGGTGGTGGTTCTTTCCCGTGCGGACTCGCAAGAGATCCTACCACCAGTAAAAACCAACCAGTACGGTGATTTCATCCAGACACAAAAATACAAGAAATGAAAGCTAGCTAGCTATGTGTTTCAAATATTAAATTTTAATATTTCACGTTTCAGATCACACTCAGCATTTTTGTCAATGATAAATTTTATGCTTTATGTAATCCGGTTTAATTGAATTTGTGCTCTCCCACGTCAGTTTCCCTGTACTTATGAATGAATAGTTTAAGGCCATTGTATGTGAAACATTAGTTGTTAGTTCAGTTAGTGAGTAGCGTGGATTTTTGTCAAATCAAATATATCATCACCCAAATGAGACTGTTGCAATCTTAGACTATATATTGTAATATTCTTACACGGTCTCCCGCCATTAAATAAAATGTCGTATAAATATATTCTTTGCTTTAAAACAATTATAATAAATATATTTTTGATGTGTTCTAATCTGCTAACGGTACTCAGTATTTTTCTACAAAGAACCGCATTATTTTATTGTATTTTTCGGCCCACAGACTCCTCGTCTCCAAGGGGGCTCACCTACGTGAGCCGTGTGTACTAAATCCTCTATTGTTGAACATTGGATCTGCTGAATTATTATGATTAATCTCGAAATATTATTTTTACGTACATGGGATTTATTTTCTTTTGATGTTTACGCTTTTCATTGAATCGGTTGACACAATGTCTGATAGTTAGGTACTGTTAGCGACGCGCTCAAATAAAAAACTCTCAGACACAGCCCACTGAGTTTCTCGCCGGATCTTCTCAGTGGGTCGCGTTTCCGATCCGGTGGTAGATTCTGCGAAGCACGGCTCTTGCTAGGGTTCGTGTTAGCAACGTCATCAGGTTTGAGCCCCGTGAGCTCACCTACAAAAGTTAGGGTTACGCTGATATAGCCTCTCAAGGCTCTCAGATTAGGTAGAAAAAAAAAAAAAACATATATTTTGTCTATGTTTGTAATGTCTGGTATTGTCTGTGATCGCCTAACGGTCAAATGAAGAACTCCTACGTGTACCGGCCTAACGGAGGCAACGCGCTCTCTAATTTTGTTCATTGTGATTCTCGATAAAATATACGCCTTTTTCTTTGTTTCCTCGATTTTATTGCTGAACCACCTCAATAACCAACAGGTACAATAAAATCTTATGTAGAAATGCTTTATGTTTTCTATTGTAATTTCACTTAAAATGTGAATATGAATACAATAAGTATTTGAATTCTACATAATTTGCAATGTGCGCGCCAAATCATGTGATTCAATATTGGTTTCCTACTAGTAAAATTATAGAGTAGAGAACATACAAAATATTCAATAAAAATATCATAGTAGGTTTATTAGAAAGTAAATTAAGAATTATCAGCAATTAGATTGTGACCAAAAATATAGCTCAATATTTAAAAATTGCATTAAGCTAATAAGCTCATTTCCCATGTGAGTCTAGTTTCACTACTTACTGTAAATAGCTATTTATCAGACATAGATTTCAAATTTCGATCTTCTGCAAATCGATATGTTAATATATACATACGTGCATAAGAATGGAATGAAACAGTACGGACATTGCAATATACATACGTGCATAAGAATGGAATGAAACAGTACGGACATTGCAATATACATACGTGCATAAGAATGGAATGAAACAGTACGGATTCCTTTATTTTTATATGCCTAAGTCTAACAAAACAGTCAAATAGGACAAGAGTTTCGTTTTTGCATTTACTAAACTATACCTGCAAATTTTTTTCTAAACTCAATTATTCCAGCTTAATAATTGTGCATAATTTTAGGAGGGTGAGGCCTGCATATAAATCTCAGTGTAGATCACAGTAGAGAGCTAATGAACAATAGTAAAGAATCATATCAAGTTAGTTGTGAATCGCGTACGTTAGAGCAGCTGCGCACACGCCGCTGCGGGCAGGTGTAGCGTGTGCAATACCGGCGCGCGCGCTTAATGAAAACGAACTGAATAATGCTCTACTTTGCTAAAAAAATTATTAAATTGCGACGCACTCTCAAATTTCGCGAAACACGACGTCATTAGTGGGTAAAATAAACAAACGCTTCATCGTTGTTCGTACGTTGGTCATTTTTAAACGTTTTGTAGCTGTGAATGTTTGTAATGAAACAAAAGACAATCGTTTTTATTAAAAATAAAAATACAATAAAATAATTCATTGATAGTAGTTTTTTTTTTTATTGCCTTTGTAGACAGACGAGCATACGGACCACCTGATGGTGAGTGGTTACCGTCGCCCATGGACTTCAGCAATGCCAAGGGCAGAGCCAAGCCGCTGCCTACCTCAAAACAGTAGTAATAGTTGACAGCCGCATCACTTTGTATTAGGGGTTCACAAGTAATCGGGACTAGCTTAGCAAACGAATAGCATATAAATAAATAAGTACATACAAAAAAGTGTAGATTGTTTATAATTCTAAACTTAATTTTTTTTCAAATTTATTTGAATTAACCTAAAAAATTGATTTCTCTTTCAGTTTCCACAAAAAAAAAACTTTGGAACCTCATTGATAACGTATACATTTTTACTTGGACTTAGATAGTGGTGGCCCAGTGGTCGAAATGCGACCATAATTAATTGAAATTATAAGTTTGAACATTATTATGGTTCTATTGTCAACGACCATACTTCTATAATCACAGATTTCGCCAAGGCTACATAGACTATAGACAAATAATACTAAAGACAAACAATATTATACTATTCTCAATGTGGTCACACAGCTTTAACAATAAACAAATGTATACGGTAGTGTGTGTGATGTTTTTTTTAAAATTTAATTAAAAAAAAAATGCATAATTTAAAAAATTATTACCATTTCTCCTTGTCTATATTCTCTATAAGTTTGGGAAATTTCATACTCTTCCGTCCCCGCAATTTTCGTAAATATGGGTAAAAAGTTTTTGATTCACGTATTAATATATAAATTGAGTGGTAAGAAGTGAAATATCCCTAATTAAACGGATGCTTTTGAAATTTTGTAGAGCATTTTTTCGTTCATACTCTTCGATGGAAGGGTGACATTGTGTTGTCGTGCCACCATAATTATCTGTGTAAGCAATGGTCCAAGCGATATGCGGGCTCTTCACCTTTGAATTGTTTTGTACGAATTCGCCAACTACTGTGCCGTACCAATTGCTCTAATGCTTTCATTTCGCCACTCGATTAAATATGACTGTTTTTTTTTTATAATACCTACATATTATAGTGTAGTAGTACCTGAAACTAAAATTATAATGCGGGATATTGTACAATTATTCTTTGCAGTCACATGTTTTTTCGTTTAACAACTCAATACTAAAACAATTTATGATAGAATATTTAAAAACAAAAAAACAATAAGCATAGTTGATGTTAACGCATTCTTGACTGGGAATAACGTATGATAAATAAACTGTGATATTACTTTTTTTCTTCTTCTAAAAACAAAATGACAGAAATAGAAGACTTATTAAGTTTTTCAATGCAACTTCATGAATGTAATTGGGAGAACTACACAAAATTGAAATCATATAATAATGTACCTAGTTAAAATCTAAAATAACATGTTTAAATAGCAAACCGAAATAACAATATTTTCTTTTTTAATATGTTGATACTGATCGAGATTTTGAAGCGAATTTATAAATTATCATACTGTCATAAGACATTAATGCGTTTGCAAATTTTTGAGTCGATCCGACGTCTTGATTCGGTGAAAATGACACTCAAAGATTCCGTTACTATTACATACTAATGAAATACGTACTTAACAAATATTCACGATTGACTTCCACGGTGAAGGAATAACATCGTGTAATAAAAATCAAACCCGCAAAATTATGATTTGCCTAATTACTGGTGGTAGGACCTCTTGTGAGTCCGCACGGGTAGGTACCACCGCCCCTCCTGTTTCTGCCGTGAAGCAGTAATGCGTTTCGGTTTGGAGGGTGGGGCGGCCGTTGTAACTATACTGAGACCTTAGAACTTATATCTCAAGGTGTGTGGCGCATTTACGTTGTAGATGTCTATGGGCTCCAGTAACCACTTAACACCAGGTGGGATGTGAGCTCGTCCACACATCTAAGCAATAAAAAAATAATACAGAAAAGCTAAAAAAAGCGTATTGAAAATATTTTATTTACGGTCTACAAAAAAAAAACAATTACAAAAACAGGTGAACGAAGCAAGTGTACGATATGTGATCCAAGGTAAGTCACCCCTCAAGAAACAGGTCAAGGCGTCACCTGTTGCTCCCTCCTTCGAAGGAATTAGGGGAATGAGTCAATCGGTACCCTGGTTTACTATCAAGTGATTAATGAGGCTTGAATAGTCAGTCCTGTTATTCAATTTGTGTTGTTGTACAAATATAGTAATTACTAGCTTTTGCCCGCGACTCCGTTCACGTGGTATAGTTACTTTGGCATAACGCTAAATATTACCCGCCTCTTCATTTACGTAGAAAGTGAAAATATTTTTGAATTATAGAATGTTAAGAAGCTATTTAAACCGTTATTTTGAAACATTCTTTATTGGTGCTCCACTTATATTGGCCTTACCGTGATGTTATATAGCCTATAGCATTCCTCAATAAATGGGTTATCCAACACTGAAAGAATTTTTAAAATGGGACCAGTAGTTCCTGAGATTAGCGCGTTCAAACAAGCAAACTCTTCAGCTTTATAATATTAGTATAGATAAGAGTGCACAAAAAATCGACGTGTTTGTATTATAATTTTGAAAGCTGAAAGGAACGTTTTTTCATTACACGAGTTATATTATTGAGATATTGATCGCTATATATCGACGATTTAATATTACGCATTACTATTTTCTTGCTCTCTAAATGATTGCTCTTCTTTCTATTTAAATTTGATTTAATTACGTATTCCTTTTCCTACTTCCATTATGTGTCTTTTATCTATGAATTCTCCTAATGTATACAGTTTATTGTCTTTATTTATATTATCTAATGATGCACATATTTAATTTAATCTTATTTATATATGTATCTTCATATATTCTCTAACTTTCCTAATCTCTCCCTTGCGAATACGTTCAAAAAAAAAAAAATTTTTTTTTATTACGTAGTTTCCAAGCTTTTATTTCTCTTTGTGGCAAATGCGCAAGCCGCGCGAGCCAAAATCAAACAGAAGAAGAAGAAGAGAAAATACGGAATCGTACCATCATATTTTTTTATTTAAGTAATATTAATATAAAAATATTAAAAGTTCAAATAAAAAAGTTAATTTTCAAATGAATATTATGTGATAATTATTTAGGAAGCATATTTTCAAGTGAGCGGGGGAATTTGATTTTGCAAGGTAAGTAATGGTCTCTCGAAAGTGACAAAGTTCTCTTGTAGCTAGATACGCTTAAGCTTTTCAAACATTATAAATGCAGCCAGCATAACTTATACTAAATCGTAATAAAAAAATGTATAAACGTAATAATCCGGCTTTGGAATGAGCTCCCCTTCACGGTATTTCCCGAGCGCTATGACATGTCCTTCTTCAAACGAGGCTTGTGGAGTATATTAAGCGGTAGGCAGCGGCTTGGCTCTGCCCCTGGCATTGCTGACGTCCATGAGCGACGGTAACCACTCACCATCAGGTGGGCCGTATGCTCGTTTGCCTGTACGGCAATAAAAAAAATGAGACTTCTTTATGGTCTACAAACGTTTTTAAAACTGCCGCTAATTAAAATTACCGAGAATAACAAAATACGTTCGATATTATAAATTCGATATCGGATGCAACTACATATATCTAAACCATCCACACTGTTTTTTTTAAACCAAAAAAGAGGTTCTTCATTTACTTTTGAACTGAAAAACAAATATTTTTACAAAAGAAACAGAACACGCAAACCGTCTGGTGATCAGTAAATCGATGATTTATTTAATAGCTGTCCACATTGTAACCCATAACACGTATAAATGTTAACATGTGGTGTTGTTGATAGCTTAATTTAATTCAACAGATATTTATCGTACGCACATCGTTTTCACGAACAAACCCTTGTAGTGGACATCCAAATAATGTAATTTTGTTGATAATTTCACGCATTCCAGTATTAGTGTTGCAGGAAGCGGTGTAAAATTAATGTATTATCATAATTAGTAACGCAGCTGGCTCTCTGGGAGCCCCTTTAGATTTTGTGAACGAAAATTTTGTAAATCGCAATCTAAAGTAATAAATACGATCTTCGTTTTAACACTGTTCATCTGAATAGGATATAACTACTTCCGATCCAGTAGTAGATTCATTCGCGAAGCAGTTAGGCCTCATTCGCACGGGCGTTTTAAAAACGTTGCGATAAAACTCGGCGTTGGCGCTTTTATGGCGTTCTCGATGAGACGTAATCTGTAACGCCCAACGCTTAGCGCTCAAAATGCAACACTGCGCAATAAAAAAGCGTCGCGTTTTAAAAGCGCTGATGTATGAACATATATTAGGAAATGCATCTGTTCTATTTGAACGTTTTTTTAACGAGCACCAAAAAACTTGAGTTGTTAGGTCTCCTTTGGAGACGCTCGGACAGCTTTTAGCAAATCCCACCCCTCCTGGCTGAGTCTTTGCTTGTCTATCTGTCCTGGTGGAAAGGCGTCTGGGCCAGCAGCAATTCCTCATTCATAAAAAAAAAAACTTTATATATAACTAAAAGAATTAACAAAAATTCGTTTTAAAGGAGAATGATTTTATAAATTTTAATGGTCTTCTTAATATTATCAATGTAATATTGGAAATTGCTACAACATTGTACACTGTATTTTCATTTTCTATCAACAAACAAACAAGAGGTCTAGTTAGGTAATTGAGAATCTCGAATATTAAGTTGAAACTTTGAAGGACTTCACTTTGGACTTGGCTACCTCGCACGATATTGAACTCCGTCGGTATATTGTTTCCTTTATGAAAATTGTTTAAATTTCATATTGAAGATATAGGTGCACGTCTTCGTTTAATGTCTGAGTGCTTAGTTAAATTTTGTATTTGAAAACAGAGGATTGTAATAGATACAATACTGGTTTCCATTAACCCAAACTTATAAAACAAACAACTGAATACTCATGATATGAATTAGCTGTAGAATGAGGTTTAAACATAGTATGGATATTACAGTGACCACCATGTATTGGTTGTTTTTTCCTACCTATTCTCGAATGCGATGCAACTACGAGCTGGGCCGCATTTAGAGGTCTCGAGGCGTCGGGGTAACAGAGGAGCGAGTCCCCCTGTTCCCAAATTATTTTCCAAATAAAATGAACAATTTTTTCAGTCGAGTTTTCCAATAAGTTAGTGTGAAACCACGTAGATTCTCTTAGTATTTAACAAACATACATGAATATAATCTGAGACAAGAATTATCTGAAATTAAATCTTAGTGTTAATGTAAAACAGCGAAAAAAAGAATATCTTTTACGTTTACTTGTTGAAATTTGATTATTTTTTTTCAAAAATCTATTTTTGGGTTCCTCCGTTTGTGGAAGCCCCGAGGCTTTCGCCCCGGTTGCCCTCCCCTAAATCTAGCCCTGACTACGAGTATGTCGGTGTCCAAATCTAAGTAGATAATTTATTAGGTTAGCAGAGTTTAGGAACTATTCGTACGATATAGGAATAATGTCTTGTAGTAAAATTAAAGGCTCTGACGCGCGCTAATTACGCGTTCTGTTTGACGAAGCCTTAAGAGCTACAAAATTTATAGCGTAATCACGGGCACCGTCACGAAAACTATCTCGGTCTATAGTCCCGAAAGTCGTTATTCCAATGCAAATTAAATTCGAATCGGTGACTATAGGTAAGCAACTGCATCCATGTTGCATTGTTTTTTTTTTTCTTATTTTTGAGAATTTACTGGTGGCCCGGAGACCTTTCCGGTTTTACCAGGGCAGGTGGGCGTATTATATTCTCTATTGGGCTTTAGTAACCGCTTAACTTCATGTGAGCTGTGCCTGATAATTCCAAAAATAATTCTAATGTTACCACTACTTCAAATATTGTAACTAGTAGGTACTTAGATATCGCTGTCATTTCATATTCGGAATTCTCAATTAAGTACAATTTTTTTATTGTCAAAATTTAGATTAACATAGTTTGCAATAACAATAAAATGAAAGTTAATAAGCAACCGTTGCAACACTAAATCAAATTAAGAAAAAAAAAACTGCAAAAAAAGCCTACTTCCGACCCCTGGCTCGCTCCATTGAACATCTGACGAGGTGAATGAATCCTTAACATTAGAGTGCTTACAGAATGATATAAAATGTACTCCGCTTGTAAAGTTACGAACAAACAATTACATTCCGGCACACATCTGTCGGCGTTTAGACAATCACGATACGTCACGCGATTTCAACTACGACCGAATTGTTTTGATCATTGATACTCCTAATAATAGTCACGATATGATTTGTACTGTGCAAATGTATAATAATACCTTGTAGAAGTCATAAAGTTAAACGAAGTCACCTTTGATTTCTAATTTAATCAACAATATGTTAACTTGACAATTCACTTTAACACTTGTCCAACTTTAACCAGTACGTACAACAGTCACTGAATCACACAACGTAACAAGGATATAGTAAGTGCACCAGGCAAACGCAGTCCAACGAATGTTCATTTCAAGGCACGTTCCGCCTTTTTATACTAGCCGGCGCAGCTGGCTTATGAGTCACTTCTGTTGCAGCTGTTGTTTACGAGTGGAACGACACGGCCGGCGCACCTGGCTTGTGTGAGTCACTCCTATTGCACGTGCTATATAACATAAATATCGTTAACGCCGTCACGGCCATACTGACGTGCGCTCGTCCTCGTGCGCGCATTCTTATGGTATGTCTGTGAACAACAAACGTGTTCGTTCATCCTGACATTAACGGATGCAACTTAAAACGTGGTCTATGATATTAACAATCTAGTACGGTTCGGTTCGCATAATTCTTCAGAAAATCCTATACTGGCTATAAATAACCTTCAGACTGCTTACATACCTGGGCCAGTTCATTTAAAACTCTTCAGGTATGTAAGTATGTCCCTTTTAACTTAGACCGGAATTGTTATCCCTTCAGTTTTTCGAACTGGACCGGATAATGCTAGACCGAATCGCAATCCCTGTAGCTAATTGTTGTGGCTAATCTGGATGAAAATCCCTATAGCCAAGCCATTGGACCGGACAGACCCTTCAATGACTTCACACTTTCAGTCTTTTTTTTTTTTTTTTTTCTCTCTTTTTTTTTTTTGCTAGTCCGGATTAACATCTCTCTAGCCACATACAATTCTCTTTTTTTTTTTTTTTTTTAATCTGCGTGTACGGTAGCATTTGTTAAAACATTTCTTAAACCAGAACATTTATACGGAATTTCTTCAGAAATAGTGCGAGACCGACCATCGTTTTCTACATTTCCAACACCTGCACCTGAGGTGCCTGAGCTTACAGACATTGTATCACTACCCACAGACTATGTTTGCTGTATCGCTATTTGCGGACAAAAATGTCGCTTCTATTGTCAGTGATTGAGTCGTCATCATTAAGATCAGTTTCATGAACAAGATTAATTAACCCATCTGTGTACGCCGTCACGTCATCGTCACTATAATTTTCAGAAATTTCTAGTAGGCCTGACGGGCCTCGAGGTATTTCACGTAAGTTTTCATGGGGAAATTTGTACACTCTATTAGAACTATTTACATGTCTCAATTTATACCTATCGTTTTCCAAAACTGCAGTAATGTTGAAGGGACCTTTACATTTTCGGTCAACTTACGAAAACAAAATCCCCAGCGGAAAAGAGGTTGACTTTAGCTTTGCCTCGACTAAACCAAGCTTCTGTTTGTGCCCTTTTTTTTATGTTTTCGCCGGTCTTCGACCGTGCTAAATCAAGATCTAATCTACAGGGATTATCACTCTGTTGAAACTTTAAGATATTTCAAGTGAACTACCCTGAACGGCAAACGTCTATTCTATTGGAGTAAACCCTGTTACTCGACAACGTGCACTATTAAGGGCGAGTTGAATATCCCCTAAGTGCTCTTACCATCATGATTGGTCTAAGTTACTTTCAGATCAAAGAGTGACTTGTTCATGAAACCGCTTACCATTGAATAAATTACTATGACTTTGTTTTATAAGACTACATTCTGACCCTGAATGGAACATAAAGGGGAAGCCAAAACCACTTATCTGTAACACACTGAAGCTCTGGAACACACGTTGACGTCTCTGGTTGCACCTGCCACAGCACCTGGAGCAGTGTTGTTTTTCTTCTTGTAGCGCATGGAACACCCAGAAGCTACATGACTCGCATCACCGCACACGTAACAGCTGACTTGCAGGCGAGAGCCGGGTGCCCACGGATGAGGAGGTTGTTCAGGTTTTGCTGGAATATCGAAAAAAGTTTGAGAGCAGTATCTGTCGCAACACCCTTCGGCACGATGCCCAGGTTTTCCGCAGAAATGGCAGCTTCCACGGAAAAAAACTTCGAGAGCGTTTTGGTTCTTTATCAGGATCTTCGTTTTTTCTTTTGAGGGTAAAGCCACGTAATGTATGAAATAGACGATTTTTTGGGGTAATAACGACAGAGTTCAATTCCCGACGGATTCTTTCATCACACTGCGACAGTATTGATATAACAAATCCGGTGGCTGTTTGTTCTGGCACATTAGCGTCGGGAATCTTCTTTATAAGTTGCCATAGCCGGATACCGGCTTCAGCTGGTCCCTTTTTGCTTTCCATATCAAATTTAATAACCAGGTCGAAGTGGTCTTGCATCATTAGATAATTTTGTCAGAATCTCTTTAATAGTAGGCCAGGATATCTTACCAGGCTGTATTTTTGCGAGGCAAGTAGCAACTCGAGCCTTAAGCGAATGTGTGAGAGTCAAAATTAAATCGACACCATCCAATACTTCGACTACTTTAAACGGCCCTTTAAACTTCGTATCTTATTTCGTTTGATTATGCTCTTCGTATTAATGTGTGGACGAGCTCACAGCCCACCTTGTGTTAAGTGGTTACTGGAACCCATAGACATCCACAGCGTAAACGCACCACACACCTTGAGATAGAAGTTCTAAGGTCTCAGTATAGTTACAACCGCTGCCCCACCCTTCAAACCGAAATACACCACTGCTTCACGGCAGAAATAGGCAGGGTGATGGTACCCGTGCGGTCGATGGCACTATAAGGAGCACCCGTCTGGTGCCACGTCCTTACCCACGAGAACGTCGCCGCGCTGAGACGCCGGCAGCGCGCAATCGCAGTCAGAGTTATTCAATGATACCTCACAGTCTCCTACGAGGCGGCGCGCCCTAGCGCAAGTGCAGCCGGAGCGCGGGGGCTCCAATATCGGCAGTCCGTGCTGGAGGCGTGGTCTCGTCGTTTGGCGGACCCGTCAGCCGGCCTCCGTACCGTCGAGGCGATCTGCTCGGTTCTCGCGGACTGGATGGGCCGCGACCGCGGAAGTCTCACCTCCGGCTACCTGTGCAGACTCACAAGACATTTTACCACCATGCAAACTTCTTACCGCAACAAATCTTACCAGCCACCACGCAAACTACAATTTTACGGGTTCCACCTCTCTTACACGATGTTACTCCCACACTGAGGAAGCCAACCGCGAACACATGTCAAGCACGCACAAGCACGCACTTCACCGGAAAAACCTGCATCCGCCAGCGGAACCCGAACACCGCCGCATCGCCAGATACGAACGCACCGGACGTCTTATCTTACAGGTCACGACGACTTCAGATGTGTCAATTTTTCTTCCCCACGGAAACTTGCTTGCTTTCTTGTTTGCTTGCTTGCTGGAGCCCGAAGTCATCGAACGTGTAGTGTTATTGGTATTGAATCGAGTAGATTCTAAAATTTCAGCGACAATTCACAGTCGCATGTCCTGGTTTACTGTACTAGTGCCATGTAACTCTAGCAGTAGTCATTGGCTTAAAAACGATTCGTGTCGGAACTACCCACTCGTCATGACAGATCCATTATTGCGATCGAAGTTTCACTTGAGATTTGCACTTGCCTTAATTTCTTGCAATAGCTTGTTACGTGTTGTATTTCCGTTAGTAAATGCCATGTGATGAAGTCGACAGTCAAACTGGGCAACATGAGCCAGAACGTAAGATGTGACGATTTCTTCGTGGCTCAGATCTTCCATCGAGGTAACAGAGACGTTATTACACGACTTACGTATGCTGCATTCACGCTCTTGTGGCGTACCACTACTAGTATTCTGATCTGCATCATGTTTTTTTTTGCTGTACTTCGAACATGTTCAAACACGTCACGCCAGTGAAAGTAGAGTCCTGATCTCACTTCTGATGTAAGCTTGAGGGTAGATATTATTTTGTTGAACACCAAGTTAAACGAAGTCACCTTTGATTTCTAATTTAATCAACAATATGTTAACTTGACAATTCACTTTAACACTTGTCCAACTTTAACCAGTACGTACAACAGTCACTGAATCACACAACGTAACAAGGATATAGTAAGTGCACCAGGCAAACGCAGTCCAACGAATGTTCATTTCATTTTTTTTTTTTTTTTTTTTCCTACCTAAGCTGAGAGCCTTGAGAGGCTATGTCAGCGTAACCCTAACTTTTGTAGGTGAGCTCACGGGGCTCAAACCTGATGACGTTGCTAACACGAACCCTAGCAAGAGTCGTGCTTCGCAGAATCTACCACCGGATCGGAAACGCGACCCACTGAGAAGATCCGGCGAGAAACTCAGTGGGCTGTGTCTGAGAGTTAATTTACTCGTCGAGCCCTTCGTCGCAAGCGACGGGTTCGATGAGAACGGTGACCGGTGCTTGAATTACCTAAAAGCACCGTTAGTGGATCGGGCGGATCCGAGATGACGTGTTTTGGGCGACGTCGACTGCTTTCCATTCTGTCCGCAGGATCGGGAATGTAGTTACCGGCGGCCACGATGAGAGGGTTCTCGTGTCGTGCCGCTTTATCGAAGTGGCGCATGGACGCCGACTGCAGATACTTACTGATGGACTCTAAGTCCAGGTCGTCATGGAGGTCGACGTTCCTGACGAACCACGGGGCTCCGACGGCTATCCTGCAAAAACGGGATTGAATAATTTGGAATGATTTCAAGTGTATGCGGGCCGCGTGAGCGAACACTACACTTGCATAGGTCATGACGGGGCGTATGCAAGTTTTGTAGAGTGTCACCTTATTTCTAAGGGACATTTTACTTCGCCTACATATCATCGGGTAGAGACGTCCTAGAATGAAGGCGGCACGATCGCGTACCGTCTTGATGTGGGGGCGGAATGTCATCCTACTGTCGAGGGTGACGCCTAAATATTTGACCTTCGGGGCCCACGGTATGGGCTGGTCGAACATCGTGATCGGGCGAACGGCGGGGGCGGGGGTATTGACGCGCCTAGTCGGGAGGGGGATGCTCAGCGTGGTGTTCGGAGGGCGACCTCTTTTGAAGAGCACCGCTGTGCTTTTCGTGGGGTTAATGTCGATGCGCCACTTCCGGAACCACTGTCCCATGGTGGTAGCTGCGGTCTGAAGTCGTCGATGAAGCAACGCCTTCTTCCTACACGAGTAGTAGATGGCGGTGTCATCGGCGAAGAGCGCCAGATGGGTCTCCGGAGACCGGGGTATATCGTTGATATACAAACTGAATAGTAGCGGGGAGAGGGCGGAGCCTTGCGGGACTCCGGCTGTGACGTGACGGGGCCGGGAACGCGTTCCCTCGACTCGATATCGGAACGAACGGTTCGAAAAGTAGTCTCGTATGATGAGCACGAGTCTGTCTGGCACTCCCATGTTATACAGTTTGAATATCAAACCGTTGTGCCAGACTTTGTCGAACGCCTTCGCTATATCGAAGAAGAGGGCTCCTGTCGGAATGGGTTTCCGCCTGTTCAGCCCTAGTAAGATGTGCTCCGTGAGGCGGTGCACTTGATGGACGCACGAGTGTCTGGCGCGGAATCCAAACTGCTCGTCTATAAGAATTTTATTCGCGGATACGAAATCCCAGAGGCGTTTACGAAGGAGCCGTTCGTATAATTTGCCTATCGCCGGGAGGAGACTGATGGGGCGGTAACTCGCGGTTTCGTTATTCGGTTTGCCCGGCTTGTGTATGCCGATAACGTCCGCTTCTTTCCACGCCGCGGGAAAGATGCAGTTCGTCATAGCAGCATTTAATATCGTGGCCAACATCGTTATCAGTTGGGCTGGTAACAGTTTAAGCGCGCGGTTGCGGATGCCGTCGGAGCCGGGAGCTTTCCGTGGTTGCAGGCTATCGATCGCCTCCTTGACCTCGGAAGTGGTAATGGGGGGTAACGCGTCCGAGGGCGGCAGGGAAGCTCTGCGCTCGACCTCCCTGTCAACGAACTCGGTGTGTTCGGGGTCCGCGTGTTGAGTGCTGGTGGTGCACTGCTCTTGCAGTGCATCGGCCAGCAACTCTGCCTTGTCATCGTCATCGTAAGCCGGTGATTGGCCTGAGGGGCGTACGAGAGGCGGCATAGTGACGATAGTTTCGGACTTGAGGGTCCTAGCTAGTCGCCAGTATGCTTGGTGAGTGGGCGCGAGTTCTTTTAAATAACTATCCCAGTTTTCGTTTCGGGCGTCGCTCAAGCGGGATTTGACCTCCCGCTGTAAGCGACGCATCCGAGTCCGGTTTGAATCCGTGGGATATCGATCGTAGGCCCGGATTGCCGCGTTCCTAACTCTAACGAGGTCCCTAAGATCGGGGGAAAGTCTGATGCGGTGGAAGCAGTCCTCCACATCAACTTGCTTTGAAGATCTTGTGATCGCCGTCGAGACGTGATCAGTGAAGATATTTATGGATTCGACGGTGTCCTCGGGGGATGGAGTTGAATCCGGGCCGCAAGGGAGGATTGGTGGAGCGGTGTCAGCTAAGCACGTGCCCAGCTTCTTCCAATCCACCATGGTCCTCGTATCTGGTTCGCGGTTGAGTGGGCGACCGAGCTGCATGACGACAGGTCGGTGGTCTGAGTCGAGTTCTGACATTGCCTCGATGGAGCGCAAGCGCAGAGTTACGTTCCTCAGCAGTGCCAGATCTATTGTGCTCGGACGACGCGCGGCGTTGTACGGATAGCACGTGGGGGTCGGGGGGTTGAATATTTCGAATGTGAGGTCGTCTATGAACGCGTCGAGACGCCTACCGTTCACATTCGTGCGATGGCAGTTCCACCTAGTGTGGTGGCAATTTAAATCGCCTGCCAGTATGACCGCGTCCCCCATACCGAGCAGTGTCTCGAGGTCACTGCTCAGGAGGGGTTTGTCAGGAGGGAGATATACGGATGCGATGACGATCGGCTGGTGTCCCGTCAGCGCGATGCGGCACACTGACGCCTCGATATGTAAGAGGTTCATTTCAAGGCACGTTCCGCCTTTTTATACTAGCCGGCGCAGCTGGCTTATGAGTCACTTCTGTTGCAGCTGTTGTTTACGAGTGGAACGACACGGCCGGCGCACCTGGCTTGTGTGAGTCACTCCTATTGCACGTGCTATATAACATAAATATCGTTAACGCCGTCAAACTCATTTTATGCTGAATTTAAATTCAAGTACTACGCTCTTATCAATAAATAAGTTTTAATCTAGAAATAATTTATAGCATGTTTTGCTTTTAGCATTAACAATAAACTTCAACCAATATCAACCAAGCCCGATACATAGCTGTTTTAAGATGGTGCTGATGAGGTTTCCTGAGGAGAATGTATAATAAACCCACAACACCATAATGTCTGTGGATGAAGACCTACGTGCTCGGTAGTTTATGATAGGTTTGTTTACAGATTATTGGAGAAGCAAGACCTAAAATATTGAGCATTTCAAATTCCCAAATAAAATGAAACACGTACTATTCAAATGAAAGTTGTTGAATATGGTTTATCACCTTGAGATAGCAAGAAAATCATTGAATTTCCCAAGATTCTATTATTTTTCTTTTCTGTTTGTCATGGATCTAAATCATGATCTGTTCTTTTTCCGATGGGTAGAATGCATTTTCAGATAGATTACGTGTAGAATTCATGGTCTGTCATATTATTTTAAGTTTTTGCTGAGTTGATGCGTTTCAAGTACTTTTTCAAGCAGTTTGGATTTCTTTTAGTGACTCGATATAGTTCCTTCCCATAGAGGTAGGTAATCATGAATATAGTATAGTAATGGTCCATTTTTGCTGTGCTCTTATAATACAAGAAACATTATTCATTATTATTAAAAATTTAGTTTTACTGTTGATGACTTTTCTGTACGTTCATCACCGGTCCGAACTAATTATTTGATATATAATGTTTCACTAGTTTTTAATACTAATTTTATTTTGTTAAACGATTTCACTAAAGGAGGGGACTGCTTCTTAATTATGTGTCTACAAATATTAAAAACGTCAATTATTAAAAATTGTATTTAACAAGTATCAAATGCAGTTAGTCGCATTATCAGCGTCGCGACAGCTGCGGTGCGCGGCGGCACGCTACACATTCATACGGTAATGCGTCGCCTTTTAATTACGTACGCTGATAAATCTGGACTAGCGCGTGCCATACGCTCGTGTGGACAACACCTTATGCCGGAATAATAATAATAATAAAACGCTCCCCATTTTTTTGTTCAACAGCATATTGTATTAAAAATAGCTTTATTTCTAAGAATAAGTTCGAAATTTATAATTATATGAAAAGATGTTTGTTATTTTGGGACAAGACATTGAGATAAGTGATACCATTGGTAAACATCAAAGTCGATGTATTGCGAACTTGTAGAATTTTCTCACTATTTGAAAGAACTGTAGCGCTGTGCAAGATACCTTTCCGGAGTATCCTAACACAACTATACAAATTCTAAACAACAATTCTAAACAACGTCGATGTTGCAATAAAAAAAAAAGATGTAATGCAGAGCCTATAATTTATATTTCAATTTCAGAGGACTATACAATCAGATTGAGACCCAAGCGCAATTCATAAGGCGGGCTTCAGGATTACCCTTGTGGCGTCTATGTATGCCGGTAATCACTTACCTTACACAGTAAGTTGTGATATCGTTTGCCTATTAACACTAGAAAAACATTTTGACATAATTACCGGAATTAATGAACTTTTATTCTCATTGATTAGGTACCTAAAAAAAAACATTCACAATTTTGACTGACCACCGCACCGCGGTACAGCGTCACCGCATGACAACCAATAGATAATTACGTCACTCGACTGTGAAACATGCGAATAGTTGAAAATAATTTCCGTATCAAATACAGAAAGGGGGATGTTTGATTGAAAATAACACAAAATCAGACTTTACGTTTTAGGAGTTAAAGTTGAATTTAACATACAGAAACAGGTGTGAATGTAACATTTAGGCTGCGAGGTAAAAATGTTCATAGGGCAAATCAAAGCTGGTATTCGGGGGAGTAGCCATTTTCCACGTTGTTCCCGACAAAACACGTGTGCTAATAACTCGTGGAATTCTACTAATTATTGACATACAATGTTTTCGAAGGAAACATGTTATTATATTATTAATATAATGATTAGAGTATTGTCGCAGGTAGATCTGGAGTCAGAGGGCGAAATAATAATAGTTCAGTTTTAACAGCAGATTATAGTTAATAGAAAGTTCTTTATTGAAGACTAGCTGACCCGGCAGACTTTATAGTGCCTCAATCGATAAATAAAAGACCTAGACTTTTATATAAAATAAACTTAAAACAAACATAAGCATCCGTCCGACGGGGGAGACATCAGAGGAAAACAAAATGGTTATTTTTATTTAATTCCGAGCATTTTCATATTTATCTACATTTTAAACCTTCTCTGGGCTTCCATAAATAATTCAAGATCAAAAATAGCCAAATCGGTCCAGCCATTCTCGAGTTTTAGCGAGACTAACGAACAGCAATTCATTTTTATATATATAGATTACGAACAAAAATGTAATGGTTATAGTGCATAGCAATGAATAAGAGCTTAGAATAGGGTTGTAGTTGCAGTTAGCTTAGTACATTTTTCTCGGGTTCATAACTATTGAACGACATAATTACGCGTTAATTAAATTAAACAATTATCGACCAATCGGTTTGCATATATAGGACAGAACCGACTAAAACTTTATTTAGGCTCGAACCAAAAATGTAGAAGTAGACAAGACATGCACTTTAAACTTACATTTATTCTTTATAGTATACAAAAAAAGGAAACGAAAGCGGAGCTTAACTAATCAATGACAGACGACAGATATGAGACAGACCGAAAAAATATTTTAAATGAATAATAAAATAATGAATAATATTATAATAATATAACTAAACTTTATATGTAATAAATAAAATTTACATATGTAAAATTAGAAATGAATAGACAAATAGATACAAGACTCTGATAGCTCTAAAATTTTGCCAACTAATGAACATCTGCTTTTAATTAATCGAATAAAAAACTCGATAAAAAAGAGTAAGCATTTTTGATGCAGTAAAAAATACAAATCCGATACTTTTCCAAACGATTACAGTAGATTAACACCTCTTAATATAATAATAAATTTAAAATTATAAGAAACTTTATAGACATAGGCCACTTCTAATTGCTTTTAAGGTTAATAATTTTTTTTGGATTATTGACAGGGTGAGCAAATATATATTGTTTTTCTACATTCAAAAAGTTAAGCCGATATCCCTCTGTTCTGATAATAAGTATAATTCCTTTGAGTAGTTTACGATGAGAGGAAACTGTATGTAACAGCAATGTATGTCATTGACAATCGTTCTTATTATTTATATTATATTAATTTCTTTAATATTTTTTACAGTTTTCTTGAGTCGTAGACGTAATTAAAACTAAACTTTGAGGAGTTAAGCATTTGTTGTTATTGTTTTGTTTTATATTTTCTATGTGAAATATTATTGTTAATGAATGTAATATGGATACAATATCTAAAGTAAAGGAAATAAATAAAATAAAATAAATAAATGAGTAGTTAATTATATATAACGTTAGTCGCCGGCGTGTGATTTCGGAAATTATATAATACGTGAGATTAAATCGTAAAAGAAATTTTAATTTATAATTACTGTCTATGTTCCGAAAATCGCTGCTTGTGACTTAGCAGCTATTACGAAGAGTCTACAATTTTCAATTTTTCATACAACATGTCTTTGAACTTCGTCACAAAATATTTTGTATGGGCTACGTTTTCTTTGCATATCTAATGGATGAATCACATAAAAGTAATTCTCATAAAAATCTGAGAAGAACCATAAAATTTTAATGTGACAAAGAGAAAATATGTCATAAGAGCCCTGAATAAACGCAAAATTCTCAGCGTTTAAAAATTTCTGTAGGTATGACGTATTTTTAATATTTGATAACAAAGAAGTAGGGAGTAAAAACTATACGATCTCCGATGTAGTTATTGTACCCTAAAGTACTAACATAACATTATATTGGTCATCTCAATCCCTGATCAAAGACAATTTTTAAAGTAAATATACTCAAAGTCATTGAAGATGAAACGACATGTCAAAAGCAACAAACGCGGAGCACTCAAAGCTTTTGATTTATAATAGGAAATCCTATTTTATAATCTTGAGAATAAGGTTCAGAATTCTTATATTGAAAATAGCACGGCGGACCACCGACTACGGAAGCTATTAGTCGAAGTCCCCCGTGTCTCAATAGTGACACCATAAGTTTTTTTTTTTTACGGGTTAACATTATATTTTCCTCGTTTTGCACAATGTGAACGAGTTTACATGTTCGAATATGGGCGAATACTCGAATTTGAAAATGTCGTTAGTGATTTGCTAATACACTTGACAATTTAAATATTTTTTTTTTTTTAATGAAATCTTCACTAATCTCACGCATAGTTTGAAAGTGGTTCATTAATACTATCCAGAACCATTGCGCTCATTCACAGTGCGTTTCCAGAGATCTTCTTTGCCAAATGCCATGAATTTGTAATGAATGTCCGTCCACGGTATTTCCTAAGCGCTATAAGATATTGTGGCGGGTAGCCATTATATAACGCAAGATAATTGACAGATGCCTGAATCTCGCTTACGACATTTTCAAGATAAGCTCGCATATATACAAGTTCCGAACAACAATATTCGGACCGTCGGTCTACCGAGCAATATCATCCGCTCGGTGGAAGATCTTCCCTTTGTCGTATATACCTTCAAACAAATATCTTTTTTTTTACATCATATCACATATCTTTCTACATATCTTTCTTTACACTATGTTTGCGGAAAGTATTCAGTGGTTAGCAGCGGCTTGGCTGCGTCCTCAACATTGCTGACATCCATGAGCTAGAGTAACCAATCATCATCAGGTGGGCTGTGTGCTTGTCTGCCTTCCTCATCCCTGAGTCGCATTCCTCATGTCTGAGGGTCGTGACCATCTCCTCCCATTATCATTCTCTGGATGATATTTCGCCATCTTCCTCTGTTCTCGGTGGTGTATATAGCTTCATAGACTGTGGCATTCATCGTGGTGCGGATTTAGTAGGACAATAAAAACGAGCATAGATACCGCTATCTATGTTTACCATGACGTAAGTATTATATCCCAAGAAACTTTTAAATCTTCGTCACAACAGTCGGTAACGTTGTGTTGTCCAGCCTCGGTGACACTCATGAAACTTGAGGCACGTCTGTAAAGTAAAATCTTTGTCTTAAGATTGCTGCCACTTGAACATGCCGTGTAATAATAAAACATAAAAATTAATTTTGGAAAACTTCGGAATATATATGACGGAGGAGCGACAATGACGGAGGAGAAACCTCCGTAATGTTTTTAAAAAGTGTGACGTCAGCATTGCTGACGTTACAGTTATTACTTTCTTGACGATGACTCATGTTTGGGCTTCCGAAACAAAACTTCTCGAGAACTTAGTGAGCTGCGTATATTTCACGAGGAACGTAACAACGTTCCAGAAAGATCCGTACTGTACTACGGCTCGGACACGAATAACCAAGCGCTAGACATATATATTATTGACGCACAAAACAAATTACAATAATTACAGTACATTACATATTAGCTAAATCGTACAAATAGTACCTGAGTCTATTCTGGATTGCAATCTACTAAATAATATTACATGCACTCAGCAAACCCCTATGAATGTACGTAGCGAGCGAGTCTTCAAATTTGCTATTGAAAACAAAATTACAAATGACAAATAAAAATTAAAAATAAAATTACGTGTTCCAGGAAAAAAAACGAAATAAAAAAGAAAAGCGATGTATCCACATAAGTAGAAAACTACAATATTACCAACACAAACATTATATTGATAACTAGCCATTGTTAAATATGATATCCTTCACGCGTCTGACAAATCCCCTGAGTCTAGATTCAAAAATATCAAGGTCTCCCTCTCTCCAATTGTGAAGCGAAATCTTAAAGTGCAATAAAAACATACGAAAGAATGAGATAGAAATAAAAATATTTCAAGAAAGCTTATTTTGATGGTATTTAGGATTAAAACGGTTTTATCGTTACCAATACAATTATTAAATCGTTTTAAATTTATGTATCCGTTGTAATTTCTTGTTTGAGTTTTAAGTATTAGCATGCAATGCGACGGCATATAATAATTAATAATTTACACCCACCCAATAAAAATCATTTAAAATTTCTTGCTGCAGACTTCATTTATTTCTTCAATTATGTTTTTTTTTTTAAAACCCGCCCCAAAAGAACCTCCTTTTTATTTGAAATGGATTAAAAGACACAATCGTATAGCAGAAATTTACCTACAGAACCTGTAGAATTTGCTTCATACCACAGGAAGGGTATGGAAAGTTCTAGAGACTAACATTTAACACATTCTTTTCTTGGCTAGCACTTTAAAATCTCATTGTTTCTTGTCTAATTTCATGATTGTCATTGGGAAAATACCCCATTTGCGCATAGCAAAATATGAGATATGAAGTGGCGTAATTTTTGAGTTGATTTAAAAGCCTGATTTTCGGTCGACGGTCTACGTAAGGTATGAAATTCAAGGGATTTTTGAAATAATAATTAAATCCGTTATTGACAAAAAATATTCTGGAAAAAGGGACATAGCAGACAAATTAGGCCAAACTTTTTCTTTTTAGGTGCCGAACCCTAAAACGCCTAATTCAGTTAAAACTATTAAAATCTTCGGCCGTTGATCTCCATAGAAACCAAAACACACAAGGTGACAATATTCACACACCTGGAAAAGGCCGCAAGCTGCAAAGTGCCACACGCACCCTGTTTTTAGGCATAAAAAAACCGTTTTAAGAACAAACTGTATCAAGTAAACAATATTAGTAATTTATCGGGCTACAGAAATTTATCCTCTATTTCTAGGACCATTATGATGTTTATCGGCTTTTGTGGTGATATTTATCGTAGGGGTGTGAACGGCGTGACATCAACGTGTAGTTCCGATGTGGATATGGTTGTGGACTAGTTTGCACGCATGATTGCTTCCTGAAAGGTGAGTTGTGATGACATTTCATTTCTTGTTGGAAAACCGAAATTTATATTCATTCCATGAAATTTACATGAAATTTATATTAAAGAGCAACGTAATATTATGTTCCTCATAATAGATATCCTTGAACGTAACTTAGTATGTAGCTATTGCGATTTTTTTTCCCAACAATCGACTTAAGATCTCATGCAAAAATTGATTGGCATCTTATTCGTTAAAAACGATAGGCGTGGTATATACATAATATGGACAAAGTATACACATGTAATGTGTCAAATAAAGAAAAATCTGCCAATAAAATAGTTATATCTATTGACTGTTTTCGGAAGAGACAGAGTACGGATACTCTTCCGCTCCCTAGAATTTTCCCGCGCAGTGTGACCTAATAATAATGATAGGATCTGTTGTGAGCTCACGCTCTATACCAACATCATGCCTATTTCTGCCCTGAAGTAATGATGAGTTCCGACGGTGGCACAGTTGTTTTACAAAGCAATTGCGACTTCAATCCCGTGTCTCAGGTTGGGTTTCTGTTTTAGCATATGTGAATGAACGAGCCATCTTCCAATCGGTTGTTAAATGGTTACTGGACCCTAAAGATATTAAAAGCATAAATGCTGCATAACCCATTTCAAGATATAAAGCTAAATTGATGATGACACATGATGTTACCTGCCCATGTGGGCTCACTATAGGCTCTTCCACCAAAAGAAATAATAGATGGACCGCCACGAATAGAGAGAGAGCAAAGCACTGCTCCACTAGGAGTTTATCACTGAGAAGAAAAAGATATCTGTTCGCTCCGGTAACTACTTAATTCTTCTCTTCTATATCGTTCCCTCACTACTGAGGATCGCGACCACCTACGACGACTTATAAGATATATAACCACTTAATACTCGCCTAGTATTTAGGTCATATATCTATTTACTATCGGAGGAGAGACTATCCTCAAAAGTCCAAATACGAATCCTGAAGTTCTTCGGGCACATCACTCGTAATGAGGACTCCATTGAGTGGTTGGTGGTGCAAGGGAAAGTCGAGGGCAAAAGATCTCGCGGACGATCTCCAGCATAACGACCTCATAAAATCTGTGACTCACTCCAACATAAATGATTGCTCTCACTCTGCGAAACGTCGTGCCACATGGCGTCGCATCGGTATCGCAGGATTCGACCACGACCACACTGTCAAGTATGTACGACTAGGAAGAATCTATTTACAGCAATAAAAAGTAAAGTTAGAGTACGTATGGAGCACTCGATTTCTAAAGTTTTTTTTTTTAATTAATGAACAAACAGCACACTATCTGCGCCGTCGAATTAAAAATGAATATCGAATAATTTAGTACGTTTTTCATCTCTTAAAACCTCGAGTCAGACGCACTGCACTCGCTTCAAGCGAATGGGTGTTGAATTTCATATTGCATTATAGTGTTAGGTGCATGATGTAGCCTCTGGGGCGAATATGATAGTTTTATATTTTTTACTAGCGACCCACCCTCGCTTCGCTTCGGAAACTGTAATTTATTATTGATTTCTCCATTATTTAATGGATGTTATTATATATATAAAACTTCCTCTTCAATCACTCTATCTATTAAAAAAAATCGCATCAAAATCCGTTGCGTAGTTTTAAAGATTTAAGCATACATAAGGACAGACAGATATAGGGGCAGAGAAAGCGACCTTGTTTTATACTATGTAGTGATACAAGCGCACTCTTGAAAATAGTGATTGCTCAGTTGTCAATTACCGGCCCAGGATAATCCATATATCATAATCATATTCATAGGTCAACCTATCCTTGATTAGTAATATGTTTTGCGAAATTATTACTACGACAGGTTTCCCAGGTTCTGATCTTTAGATATATTTTTTCCCTTAGAAAAACCGTTTTAAATAAAGATTTTTTTTATTTTTTTACTAGTACTGCCGCGCGAGTTTAACTCAAATTAATTGTTATTTAAACGTCGAGGCCCGGTTTATTAAAAGGCGTGGATAATTAAATTAAGGCAGTTTCTTTGACGCTGGCGCTCGACTAATATTTTTATTAAGAGCCCCTAGTAAGCGAGTCCGGCTAGAGATGTCCATGAACTTCAGCAGAACTATCGATGTTTCTTTATTTGAACACTTCATCATTGTTATCATTGATGACTATTATTTGCGTTCCTAAGTCGATTGGCCTATTATCTTTATTTAAATAGTTTTTACTAGAAGTTTTCTTTATTATCTACTAGCTAAGCGCGCCTTCGCTTTGCTATGAATTTATTTGATATAATCCTTCCCTGATTGAATAAGATTTGGAGCACAATGAATTTTAATAAAAAAATTACTTTTACTTTTTAAAAGTTGCCTAATTAATTTCTGTCTCCGTCTAATTAGTTTAAATCGATTCTGCCTTTTCGGACAAACAAACAGAGAGAAAAGCAAAAAAATATATTATGATTTAGATAAAGTGATTGAAAGTTAGATAAGCAGGTACGTATCGTATATACTTGCATTGTACTTAATAAAAAGTTATCATTTTTACAATATATACTTTACTATATTTATTTACACAGATTTTACAAAAGATAATCCGCTTCTTGAGAGATTTTTAAAGCTACAAGATGTAGGTGCGGTAGGCAGCGGCTTGGCTCTGCCCCTGAAATTGCTGAAGTCCATGGGCGACGGTAACCACTCACCATCAGGTGGGCCGTATACTCGTCTGCCTACAAGGGCAATTAAAAAAAAAATTGTACAATAATTTACAGAAATATTAGAATTATCGAAATGTTTTACAGCCCTAGTCCGATCCGGAGGTGATAATGTCGAAGTTTGAAGGCAGTATAATTACAGGCACGAGCGCGGACGCCGGCCGACGTTTCATAATCGACACAATTATGTGGAACCAATAAACAAGAGGCAATTAACTAAAAATGTACGTTTTCATCAAAATTTATAGGGATCCCTTTTCAGAACTTTTCTTTGTCATTATGATAAGTGAATTGATGAGTGGAAATATGGTATAAAGGAGGGCTTATTTTCTCATAAACCATGTATATTAGTTATTCAGTTAGTAACGTAGAAAAAGAATGTTTATTTATTTTAGTAGAGCAAATTAATAATATTTATTATATCACTAGATTGAGTTCACTTCTATGTAGGGAGATATTAATTAATTGATACCATAATAGTATTAAATAGGTACATACTATAGTTTAAATATTTGGATAGCTACTACCCTTACCTAGCTAGGATGAAACCAGTAAAACATTTCAGCGGCTTTGAGAAATATAAAACACGGAAAATAAATACCTACCTATGAAGATTGAAATGGGCGCGAACGGTAGACTGGTATTTGCAAATAAATAAAAC
The DNA here is from genome assembly GCF_030267445.1 of Bombyx mandarina. NCBI lineage: Eukaryota > Metazoa > Arthropoda > Insecta > Lepidoptera > Bombycidae > Bombyx > Bombyx mandarina. Next base: position 7,360,896 of record NC_143231.1, on the reverse strand, counting down.
TATTTCTCGATTGGCCCCTCAGTGACAGCTCAACCCTCGGTCTAAGTCTAGGTGCATTGGTGAACAGACTGGACATTAGGAGGTAGCTTGCTTTATCTCCAGCCACTTGTCACCAGGCAAATGGAACGTATTATTTTTTTTTTATTGCTTTGTTGGGGGGACGAGCTCACAGCCCACCTGGTGTTAAGTGGTTACTGGAGCCCATAGACATCTACGACGTAAATGCGCCACCCACCTTGAGATATAAGTTCTAAGGTCTCAAGTATAGCTACAACGGCAGCCCCACCCTTCAAGCCGAAACGCACTACTGCTTCACGGCAGAAATAGGCAGGGCGGTGGTACCTACCCGCGCAGACTCACAAGAGGTCCTACCACCAGTAAAAATTATTACGCATTTTTTAATTATAGATTCTAAACTTAACATAATTAAATGTTTTGCATTACAAAAATAAATTTACGAACAATATGTCTCATGTTTAAATTGTAATGAACTTCAAATAAAACAAAACCAATCGCCAATGACTAAAATACTTTTGTAACAAACTGTATTTAAGAAAAGTAAAAGAATAGAAGTAGAATATAATTTTGTTTTTGTATTTAAGTAGGTAAAGTAAAAACAAAATTATAAAATTGTTTGTGAACGAGCAATTTAGTTCTAGGTAATTAAATTAGCGTCATCAAAGATAATTTATTTATTATCAAGATATGAAAACTGTGTCGTGTAGTTTCCGCACGAATGATTCTATTCTTTACTTGGTTTTAATTGATAATAATTCAAGCACTAACCTCATTGCAAGTAGCAATTTGTGATTATCTTTAGTAACAATAATATGTACTATTGAGAAATACAATAATGAAATTCTCATGTATCATAGTGAAAAGAAAATCATTTTTTTTTTAAATATAACCTGAGGGAAGGTCACTAGACACCTAAAAATAATAAAAGAAAAAACGGTTGACAAACAAAGGAACTAGTGGTAATAAGCTGTTTTGTATATTTTTTTACATAGTTATACATAGATATAGATTCACGCAATATTTCATATAAGACAGTTTAGAACTAATTAATGGGGGAACGCTGCCAGTATCTTCGAAATCTAGCCTAAAGGGACTCTTGTTAATAATATATTGTAGTTTTTATATTATATTTTTTCGAAGGCTTTTAGTTTTAGGCTCATTGTTCTAGTATATTTTTTTTATTTCTTTATATAAATATAATATAATCCTAGTTTAAACATAATTATGGTCCTAGCATCAAAAATATATTATATAGTTTAGAACTATTTTATTTGAATTGAATTTTTAATGTGATCATTGTGTGTCTATCTTTGATTCTATTGCACGAAGACTTTTGGTACAACTGTTGCTCAACGCTTGATGATACGAAATGATTTTTGACATTTTACTACTAACGCACAACTGTCACACAGATTGCACGCGAGTTTATTTAATAAGCAAACTTCTTTCTTCTGTCTGATGATAATCAGCTTGACTCGATACGAGGTACTAAAAATCTGTTCAGCTCAGCACGAAATTCATATACAATATTCAAGTGAAATAACAATAACTAAAGGGAAGGCCCGGTAAAGATTTCCGTCGGCTCCGTTGAGACAGGCGCGATCTTTTCCGTCGCAAAACACACGCCTCTCAAATTGAAAGCTAAATGGTGAATAAAGTTATTTACCATGAATGCCTCCGGGTACAAATTTCAATTATTGTCGCATCCGAATAGTTCTGAAGGGGTCCCACGACGTAACACGGACAGTCGGACTCAGAATAAACTTTAAACTGGAAAATTAGTTATCTTATAAAAATGAAAAGTATTGGGATCGCATTAATATTTGAAAAATAAAAAGATGTTTATTACTTAACTATTATAGAGTTATATAGAGTGTTATTTATCAAGTTACTAGTTTACTAGCTGACCCGGCCGACTTCGTAGTACCTCAATCGATAATTAAAATACCTAAACTTTTGTATAAAATAAACTTAAAACAAACAAAAGGAATCCGTCCGACGGGGGACACATCAAAGGGAAAACAAAATTGTTATTTTTATTTAATTGCGAGCATTTACATATTCATCTACCTTTTAAACCTTCTCTGGACTTCCACAACTAATTCAAGACCAAAATTAGCAAAATCGGTCCAGCCGTTCTCGAGTTTTAGCGAAACTAACGAACAGCAATTCATTTTTATATATCGACGCTTGAAAGGCAAACGTGACTAAGCGACAATGCGTGAACTTTACAGTCACAGAACACTATTACCTGCGAAGTTTACAGTAGACTAATTTAAAGTTGAAATACCTGAAAAAAATTCTATTTTAGCGAATCTAGCTGTAGGATTGAAATGATTTTAATAGACCTAGAAATAAATTTTATTTGCGCATCGAATATGGTAATTGCCTGTCATTTATGTACAAAGCAGTTATTGTCGCTTAGTCATTTCCCATCACTCTCTTTGGCCAGCCCATACCGTGGATCTCGAAGGTCAAATATCTAGGCGTCACCCTCGACAGAGGGATGACATTCCGTCCCCATATAAAAACGGTACGCGACCGCGCCGCGTTTATACTAGGACGACTCTATCCAATGCTTTGTAGTCGAAGCAAACTGTCCCTCCGCAATAAGGTAACTCTCTACAAAACTTGTATACGCCCCGTCATGACGTATGCAAGCGTAGTATTCGCTCACGCAGCCCGCACCCACTTGAAATCCCTTCAGGTTATTCAATCCCGATTCTGCAGGATAGCCGTCGGAGCGCCTTGGTTCCTTAGGAACGTGGATCTCCACGATGACCTGGAGCTCGATTCAGTTAGTAAGTATCTGCAGTCGGCATCGCTGCGCCATTTTGAGAAGGCGGCACGACATGAGAACCCTCTCATCGTAGCCGCTGGAAATTACATACCCGACCCAGTAGACCGAATGGTAAACCGTCGACGTCGCCCAAAGCACGTCATTACGGATCCTCCTGATCCATTAACGGTGCTTTTAGGCACCACAAGCACCCGTCACCGTCCTCGTCGAACCCGTCGCTTGCGACGAAGGGCTCGACGAGCGAACTAACCCATAGACACAGCCCACTGAGTTTCTCGCCGGATCTTCTCAGTGGTCGCGTTTCCGATCCGGTGGTAGATTCTGCGAAGCACTGCTCTTGCTAGGGTCAGTGTTAGCAACCTCCGGTTGAGCCCCGCGAGCTCACCTACTAACGTTAGGGCGAAGCTGAAATAGCCTCTCAAGGCTAACAGCATAGGTAGAAAAAAAAAAAAAAAGTCGCTTAGTCACCTTTGCCTTTCAAGCGTCGATAGATAGATGGTTTTCCGAATTATTCTTTATTTTGAAGCAAACTCCGTGACTGTACTTCAAAGTGGGCGTATTCATCTCATAAAGGGGTCAAAATATTTTATTAGCCTTCCGATTTTAACTGCGTAGCGGGAGCGACAACTAGATTACTGGCCCGAGTGCCCTGAGGCGTGACGCGACAAATCGACACTCACTCCTCAACCCGAAGGACCCTATTCATACGAGAATTAAAGTAACAGAAATATCTTCCATAGCCCACCGTGATAAAAATCAAAATGCTTCGCAGGCAATTTTTTTCGTAAGCAAAATATTTGAGGACCTTTCAATCTGCGTCACAGTGGTCAGAAGTGAATGCAAACTAAATTGGGAGCGTCATAATGCGATTTCGCTGTGACTAGATGCACACAATATTCGAATTACTTAGTTGATTTCGTCATGCAATTTCTAATAGAGACACGTGTTAATATCTATTCAAAGTTTTTGGGCGGTTTTTATTCTAATCTGAAAAACAATTATTAGTTTTTACTATCTAGACTTTTATCACGATATCTAGTTACGATTTTAGATATATAATTTAAGTCGAACCTTTGGAAAAAAACCAAAATTATACAATAGCGTAATCGATAAAAAAAAAATTGTTCCTACCTATGCTGATAGCCTTGAGCGGCTATTTCAGCTTCGCCCTAACATGTAGGTGAGTTCACGGGGCTCAAACCAAAGTGTTGCTAACGCTGGCACTAGCAAGAGTAGTGCTTCGCAGAATCTGCCATCGGATCGGAAACGCGACCCACTGAGAAGATCCGGCGAGAAACTCAGTGGGCTGTATGGGTTAATTCGCTCGTCGAGCCCTTCGTCGCAAGCGACGGGTTCGAGGAGGACGGTGACCGGTGCTTGTAGTACCTAAAAGCACCGTTAATGGATCTGGAGGATCTGTAATGACGTGTTTTGGGCGATGTCGACTATTTATCATTCGGTCTACAGGATCGCGTATGTAATTCTAGACAATCGATCTAACGTATAAATCCTTGGAATGCTCTAAAAATGTATACTATTAAACAAACCGAAGTATCTATATATTAATACGTGAAGCAAAAACTTTGTATCCCTTTTTACGAAAATTGCGCGGACGGGGGAGTATGAAATTTTCCACACTTATAGAGAATATAGAGAAGAAGTGCACAATGCATATATTTTTTTAAATAATGCATAAAAGATACAACAAATCAATAAAGAAAATATTACGCACACTACCATGTATTTGATGCACACACGCATGCATACTATTTATTTATTGTCAAACTTTTGTTCTTGACGTTTGTGGTCAATTTGAGAATAGATTAAATATTGTTTGTCTTTATTAATATTTTTCTATAGTGTAGTCTTGGCGAAATTTGTGATCATAGAAGTGTAATAGTTTTTGAAGATAGAATCATAATAGTGTACAAACTTATAATTTCAATTAATTATAGTCGAATTTCGACTACCGGGCGACCACTAGTTTATAATAACGCACCCCTTTTTTCTTATTAAGAATGATCAATATTTATAATCGTTGACTTGTCATCCGCAAAGTACTAATCACGGTGGAGTTTGAGTTTTGACGGTAGCGACAATGGCGCAGTGCAAACACGTCAGTAGCAGAAGTCGAATGCCGCCCTAATGAGACGCTATTTTCTAATATTCCTTTCTTAAATTTAAATGCATCCATAAAAAATGTTGATCTGTGACCCGAATTTGACAACATTTTTATTTTGAGTTGAAACATTTTAGTTTAAAAAAATATATTCTTAGATAGGTTGACAGAACTGTCTGTCATTGAGACAAAAGAGTTTAGTTTTACATAGGTTTCATACTTCAGCGGTTTTACATAATTCAATAATACTGTGTAAAATATTTTGGTAGGCAGCGGCTTGGCTCTGCCCCTGGCATTGCTGAAGTCCATGGGCGACGGTAACCACTCACCATCAGGTGGGGCGTATGCTCATCTGCCTATAAGGGCAATAAAAAAAGAATTAAAAAGGAAAATAAAGGCTTTAGATGTTGTTTTCTTAATATGTTACAGAAAACGCAATTAAGTCTTTTATTATTATTTAATCATTTTAGAACATTCCATGTCATTATAAAATGTTATTCCTGAATTATTTTTTATGTATGCCAGAAATCAAAATGTGACAAAAAAGTAGATACATTTTGGCGGGAGCGCGAGGAGCGACGTTGTGTGAATTGCTTTAATTTTTTAAATTTTGCGTTTCTTTATGTTCAAAAGTGTAATAGCCGTGGTTTATTAACTGTTTATCATCTGTGGAAGAGCAAAATATATACCGAATAAATATACCTATATATATCTACCTTATACCTATTAAAATTTGTTGTTTAACTCGATAAATACTGATTCAATTTTATCGCGCTAAGCTTATGTATGTTTACAAAAATATTCTTAAAACAATTCTGCTCGTGAAATCGTGCAGTGCAAACGACGTTATACTCTTTCGAAGAAGCTCTGCAAGGCTCTAGACACAAAAACACTTATTCTGGTATATTTTACGACAACTAAGAAAGAAAAAAAGTGTTTGAATTAAAACAAATAGTAACGTTTACCAATATGTTCTCTGGTAATGCTCATATACATACGTAGCATCTGTTTTTTTTTGTGAATATAATGATTAAATTAAGTTTTTCATATATTATTGCCTAGAAAACAGATTATCATACGGTCCGCCTAATAGTGAGTGGTCGCATTTGGCTCAGTAATTTCACGTAAGCCTACCGTTTACTGCTTTCCTCAAACCACGTTTGAAGACGCCAAACCATCCCGGAAATACCGTGGTGGGAGATTAATTCAAAGGCCGGATGGTTCGCGGCAAAAAGTATTGATAAACTATGTCCAGGCGGTGGTCGATACGATAGCATAAAGCCTCGATCAGATGACTCGATAAACTCAGAGCACACTCCCCATAGAACATACGATACAAAACACAAAGTGAACCGAAGTCCCTCCGTGGTCCCAGAGTTTCGGAAATATCCCTACATTGTTCATAATTCGAACGACCAAATATTTCTTAACCATTTACAAGTATATATATATAAAGTATATACATGTGAACTTTATACAAGTAATTAGAAAAAATGGTAAGTTATTGAGGTTTATTTAGTGTTAACATCTCATGAAAATGTGTAGTAAAGGATCGTTATCTGGCTTACTAATATTTACCAAACACATTTTTTTATTGCTTTGATGAGTGGACGAGCCTCACAGCTCACCTGGTGTTAAGTGGTTACTGGAGCCCATAAACATCTACAACGTATGCTTCTTGCGATATAAGTTCTAAGGTCTCAAGTATAGTTACAACGGCTGCCCCACCCTTCAAACCGAAACCCATTACTGCTTCACGGCAGAAATAAACAGAGTGGTGGCTCCGGTCACCGTCCTCGTCGAACCCGTCGCTTGCGACGAAGGGCTCGACGAGCGAATTAACCCATAGACACAGCCCACTGAGTTTCTCGCTGGATCTTCTCAGTGGGTCGCGCTTCCGATGCGGTGGTAGATTTGCGAAGCACTGCTCTTGCTAGGGTCAGTGTTATCATCACTCCAGTTTGAGCCCCGTGAGCTCACCTACTAGTTAAGATTACGCTGAAATAGCGTCTCGAGGCTATCAGCTTAGGTAGGAAAAAAAAAGAAGAGTGGTGGTACCTACCCGTGCGGACTCACAAGAGGTCCTACCACCAGTAAGCACATCTCGTATGTGTGCTAAATGAGGGATATTCAAAAGAAATAACGTAGGAATATTTCAGAATATGCCCGCGTCACCTCGGGCTCGATTCAATCAGCGTGACCGTAACACTGAGAGGCTTACGTCCTCGTCGTGTACGCGAACGCGCCGTATCCTCAGGGATTCCACATCGTTTCCACTCTTATACTTGAAAAATTCAATGTACCAGCTATTCGTTTGACACAGGTGAAAACGCAAAGCTCATTATTACCCAATGGATGTAATGGATTTTTGTGTGTCTGTATCAATATGTGTGTAGGGATTTCGTGTGTTTGAGGGAATCGAAATTTGTAACTAGCATCTGTGCTAAAAGTCAAATTCATTCGTACTAATAATGATCAAGGAATAACTAAATTTTTCAGAACCAAATTATTATTTTTTGTAAAATTTAATAGCAATAAAATAAAGTTGAGACAAAAAGTATGCTCTTTCTCTTCTCCATCGCTCCCTCATTGCTGAGGATCGTGAGTCCGTTTCAGCTTGTCGACTGCCAGCCTCCATCGGTTCCGGTCAGTTGCCTGGTGTAGTGCAGCGCTAAGTGGTCCGCTGGTTTGCTCGGAGATCTGGCCGGACCAACGTTTGGGGCACCGGCCACGGACGTTTTCTTTCTACTCTTCTAGTGACCATCGTTCCAAGTTGTCTACACCTCTGCGGTATGTTAAATGTATGCTAAATAGCGATAATTTTACGCTCCAGTTACGTAATTAATTTTACGTGAAACAAAAATAAGACACGGGCAATAACAAAAGTTTCATCTAAACACATGAAAAACATCGAGGCCATTAAAAAAACATAAATAAAAATCTGTTTCCGTCGCTCGAGCATCCAATGAACCCTAAACGAAATGTTTAGAAGTAAAACGGGGAAGAATGCTCTAGAATCTCCCCTGATAGTTATTTGATATGATTTATTCATATGAACACAGCGTTCGCTCCATAGCGTGCCGTGTCAACTTTTCAATATATAAATGGAATTATTATGGAAAATAAAATTTGTCCGTGAATGGTTTTTCTAGTTCAGAAAACATGCAAAGATATCTAATTGATGAAGTCTAAATTTGTAAAGTAATTAGGTAAAAAAAACTGTACTTTTTACTAATTTTACGGTTTGATCTCGCATTTTTTATTGTTTATGCTATAACGGGAGATTAAATCGTAAAAGTAGTTTTAATTATGTCTACGACCGAAAAAATACTGAAGCTTTTCCTTTTGTATGAAATCATATTAAAATTTGTTTCTGAATTTTCATTGACCTACCCCTTAAAGATTAGGTACTCCAAGAACTAAAAATATAAGCATTAGTTTCTTGAAGACTTGCTTGATCAAAAAATGTGACAGGAAAAACCGCGAGAGAACACTCCTTTTCGATATCCAAAATCTATTTATAAAGCCATTACGGGCGGTTTTTTATTTTAAATCTGTTCAGGGAGCGTGCCTATTATGCAAATGAGGCAAGGGATGAAAATTGGCGAGATGCTTATTCAACTAAGCGTTGTTTGCTCCTAGTTTTATTGCATGAATAAATTTGGAAAGTCACTTATTTTTTTTATTATTATTGGAACCTTATTAAATTTTAAGACGCTTTTATTAGCTTGTTACATATGTTTGTTGGTGTAACGGAATCTTCGAAAGTCATTTTCTCTTACTTCAAGACGATCGTGACCGATGATTGTCATCAAATGTTATTGTCTTTTAAACAATAATTTTATAACTTAGCTCTGCTAATATCCTAACCAGTAGCAAGAGGATAAAAAAAATGAAATTAAATATTAATTCGGTTTACTATTTAAACGTTCCTTTTAGCTTTTAAAATATTTTTATTATTGAATCCTGTATCTGCTTCTTTCGGTATTTCATAAATCTAATGCATAATAAGGTTTTGAATTTTATGACGGGAATCAGCGTCCCCCTTATTTCTGAAGCAAAGCATGCTGGCTTGAAGGCTCCAATTGTTGGTCCAATTCAGATTTCGATGCATACCCATATGTACGTGTACTAATTTAAAAATATTCATATAGTATTTTAATTAAAATTAACTTTTAAATAGTATTTGTTAGCGTGCATTTGTATGCCTGAGTGCAGAGGATTTAATCAAAACTTGAATTAAACAAACGACTAGTAGTAAATCATGCATATGCTAAACTTGATTTATTGTTATTTTAATCTGTACTAATATTATAAAGCTGAAGAGTTTGTTTGTTTGAACGCGCTAATCTCAGGAACTACTGGTCCGATTTGAGAAATTCTTTTAGTATTAGATAGCTCATTTATCGAGGAAGGCTATGGGCTATAACATCACGCTAAGATCAATGCAAGCGGAGAACCAATAAAGAATGTTTCAAAATCGGGGTTTTAATCCCTTTTGAGAGCTTCCACTGCGTGCGCTGCGGAAACAGTTAAAGTTTCGCTAAAGTTATGTATGAGAGAATTGTTCCCCTTTAAAAGATCTAAAAAAAGCGCGCCACAGCATAATTATGTCTATATATTAAGGTTGGCTCACTATGACTTTTTTATGTTAAACAAATTTGTTCTAAAATAAAGCATTATTTGTGAAGGTGTTTTTATAAAGATGATATTCTACGTAAATGAAGAGGCGGGCAAAATTTAGCGTTATGCCAAAATAAATATTCCACGCGGACGAAGTCGCGGGCAAAAGCTAGTGATAAATAAATACTACAAAATGGGCTTAATATAGAAAAAACTTAGTACAAACAAAGTTTTTAGCATTGAAAAGGACACAAAAGGACGGAATCAGTCGGCTCATAAACTATGCACAGTCCGCCCTCGTAATCTGTGAGTGGAGGATCGCGCGGATCCGCCCCGCCCATTACCAGAAGCAGCTTAGCCGACGGCAGCTCTGTACCGACCACACATTATGTACTTTTGTAGCTTATATAAAACACACAATAAGCTTTTGATTTGATTTTTATAATATGTTTTTTTTTATAGCTAATATCTTTAATCCTGGTTTCATTAGTGATGTACCCGACACGAGAGACATCACCAGTGCCGTCACCCGCCATATGAGGTCGGAGTTTGAAGTTGGAATCTCTGGGTCTATTGTATATTGTACCGTATATTCCATAGGGAGTATCCTGAGGAATTAATTGTTTGAGATGATACCATAATCTCGTTTTTACCATCGCAACGCCCACCACCGGAGTAGAGTTCATCCATACTGCTTGAAGGCATTGCATTCACCCACAGTGCGTCTCCAGAGATCATTTTTGCCACGTACCATCCGACTATGGAATGAACTTCCCTCCACGGTGTTTCCCGAGCGCTATGACATGTCCTTCTTCAAACGAGGCTTGTGGAGAGTATTAAACAGTAGGCAGCGGCTTGGCTCTGTCTCTGGCATTGCTGAGGTATGATCGTCTGCGACTCGTATTTTATTATTTATTACTCAGATGGGGGGACGAGCTCACAGCCCACCTGGGGTTAAGTGTTTACTGGAGCCCATAGAATTCTACTACGTAAATGCGCCACCCACCTTGAGATGTAAGTTCTAAGCTCTCAAATATAGTTACAACGGCTGCTCCACCCTTCAAACCGAAACGCATTACCGCTTCACGGCCGAAATAGGCAGGGTGGTGGTATCTACCTACCCGCGCGGACTCACAAGAGGTCCTACCACCAGTATAATAATATTTTATAATACTTAATGTAACACTTTATCACAACTAATTAAAAAGCCTACGCCGTAGCAGAACCGATTTAATAACACACTTCGTTTTGTATTTAATATGCAGAGGTATATTATATTTTATTATGTTTTAAGTTGCGTTGTAGTACTTCGAAGCGTAGCAACAGAGACGAGATTTTCTGAAAATTCTTAACTCCACCGCTATTCTTTGTACAGAATACATTAATAATGATTTTCGTATTTCGGTCGTAGTGAAATACGTAATGGCTCTTTGGGAGGGACGTACTCGTGTGTGCTCGCGACAGAGTGCCGCATGCATATTTTATGCTTGTTTTAATGCCAAATGTCATAGGTTTGAGAAATTATAGAAATGTCAAATATACATTAATATATGGTTAATAGATGGTAATAAATGATTCTACGAGTATTTTATCCCCCTAACATTTAGTTGAAATCGGACGCTTTGTTCGGATGCATCTCGATTTATAAACACATGTTTTTGCTAATTTGGAATCAGAAAAAAAAATTATCATTTCATCATTTCACGGTCGACTGTTAAAGAATATAGTTGTTATAATTTACATTGTATGTTATGTTGCATGTTATAATTTAAATTCTAACTTTTTTGGAACATACTTTGGAATAGCTAGAATAGGTTTTAGATAATAAATAGGAAGATTTACTAGCCATTTGGTATTCAGCAAGTTTCGGCTATATCGGATAAGCGACACCCAAATATATAGAACACGAGGAAACAAGGCTTCAAATATTTTTTTCTAAATATTAGAAGAAGATTCCCCATTTATTTAAGATTGCTGAGTCCCGCGATGTTACCCGCGGTTATTATCGTACCACGGTTGACGCCGCGGGGCGAAGCCTAAGTTATTCCTTATATCATCAGCTACCTATCAGTGAAAGTCCCGTCAAAATCGGTCCAACCGTTCCAGAGATTGGCCGGAACAAACAGACAGACAGACAAAAATTTTAAAAAATGTTATTGTGGTGTATGTACCGTATATATATATATATATACATATATACAGTCCTCAAAAACCTCTATTAGCGAGAAACAGAAACCTGTGTAAGAGAGAGTCGTTTTTTCCTCATGGACCTCCGTAAGTGAGACTGCTACATATCTATACCTCTATAAGCGACAGCCGAGCTTTATTTATTTATTTATATTATTTAGGAGGAACAAATGACAAAACAAATTACAAATTTAACATCTGCTATTTTATGACTAATTTTTAACTTTCGTGGAACTTCTTATCATTGTCTTTGTATGGTTTTCCCGTGAATATTGAACCTATTCTATTTCGTGGAACTAAATAACGTTGTTATTTTATCGTATTCTTTTATCGCATTATTTTCGAATGGACACGTGTGCCTGTGTACCGTCCTGTTTGTCGGACTTACTCAGTTTATCGTTAATCAATTGCGAAGGAAAGTTCTGTTCTGCATCATGTAAAAACGGAAAATTAAAGTACTGTCATTAAAGTCATAAACTTAAAATAGTGAATGCATTTGAATGCGGAAAATCGCGAATCGAAATTCAGAGGGAGCATTAGCGAGAAACTCGGGTTAGTGAGAAACCTCTATAAGCGAGAATGAGATTGTGCTCCCTTGAACTCTCGCTTATCCAGGTTTGACTGTATATCGAATAACTCAACAGATAATAATATATTTATGGTCAGTTCAAATTAAAGTTAATTATGTAAATTTAAATAAAAATTATTCAATTCTATCATTTTGTACGTTCTACGTTGACTCTCGGCGTACAGTACCGCAGTAAGCGGATTGTCGGCACCGCTAAATGGTGCCACTCACTATGTTGGCTGTTTACTAATGCGGACCCGCGCAGCCAGTTGTACAAAACTATGTTCATTATTCATTTAAAATAATACATGCCACAAAATCAAACTCATTTCGAAGATTAACGACTGTTTGAGTGAGGCGTAATTTGAAAAACGACAATTTTTCAAATGTATAATTTAAAATAAAAAACTTAACTAAGCTAAAACTTAATTAAGAAGTCTAAATAACACTAAAATGTTTATAAAATCGCGTACTCACGACTTAATACCAGACGAATGTTTTCAAGCGGAAATATGATGTCCCATAAACAGTAATACGGAATTAGCTGTCGCCGTTCGGCAAAGAATGTCCTACTTTATTAGATTCCGTAAGCCCTATTCATCGTTTTTTCGCCCTCTTCTGAAGGGCACCTTTGAACTGGCATCAGTATTAGCTAATAATGCGATCGAATCATTCGATCTTGCGTATTAGACGCGGTCGGAACCTCTTATAATGTGCACAATGATAATAGGCTATGGTATTAGGCGATTATATGTGTGTGATACTCAAAGTTGTGGTCGAAAAAAAATATCAAAGATTCGATTTGTGTTTTTTTTCCTTAAAAACATTGTTTTATTTTTGTTAGCTTTAGCCTACAAAAATATATGTTAACATTATACATATACCTATAAAAAAACCTTTATCATTTAAAGTTCTAGCTTTTAGTTTTACTGGTGGTAGGACCTCTTGTGAGGTAGGTACCACTACCCTGTCTATTTCTGCCGTGAAGCAGTAATGCGTTTCGGTTTGAAGGGTGGGGTAGTCGTTGTAACTATACTGAGACCTTAGAACTCATATGTCTAGGTGGGTGGCGGCATTTACGTTGTAGATGTCTATGGGCTCCGGTAACCACTTAACATCAGGTGGGCTGTGAGCTCGTCCACTCATCTACGCAATAAATAAATAAATAAAAAAAGGCTTCGATCAACAATAGTACCTGTTGATCGCAGAAAAAATGATTTTTCTTCAGTGTCATTTAGTGTCATGGAGTGAAGTCTGTCATTCAGTGGAGAAAGAAAGTTCAGATTTGTATAATCTATACCAGTCATGGGCAAAGTAAGGCCCGCGGGCCAACTCCGGTCCACGGAAGTATTTAATCCGACCCGCCGAGAGTCCATCCATCCTAAATATTCTAGTCAGCATTTTGGCGCGTAAAATAAAATCTGACGTTTATAATTGGAAGCTCCAATTCGTCAGGGGTGTTTTGAGCTTTCATTATCTCATAATTAACTTGCCACTATTATAATTATCTCAGCAGTCTGTCACAGGTATTAGTTTATTTAAAAAAAAAAAACATTCTTTTCACGTATCTATCACACGCCTCACCTCTCACACGCCTAACAAGTAGTAATAGTAAAATGTTTATTAAAAAGCTTTAATACAAAATGCATTTTCTCTATAATTCTGGCCCTCCTCTAGAATTTCTTAAACTTAGTGGCCCGCCATAATAATGTTAATTTTAAATGCCCAGCGAAGCAGACGGGTACAGCTAGTATATTAATAATGTTTAAAATATTAATTTTAAAAGAAATTAAGGGCTTTAAATATTGTTTTTTTTATTGCCCTTGTAGGCAGACGAACATACGACCCACCTGATAGTGAGTGGTTACCGTCGCCCATGGACTTCAGCAATGCCAGGGGCAGAGCCAAGCCGCTGCCTACCGCTTAATACTCTCCACAAGCCTCGTTTGTTTATTCATTCTGAAGTACTCCATATAATGATATACCTACATCTGATTTTAATGTAGGGAATTAAATTATTAAATATATAATAAATAACTGGGAACAAATCAATGAAAACAATCACCTGGCTGCAAATAAGAATTCCCTGAGTCATGGGTACCAGAGACTGACATACATACTTACTTATATACGTTTAAACATATTCATAAATATATAGATAATAAATGCCCAGACAAAGAGCAAACAAATCTGTTCATCACATGAATATTTGCCCTATGTGGGAACCGTATCCACGAACCTCATTCAAAAGATTTATTCTTGAGTTAATCTTATTCTATCAATGGCAAGTAGAACTTTATACAAAATTCCTAATGATATTTCAATTAAATGTATCAAATAGTTTTGCATTTAAAGATATTATCTAACCATAAACTTTGACAAACAAGGTCTCGAAAATATCAGAAACCGTTTGTTCGGTCACCTGTACACGATTCTATTAAGAATTACAAGGAATTAGCGCAAAGCTCCCGACAATAACATATTATGATAATATGAACAGCCTTGTTTGTTATTGTGTATTACGTGAAACATTCACAATATTGTCTCCTAAATATTATTTTTTGTTAAAGGTACTTAATGTAATATGTCAATAATAAATTATCACAGAGAGAGAGAGAGAGAGAGAAAAGAATGAAAGAATGTAGTCACATTCAAAGAAAATACTGAATATCTTTCATAGTCAAAAAATTAAATTAAAAATTTTGGCAAGGTTTCGACTATTTAGCGAATAATAAAATAACAAAATACTGTTTGCGTCTTTAAAGAATTTCATCAGGTTTTACTCATTTTATTTTTAACTTTGCATCAGTCTGAGTTTTAATAATTCCGATACAAGAACCATCATTAAATTGATGAATATTGTCCGCATCTGCTTGTGTAATTGTGCATCTCTTCTTACTTTATTTCAATCAATATTTGGAGTCGAAGAGCTCAATAAAATTTTCACGGTCCTCTCTCTAACAAAAGAGATAGATTTCGAAATCAAATAAGTCCTTTCATACAGTCTATAGGCTTCCGCAGCGTATAAGTTAAGCTCAGCGTCCATTTGTGTGCGGTAAGCCCGCCTTTGTCCCAATAATCCGGTACCGTGCGGAATTATTCTTCCGGTCACGGCGACAGATTCTCAATCCAGGAGGCTTTACAGAGCTCACGCCTAGCCAAGCCGTCTATTGACGCTTGTTTTGTCCAGCTAAAGAATCCCGAGGCATTCTGTGATTTTCGTTTAAATTTCGTTTTTACGGCTACAAGACTTTGGAAAAAAAAGAAACTGTTTTAATACTTAAATTTAAGCAAATGGTTCATCATTTGTAAAATTTGAATACTGAATGTTGTGGAACGCAATATTTTGGAGTCGACTTCGTCTTAAATAATTTGAAAGATAAGCTACACTTGGCCAACCTGAATATTTGGGGATGATGATTTGAACGATGGGTTTATGCATTTCAGCTTAACGGTGGGCAAAAATTACATAAACGAATTAGAAGGCGATTTTTTTCCTACTTATTCTAGTAACCTTGAGGGGTTATTCTAGATTCGCCGAATTAGTAGGTGAGTTCACGGGGCTCAAACCTGATGACGTTGCTAACACGAACCCTATCAAGATCCGTGCTTCGCAGGATCTACCACCGGATCGCAAACGCGACCCACTGAGACGATCCGACGAGAAACTCAGTAGAATTTGAAGGCATCAATGACTCGAGGACGTAATAGGCAGAATGAACAATTATAGCAAATCTTTTTTATTTACTGATTTACCTTTGAAGACAACCGAATATACGACTCATCTGATAATGAGTGGTCATCCTCGCTCATGACAATTAGCAGTGCTAGTGGCACAGTCAAACTACTGTCTACCAAGTTTTTAATCCTGGGCCGTCAACGTATATACCTAATTACTTGATACGAAACTCGGTGATGAGCTGATTGAAACGTTAATAACGCCTTAATCTCCATTAATTTTTATATCCAGCTGTTAACTAATCAAACTAAATGGTCCGCACAAAACTCCTTTATTTGAAAATTAATTGTGTACCTACACGACAAACGAATGTAATGACGCCGCAGGAACAGGAAGAGGAAGGAAAAAACGCGGGGCTGTTTTTTGACAGATGTCAAATTCTAGTGCGTTCCCGATACACGGTTTCTCATGTCAAGTTGAATTAAATTAAATAAAATCTTTCTTAACACCAACAATTCTCATCTAAGAACCCTGTATTTATTTATTAAAAGGCGCGAACGTTCCGCATTTGAATATTAAATTTTCGATTTTAATATTTATTAAACTGCGAATTTCCGATAAAACTTCTTAATACTCTTTTTTTATTAGAACGCACATTGTGAATATGAGTTCAGACGACGGAAGGAGTTTCCGAAGATTTCCATGGAATTTTTCCATTACACGGAACAAATTGCAGGTTCGCCTCCGTAATTGAGTCTCAGAACGAGGGTTTGTTATTTATAACAACATAAAATTATATCGTATAGTGTTTCGTTAGGTCTAAAAGTCTCGTATACGATAAGGAAAACCGTGAAGTTATCGAAACATCGAGAATAAATAACAATATAATGTACACGAGATTGAAATGATTAATAACAACCGAATCTTAAATGTATGTGTAATTAATGTGTAAAGATAATATTTAGTGTAATTAGTATCTCATATTTTTTATATGTACCTAGTTATATGAAATTTGTTGTTCAATTTTATTTTCCATAAAAAAGTTTAATGCTGATGAAATTTTGTATGAACTTAAATTATAAGGTGTTGCGTCGGAGGTATATATTTGTAATGAAACCAACGCGAGTCCGAATAATAATATATGCTTTATTTCATAGACACTTAGTTTATATAGGATTACATTAGGTAGGTTAACATAGATTATAAGGAATGTTTCATACATCACATCACCGTACCTAAAGAGAAAAAAAAAAATTACAGTGTTTTTTTTGTTGTTTATGTATTGAACTTAAAATTAATCTAGGAATTACATGTCTAGTGATTAATAAGAAAAAATGACTAATTAATTAATAAGAAAAATACAAAATAAGTGCATTTTTATAATAAGGTTTTGTGCGATTCTTATGAATTATGTCTTTTTTCCATATTTGTCTATAATTTCTACGTTTAGTGGTATATCTTTTACTACTATATATGGACCAGTATACACGTTATCTAATTTGTTGCTAGGTATTTCATTTTTAAAAAGTATTAAATCATTTTCCTTATAAGTTATTGGATTAATATTTTGATCGTATCTAACTTTTCTACTAACTTTACTATTTAATAAATTATTTCTTGTCTCTTTTTGAGAAAGTTCCAACCGGTATTTTAGTTCACAGGGATAATTTTCAAAATTATATAATGGTTCTAAGTCTTTTGATAAATTACTGGGTAGAGAACATTTATTACCGAATACCAATTCATATGGGGTAAAACCTGTTTCTGAGTGAACTGTCGTGTTGTAGGCGAAAGACCAAAAAGAAATCCACTTACTCCATAATTCGGGATGGTTATCAGTTTGAATGCGTAAAAATGCATTCAAGTTTTTGTGTGTCACCTCCAGTGCTCCTAGCGACTGATGATGATAAGCTGTAGAGTTTAGTTGTTTAATATTAAGTATTTTACAAACCTCCTGGAATATTTCTGGTAAAAATTCTTTTCCCCTGTCTGTTGCAATTTCTGTCGGAACTCCATATCTAAGAATAAAATTATTAAAAATGTTTTTGCCACTTCCTCAGATTTTTTAGATACTAATGGATAGGCTTCCACATATTTTGTTAATTCACATTGCAACGTTAATACGTACGTAAAATTATTGCTATCGGTCTGTAAAGGTCCAACAAGATCTAAATAGATTTTTTCAAAAGCAGTATTTGCTGTGCTACTTATAATCATTGGCTCTTTCTTTGGTATTGAATATTTTTGTCGTTGACATTTGTCACAACATTTTACAAATTTTTGAACATCGTCTATAGCAGGCCAATAATAATATTTTTTAATATTATTTGACATACGTCTCATACCAGCATGGCCACTGCTCGGTAAGAGATGAAAGTCATTTAATATAACTCGTCTATCGTCTTTATTATCAACTCCTTCTACATCACTTAATATGCATAACCGCGGTCCTACTCTTTTATTATTCTCTTTTATCTCTTCTAATAGTTTCTTAACAAAAATGTTATTATCTTTATTTTTCAATATGTATATCTCTTCTAACTCTAACGAATTGCAAAATGCATCTAATTCTCTCACAAATGCGTCTCGCGTCATTTGCGATTGAGAGTTTAGAAATTTTACATAAATAGTTTTCTCATTATCCACATAACAAAATATCTTATTTTCATTTGATATCTTTCCCATTTTCCTTAATTTATCTAATTTACCTGCATTAAAAAAATCTTAATTCAACTGATTCCTTTGGTTTAATATGAGTTTTCACGGCTCTCGGTTGATCAGGCCTCGAGTCTGTGTTTACTATATCTACCGCAGAATCAGGTTTATTTAGTTTTTTCGCTTGTGCTCTAGTCATTACGTTTACTACACTCTCATGCATTTCTTTTAAATCGTCTATAGTGATCCTTGACAGCGCATCTGCAGCTACATTGTCAGATCCCTTAACATATTCAACCTCAAAATTATATTCTTCTAATGTTAATCTAAATTTCATGAGCCTACTTGAAGGATCTTTCATATTGAATAGATAAACTAAAGGTTTATGATCCGTGCGTACCTTAAAAGGTCGGCCATACAAGTACGGTCGAAAATATTTTAGAGCCCAAACTATCGCGAGTAGTTCTTTCTCAATAATTGGGTAATTTCTTTCTCCTTTATTTAAACTTCTACTAGCATAAGCTATTGGTCGATCATTTTCATTTGATAAAATTATTCCCAATGCGTTCTTTGAAGCATCAGTTTGTACAATAAATTTATTTTTTAAAGAAAAATCAGGGTAGTCTAAAACAGGTGGGGATGTTAATTTTTGTTTTAATGTTTCAAATGATTTCTGACATTCACTATTCCATTCAAAGGGCACACCTTTTCTTGTTAACATATTTAAAGGATATGTAATTTCTGCAAATTTTGGAATAAACTTTCTGTAATAGTTTGTAAAAGCTACGAATCTTTTTATTTCATCGGTACTTTTAGGACATGGATAGTTTTTTACTGTTTCTATTTTCTGAGGATCAGGCCTTATACCTTCACTTGAAATAACGTGTCCTAGATACAAAATCTGTTTTCTTAAGAAATCACATTTAGAAGGATTCAATTTCAAATTAACGTTCCGCAATCTTTCGAAAACGTCTTGTAAATTTTTATTATGTATTTCTAGATTTCTGCCAAAACAAATTAAATCATCGCAATAAATTAAACATTTGTCGTAAGTGAGACCCGCTAGAGCTATATTCATCATGCGAGAAAAGGAACTTGGACTCGTTTTTAATCCCATAGGCATCCGAGTCATTTGGTATTGTCCAGAATAAAATGAAGTGAATTTTCGACTATTCTCTTCTAATTTAACATTATAGTAGCCTTGATGTAAATCTAAATGAGTGAAATATATACTACCAGATAAGGATTCTAAAATGTCTGTAATATCAGGTAATGGGAATTTATTATCTTCTATACAATTATTCAGTTTTCTATAGTCAATTACTAATCTCCATTCACTATTTTGCATTGAACTAGATTTTTTAGGTACTAGTAATATCGGACTCGACCAATCGCTTTTGCTAGGCTCTATTATTCCTTCATTTAACATTTTATCTATTTGAGATTTCACCTCATCTTTTTGAGATATAGGTAAACGGTATTGTTTTGAAAAAATAGGAATCGTATTAGGTTTAATAGAAATAATAATAATAATAATAATAATAAAGCCTGTTTATTTCCAATCCATAATGATAACATATTACATGCGATTTAATATCTAAATATACTAGGGTAGAATTTCTTTAATTTTCTTTTATTCGCTAACGTTGCTTTCTCCTGTATCAATGATCGGAACCCCTTCTCGGGTAAAGGCCTCCTCCAGCTTCTTCCAAATCCCTTTGTCCATGGCTTTCCTTATCCAATCGCTTCCTGCTATCGCTTTTATATCGTCTATCCATCTTTTTCTAGGGCGCCCTCTTCTTCTTTTTCCTTTTGGTCCTTTCCACATAGTTGTCTGTAATGTCCATCTTTTGTCTGTGCGTCTTGCTATATGTCCTGCCCACTGCCATTTCTGTTTTAAAGCATATTGTAAGGCATCTATAACTTTAGTTTTTTGTCTAATTTTTTCGCTTTTTACTTTTTGTATTTTTCTTATTTTTAGTACGCTTCTTTCCATTGCTTTTTGACATGTTATTAGTTTATTTTTTGTTTTGGTGCTGAATGTCCACGTTTGGCATCCGTATGTAAGAGTAGGTAGGACACAGGTATCCAACACAATTTTCTTTAGGTAAAGGGGGAATTCCCCTTTCAAGATTTCCTTCAGGGACCAAAACTTTTTCCAACTCATGTTGATACGCCGCTCCACCTCTAGTTCTTCATTTTTGTCATCGAATGATAGTTGTTTTCCCAGGTATATGTAATTGCTCACATATTCAAGCGGCTTTCCTTTCAAGTATATGGCGTTAATGTAATCATTAGTAACTATTTTTGTTTTATTTTCGTTCATTTTGAGGCCCACCTTTTCGCTTTCTTCATTTAAACTTGTTATCATTCTTTCTAATCCTTTGCTTGTTTCAGAAAATAAGACAATATCGTCTGCGAATCTGAGGTGTGTAAGCCGATCTTTGTTAATTCTAATCCCTTCCGCCTGCCAGTTAAGATTATCAAAAACGTGTTGTAGTACCATTATGAACAGCTTAGGTGAGAGAGGGTCTCCTTGTCTTACGCCTCTACGGATCGGTATATCAGGACCTCGCGTCTCCAGTTTGACTTGGCTTACGCTACCTTCGTAAATGTCTTTCAGTACTCTTACATAGTTTTCGTTTATGTAGCATTTATTCAGCGCTTCCCAAATAGCATCATGAGAGATCGTATCAATCACTTTGGCGTAGTCAATGAAAGCAATGTAAAGTGGCTTGATGAATTCCTTGTATTTCTCCATTACTTGTTGTAAAACTTGTATATGATCCGTTGTAGAAAATCCAGAACGAAACCCTGCTTGTTCTACTGGCTGATAGTTATCTATCTGCGGGCTCAGCCGGCTTTGTAGTATTGACGTGAACAGTTTGTATACACTTAATAGAAATAGTATGTGTATAAATATCTGTAGTAGTGAGTTTGTCTCCCGGTAAATGAAATATATCCGCATACTTTGCACAAATATTTTCGATCGTATTTTGTTCTTCTTTATTTAAATGTGTCATTTTCATTAAATGTAATAATGTTTTGACTCTATCTGAATTATTTTTTGTTTTACTGAATGAACAAATATCAAAATAACAAACCCTTTTTTATATTCGCTTCTAAATCCGTTAATGATACATTATTTTCTGTGACATTTAGTATTCGAATTGGTATTAACCCATTTTTAGGAGTAGCTATGGAGCTGGCTAACTATACGCCTTCTTTTATCTCTTTTAATGAAACTACGCAGTCTTCTATCATATTTGTACGAATATAATATACGGATTCTGATCTAGCAGGAATATTGAAAACAACTTTACATTCATTTACTAATGGCAAAGAAATAGGTATTTGACCGATGAAAAGTGTTAAAATGTTTTTGTAGAAGTCTAATTGAGCTTTGTATTTGTTTAAAAATTCACGACCTAAAATTCCACTCGCCTTAATTGGTAGGCTATTTTTTTTTTTTTTTTTTTTTTTTTTTTTTTTTTTTTTTTTTTTTTTTTTTTTTTTTTTTTTTTTTTTTTTTTTTTTTTTTTTTTTTAAACAATCACGCCACGTTAACTGGTCCCGTGATAAGTTCGTAAAGAACTTGTGTTACAGGTACCAGATAACGGAAATAAATGTAAGATTTTTATTATACACGTACATATATTTAATATACATCCATAACCCTGGAAAAGACATTTATATTTATCATACAAATATCTTCCCTTGGCGGGATTCGAACCCGCGACCCCCTTGTGTAGTGACCATGTCACTTACCACTACACCAGACGGCCGTTAAAGGCTATTAAATAAATAAAACTTGTGGCTTATATTTCGATCACCCACAGTCAAAGGTAAATAAACGTATCCTATTGCTTGGACTGTGCCTCCTAATCCATTTATGTTTATGTTCTCTTTATGGATTGGAATGTTATATTCAAGCGCATCACTGTAATTGTACGCCGATAATGACGAACTCGAGTCTACTAGAAAATAATGTACTTTTCCACGACCTAACGATGAATTTAACGAAATGAAACAGTTACTATCACTAGCTAAAATCATATTATTTCTATTGGTCACGAAAAAACTGATTAGATGATGATACTTGGGGTTCCGTTTCAGTACTTTGCGCAGACTCATTTATCATATTAACGTTGTGACTTCGCGGACCTTGATATTTGGTATTGTTGAAACGAAAATTACCTCTTTGTTGTCTGTAGCCATCAGCTCTGCCTCTAGACCATGTTCCTCGAGTATTGTAATAGTTTGTATAACCTTGGTTACGTGGCTGTCCCCTGAACGGTCTGCCACGACCTCCACGTTGTCCTCTGTAGGTAGAACTACGGACTCTGCTCTGATTGAAATTATTAAAAGGTTTTTTAAACATACCCAAAATTTCTCCAGTAGTCGCAGCTGTTGAAGTCTCCTCGTCTTGAGCAGCTTGAACGGCATCTTTAAGCGAGCTATAATTCCTAGCTGACATAATTGTACTCAGCCTACGATTTCTTAAGCCATCGGCAAATCGTTTTATTGCTATTTTTTCATTATGTGGTTTTAAAATATTATAACACTGTTCATTGCCATCGGCTTGAGAAATTGTAAGGTCCACAAATAATTTTGTGATTTCTCTCCCATAATCTTCAATAGATGCCATTTTGTCTAATTGTTTGTAAATTATTTTGTATCGCAGTTGCAGATTTCTTTGACAATAAAACATTTTTCATGTCAATAATTAAGTCATTAACTGAACCATAGTTTAATTTCAACATTAATTTTGCTTCCTGAGACAGTCTACTTTTCAACACAAATTTTATTAAATTTTGTTTGCATGCATTATCCTTTAATATACAATCATAATATTCAATATTATCAATTAATTGTTTGGTGTTCTCCACCTCATTAGTCATAACTGGTAACAAGTTAAGAGCGGTCTTTAAATCAAACGAAGACATTTCGGAAACAGCTTCGGACTGAGCGCAATCACACAATAAAATAATATCCTTATGCAATTCTAAAAATAAATGACAATAATTTTCTATTAATAATATATCTTCTTTCTTATAATATTTATTTTTAACTGCGTTATTAAAATCAATTAACCAATTTTCATACTGCTTATAAATTACAGCAACCTCTTTTAATTTATTTTTAATTAAATTAACTTTTTCGGTCCTTCTCCGTGGTCCCAATTTAATTAAGTAAATTCTTATTTTCTTTAAGTCTTCATAAAGTGTTAAAATAATATCCATAACTTACCACCATAACGCCAATAATAAAAATAACTAAGTATCCGTAATACATATTAAACATTAGTTTCGGTTTTAAATTATAATACGCAGAAATATCACTATAGTCCCAAGGTTGTTTTAAGTTGGTTTCCAAAGCAATGATCTCTTATTGCATTCTTCAAAGTTTATAATCATGGGTCGCGATGCAATATTTTATTACAACTTCGATATCAGATTTAGTTAATTTATTTAAATATTGTTATTGCACATTTACTTTTAGTTTGCACTTTTTTTTTTTCACTTTACACTTTTATTAATTTTACGCACTTTTTTTTACCGCACAATTGTATTTTTTTTTTTTTCGCTCGAAATCATTTCATTCATTAATGCTTAAACTTCTTGATCAAATTTGAACTTTTCCTCTGGTCTCGGAATTCGTGGTTGGTACTGACGACGAAAAATCGATCTTCTCGTAGCTGAACGGCTTATCTCTTCACCAATCCATTTTACATGGCATTTTTTATATAACTTGTATACACAGTACAAAAGACCAAACAGGATGAAGAACAGGATTACAACTAGAATTATGTTAGTTGTGTTCATATGACCTCGGATTTCTTTAATAGTTGATTGGTTGTCCCCAGCAGCAGCGTTTTGCACGATCAGTGTCTCTTCTTTAGAATTTTGGGCACCCATTGTCAAAATTATTTATTATAATGCGTACGTGTGATATGACAAAATAATAAAGTTGCACTGCGTTCATTGTCACAATATTGAACAAAAGTTTTAATGATCTTACATTCGCGGCGCGCAAGATGACTCCGTCGGCAGGGTCGCCATATAAGGTGTTGCGTCGGAGGTATATATTTGTAATGAAACCAACGAGAATCCGAATAATACTCTGCTTTATTTCATAGACACATAGACATAAAAGTATGAGATTCTTTTTAAGGTTTTATGTACAGTTAGTTACCAACGTTATATTGGGCACATAGAAATTATACGTGAATATTGTGCACAGTTTTTTTTAAATTCTATATGATATGTACCTACATCTATTTGCGGTATGCAGCTTGACTGCGCCCCTTACTGAAGTCCATGAGACCGTTGCCACTCATCATCAAATTGGCTGTACTCTCGTCAAAATAGGTATATACAATACAAAAAAATCGATTTTATTTTATTTCCATTTTCGCGGGTATAACCTCAAAGATATTGTACTAAAAATATTTTTTTATATCCGTTTTTCAAACAACAACATTTTGAACGTATTTTGAGAATGCAATAAAATTACACATTACACGTCTTTGAATGTGAACATACTATATAATTAACCTCGGGAATATTCCATTTGGGTCATAACTCAACAATTTAATAGCTACAAAGTGTTTGATTAAAATGGAATGTCCTCGAAACATGTAGACAGAAATGCCTGCTTTACCAAATTTTGTCTTAATTGACAAATACTTGACCGTCGGCGTGTGAAATCGAATGTTCATACACGATTACTTTGCTACAGCGATTTCGAACATATTCGTACAGAAATAGAGCATATTTTAGTATACACATTTCAAAATCAGAATAATCGAGTACCGAGCATGGGGTGAAAGGTGACCACTATCGCAAGAGGAAATTCATAAAAGATGCTTCTTCGAAATCGAAGTTACATAATCTAATGTATACGAATAGTATAAATAAATAGGTGTTATAAGATTAATGTTTTAATAAACATATTATTACACATTAATCTATAATAATATAATTACAATGACAAAAATAGCTAAATGAATTTAGATGAAATAGCAGAAAGATATTTTTTTTTTATATTTCTTAGGTGGGTGGACGAGCTCACAGCCCACCTGGTGTTAAGTGGTTACCGGAGCCCATAGACATCTACAACGTAAATGCGCCACCCACCTTGAGGTATAAGTTCTAAGATCTCAGTATAGTTACAACGGCTGCCCTACCCTTCAAACCGAAACGCATTACTGCTTCACGGCAGAAATAGGCAGGGTGGTGTTACCTACCCGCGCGGACTCAAAAGAGGTCCTAGTAGTAACCCAGTAGGTATAATTTCTGGATAGTCCGGATTAATATATGGGATGCTTTTCATAATGTTTAATGACATTTTTGGCTGTAAAACATATTGACTGTGTTCTTCTCTAACTCATGATTTTACTTAGCAATTATTTTACAAATTTACTGGTTTATATATAAATTTACTAGTTTATGGACCAGAGATATCAAAAACTGCAAAAAAAAAAGATGTGTGGTGTCGTGGGACACCGGATAGGAGCGAAGTTCCTTATTATAAAAATATTAATTTTTAGTTCTATTCGAGGTATAAAGAAAATAAAACAGGATGTTTCACAACGACCCACGGTCATTCGGTAACGTGCGAACTTACTGTGGTACACTTCATTCACCGTTGTTTGCATAAGAGTTAGTGTTTTGCTCAAACGAACGCTCTGAGATCGTGGTCAATGAATGAAAAAAAATATGTTATTTTTTGTACGTTATTACAAAGTTAAGTCGTACACTGTCTGCATTACTAATAAAAAATCTTACGTTACGGACGTTTTTCCCGGTTAGGGCACCCCTCCGCATCGTCCCCTAAGGAACTTCGTTCCAAAAAAAGAGAAAAATACTATATAATAATATGAGAAAGAACCTTTATTTTGAAGGTAAGATTCTCTGGACACTTCCTTGGGGTAATTGACTGCATGCGAAAAGAAACTAAAACTCAGCATTTAGAGGACACGTGTTGAAGAAGAGACACCTCCGTTATTTCATGATAAATAGCATTAAAATACTTCAATAACTCGCTCACCTTCGAAACAATAACATGCGCATTATTAAAACGATGACATCGAACCGTGTAAGCACGAAAGTTTTATCAAAAGGACCACATCGTTAAAAGTTCCTTTGCCCACTAGCGGTCACCGCGAGGCGACACCTCGTCCGATGACTTTCACAGTTCACAAAAACCACTATAATCGTAAACTACATGCATAGAATATCATATCATAATAGAATATCATATTGATTTAGTAGTAATAGTAGTTTTATTTTTCCAACTCGAAAGCAAAGATGTCATACCATACAGCCTAATCTTTTAAATATATATTTGTATATTTTTACATTGAAGTCGTCGTAGCCTGAAAGGATAAGACGTCCAGTGTAATCTTATCTAGCGATGCAACTGTGTTCGAATCCCGCAGGCGGGTACCAATAATAATTTTTCTAATGAAAAGTGTACTTAACAAATGTTCACAATTGAGTTCCACGGTGGTGGAATAACATCGTGTAATAAAAATCAAACCCGCAAAATTATAATTTCCGTAATTACTGGTCCTACCAACCTCTTGGGAGTCCGCACGGGTAGGTACCACCACCCCGCCTATTTCTGCCGTGAAGCAGTAATGCGTTTCGGTTTGAAGGGCGGGGCAACCGTTGTAACTATACTGAGACCTTAGAACTCATATTTCAAGGCAGGTGGCGGATTTACGTTGTAGATGTCTATGGGCTCCAGTAACCACTTAACACCAGGTGGGCTGTGAGCTCGTCCACCGATCTAAGCACACATTCCTTAAGAACCACGGTGCTCCGACAGCAATCCTGCAAAATTGAAACCCTGCGGGATTGAATGACTTGAAGGGGTTTCAAATTAGTGCGGGCCGCGTGAGCATAGGTCATAGAGCATAGGTCACATGAGATAAAACTCATTTTATCGTACCCTCCATAAGCTAAAAGTTCGAATTTTGGAAGTACAGTCAAACCTGGATAAGCGAGAGTTCAAGGGAGCACAATCTCATTCTCGCTTATAGAGGTTTCTCACTAACCCGAGTTTCTCGCTAATGCTCCCTCTGAATTTCGATTCGCGATTTTCCGCATTCAAATGCATTCACTATTTTAAGTTTATGACTTTAATGACAGTACTTTAATTTTCCGTTTTTACATGATGCAGAACAGAACTTTCCTTCGCAATTGATTAACGATAAACTGAGTAATTTCGACAAACAGGACGGTACACAGGCACACGTGTCCATTCTAAAATAATGCGATAAAAGAATACGATAAAATAACAACGTTATTTAGTTCCACGAAATAGAATAGGTTCAATATTCACGGGAAAACCATACAAAGACAATGATAAGAAGTTCCACGAAAGTTAAAAATGAGTCATAAATTAGCAGATGTTAAATTTGTAATTTGTTTTGTCATTTGTTCCTCCTAAATAAGATAAATAAATAAATAAAGCTCGGCTGTCGCTTATAGAGGTATAGATATGTAGCAGTCTCACTTACGGAGGTCCATGAGGAAAAAACGACTCTCTCTTACAGAGGTTTCTGTTTCTCGCTAATAGAGGTTTTGGGAGCTTAAAATAACGGTTCCTTGCTGTTACTCTCACTTATAGAGTTTTCTTACTTATCCAGTTCTCACTTACCCAGGTTTGACTGTATTCACAAAAAAGATTTAAAATCGAGTAAGAGTTATCTATTTTACACTATGTTACCAACATAGGAATTAACAATATTATTAACAATAAAAAAGGGCTACAAGAAAAGAGGTAACCCAACCTCCAATTTTATAACGTAAGATATGTTTACAATTGAAACGCGTGTATAATTTGATCTAATTATGTATTCTATTTAACCCTTTGAGCGCGAACCGTCGTGAGTCAATCCATCGACTCTTTAATAATACGTATAAAGTGCGGAGCGTCGGAATACCGACTATTTGCGCAATTTGATTTTAGGTATTAGGTATCGACCTATATGAATGTAGACCGTTTTTAAAAAGTTAATGACATTTATTAATAACCATTAAAAATTATTTTGAATCGATGTGTTCATTTTTGTTATTTTTTTAAGTTAATTTTTTTTGTAAAGTATCTATTTCTTTTTTTCAAAAATCCTTTAGCGATCTCTTTGGCTTCAAGGCGACACATATAAAAGAAAGAATTAAAAAAAATATCATAGTGAATATTAACGTAATGAATACATACATAATTATACGATAGTCTCACATTTACTTAATAATTATCTATTCTCTTTGCATTTAAGTCAAAATAAGATCGATATACGAATTAATTTATTGCTAAATTACACCCACACAAGACGACAGATAATGGCAATTTTTGCCGATACAAACAATAAGAAAACGCCGTCAGCTTTCATGGAATTTATATTTATAAGCTTACTAATCATAAAACGCAAACATCCCTCAATGCATCATTAAATTTCGGCGGTAATTAACTAATATTTAACACAGGTCGACAAAACTAGCTCAATTAATAAGCTTTATTGTAACGTCCGATAGCCGCAACAAATATTTAATTGATAATAATACAAAGGTCAGTATCGTGTGTCAGGCCGATATATTTATGAATATACAATTTTCTTTATTGTAATATATTCGTTGTCTACAGTACATCTCATTTTCTTTTAAACACTCCATTTTGACAAAGATGCTGCTAATATTGATAAGACACGAAATAAAACGTATGAATTTAAGCGTGAAAAGCAATTGATATTTCTAAATTATGGATAATATTTAGCTAGTAATTTAATAGATTACATCAACAACATACATATTTATAATTGAATAAGTCAAAGTACATAATAAATGCATAAATATATAATCACGCTTCATATTTAATATAAACGTCACTAATTATAAAATAATTGTAAAAACTATTATAAAACTAGCTGACCCGGCAGACTTCGTAGTGCCTCAATCGATAAATTTAAGACCTAAACTTTTGTATAATATTAACTTAAAAAAAAAAAAGGAATCCGTCCGACGGGGGACACATCAAAGGAAAAACAAAACTGATTGTTTTTATATACATAATACCGAGGATTTTCATATTTTTTCACCTTCTCACCTTTTAAGTCTTCTCTGGACTTCCACAAATATAATTCAAGACCAAAATTAGCCAAATCGGTCCA
Source organism: Bombyx mandarina (assembly GCF_030267445.1). NCBI lineage: Eukaryota > Metazoa > Arthropoda > Insecta > Lepidoptera > Bombycidae > Bombyx > Bombyx mandarina. The sequence goes on along the minus strand of NC_143231.1, from coordinate 7,331,071 downwards.
GCCGTTCTCGAGTTTTAGCGAGACTAACGAACAGCAATTCATTTTTAAGAAGATAGAAGATATAAGGAGTAAAATTTGCATGATGCAATAACAATGAATAGTCCAGATTCCAGGCTAACAAAATTATATTATGCATACTATAGTTATGTGCTGGATACCTGCTTTTTGTTTGACGATGGGCGAGCATAATATTCGGCTAAATATTCTTCTTGTAAACAATTATAAGTATTTTTTCAGGAATAACATGCATTCATTTAGTTCACTTCACTATACAGTTTTGTTACCTAAGCCTAAATATTAGTCTAGCTTTATATTTTTTTTATTTTTTTTCATATGCGCGCGTGGGAGGGTATTTCATATATTAACACAAAACAATTTAAATATATACCTAGTCAGGTCATAAATTCTGTCACATGTTTAATGTAAAATAATTGAAACAAGTTTATTCATTATGTAACCATTCATATACCAAAATGAACTTAACAAAACATAGATTCTTATGACACTAAAGTTTATTCAAAATGACCTCCGTGATTTTGAATACAGGCCATCAATCTGCGCGGCCAGTCGTCTATCGCAGCACGAACGAGGTCCATGTCAATATCGGCGGCTGCCTTAATCAAGGATGTCTTGAGTGACTTCAAATTGGGATGAGGCTTTGAGCACGCCTTTTCCTCCAAGTGTTGCCATATCTTGTAATCTAACGGATTCAAATCTGGACTGGAGGAGGGCCATCTTCGTGCCGGATGAAGTCGATTTCACGCGCCGCCAGCCAGTCTTGTGTGCTCTTCGCTCTATGAGCTGGCGCCGAATCTTGTTGGAATACCCAGTGCCTGTTATTGAACAAACAGAACAGACAGAAACTCCCAACCATACCATGAGCGAGGATGGAAAATGACCTCGTTGGACACGCGGAATACGGTTGCTCGCTTCTTCACTACTGTGTGCATACACCTTATCATTTTGTTTGTTGTAGCTCTCTTCTACGGTAAAAATTTTTTCATCCGAAAAAAAAATTTCAAGATCCTTTTTTTCCCGCGTACCGCTTCAACAAAGCGCGGCATCTCTTCAGTCTCAGGTCCATTAGACGAGCATTCAAACGATGTCTTGTTTTTCTTCGATATGCCCAAAGCCCTAAGTCTTCATATAACACCCTTTTCACCGTGGTTCTGCTTAACCCCATCTGAAGGGCCAACAGTTTCTGCTTACGTTTGGGATTTCTTTGAATTCGCGCCTTCACAGCTTTTATCACTGCTGGAGTCCTAACAGACCGAGGGCGACCACTTCTTGACCTAGAGACACTAGAGTCTTCATTATATCGTTTGATGGTACGATAAACGAATCTTTTGGTTATATTCAAATTTTTCAGTATGTTAAAAATTTGAATTGGCGCGTAACCGCAACGATGCAACGCAATAACTGCAACACGGTCTTCTTTAAGCGTCCACTCCATATTTAAAAATGAGTAAAATTCTAAAAGTATACATTTTTATTTTCGTGAACAATTCGAAATTCGAATTCAATAAACTTTTTTGTGGCCAGCATTCTAAAAGAAAAGTTTGACTAGTTACATTGTTAACCTAAAAACAGCTAAGTACCTCCTACCCTTTACTCCTCTATTTGGTTAATATATTTAATTTTTTCGTTTAGTGTTTATTGAGAAGTTTTCAATGTCAAATAATGATAAAAAGACAAAAAAGGAAATGTAATACATACAATTAATCCGATTTTTGAGATTACACTAATTACGGTCGAATTTCGATAATTAGACGAACGTCAATAAATATAACAATTTTCTTATATAATTGGGTTAATGTCAATACGCACTCTGTATAATCTCAGTCGACATTCAGTACAGTATTGTCTTCATATTGAACACAGTATGACGTCTTGTTCGTTAAAGGTTAAATTATAGCAATAAATTTAACAAGTCAATTAATTATTTAATTAAAATGTATTCACGCGTTTTCATTTTCGTTCTGTGTATTCAAATGTGTTTTTTCTACAAAATACGGGAAAAGGTATTTGATACTCTGTTTGTTGTATATATCACCCTTTATCAATTCTAATTACTATTAACAGTTATTAAAAGTTTGCAAAACTGACAGGATTTGGTGCCTTTTTTTTTTTGCCCAAACATCAACTCCATTAGACTTTTGATTTCCATTTGTAGACAAAATAAATAGATTCATTACATACCTATAAGATTCTTTAACATTGTTATAAGTGCCGAAACGATAAATGCTGACCACTAAAACACCTATTACATCAATTACTTCAATTCTTTAATTTCATCGAAGGGTTACAGAACAAAAAATATTAAAAATAAAACCTATTCTGGAATAAGAGAGGAGAAATTATTATCAGTTTTTTTTAACGAGAAATCACAGTGTATTTAAATGCCACGACCTACCTTAAGATAATATGATGTCGAATTCTCATATATTTTTTATAAAACGGCTGTCCCACCCTTCGTACGGGAATTTATAAGAGTTTACGAAAAAAAAAGGGAGGATGGTGGAACAATCCGTGCCGGCTTAGAATACGAATTACCACCACTATATTTTGGTTAGGAATACTACCCTAATACTCAGAGAACTTCGATGGGCAGTTGTTGGCGGATCCCGCCCCTCTTGGCTGAGCCTTTGCTCGCCCACCTGTCCTGGTGAAACTGGAAAGGCCTTCGGGACACCAGTAAACTTTCAATCATAAAAAAAAAAAAAAAAAAAAAAGAACTTCGCTGCCCGTTTTCTGGGAATTCCTTTGACGTCTTTTACAGAACGCACACGATAAGACGGGGTGATGCTACTAGGGCAGAGCCCACTGAGTTTCTCGCCGGATCTTCGCAGTGGGTCGCGTTTCCGATCCGGCGGTAGATTCTGCGAAGCACTGCTCTTGCTAGGGCCAGTGTTAGCAACACTCCCGGTTTGAGCACCGTGAGCTCACCTACACGCTAGGGTAACGCTGATACAGCCTCTCAAGGCTATCAGCATAGGTAGGAATAAAAAACTAGGGCAGACGCTTCAATTTTTGCCAGCTAGTGCTATACAATTGTCATATTTATGTTTTTTTTTTAAATAAATAAAATATACATATACAGTCAAACCTGGGTAAGTGAGAACTGGATAAGTAAGAAAACTCTACTCGTATAAGTGAGAGTAATAGCAAGGACCTGTCATTTTAAGCTCCCAAAACCTCTATTAGCGAGAAACAGAAACCTCTGTAAGAGAGAGTCTTTTTTTCCTCATGGACCTCCGTAAGTGAGACTGCTACCTATCTATACCTCTATAAGCGATAGCCGAGCTTTATTTATTTATTTATATTATTTAGGAGGAACAAATGACAAAACAAATTACAAATTTAACATCTGCTATTTTATGACTCATTTTTAACTTTCGTGGAACTTCCTATCATTGTTTTTGTATGGTTTTCTCGTGAATATTGAACCTATTCTATTTCGTGGAACTAAATAACGTTGTTATTTTATCGTATTCTTTTATCGCATTATTTTCGAATGGACACGTGTGCCTGTGTACCGTCCTGTTTGTCGGACTTACTCAGTTTATCGTTAATCAATTGCGAAGGAAAGTTCTGTTCTGCATCATGTAAAAACGGAAAATTAAAGTATTGTCATTAAAGTCATAAACTTAAAATAGTGAATGCATTTGAATGCAGAAAATCGCGAATCGAAATTCAGAGGGAGCATTAGCGAGAAACTCGGGTTAGTGAGAAACCTCTATAAGCGAGAATGAGATTGTGCTCCCTTGGACTCTCGCTTATCCAGGTTTGACTGTATGTCGAAAACACATACTTGCTACAGATGCTTCATTTCAAATTCACTATTTCAATCGTAATTCTTACTCAAATACGTATGACGGCATGAAAATATAACTTTAAGGTATTTTCAACATACCTTATTTTCATAGTTAGTTCAACATCTTATATGTTGTACATGTAAATAATAGTTGTAAGTACTTAGTAGCGCACATACATTTAAATCTGATTACTAATATCGAGGCAAATTATACTTCTCAATGAGAGATAAATTGAAAAAGTGAGATAAAGGACTTACTACATAATAATATATTAGACCATATTGGATTCTCATGTTTCTTCCCTAGACAGTAAAATCAAAGCAGATACCATACGATTCACAGATGCAACTGTTGTATCTCGATATTTTGTTTTTATTACATTAATTCTTTTTTTCCCTACCTAATCATCGGTAGCCCAAGAGACTATTCCAGCAACGCGCGGACCGCATTAATTAATAATAATTAGTGATAATAAAATTGTATGTGTGCACTTTATTATTCGTGCAAAATAAAATATAAGCGAAACATAGCCAGTATTATCTGAATTACTCCACTTCGATAAAGCGGCACGACACGAGAACCCTCTCATCGTGGCCGCCGGTAACTACATTCCCGATCCTGCGGACAGAATGGAAAGCAGTCGACGTCGCCCAAAACACGTCATCTCGGATCCTCCCGATCCACTAACGGTGCTTCTAGGTCAGTGATTCTCAACCTTTTTTTTGTTACGGCACATACGGAACCCGTCGCTTGCGACGAAGGGCTCGACGAGTAAATTAACTCTCAGACACAACCCACTGAGTTTCTCGCCGGATCTTCTCAGTGGGTCGCGTTTCCGATCCGGTGGTAGATTCTGCGAAGCACGGCCCTTGCTAGAGTTCGTGTTAGCATCGTCGTCAGGTTTGAGCCCCGTGAGCTCACCTACTAGCCACGGTTACGCTGAAATAGCCTCTCAAGGCTATCAGATAAGGTAGGAAAAAAAAAAACCTGAATTACTGGTGGTCGGACGTATTGTAAGACAGCACGGGTAGATACCACCACCCTGCCTATTTTTGGCATGAAGCAGTAATACGTTTCGGTTTGAAGGGTGGGGCAGCCGTTGTACTGTAAAAACTGAGACCTTAGCACTCATATTATCTTTTTTTTTTTTTTTTTTTTTTTATTGCCTTTGTAGGCAGACGGGCATACGGCCCACCTGATGGTGAGTGGTTACCGTCGCCCATGGACTTCAGCAATGCCAGGGGCAGAGCCAAGCCGCTGCCTACCGAAATCTCAAGGTAGGTGGCGGCATTCACGTTGTTGATGTCTTTAAGCTCCGGTAACCACTTTAACACCAGGTCGAGGCGTGAGCTCGTCCACATATCTGAGCAATAAAAATAAATAAAAAAAATATTTCGGAAAAATGTAAATCCGACCAGTGTTCGAAGAAGAAACAGCGAACTGCGAATCAATGATTTGAGCTTTACATAGGTGTTTTCGGTGCCTCTGTTGTCTCTTTCATGCTCTGTACACGTGTGTTTCAGGGATGGAACAGGTCTATAAATTTAAAATATATTCTTTAATTTCCGAAATACCAAACATAAAAATTTTCACGAGTTCTGTATTTTGATGCTATATGGTACCGGGCAACCCTAGACACTAAAAATACCGCTTTACAACTGGAAATACGAAGTCGAAGTCACGATAGCATTGATATGACGTCAGACATAAGCAAGACCCAACACGTGCCAAATGTGGATACAGGAGTGCATGTGTATCTTGAAATCATCAATAACCAAACAGCGTACATATTTACAATAGATAATCCGAAAGATTTACTCGAAGAGTTGTTCTCTTGACGTATATTCAGATAGAATTCGAATATTCTCTAATAGAGAATACATATTGATCGTTGTAATAAAAACAGAAATATCGATTATACCTACCGCACAATGCAAATATGAGATGGCCGAGATGGGTATCGATTCTCAATTATTGAGTTTTTATTTATTTATTAAAAACTTTATTACATCAACTATCAATGCAATGGATTCGCAAACATTCATTCCTTATCATTACGTACACTTATGTAAAAGTGCGCTTTACTTTGTGTGATAACGTCAAAATTGACATGGTTTGTACGACCTTTTGTTACGGATCAATCGCGATTGTTGATCTTGAATTCTTGCTTCTCGCTTGATACTTGATACTCTTGATAGTTGTTATGAAGCAGCGCTATCGGATTGACTTGTCATTTGTTTTCATGAATCGGTCAATGTAATCAGTGCGTTAATTATCTAAAAATGTGTAACAATTAAAACTTATTTTCCGTGTGCACATGGAATACACTTGATTATTAATTTATATTGACGAAAATGGTGAGTGTGCGTTGTATGTACCAAACAAAAGAAGGTAACGATATTTGATATAAAATATAAATATATTTAACTAGTAAAATAATCCTAAACAAAGTACGTAAACATTGCGAACTAAAAATTGCGTATTTAATTCATATTTGTAAAAAGTCTAAGCTATGCATGTACTAAAATACATATTAATATCTAAATACATTACAATTACAGCCATAGATAGATTTAAAAAAATTAAAATTGTGTGTTTCTATAAAAATCTTAATGAATCAATGAAACCAATAGCAAATAACAATGAAGGATTAATCAGTAGAATTAAAGAACATTATTGAAAATGTCTCGTTCTGACATTTGACATTTAACAAACGTTTGACGTTATCTAAAGCGTTTAAGTAGTGAGCTAAACAGAAAAACGCAATAACTCAATACTTGTTAAACGTTGTCTGCTATCTTAGTCCATACATTCCTTTTTATTGGTACGAACGAATACTGTGTATATGAGAAACGACGTCTTCATCGTTTATATATAATATATTTTAAATTATTTAAAGAAAAATACATTTTTTTTAAATCCTTCATTAAAAATAAAATATAAGATAGTTAATATGTCACTGCTATCTACAGGAGCAATGAGAAACTAATAACAAGACATCTAGTGGCCGACGCCCGTAAACAGAATGTGTTTAAGAGAATCTGCCTAGCTCGCTTTCTTCAAGGTTTCTCTCCAAGGTCAAGTGGTTCTCGAGCCGTTCTCGTCTATTTTCTCACTTTCACTCGCCTTAAATTGTATCTTTTCTCTCTAACCGTAACGAATCTGTCGCGAGTTAAATTTTACTCTCAACGCACCTAAAGAAGTTTTGCTTCTATAATACAGTAGGTGCCTCCTACATAAGCTACAAATTAACCCAATAAGTTTCTCGCCCGATCTTCTCAGTGGGGTGCGATTCCTATGCTGTGGTAGATTCAGCCAAGCACTGCTCTTGCTAGGGCTAGTATTAGGCTCTCTCTTCCAGGTTGAACCCCGTGGACTCACCCACTAAACCGGGCGTAGCTGGAATAACGCCTAAGGCGACCAATGATTATGTATGGAAAAAAAAAAACTACTTACGACCTATCGTCCGTTTCTAATTCATGTTTATCTAAAATCTATTTTACAGAAACGGGTTTGTGTTATCGGAGCCGGCGTAGCTGGTCTTTCATCAGCAAGGTATTTAAAGGAAGAGGGGATCGACTTCGTTGTATTCGAAGCCACGAAGTATATCGGTGGAACGTGGCGCTACGATCCAAGAGTTGGTACCGATGAAAATGGTCTACCATTGCACACCAGCATGTACAAGCATTTGCGGTAAGGATTTTAAATATTAAAATACTCTCAACTACTTACTTTGAAATTAGAGTCATTTTTTTTAAATATAAGATTTGGGAAACCAATTGGGATTTGGGAAGCCTGTTAAGTTAGTGTACATTATTAATTTAATAAGAGATTAATGTCTCAACGATTACTAAAATTGTCTACCATTGGCATACAAACAAATTAAAGTGAATTGTCTACTCAACAATTTGAGTGATTCCAATAAGTAACTTGTTATCTAATCTGAACAGTTACACTTATTGTTTAAAATGATAAAATCAAAAATGATATGTACCTACCTACATACATGTTTGGGTTGTGCTTCATCTTTGTGTTTGCTTACAAAGGCGTTTACGAATCTCGTTTTAAATGTATGTTTTAAATCAATCATTTATATTTTGCTGTAAAAAAAAATGCATTCAATTATTTTCTGTAATATTTGGTCATTATATTCCAATATTTAGTGATAAAAAGAACGGTGTCAAAAATTTACGATTACCCTGACATCTGCTGTCACTTTATGTCCTTAATATTTATTGCTTGATTAAAAAAAGCAGCAGCAGTGCAGTTTACTAGATTAAGGAGGCACAGTATACCTACCTTACAGAACAGAAATTAAATCTAACAATAAAAGATGAAGGTGTTACTGGACATCTGATTCTGTTTATATATCTATTAAGAATAAATTCAGCCAGAGGAATAGCTCATTGTTAACTAGAGAAAAACAGATTGCTACGAGACATTAAAACATAAGAGAAAAAAAAAAAAAAAAAAAAAAAAAAAAAATTAAAAAAAGATTATTACGTATGCTCGCCGACAGATGGCACTGTAACAAAAGTTCCGATTTTTTTCCACGAAGAATTAAAAACGAAAAGTTGATAAATGCTCTTTATTTTTCAGCACGAATTTACCAAAACCAACGATGGAATTAAGAGGTTTCCCATTACCAGATGGAATACCATCGTTTCCTAGTTGGAAAATTTATTATGATTACTTGAAAGATTACGCTAAGCATTTTGACATAGAAAAATATATACAGGTATCTATTTATTACGTAGTACAAATCTAAAACTATGATAAAATTGATAAACATTATCGGATCGCAATAAAGATATCTAGTACCGAAAGAAAACTGTATAGTTGGTGTTCATTGAAATTAGTATAATGTATTGGCCTCACCAAAATTACTATAGATATAGGTACTATTTCCTTAATCATGCAATGGCGAAATACAAAATAGTCTAATTAGAGACGTTTTTCACTTTTTTACTCGGATGCATGGAAAACAACGGTTTTAGTGGTTTCCACTCCCTTGTAGGTACTATCCAACAACTCGAGCTTACTAGGTGATTATCGATGAATCTTTAATCGAAAACCAACCAAATAAAAGCAATAAATCATCGGTGTGCTTATTGCGTGTTTTTTTATTTCTCGATCGCGTAAAAGTTAACTCAAATTGGTATGGAGTTCTCACAGCGCCCCTAGCGGCAAACGTAGGCAAACGTTTCAACTCTATACAAATTTGAGTTAACTTTTACGCTATCGAGAACGTTAAAAAACTCGCACTAAGCACACAATTCCCTTTTTAACTACAGTTCCGACACAATGTTACTTTGGTGAGACGAGAACATAGCGTTTGGAAAGTGACATACGAACACGTCATCACTGGTGAGGTGTTTGAAGAAAATTATGACTACGTCATAGTCGGTAACGGGCATTTTAGTACACCGAACATGCCTAACATACGGGGAGAGAAACTGTTCAGAGGTATTTTTGTTTAGTTCTTATCTATACTAATATTATAAAGAGGAAAGATTTGTTTGTTTGTTTGTTTCGAATAGGCTCCGAAACTACTGGACCGATTTGAAAAATTCTTTTTCCATTAGAAGCCGACATTGTCCCTGATGAACATAGGCTACATTTTTTAAATTTTTTATTAATTTAATTTTTGTTTCATGTGTGTTTTAATGTTTCCGAAGCGAAGCGAGGGCGGGTCGCTAGTTATCTATAATCCCACTAGACGCTTTTAATACCTACCTATGCTGATAGCCTTGAGAGGCTATTTCAGCTTCTCCTTGACGTGTAGGTGAGCTCACGGATCTACCACCGGATCGGAAACGCGACCCACTAAGAAGATTCGGCGAGAAACGCAGTGGGCTGTGTCTATGGGTTAATTTACTCGTCGAGCCCTTCATCACAAGCGACGGGTTCGGCAAGGACGGTGACCGTTGCTTGAGGTGCCTAAAAGCACCGTTAATGGATCAGGAGGATCCCTAATCTGTTTAGGGCGACGTCGACCTAGTCGCTCAGTATTACACGGAAACAAAACTTGGAATAAATTTCAAGCTACAAATCGTATCCGTTGTAAAATCACCCTGTATCTTATATATTATACGATAACCTTGATTTTCATAAACACATCGTGATTTTTTAAATTTCCATCGCTATTTTTGTTAGTTTTCGTATTCGATAATTTTGCACTAGATCTTAAAACTCACTTCCTAATAAGAATGCGACCATCAATCTCGAGAGATAAGGTCGAAATTCCCGATTCCCACAATTCTAATCTGGAATATATTCTGAAAGAGTTTTACCGTTGGTGGAATTGTAATTACTACCCAACCTTGCGGGTCAGAAGACGGTACCACCAGTAAAAAAATACTACTATAGATAATTCAGTTGCTACATAATGTTTTGCTCTGGAATTTTCAGGAACAATAATCCACAGTCACGACTACCGAGTACCGGACGTTTACAAAGATCGCAGGGTGCTTGTTGTCGGGGCGGGTCCATCCGGAATGGACATAGGCCTTGACGTGGCTGAATGCAGTAAGAGCCTCCTACACAGCCACCATTCTAAAGTGAACTTCAGAACACCGTTCCCACCGCATTACGTGAGGAAGCCTGACGTAAAGGAATTCAATGAGACTGGAGTTATTTTTGTGGATGGAACTTATGAGGAAATCGATGACGTCATCTACTGCACTGGTAGGTTGCAGTTAAAAGAGATGAAAGAGCTAACCGTAAAATGTATTTTTTTCTTGATGAGCGGACGTGCTCACGGTCCACCTGGTGCTAAGTGGTTGCCGAAGCCCATAGACATCTACAACGTAAACGCCGCCACCCACCTTGAGATACGAGTTCTAAGGTCTTAGTATAGTTACAACGGCTACCCAACCCTTCAAACCGAAACGCATTGCTGCTTCACGGCAGAAATGGACAGGGAGATGGTACATACCTCTGCGGACTCATACCAGTTCTACCACCAATAATAACGATAATTATAATTTTGCGGGTCTGATTTTTATTACACGATGTTATTCCTTCACCGTGGAATTCAATCGTGAACAATAGGTAAGTACGTATTTCATTAGAAAAATTGTTACCTGCCTGCGGGATTCGAACACCGGTACATTTGCATCGCTTAATACCGGGCGTCTTATCCTTTAGGCCACGACGACATCGATATTATAAGTGTTTCTTATACGTACCCTAAATTATAGCACTAATGGTATCGAAACTTTACTACAATCAGTCAATTTTGCCATTTTTTCTTGCTGCAGTGGCGACCGTCATCTGTATTTGCCGCAGACAATGTATAACACATTATTAATTCACAGGTTTTCAATACGACTATCCATTCCTAGACAAGACCTGTGGTCTAGATATAGACCCGCACAGCGTGGTCCCCCTGTACAAATACATGGTGAACATCCGTCAGCCGAGCATGATCATTTTGGGCTTAGTTGTTCGCGCTTGTCTCGTCGTAGCTCTAGACGCCCAGGTGAACTTTCGTAATCTATATATCTTCTATCTTCTTCTTCTTCTTCTATCTTCTTCTTTTTCTTCTATCTTCTTCTTCTTCTTCTATCTTCTTCTTCTACATATATAAAAATGAATTGCTGTTCGTTAGTCTCGCTAAAACTCCAGAACGGCTGGACCGATTTGGCTAATTTTGGTATTGAATTATTTGTGGAAGTCCAAAGAAGGTTTAAAAGGTAGATAAATATGAAAATGCTCGGAATTAAATAAAAATAACAATTTTGTTTTGCCTTTGATGCGTCCCCCGTCGGACGGACTCCTTTTGTTTGTTTTAAGTTTATTTTATACAAAAGTTTAGGTCTTTTATTTATCGATTGAGGCACTACGAAGTCTGCCGGGTCAGCTAGTATCACATAAAAATTTTATACTATTTATGTTAATCTGTACAAGAAAGTACCTACTTGAAACACTTTATTTTATTTATGAAATCAGGCACGGTATGCAACGGCCTTAATAAAAGGAAATTTCACTTTGCCGAGCGAAGCAGAAATGATGGACGAATGGCAGAGACGAGCTGATGCGATCCGATCTAAAGGACTAAGAATGTCTCACATACACACCCTTGCAGAAAAAGAAGTAAGTCTATTATATGAAAATTTGGGGATCTAAGACTGACGGTGTTGGAGGTTTTTAATGAGATACATTAGAATTTTTTTATAAACTTCAGATAGTGATGAATCGACTGACGTAGATTAGACTAGAGATCTCATTCATAAATCATCTCTGCTCGATTTTTGTTTATTATTTAATATTAATATACATATTTACAGGGATAGAGTTGTATTGTAATATATCGGTCTGTAGTATCTGTGCTGTTTCTCGTCTGTAAGTCACATTCTCCATCCACACGACGGGACAAGGTACAGCCGCCGTCACCTTTGACATGACTTGAAGAGAGCGTCAGAACGCTTCTTCAATAAAGCGGCACGACAAGATCTTATCGTGGTTGCCTCGAATTATATCCAAACCAGATGACGGCGCATCGCAAAAAGCCGTCGTCGCCCTTTACATGTCCTATCGGATCCTGCTAAACCACTGTCGATGCTTTTAGACATTCTAAGCACCGGACACCGTTCCCGTTGAACCCGTCCAATTAGTCGTTTGGGTTCAACGTGCGAACCAGCCCATAGACACAGCCCGTTGAGTTTCTTACTAAATCTTCTCAGTTGCAACTCCGATCTGTTTGGCAGATTCAATGAAGCACTACTTCTGCTAGGGCAGATGTTAGCAAATCTCAGGTTGGGCTCCGTGAACTCGTGCATTAACCAAGGCGAAGCCAGAATAGCTTCTCGAGCCTACTCGTAGTTAGATTTCAAAATAAAAAGCGGCGGCGCTAAAGGCTACTACTCTACACCGACTATTGGAATATACAAATTAAATTTGAACTACGAAGTCATGTCGATGACTTTGGGCTATTGTTTAAAGATATCTATAGTTACGTCAATTTCCAGGACGAATATTACGCTGAACTATCGGAGCAATCTGGAATAGAAAGAGTTCCACCGGTCATGTTCAAGATACGCGCCATGGACATTGAAGCTAAACTTGAAAACCTGTACACGTACAGGCACTACGTGTACAAAGTCATTGACGACAACACGTTCGTTAGGACCCAGGAAAAAGAACAGATCAACGATACTTTGGTGATTTAGAGATAAATCGAAAGTTATCGTCACGAAATAAATATTCATTACGCTTCTATACTATTTCCGTTTCTCTATTTTCTTGATGACAGCCCCTGTGGAAACTTGAACGAGCGTCTTTTTTACATTATGAATACATTATTTAATAAAAATATGACGCTTACGCATGTACAAGGACATAGCCTCATAGCACAGTCGGAGAAACTGATAGGGATGGAGCTATCGATAAACGTAACACGATAACAGATCAGATATTTTTTTACAAAGTGTAAGAAACTTAACTATTGCCAGATAATTTTGTACTAATATTACATTTCATTACAAGATGTAATTATATTATGTTAATTCTTTATTTATTTATTTTAATTAAAATCTGATGAATCGTCACTGTCACTCGATGAGCTCTCCTCAACATTTATTATAAGTTCCTGCACTTCTATATTATCGAATGCCACATGAATTTCCCAATACAACGCTATAATGTTTTGGGTTCGTCTCACAATTTCTCACAATCAACACGGAAGAACACAAAATACACAGCGTAACGTATGGATAATGTGAAAAAACTCAGCGAACAGAAATGTAGTGAATATATAGCACGACCGTCTTCTTACGAGTGACAGATTAAAACAAACACAAAATGGCGGTAGGCCATTGAGTGTTCCTAGCTTGAAAAAATATATTTTATTTTTTTTGTAGTATTTGTCTTTGTTCAAAACGTAATAAATATATGCGATCGATATCATTACTTATTTGGTCACAACACTACAACTATCAAATTACAATTGTCATCGAGAAAATAAAGAAATGGAAATATGTAGTATAATTAATACACACGTACGAATGGAATGCGCTTAACGTCATTTAAAATTTAATTTTAATAATATCTCATGCTAGTGCGCTATATTGTTTGAACAAATATTGGGGATAACCTTACCAGAATGAATACAAATTTGATTTTATTTCATTCAAATATCACGAATACTCTTAGTAAATTACGTCAACTACAATTTATTCTTCGTTTAAATTGGCCTTTCAAACTCTATAAACGATTTTAATATCGTGCTTACATTGTTTCTTTACAAACACGGTAAATTTAAAATTTATATTGTGATACCAAAATGTGAAACGTTGAGATCAAAAAAAAAACTCAATTAAAACCGGTTCTTTGTTGCTTGCGTTTTATTATAATGATATTTATTATAACTAAAAAATACACTGAGATTTTTGTTCTTATCTCTTGCTGTCAATGAGTAGGAGCTACTATGTATAAATGTATTCTGCTAAATCAAATACAAAACAGTTTATAGGGTTTCTGTTAACTTAATATTTAGAGAAAGAAGAAATTACAAAACAATTACAAAACTCTAGAACTGAGTTTTACAAGTTACAGTTTTAGTTTTTACAATTTTGTTTTAGAGTTACAGTTTTTACAATACATATAATATTTCAATTTACAGTTATTAAATTAAGTTCGAAATTCAGTGAAGGCCATTAAATAATATTTCAATTACTTAAGGATTAAGAAACGCAAAAAAATATAACACAGTGTTATGTGCCTGTATAGCCTAGTATTTATTCATGTTATAAATAACACAGTCATAATGAATTTGTTCAATATCTTCTCATCAACATTATTTGCTTCCATTATAACATCAACAACATTTATTCTATGGTGGTATTAAAATTAAACACAGAAAAATATTAATTGATTTTATTTGTACTTATTACTATACAATATTTTGTTGTAAACAAAAAACTATAATTAATGGTAACGTTGAAGTAAATAAAATAAATGTCATCCTAAAATTATAATTTAGTTTTCTTAAAATAACATTCGTGTTCGATGTCTCTCTAATAAAAGTTAAAATAATACATTTACGAACCGAAATGATGTTCCTTGGAACCGACTGCGTTTTAATTGTAGTTTCCATAAGTATTTAGTTAATAAAAAACTAAAACCCATAATGAATATAAGAAATTATTGAGATCGGTTTTGTAAGAAGAAGATCGGAGTATAAGAAGTTTTCAAACATAGAGCATTTAACGTTTGTGATGGAAATCGAGTGGAATGCTCCGTCTCTTTCTGGCAAGGGAAGAATTGCTCTAGAATTAATTGTATGCGCTTGAACAGAAAACCACTGCGATGATCGAACCAGACATGCTCGACTCTTAACACCTCAAGTCACGATGCCTATCTACGCAGCAGAAGATAAGACACAGTTGACGCAGGATAATCCAGGAGAAAGTTATTTAGAGAGACCACGACCTTCGGCATTAAGGATTATCGACGCAAGGAAGAGGAAGACGGCTTGCGTCGTAATAAAAAAACAATGACTTTTCTGTTTATTATTAAATTAAAATGCCTGAATTTAATTTTGTATTCCTGAAATGTGTGGTATGATCAAAACATAGATCCAAATCTATTAAAACTTTCCTATAAACCATAGGCAATATGTTTTAAGCTATTGCATAGCTTTTAGCGCCGTCTTTGAGCGCGGCGACCGAATCAAGAAATTCCGTAACGAAAATAAAAACCTAACACCCCCATTCCGCCTACCATGTAGCTCGCGTTCAACACATTCACACGTTGCACTTGTGTAGTGTTTGTGAATAAGCGCGCGCCGTGACGTCGCACTGCATGCGCATCATGAAAAGTCTGCCCATCTCTCTCTGGCGCGGTCTAGCTTATGAGTCTGAAGGGGACAGTTAATGTTTTGCTTTTGTTCATGTTTATAAATATAGCGTGGTCTTATTTTATTATTTTTTTAATATTCAATTATCATTGTCTAATTATAATTGCATAAGTTGATAAAAAATGCTATGCAATAGCTTTACCGCGGCAGTCCCCGATTGCCACACGTGTTTTTTTTTTTCATTTCAATTTTTGAGGACTACTTAATTCTGCTGAGAAGTTTGGAGACCAGATTCTTACATAGCATACACACCACATATATTTTGTATACGCACAAGCTAAGATTCGCTTATTCTCCACCTAAGATTCGAGTCTATAAAACTAGACCAATTCTTATGTACGGGTACCAGGCTTATACATTTACTCAATAATAATTGAACCAACTATTAAAATGAAGTATTATACTAAATCTACATTAAGCTAAATTTTTTAATTAATACGTGAAGCACAAAGTTTGTATCCCTTTTTATAAAAATTGCGCGGACGGAGGAGTATGAAATTTCCCACACTTATAGAGAATATAAAGGAGTGCAGAATGCTAATTTTTTTTTTAATTGTGCGTAAACTATACATTATGTCAATAAAAAAAACATTTCATACAGTACCATGTATTTGACACACACACACGCATATGTGTATACTCTTTTGTTTATTGTTAAAGTCTGTAGTTAAATTGAGAATAGATTAATATTGTTTGTCTTTAATATTACTTGTCTATAGTGTATGTAGCCTTGGCGAAATCTGTGATTAAAGAAGTAATGACAATAGAACCATAATAATGTTCAAACTTGTAATTTAAATTAATAATTATATTTAAATTTCGACTGCTCGGCGACCACTAGCCATAATAAATTCTTGAATTATTTTAAGAAAATCACGATCGCTTCTAATACGCAAATAGTGTATCTCAACGTAACAATATGGCAATTATCGGAACGAAATTAATTTACTTGGATACATATCGGCAGCTACATACGATAACGGTATAATTTAATCATTCATGTGGTTACAAAAATAAAATTAAACTCTATGCTAACGTTGAGAAGAAATAAAATTGTTTGTTCGAAAATTTATTTGTTTTTTAAAATTAAGTACTAAGTTGTCAAAGCGTTGAAATGCGGATTTTAGCGTTGAACTTATTTCATTCAAATTAATTGCTTTTTACTTTGCATTTATATTTTTAACAATGAATGTCAAAATACACATTTCCAACAAATAATTTTAATTATTACTAAATAAACAAGTCGTTTTTTTTATTATTATTTAAAAAAACTCGCACAACCAGAATAATTGACGCGTCAATTGTAAACTTAGAATGTACTAAACCTTTCCGTTCATTTCCCAACTCCATTATTGAAGCAACTTTGTAATATTTTCGGCTAACTATAATTACATATTAGAGTACTTAAAAAGTTAATATCACACTTCGACAGGGCAAGGCATGTTCTGCCTTGGATTATATTTTCTTTCGTAATGGAAATTATCAATAATGCTATAGTCATATTCGCGGTAGTTGAGCAAATCATCCAAACGGTTGACGCCGTTGAAGTCCCTGATCTCCGTGAGTACCGGGGGCACTCTCACCACACCAGCTTCTTCAGTTAAATTGCCGAAATATTGATCCTTAAAATGTATAAATTTATCATAAACAAGCAGACGTAGTCGGTAGGCAGCGGCTTGGCTCTGCCCCTGGAATTGCTGAAGTCCATGGGCAACGGTAACCACTCACCATCAGGTGGGCCATATGCTCGTCTGCCTACAAGGGCAATAAAACAAAAAAAAACATAGTTGAGTTAATTCCGGATAAATGTTCTTATTCATTTATTACTCAGTCTATAGTATTTAGTGACATGAATCACATAGTAATCGATTGTACCCTAAAGGCGGATAAATGTTCTTATTTATTTATTACTCAGTCTATAGTATTTAGTGATATGAATCACATAGTAATCGATTGTACCCTAAAGGCGGATAAATGTTCTTATTCATTTATTACTCAGTCTATAGTATTTAGTGACATGAATCACATAGTAATCGATTGTACCCTAAAGGCGGATAAATGTTCTTATTTATTTATTACTCAGTCTATAGTATTTAGTGATATGAATCACATAGTAATCGATTGTACCCTAAAGGCGGATAAATGTTCTTATTTATTTATTACTCAGTCTATAGTATTTAGTGACATGAATCACATAGTAATCGATTGTACCCTAAAGGCGGATAAATGTTCTTATTTATTTATTACTCAGTCTATAGTATTTAGTGATATGAATCACATAGTAATCGATTGTACCCTAAAGGCGGATAAATGTTCTTATTTATTTATTACTCAGTCTATAGTATTTAGTGATATGAATCAGATAATAATCGATGGTAACCTAAAGGATAAGACGTCCTGTGTACTGGTACCAAGCCATGGGATTGCACCGGTGCTCAAATCCCTCAGGTAGGTATCAATTATTGAAATGAAATGCTCACGAGGGATTTCACGAAGATGAAGGAATAATATCGAGTAATAAAAAACAAACTCATAAAATCTATAAATTTGCGTAATTACTGATGTTAGCGCACATTGCGAACCCTCGTGGTTGGGTACCACCATCCTACCTGTTTTAAATATATAGAATCTATCAATAAATAGTCGAACGTTCCGGTTTAAGTGGTGGGACAAACATTATGCAATAAAACTGACAATTCGATCTCGTCTCAATGTGGATGTCAGCATGAGCATTAGCGTAGCATTTCCGTGGGCTCCGGTAATCACCTAAAACCACGGAGACGGCTAGCACTTTCCCATCTAGTGCAATAAAAAAGCCTATACATAGGCAATTTCAATTAGTATTTTCTGTCACTAAGCAACGCCTCAAGCTATTCCGTCATGCTCAAACCAGATGTCATCACTAATACTCCGAGTTTGCCGGTAAACAACACGATCCAGTTTTAAGAATAACCTGTTTCTTCAATAATGAAACTGGTGTTCCTAACTATACTATGAACGCATTATATCTTCACTTTAAGGCAAACAAATTTAAAATTTTGTTTACTGAGTCGATCATTTAAAACCTGATAATTGATGATTTATAGTTAACTATAAACTAAGAAAGATGCTTATGCAATAAATAAGCGAATAATACATATTATTTCTTTGATAAATAATTTGACTCTTACCATTTCCGAACCGACTACGTTTAGGTCGATAATTTTCATGCCCTTAACCTGTAGGGCAGAGATGTGTTTCAGCCAAGAGTTCAACATTTCCTCCTGTGATGGAAGCTTCAATTTACCCGAAGCTAGTAGTGCTGCGTATTCAGCCTAAAACAAATGAAGAGAACACGCCCTAAATATTTATATTAAGAAAATGTACAAAATCTATAAAGGAATTTATTTAGAATGAATGCTTGTTATTTCTCTTGAACAATTCCTCAAACTTGTAGTAAGTAGTCTGATTATACTACAAATATAAAGCTTGAACAAAAAACAATCTATTTATATACATTTGTAAATTTATGTTGTTTAAAAGCTAATTTTATTGAATAGTTTGTGAAATTTACACACTTGCGTGTTGTTTATAAGATTAAGTGCACAGATGATAAAGGGATTTTACTATCTAGTGACGTCACAAGACAGACAATAGCCTTTACGTAGTTGACATTTCAGGCAAAGTATACGGTAAGATTCCGTCAACATTTAATTAGTAAGCACGTTAAAAAATACCTGAGCATCCAAAACTCTTGTTATAATCTTCTTGGCGATTCCAATAAATACCATGCTGGGATGTTTTATATTGACAAGCTGCTTATGGAGAGGCAGTACAAATTTCGCAGTTGAGGTAACACCGCAGCTCTCGTCTAGAAACGGGTGGTTGAAGTCATAACCTACAACGCAAGATAAAGCAAATTTTCAAATTATCTCACAACAGCCCGCCGGTTGTTTGAGGCAGTTACCGAAGCCTAATAGGCACTCAAATTGTATTGACAATTCCATACTTGTTTGGACAAACATGGAGCAAATTAACTTATATATTAAAATTAAACATCCTTCTACCTGTGCAAAAAATTACATCATCCAATTCCTCAAATGATTCGTCTCTGAAAATAACACCTTTAGGAGTAAACGCCATTATGTCTGGTTTCTTCACGTAACCATCGAAAAATTTCGGTTCGTTATACACCAAGTGGTGGCTGTGAACTAATTTGGCGGTCACGTTGGACAACTGTATCGCGAGATCCAAGCCTGAAGCTCCAGCTCCTACTATAAGCACCTTTCTGTTTTTGTACGCCTTCCGATCTTTGTAATCATGACTGTGGATCATGTTGCCTGAAAATCGGAATTGAAACATAAACACTTGTATTGACTCTCGTTATTTTTGATCGATCCCCTTTTCTGATCCGGAAATAGGAAAAATTATGGTTTCCAACCATTCAGTCGGTGTTTTCCGAGCGCTATGACATATCCTTCTTCAAACGAAGCTTGTGGAGAGTACTTAACGGTAGGCAGCGGCTTGGCTCTGCTCCTGGCATTGCTGAAGTTCATGGGCGACGGTAACCACTCACTATCAGGTGGGCCGTATGCTCGTCTGCCTACAAGGGCAATAAAAAAAACATTGGTACAACACGCTCTACCACCGATAATATTTACATATGTACATAAATATTTCTATTGCGAAGCAGTCATGCGTTCTTAATCGGAGGGGAGGGCGAAAGCATGTCTCAAGATTGTATGCTATGGTCTTCGGTCATCACTAAAAATACCTACCGAGCCTACTCTTCGCGTTTATCGCAATCAAAAAAAAGCATAACCTCACAGAATGCACTGCACTGCCAATCAAAAAAAAAGAACGTGTTAAGAACAAGACACGAACAAGTTCTACAAATAAGCACATATTTTTTGCATATTTAAGATATAAAAAGTAACAAAAAAAAAGAAAGACGTTCAACAACTATTTCATTTTACGAGTTAGTATTTTTAGGTAGACGAGAACGGCAACAAAAAAAATGTAGCCCTCGAGAAACATCGTAGAGGGGAGCTTATTCCAAAGCCAAATAGTACGTGGCAAAAAAGATCTCTGGAAAAGCACTGTGGATAAACGCAGTGGCTCCAGGTAGTATGAATGAATTCTATTCCAGTGGCGGGCGGTGCGATGGTAGAAACGAGATGATGGGATCATCTCAAGCAATTCCTTAGAGCACTCCCTATGGAACATACGGTACAAAACACAGAGTGAATAGAAGTCCCTCCGTAAACCCAGAGGTTCCAAACGATCCGTGACAATGGAATTATCGACAATCCGAGCGGTCCTCTTCTGTATGGAGTCAAATGGAAGTAGCTGGTATTTGGGTGCCCCAGCCCAGAGATGGGAGCAGTACTTCACACGAGGCCGGACTTGTGCTTTATAAAGCATAAGTCGTTGTCCAGGCGTGAAGAACTGCTTCCCTCTGTTGAGGACTCCCAGCATTTTGGACGCCAACTTGGCTTTGCCCTTCAAACGACTACGAAACTGGATTGACTTGTGATTAGACTTAATAACCAATACTAATATTTTACGTCGCAAATGCCAATTTCCCCCCATTAGATATTTATGTAGACAGATCGCTACGTAATTAGAAAAGTGTTCTTTCTACTTCTCAAACTTTATGGCTCTACACGCTAAACAGTATTTCACAACCAAAGCTACTCGTAGTAGAAGTTTGCAATCGTACGATGCCCATAAATGGATGGAATTACTTGTGCAACTTGTTTCCTCATTTGTTTTTTTTACGATGCGTATGTTTCGAACTGATAAACCTCAATCGCAAGAAGATTGTGCTGATAATATTATAAAAGTACTTTTTAATAAAAAAAGGTCCGAATAAATCTGGAACAATAAGATGAGCGAGAAACCTTACATAAAGTATCAGTTTAATGATTTTGTTTAATTGCTTAGAGGGGTAGACGATTGCACGGCCCAACTAGTGCTAAGTAACTATCAGAGCCCATAGACATCAACAACATTAATTCTTAGCTCCATAATACAACCGCTGACCCACCCTTCAAATCGGAACGCATTAATCCTTCGCGGCAGAAATAGGTACGTGAGAGTAGATTATCCCACTTCTATGTAATTGAGACTTTGATATCGTCTCATGTTTGTTTAACGACGCTCATAGCTAATGTAGCGTATTAAAACATTTAAACTTCGATTGAAATTAGTGTTGTACTGACTAACAATTTACCTTCGAATACCTTCGAATATAATAATTATAATATCTTATATAATATATATTATAATACATTATATAATATAATACCTTCGAATATAATACCTTACCTTCAAATGTTTCTATTCCGTCGTACTTGGGCCACACAGGAGTATTATAAGGGCCATTTGCTACCACAATGAAGTCACACGTCTCAGTTACATTTTCCTTGGTGTCCGTCTTTGTGTAAGTAAGATTCCAGTGATTGCCCGCCCACTTCACTGATGTGACCAAGCTGCGCAACTGAAAAAAAATCGATACTAAAACTCATGTGGTAATATATCGATGCTAAAACTGGACATTTACAGAGACATTAATGAATTTATTTTGAGTAAGTAGTTCTCAATGATGTTTCGAATACTTTTATTATTATTTTTTAGCTTGAACATTAGACTAAAAGTTGTTTTAGTTTAGTATTTTTTGTTTTATTGCTTAGGTGGACGAGCTCACAGCCCACTTGGTGTTAAATGGTTACTGGAGCCCATAGACAACGTAATTGCGACACCCACCTTGAGATATAAGTTCTAAGATCTCAAGTATAGTTACAGCGGCTGCCTCGCCCTTCAAACCGAAACGCATTACTGCTTCACGGCAGAAATAGGCAGGGTGGTAGTACCTTCCCGCACGGACTCATAAGAGGTCCTACCACCAGTAGTATCTAGTGATTTAAATTTTTCATCTTTTTTTTTTATTGCATAGACGACCGAACAGCTTACGACTCATCTGCTGTTAAATAAATAGATAAGCGTGATTGCTGCCACCCATCTTCAGGCTTAAGAACTTCAGACCTAAAGTTCTTTAATTATAATTTTATGATTATTATTTTATGAAAAGTCAAAGCATTTTCGGAATAAGAAAAAACTTCCATGTGTCAACATAAGTTTCATAAGTTAACATCGGCTCCTGGTTAGGTCTCCTGCATAATCTCCCAGATATGTGTGTTAGAAAAATATTAGTTCAATTCAATATATTCGAAATACCCATTCGTAATTATATTATTTTAATCTTATCAAATGGACGAACGCTGAATATGTCACTGAACTCAGATTTAATAATAACTAGGTATTCGTTTACCATTGAAAATGAAAAAAAATCCACCACCAACTACGTATACAATAATTATTGTTTGTCTATACACCTACCGCATTGAAGCGACGGTGTTACGTAACAAGCAACCATGGCTGTCTTCTTCATACTACATTAATTATACTATGCACCTTTTAAACCATCATTGTCGTAATCAGACGCGTGTGGGCTTTCCCCATAAGGTAAAGTTCGGTGTCGACCCACAAAAATAAATGACAATGAGAATTCTTGAAATCGGAAAATTAAGATGAATCTTTTGTAATATTACTCGACAGCCATGAGCAGGTTTCCTTAAAAGTCATGGGTTGATTTTAAATACATAATGAATCGTGATTCTTCGATAAATGTTGCTTTTATACTTTAAGCCATATAACAACGACACAATACATTAAGTCGTGACTGTGTCGTTTGTAATATTATTGTTTTTGTTTATGTTTTATCAATTACGTACCATATATAATCAATTGTTCTGACTGACGCACTGTCTGATTCAACAGATCAACGCAGAGCCCAAACCACCGAGGCTACAAGCGTCATATTTTAAGAATTGAAACGACAAAGGTTGTGTGGATGTAAAACATATTTTGAAATGTTTTTTTTTTCCTACCTATGCTGATGATAGCCTTGAGAGGCTATATCAGCCTCTCCTTGGCGTGTAGGTGAGCTTACGGGGCTCAAACCGAGTGTGTTGCTAACACTGGCCCTAGCAAGAGCCGTGCTTCGCAGAATCTAGTACCGGATCGGAAACGCGACCCACTGAGAAGATTCGGCGAGAAACTTAGTGGGCTGTGTATAACCCAATAGGGGTTAATTCGCTCGTCGAGCCCTGCGTCGCAAGCGACGGGTTTGACGAAGACGGTGACCGAATTTTGAATGATGTGCGAAATTTCATATAAGTATGTTGTAAGTTTATATGGGAAGCTAGTTACTTGTGAAGGATTTTAAATAGACGAAGCATGAAATTCAATAAATAAATATAGGAAAAATAATATAGGTATTACATTCAAAATTCCTGTTATGTAGTTCAGCATAACACAGTAACCCTGATTGCAATCGAAGTCAAAGCATATCACGACATACATCGCAAAGGCAAAAAAACTCAACAAAAACCTTTTTGTTTGCATTGTAACGATTTATTTCAAGATCACTAAGGGAATAAATCTTGAAAGTCTTCGTTTTTTTTGTTTTGCTGAATAGACGACCTCATATGGCTTAGTAGCGGTTTTAAAGCAAGTTATTACTTAATTTGAGACCTATGGAAGCGTAGTCTTCTCTTTCGTGGTCCGTACACACATTAACTCTCTCCGTTACGTAAGTATCTTAAGGAAGCGTTGAAAGCTACTTGGAAAAACCGGCGCGACACAATCCTCTTATTGGACCAGGTGACGGGGCAACGTAAAGTCGCCATCGCCCAAAACATGTTATTTCGGGTCCTCCCGATTCACTCTTATTGCTTTTAGGCATTCCAAGCACCGGACACCGTTCCCTTTGAACCCGTCGAATTCGTCATTTGAGTTCGACCTGCGAACTAACCCATAGACGTAGCCAACTGAATTTCTCGCTGGATCTTCTCAGTGGGATACGATTCCGATCCGTTGGTAGATTCTGCGAGGCACTGCTCTTGCTAGGGCCAGTGTTAACAGCATTCTCAAGTTGAGCCCGTGAGCTCACCTACCAGTATGTAGCTAGAATAGCCCGTTAGGCTACCAGCGAATAGATTGAAAAAAAAACTTATGTAGGTATGTTAGAGTGGGCAGCGTTCACGGCGTGAAATCTATGAACTTCTGTAACCTGTTAAATACTTAGGGGCCCTAAGGTAACCAACTACATAAAAAAAAGAATCGTTAAACCTAATTACAAATTAATTACTAAATCAGTTATAATATTCTAATAATTAATTATATTTACAATAAACTAGTTATGATTCTCATCAAAAATAATTAGCTATTTAAATTAAATATACTTTAAATTAACTATATAATTAATTGATTTACTTATTGTATTTACAGAAAATACGCATAAATAACTACTATAATTATTTTAAAATGTCGCATAAAGAAACTTCATTTATTGTTAAAACACGCATTCTTTCGAAATACGACAAACGCAATATGCACTTTATTTATTATAGCTAAAGCAAAACGTGTTAAGAATTAACTTTTCAGACTTATTAGCTTTCCAAAGTGCGTTTCCTTTGGTGTGCATTTCAATGCATTGTTATAACCTTTTTATCGCACGATGTCATACCAATGTAGAATCTATTGAGACTTCAAATAAAAAACGTTATTTTCTCAGAGTAGTATGTTTTCTCAGAGTAGTATGTCGGAGACAGTTTTCTAAATATAATATTAAATACATGCTCTAAAATAACTTAAAAGACGAAGAAATAAAATCTCATTAAAAGAACCAAATTCGCAAAATTACCGGTAATTACTTTTAATTAATTGTTGTTCGTCAGAGTGATTTTTTTTTTCTAGTTGCCAACTTGCCACACGTGTAGTTAATCCTACCTACCTAATAGGTAGGGGCCGTTACAATACAATTGAAATTTCAACCTTAAGTTTTAAGGCAGATAGTCGCCGCATTCACCTTTTGATATATACGCTCCGCTCTAATTCAACGCCAGATGGACCGTCATAGGCTTGCTCCAAAGCAAAAATCCTTGATTTGATAAAAATGGTAAATTGGTTTCAAGGACAAATCTAGAAGAGTTTCTAGGTAAGCCAAACGTACCATTTTGATATAATTAAAAAATATCTTTGTAAACATTTCAATGACATGTAATCAAAAAAGTTTTCAATATACTTGAATAAAACAGTAAACGTCCACAGTAAACTATCCTATTTTAGACTAAATAAAATTATTATACGGTTAATATTATAATATTATCCCAGTCCGTTCATAATCAAGAGGTGCATTCGCAAGTCAGTTCAGGATAATTCAGATAAACGTCCTAAGAAAAAATGATCCAGCAACTTACTTGAATATGACTGAGTAAATCGAAATGCTTCACAAATGATTTTAAGTAATCGAGGAAGCACGTTGCCGATGGATACGACGGGGTTCCCTCGGGAAATGGAAAGTCGTAATATTCCATGGTTTGACGTGGCGTATTCGTCCTGTAACAAACAATTCAAACTGAGCCAACTTTATTAAGATTTTCTCTCCATGCGCGTAAATATTTAAAAAATGAATTTACGTATATATAGTTTATGATTTTTCGTATTTTATGCATTTCGATGTCGACTTCGAAAGATGTCGACGTGCAACCTAACCCATGCATCAGCCCGTTGAGTTTCTCGCCGGATCTTCTCAGCGGGTTGCGATTCCGATCCGGTAGTAGATTCATTCGCGAAGCAATTGCTCTTGAGTTGTTAGGTCTCCTTCGGAGGTGCTCGGGCAGTTGTTAGCAAATCCCACCCCTCTTGGCCGAGCCTTTGCTCGCCCACCTGTCCTGGTGAAATTGGAAAGGCCTTCGGGCCACCAGTAATCCTTGAATCATAAAAGAAATAAAAAAATCTATGCATTATTATTATGTATTACATATTGTACAGCTATTGTTGATGCTCATTGAAAAGATCTAGCATAGGATCAACGAAATAGGTACATATATGTGACGTGTAATTTGCTTCAATTAGTTAGCGTATTTCAAACGATTTTGCATGAATGACAGCGTAGACACGTTTTCACAAGCACGTTGATAAAATAACCTTTTGTGTCGTTACAGTCTTAAACTTCAAAACAATTGTTAATCTGTACCCATTCAAAAACGTATGCTGACATTCCTAGTCCTACTCTACAGCTATGAAGACAAAGACGATTTTGAAGCATTGATTTCTAGTAACATTTTTAAAACGAAATAAATTAGATAGATAAAAATCAATTCAAATAAACAACTTTGTATTAACTGTATATTTAAACGATACCAAGAGATTGGTTTCGATATAAAAGTCGAATAATGACCGAGGACTTTTAAAAAGAAGGAAATTTTACCAAACTGCCTGCCATACAAAGTAGTCCATAAAACTGTCAGTATAGAGTCCAATGTTTTTTGTGGTTTGATTTACATTTATTGGCAAAATATGTAAAAATCCTAATTTAATAAAAGCAATAATATAGGTACCTAACTGTTATTTTTATCTTATTTAAATTAAACAGTTACAGATTTCGCCCATATTACATATATTGAAGATATATAGAATGCCAAAATATTACGGAGGTATCCATAGATTTTCACACTAAAATTTGATATAATATGTTTAATTGTTTCCCATACACTACAAAAGCAGAGTTCATTTTAACTACCTGGACACACAAATTGGGCTCATCCACAGTCCTTTCTTAAAGATAATTTCGAATAATACTACTAATAATGTAAAATCCGTAGTAAGCCGAACTTCAAACATTTGCTCACTGCATATTGCATACTGCTCCATATTGTATACCTTGTAAGCTTTCCATTAGAATTTGATTTGTTTACCAAGTCAGTCTTTTTTTAAATCAATTATATCCACGAATGTTTTTTGGGGCAACCCTATTGGGGTATGGTCAGAAACATATAACAAATTACTGGACCAATATCGATAATCATGTTTGAGTTTGAAAGCTTAAGTTTGCAAGCAATTTAAGGTTGTTCAGCTTATTCGAAATACTTATGACGAAATCAACGCAGGTGAAACGCTAAGTGCTGACCGCGGGAAACCCCATACTCTTCCTGGGTTCTGACCCCGGGCGGAGATTGGATGTTTGGTGGGAGAGTCCAAAGGGAGTCGTTTGGTGGGTAGGGAGGGCCCTTAGACATCCTTGGGCCTACGGTCTGCTTTCAAAATCTGCAGACCGTCAAGTCTAGCATATCCCGTGCGTAAAGTAGGCGCGGCTACCTCGTAAGGCCCCTTTCCGAAGAAAAAAAAAAAAAGTGAAACAGCCAAACATAGCTAGTTATTGTGTTGATATACATAACCTTCAGATGTTGTAGACGTGACCGCGAAAATTTACAATTAAAATTTGAGTCTCGGCATAAAAAAATAAAAGCACGATATGTATTTTATCTATACTTTTGGTCAACGTAGCTCGGTAATCACGGTAAAGAAAAAACGGGAGGTAATGAGAATAGATTTTGTAATTATTTCATTGCATAGTTATTTTGATTGATACTACAGTGATATATTGCAAAAATCACACGTAGTCTGATTTTGCGATGTGAATACAAAGAAAAAAGAAAATTTTCTTAAGTGCTAGTGAATCCATATAGTATTGTGGATAGGATAGTATGGTTGCTGAAACAGATCCACATCGATCTGTTATGATTCAACATTACATACGTATACTTAATAAGCCACAAAAACGAAATAAACTAAACTAAATAACAAACGTTGTTATACACGTTCGAGCAGCAAAAGCACTTCGAAAAATATTTTTGAGTTTTCAAAGTTTCGAAGTTAAGGTAGGTAGGTATCTTTTCCCAGGTAGCTCATCTGACATATCACCGATTATAAGAAGTCTTATGAAGGTGCACGGGTAGATCCTACCACCCTGCCTATTTTTGCCGTGAATCAGTAATGCGATCTATTTGAAAAGTGGGACAGCTTTTAAAATTATAATATACTAGCGACCCGCCCTCGCTTCGCTTCGGAAACATTAAAACACACATGAAACCAAAAAATAAATAAAAAAAAGTAGCCTATGTTCATCAGGGACAATGTCGGCTTCTAATGGAAAAATAATTTTTCAAATCGGTCCAGTAGTTTCGGAGCCTATTCGAAACAAACAAACAAACAAATCTTTCCTCTTTATAATATTAGTATAGACTAGCGGATCCGGCAGACTTCGTAGTGCCTCAATCAATAAATAAAAGACCTAAACTTTTGTATAAACTTAATTATAACTTAAAAAAAACAAAAGGAATCCGTCCGACACAACAAAGGAAAAACACAATTGTTATTTAATTCCGAGCATTTTCATATTTATTCACCTTTTAAACCTTCTTTAGACTTCCACGAATAATTCAAGACCAAAATTAGCCAAATCGGTGCAGCCGTTCTCGAGTTTTAGCGAGACTAAGGAACAGTAATTCATTTTTATATATATAGATAGATAGACTTGACCTTTTTCATGTGGCATTACGTTATCATTTCTTTGAGGTCCGATAACTACCTAAAATTTGTTTAGCCATGGTCTGTTTCAGATTAGGCAATGAAAAATCGCTGTGTGAGCAGTAAGGCCCGCTGTAGGGGGTCCGGCGCGCCCCCTTGTTGACATAAAAGAAGTACGACTGATTTAAGGTATATCACATTCTGACGCATCGTATTCAGGAGCCTGGTTCCAGTCCAGCGGGATATACCGAAACACCAACAGTGCCGCTTGGGCGGATTGGCCACCAACCGAAAAGGCAGTCGTAAGGTCATTGTTTACCGACGACTCCCCTAACCAGGCGTTCTCGAGAGGGTTGCACTTCTGATATCAATATTGACCACGGTCACATTTCCTACCTCTGCTGGGTTCTGTCTCGGGTGGAGATAGGACGTTAGGACGAGGATATAGGAAAGTCGTTTAATAGGTGATTACGACAGCCCTGCACACCGCACGTGCCTTTATTATGAATATTATTATGCCTGAATTTATTATTTCTAGTTACAATTGACGCCGACTACCGCTCATCAGATGAGAAGTCAGGAGCGATACCATTCTGGGCACAACGAGTACTGAGGTTCATTATAGAGCTCGATGATAGATGCTAAAATTATCTCTGAAACGCACTACAGATGAACGATTCCAGGTATTGGAAATGAAATGACAAACGTTGCAAGCGTGTGAGTGAGATAAGCACGTTTACCAGTGTAAATTGCAAAAGTAAAATTCAAGGTGATGACTAGACAAGTGGTAAAATCCCATTTTGAATCGGTAGGTTTTTTTTGTTTTTTTTATTGCTTAGATGAATGGACGAGCTCACAGCCCACCTTTGTTAAGTGGTTACTGGAACCCATAGACATCTACAACGTAAATGTGCCACACACCTTGAGATATAAGTTCTAAGGTCTCAGTATAGTTACATCGGCTGCCCTAACCTTCAAACCGAAACGCATTCTGCTTCACGGCAGAAATAGGTAGGGTGGTGGTAC
Source organism: Bombyx mandarina (assembly GCF_030267445.1). NCBI lineage: Eukaryota > Metazoa > Arthropoda > Insecta > Lepidoptera > Bombycidae > Bombyx > Bombyx mandarina. The sequence continues at coordinate 7,300,954 of NC_143231.1, read as the reverse complement.
CTACTCGGACTCACAAGAGATCCTACCACTAGTAATTACGCAAATTATAATTTTGGAATCGGTAGGTACTGAGGTCATTAGGATTTGAAAGCGCCTGTGAAGAGCTATATGAGAATAATAAATGATTTTAATATTAACTGACTCAACTTCTGCGAATTAATCTCACGTTTTTTGTTGTTATTATATTGTTTTCTACGCTTCGGATATTTCGTAGTTTTTGTGGTCGCATACGGACGACGACAGCTTACGAAACTTTTGATTTTCCTAATCTTATCTTATACCTTTAAACGAGCAATTCTTGTATATTAATATATATGTATATAATCTGAATCTCGGAAACGGCTTCCACGATTTTCATAAAATTTAGTATACAGGGGATTTCGGGGTCGATAAATCGATCTAGCTACGATTTATTTTCAGAAAATGTTGTTTCATTCATGTTTTCAATAATCAACTCTTCCCGACATCTATTGGCGAGTAACAATACTATTTTTCTTAATTGAGGGCAACTAACCGCTTTAAAGACACAACAAGATGGCGTTATCAAAAAAAAACGAGCAAAGCTCGGTCATCATCTTGTGAACCTATCATATGATTCATGATCGTTCCGTAATAATGTCGAACATTTCATTTAAGATGAATGACAAACATGCACATACCGCATATGATGTTGGAATTTCTTTTATTTCGTAATCGAATAAGATTGACTACTGCAAACTAGGACAAGTGACGATACAAGTCTAAATATTATACATTATTTATTATTATCTAAGAGACGGTTTCGCTAAGTCAATATTAAAATAACGTCGCTGTTATGTTTGGCGTCAATTTAACACCTTCCCTAGTATTGCATCGGAACACACTTTGACTTTAGCATTTAAACATAAACTACAAAAACATATTATCGTAATATAATAATATAACAATAGTATAACGTTGGCTGCGAAGAAAGAAAAAAAACATTATTTAGATTACTCCACTTTGTAAGCAGGCACAACATATAGGCAAGGAAATCCTGAAATTGAGGGTTAAAATATTCACGTTTGATAAAATATAAATATTTATTGTGGTAGGACGTCTTGTGAGTTCGCACGGGTAGGTACTACCACCTTGCCTATTTCAGTGAGGTAGTAATTGTACTGTGAAAACTAAGACATTAGAACTCATGACTCAATGTGGGTGGCGGTATTTAAGTTGTCGGTGTCTATAGACTCTGGTATACACTTAAAACCAGGTGGGCCGTGTGCTCATCCACCCATATAAGCAATAAAAAACCGCTATAATATCAATTTACTCCCACGCGACTTGCGGCTACAACCACTCCCAAACATAGTTACATACTTACTCCCAGACATAGATAAAGTTTACGAAACTCAAAGCCCACTAAATCGTTATAAGACGTAAGCTAAGTTATGTAACAAAAATACAGTAGTTGGAGTTTTAGGTAGTCCGTCATCTCGGGGCCGCTAATCCGTTATACTTTTTAATTAACAAACCAGATAAGCTATTATTAAGTAACATAATTACAACTACTTTTACTGATCAATCGGTCGCGCCCACGAAAACTGGAAATTATTCGAAAGGTCGGAAATATTAATAATGTTAGTAACATTTATTAAAGTAGCCAGGACTCGTTATGTTAGTATATCTCGTAAAACTAAATTCGTATCAAAATAAGAATTATGTATACTAGATAAATCGTTTAAATAAAAATATATACGATTCAATACTACACTATCCCATGAGAAACGGTGCAGTGGCGATTCACATAAACACTATTTATAACACACTAAACACCTACTGGCAATCATTTCAATAGGGCGTTTGGGCTGCATACCTCTTTCTCATAGTAGAGTGGAAGACACGTGCATCCGCGAACATACCATAAGCGCTACAGAAATGAGGCAAGCCCACGAATCCCCTGAAAGCGATACTATACTGAACCCTGAAGGCGCGGTACGAGCCTTGAGTTTTGTAGCCCAAAAGCTGCACGTGTACAGCAAATAATATATTGAAAATAAAATATGCAATATCGTATCGTAAAAGTAGTTTATTTCGACGAGTCCCGAAAAATATTTAAGTAATAGTATAATATAGATTAAATAAAGCCCTGCTTAATTATTCATTGCTGTCATTGGCTGGGAAAACTCTCTAGGATACGATATGCTTTCCATAAAATAAACCAGCACGCGTAATAGACTTAACTTTGATTAAACCTATTTTAATCAAGAACTATTTACCAGTTATGCGAATTTGAAAATGTCGCAGAAAAGTAATTTCAAAAACCATTTACCTTAAGTCATTGTACATGCTAGAAAAGACTGGCAGGCCGTCTTCATCTGTACCAACGTGAGGATCAAAATGCCAAGTGCCGCCGAAGTTTCTAGTCGCTTCGAAAACTGTGAAGTTGACGTGATACTGTTTCATATAGCGGGCTGCACCCAAACCTGAATATCCAGCGCCGATGATGCACGCTCGCGAAGTTTTCTGCAACAACCATTTAATATTTATAGGCTTTCACTAGTAGGTACTAACTTCATTAGAATTTACTTAATAGAATCGGAAGTAACGAACTCCTTTGATATCTAAATACATGTTGTTGTTTTATGTGTAAACTGTTCATTAAATTCAAAAAGAAAAAGGAACATTGGAATTTTTGGATGCGTAATTGAGAATGATTTTGTATTTATCAAATAAAAGTGAGTCGTGAAATTAAAAAAACAATGAAAAAATTAAAATTACGTTGCCGTAAATGTAAATATGGAGAACATGCCGAAAACAAATAATATTGTAGTAATTAAAGTATTGCTTGTAATTCCGAATACGATAACTAGATCTCGATGGAATACAATTTCTCAAGTACTTTTTGCATTGCACAAGACTTAAAAGTAGTTCTTTAACATACTTTGAATTTTGATTTTTTTTATTTTGACGCATAGAATCCAAATTTTTTTTAACCTTTATTTTGGGTCTCATTCAATTGTCGACGACTTCGCATCATATTTTTTAAGGCAAAAATGAGGTTCCACTTATATTGGTAACCACCACTGCAAGTATGTGTTATAATAATAATAACCCGGTAATAATAATGTAACTATACTAAGACGTTAGAACGTAGGTATATCTCAAGGTAGGTGGCGCATTGACGTCGTAGATGTCTATTGGTTCCAGTAACCACTTAATATCAGGTGGACTATGAGCTCGTCCACCCATCTAAGCAATAAAATAAAAACCCACACACGGACATGTAGTCCCTAGGATTTCTTATACTATGGGATATATCGTAAGCATTCAGACAAAGAACAAATAATCATGCTCTTCACACGAATATTTGCAGTCTAGCAGTTAAAGGCACTATAACTATTGCACCACCGAGTCAGTTAAATTATAAACATGAGCTCTTTTAGGACGCTATGAATTAGGAAGCTAGGTAGGAAAATAAGTGATGATATTGCTACTGTGGATAGTATTATAGAAGAAGTAACGCAACAGTAACGCGAACTTGGTGGGGTCTCAATTTTTATCTACGATTATTAAATCAGCTCGACTGTAATCCATTATTGGTTCACTTATTTCGTTATCATATCCTATACAAAAAGCATTAAAATAGTATCCAACAAAAAACAAATATTGAAATACCAGAAATAAATAATTGATTACCAAAAAAATAGGTTCCATAACCTGCATTTACACAACAACAAAGGTTGTATTTAATCTCCAATAAGGTAAGGTTCGTATTAAATTTATTAACATGCAAAACAGCTTTTCCACGGTGGCTTAGCCTGGTTTTCATCTAGATCAATGCGGGACATCAAGGTGACTAAACATTAGCAGTGATACTTTGATTCTTGGCGCTAAAATAAGACTTACTTTTCAAATATATAAATGAATAATATATAAATGCTAATTACATAACTATGCGAGTTTTTAAATTTTTTCTAGAACAATTCTGGTATTTTTTATTTATGGATTAAGGTCATAAATCTCGCAACGGCTAATAGAAGTAAGGTAAAACCAAGTGAACAAAGGGCGGAAGAAGCTACGTTCACATTAACAGCATTCTTCAATTAATTCGTTTCCTAGATGACGACTACAATCAATAACGGCCTGATCCACACGTCACTCTTGGCGATTAATTAATTCGATTCGCACATTGTTAGATAACAATTCAGTCATTTGCTTTATAATTGGTTAGCGAAAATTCATGAATTGGTAACAAAAAAAAAACCATAGCCATTCAAATACATTTAATAATTGAATTTTCGTATTCAAATCAGGAGAACGCAATAGCCTTGTAAGGTACAATTTTGCGTACGAATTCAAGTGAACAGGCCGATTAGATTTCCAAGCACAACCTATAGATTTGTTAACATATTCACACAACGAATCCGCGAATAGTTTTGTTGTTGGGCAATAACTTGATTAAGTCGAAGCCGTTAAATAATTGGTTTAGTCGATAATGGAATACATGATGTTTTTATTAATTTACTTACAATGTCCAATTTATATTCCAATATTTGGTAATGTTATATCGATAATATATGTCATTGATTGCATGAACTTCTATTTATAAATAATTACAGCGTGCGAAAATGAAAAAAAGGTTTACAAAACCAAATCAAACACAAAGCTAATAAGAAACAATTTTGCAATCTCGAACCCCACATTTAGAAACCTTATGGATTATTGCTTAAATAGGAATTGATAGAGATATTATTTTTTTGTATTGGGTAATCTGGTTGTATACCTAGTTAATTGTTTGTAAATTTTTTTGTTCACGGCATATCAACAACGTAAATGCCGCTTCCCAACTTGATACATGGGTTCTAAATCTCAGTTTTATAGTACAAAGTCTACCCAATCATTCAAACCGAAACGCATTACTCCTTTCCCGCACAAATAGGCAGGGTGATGATTCCAAGACGCCCACGCAATGCTTCACAAGACCCCCTCACACCACTAAAGATCCTTTATCATCCTCTGCTGTCTAAATTTGAAACAATTGACCTATATCTTTTTATCGGCTATGTCAATCAAACGTTGATCTAATTTAGAATGCTATTATATCGTCAGCTAAAATAAAGCTTTTAGAGTTAATGATCCCTTCACTTTATCAGGTCATTGACAAAGACGTTGAGGAGGCCTCAGCCCAGGACATAAGCCAACCTTTCGTTTAAGCATCTTAATTGTATATGATGGAGAAAATTACCTAATAAGAATACAAAGGTATTATCATGTCACTTGTGATCATCTTCCCATGAAGCCGTGCTTCAATGCCGCTAAGTAATCGCTCGTCCATGACACGACTCGCCAGTACAGCTTCGATTACCATTACAATGTTTTATAATTATACTAGTTTTTGGCCGCGACTTCGTCCGCGTGGAATAGTTAATTGGGCATAACGCGAAATTTTACCCGCGACTTCATTTACGTAGAAAGTGAAAATATTTTTGAATAATAGAATGTTAAGGACCTATTTAGCCAAAATCACGCTTTTTAACCGACTTCAAAAGAGGACGCTATCAATTCGACCACCATTTTTTATCTATGTATGTTCTCCGATTTCTCGAGAATGCTCGAACCGATTCTGATAATTCATACATTATTTTCTCTACCCTCAAAAGGGAAAAAAACTCCGATTATGAAACATTCTTTATTGGTGTTCGTTTGTATTGGTCTTAGCGTGATTTTATATATAAAACCTATAGCCTTCCTCAATAAATGGGCTATCTAACCCTGAAAAATTTTTTCAAATCGGACCTGGAGTTCCTGAGATTAGCGCGTTCAAACAAACAAACTCTTCAGCTTTATAATATTATATAAGTATAGATAATAGCTTTAAAAATGTACTGTAATATCGTGAAGTCCGCAGAAGTAGATGTTCCTGCCTATTTCTGCCGCTAAGCAATTTGCATTCCGGTTTGAAGACAATTTTATAACACAGCTGACACCTCGACCTCATATCTCATGGTAGACGGCGCCATTTACGTCGCTATCTAAGATCTCCAGTCTGAGCTGTATTCAGAATATTCGGGAAAGCAGCTTTCAATTACAAAACACCACCCGAACACACAAGATAGCAAGTCAAGACGAGGTAAATACTATCTGTTAATTAAACAACAAAAAGAAACGTCCGTGGCCTAATAGATAAGTTACTCGATGAAATTCTTATTACGCGCTTATGAGGCAGGTTCTAATTTTTCTAACTAGACATTGCAATGCTTATCTTCTATATATATAAAAATGAATTGCTGTTCGTTAGTCTCGCTAAAACTCGAGAACGGCTGGACCGATTTGGCTGATTTTGATCTTGATTTATTTGTGGAAGTCCAGAGAAGGTTTAAAAGGTTTAAAATAAATATGAAAATGCTCGGAATTAAATAAAAATAACAATTTTGTTTTTCCTTTGATATGTCCCCCGTCGAACGGATTCCTTTTGTTTGTTTTAAGTCTATTTTATTTTATTTATCGATTGAGGCACTACGAAGTCTGCCGGGTCAGCTAGTTTTTAATATAATTTAATTCAAAGCTAAATTTATTTATAAACAACAAATCGTTTTCACGAAGCTTCAATAAAACAAGTATTTATTTATTTTTTCACTCTGTTTTAATGTTTATAAATAAATTACCCTAGATACTGTCGGACGTGCCGATGCTTAGAGAATCAGCCGTGGGCACGTAAAGTACATTAAGAATAACTGAATTCAATGAATGGCACATCAACTTAATCTTAAGTTATACAGAGGTATATCAGTACTAAGCGGTGGCCGGTTGGTTACGAAAGTCTGCGTTTGTATTCGAGTACCTACTTGGATGCATTACACAGTGTGCATGTGAAAGTCCCCCATTAAGAAGACACAGAACGCTTACATTATATTCTATTCAAATAATATTCTTATATTATATTCAAATATCAATGACGCATGTTTTTCATTGAAATTTTAATATCAATCTGAAATTATAAAATAAACATAATAAGAACGAAATGATGAATCGGGAATACCTAAGAACAAAATAATTATATCCCTTATCTTTATACATTTGACCCGCATATTGATTCTATCTACTTATAGGTCTCTATATATCAGTCTCTGTTTCCCATAGTAGAAGGACTCATGTCTTAGGGCCAGATGATGAAGTGTAACGTGTTCTCGAATATCTATATTATTTTCCCTTAAAAAAAATACACTAAGCGTGGAGATCTTGTAGAGAGTAATCTTTTAGGCAGCGGCTTGGCTCTGCCCCTGGCATTGCTGAAGTCTATGGGCGACGGAAACCACTCACCATCAGGTGGGCCGTATGCTCGTCTGCCTATAAGGGCAAAAAAAGATGGGTCTTCATTCTGTCACCTCTATCCGATGCCTTCAAATGTAAGCACACGCGAATACATGATAGATTAACAAGTGAGAAGAGAAAACAAATCAGATTTCTCATTTGTTTTAAAGTCGTCAAGGTATTTTTTATAAGTACCTACTTAAAAGCACAACTTGTTATGCAATCACTAATTATAGTTTCCTACATATCTCGTTCTTATTTAACTAACGAGAACTTAATTATTTTCTGTTTTAAACTAGTTAGCTTAGTAACGAACAAGTCATAGAATATTTTTGTTTTTTAAATTATTCATGTTACGGTCATGAAGAACTCTGAGTACCACTTAGAGTTCTTCGAGATTCATTGAATGCATTTTGAAGATATATATGTATATACTTTTGAAATTTACTATGAACAAGTTTAGCAATTTGTTTCCACAGGTATATTTGAGACTAGTAAGAGAGCGTGTTATAAGCACACCAGTGGTAGGCGCCACCCCATAATGTCTAAGCACACGACTTAAGCAATGCGTACCAATACTTATACTATACATTTGAAACTTCAACCTTAGTTCTCAAGCTAAAATGCGGTATCCACGTTGTGTTACCTATGGACTCCGACAGCCAATTAACTCAAGTTGGATCGCGAACTACTTCACGCATCTGTGCAATAAAAATATCAAACTTAATTAAAAAAAGTCGTTTTTTTTGTGAAGGAACACTTCACATGGTCAAGACATTACTAACCAAAAAAATCCTGTAGTTAATGCGCAAGACTTGGAATAGTGCAAGGATAAAAATCCAACTGCACAAAAAAAAAACAAGGACTTTAAACTATTTTGCTTTCATTAAATCCCATCTAAATGACAGTCGAGTGTAAACTACAAATGAAATAATAGACGGTCTAACCAGCTTTGAAGTACAGTAATGCAGAACGATAATAATCTTTTTAAAATATGCCGACTGAGAAATATTGTTAACATAGTATGTCATATCTGTGCCAATTTTAGAAGACGTCTTCTCTTTCTTCAAGCTTTTCTTCCTTGCTAAAAATCTATCTATCAATCGATATTCACATATACTTTACGTAACTAATAATTTACTCTCTATTCCTATTTATACTCTATCGACTTCCAATTCAATCTATTTATCATTTTATTGATATTAAATGATCAATAATAAACTCTACTGCCTTCAACATTTTCATGACCTAATTTGAAGCACTGCTGGCCTTTATGAATAAAATAAGAGCAGAATTGTTAAGTATTTCCTTGTTTATATCACTTTTTTACTAACAAAGTTACTGAAGAAAAACAGCACGTATCTCGGATAAACATTGTGATTTTATTATGACAGAAACAAAAACAACTTAGAGCACTTTTGATCGCGACAGTTATTCGTTTTATTGTTTCGGTAAATAGGTGAAAACTTTATAATATGTCAAAATAAAACAACAGAAAAAATCAAACACAATATAAACAAATCTATCAAAAAAGTGGTTGCTTCTGTATCTATTATGTGTGTGCTTTAATATATTAACATCTACTATTTGCGATAACAGGAAAATGACCAAAATTATCATATATAACTAAAGTAATCCTAAAAAAGAAAAACAAGTTATTCGCTTAAAGAATAAAAAAAGAATGCCGCGAAAATTATAATAACTCTTTTAAACACGTAATTGACGAAGTTTTTAAAAGCTTTCTACAATTAAATTAGTATTAACCAATCGGTCCAACATCACCAACAAAAGAACAAAAGTATGTACTATTCCCAATTGGTATGTATACATTTGAAACTAAATACAGAATCATATAAAATTGTAGTTGCCAGCGCGCTGAAAAGAAAACCTCAAACCTAACCTACCTAAAAAAAAAAAATAAGCAAAAAAAAACAAGGATAACAACATACCAGAGTCAATCCGTTCACATTGACAAAGAGAATATTGAACATGCATAATAGAGTCACGTAATAATACATTGTGTTCTTAAGTTCACTGTCCATAACACCATTAAATATTTTATTAAAAAAATATATAAATTAAACGAGTGTATTACTTGTCGGCCGGCAACTCAATGAACTGAGAGTGCACACTGATCCGCATGAGGACCTGGAAGGGACCACTTCTAGCCTTGACCATCGCGGCTCACTGACTCACATACGTATCATATCGTTGCATACATTAAATATGCATATATCTTGTGAAGTCTAAAGAAATTCGTAAGCTTAATTGACAAATTAAATATCGTTAATTATACTTAATAAAACCTTACCTTAAATACTCTAATCTCTCTTATATTACGGAGATCAGGATTTTTTAAGTCTACATTTAGTTTATATTTTATTGTCCAGACTGGATGTTCCTGCACTAACAGCCGAGTTGATACCTGAGTCCAAACTAAATATCACAACGTGAATAGCATTGCCCACTATAAAATATGAAATCCAAGTCTCAATTATATTTGCACCCTTCAAACCAAAATCCATGATTGCTTCACGCCAGAAATAAATAAGGTGGTATGAACAAAGCGTACTACCACCACCTAGGCTACCACCAGAAAACAATTGTTAACATATATTTATATTATGTATACTAAGTGAGTTAAATAGGAACCGTTTATCTGTTACTTTCTAAGCATGGAAGAGAAAACTACGTTCTAAATAAATAACAGTGAGGACTCTTTCAAATATAAAAAAGGCTTTGTTTCTTTAGTTGCTTTTAGTTCTCCGTGGCTGAACGTATCTAAATAAAGTATTTGCATTGAGTTAAAACTTTGTACCTCTTATTGTTGGAAATTCATGCACTGAGATTCACTTCGTACATATCAATGAGCTGTGGTAATCGCTTCAAATCAGGTGTGCCGTAAGCTTCTACTCATCTATGGCTATTTAAGCCAAACTGAGAATGAGTCCGTTATTTTTTTGTTTACTTACTGCTAGTAACCTTGAGACGACCCCACGAGCTCGCCTACACATTCAGTGAAGCTTATGATGCTAGCTTCACTGAATGTGTAGGCGACCTCGTGGGTCTCAATCTGGCAGACTTTGTTAACATCTGCCCTAATAAGAACAGTGCTTCGCTGACGCTATAACCGGATTGGAATCAAGAACCACTGAAAAGGTCCGGCGAGAAACACAGTGGGCTGTGGGTTAAGTGCGACAAATCCTTTGCCGCATTCGACGGGTTCAACGGGAACGGTGTCCAGTGCTTGGAATGTCTACTTACAAGCATCGAGAGTGGATCGGGAGGATCCGAAATGACGTATTTAGGGCGATGGCGACTATTTATCCTTTGGTCGTCTGCATCAGACATATAGTTTGGGACGGCCATTATAAAAGGATTGTTGTGTCACACGAGTCGAGCTTACATATATACCTAATATTACTCTAAAGTAAATAAAATAAGAATTTATAAGTATTTATAGCAGTTTTCTCGATTACCTAGTCATGTCAATGACAATTTCATTTCCACATATTTTGTAGGTCGACATTTATTGTCAACTGATTAGATTAGACTTTCGCAAACAATTATTACCTACCATGTGTTAAAATTAGTAATTATTATTTCTTGTCAGTGAAAAAATGCGTTAGTTGATGATAATAAAGCATTAACATACTGAGTATTTGTTTCCCTTTTTCATCCTCCCTGTTCACAATTGAAATATTTTATTATTAATATTGAAATATTTTAATATTTATAAAAATTTAAGTCGTCGTGGCCTCAAGGATAAGACGTCCGGTGCATTCGTATCTAGCGATGCAGCGGTGTTCGAATCCCGCAGGCGGGTACCAATTTTTGTAATGAAATACGTACTTAGTAAATGTTCACGATCGATTTCCACGGTGAAGGAATAACATCGTGTAATGAAAATCAAACCCGCAAAATTATAATTTGCGTAATTACTAGTGGTAGGACCTCTTGTGAGTTCGCACGGGTAGGTACCACCGCCCCGCCTATTTCTGCCGTGAAGCAGTAATGCGTTTCGGTTTGAAGGGTGGGGCAGCCGTTGTGACTATACTGAGACCTTACAACTTATATCTCAAGGTGTGTGGCGTATTTACGTTGTAGATGTCTATGGGCTCCAGTAACCACTTAACACCAGGTGGGCTGTGAGCTCGTCCACACATCAGGTAAAAGTTAATAATTGTAATGTGTAAATTATGAGAGACTTTTTGGAGGTAGCGCGAGGAGTTAAGTTGTGTGGATTGTTGTTTATTGTTGATTGATATTAATCTTATAGCATCTGGGAAAGTTGTTCAGTAACTCTACGAAAAAATCCATGAAGTGTCCATTTTTCTCAAAGGATTTTCCACTTCGTCTCACCCAACAGCTATGTTGTTATCTTAAACGTTCCATTATACCTTTTATACAACACTCATGACTTCTTCTACAAAATACTTGACTGTATGGGCTATGTTCCCTTTGCCCGCTCGATAGAAAAATCAAACATTAAAAATTGAGAGTTCAAAACTTCAAAATGTTCAAATTTTTCAAAACACATTAAAGTTGTGTATTTTTTTTATATTGCTCAGAATTTATTTAATAATAACCAATAATGTCGCAAGATACCAAAGACGAATTCTCCGATGTTTCAGTAATTTAGATTCCAGATAAAATAAATTAATTGAGAAATTTCAATAAAATTTTCACGTTACAATATGTTCCAGATTCCTCCTATATTAGAAGATGTGAATAGTTGGGTGCAAGATTATTTGCTACAGCCAGAAAAATTAAAAATACATAAATGGGAACGTTCTCAAACGCATTGGCATAGAAAACCCAATATAGATTCCTTATTTTTGCTAGATGATGATGATGAGAACGAACCGGACACAACCCTTGAGGTAATTATGTTGAAGAAAATCAGATGGCTACTAAATTAGGCAGTAGTTGACTTGTTACATATGTAACTTTACTGAGATCATTTTACTCTTTGATAATTGACTAAGTAAGACCTACCTAAGGTTGCCTTACCACTAAAGTAGTTTTTAATTAAAATTTTACAGCTTAATCTTGCGTTATTATTTTCATTTGACAGTTTTCATCCGTGACCACCGTAAATATGGTTTCAATAGAGCCTACGACTCACGAAATCTGAACAAAACACTTAAACTAGGATTTATTATTATTCTGCTTTAAGCTATATAATAATATTGTTCATTTAATAGATTTTGTGAAATTTGAAAATTTGTTCTTTCAAAACTTATTTTATAAAGCTGCAGAACAAGTAAAACAACCACTACTAGCAATATATACAGTATGTAGATGTAGAAATGTTTTCGTGTTTATCCCTCCTTAAATATGCATTCAGGTTTGAAGTGTAGCCAGTCAAACAAAAAAATTTAGACTTCAACCTTCAACCAACAAGTGTAAGAAAACTCATCAAGCAAATATAAATTAACAACACAAATTCTCTTAAAATTCTCTCAAATTTCGAAAATAATATGCAAATTGTAACACTTCTCTTAAATGTGTCATTTTAGGTAGTTAGAGATCCTTTAACAGGTGAGATTATAGGAGTGGAAGAAATCTGCATACCAACAGAGGATGACGAGGAAAACTTATCAATGGCTCGAGCACCACTGCCTCCAAGCCTTGCCACCCGTGGTACTACAACACAGAGTCCATTTTTACCAGCTGGTTTTGAAGAAGATCTTCAAAAGATGATAGAAGAGCAGCAAAAACAGATAGAAATCAACCTTAATACAGAGAATGATGTACCTGGAAAATTTTTGGGTGAAGGTGTGATTTGAAGATATGACATACTCTAACCTTTAATTTATTACCAGACTTTTCAATTTTGTTCAGTTGTATTAATCAGTGGCTCTCAACCACTGTCTCACTATGCGTTGATGTGTCAGATGAGTCACAAGCCCCTATCACGTGGACTACAAATTTACGAATAGGTACTATATTTATATCTAAGGTATCCCAAAGGAATTTCGTCTCTATGTTACATATGGGGTAAATACATAGCTGCTTACTAGATGTTAATTGTACAACTAAGTTTAATAGATTAATGATGTATACTTTAGTACACCTATCACTAGTATACCTATCCCTCATAATTACCCATCTTCCAACCTTCACTTCAACTATACACAATTTTGTATGTAAGAAAGAGTGTCACAAATTTGTATGATAGTGCATCACTGAGTTAAAAGGTTGAGAACCGCTGGTATAGATTTTACATGAAAATCACCATGTACATAGTATCCTTGATATTAAATGCTAAAGCAGACAGTCTAAAAAGTCAGGCAAGTAAAATTGAGTAAATTTAAATAGAGTTTATAAAACACTGCTCTGCTTGGAAACTTACTTTGTAAATAAATAAACAATCTGTTAGAAACTATAATTTTGTAATCATTTTGCTGTTTAGGACAAAATTTAAAACATGAGTCAACTGTTCCTGTCATTACAGATATATTAACTGTAGCACCAGGCTGTAAGGACAGTGTATTGTTTGCTGAGGATGGTTTTACATTGCTCAATGAGGGCAAACCTGAAGACAAACCTGATGACATTGAGGATGTCGACATCAATATCAAGATTAATTTGGAAGAGATAGTGGAAAACAATATACATTTAGTAGGTAAAGTTTCTTTCGTTATAGTCAAAAAATTTTAGACATTCTATTCTATCAGCCCACAGACGTTCACTGTTGAACATAGGCCTCCCCCAAGCCTCGCCACAAGGATCGACCCTGCAGTAATTGTATCCAGCAGATCCCCGCGAACTTCAATAGGTAGTTGGTCCATCTTTTGGGAAGATCTACCCACGCTAGACATAATGTAACACATTAGTGGTTTCATGACGTTTTTTAATTTATCAGTTGACATGCTGTGATGACTTATCTTTTTTGATCATGAGTAATCATGACATGATAAAAAACCAACAGCCTACATTAAATTACGTTAGAAAATTGTCCCAACTCTCAACTGTCATTTTGCTACAACTAAAAAAAGAATAAAAAAGGAATCGAATCTGGTTATTTACCTAGCTATTATTATTACAAAAGAGAACTTTCCTAATAAATGAAATTTATGTATTTTTTTTATAATATATAAAATTACAGATCTATGGAAAGATGATAGTGAACAACCTCAAAAACCTAAAACACCAAGTCATATTGAAGTAGCAACAGATGAAATAGAAAACGAAAATTTCCTGGAAGAAACTGTCGTCAAACCTCCTGTAGAACTGCCAGAAATACCAGTATTGGACATAACCAGTTCTGTGGGAAAATTAGGAGTGACTTCCACAGAATGGGCCGAGATGATTGATGTTTCGAAGCCTGTACCAGAATTTAGAGACAAGATTAAAGACATGGCTCATTCATATCCTTTTGAATTGGATAATTTCCAGAAGCAAGTTAGTAAATCTTAATATTATGTTACATGTTTTCAAAATTAATAAAAAAAACATGCGTGGTAGAAACCTTCAAAAATTAAAATACAACTATCCTAAATGTCTAAGTATATGTAAAATCATGTCATTAGTAAATAATTGTAAATCATCTTTTATAGTATGAGGTAGCACCCTATGTGAATTGATATTTCACGTATTATATAATCCTAAATTAAAATTCACTACAAGTGGTTTCATACACACGTTAGTATTAAAAAATCTCATAGATGGCGCTGTATTAAAAAAACACTACACTGAGAACGTCTAAGCTAATGTGTTCTATCTCATTCTCTCGCCGTCTGAATCCTATACATTTATGTGTTTGTGTCTCTATGGACTTATTTTTTCATTTCATCGAGTTTGAAATCACAACGAATCTAAAGAAGTTTCACTTCAAAAGTTTCACTTAAAAAAAAAGTACACATTTTTTTAAATATATTATGATTGTTTTAGGCAATATTAAAATTAGAAGAAGGTCATCATGTATTTGTCGCTGCTCACACATCTGCTGGTAAAACGGTGGTCGCAGAATATGCAATTGCGATGTCAAGAAGAAATTACACAAGGTACCTATACCATCTTCATGAAAGGAATGTGGACAGAATTTCTTTGTACATGAATACTATGGCCCATCTATCTTTCACTCAGCTTAATTTTAATAATTTAAGTATTTGTGTAGTTAATTTCATTCCACACATTGTTATATGACAATGCCTGTCTATACTCGCTACAACGTCATAGCCAATTTGAATCGTCGGTAATGTATTATATTAAGTTTGAATTATAATGCACATTCATTTAATACTAAATTAAATTCACAAAAAAAAATATATAAACTTAAAGCACTTGAAAAAATGGCTGTTCAGTGAAACTATTCAGTAATATAGGTAAGAAATAAAAAATCTTATAGAAGAAAATAAAAAAGAGTATGAGAGTGTGTAACAAAAATAGGTCCAAAGCAGCTTTACCATTTCAAGAAGCTGGCAACATTTCCTCAAGTATTCCAAATCTTCTTGGGATCTTATTAGGATTTTTATTTTCTTTATAACAACTTTATACAATATATAAATATATCTTTAACAAATTCAAGGGCCATCTACACGTCTCCAATTAAAGCTTTATCGAACCAGAAGTACAACGATTTCAACAAGTTGTTTGGCGATGTCGGCTTGCTGACCGGAGACCTGCAAATCAACGCCACCGCATCCTGTCTCGTGATGACGACCGAGATCCTCCGCTCGATGCTGTACTGCGGCTCCGATGTTGTCAGAGATCTGGAGTTTGTAATATTCGACGAAGTACATTATATCAATAATGTCGAGGTGAGGCGTTTATCGCTGTTTGAATACAAACAGTCGACTGGTTAATAAGTAGTACCACGATGATACAATTTTGTTTTAAGGGATTTTGTGACCTGTTATCTAAGACCTTTAGGTCATGTCTTATTTTAATTTATATTCTTTTTTTTATGAAAAATTATAATATGGAGTGAAATGAAATGAAGATGATTAATTTGAGACATTAATCAACTGCGATGAAATTAAATTAAATGGGATGGGATGAAATATAATCTCAGTAAAAAGGTGGTCATTTACTAAGATTTTTTCAGTGGACTTTTTGGTGAATCCCGAGCAGTTATATTCAGCGGCTTTGTTTCATTTTCCCACATTTGTGCACTTTCACAGAGACTAAATAGTTAATAGACCACCGTTACTACCCATTTAAACCTGAAGAAACACTAAATAGACAAAATAAGACAAATCAGTTAACTTCACTCTTCGCGTTCCCGCCAAAATGTCCGTAAATAACTTTCAGCAGAAGATTTCATAGCTTGGCTATGAAATATCATTGTGACAGTGACATAATTTTATGTCAAAGTTTTTAAAGATCAAAAGATTTCTAATGACGCTAGTCTGGTCATTAATAAACACATACGGGCTTGTAATCCTAGCCATCTCAAGCTACAGCTATTGTGCACCAAACATCACTCGGTAACAGTTGTATCCTCAACTATATGTCTACCTAAATTAATAATTCCTAAAGCACTTGGGCATGCCGGCAGACTTCGACAGTTCAAAGGGTCTCATAATAGTCTAATGAAGCTCATTTTCCAATACGCACTGAACAAGGGAACCGATCCGCTTAAATCCACGATTAACTTTAATTCAGTTTCATAATTAATCCACAGCGCGGCTACGTATGGGAAGAGGTGTTGATCCTCCTGCCGTCCCACGTGAGGATAGTGATGCTGAGCGCGACCGTACCGAACACGCTGCAGTTCGCGGACTGGGTCGGACGAACGAAAAAACGGAAGGTGTTCGTCGTATCAACTCCCAAACGACCGGTGCCGCTGTGCCATTATTTGTACACAGGTATTAATATAATTACGCCGATAAAGAGTAACGCCATCTATCACCAAATAGCAGAAACGTAATAAAATCGAGATGTACAACGCCATCTTTTGTCAGATAGCAGAAACACACATCGAAACTACTCGACTTGCCCAGAACGTTCTCCATAAATCTAGAGATGTCGTCTCTACTAAAAAAGCATTGCAGAGATGGCACGAGTCGGTCAGTAATCGGAACTTCAACAAAGAGCGAACGGTTCCCCTAATGCGAAACGGAAAAAGCGAATTGAGAATTTTAAAGTGCTCGTTAAGCGTTCTAAATGTTAATACAGTTCCAATTTGTACTTCGGTAGAATTCTTATTTCCCCCGAACCTCAGCGCTAATATGGTTACGCGCTTGCGTTGATGCTAATATTAAATAAAACACACCTTTAACTGCAATGATAAATATCGCTTAGACCAAATACACGAGATACTCTAAACCCCGTACAATATTGTCTTAATATCATTTATAAAACTGTATTTTGGTAGGCAGCGGTGGTAAATCAAAGAATGAGAGATTCAAAGTGGTAGATCAAGAAGGGAACTTCCTGCTCCGTGGATACAATGAGGCCCTCGCTGCTAAGAAGTCCAGGGAGAACGATTACAAGAAAAACTTTGGCCCGAAAGGTCTGTGTGATTATTCGTTATTATTTAATTTTAAAAACAGTATTTATCAGTTCGAGACCGGTACATAGACCAGTTCACTACTCATAATGTTTATCAAAGAAACACCTTAATAAATCAATAAAAAAGTATTATGAATTAATTTGGAAAAACTATTTATTAACGACTACCAGTCATCGATTCTCAATGGCTTACAGCATAAACTATGCCTATTTCTGCTTAAAGATTGCCTGTACTGTCTTGTCATCGCCCACCCATCTTCTTCAGCTATTCTTTTGTTATTATTATTAATCACAGTTTAGCATAGATGGTGTCGGTCAGGGTTGCCATAGTAGTCATCGACATGGCTGTGACCCTGTCATTTCCGACATACTGTGTTACATATGCCCCTCAATAATAACGCAATATAAATAATAATGCAGACTAAGACATTCCTGAATGCATCATCTCTATATAAAGAAGATTTATTGCTAAAGCGCGGCATTAACCCACAGACACAGCCCACTGAGTTTCTCGCCGGATCTTCTCAGTGGGTCGCGTTTCCGATCCGGTGATAGATTCTGCGAAGCACTGCTCTTGCTAGGGCCAGTGCTAGCAACACTTCGGCTTGAACCCTGTGGGCTCACCTACACGTTAAGGCGAAGCTGAAATAGCCTCTCAAGGTTATCAACATAGGTAGGAAAAAAAACCGCCGCAGAACAGAATTGACTTGAGCGCGAAAACACACATCGTTTGTACTATTTCTTTTATAAAATAAATTCAGTGTCAGTCACAGTTTCCTTTTTTAAAAAGAGTTCCTGGGCCCACCCCGTAACAGTACATCAGCGAAGATAACCACCCACCATCAGTTTGCTCGTCTGCCTACAAGGGCAATAAAAACTCTATCTCTTCCCGTGAATATCGACTGAGGGATATACTGAAGAACGGACAATAACATTCTCGAAGTATTGTACCGTTGTATTGTGACAGATAAACAATATTCACTGGTATTGTGCACCATTAGACTGCCTGTTTCTGCGAATCATACATACGTTCAAAGGATGGGAATGAGCGTCACACAATAACAATTGAGACCTCATGTTTGAAAGTGGGCGACATCTTTCACCTTCTGATGTCTATGGGATCCGGTAATCACATCACACCTAATGGGCCGTGAGCTCGTGCACCCATTTAAGCTTTAAATAATATGTTTTAAGGTGGGAAACAATACATGAACCCCAAAGCTGAACAGACGATGTGGGTCGCCTTCATTGATCACTTGAAGCAAAACGACAAACTTCCAATTGTGGCTTTCACTTTATCACGCAACAGGTAAGCTTGTCTTTAAAATCGGACATTAACCCCGTTGTCTTTTGTACATTCGCATTGCTCTATAAATAATACAGTGATTTTTTTAAATTAATTTTCAATAAAAAGTCTGTAATAATTAAATTAATTTGAACACTTTTTTTAGGTGTGACCAGAACGCGGAAAATTTGATGTCCGTCGATTTGACGACGGCGAAAGAGAAAAGTCACATTAGATCATTCTTTCAGAGGTGCCTGCAGCGATTGAAGGAGCCTGACCGTAAATTGCCGCAAGTAATGTATTTTTACCATCTATGCTGTCGGAACAGCTATTAAAGTACAGTTTTTGGAACGAAGTTCTTTATGAGACGATACGGATTTATTTATTTATTATTATTTATTAGTGTACGACTTAACTTTGTAATAACGTACAAAAGATAAAATATTTTTTTATAATTCATTGACCACGATCTCAGAGCGTTCATTTGCGCAATACACTAACTCTTATGCAAACAAACGTGAAAGAAGTGTACCACAATAAGTTCGCACGTTACCGAATGACCGTAGGTTGTTGCGAAACCTCCAGTTTTATTTTCTTTATACCTTAAAGATCTTAAAATTAATATTTTTTTAATAAGGAACATCGTTCCTATCCAGTGTCCCACGACACCGCACATCTTTTTTATTTATTTATTGCCTTAGTGCCTACGAACTGGTCACTCTTCCCTCTTGCTCGCTCTTGTTGTCAGCAATACTGTGGGCACAGCTTATCTCTGACCACTCTCCTCGAACCTCGTTTGAAAAAAACATTACACAGACTCATGAAGGGGAGGTAAATGTGAAATATATAGCCCACAATTAAATGCGTGTTAAACCTGCATGGGTACATCTTTTTAGTGGCTCACATAGCATATAGACGATAGATAGAATCGATAAATAGATAGAGCGGCCACTGCTGACCATAGACACCAAGGTTGTGGCTGCCCAATGTGCATTTGAATAATGACCATTCTTTAATTTGAAAAAAAAAAAACAAAAAAATATGTTCTGGACCTTAATAATTCCGCACGTTGACCGTGAGATCCCCCCTACCTACCCTGAAAGAGTTCCGTCTTAGACTAGGAGAGAGTGATCAATGGAGTTTAGTCGGTAGTCAGTTTGGAGCCCCATATAACCCGGCCTGATTCCCACGGGTCGGGTATCCGTAAACTGGGGTCCCCAATATAAAAATAAAAAGGCGGTATCTACCCTTACGGACTCACAAGATGTCCTTCACCAATCAAAGTAATTTGTGATCACTTGTTTTTACTTAAAATCATTGGTAGCTGCTAGGGAGATGTTAACTCCCGTCATATCGTTAGAGCCGTGACGATCTATGAATAATACCACAGCCGATATATGTACAAATCCATTTCAGTTGTTCTGATTTGATTTAGATCAACATTTAGTTTTAAAATTTAAAACTTGAGTGACTCATAATATCTAATACATATATAATATCAATCATTTAGGTCAAATTAATGTAAAAATTGCGAAAAAATAATCTTGAAGGCATACGGAATCGAGAGCCTTCTTAGTCTCTTTAATAAAAAAACATTAGAAGGTATAATATGCATGTTCATTTGTATTAACTTACTATATTTTCAGGTTTTAAGATTACAAAGAGTTTTAGAAAACGGTATCGGCGTGCATCACAGCGGTATATTGCCGTTGCTGAAGGAAATCGTTGAAATGTTATTTCAGACCGGTTTCGTAAGTTCCTCAAACATTTTAATTGTTCGCTCTAAAAATAGCCAATTGTCGATATCATATCGATTTTTATTCTAGCCATCGATTTGCAGTGATAACGCCCAAAAATGGACTAGAAATAGGGTCAACTGATTTTTTCGCGCTTGCAACATCCCGAAAAATCAGGGACTCTTGAAGTGTGAATGCCAAGTTCTTGATAGATGTTGTCTCGATGTAATTTTCCCCTATTTCGTAATGGATCGTTAAAATTATAACGCTTTGTTGTTTTTTTTGTTTAGCGCTCTCATAACAATCGACAAAGTCATAATTGACAGCTATGGAATTTCAGTGTTGCCATTTGCACGAAAAAGAATTGCACAAAATTATTATAACGTACCGACCTTCCGGTGCCACTATCAGATCCCGTTATCTGAAGCGGGAGCGTCATGTTGCCTTATAACTTACCTCACCTACCGCATTAATGTTTGGAAATGATATTGTCGAGCGACAGATTGAGCTAGAGTCAGAATTCCAAGTATAATTGACTTCAAGCATGTCTTTAAGCAAAATTCACTGGTAGTTGGACCTCTTGTGAGTCCGCGCGGGTAGGTACCACCACCCTGACTATTTCTGCCGTGAAGCAGTAATGCGTTTCGGTTTGAAGGGTGGGGCAGCCGTTGTAACTATACTTGAGACCTTCGAACTTATATCTCAAGGTGGGTGGCCCATTAACGTTGTAGATGCCTATGGGCATCAAAGCAATAAAAAATGAAAATCGTCCAAACTCGAAAAATTAATTAAGGACTTTTAGCAGCGTAAATTGATTAATTTACTATGTTCCAGGTTAAAATATTGTTCGCGACTGAAACGTTCGCGATGGGCGTGAACATGCCGGCGAGGACGGTAGTCTTCGACGAGATCACCAAGTTTGACGGGGTCGAGCGCAGGACCCTCGCTCCGGCCGAATACATACAAATGGCGGGAAGGGCTGGACGGAGAGGTAACCCGCGCCAACGAGGATGGCCGCCGAGTATCCATATTCAATAAACCATATAACTCGCTCTAGCAACATTTGGAGAATAATATTTATTTAACTAACAAATGCTGAAGTGTATCTCGGTAACTCCTATAATAAAAATAACACAAAAATCTAAATCAAAGCGATGTTTCGAGAAAATACGGTCAACCTTTAATGAGATGAGAATCCTTCCTGCGTATGGCCTGTATATGAAAACCTGTTATTGGTCATCAATACTGTAACGCTTTAAATGTATATTGTCGGAACAAGCAATAAACATTATTTTTTTATTAATTATTATTAAAATATTAAGCTATTGCATAGCTTTGAGCGTGGCAACCGAATCAAGAAATTCTGTAACGAAAATAAAACCTAACACCCTCCACTCCGCCTACCATGTAGCTCGCGTTCAACACATTCACGCGTTGCGATTGTGTAGTGTTTGTGAATAAGCGCGCGGCGTGACGTCGCACTGCATGCGCATCATGAAAAGTCTGCCCATCTCTCTCTCGCGCGGTCTAGCTTATGAGTGTAAAGGGGACAGTTAATGTTTTGCTTTTGTTAATGTTTATAAATATAGCATGGTCTTATTTCATTATTGTTTTAATATTAAATTATAATTGTTTAATTATTATATAGTTGCATAAGATGATAAAAAATGTTATGCAATAGCTTTACCGCGGCAGTCCCCGAGTGCTATACGTGTTTTTTTTATTCTCAAAGTTGAACTGAACGAACCTCATAACGGTTAAGTCAATCGCCTCTAAGAGAAAATTTTGCCATGAAAATACCATCGATGCGATAATTTAAAGTAATATTTTTTGGTACAGGTCTGGACGACACCGGCACAGTGATAATACTTTGCAAAGAAAGTGTTCCGGATTTGGTGACGCTAAAAGGAATGTTATTGGGAACACCGCAGAAGCTCTCCTCCCAGTTCAGACTTACATATGCCATGATCCTAAGCTTACTACGGTACGTGCGCTCGTTTTTAGGTCGATCGAAACCTTTACAATTTGGTTATGTCAGTCTTTATCGTGTGTCATTGGAAAATCTATATATTAACTTTGTACCCCCATTTTACGAAAATTGCGCGGACGTAGGAGTATGAAATTTCCCACACTTATAGAGAACTAGAGGTCCCGCAGTAGTCGAAATTCGACTATAATTAATTGGAATTGTAAGTTTGTACACTATTATGATTGTATTTTATATTTCTATAATCATAAAGTTTGCCAAGGCTACACTATAAAAAAATATTAATAAAGACAAACAATATTTAATCTATTCTCAATTTGACCACAGACGTCAAGAACAAAAGTTTGACAATATATAGTATGCATTCGTGTGTGCGTGAAATACATGATATGTATTGTGTGTAATGTTTTTTTTATTGATTTAATATATCTTTTATGCATTCTTTTATAAAAATATTAGCATTGTGCACTTCTTCTCTATATTCTCTATAAGTGAGGAAAATTTCATACTCCTCCGTCCGCGCAATTTTCGTAAAAAGGGATACAAAGTTTTTGCTTCACGTATTAATATATAGATATAGGGAAGGAGTGCAGAATGATAATAGTTTTTTAAAATATGCATAAAAAATACATTAAATCAATAAAAAATCATTACACACACTACATACCATGTATTTGACACACACACGCATGCATACTATTTGTTTAATGTCAAACTTTTCTTATAGCGTAAGGTCTGTGGTCAAATTGAGAATAGATTAAATATTGTTTGTCTTTATTAATATTTTTCTAAAGTCTATTTTTGGCAAAGTCTATGATTATAGAAGTATAATAGTTTTTGACAATAGAATCAGAATAGTGGTATACAAACTTATAATTTCAATTAATTATAGTCGTTTTTCACTGGTGGTAGGACCTCTTATGAGACCGCACGGGTAGGTACCACTACCCCGCCTATTTCTGCCTTTCTGCCGTGAAGCAGTAATGCGTTTCGGTTTGAAGGGTGGGGCAGCCGTTGTAACTATACTGAGACGTTAGAACTTATATCTCAAGGTGGGTGGCGCATTTACGCTGTAGATGTCTATGGGCTCCGGTAACCACTTAACACCAGGTGGGCTGTGAGCTCGTCCACCCATCTAAGCAATAAAAAATAAAAAGTCAAATTTTGATTACCAAGGGACCACTAGTACAGTTTTAATGCGAGAAGACGAATTATTGTCCCACAGAGCGGCCACGGTTTCCGTCGAGGGCATGATGCAGCGCTCGTTTTGCGAGTTCAACCAGATCTGTCAGGCGGACAACTACCGCAGGCAGCTCGAGGTCGCCGAGAAGGAGTACTCCGAGAAGTGCAGCGCCCCCCTCGCGGCGCACCTCGCCCCCCTCGCCGCCTTCTACGAGACCGCGGCCGCCCACCTCGACGTGCTCAACGAGATAATGCCCATACTGCTGAACCAATCGAAGGTGGCAAAGGAATTGGACGCAGGGAAGATACTGATCGTCTCCGCCGGGCCTTATATCAATCAGCTGGCCGTGTATTTGAATAGCACTGGTGAGTCTTTAATGTTTAATAATGTAACAAAAACATATTATACAGCATATAGGCAACGGCTTGGCTCTGCCCCTGGCATTGCTGAAGTCCATGGGCGACGGTAACCACTCACCATCAGGTGGGCTGTATGCTAGTCTGCCTACAAGGCCAATAAAAAAAAAAAGACTTAAATTGCGTAAAATCCAGCGTCCTAAACTTGTATTCTTTATTGGGTTGAACAACTAAATTGTTAATTTTTTAATTTTAAAATATGTTTTTTTTAGGTCCACGACAAACTCCGTATAAGGTTTTAGTACTGAACACGCCGATCCAAGACTCGTCGCGTTATAACTTCGAAATCGACGAAAATTGGTACCGGATGCTCAGTTTCTCTGCTACATACGATGCCATAGGTACGTAATGTAACTATACTTATTCGATATTAAATAAATACACTACAGTATGAAAGCTTAATGAGCCAAAAAAACAACGCGAGTGCCGTCTGATGTTTGCTCAGCATTGCTCACAGAAGTATCTACCACATTTGGTGAAGTGAGCTATGAAAACATTGACTTAAGATGCCAATAAAAAAAACCGAATTTTCCTTTTTAATCTGACATGTAAAGGTTAATAAATAGTTGCAGTTTATTGATACTATTAAGGTATAGACGTAATTGATAAACGCTAAGAAACTATGTCATTACCATTGACAATCAATTTACTACTACTACTACTGAGCTGGCGCTATGACCCCGAAGTGGGTCTTGGCCTCCGACAATAAACTTTGCCATTCATCCCGGCGCTGCGCAACACCTTGCCAGTCCGACACTTGGAGCTCCCGTAAATTTCCTTCCACAGCGTCACACCAGCGGTACTTGGGCCTCCCTACGGGGCGGCGTCCCTCCGGTACACCCGTGTACACCCGTTTCACAGCCCGATCCTGCTCCATACGTACTACATGTCCGAGCCATCCGAGCCTCCGTGCCTTCATCTCCCCCAGAATATTTGGCTCACCAAAAAGCCTCTCCACGTCCTTATTTTTCCGGACGTGCCAAGAACCGTCTTCTTTCCGAACTGGTCCTAGTATTTTTCTCAATACCTTTCGCTCCGTCACGAGAAGTTTTGCCTCTTCTTTCTGTGTGAGCGTCCATGCTTCGCATCCATACAATAGGATCGGTCTGACTAGAGTCTTGTATATCCGAATCTTGGTGCGCCTGCTTAGTAGCTTCGAAGAGAGAACCGGGTGTAGGGCTGCACTGCATCGTAGGGTATTTTGTATACGAATTTCGATTTCATCTTCCCTGTCATTGGTGTCTGTCACAGTGCAGCCAAGGTACCGGAATTTAGCCACTCCTTTGAACCTCGTATTTCCCACCACTAGGTCTTCTCGCTTCCGTCTTATGTTTTTATATCGACGCATGTGAAGATATTCTGTCTTCTCGTGGCTCACGCGAAGGCCAATCCGAGAGGCTTCTTGTTGAAGGCAGTTGAGTGCGTCTATAACGTGCTGCTTTCTTTCTCCAAGTAGAGCGAGGTCATCAATTTGCCTATTCATTATAAATACATTGCAGGGACCACAAATGACCCCATAGCAACTAATAATTATATGTACGTGTTCGCGATAATTATATTGCAGTGATGCTACGTCAGTCTTTTTTTTATTTTATTGCCTAGATGTGTGGACGAGCTCACAGCCCACCTGGTGTTAAGTGGTTACTGGAACCCATAGACATCTACAATGTAAATGCGCCACACACCTTGAGATATAAGTTCTAAGGTCTCAGTATAGTTACAACGGCTGCCTCACCCTTCAAACCGAAACGCATTACTGCTTCACGGCAGAAATAGGCAGGGCGGTGGTACCTACCCGCGCAGACTCACAAGAGGTCCTACCACCAGTAATTACGCAAATTATAATTTTGCGGGTTTGATTTTTATTACACGATGTTATTCCTCCACCGTGGAAGTCAATCGTGAACATTTGTTGAGTACGTATTTCATTAGAAAAATTGGTACCCGCCTGCGGGATTCGAACACCGGTGCATCGCTATATACGAATGCACCGGACGTCTTATTCTTTAGGCCATCCCGACTCTCGGGATTGTCGGGCTGTCGATAGCACGTTAGATTGTAATCCCAACATACGTTAGTCACTTAACCGAATACGTGTCTTATTAATCCTTGCCCGATATAGAGACTCAACGCTGGTGACCCCGACGGAACATTTGATTATTTCAGGTACAGAGGAAAGCACGATGGATCATAAAGTATTGTGTATCGCGCCAAGGAACATAGTTGCGGTAACGAAAATGAACCTAAAAATCGACGTCACTCGCATTATACAAGATTGGGAACAGCGGCAGATACCGCGGTGGGTTCACACGTAACTAATGTCAAGATATATTTGAAGTACAGTAGATTGGAGGGGAATTGGAACACTTTCCAATTCCAACACAAATTCTCAGCGGTTTTTCTTAGGGTAATACCAATAAAATGAAGATTCCCGAGGTTTAAATTTTCATATTTCATTGAAAAATATACATAAAAACTTAAAAAACTAGCTTGACCTGATCCACCTTGGCTTTTGGGGTGAATCGGGTCACATATGGGGAAAATAGAGTTTTTCGAGAGGGCTGGCACTGTTTAGTTGTTAAGTAGGGACTTACCTTTAGGTAATTAACTATTCAATATCTTTAATCAGTTACAAAACTCTGACGACTGAATTAAACTATTTAATATTCTTAAAGACTAAATAAAAGTTATGTTTAATTTAACAAATTTAAATCTCACAAAGTCATTGTGACAACCCAGATTTGTATGTTTTGTTTATATTTCAATATTCAAAAACGTTTTAATATTGCTAATGTTCCTTCTTCTCATGTTTCAATATTCATTTTAATAAATTTAAAATTTAGTTTCAACAAAATGAAATCTCACAAAAGCGTTGTGACAACCCTGATTTTTCCTTATTCTACCCCTAGTCCCTATTCCCTCCGATCTACGGTTAAGGCGTACCGTAAAGTGTGCTTGACTGGTCAGGTTCAAGGACGCTCCGGTGGGGGCGAGCTGCGCCAGCACGGTGCAGGAGCTGTCCCGCATGTCGCACGCCGCCCGCGCCGGCGCCGTCCAGCTCGAGCGCATCAACCTCACGCACTCCCTCGCCATCTCCACCGGCGAGATACTGCAGGCACTAGACAAGCTAAAAACACTAGCCGTATGTATACACCTTAACTAGACAAAAAAAATTTTATGGGTAGACGAACTCACAGTCCACCTGGTGTTAAGTGGAGTTTCTTGCCGGATCTTCTCAGTGAGTCGCGTTTCCAATCCGGTAGTAGATTCTGCGAAGCACTGCTCTAGCTAGGGTTAGTCATAGCAACGTCGTCAGGTTTGAGCCCCGCGAGCTCATCTACTAATTCGGCGAATCTACAATTACCCCTCGAGGTTCCTAGAATAGGTAGGAAAAAATTAATAAAAGAAAAGACGTTATGTTGAACCTTATTACACTTGAATGCAATCTTAAAATTGCATTTTGGAATATGATAGAAATAAATGAAAAACCAAACCTTAAGATTATTATGTTTTTTTTTAGTTCTAGTGGCAAAGAAGATATTAGAAAAAACCGTCCCAGTAAAAAAAAAGGCGTTTACCTACCCTTTTGATCAAAACGCATGACTGTTTAAACGTGTAGGTACATATTATAATATTATATATTTCAGACTGAACTCGAGGCCCACAAGAAATTTACCGATATAGCGAACTTCAAGTCTGAATTCGCTGTGGTATACGAACGCAAACAAGCTGAGAGGAAGCGAGATAAATATAAACGTCTACTGTCGTTCGAAAACTTGTCTCTCTACCCCGACTACCAACGGAGACTGCTAGTCCTCAGGGAGCTGAGCTACATCGACGAACACGATAGCGTTATACTGAAAGGTATGAAGAATAATCTAAATCGGTCTAATCGGTTAGTTAAAGTTACTACAACTATACTAGGTGCTAGGAGACCGCTTCCGAAAACGAAGACAGATGATAGTAATGTTACGCGCTGAGGCTCAGGATAAATAAAATTCCACCGAAGTATAAATTAAAACTGTATTTATCACTTAGAACACAAACAGAACACTTAAATTCTCAATTCGCTTCCCTAGAATTATCGAGAACATTCCACACAAGTCGAGTATTGTGTTCCCGCTATCTGACAATAGATGGCGTTGTACTTCTCGAGCGTTCTAGGTGCTATTAGATCCTCCGATATTCGTTCGACTATTCGACGATAGATGGCGTTACTCCTACCGGCATAACGGTACTATCGTCTGTCTTCGTTTTGGGAAGCGATCTCCTAACACCCAGTATATATACTACCATTACTTCACTATAATTCAGGTCGCGTGGCGTGCGGAATGGGAACAAACGAACTGATCATATCGGAGCTGATATTCCGGAACGTGTTCGCCGACAAGACCCCGGCAGAAATTGCCGCGCTGCTCAGCTGCTTCGTGTTCCAAGCCAGGACCCAGATCACGAACCCGCTCACAGAGAAACTGACTGAAGGCGTCAAAGCCATTGAGGAGATCGATGCCGAAATCGCGTCTATAGAGGCTAAATATTTAGTGAGTATTTTTTGTAGCCAATAGGCAAACCGATAGCGCTGATTCTTCAAAATTACTACGGCCACTTTACAAAACTTACCTAAACACAACTTTATTACACTCCACGTCATTTGGGAGCAAATAAACGACATGCTATAGATTATATTACTAATAAACAATTCCACTAAACATAAACATAGTGATTTATTTTAAAAAACATGAAAAAGGAAAAACAATAGTTTTGATATTAGGTAATTTTTATGACTTTAATTTAATAAAAATACTATATGAATGATCGTCACTGCTGACCGTTTGAAATATATTAAATTTTCTGTAGTCGAATTAACAAATTCCTTACTGGTGGTAGGACCTCTTGTGAGTCCGCGCGGGTAGGTACCACCACCCTGCCTATTTCTGCCGTGAAGCAGTAATGCGTTTCGGTTTGAAGGGCAGGGCAGCCGTTTTAAATAGCCTCTCGTCTGAGACCTTAGAACTTATATCTCAAGGTGAGTGGCGCATTTACCTTGTAGATGTCTATGGGTTCCAGTAACCAGTTAACACCAGATGGGCTGTGAGCTCGTCCACCAATCTAAACAATAAGATAAAGAAAACTTCAATATATTTTCCTTTGACTTATATTACTTGATGATTGTTTGTTTGTATGTTGGTCCAATTAGATTACTTTATAATTATTGGTACTTCAGGGTCCATTCCGGATATAGTACCATCGACGTACGACGATGGAGTGCAAATAATATTAGTAATAATATTTGGCGTTTCCACAACGAAACTAACATTGATAAACTAACATTGATTTCAGGTAAGTCACTTCGAAGGGCAAGCAGAGAGGTTGAACTTTGGCCTTGTAAGGGTAGTGTATGAATGGGCTTTGGAGAAACCTTTCGCAGAGATTATGGACCTAACGGATGTTCAAGAAGGGATCATTGTCAGATGTATACAGCAGTTGCATGAGGTAAGTGTAATTGAATTTTTATACGAAATGTTACTTCGATTATCAGAAAAAAAAACTCAACGTGCTGAGGTTTTGATGACTATTTTGATTTTAGTATGGTAACTAGAACAGCCCCTATTATTTATATAGCAATAATTTAAATATATAATTGATACTCAAGCCCTACGTCGCGAAATAATAAGTGGCATCAATGATATTGATGGTATAATAGCCGGCAAACTTCTTGAGCATTTGTTGACGTAGTGGGGGTAAGTTCGCGCATGGTACACTCACGTGCAAAAACATTATTTACTCTGCGTCATAATGCAATTAAATTATTAAAATCAACATATGTCTTTATTTATATATTTATTAGAACATCAACAAAAAATATAGGTTAATAATTTTAATAATTGAATCTTGGGGTAAAATAGATATTCCTTCTATTAAGTAAAAACTAGAGCTGTTGCCAGGTCTTGGTTCAGTTGAAGCGAAGTTGGTATTTGTAATTTTTTTTTCGTTATCTTAATCTTGACCATCATCATCATCACTGTTTTCATCACCCCAGTCGCTATCATCGTGATGAGTCGACATAGGGCTCATCGGTGTAGTTTATAACTCGGTCGGTTCGGTCTTCTTTTTTGTCTATAATTAATTATTTTTTGAAGATATTCGATTCGTAGTAATCGAATGTAACTTTTTTCAATTACCAGGTTCCGATTATTTTCTGTTTTTTTTTTCCATCTGAAGCCTAGCTCTTTCATAATTCGTCGTAAACTTCATTCCGAGCCATTAAAATTTATATCTTCTTTAAATTTTTCGAAACCTTTCTACGGTACGGAGTTTCGCTGCTTGTTATGTAGTTATTATGATTACATCTTTTTATTACAGATTGAATGAAACTATCCATTCCGGTAACTTTCTTCTTCCCTGATCTTTTCTTACCCGGAGTCCGAAACACGGCGAGCAAGCCAGAGCCTTTAGCTTCGTTAATAATGCACCTAACAGTACTCACTGATGTTTTTGTTGCTTCCGAAGTCTGTTTTACTTTTACCATATCATTCTTCCCCTGTTTTATAATGAAGCAATATACGTCGTACACAAATTTTCTACCCTTTCTTTTGAATACTACACCAGTTTGTCACTGCATAGTGTATTTTTTATAAAAAATCAACAAACACTCAACAAATAGCAATGGCAACAAAATCAACAAGCAATTATAAAAAATAACTAAAACGATTAATAACGATAGACTTTCCACTGTACGCAAGCGTACTTTTGGGAGCAAGCGGAAAGAGGGCGCGGTGCGGGACGCAAGGTTCGACTGATCTACCAATAACGCGCTCGATACGATTTCCCCTGCCGTCGCGCCTCACCCTCACCACCAAAGTGATCTAAAATTCGGTTCTGTGCAGTCAAGGTCATTTGCTCAAGATGTTTGCCGGTTACTATACTCTGGTTCCTAATTAATACCTGCATTGAACTGACGCCCTTACGAACATTTACTCGAATTAAAAAATAAAACCGTGTACAATTCACAACTATTAAAAATGAAACCTTCATAAGGATTGTCTCATTCTTTCGCAGGCTAAATCGTTTAGATGTACTTATATGTTAGTATTTTAAAGCAACTAAACTGAATACAATATTTTTATGTAGCCTCAGAATGCTTTTTATTTCGCAATCGTGTTACAGTAAATTTAATTTTAAACGTGTTGAATTTTTTAATTTGTTGCTTAGATGGATGGACCCGTTCACGGCCCACCTGGTGATAAGTGGTTACCGGAGCCCATATACATACATCTACAACGTAAATTCCGCCACCCATCTTGAGGTAGACCTTGTAAGATCTCACTTTTAACAGTACAACCCGTGAGGACTCACAAGACGCCCTACCACCAGTAATTATAAAATAAACTATTTATAAAATATTACAGTTACTGGTAGACGTGAAAGACGCATCCGTGGCGATCGGTGATCCGAAACTTCAGTCGAAAATGATGGAAGCTTCTACATCTATAAAGAGAGATATCGTGTTCGCTGCCAGTTTGTATACAACCCAGAAAGAAGCATTGAATACGTAATAAAAACTAATGAATTTAAATACCTTTTTTAAATGCTTTTAATTGTAAAACTCTAAAATTGAAATAGGAAATCGGACAACATGGCATGAAACTAAATAAAACCATGCAGAATAATATTTCAAGCCTGATAGTCATGCGTGGGTACTCAAACGAAAATTGGCTTATTTATGCAGTTTTCGTAAATTAAAATTCATAATTCACAAAACTTTATATTGATTTTTTTTTATTGTTATTGCTGTCCGATCTCCTATTGTGGAATTGCAACTATGAAATGAGTAGAAAACCAAAAAAATTATGATTACAATATTAGTCTCGGCTCATCAAACACAGTTACACAGCAAATTCAGTTGAGACTATACCATAAAATATTTAAAGATATAGGGATGTTAATTTCAAATAGTAAACGCTTTCAAATGTATATAGCAAATAATCAGACCTTTAAATACAAAACATATTTTGTACAACTTTAATTTGTGATTTTTATAACCATAATCGACCATACTGCCGCTATATTAAATTTTATGTAGCGATAAATTATTTTTTATTTTTACATTTGAATAATAAAACACAAATATGAAGCTTTGTTTCATTAATTTTTTTAATGATACATTAATTACAGTCTCATCACCTTCCTTTACCAGATCTATGTAAAATGGATACACAATTATACATAAATAAATAAACAAAATTTACAAGGGAATATTCTACAGATCATTGTTTTTTTAATTTTTCGCAATGCAGAAATTTGTAGTTAGTTGCAGTAAATAATTATATTTATGAAAATTATTGAATCTATCGAAGATAGGGCTTCCCAAAAAAAACGTACGTTATTAATTGCGGTTCAACCATAGACAAAATTGAAGATTATTGCGTCACAAAGAGTGTACTTCTTTGATTTAATAAAATTTACTTTTCATAATTAATTGCAGTGCTATACATAAATTGTGTGTTGCAAAAAATACATATCTTATAAATTAGTAGAGGCCAAAAAATTGAGCTATTTTCCTAAAATATAAAATTTTAACAACATCTATTTACACAGAATATCGTCAGATTAGTTCTACGGCAGTTCCCCAACCTTCTGAATCAAGGTACTTCTTTAATTTAGGCTCGGTGATGATTTCTGTCAATGAATTTACTGCTTTGTACATGTTAATGTACACTTGTGTTTGTTCATTTATTTATTTACAGTAGATAAAATGTCATGTCAAAATGTTCAGGCATCATTTTCACTATTACTGAAATTATCTATACAAAGCGACGAATATTCCAAACATATAAGGTACATATTTATATAAATATAACAAAAAAATAACAATTAATTTTCTTTACAGTTGATCGACACAAAATTAGAAACTTTAAATATATATAATGATTATGATTTCCCAATGACCTTTCAAGAATATTGAGCTAAAAATTTACATTTCAATAAAACCCTGCACAATAAACCAACAGTGCACCGAATATTCCACATAATTACGATTTATTCCCAATTTAAATAATGAAAAACTATTAATTATGACCGTTCTAAAAATGTAATTTCCAAACATTACATTTTCTGTATACGAAATAAGTTTATTACTAAAGCAACTTTTCGTCCTATATGCATTAATCATACAAAATAATTTTCGGGTCAGTCACGAAATGAATTGTTTACTTTATGAATCTTAACTTAATTTTGGTGATGGTTAATAAAAAAAATCCAATCCCAATAAAAATGTCTTCACCCAAAACATCCCACAGAAACAAATATATCAACGTCCAATAGAATTATTATTTATGCCGCAACCCGTTATAACGAGCAGAATACCGTAGAAGAAACAGCGAGCTACCAATGTAGCCAAATGTCATTTCTCACATGTCTGTTGTGCTTTCTTGCGTTTTTTTTATCAAGATTAAATTCTGCTACATTTCTACAAACAATTCAAATCTTTAAACTACCTACATATATCGGCTTTTATTTATTTTAAGCTGGCAACTGACTTAAAAACATTTTATCAACGAAATTTACGGATATTTGCATCCACAATTGGCTCCGTTGTTCTGGCAAAAATAAAAAAGCTCGGATTGTGATTACATTGCACAGATCTGCCTGTCGCCAGCCTAAAACGAAACCTGAACAATATACAATATAAATGGGAGGTCCTGATTTACGTAGCTGACGTTGGCAAGCTAAGCGAAGTACGAAGGGGGGGAAGTGAGATCCGCCAACATGTCCAGTTCGTCTTCGGAGAGTTGATCTCTATGTTTCGGCCAGTCGTCTTGGTGGGTCCTCCTGAAGTCGGCTAATGCGCGTCGTATGGTCGCGGGGACCGGGTCCGGCGCGTTCGTGTGCCGGGACAGCTCGGACAGCACGTCGCCGAACTTGGACCCGATGCTGTACGGTCGAGAGGACAGGTAGGCGCACATGCCGAGCACCCCGAAATGTCTCTCCACCAGTTGCTTCGATCGAGCGCTGCGAATCAACAAACGCAACGTCCTCTGTTCGTCGGGTAGAGCGCGACAGTGCATCAATCCTGTCAACAGCTTAGCAGCCGACTGTCGAACCTGTGAAAATATTTTACGTGATTTTGCAAATGACATTGAAAACCTTAACATAATAGGCAGACAAATTGTTTACGCTATCTGCAATGAATACATCGCAGTAATATTTTTGAACGTAATTGAGAGCGCATCGATATAGTCCCATCCCTTTCCCCTTTTATATCAATGTCATATATAAAGTCGGGTTTGAATCGTGCGCATCAAAATTGTGCGATCGCGAAAAATATTAGTGAATATTGAGTGAAGCTAATTAATTACTTAAACAACTGAAAGTGTTCATCAAGATAAAATGAAGGAAGACAGGAGTGGCCACTCCAGGAAGGTAGTGCTAGAAAATATTATTATAACTACAAAGACACAGACCTACGGTGAGTTTCTAACAAATTACCAAGTATCATATCGATTTCGCACTAAATTTAAAAATAAAAGATTAGAGAACCAAGCCCAAACACAAATATTTAATGAATAGTTTTTTTTTATCTTTACATCGACTTATGAACCTTTAATATGAAACGAAGGTAGTTTTCAGATCGCATAAGAGCGTTGACCCCGAGCGTCAACTGATATTTAAGCGCAATGAACAGCAACAATATTTTCCAATTGCAACTTTTTTTAACATTTATAATGTAGCGAATTTGTTGTTTTTATTAAAAATGTTACGCAATTAATCTTGGCTTGTAATTCAATTCCCTGCACTGTTTATAAATGTAGCTGTCTATGGTTCGCTCTCCCCTTTTATCTCGGTACCGTCGCACAGTCTGCACGCCGTACTTTAAGTTCCTCTATAATAATATATCTTTGGTATTATTGTACTGTCTGTCCGCCTTTCAATAAACTGCTGGATGTTTACCGCGGATTTGTTTTTGAATCCCACGCAAGTGCCATCTATGCGACGGACACGAACCAGAGGCCCGCGTATCATTCATCTGCTCTAATAGTTTTGGTACACTAATTACATATCCACCAATCTACGGTTTGGAGAACGGTTACCGGCTACAGTAGATGATTATTTCCCTTTAATAATTTCACACGATTGATTAATGAATTCAAAATGTCATCACCTCGAGTCGCGAGTCCCGCATGAGTTTCAAAGCGAACTGTTCGGCTCGAACAGCTCTGTCCGGACTATCGCAGAGAAACGGGAGCCCGTAAAACAGGAACGGCTGAGCAAAGTCTAAGCACGCCAGTCGAGCCCACCACGAGTTACCTACGCAGCGCAAGAGAAAACAGAAACAACGTTAAATCGGTCATGCAAAAGCGATTTTTGTCTGAGTTTATTTAAAATTTGAAGTCGTCGTGGCCTAAAGGATAAGACAACCGGTGCATTCGTGTTGAACGATGCACCAGTGTTCGAATCCCGCAGGCGGGCACCAAATTTTTCTAATGAAATACGTACTTAACAAATGTTCACGATTGACTTCCATGGTGAAGGAATAGCATCGTGTAATAAAAATCTAAATCCGCAAAATTATAATTTGCATAATTACTGGTGGTAGGACCTCTTATAATAATATAACCCAAGGTGTATTACTGGTGGTAGGACCTCTTATAAGTCCGCACGGGTAGGTACCACCACCCCGCCTATTTCTGCCGTGAAACAGTAATGCGTTTCGGTTTGGAGGGTGAGGCAGCCGTTGTAACTATTCTGAGACCTTAGAACTTTATCTCAAGATGGGGGGCACATTTACGTTGTAGATGTCTATGGGCCCCAGTAACCACTTAACACCAGGTGGGCTGTGAGCTCGTCCACCCATCTATGCAATAAAAAACAAAAGGCTTTTTTTTACTTATATCATACATAATATATTGTTTATTGTAAGCTCTGCAGCCTACTAATCACAGAGATAATAGCTGGTAGGTAGATGGGTGCGTACCTGTGGCGAGCAGGTCTAGTTCGTCGCAGGTGCGGTCGAAGCCGGCGGCGGTGCGCGTCTGCACGGCGAGCGCGGCGAGCAGCGCGGCGGCGGCGCGCGGCAGCTCGTCGTGCGGCTGCGTGGGCCCGCGCGCCGCGCACCGACACGCCGCGCGCACCACGCCCCCGCCCACGCCGCCCGCGCTCACGCCGCGCACGCACACGCCCGTGCTCGCGCGGATCACTGCCGTAACGACAAGTTGTACTTATATGAAGCTCAGTGTGCTTAGTGCGAGTTTTTTAACGTTCTCGATAGCGTGAAAGTTAATCCAATTTTGTAAGCAGGTGGAACAGCGCCCCTAGCGGCAAACGTAGGCAAACGCAAAATCGAGAACGTTAAAAAACACGCACTAAGCACAGTTGTATGTGGACCCGCAGGTCGCAAGACGCAGCACATAAAGAGATACATATACAATTTTAACTAAGTATACGAACTACGAGGGCTGCACTAAAAGTATTGGGAATGGAATATTTCCACTGTTCCTGTCATATTAAAATATTTTTAATTGAAAACTCCTTGGTTTTAAAAATCGAATACCATTTATTTATTTTTAAAAAAAATCTCGGTCTTGTCACGAGGTTTTGTCAAACTTGTTTAGTCGTTGAGAAAATGGAATTGACTCGAGAAAATTCAAGAGCGATGAATTATTATGACTTTCGAAGTGGTTTAACAAAAAAACAGTGTGTTGACCGGATGATTTCTGCATTTGGTGATGAAGCCCCATCCAAAACCACAATTTATCGCTGGTTTGCTGAGTTTCAACGTGGACGTGTCAAGCTCAGTGATGATCCCCGTCAAGGTCGTCCAAAAACTGCAGTCACCCAAGAAAACGTTGATGCTGAACGTGAAGAGCAAAAAGCGGCTCGCGTTACTTGGTGCGTCAGAACTCTCGAAAGATTCCACGCAGGATCCTCAAATGCTGTATACAACATTGTATCAGGTGACGAATCCTGGATATACGCGTAAGAACCCGAAACAAAAAACCAGTCACGAGTTTGGGTGTTCGAAAATGAGTTAAAGCCAACAAAAATTGTTCGTTCACGGAGTGTTGCAAAAAAAATGGAGGCCACGTTTGTCTCCATAACTCCTCTTGAGGGACAAAGAACGGTTAATGCAGAATGGTATGCTAGCATTTGTTTGCCACAGGTCGTTTCTGAACTCCGTAAAGATAACTGCAACCGCCGCATCATCCTCCATCACGACAATGCGAGTTCTCACACCGCGCACAGAACAAAAGAGTTTTTAGAGCAAGAAAACATAGACTTATTAGACCATCCGCCGTACAGCCCCAACCTAAGCCCTAATGATTTCTATACTTTCCCTAAAATAAAGAATAAATTGCGTGGACAGAGATTTTCATCACCTGAAGAAGCTGTGGACGCCTACAAAACGGCCATTTTGGAGACCCCAACTTCCGAATGCAATGGTTGCTTCAATTATTGGTTCCATCGTATGGAAAAATGTGTCAAATTTCACGGAGAATACTTCGAAAAGCAATAAATACATTTTTAAATAGTAATGTTGTCTTCGTCACTTCGTTAATTGCCGAAATTTTCAGTGCCGCCTATGTACCTC
Source organism: Bombyx mandarina (assembly GCF_030267445.1). Classification (NCBI taxonomy): domain Eukaryota; kingdom Metazoa; phylum Arthropoda; class Insecta; order Lepidoptera; family Bombycidae; genus Bombyx; species Bombyx mandarina. Next base: position 7,263,020 of record NC_143231.1, on the reverse strand, counting down.
ACACGATTTCTTCTCTGACACGATTTCTTCTTATGAATCGAATGCTTCGTTCATTAAATCACTTTACGACCAATGAACGAAATTTTATCAAAATCACTGACACTTTAAGATTTAATTAGTAAAATGTATGTATTAAATCTTCATTTTCTATCTTCATTCCTTTGTTATTGATCACAATAATAATCATCATCTTCAGCCCTTTAATAGCCAATACTGAGCATGGGTCTTCCTTTTTTTATGCCTTAGTTTTTGATCGCCATCATTCTCATCCACGTCCTCTCCGCTGTTTCGATTAAATCATCCATCGTGAGACCTACTTTTTGCCATTTCGTCCTGCTAAGTGTCCAAGCCTAACTACATTTCAGATGTGCTACTAATTTCTTACCAGCACTTGTAACTTTTGTTTGGCGTCTAATCTGGGTATGGGTATTGGGTATTGGGTATTGAAGCCCAACATAGAGCGGTCCATCGCTCGTTGTGCAATGCCGATTCTGTATATGATCTCACGAGTAAGAATCTATTTTTCTACACCACGTTAATGTGGGCAAAACGCATTAATTGTAGTGTTACGTGATAAATAAAAATCCTGCCGAAGTACAAATTAAGACTCTATTAAACACTTAAAACTCTTAATGACCACTTTAAAATTCTTAATTCACTTCTTCCGTTTTGCTTCAGGTGATCCGTTCGCTGTTTCGCTTCAAGTAGTTTCGATTACTGACTACCTTCGTGCCATCTCTGCAACGCTTTTATGATACGACATTATCGACAACATTCTGGGCAAGTAGGTTCGATGTGTTTCCGGTATCTGACAATAGATGGCGTTGTTACTTATCGAGCGTTCTCGATGTTACTGGTTTCTTTGATATTCGTTTTGTGCTATTCGGCGATAGATGGCGTTACTTTTACCGGCGTAACAGTAGTCTTGCCTTTCCACATTGTGTCAATGATAAAAAATAAAAAGTTTTGCTTATTTATATTCATAGTCTGTTCCTGTCGTTTCTTCAATAATTATCACAATAATCAGATGATTTTATTACAAACAGCGTCTTAAAGTACAAAAATATTTTATTTCAAAATATTAGCCTTTTTAATTTAATTTTAAGAATTTAATTAAATTTAATTAATTAAAATTTTAAGAATTGCTTTTTAACATAATCTTTGGTGTTACTGCATTGCTTAACTGTGTCTCTGTATATGCCTAAATTATTTGTGAGACCGATGACATATTAAACAGAGCGCCACGAGCTTTTGCTTACCGGTAGTGAGTAGACTCAGAGCCCGGGCGTGATCCTTGGGCTGGGGCGCGACGACAGGCGCATCCCCGGACAGACTGAGCGCCGCGTCGAGCCGATCCACCAGCTGCTTCTCTAAACGACTACGGCCTATCGATTCTTCTTCACCTTCAATCGCTTCAGACTACATCGTGAAAAAAAATTTTTTTTTTTAAATAGAATGTTGACAAAACTTAAGGCAATACACAACAGATTTTCTACTACAGTTATTAAATAATAATAAATAAATAAATATTTTACTAACAATCACGCCACGTTAACTGGACCCGTGCTAAGTTCGTAAAGAACTTGTTTTACATGTACCAGATAACGGAAATAAATGTAAGATTTTTATTATACACATACATATATATAATATACATCCATAGCCCTGGAAAAGACATTTTATATTTATCATACAAATATCTTCCCTTGGCGGGAGTCGGACCCTCGACCCCCTTGTGTAGTGACCATGTCACTTACCACTACACAAGACGGCCGATGAATTATAAGTTAACTAGCTGACCCGGCAGACTTCCTTTTGCCTCAAACTTAAAACAAACAAAAGGAATCCGTCCGACGGGGGACACATCGAAGGAAAAACAAAATTGTTATTTTTATATAATTCCGAGCATTTCAATATTTATTCACCTCCTAAACCTTCTCTAGACTTCCACGAATAGTTCAAGACCAAAATTAGCCAAATCAGTCCAGCCGTTCTCGAATTTTAGCGAGACTAACGAACAGCAATTCATTTTTATATATATAAATATATAATATTGCGATTCAATTAAAATGACGACCTGAAACCTGTCCAAAGCTAGCAAACGAGCTTGTCTCTAGTCGACAACATCAAAGGTACAATAACAATTTAAATTTTAAATCGTCATCCGTAGCGCCGTCTGTGTCTGGTGACGTCATTATCAGTCGTGTTCCTCTAACCTGCGCTGCGTCGTCGCTGACGGAAGCTTCGGCGGAGTCGGGCGACAGTCTGGCGACGCGCACCGGTATCTGTCCGCTTAACGAGTTCCTGGTTCTGGACGTGGAAGCGGCCGACTGCGGAGCCTCCTCGGCGGCCGTCGCTTGTAGCGGTGACGTAGTCGACGTCAGCGATATCACTGCGAAATAACATATTTAGATCAGACATTACTGTGAACTTACACATCGCAGTAGCATCCGAATATTTGACTGCTACCGTCATTATAGACAGGAACTAGCGACTATGCCAACCGATCAGCAACCTTCTTCTGTCGCTAGAGTACGTTCACCGGGCAGTCAGCATAATTTATTTTTTGAAGCATTGCGTGCTTTGTTAAAAAAAACATTTTGCTATTTTGCTTCAGAGATAATTAGAACCAAGTTTCTATGTGTGATGTTGTTCTTCTACTTTCGATTGTTATATTTGCCGTTTCTGCAGTACGGTCTCTACGCAAGAGGCGATAACGACATCCAATATTCAGTGGTCTAATTAAACAAAAAAATCAAAAAAATCTCAAAATATTGAACAATAAATAACTATGTATTATTTCTTTCTAGCCCGCAATTTTTTTAACTTACACAACGAATCAAAATGAAATGACGAATAACATTATATTTTAAGCCATACATTATTGAACACTATACATACCAATGTCTCCATTCTCATCATATAACGGGGCCAGTCTTGGCTGAATCGATTCTATGAAGTCGCCAAGAGACAGAGAGTAACCAGTCGGCCCGCCGGGGAACAACACTTCCGTGTCGAACATTGTCGCTAGCAAACTGAAATATAACATGTATACTGATTGTTATTATTTGTGGTCAACAAAAACGGCGCGTAGCAGGTCTGACCATAGATAATACACAATTATTTAGGTTCGACGCATAACTGGAGTTTACTACTGACAAAGTGCTGCCATCTATTGTCAGTTAGTATGTATATTGCTATATTGTGAAAAGTTATTTAACATCACGCTTTTTGTTCACGCTTAATTACACAACCTTTGAAAATTTGCCGGACTGAATAGTATTTAAAAAATAGAAACATATTACAGGACACGACTTTTCATGTTCCCGTGAAATATCTCAATTAAAACTTTGCTCTCATTACAGACTCTATTGTTCGTCAATCAAAGCCAAACATTGTTTTCATAGTTGTTAATACCAACGACCTGTGTGTGAGAGCGACACTAGATCTCTTGTAAAAGGAAATTAATCTAGAATTCCAAGTAAGTTTGATATCGAACCTTCCGACACTTTCCCGCACATTCTGGTAAGGATGCTGTATAAAGTTCGCAGCATCGAGTTTCTTCAGCAGGATCTGGGACAGCGGTGCAGTTCGCCATTTCAGTGACCCGATGGCTCCCTAAAAAAAAAAAACTTTTATTCTAGGCATGCTCAGTATTAACACATTTAAAATTTCGTTTGTGTAGTGCAATTATTATTTTGCACATAAGTTCACAACTATATTGTAGCTTGTGAGTTAGATGTCCTATTTATTATCTACTAGCTGACCCGGCAGACTTCGTAGTGCCTCAATCCATAAATAAAAATAAACTTAAAACAAACAAAAGAAATCCGTCCGACGGGGGACACATCAAAGGAAAAACAAAAGTGTTATTTTTATTTGATTCCGAGCATTTTCATATTTATTTAAATTATTTTAAACTTTAAACATTAACTCTTTTGCAATCGAGGGAATATAAGGAATTAATTGCCTTACAGTTTCACATATTGATCAATAGATGTCACTGCTCATAATCTAACCTGTAATGCGTGCAATCGGGCACACACAACGAAGGATGCCTTCTGATCAGGGTCAGCATTAGCTGGCGCTGGTGGCGGAATGGCGAGGTCCACGATCCCCTGCACCACAGTGGCGCCCCGCAGCGGATCCATCTTCTCCATACCGGTCGCCAAAGCCGTGCCCCAATCATTCATCGTCTCTGGAGTCACTGATGTTAGACCTGAAAAGTATGTTAAATTTTGTTTAGCTTAGTAGCATTTAGCAGCAAAGGTTATTAGCATATTTTGTTAAATAAAATTCTTACATAATAAAAATACACTTACTATAGTAGAATTATTTTGTCCGTGAAGTTTGGGTCACAAAACATAGCCTGGCTAGGGCGGTTAGCATGTTGCGCGAGCGCAACGTCATTATCGATAAAAACAAATTAGTCATCGAAGACAAGTACACGGCGGCGGGGTGGCATACGAAGAGTGGTGAAACATTGTTATGTTAAGAGTCATTTGTACTTACCTGCAAATTATAGTACATTATGTCGAAGAGTAATGTGTTTTTATGCATTCGTTCTCTGAATTTCTTTAGTGACACAATGGCTACTCCTTTATTTTGTATCAAAACGGTAGAATTTATTCAAAATAATAATTGCACGTGTTGTTATCAACAACGTGTTAAAAAAGTTAACTGAAATAAGAATAGTTCCCGAAAAGTTACAAAGTGTTAATTTCTGCCGTTCTCGTTAACTTGCTGCGGCGATATGTGGTGTAAGTGTTCGATTAGTGATTTTTTCATTCATTTTTATCACTAACCCACAAAATGACAAAACTAAATACACTATCGATAACACTTGTCGACAACAATAATGCGCATCACTATGCCCGTCCATAAGGCTCGTGAGTGGAAGAGAGAGCGAAATACTCGCTTCACCGGTCTGATTTTTTATGACCCAAACTGCACGGACAAAATAAATCTACTATAGTCTTATTTACATAATACTTGCAGACCAAGCATTATTAATCAGTTATCGAAGCTCATAGACGTAACAACATAAATGCCAGAACGCATTTAGGGATAGAAGGATAGAAGGTGAAATTGCCTGTTGCATTGGAATAGCAACTTTATTGAACATTGAAACCAGTAGGAATGACTTTGATCAATTTTTTTTAATTACTGTTAATTACACAACAAAGGCTGCTGCTACATATTAGACACGACACACTCAATAGATAAATCCATTACAGCGTATTTATTCAAACTAGTTGTCGATTTTTTTCCCTACCTAAGCTGATAGCCTTGAGAGACTATTTCAGCGGAACCTTAACTAGTAGGTGAGCTCACGGGGCTCAAACCTGACGACGTTGCTAACACGAACTCTAACAAGAGCCGTGCTTCGCAGAATCTACCACCGGATCGGAAACGCGACCCACTGAGAAGATCCGGCGAGAAACTCAGTGGGCTGTGTCTGAGGGTTAATTTGCGGCAAAGTTTTTGCTTCACGTATTAATATATAGATATATTAATGAATATGATAATTGATAAAAAAATTTAATGTATTGAGTTTAATTAACGTTTACTGACCCGCTTTAAATATCTCTAGTGTGTCGCTGTACATCTTCAGAGCGTCATCTCTGGTCCAGTAGCGCGCGGCCCGCAGCGCGGCGGAAGCGACCTCCGCCGCGAACCGCTGCGGCGCCTCGCGCGTCTCCGCCGCACACCGCAGCGCGTGCGCCGTGAACTTGTCCGCTATACGAGGTCCGTAATGAGCGAAAAGAAACTAAAAAATAATAATAACGAAAATATTATTAATTCTTCGTGCATTATAGAAAGTCTTTATTTTAATTCTATCTATAAATATAAATAAAATTAGAGTGTCTGTTTGTAGTATTGAAATTAACTCTTTTTACTACATGCATATGAATATACATACGGTACATACACTAAAATAACATTTTTTACAATTTTTCTGTCTGTCTGTTTGTTCCGACTAATCTCTGGAACGACTGGACCGATTTTGATGAGACTTTCACTAATAGGTAGCTGATGATATAAGGAGTAACTTAGGCTACTTTTTTTAGACTAGCTTCTCCCCGCGGCGTCACCCGCAGTTATTGTCGTACCGCGCGCAACATGGCGGGCTTCGCCTATCAATCAATGATAAAATTTAATGTTTCCGAAGCATCGATATATTACCACTAGATCCCGCGTAAAGGCGTCAAAATTAACCAAACAAAACAGTGCTTAGATTCATATTAAGCACTGTTTTGCCGTCAGTGTCACGCCAACCGTCGAGTGGAACGATCCTAAAATGCGCTGTAAAAAGATGTAAAAAACACGCTTATAAAGAGAAAACAACATGAAATTTAGTATTTTTGGTAAGTTTTATAATTTTTATTAACAGATAGTGATAAATATTTGAAATAAATCAGTTTTTCTTACCAAATTAGTACTTAAAGAAATTAAATCCTATTATTTTGCTTCGCAGTTATTTCTTTCGCACACATAATAACGGTTACATGCAAGACAAGGATAAAATAGGGCTATTTGAGAACAAGTGTAGTGGAGTCACATAATTTTTTATTTTTTTATTATTTTTTATTGCTTAGATGGGTGGACGAGCTCGTAGCCCACCTGGAGTTAAATGGTTATACTGGAGCCCATAGACATCTACAGCGTATTTACGCTACCAGCGCATTTGCGCCACCAACCTTGAGATGTAACTTCTAAGGTCTCAAGTATAGTTACAACGGCTGCCCCACCCTTCAAACCAAAACGCATTACTGCTTCACGGCAGAAATAGGTGGGGTGGTGATACCTACTCGTGCGGACTCACAAGAGGTCCTACAACCAGTAATTACGCAAATTATTTTGCGGGTTTGATTTTTATTACACGATGTTATTCGTTCACCGTGGAAGTCAATTGTGAACATTTGTTAAGTACGTATTTCATTAGAAAAATTGGTACCCGCCTGGGATTCGAACACCCCGTGTATCGCTAGATCAGATACGAATGCAACAAACGTCTGTACAACGGACGGCGAAGTGAAATCTGTAAACTGGAATTTGTTTTTACATTTTTACAAATTTAATAACAGAGTAATAAAAGAAAAAAGAAGCGACAATTATTTCAAACCTAATTGCTCCAGTGTGGTTTGTGCAGACCATTTTACCGAATCTGACATGTATTTAATAAATAAAACAATTTGATGGGGATTGTGTTGTTGTGATTTAAAAAGCTCTTATCCATTTTCCCCATCGATGTGCAAGGTACAATATAGCTAACTCAGGTATAATTATCTATAGTTATACAATATTTGTTGTTAATCATAAGGAATTAAATTGAAAAAAATGAATGAATATAAATTAAAAAAACAATAAAAAATAAATTACTCAAAATATTCTTACAAAAAAAGTATAAAGTGCGACTCCGTAATACTCTGTTCGGAGCAGTAAAGTCTTAATATCGTAAGTTTAAAAGGGCGCAAGTAAAATGCTATGCGTGTAAATTTTTGCTTTATTTTTAAGGAGATAAGGTTAAATTTGGAATAAAAGTTATTGTAAAAAACTATATTTTTCTGTCATTCATGGCGTAAGGTTGTAAGTGAATGTTAAAATAATCTAAACTGCACTCTATTGCTTGGGGAAAAGACATACTTTAGGTTACAATTATTATATTATACATCGTTTTTGTCCACTTGATGGTGTAGTCAGATCAGTTAGTCGATGCCATATTTGTGTTTGGTTTTTGTATATGATGCGTTATCTAGTGGTAATATATCGATGTTCCGAAGCGAAGCGAGAGCGGGTCGCTAGTTATAAATATAATTAATATAAAATGATCGAAAAGAAACTACAAGAATAAACGATGCGCTTACAACTTGGTGCACGTGAATGAAGTGAAACTTCTTTTTCGATATATTCACTCTGCACTACCTTTGGTTGACTGGTAGAGAATGCCTTAGGCATTAAGTCCGCCAATGTAAATTTTACATGAAGTGTAATAAATATATAAATAAATAAATATGTAGTATTGAGGTTTTCTTCATTTTTCCTCCTTAAATCAGATTTCTCTTATAATAGTAAATGCTTTGTATAATAGATGCGACATCTTCAACATTTATATATTTTAAATTATAGATAGAAAAATAAGTACATATATATATTTTTTAAATACTTCATTAAAATACTGGACGCTAGTCGTTGCTAACGCTCGCGCTGGCCTATAACGGGTATACTACGCGCATGCGTCCGAGTGCCGCGCATTCACTCTCGCTCTGTCTCTTTCTATTCCATGGTAGCGTTAAATGTTTAACGCAACCTTGTTGGTAGTCGCATTAGAAGTTTCACTACAAAAAGTAACAAAAGACTACGTTTCCATATTTAATATATATCTCGTTATGACGTTACAAATCGCATACTAATTGGATAGATGTGGGAACGAGTTTACGGCCCGACTCATCTGCAGTGATACTCGGAGTTCATCGGCATTATAACGTCAATGCCACATCCATCTTGAGAGGAGAAGTCAATATCTTAATTGTATAGTATAACAACTGCCCCACTCTTCGTCCTACCATCGATAACTAAAGTATAATAATTTATTTAAGGACCAACCTTGAAGAACAAGAATCGAACGCCGCTGAACTTGTCCTTGCCCTTTTTCTCCTCGACGGTCAGGAACGAGACCAGTTTGTTAACGTTTTCGTCGTCATCGAAGAACTCGAAAAGGTAGCGTTCGCCCTCCTCCATACATTCAGGAGGAGGGAATTTACAGCACGTCTGTTGACTTATCGGAGCGGCTACCTAAAAATATGCCAAAATGTAAAATAGTACATTGTGCACCAAGGGAGAAAAGTTGGACATTTCCTCCCGCGTGTAAAATTGCCACCCGAGCCGATAAAAAAATCAATTTATCTGTTTTTGAATTTTTAAATAAACCACTAGTAATTGAATGAGAACTGTCTGATGAACTAAGTCATCTTTGTTTAATACTTCACTATTAAATTTTAATGCCTTTGTTTATTTTACTTTTACACTAAACACAATATTGCAAATTACCCGAGCACAACAATGGCGGAGAAATTTAGGTGCGTGAGAGCAGACGTAGACACTAACGCGCATGCGCACTTGTCAGTACCCAGGGAGAAAAAGTTACACTTTCTTACCTGTACAGTGGGACGAAAACCGAACTTTCAGCGTAGGTAGTAGAAAAATGTTATTTTATTCATGAAAAATGCCTTTTTTTATAGAATATGGTAACTAGGTAACCTTAAAAAAGTTCGTAATGAGTTTCATGAGGTCATCATTAAAGCGTAGTGCAGGACAGTCATCGACATGTTCCACTCGCATATCATTTGGCACTCATAACCAAGTTAGGAATATTATTTGCAATTCCCCAACAAAATTTTAACTTTATTTTTGAATTGAGCAGTATTTTCTTATGACTATTAGAAGTTCTTAGACTCGTTTGTAGTAGACAGGTAAATGTAGTAGGGTAAGTCAGAAATAGGATTGAACAGCATTAAAAAGGTTTTGGTTGTTAATTTCTTTTGGGATTAATAATCTTAAAAAAACCGAAAATTCTGTTATAATACTTTTTCATGGCAGCAAAAGTCAAACATCAATTATGCCAACTTAACCTAATAGGTGTATGGCTCTAATGAAGAATGAAAGAAAGGAAAAAAAGAAATTAACACTTTCCTTGCTGCCCATCTGGAATATTCGCTCTTTACAACGATCATGAAGAGAATCATTGAGTATCATTACGTAATTAACATAAGACATTACCACCAATTTCTCGGGCCACTGATAAAATCCAAAAGAAGGACTTCTCAGCCACGGTCTATCCCATTCTTCATCGTTCTTTGGTATCCTATCTTCAGACCACATGACCCACTCCACATCTTTTCTGTAACCTGTATAATAATGAATAGATTTATTTCATTTAACTGTATTTTTGCTGGATAATGTCGCAGTCTTTCTCATAATTGCGTCAAAATAGAGGGAGATAGAGATAGAGAAAAAGAAAGAGAAAGAGAGAGTATGCTTTCCTGTACGCAAAATAAACAAAAAATGCGAAATACAAAAACAAAAAAGTACAATTGGCGGTCTTCTAGCCAAGAGCGATCAGTTCCAGACAACCACCAGCTGGAGAAAAAAGTAGCAATGCAGTTAAATCCGCAACCGACACTGGACGTATGGAACCTCGTGATAGTGACCACACGTGTAAATCGATTAGAAAGTGAGGATACCGGGTATGTGCTGTGCGGGGCGCGGCAGGCCGGCCAGCTCGTACGGGTCGACGTGTATCTTGTGCAGCGGGCGCTTGCGCTGCTTGAGCGCGTAGTGCGCGAGCCGCTGCGCCGACCTGCGCACCGCCACGTCGTCGTGCAGCAGCCCGCGCGCCGCCAGCCGCACCGCGCGCGCCGGGTACGCCGTCTGCAGCGACGGGCAGTACACCGCCATGTTGAACGCCAGCTCCAGCCGCCGCCACGGTCTGCGCGGACAAACAGATCATTCACCATACTAACTTGCACAAACACATTTACTAGGCCGATTCCGCCACCGATCTCTACTGAACACTTGCCCTCAACTTCAAATAGATTTAGGCAAGCTATTGTTACGCCGGTAACGTAAGTAACGCCATCTATCGCCAAACAGTCGAACAAATATCGAAGGATCAGTAGAACTCAGAACGCTAGTGAAGTACAACGCTATCTATTGTCAGATAGCGGAAACAATACTAGAGATGTGTGAAATATTCTCATAATTCTAGGGACGGGTATCGGCTATAAAAGCGCTGCAGGGATGGTACGCAGTCAGTCAGTAATCGGAACTACTCGATGCGAAACAGCGGACGGATCACCTGAAGCGAAGCAGAACAAGCGAATTGAGAGTTTTAAAGTGTTTCTTGAGTGTTTTGAAAGTATTTGTTGAATTGAATACAGTTTTTAGTTATACTTTGGTGAAATTTTATTTATCCCGAACCCCAGCGCGTAACACTATTAAGACCTACCCGCGCTCACAATACGCCATTAACACTAGTAGCAAATATAGTAAAAAAACTCACATGTTAGGCGTCTCCGCTAAATCGACCAGTTCCAATATTAATTCATTGTACAATCTTTCATTTCGGTCGGAAAACGCTGTTTCGTTTTGTTTGGCCTCCTTCAGCATTTCGACAAACTCGGCATCGTTGAGTTGTTCCTCAGTGAGGAGGCGGGCAGCCGCATCTATTGCCGATTGCGGTATCACCAAACGCGTGTTGACCGCTGGGAAGTTACGATGTATGGTATCGCCGAATGCTTGTTCTAACCTTTAACGCAAAAAAAAAGTTTTAACACTTTGAACTTTTCCATGTAGGTCACCGATGCCCTACGCGGCGCCCTGAAGTAATTATATCTACAGAAGAGAATTCAAACTTTTCTTTTTCTTCAATCAAACAAACGAAATTCGATAATGAATGATCTGAACTTCACGTTCTGATGTTTGTATAATTACTTATGCGTTATGACGCCTCCGTTTTTAATGAATGCATTAATCACTGCACAACAATTAATTATAGTGTAATTGAATTCGATACTGTATGATGTCGTTTTCTGTTACTAAGAGCCTGGATTGCCTAATTTTGCCTTCTATTGTTTGTTAACGTATGTATTGGTCATTTAGGTCTCTTAGAAATAGATTCATTCTATTCGTTCGATTCGTCTTTCCCAGAGTCTACTAGATATTCCGGCGTCTTAGTGAGAAGATCGAAGACATAAATCGACATAATTACTTCAGGGCGCCGCGTAGGGCACCGGTGACCTACATGGCAGTCAATGTGTTAAAAGACTAAGGTTGAGAAAAAAACTTGGACGACCTCTATTAAAAACTCACTTTAGTATACTTGGTTTCTCGCTGAGGGGGGCCTTCAGTATGGCAGGCCACAACGTTCTGGCCACTTCCCAGTCCTGTTTAGCGATCAACGGTGCGTTCCTCGGACCGAGCATCATGTACAATGTCCCTTTGTGACGGGCGTGCCATTCGTCGCCTTCGCCGCCTTTGATCAACAATTCAGCCAACTTTGGCACCAGAGTGCGGTAGGAGTAAGGATAATGATTGAGCATCCAGTACAGTCTGATTTGGGAGAGCATTCGAACCTGTCAATAGATGTTTGGAACTCATTGATATGTAATAAACTATTGTGCAGATCTTGACGTAGAACGATCCAGAACTTACTGGAAATCGCATCGAGAAACATTCAGGAAGATCCGACTGGGTTCCAGATCCGGAGATTAGGGGGGTAAGTAAGTAATAGCGAGATAAACGATACGACGATAGTGTATGACATCAGTGGAATAGCGTATTGGATATTAGTCAGTACGGAACGACATTCTGTGAACCCTTTTATGACTCTGAATACTGACAATAAACGTTTCTCTAGTCCAAGCATCTATACAACATATATTTAAAACTATATAAGACTGTAAGGGAAATGTTTGACACGGTAATGTCTAGTGATAAAGATTAAAGTTTAACTTCGCATATATACGGCGAGCCAAACATTATACAAAATTGCTGAGCTGAATTCTGGTAGATCTCGAGTATTTATTACGGGTGATAAATGCTCTCGAGAATTCTTGGCAAGAAATTTAAATTTTTTTAAACTGTTTTCATTTCGGTATTATGTTTACGAATTCCGATTTAAAATCGTTCATGAAAATCGTATTGTGCCTGAAGTCAACCAATAAAAATTCGTTAAAATCAATCCGAGATTATTTTTTATTGCCCTTGCAGGCAGACGAGCATACGGCCCAACTTATGTTAAGTGGTTACCGTCACCCATGGACTTTAGCTAGGGGCAGAACCAAGCCGCTACCTCCCGTAAACAACATAACTTAACATTTCGCTTTATACATCCTCGGAAGCCTGGAAAATACAAAATAATGCGCATTCACTTTATTTTCCTACCTAAGCTGATAGCCTTGAGAGGGCTATGTCAGCGTAACCTAACAAGTAGGCGAGCTCACGGGGCTCAAACGTGACGACGTTGCTATCACTGGCCCTAGCAAGAGCAGTGCTTCGAAAAATCTACCACCAGATTGGAAACGCGACCCACTGAGAAGATCCGGCGAGAAATTCCTTCCCTTCGGGTTCGATGAGAACGATGACAAAGCGCATTCACGAGATCATAGCTACTCACAGAAGTGTACGTGTTGACGGACAACTCTGCCAGTGCGTGCAGCGCCTTCAGGGCTATGGGCGTGATCCCCGCCTCGCACACCAGGTTCACTCTCGACTCGTCGTGTATCCTGGCCGCTTCGGCCGTCAACATCCGCAGTCTGGAGGTCCCGGCGCCTCCGAACCGATTAGTGGGCCCTCCGCGTCCGTCCAGCACGCGGTCCAGCGCGCCATACGATATCAGACGCTCTTCTAGACTGGGACCGACTCTGGAACCCTTCATCACCACCACACGTTCCCATACCTTTAAAAATAAATAACTGTCAATTAGAAATTCAAGCTACTGCATTATTTGTTTATTTTTAAATTAAAAATGTACACTGCGGGACTACTCGTTAAGATAAACTTTATAAAGGCATTTTGATTGATTTTTTACTGGTAGTAGGACCTCTTCTGAGTAAGCGCGGGTAGGTACTACCACCCTGTCTATTTCTGCCGTGAAGCAGTAATACGTTTCGGTTTGAAGAGCGGGGCAGCCGTTGTAACTATAATTGAGACTTTAGAACTTATATCTCGAGGTGGGTGGCGCATTTACGTCGTAGATGTCTATGGGCTCCAGTAATCACTTCACACCAGGTGGGCTGTCAGCTCGTCCACCCATCTAAGCAATAAATAAAAAAACCCATTCAAAGGTTCTTTAACGCTGGTAGAGCGTATTGTGAGCATAGACCTACCTATGCTCACAATACGCTCTACCATCTACTCTACATCATTGTCCTACCTATTTCTCCAGTGAATGTCAGGGGGAAATTTAAGCTTCTGAGTTATTTGTTTAAATTAAAAATGTACTCGTTAAGGTAAACTTAATAAAGACAAAGTCGAAGACTTTCATAAATGTCATTCAAAGGTCCTTTAACGCTGGTAGGGCGTATTCTGAGCGTGGGTAGGTACCACTGTTCTACCTATTTCTGCAGTGAAAAACGCTGAACGATGAAAGATCTCTTATGCAGTACAATTGAGAATTCTATTTCATGTGTCAATTTCTGTGTCAGTAACAATGTGAGGATACATGGACGATAGATTCGGGTGGCTGGTGGTTGGATGGCTAGGCCTCTGCTGGAGTATTGGAGGTACCTTCGTGAGTAGCTCGAGGCCGCGCGTGTCGTCCGACTTGTCGGCCAGCATCCGCTCCTGCACTCGGACTAGCAGCCGCGTGACGGCGACGCGAACGTTCTCGCCGTCCAGTGTTATAGAAAACTTAACTCCGTTCGTGTACGGTATACTCGTCGACGGCACTTGAGTTTCCAATCTAAAATCGTTATTCAATCAACTATCAGTTTACATACAATTCGACGCTTGAAAGGCATACGTGGCTAAGCGACAATGCGTGAACTTTAAAGTAGACTAATTGAGTCGACTATTATCAAAGCCGACAATCTGACTTTTGGACAATGATTGGTAAATCAGAAAAACGAATTATTGACTTTGTATTCCATTGGCAGTCACAAAACTCTTCGGAACGACATCTTAGATAAATAACAGGTTAACTATTAACCTTTATTTAATGCAGGTTTTGAACCGTATTCTTTGAAGGAGACGATTATATTCAAATCAATCTGTATTGACATATCAATAAAAAAATTTTGTCCAAATGCACAGATTGCCACCTTTGATAATAGACGACTCAATTTAAAGTTGAAATACCTGAAAAAAATTATATATTAACGAATCTAGCTGTAGGATTGAAATGATTTTAATGGACCTAGAAATATATTATTTTTGCGTATCGAATATATTATTGCCTATTATTTATGTACAAAGCAGTTATTGTCGCTTAGCCACGTTTACCTTTCAAGCGTCGAATTGAACTATTCATATAATATTAAATCGAGGGGTGAACAACTTTACAGGAGAGCTATTTAAAGTTTACAAATTAGAAAAAATATCATGAAAAAAACAACTTCTTCAGCTATTTTAATTGTTTAAACCTAATTGAAGTTCGATTTAAAACATCAAATTGTTATGCTAATACCAAATAAAACGGACCTTTAAATACAAAGATAAATGCAGCGTATTAAGCGAAATGAAGGTTAAAACCAAATAGCTTTTCACCCCTCTTATAATCTTACTCACACTACGCGGGCTGTGAATTCGTCTAGTGCACTAATAAATTATTCAAATAATAAAACTCATGAAACTGATGCTTACAACAACACTGGCTCTTCGTTGGGTTGCGGTAAGAAATTCCCGCATGATAACACAGCCACCAGAACATAGAAACACCTGCATCTCTCCTCGCGGCTCATTTCGCAGTCACCGTTTACCCACTGCTTTAACTTCGATATCTCGGGCTTCATATATCTATCTAAAAGCATTTGGGCGCATTCGGCCTCCTCCTTGCAGGGGACGTGCCATTTGAAACTAAGGTCCTTGAGCTTGCAGCCGTGGCCCCATTCCCTGACCGGCAGCCACGTTTGAGGCGCTGCACTGTAATCTTTAGTCGAACTCTTCCATTCTTTCAGCTCAATGCAGTTGAACGAAATCAGCATGTGGGCGAGGATTTCGGAGGCCCGATTCAATGCGTAATACGTTTGAATTTTAAGTGCCCGATCCAGTACAGGAATAATTCTGGGGACATACCTTAATAGAACCGTCCCATCGCATTCTACTAAATGCATCAATAGAACTAGTCTGTACATCAGGTCTCGTGGGAGATTCTCTTCCTTGAGAGCATCGTCGCTCGCTAATAACTCGTCGAGTTCATCACAAAGAAGAGGCAGGAATGCGGCTAATGTCGATTCGGAGTCGACTCGAGCAAACACACGGAGCAACACCCCGACCATACTACCGGACACATTTGTCTCAAACGTGGTCTGCGTGGCGAACGATTTGAACTTCCTCAGAGCCTCCTTAAATATTTTAGGAGAGCACTGCATTAGCACAGCAGTTGTAGCAGAAGACAACGCTGCCTCCATGACCGCATCAGCCTTACTTCGCTTCCCGTCTGACTCTTTGGTGTCCAAGCGCACGTGTTCTAGTACACTGGATTCTACGATCGAGAAAATCTTCTCAAAGAAAACTAAAACGAAGTCTTCAATCTGCGCGGTCGACTCGCACGTCAGCAATTCCTCCTCTGTCAGATCTGGCCAGTATTCGTGAGCCGAACTACAATCTATCAACGGCACCATCCAACTGAAGAACAAAATAAAATGAAGGGAAACCAATGTTTTCTTGATATCGTTCGGATCGAGACCTGGGAGCACGGCCATCAGGATGTGGACGATATGAGTGGGACCTTCCGAATAGCCGGCGTCGGGACCTCGCACCATCGGCCTGGCGACCGCGGCCAGGCCGGACATGGCGGCCGTGACTCTGTGGGGCTCGGTCAGGGAATTCAAGGAAGTCTTAAATTTTTCCAGCAGTGGTGGAATAACGATAGCAGGTCGCAGTGTAGCTAAATTTTGTAAGGCAAATGATACTTCAAGACTGTCGACTCGATTATACAAAGCTTGCAATGTAGGTTCTAAAACTATGTTTATGAACTCAGTTATATCTTCTTCTCTCAGTTTGTAATGTTCAGGTACTTGATTCTCCCAGCTCTCTTTAAATTTGTGCTCAGTTTCTCGACGGTACCTGACAAATTTAAGTGAAATTAAATTTAACCAACATGACATAACATACAGTACTCAATCTTAAAAAGGGACTATTTATGTATGACCCCCGAGGACTTTCAGTATTTTAAAATAAATGTGCCTTTACTTAATTATTATACTATCATCTTATGTATGTACATATTCTTCTGCAAATTTAATTTTTTATTGAATTAAATATAAGCTGTAAAAATACCTGTTTAGGAATTCTTTGGTAAGCTTTTTTAGAAAGTCCCTAAGTTTATATGACCATCGACCCGAGTTTGCACTGTGCAAGTAACTTTCTACGCCTCCCATAAAACAACGCAGGTGTTTAAGAACCACTCCATCGGGGCAGATACTCCATACAATCCACGAGGCCATGTGTTTTGTATCTGTTAAAAAAAATTGTCAGTTGCTTTTACTTTGTCTCATATACAGTCGTGGTCAACTAATTAGGGACAATCTCTAGTTAAGCCAAATTGTGATTTTTTTTTTTTCCAACGAGTCTTAGCAATATTCCATATCTTTTAGATGTAAGTGTAATTAGTCATTTATGTGCGCGATTATACAAACAATAACAACTTCTTAAACATTAAACCTCTTTACAGTATAGCTGATACAATATCATAGTGCTATTGGTTCAAAGAATGCTGGCTGGCCATTTAATTAGGGACACTGAGGTATTGCGTTCTAATTTCAAAATTGGAATTTTAATACTTTTTTGTTTCTTTTCTTATTGTTTAGTGGTCGTTTTAGCGGCAATCCAGATTTTTTATTTTAAGTTTTGAGAATTATTTTGAAGAAAAATGGGCAAAAATAAAAGTTGCGATCCAACACTACGAAAAATTATCATGAGGTTTGTCGAGCGTGGTTGGTCATATCGAAGGATAGCACAACATTTAAATTGTTCAAAAACTATGGTATGCAATGCAGTGCAACATTTCAAGCGCTATAACACAGCTTTAAATGTGTCCAGAACAAAAATATCGAGAAAAACGACTCCGCAAGAAGATAGAATGATAACCAGGTTAGCTAAGAAAGATCCGTTTCTAGGCTCTATTTTAATTAAACACGAAGTGTTTGGGGCAAACGAAAGAGCCGGTGTGTCTGCGAGGACCGTTCGACGACGTTTGGTAGAAGCAGGGTTGTTCGGAAGAGTGGCTCGCAAAGTACCGTTGTTGAAGAAAGAACATAGAAATGCTCGTTTGGCATTTGCACGTAAATATGGACATTGAACCTACGCCCAATGGCAACATGTACTTTTCTCTGACGAGACCAAGGTTAATTTGATTTCTTCAGATGGAAGGCAATATGTACGGCGTCCTGTAAAAGCGGAAATGAATCCAAGATTCACAAAAAAACAGGTGAAACATGGGGGTGGAAACATTAAAATATGGGGTTCATTTTCTGGACGTGGAGTGGGACCTGTGAGAAAAGTTCAGGGTAACTTAGACCAACATCAATACAAGGCAATATTGGAAGAAACTATGCTTCCCTATGCTGAGGAGCATCTCCCTATTATATGGACGTTTCAGCAGGATAACGACCCGAAACATACCGCCCATTCAGTCAAGTCGTTTCTTACCAGCCAGTTTGTATCGGTGCTAGATTGGCCAGCAAATAGCCCGGACCTCAACCCAATTGAGCACCTTTGGCACGAAATCAAGAAAAAACTTACCACTTATCGTAATACAAATTTGGATGAACTTTATGAAGCTTTTTGTGAGGCATGGGCAAACATTCCTGTCGAAACATGTCAGAAACTGATAATGTATATGCCACATCGGTGTCAAGCGGTAATTACTAACAAAGGTTTTGCTACTGGGTACTGATTTTACACGTAATAAAATGAGCTGTTAAAGATATTATAACACTGAAGATTATAAGTTTTGTGTAAATGTATTTTTCATTATACTTTACTGTCCTTAATTAAATGTCCACTACAGAATTGTACCTTAATATTTAATACATGTTTAATCTTTGATATTAAATACTTTTTCTATTTATTAAATCTTTTATTTACAGCCATTTATAGCATAATAATCGGACCACATTATGCAAATAATAGGTGCTGAGAAATCAATAGGGTTTTATATTTAAATGTACATAACCGGTTATAGCCCTTCACTATCTTGAATGTCCCTAATTAGTTGACCACGACTGTATATATAGGTGTTCGTGTATCGAACCTCGTTTAATAATGTGTAGTAACAGACCTAATTATTATCTTATTCATTAAAACAATTATCACTGTTTAATACAATCAGAAGGTGGCTATTGAGCAACTTGTGGTCTAGGGTAAGGTACGAGGCCACAAAGAATATCGGCTATGATGTGGACTGACCAGATAAAAGCGGCAGTAAATAAATAGCTCATCATCACTACATGAATGCTCGAAGAGGACGGCCGTCGTAGAAGAGTGGCGGCGTGTTTGTGATGTTTGCCACTGATACCTGTGTGCGAGTTTTTTAACATTCTCGATAGTGTAAAAGTTAACTCGTAGCTGTATGGAGTTGGAATGTTCACCTACGTGTGCCGCTAGGGGCGCTGCTCCAACTGTTGAGTTAACTTTTACGCTATCGAGAACGTTAAAAAACTCGCAGTAAGCACACTGTAATAATGACTACTCTGTCAAGAGTGTTACCGACAACGAAGAAGAATAAAATTAAATAAAACTTACCAAGAGTGTAGTGATTGTTAATTTGCATATCTTTATAACTGACGGGAAGATTTAATGCATGAAGGAATCTCGAGAATATTCTAGGAGCATACTGTGACCAGTTTATCACACCGGGATTTCTCTTTGCCAGACCAGTAAATATTATCATCAGATCCTGAAAAGAAAAAAAAAATCTTTAGAAAAATAATAATATAAATACGTACTATATAATACCATAATATCGAAATATTATAAATTCTTTAGTAAGATAAGATTATACTAACCCAAACTCCACACTGAGCATTGTAGCAAGTGTCCCATAAAACCATCAGCTTCTCAAACCAAAGTTCGTGACCTAACGCCGAGTGCCGGGGATGTAATGCAACAGGAAGAAATACTACCAGTTGACTCAATACATACGAGTCCGCGGTCCAGGGGTTGATTCGAGGTAGTAACAAGTCTAATATCTCCTTTGTTGCGCTCAATTCGAAATATCTGAAAAGGACATGATATCAACCCATATTTATAAAATTAATCCTTCTCGGAGATAGATAAACTGCTTTTAGATATTTCAAACTAAATAAAATAAAATATATTACTAAACTTTTTCCTACCTTTTCTAGTAACCACGGGGGGTTATTCTAGATTCACCGAATTAGTAGGTGAGCTTGCAGGGCTCAAACCTGACGACGTTGCTAACACTGGCCCTAGCAAGAGCAGTGCTTCGCAGAACCTACCACCGGATTGGAAACGCGGCCCACTGAGAAGATCCGGCGAGAAACTCAATGGGCTAATTTACTCGCAGAGGCCTTCGTCGCAAGCGACGGGTTCGACGAGAACGAAGCTTACTTAACATTAATTTTGGTTAGAACATAAAAAAAACAGGTAGCTTACTCTTAAATTCCAATTTAAATGAGCGGGTTTTTGTTTATATTCTAGATTTTATATTTTTTATTAATTTTTAGATTTTATTTCGGACACTTACGGTCTTGCGCACTTCACCAATGCAACGTATGAACTTTCCAGAGAACTGAAAGTGGGAAAACAAATTAAATTTAAATTATCCAAAATGAAAACAATTGTAAAACGAGTAAGAAACCCCTGCAACCTGGTCTATTGATATGAACACATGGGACCCATGAAAAATGAACCCACACCATCTGCCACCAAATGGTTTGATCAAGCTTCCAGAGACCATTTAATTCTTCCCATAAGAACTAACACATTCCTTTTCAGCAAATTCACATTTTAATAGTATTAGACACATCGTCTTCTCGCATTAAAACTGTATAATTTTAAAACTCACTAATTTTACAGGAGAGCGTTTTAAAGGTTTAACATGTGATATTTTTAATATTAATCATCTTGGCAAGATTTATTTTTTATTTTTTATTTTTTACCAGTTACATTATCTGTATTTTAAAGTAAGATAAAATTATGTATTAATTTTGTTAATAGTAGTCAAAAAAAAAAACTAAACTACGCTCTTTCGATAGTATTTATGAGAAAAATACTGGTGATACCAAATGATTCCGCATGTTAACTTTATTTCGAATATTTTTGGAAATTGTACACTTTTAATGCGAAAAGACGATATTATGTTTTATTTTTATAGACATATATTTATATGTTTTATTTTTATAGACATTTATATAAACATATATTTTTATGAACGTTTGGTCCTGCTAGTTCTTACAAAAAGACATAAATACGGTATTTACGTAGGCAGTTCACTTTTGTCCGAGATTGAGAGACCAAACAAATGTAGTGCATCTTCAACCCCATGTCCCGACAGGAGTTTGCGAATCAAATCGAAAACATCGAATCCTTGTTTGCCACTACGGTCAGGCCTGAATATAATATACAGTTAAGTTGTATGTTAAATACACAATAATAATATGAGGTAGAAGCCAGAGACTAATTCGATTAATAAACACTCTCTCACATATATTTCTTAAATAATAATTAATGCTGTGACATATTATTGATCTATTCTCATATATTGATTGATTAATAATCGGTTAAAGTTCTCGCAAATAATTCAAATGCATGATATGGGAATTTCAGGTTTATTTTGAAGTAATTTGAGGTTTTAAATTAATTAATATCAGACGCCAAACATAAAACTGTAGCATAACACTAGAATTTTTAGTATTATGTATCCTTTCGTAAAATGTTAATAAAATATTTATGTTTTATATTGTCATGTGTTTCTGGAGTTTTTAATTTAAAGTGGTCACATATTTGCTAAATTCTTACCTAATATAATGAAACATTCCAACATGAAGCGCATTCTTATCAAATATTCTTTGTCCTAAGTCATATAGAGGTCTCCAGGGAAGTTTCAGTTCTTCTGGTGAAATCAGTTGTCTCTTTCTGAGTATAGGTAAAAAAAAGGTGACAATTATTTTTTTGTTCTGACTAAACAAAGGAGTTTTAGAATAACTACTCAAATTTCTTTATTTAGGCTATTTGTGATACATTTACGATTCGCGACGTCCATACTTATTAGTCCTTTTTTATCATTCTGAATGATTTTTCATATATCTTTCAAGTGTTATATTTGTATTATATTGATTAATCTGGCCAAGCATTAAATACAAAGTTGTTTAAATTTCTTACATGCCCTGTCAAAAATTCATGGTGCATACTTAGGCAGAATATCTGTAATCCTAAAAATTATTTAGCTTAAGCTCCATTGGATAAACAATTTGCTAATAAACAGAAAAGGAACCTAAGAAATCATGTCGCCCTGCCATTGCCGGTATCTATAGGCGTAGGCAACCATCACTAAATATAGCTTGTATGCCTTTAATAAAATATTGATAATAATTTGATTTTTATTGATTATATTTATTTTTAAATAAAGATACTCTTTTCCTATTTCGTATTTATACACTATGTTTTATTTACTTACTTTGTGAGCATAATGAACATTGTACTAAACTTATGAACTTTGCTAGGTTCAAGATCTGGAATGATAATAAGCTCATATGCCAATTTGATGAGGTCTATGTGGTCAGCTTTACTGAACTTTAGTCCATAAATTCTTATGTACCTATAAAAAAAAAGACAGTAATTTATTCTTAATTATAAACTAATTAACTTAATTATTTAACTACACAATATACAGATTAACTATAAATAAAAGTGGTATGTACAAGGTGGGCCAAAAGAAGTCATCCGATATTGTTTGACTCTCTTTTTTTTTTCTAAATGAAAAACTTCGATTCTGTTTTTTGATTATCTTTATTTGAACCTTTAGAATTTGATTGGTCAAGTCGAGAACATGATATCGGCCAAACGGACGCCGTCACAATTGATTGCCTTATGGGCTCGTTTTATGATATTTTTCATCACTTCGGCAAGTACTTCGGGCGACAGATTCTCGCACTCGTGTCGAATGTTGTTCTTGAGGGTCTCGAGCTTGTTCACGTAAAAGCGGGATTTCAAAAAACCCCACAAAAAGAGTCTAGAATGGTTAAATCTGGCGATCTTGCGGGCCAGTGCAAATCGCCAAAATGAGAGATGAGGCGACCCGGGAACGCCGCCTTCAGAATATCGGTTGTGGCTCACGCAGTGTGTGCCATTACTCCGTTCTGTTGGAATCACATGTCCTCCAGTCCTAATTGGCCCTATAGCACGCACTGTCACTCATCGCTCAATATGATTTTGGGCGAAAAATCGTCCACTTCGTCCTCGAGATTGAGGATGGCTTGGGCGTAGATTACACGCGTTTGGCGGTCGACAACCAGCAGCTGATGCACGGACTGGACTTTGTACAGGAAAATTCGCCTTAGTGACGACCGACTGATGGCTAATTTCGAGGCACGAATTGTTACGCAAAAAAATAGACACGATTATTCTGCATTCTTGGGAAGTGTACAGCTCATGACTTGTTCACTTGTATTCTGCACCTGTCTAGTCCACAAATATCAAAACAGATTTGACATTGGCAGCCAATTGCAAAAATAAGAGTATCTTCCAATAGGATGATTTCTTTTGGCCCACCTTGTACATTATTATTTCGTAATGAGTTTTTTTGTTGAGTTTGTGGAAATTACAACAACCACAAACTACAATGACACACAAAAATACACAATAATTATTAAAAATTTGCGCTTTTTCAAACACACAACTGGCTGAGAGCTCTCACTAGCAAACTTTATATTAATGAAAATAGAACCATTTGTGCTGAATTTTTGAATAGGCTATTATTTATGAAGTTTACAAAGGTTAGACTCCTGACTGAGCCGTTGCTCGCCTAACTGTCCTAGTCAAACTGGAAAGGCCTCAGGGCCAAAAGTAAGCCTTCAATCATAAAAATATATATGTATATATATTGGACTACAGTTTTTTATTATTAGGACTAGTTATTTATAGCATATCAAAGCCTATTGATATCACAATAGTGATAGTCGCCACCCACCATGAGACTTAAGATTGAAGTTTCAATTATATTGTTTTGTATAAGCATAGTCCCACCCTTCAATCTGGAACAATAGCTGCTCCACGAAAACAGAAATGAACAGAGCGGAAGAGCATACCCATAACGGCCCACTGGACGCCCTACCATCAGTAAGTATGCAATTTATAATTTTTGCAGGTATAATTTGGTTACAAAACACTTCATCTTCATCATAAAAAAAAAAATATTAAGAAAGTGGCTCGAGAACATGTATTAAGTATGTATTTTATTAGAAAAAATTATGCCTGCTTATGAATATCATATAATGCACCAGGCTCCTTATCCATTGGACCATCAACAACTCAAATGTAGGCACCGTCATCCTGCCTATTTCTTCTGCGGAGCAGTCATTTGTACCGGTTTGAAGAGTTCGGTAGCAATTTTACAATATTATGATTTTTTTCATCCTATGTCTCTAGAAGATTGGCAGCATTCATTTTGTTATGTTTTCCATGAAGTAAACAGCACAAAGTTATCAAACTGGCACGAACCCTCTAACGCAAAGTAAGCTATAATGTTGTTATCTATTTGTGCAATGATATAAAATAATTTAGAACAAAAAATTTGTTAATTTGCTTGTAACCACGCAATAGTTTATTGGTATGACTTAACCTTTGGCAACTCTTTGAGTGTCAACATGTTGGCTGTTACCCAGAGCTTCCTAAATACAAACTTTATATTCTAACAATTGACCTCAATACACTAATGAATTTACATAGACAGGTATTTCTGTTGAAAACTTTGCTACCTATGAAAAATATATAATTGTTTTAAAAAATTTACTATTAGTAGGTTACATTTAGGACTTACAATAAAAGTCCTCTTTTATTACAATAGACATATTCCATAAAGGCTATCTTAATTGACACAGTTAAATTGTTTTTTAATCAGTTAACATAATGATTGGAATTGCTGGAAAGTTATTAGGAAATTTAAATCCTGTCTAAACCTGATGGTCACGACTCTCAGCAGTGAGGACGACGCGAGGAGGAGAGAATGTTTGTTTATAATTATATATATAAATATATATTTTTTTATTGCTTAGATGGTGGACGAGCTCACAGCCCACCTGGTGTTAAGTGGTTACTGGAGCCCATAGACATCCACAACGTAAATGCGCCATCCACCTTGAGATATAAGTTCTAAGGTCTCAGTATAGTTACAACGGCTGCCCCACCCTTCAAACTGAAACGCATCACTGCTTCACGGCAGAAATAGGCAGGGCGGTGGTACCCACCCGCACAGGCTTACAAGAGGTCCTACCACCAGAAGTAAGACACCCAGAAACAGTACAAAAAACTTATTTGTCACATATTTTTTCCCAGATGTGAGTGTCAAGGCCAAGAGCCTTAGCTCAGCAGTCAAGGAGCTTCTATGTTTTTTTTTATACTCTTAAGTACATGCATTTAAATAAATAGAATAAAAAATTGTCACCAATACTGCTTATCAGACAATATATTAAAGTCTTGCGCAAACACCAAAACAACGAATGCAATAATTTTATCTTTGAACTAAACTCATTTTTTGTAATATATTGAATGTGATTTCGTCTACAAACAAGACGAGTTATTACGAGTTTAACCTACAAGAATTTTTGCATATAAGGGTGAACAAGCTCACGGCCAACCTGGTTTTAAGTTACCAGAGCCTATAAACATCACAATGTGATTATCGCTAGCCCACTTGAGACTTAAGGTTTAGGTTTCTCTGCAATTTGGAACTGTAGCTGCTTCGCGGTAAGAATGGGCATAGCGGTGGCAACTACCAGTGCAGGCTAACATACACTAACAGTAATATAAAAAACATACATACTTCATTAATCTAGAAAGCCAAACTCCACATGCTGGCTTCATCTCTCGTAACATAACAGACTTCGCCAAGTTTATCTTCACTTGTTCTAAAAATCTGGTCGATTCTTCGTCAAGCTCACTGGCATATGGCAATAAGTGATTCGTCAAAAATTCCTTCTGAGGTTTGAACCCCAGGGCTTTAATTCGCTCTGGGGTAGTTACCAGAAGTTCATATTCATCGTCCTGTATCATTTTGTGAATTATTTTCCCACTGTTTTTTTTATAAAAAGTACAAGTCACTGCGCAGATTTAAGTCATCCGTTTTAAAAAAAGCACAAAATAGAAAAATAGAGAACTCTTTCTTATGTTAAATTTACAGTACTCTCGATTCATTAATAGCGGATTGAAACCTTATTTTACTAGTCATCATATTATAATTTACGCACAAATGGAAATTCAATTCACTCCACAGAAGTAAAACCATAGAGTAAGATTATATATAAGTAAAACCAAAATTACTCGACGAGAATTGACGAGATTATGTAGTATGTAGGTATAGGTACGGTATGATACGTCATAATGACAATTGGTAATGACTGATTAAGCATTGTGTAGATGTCGCTAAAAGCTATTGGTAATAAAAGTTTTTTGATACCTATACTCTATCGCCAAGACCACCGTTTCTGCATAACGATTCACGTAGGTCCGTAAAGGGCATTCTGCAGGATCCAGTTGTAGGCAATGTCCCACAACAGAGGTCTAAGGATCGACCCCTGTGGAACACCACGCTCGGCCGGAAAGCGGCCAGTCACACCACCGTCACCAGTGGAAATTACCGACCTGCTATCTAGAGAGGACTCATTTAGCCAGCGGAAATACGCGTGTAAGCCGTAATACTGGAATTCCCCCACAACTATCGACCAGGGCAGTGTGTTGAATACGTTGGCAATGTCCAAGGATACAGTAAGAGCCACTCCGCGCCAGGCGATTCATTTCGCCTAAGAAAGTACATACGCGGTACTCATATGTTCGCATCGAAGATAGAATGACCCTCTCTGAAGCCGTGCTGTTCAGCAAACCGATCAGGCCCAGTCCGGGTCAGATACTAGACGATGCGGGCGGTGACGACTCGGTTCAACTACCTTTCACCCTCGTTCAGCAACACGATGGAGCGATACTACGCGACACCTCTTCGTTCTCAGCAAGGCAAGTCTCTCAGTATTCCGTTGGGTCGGAAATTATACCTACTCGTGCGGATCTCGAAAATCTGTACCCAAGGTCTAACTCCAGACTCGGCCATGGAAGCCGGGGGGAGAACTTCCTTGAGTCAAAGAAGTGGGTTAGAGAGGTGATGTCCTTACATTTGCAAAGAAAAAAGTGATTCGGCTGCTAACATTGAAATTCTACAATTTTCCCACAATTGTTTTTTTTAATTGACATTCAGATATTGGTTTAAGTTAAAATTTATAAAAATGCTCTATGATTAACAAATATTTTGGAAATTATATTTAACAAGCATGGTTTGAGATTTTAAATTTGTATCTTCGTGTTTATATCAGCAGTTAGTCTGTAGGTCATTCTGTCTAGTCATGTTTATACTCTACATACATATACTATGTATTATCTATGCCGTACGAGGACTTTTTGGCGGGAACGGGACTTTTTGGCGGGAAGGCGAGGAGTGAAGTTTTGTGATTTGTTTTATTTTGTCTATTTAGTGTTTCTTCAGGTTTAAATGTGTAATAACGGTGGTTTATTAACTGTTTAATATCTGTGAAAGTGCACAAATGTGGGGAAATGAAACAAAGCCGCTGGACGCAACTTCTCGGGATCCTCCAAAAAGTCCACTGAAAAAATTTTAGTAAATGACCACCATTTTACTAAGATTATATTTCATTCCATATCATCTCATTTCATTTAATTTCATCCCAGTTGATTAATGTCACAAATAATAATTAATTGTCTTCGTTTCATTTCATTTCACTCCATATTATCATTTTTCATAAAAATAAGAACATAAATTAAAATAAGACATGACTTTTTTTTTTAAGGGATTTTATGACCTGGTAACTAAGACCTTTAGGTCAAGTCTTATTTTAATTTTAATGATAACTTTTTATATGAAATATGATATTATGAAATGAAATGAATTTGATTATTATGAAAAATGGCATGAAATGAAATGAAAACGAAACAAAACGAAATGAAATGAGATGATATGAGATGAAGTATAATTTCAGTAAAATGGTGGTCATTTACTGAGACTTTTTCAATGGACTTTTTGGAAGATCCCGAGAAGTTACGTTCAGCAACTTTGTTTCATTTTCCCACATTTGTGCACTTTCACAGATATTAAACGGTTAATAAACCACCGTTATCACACATTTAAACCTGAAGAAACACTAATTAGACAAAATAAAACAAAATCACACAACTTCACTCCTCGCGTTCCCGCCAAAAAGTCCTAACACATGACTTAAAGGTCTTAGTTACCAGGTCATAAAATCTCTAAAAATAATAATCTATGGCTTCTTTGATTGACAACAGTGATTATTTATTAATTTCATTAATTTGTTACTTTTTCGTGTATTAAAACATACGAAATACTTTTATTTTTTATTTAACTGCAGTGTAATTTAAACAGTGATGTCATATCAATTATACAGAAATACCACTATTGGTAATACACTTCAAGAAAGCCTAGACGAGCTGATCCAAGTGAGATCATTTGTGTGACCACTTGTAAGTTTGTGATCTAATGAGTTTCCATAATTATATTTAATTTTCAGTATGGACAAATAACACCAGCACTAGCAGTAAAAGTTTTGCTGCAATTCGACAAATCTATAAATCAGGCTCTGTCCAATAGAGTAAAGTCTAGGCTAACCTTTAAAGCAGGAAAACTTAACACATACAGGTAAGTTTAAATTTTTTTACCGTACCTAACTATCTAAATATAAAAGCATTTTCAATAGATGACTTCTTTTCATAAATTTTACAGTTTTAAAAGTCACAACTCAAATTGTTAGTTATTTGGATCATAATATTCAACCAGTTATAGGGTAGTTAGATTTACTCTAAATATAACCAGTTAAATTCCTTAATATGATTAGATTGTGCAACCAAATAAGTGCAAGATTGCATTTATGATCAGAATATTTATGGCATTAAAAAAAGAAACCAAATGAAACAAGTTTATGCCAAATTTAAATCACATTAACATGGATCTTAATCTTATGAAGAGTACAATTCGGTATTGGATCTCATTATTAGATTTAAAAAAAAAACCAGGTTTAATTTTAATTGGGTGGTAATTATTTTATTCATTCTCTTACTAATTATTGCAGGTTTTGTGATAATGTATGGACTTTTATGTTGAATGATGTTGAATTTCGAGAAGTACAAGAATTGGCCAAGGTGGAAAAAGTTAAAATAGTAGCATGTGATGGTAAAAGTGAGTATGTTATCAAAATTTAATTAAAGCAAATGAAATTAGGGTTTTTTGATATAATATTTAAATAGGAGGGAAAATTATTAGGCTGTTCAATAGAACCATAAGTGCTCAGAGGACAGAAAAACAGATCTATGTGATGTATCTGTTTGTCTATACATTGAGCAATGGTAAGCTATTGTTCTGAGTTTCTGCACTTGCAAAGTAGAGCTCTATGCTGTTAGCAAAGTGAAGAAAAACTGGCTGCACAATTAATTGATATTTAGGGTATTGTTGCATTATAAGTAGTGTGGATGGAACTTGAACTTTAACAAAACATCTTAGATCTTTCATTCCTATGAATGATATCCTCATCAACATCTATCTACAGAAAAAATCAGAAGTGTTGATTAATGGAAAATAATCGATCTGAAATTACAATTTTGTGTTTGTAAAAAAACTGCAGTCTTATAGTCCAGAAGGAAGTTAGCGTAGTTTTTTTTTTTTAATTAAACGATATGCCAATTAATTGCTCTTTAAATGCTCTATTAGAATACCCAATTGCTCCACGTTTATCACTATTACTTAATTTTTAATTAAATTGTGTAAAGTGGATTCAATTACCACTGATGACGTCATAGTGCAACAATTTACATGCAAATATTTTTTTTGTATTAATTATTATAAATATTGCCAAATTATGTTTTTTTTAATATGGATGGATATGGATATTTTAGGTTTTATAGAAAATTTTTTTTTTTAAATTAACTAATTGTGTTAAATGTGGAACAATTACGGATTCTAATTTAAGGAGCAATTAATTGACATATCGCTTAATTAAAAAAAAACTGCACTAACTTCCTTCTGGTGTCTTATAATTACAAATAAAATTACTTATCCTAACTGACTCGTTCACTATTGATATCTGCTCAAAGTTCACTGTGCCTACTGCCCAAAGGAGACGGAAAATCGTGGGCCAAAAATGTAATAACTTGGAATGTAGTCTAAAAAATTTGTCATATTTTTTTATATAAGAATATAAAAAATCACCTCAATCCTCTTTCTGGGACCGGAGAAAAATGAGAAAGTTAGTTTTTGTCGGTATAACGGTGTGATCGATTTAATTAATCGATTACAGGATTATAAAAAGAAAAACATTGCACTAGGTAATTAATGCAAAGTAATTAAATGAGCGATTTATACTTGTTGTATACAAGTGCGGTATGCGCCGGATTTAATTGCGATTATATACATAAATGAAGAAAAAGTCTATTATTACTTAGCAAAGTAATATAATTATCGATTTCAAATCGATTAAAATCGATTGTATTTTTGATGACAGCTCTGACAGTAAGCTGACATGACGTTTGTTCATAGATTATACTATTATTTTTTGGCGCTTGTTGGTTTTTTATGCTCTACTCGTTTTGTATCTTCGACGCATTTTGAGTGTGTATCTGTCAGGCTGTTTTTATATTTTCAATGATCACTGCTTTATTATTACGGATTCCAACTCTGCCAGCCTTGTACGACAATTGCTTCTACACTGGACACCGAAGATCGCTCACACGTTTGACTTGAAATTGTTGCATTGGATACTGTTGAAATTATGGATCGCTGTGCGAATTGTGGGATAGCAATGTCATATTCCATACCTGATATATATCATTGATATTCATTCATAATATGACATTTAAAAGATTATCCAATGGATATAATAAACATTTACTTATGCTTAAATAAGTTATTATTCAGCTCTTTTAAAGAGATTGTAACATAACCTAACTTTTACTAAATCTTTATTAACTCGGCTCTCAGATTGAGAAAACTTTTATAGTTTTCAGCAAGGTACTGATAAATCTGAATCTATTAATTCATATTAGTTTCATCACGTTACATTCGGGACCAAAAATGTATGTAATCGTTTCAGTCTCCTTTCAGGCTTGACCTCAAAGTCACTACAACAGTACTCTAAAGATAGAGTTGACAGCACCTACAAGTTGACAGTCACTTCCACCTAATTAAAAAACATCCTAACTTTAAACAGAAAACTAAGATGTCCTTGATTTGGTACAAGTACTACTACATATTTTTTAATTGTTCCTTTTATAACCAGGAGTTATACTCCAATTGTTCAAGAGTGTTGGGATTGTTGGGGTCAATATCTTGAGTGGTGTTCAACTTGGGTCATATGGAATCTCTGTGTGGTCGATGGCACTCTACGGGGCTCCAGTGTGGTGCCACGCCGTGACCCGTGAGAACGTCGTGGCGTTGTGGCGTCCGCTGCGCGCGATTGCGGTCAGGGCAGTTCGCGAGTACCGTACCGTCTCGTTCGAGGCGGCGTGCGTGCGCGTCGGGACGCCTCCCTAGGACATGGAAGCAGAGGCGCTCGCTGCGATGTGTGGCGATGCGATCTTCGCTCCAGGGGGATAGCCGCGTCCCGGCACGGCGGAAGTTCGAGCGCGGAAGCTTCAGTCTCAGTGCGCCATGCTCGAGGTATGACCTCGCCGCCTAGCGGACCCGTCTACGGGCGACTGGCCGTCGAGGCGATCCCCCCGGTCCTTTCGGACTAGGTGAATCGCGATGGAGGACATCTCACCTTCCGAGCGACGCAGGTGCATACGGGACGCGGCTGTTTCGGTCTCTACCTGCATCTCGCCGCCCGGAGGCAGCCGACGCGGATGTGCAGCCACTGCAGTGAATGTAACGAGGACACGGCGGAGCACACGTTCGAGTACTGTTCCGATTTCGCGGAGCAGCGCCACGTCCTCGTTACAAAAATACCGGACTTGTCGCTTCCGATCGTCGTGCCTACGATGCTCGGCAGCGACGAGTCCTGGTAGGCGATGTTCGACCTTTGCAAGGCAGAACGGGAGAGGGAAAGCTCTTCTTCCCTCTAGATGCCGTGTTGCCGTCGCCGAGTCGGGAGCTCGGAGGAGGGCGTTCGTCCAGCCCCGGCCCCTGTGAGGACGCAGTCTCCTCCCCGTCATGGCCACGTGGGATCCATAAAATCATGGATGGACCGCGGAAACCCCCCGAACGGAGACCGGACGTCGGGTGTAAGAGTGCAGGGGAGCCGTTTAGTGCGGTAGGGCCCTAAAAACATCCTTGGGTTCGTGGTTCGCAGTCGCGGACCAATCCCATATACCCCGCGTGCCCCATAGGCGCGTGGAACTCGTAGAAGTTTCGGCCCCGGAACGAAAAAAAATAAAATGGAAAATAAATCTATACTAATATTATAAAGAGGAAAGATTTGTTTGTTTGTTTGTTTCGAATAGGCTCTGAAACTACTGGACCGATTTGAAAAATTATTTTTCCATTAGAAGCCGACATTGTCCCTGATGAACATAGGCTACTTTTTTAATTTATTTTTTTATTTTTTATTTTTGGTTTCATGTGTGTTTTAATGTTTCCGAAGCGAAGCGTGGGCGGGTCGCTAGTTTGTTTATAAAAGGATGAATCTTCAACAGCTCAATGCAGTATTTCAAGTGTAAGCAAAAAGTTAAGCACTACATTGCAGAGGCCCAACTTTGAGTGTAGTACTGCCTCTCTGTGGACTTTGGCTCTAATGTACCACCGTCTACTCCTATTTGACATAAAATGGCGCAATTTAGATTGTCATTAATCGTAAACGCTATGGTGCCCTCTGTATTTTGAACTGATGTACCATGGGAAATGTTTTAAAGAATTGTTTGAGATGATCCCATCATATCTGTTGTTCTCACAGTTGAATCAGAGTCATTCATATCTTAGACAAAAAATCTGCTATGAGAAAATAGTTTATATCTGACCAGACATGGGATAACCAAGAGAAAAGAACTGAAGATCCAAAATACGACGGAGGCACAACAACAAAACTTGTAACTGCTCAAATTGATAACAACAGAGTGTGGGAAGGACAAAAACCTCTTTATAGAAAATAACTGTGGAGAGGCATTCCCAAAAATACCAAGCTCTTTCAAGAGCGGTAGGCAGCGGCTTGGCTCTGCCCTTGGCATTGCTGAAGTCCATGGGCGACGGTAACCACTCACCATCAGGTGGGCCGTATGCTCGTCTGCCTACAAAGGAATAAAAAAAAAAGATCTTTTCTTTTACAAGATCCGCAGAATAACTCGCCATTTTAAACCACACTATTGGGCGGCGGAAAGGGGAATCCGATCAATGATCTTGGAAAGGTAGTAGAGCGTTGGAAAGAGTATTGCAAGGAACTGTACTGTTGTATAAGGCTCCAGAATCTGACAACACTATTCAAGTAAAATTATGCGGTACATCCTTAATAGCCATATACAGAATGACAAATTCCGCAGCAACAGGCTGGCCTTATAAAATACAAAGGGTCTAGTGAACCAAACAAACACATGAATCTCATTACAGAAAAGTGCTACAGATTTAATACCCCAGTCCCCAGTGCATAATAACGGGCAATGTACATAAGCTCGTTTGCTTTTTGAAGGAAAAAAAATCGGTTATCTGTAAAGTCGGTTTACTGACGATAGTTGAACGTGACAACGTCATAAGAAAATACTGATGTAATGGTTTTTTACTCATCGTGAAATAGTTCTGTTAACTTATTGTTATAGTTTTGTCAATTATAGCATAACCTACAATCGCTGCACGAGCGGACGGATGCTATTTATTTTAATGATGAAAGCACAAATATTCGACAAATATATCACTGAACATAATATATTTAATATCGAAAGTATCATTACCTTTACGCCGCCATTATCGTTGCTATAAACAATTGACACCACATTGTCATTCACTTTTCACTGAACTTCATACTGGACGAAAACATGTAAAATATGTGTTATTGTATAGCAGCTGTCCACGCGGATGCATCGCTCACTCAAGTAGGAGAGAGACAGATGTCGAACGCTGCCGAACGCGGAGGCCGCTTGTGCCTCTTTGTCGCTCGTTGCGCGCTCTCGCTTGCATTTTAAGCCTTAAATGGAGCGCCTCAGAGCGAGGTAACGCCGCATGAGTCATGTTTTTTCGTGCGTGCAGCCGGCTCCATCGAATTATAAGACGTTGTCACGTCAAAAAAGTTGTAGTGTTATTTAGGTACTATATGATTTTAGAGATCTCGATTTGTTATTCATTGTCTAATTTGGTTTGTTGCAGATGTTGACGACCGCAGATAACCTATATGAAATTAATTTGCTAGGCTTAATTAAACTACGAACTGAAAAGCTCTGAATTTCATTGATATTGTTGTAATTTTTTGTCATTGTATTTGGGATCTAATTACTAAATAAATGTAAGTGGTATTTATTTCAGACTTTTATTTACTACACATATAAACAAATTTATAACAAAATCCCCTAAATTCAATTTAATACCTCTGTGGGTAAGCGCGTAATATATAATTTGATTAATTATTTACCTAATTATTCAATTTTTAACTGATTTTCTTTAATATTAATAATTAATTGATTTGAGTCAAGTGTAAGAGGGAGATAGAGAGACAGAGATACAGAGAAGTCAATATATCCTAGTACATGTCTCACTCAGTCTCATGCGCGTGGATAATGCCCTCGCGCTCTTACCCACAGAGATATTAAATTGAATTTAGGGGATGATTGGCCCCTTGGATCGGTCTGTCTTTTTGTAAGAGGCTTTAAAATAGTTGTCTGGTGGACATATATATTTAGTCTGGCCATAAATACTGTAACAATTAAAAATAAAAAAAAATCTATTGCAAATAACATTTATTACTTTGACAGTCTGTTAGTTTAATACATAAATATAAAACAATTTAAAGTATAAAAAGGTTATTCGAAGTGGTCTCCATTGGCTGCAATACAGTCCTTTAAACGTTGAGGCCAGTTATCAACAGAAGCACGCACTCTTTCCATGGGAAAATTTTTCACTGCCAATCGTACGGATTGTTTTAGGGACTCCAAATTATCATGGCGTTTAGAGCAATCCGTACTCTCTAAAACTGACCATAAATCATAATCCAGCGGATTAAGATCGGGACTAGACGACGGCCAGTCTTCAGCTCTGATGAAGTCCGAAACGTGCGTTTTCAACCAAGACACAGACTAAGACCAAGACAACAATCTTACTGGTCGTGGAATCAGAGGGTATCTATGGCTTAGTTCGACAAGGAGAGTGACCGGTGCTTGAAGAGCCTAAAAGCTTTGAGAGAGGATTTGAGGATCTGACATGTTTCAGGCGACTGTGGCTTTGCTTTGCCCCGTCGCCTGGGTCGGATATGTAATTAGCGACAGCCACGATAAGAGGGCTATCGTGTACCTCATGCTACCTTACGATACTTACGTATCGGTTCTAACCTTAGACCGTCGTGAAGATCAATATTCCTCACGTACCACGATGCTCCGACGGCTATCCTACAGTAACTGAATTGGATGATATGCTGTCTTTTGATGGCGTGCATTGCTATGCGGATGACAGCACGGGGGATGCGCGATATATCGGCCATCAGAGTTTATCTCGAAGCGTGGTGCAACGGAGACGATCAAAACTTGTGTCTGAAATGGAGAACTCTCTGGGGCGAGTCTCCGACTGGGGTGGGATGAGTTCAATTGGGAAAGAAAGACCCCTTTATCATGGTGCCGCAATTCCAAGGAGTATCCCTGCATCTTGTGAGTCCGCACGAATAGGTACCACCGCCTCGCCTATTTCTGCCGTGAAGCGGTAAGATGTTTCGGTTTGAAGGGTGGGGCAGCCGCTGTAACTAAACTTGAGACCTTAGAACTTATATCTCAAGGTGGGTGGCGCATTATTTACGTTGTAGATGTCTATGGGCTCCAGTAACCACTTAACACCAGGTGGGCTGTGAGCTCGTTCACCCACCTAAGCAATAAAAATAAAGAAATAAAACATTCCACGAGTATCGGGATACTTGGGTTAGACATTTCGAGCGATGTCCAGTTTCGGAGTCATTTGGAAGGCAAAGCTAAGTTGGCGTCCAAAATGCTGGGAGTCCTCAACAGAGCGAAGCGGTACTTCACGCCTGGACAAAGACTTTTTCTTTATAAAGCACAAGTCCGGCCTCGTGTGGAGTACTGCTCCCACCTTTGGGCCGGGGCTCCTAAATACAAGCTACTTCCATTTGACTCCATACAGAAGAAGGCCTTTCGGATTGTCGATAACCCCATTCTCACGGATCGTTTGGAACCTCTGAGTCCGCGGAGGGATTTCACTTCTCTCTGTATTTTGTACCGTATGTAACACCCCCAGTTTGAGCCCCGTGAGCTCACCTACTGGCTCGGTGAATCTAGAATAGCCCCTCGAGGTTACTAAAATAGATAGGAAAAATAATAAAAAATGCTCAATGCAAATAACGTTAACCACAACACAAGTGTCGACTATATAGTTCTGTGTCATAAATTCAAAGGACCACAAGTTTTAAACGTACTAGCGACCCGCCCTCGCTTCGCAAACTGTAATTTATTATTAATTTCTCCACTATTTAATGGATGTTATTGTACATATAAACCTTCCTATTCAATCACTCTATCTATTAAAAACAACCGCATCAAAATCCGTTGCGTAGTTTTAAAGATTTAAGCATACATATGGACAGACAGATATAAGGACAGAGAAAGCGACTTTGTTTTATACTATGTAGTGATTTAGCTTTTGCCCGCGACTTCGTCTGCGTGGAATACTTTGGTAATGCTAAATTTTATCCACGACTACGTAGAAGGTGAAAATATTTTTTTTTTCATATAGGTATCTTCTGTTAGAATGTTAACACGTTCACTGCCCATGACCCACCTGCGGGTCATTTTGGGTTGGAATAATCAAAGCAAAAAGGGTATAGATATTGCTGATCAGTTAGCTATCTGTAACTCACTAGTTTGTAAAACATGCATCTGGTATACGAAGATTGCAGCTGAGCTTATTTCGATAGCAGTTATAAATTCGCTACTTATTTTCAATGACATAAATGAAAACAACAAATTAACAGTTTTGAGGGGGCATGAAATTATTACAAAACTGCTATTGGGAATCGAGGAACCAGGGCCTTCACGTGGAATATCACTGGCATCACCTTCACCTGCATCATCCACATCCTCATCTACATTCACCAGAAGAAGTTCAATTACTAGAGAGGTCAAGTTGATAAAATTAGAAAGGCATTTGAATGGCAGAATCTACCGAAAAAGGTGCAGTGGATGTCATAAAAAATTGAAAGACGAAGGTCGTTCAGTTACTGAGGCACGTCTAAAATAAAAAATAAAAAAATGTGAGCCGTCACGGGACGCCTAGCAGATGTGAAACATCGACATTATTTTGTAAAACTAATATGCAGAAAAGAACAGATTGTGATAGGAACTAAATATGTCATAATGATAAAATAAAATATTACGAAAAAATAATTTGTTTTCAAGTAAAACACAGGTTATGTGTACTGTAGTAAACGACACTGTATACACTACGGAGTATACACTATAGGTATCCGAGCTCAGTGTAGCGAGAGAGATGGCTTAAAGCCGGATCGAGTGGGAGAGAATCGCACAGTCGATTGCGCATGGCGACGCGTCGCCACGCCAGAAATCGGTTTTACGCGCGGCTATAGATGTTTCACATCAAAAAGACAGACACAGAATGCCTTTTCTGCAAGAAACCCCTGTGTCTTGCATATTTTAAAGAGCTATTTAAAGTATCAAAATCACGCTTCAAAAGAGGACGTTATCAATTCGACCACCATTTTTTCATCTATGTATGTTCACCGATTTCTCGAGAATGCTTGTACCAATTCTTATCACTGTTTTCTTTTTTTTTTGGTTGAAAGATTAGACTCCCCGAATGGTTCTGTAATCATCAGGATCAGGATCTGATGATGGGATCTTAGGAAATCGAGAAAAATCTACAATTTTCAAAGCCTCTCTTGAAGTTATTTGAGTGTTTCTTATCCTTCTTACTGTGTTGCCGCGCATCGGCATGCGCCTTGTACATCATTATTACGCGCATGATCATTACTTTGAGCATTAATGTGTATCTTTTAAGATATTAATATATAATAATAATAAATAAACAATTACTAACAATCACGCCACGTTAACTGGTCCCGTGTTAAGTTCGTAAATAACTTGTGTTATAGGTACCAGATAACGGAAATAAATGTAAGATTTTTATTATACACATACATATATTTAATACACATCCATAACCCTGGAAAATACATTTATATTTATCATACAAATATCTTCCCTTGGCGGGATTCGAATCCGCGACCCCCTTATGTAGTGACCATGTCACTTACCACTACACCAGACGGCCGTTGAATATTATCTATATTAAACTATATTATCTATCTTCATTGAAATCAAATGACCTAAAGGGCAAATTTCTTTTATGTTAAGTACTTGTAACGAATAACATATTTATTTGCATAAGGATTAATTTTAATATCATCTTTATAAAAACACCACCAATAACACTATTTTAGAACAAACTTGGTTAGCATAAAAAAGGTTACAGTGAGTCAACCTTAAAATATAGACATGCTATCGCGGACTTTTTTTTAGAACTTTTATAAAAGAGAACAATTCTGTCATACATTTTTCTGCAGAGCACGGAACGAGTTTTCGAAAGAATAAAAAAAGGACAGAACCGATTTTGAAACATTATTAGTACTCCGCTCGTATTGCTTAGCGTGACGTAGGCCATAATAGCCTTCCTCAATAAATGAACTATTTAACACAAATATTTTTTATATCGTTCCAGTAGTTCCAGAGATTAGCCTGTTCAACCAAACAAACTCTTCAGCTTTTGAAATATTCAGTATAGATAACAATAAAGACAAGGGTTATTTACAATCGCTTTTCTCGATACGTGTCCTTGATCTATGGTTTACTCGAAGTGAAAATAAAAACAAACAAATTTGTGTACGGTATATTAACAGATAAGTATAAATTGTATGCCACAAGCGTTTTTCGTGGTGGTGTCCTTTCAACTTTATGTAGTGGCTGTATTTTTTCTCTGTCGCCATCGATGCTATTCTTAGTCCCGTTGCTCTTCGGTCTTCATTTATGTGGATGTTATTTTTGATTCATGATTTCTAAAAAATGAAAAATAAATTTTAAAAGGACATTATATTGACACATGAACTTGGTTCTTTCTTATTCTAAGCATCTTAGGGGACATAACTATCCTATACCTACGAAACAAATAATATTGCAATAGTAAAGAGGATCGTGTAGTCGTATTTTTTAAGAGATAATATAAACCAGAATTATTTATTATAAACTCACTTGTATTTTTTTTGGCTTCAGTCTCCATCCCTATCCGTTGTCGCATTAGGCTTGTTAGTTTCCATGTTGGGAAGGTATTTTTAACCTTTACTCAGTTTCTTCTTAATGTAGCTGTCAGTAAAGAAGCTTGGCTTCTTCTCTATCTTTTTACAAGAAGCTTTACCAATCTTCGCTTTCTGGTTTTTGGGGCTTTATCGTCTCCAGCATCCATTGTTTTGTCTTACTTCTTCAGTTTTCTTTCTTCGTCTTTCAGCTTGACATCGTTGCTATTCTGTTTTCTCTTAGTCTTCACTTTTCTTAATTTCCTGCCAGTGTTTTTTCTTCATCTTCACTCTTGTTTTTCTGTTCATATTCTATACCCCTTTACGTTCAGTTTCTCTATTTTACTTTATATCCAATTTCTCTTCGCCTTTTATCTTCATCTTCTGTCTGGACCTCCACACGATGCTGTTTAGACTGTGACTGACTTTTTGTTTATGTTTCTTTAATTCTCGTTATATCTTGTCCATTACTTAAATCTTCACTCCACCAGCTCAATCATCTCGTTCATCTCTTCTCGTAATCAGGCAATTTTTTGTTGGTCATCATGCCATCGCGCTTCTTTTCTTCGTTTTCATTCCTCTCCAATTTTCTTTTAGGCACCATCGCTTAAGTAATTTCATATTTTTTCTTCGTCCCCACTGTCTTCCTTCTTCAGCTTCTAGTCGCAGTCTTCCTTCTTCAGCTTCTAGTCGCAGTCTTCCTTCTTCAGCTTCTAGTCACAGTCTTCCTTCTTCAGCTTCTAGTCGCAGTCTTCCTTCTTCAGCTTCTAGTCGCAGTCTTCCTTCTTCAGCTTCTAGTCGCAGTCTTCCTTCTTCAGCTTCTAGTCGCAGTCTTCCTTCTTCAGCTTCTAGTCGCAGTCTTCCTTCTTCAGCTTCTAGTCGCAGTCTTCCTTCTTCAGGTTCTAGTCGCAGTCTTCCTTCTTCAGCTTCTAGTCGCAGTCTTCCTTCTTCAGCTTCTGTCGTATTTCTTACTTTTTGAATGTTATTGTTAATTTAGTTTGCTATTGAAACGTGTTTAATTGTAGTGACAAAGGGAAGACGAACAGGCGCGACGGACGGACGGACGGACGTAATTGCTCAATAAGCCTCTTCTTTGGGTCTTCTTTCTTCAACTCTTGCAGCTCTTGGGGTCTTCTTTCTCAACCTCTGGCAGCTCTTGGGGTCTTCTTTCTTCAACTCTTGCAGCTCTTGGGGTCTTCTTTCTTCAACTCTTGCAGCTCTTGGGGTCTTCTTTCTTCAACTCTTGCAGCTCTTGGGGTCTTCTTTCTTCAACTCTTGGGGTCTTCTTTCTTCAACTCTTGCAGCTCTTGGGGTCTTCTTTCTTCAACTTCTGGCAGCTCTTGGGGTCTTCTTTCTTCAACTTCTGGCAGCTCTTGAGGATCTTCTTTCTTCAACCTCTGGCAGCTCTTGGGGATCTTCTTTCTTCAACCTCTGGCAGCTCTTGGGGTCTTCTTTCTTCAACTCTTGCAGCTCTTGGGGTCTTCTTTCTTCAACCTCTGGCAGCTCTTGGGGATCTTCTTTCTTCAACCTCTGGCAGCTCTTGGGGATCTTCTTTCTTCAACTCTGGCAGCTCTTGGGGATCTTCTTTCTTCAACTCTGGCAGCTCTTGGGGTCTTCTTTCTTCAACCTCTGGCAGCTCTTGGGGATCTTCTTTCTTCAACTCTTGCAGCTCTTGGGGATCTTCTTTCTTCAACTCTTGCAGCTCTTGGGGTCTTCTATCTTCAACTCTGCAGCTCTTGGGTCTTCTTTCTTCAACTCTGGCAGCTCTTGGGATCTTTCTTCAACCTCTTGCAGCTCTTGGGATCTTTCTTCAACCTCTTGCAGCTCTTGGGGTCTTCTTTCTTCAACTCTTGCAGCTCTTGGGGTCTTATTTCTTCAACTCTTGCAGCTCTTGGGGTCTTCTTTCTTCAACTCTTGCAGCTCTTGGGGTCTTCTTTCTTCAACCTCTGGCAGCTCTTGGGGGTCTTCTTTCTTCAACCTCTGGCAGCTCTTGGGGGTCTTCTTTCTTCAACTCTTGGGGGTCTTCTTTCTTCAACTCTTGCAGCTCTTGGGGATCTTCTTTCTTCAACTCTTGCAGCTCTTGGGGTCTTCTTTCTTCAACTCTTGCAGCTCTTGGGGTCTTCTTTCTTCAACCTCTGGCAGCTCTTGGGGATCTTCTTTCTTCAACTCTGGCAGCTCTTGGGGATCTTCTTTCTTCAACTCTGGCAGCTCTTGGTGTCTTCTTTCTTCAACCTCTGGCAGCTCTTGGGGATCTTCTTTCTTCAACTCTTGCAGCTCTTGGGGATCTTCTTTCTTCAACTCTTGCAGCTCTTGGGGTCTTCTTTCTTCAACTCTTGCAGCTCTTGGGGTCTTCTTTCTTCAACTCTGGCAGCTCTTGGGATCTTCTTTCTTCAACCTCTTGCAGCTCTTGGGATCTTCTTTCTTCAACCTCTTGCAGCTCTTGGGGTCTTCTTTCTTCAACTCTTGCAGCTCTTGGGGTCTTCTTTCTTCAACTCTTGCAGCTCTTGGGGTCTTCTTTCTTCAACTCTTGCAGCTCTTGGGGTCTTCTTTCTTCAACTCTTGCAGCTCTTGGGGTCTTCTTTCTTCAACCTCTTGCAGCTCTTGGAGTCTTCTTTCTTCAGCCCCTTGCAGCTCTTGGAGTCTTCTTTCTTCAGCCCCTTGCAGCTCTTGGAGTCTTCTTTCTTCAACCTCTCGGTGTCTTCTTTCTTCAACCTCTCGGTGTCTTCTTTCTTCAACCTCTCGGTGTCTTCTTTCTTCAACCTCTCGGTGTCTTCTTTTTTGCAACTCTCGGTGTCTTCTTTCTTCAACCTCTTGCAGTCTTCTTTC
This sequence comes from Bombyx mandarina, assembly GCF_030267445.1. Classification (NCBI taxonomy): domain Eukaryota; kingdom Metazoa; phylum Arthropoda; class Insecta; order Lepidoptera; family Bombycidae; genus Bombyx; species Bombyx mandarina. The sequence goes on along the minus strand of NC_143231.1, from coordinate 7,220,787 downwards.
TTCAACCTCTTGCAGTCTTCTTTCTTCACCTTCTCCCAGTCTTCTTTCTTCACCTTCTCCCAGTCTTCTTTCTTCACCTTCTCCCAGTCTTCTTTCTTCACCTTCTCCCAGTCTTCTTTCTTCACCTTCTCTCCCAGTCTTCTTTCTTCACCTTCTCCCAGTCTTCTTTCTTCACCTTCTCCCAGTCTTCTTCCTTCTCCTTCTCCCAGTCTTCTTCCTTCACCTTCTAACAGTTTTCTTCCTTCACCTTCTAACATTTTTTTTCCTTCTCAGCATCTACTCGCAGTCTTCCTTCTTCAGCATCTAGTCGCAGTCTTCCTTCTTCAGCATCTAGTCGCAGTTTACCTTCTTCAGCTTCTAGTCGTAGTCTTCCTTCAGCTTCTGGTCGTAGTCTTCCTTCTACAGCTTCTTACAGTCTTCTTCCTTCACCTTCTAACAGTTTTCTTCCTTCAACTTCTAGCAGGCTGCTATATTCAGCTTCTTCCCGTTTTTAATCGGTATCTTCATGTTGCAGTTTCAACTTCTTTACGTAGTCCGAGTATCGCTATTCATCATCATGCCGGTTGCCGTTGCCTTTTTGGATGCTTTTATTTCATGATTAATTTTCGTCTTCCTCAATCTTCTTTCTTCAACTACCTCAGTTAGATATCCCCGTAGTTCTTTTTTCTCTTGGGATTTATTTTGGGATAATCTTTTCTGGTTTTTACATTCTCTTAATTCAGTCTTCTTTCACATTCTTCATATTGTCTTCTCTTCTCTGCCCCTTACTGCAATATTAAAAATAAAATTACTAAAATATTACAAACGAAAACTATTTTAGTATTGTTTCTGAATAAGACAGAAGTCTTTATGAGAACATAAAGTAAATATTATTTGGGAAGCAATATCAATAACGGTAAGCCTAAAGTTTAAGGTTAAGACTCACCTTTTTTTCGTTATTAAATGACTCGATTGCAATTTTTCCAACTAAAATTATCATCCTATATATTATATTTCGACTTCGCCATTTTAATTTCATGATATTCGACTATATTTGTTCAAAAATCTTCAACTTATTATGTATTCACACTTTTCTCATGTACTTCAGTCACATTTACGTAAGTGTAGATCACATCTAATTTAATCCAATCTACACTACAGGCAACTTTCTGTTACATTCTGGTACCGGTATTGCAGACATATCTAATTAATTATATTCTGTAAACTGCATCCATTTCAAACAGAGCATCATAGCAGCCAATTGAGAGAATATCGATTTGTTAATGTTATCCTGAATTATGGTTTCTCTTCCAAACTATTTTAAAAGACGAAGTTGTTTCAGTCTGGAAAAAATTTAGTCACAGATACCTACTAGCCTAAATTGATGTATTTAACACAGAATTAGACATTTCCATCTACATTCTTTTCCATCATCTCATAGTTCTAGAATTTTTAAATTAAATTACATTATATTTCTACTCTAAAATTGTGTATTGTGTTTTAGATAAGAAGCTATTTTATAATCATGCTGTTAGAAAATAATTAGTAAAACCTGAAAATTAAAGAACATATTCCACATTTTCAATTTCGAACAAAATATAATTCACATTTTTTTACAAAAAAATGCATCATGCATGTCACGCTTTCTGAATGATTTCAATTCATATGCCTTCGGTTTCATTTAAAGGTTATTTATAATTAAATTTTTCTAGATGATAAATCTGAAATAAAATAGTCTACTTCCAAAACAAAAATGTGTACATAAAAAGAAATGAAAATTACGTTTACCTTTACCATTACATAGGGTAAAAAAATTTCATCTCAAAGCAGCATGTTATTTAACAAATCGGCAACAAAGCGTGCTTCCGTTTGACCCATTATATCATGCAAAAAATTTATAGACAACATACGTCAACATCTTATAAACAAAAATTTACAATAAAAAGCAACAGTACTTACAATCTTTGACTGGCCGAAATAATATTACAATTACGTTACATATTATTATGTTGGATAGCACAAAATATTTTTATAATTATTTACCAACTTTTCCTCTTAAGTTCCGTTTCTGATTAGGGATAACAATTTCCTTTCCTAGTTCTTATCTACTAATGTTGTTAATCAAAAAATCTGTATCATAATAGTTTATTTTGACATCTGAAATACCCTGCTTTTTTTAAAATAAATGGTAAATGTTAAAGCATACCGATTTTGACATCACGTCGGGCTAGATCTATTTCTAGTTGGATTTTTTATCACATCTGAAAATTGAATCCGTCTCGCAGGCAACGTGTCCAAGCAATATTCTAATAGTGAAAAACGTAGTCACTACTAAACTGTATTGATGAGATCGTTCTCGATTTACTTGCTTCAAATTACCGCTACTTATCACTTATCCACATAGTTGAAATCAAATCCTTGGTATCAATCTGAAAAAAGCGAAACATCCCGCGTCTCCGACACGTATGACCTAAGCTCCACAGTGAGAAAAAGCACATACAGGTGCTGCCATGCTGGTTCCTTCACCTAAGTTTCAGTTCGGTTATTTCAGAACAATCTATGGAAGTGAACCCAGGGGTACGGAAAGTAAAATGATGTGCATACATCCAAATGCCTGCATTCTAGAAAATCTCAGATTTCAAAGTAGCTTCATCTACGAAATGCTAATAATGGTTCCATGCATACCTTCAAACACTGTAGTAATATTTGCTTACAAAAAAGAAAATTCGTTTTTGCTTCGTATTGGTTGTGAGTTAACGATTCGCAGAGAGGCTTAAGTGATCCGGTGAAACTCCTTTTCTTAGTAGATCGTAGAAATTCCTTGCGTGACTTGCTTATCTTTGCTGTTTGGTAGTATGAAAGTGACGAATTTGTTGTCGGTTCTGCAATAAATCTGAATTTTGCCCCTTCATGACCTGTATTACCTAACTAGGAAGTGAATAATGCAACCTCTTCTGGTTTCCATTATCAATTACGATTGATATAAACTCAGTGTTCTTAGTTATCGTTTTAAGTCAAGAGGATGAAAACTTAAGCGAACCTGCTTAAAATAAAATTCCGCAAATAGGAATTTGTAAAGCCATGCAATTTTTAAAAAAAAAATCCTTCCATTTGTCTTATATTTCAAGAAACTTTCGTTTTTAATTTGGCAGGTTAATCTGAAATATTTTTATTAAAACACCAAAACAATAGTTGTGAAAACAATTAATTTACACATACCTTCCATTGCTGGGTGAGCAAGTTATGTAATAAAATTATGTACAAATCATTATACTATTGGTTTTACATATTTACTAATAAACTTAAAACATGATATCAGTTAAACAAGCTTTGAATGCTCTGCTATATGTGATAAAAACTGCAATAAAATTAAGCAATAAGGATGTTCAATTAATCAAACGTGCATACCTGCAATTGTAATGTTTTTTCCTACTCATGTATTAATTAAGCTCAGTGTCTAGACACAATGCGCCGTCTGAATAACATAATTGGTGCCCCTATTAGTTGTTCCGTGAGCGTAAAAGTTCTGTTTTGTTTAACAAATTGACATTCATCTGTACAAAATAATATTAACGAGCACCAACGCCAAAGCTTAACGCATCTCATACACAATGTTTAAATGCACACTAGAATAATGACGATAGACAAAAACTGACAAGCTTAGTGCCTAGGTTATTAAAATTAGTTAAAAGATAATTACAATTCAGTTAGAAGCCCTTTCTGGTTGCGGTTATTTAAAGCTCTCTCCTATTTAATAACTACATTGCAACGCACCAAATCTTGCATTTACGCTTACCCGCACTTTTCTTTATAATGATTATGAAATTAGAACTAAAACACTTAGTCTGCAAAGAACCAAAACTATCCTGGTATGTAAACAAACATAAGTTCTCTATTGTTTAATCCCATTGAATTTGTGGAAACGTTCGTTTATTTTTATTAGTTTTCAATATATTTTTTCACTAAAATCATATCAATGATCCATTGTTTTGTTCCTTGTTGTAAAGTTATATTTTTCTTTTAAATTCAAATCTGAAAAAAATAAACAAAATCCTGCGTCCGAAGACGACCTACTTGACTGTTGTCTTAAGTGTCGAATGTTTTCCTTCACCCGTTCCCTTTCGGGTCGCTATTAACTTTAAATGGAATGTTCTAATGTTCGCATACCTTGCAAATCTCTCGTGGAATAAGAAACTTTCAACGTCTGTATCAGTTCAATTTTGTTTTCAAAGTAAGTAGGTACCTATTGTTGAATTTTGGATCGCAACTAGAGATTCTGAAAGATTAAAAAGAAAAATCCGCCCCTAGGACGGGGTGACCTAAACATCCGTAATTTTAGCAGACGCAACTTATTAATATTATCTTAATTTTACAATTATGTTTCATTAAAAATTATAAGCATACCCGCTCTTAATTTAGAAATGGTTTCTGTTTTCCACTGAATTTATCATCAAATCTTAAATAAATAAATCCTTCTCGAAGACGATGCGTCCCGGCAACAAAATCTTGAAGCGTGCAGCGATCACACTATGTGGTTACTGTTTGTATCACTTTTATTATAATTCCGTTTTCATTGAGTGAAGTTTGCTTTTGGTTTTTATCCATTTTTTTTTGTAACATATATACATTCATTATGATAAGTTGCTTGATGAAGCTATTTCAAATTATTGTTCTGAAAAAACTCAAAATATTTTGCGCTCGGGACGCGCGTTACCTAACCTCCATGGCTAAGAAATCTTAAATAAATAAATATCTGTATTTTATTTAAGCTGTAAGAGTGCCGATTTATAATTTTGCGATTCACTTATTACGTATTATATAAATCGAAATTGAATAATTAGAGTATAGATAAATAGTGGTTTCTTGAATAAAATTTACCTTATTGTAAAATGTTCGTTCAGTACAAAGTCATTCGTTTTGATTAATAGCTCGTAGTTTGAAACTTTCAAGTTTACAACGATTTCTCGGGAAGTGAAGTCAGTGTCTCTATATCATTCTTTAAGATGGTAATTTGTTGACATTCAATTCTTAATTTCTAAATTTTTCGTTAACTCTGAAAAAATGGAAGCTTTCTCGACGGGTACCAATACGTAGCGTAGGATTAAGAAGCGAATTACGTTCTCTTCTGTTTGCAGTTATATTATTACGATTATTATAAATTCATACCATGTTATCTACGCTGTTACAGTTTTACATCAAGCAGTTCAGTAATATAAATTGAATATCGTGTGGTGCCACACTACCACTATTTAGTTTCGTATTAATTAATCTTATTAATATTTCAATTTGGCGTTAATAGAGTTCATAAATCTGAAATAAATTAGTAGACACCAAAAGAAAAATGCGATTGAAATAATTAATCGTTACGTACCTCCCCTGGTTATGACAATCTAATACGATCAGCAAAAACATTTCCAACCAGTACAGTTATTAATGTAATTAGCTAAACACTAAAAATCCCTTTCAGTCAATTCAATACTCAGATGTGCTTCGTCGGGAATTAAATACTAAGATAATTTCAAATTATTTAACGTGCATTTCAGCAAGATATTTTTCGTTCGAGAATCACTAATGATACCACACAGCTAGCACACAACGCGTCGTCCAGAAATATGATTTCCACAGTGTCCCCAACGCAGGCTATGAGTTTAGTGTCAAAGTACATCCACACCACGTTTATCTGCGCACAAATAGTTAACGAACACGGGCGCTAAAGAGCAGCACGATATATACAGACAGCAACTATACGACCTTTATTTAAAAACCGATGCATAGTAGCATGCAAAAATCGTAGACATTAAACAAAAAAAAAAAATTACATCCCATCTTTTAACAGACAAGTTTGTCGAGTTTCATTTTAATCTTAAGCAAGCACCTTCTTGTTGCTTCAATTCTTTAATCATGCTTCATCAAATAGCGAAACTTTGCGAAATTTTACCTTCTACACCAGAGCGATAACTTCATTTATTTCCAACAAGGTCAATCATGTTCGTTTATCTTTGTTCAGACTTAAGTGTGTCTTGAAGCTTTGAATTAATTCCACCCCGCCCAAAAGTGTAAACTTCCATCTACCTCACAATCTTTGTTAATAGAATCAATTTATACAACTTTACAATTTAGTTCAAATATGCAGTCAAATCTGTAAAAAAAAACAAGACGCTTGCCGCCTCTAGAACGGCGTGACCTAACCTCGCACCACAATAGTAATTGTAAAACCAAATATTATCAAATATTTATCGGAAATAGTTACTATTATTCTAAATTCATACCATTCATTAATTCTACGCAGTCACCACAGTATAATTTTTTTATGTTGATTCGTGGATTACTTTCTCACAATGTTATTTTTGTAGAACAGTCCAGCTTTTTTTTTGTTACAAATGTAGCAAATTATATTTTCGTAACATTCCAAAATCTTCGTTTGTTATTTTCTTGTTGTCTCGATTATTCACATGCAGCTTTGAAACGCTGGAAATCAAACAAAGCTATCCGTCGCTAGGACGAGGTGCCAATATCTGGCGTCGGTATGTTTAGGCAGGCAAAAAAGGCTTAGGCCATTTTTCCAATTATATTAACACTTCATAAATATACTGCAGCAATTCTCGAATGATATAATATTTATTCACTTACGAGCTTCCCCTGCAGGCAACATTGTAGTCCGGATACAATAGTGGTCTTGTAACTGCGAAAAGTTGGTAAACAAGTTCGCCTCCGACGGTATGGACGTCCATACACGAATTTTTATATCACAAATATAATTTATTGTGTGTTTTATCCAATGCCACTGTTTATTAATGTATTTTGTACAATAACGTTGGCAACATACCACCGCCCCCACGTGTCGCTGCAGTCGCGGCATATTGTGCCGCAATGTGCCGCCATATCTGTAAAAGTCAACACCTGCCTCTCGGAGGTCGTGACCTAACTTATCCCATCTACATTCACTTTTTATACTCTCTGATATTGTCCAATTATGCAATTGTATCAATCAGAGGTTTGCAGATGTAGCGTGGTTTTATGCATTCTATAATCCGACAGCAAAAATTTCCACTATCATATAACTATCATGTTTTATTCATATTTTCCAGTAAAGTTGCGATACCTTTGGTGAGCGCTACTTCACAGCTGGGCTCGTGGTGTTGCCTGTATCGTGAATGCTGTTATCTGGTGGTAGAATCTGCGAAGCACTGCGCTTGCCACACGCGGTTTGAGCCCCGTGAGCTCCCGTGAGCACACGTCAAGAAGCTGAAATAGCTGTGGGTAGGTTTGCGGTTGTGCAGCCGTCGAGCCTGCGAACTAAGCGCGTCCGCCTCGGAGACGGGTTAACCTAACATCATGGGTATGGCCGCACGATATTGTCATAAAACGAAATATATTTATTTTTGCAATACCTTGGACTACTATTGCTTATGTCCTCTTAGTCAAACTCGTTAGTCGTTAGATGTCGAAGCACTGGATCGTTGGATTTTTGTAATGTTTTCATATTGTTCTTTTTTATCTTCAATTGTCTTTCTCAAATTGTATCCTCCATATTCTTCTTCTCTAATCATACCTTTGTATCTGGAAATGTTACAGTGAAACATAACCCACTCCCGGGACGACGTAATCCACCAACAAAGTAAACTTCTTAGCTTTTTCATTTTTTTCAACAAATACTTTTTGCAATAGCTATGAACAAAAGTTACTCACGGAATCACCGCGCTCTATAGAGACTATCTTTTTTCGATATGTCTCAGCTCAGTAGTTACGGAATCTGCAAAAGGAAGAATCCGCCTCAAGGACGGTGTGACCTAACAGTGCGGCAATTATTTGTTCTACAATGATAGCTTAACTGCTTGCGTACCTTTCAATCAGAGAAAACTTTGTCCATCCAGACTTTTCCTTTTCAGTATCTCTTCAAGTCGATCAATTCAGGATCCAATAATTGTTTAAATCAACTTATTAGTATCTTTAGCAATTTTATTAGTTCTTTCATATTTTTGTCTCATCCTATGATGTAAAACAATCGTCAAGAGTATTTTCCTTCATAACGATGTCAAAGCTGCACTGACATCGTAACACGAATTTTCAGGCTTTGTCTCTAAATCTGCAAAAGAGAGTTTACACATGCCATTCTATGGCGTGACCTAACCATCTTGCAGATAGCTACAGAATCAACGTGCTGTATTAGTTCAATAAAAGTAATTTGCGATAATCATACCCTGCTGGGATGTCGCGTATATAACCACCAGTTCCATGTAGCAAATACTCCGATATATGACCTTGAAATCTGTAACAATCGAACAATCCGCCACGAGGACGGCGTGACCTAACATCCTGTTGTTCTTGTCAAAATATATTCGTTTCTCAAGTTCCTCTTTTGTAGCAAGCAACCTTTATATGTTTTTAGTCTTTATTCATAATATTTCAAATTTACCATATACTATTCCAATAGATTCAGACTTTTCTTGGTTTCATGCAATGCTTTTAACATACACATTTGCATACCTTTGAAGTTATAATATTTTCAACCGACGCCGCTTCCGTAGCAGTTATTCGTTATCCAGTTGCGTGTTCAAGTCTGAAGTCGGATCAGTTTCACCCAGCAGTCACCTCTCCATTGTTGCGAGTTCAAATCTGTAAATGTAACGAAACAAGCCGCCTCCAACAAACGGTGTGACCTAACATTTCTTTCTTTCCGTAAAAAGCATCTTTCTTCCTAACTTTTTGCAAGTTTTTATTACGTTTCGTGCAATTGACAGATGTTTTCATACCAATCGCAGAGTTATCAGGCTCGTAATTAAACTAGTTGTGTTGTTACGGCGCTTCTAGTAGTCGTTGTGTTTGATTAATCGTGCGGTCTGAAAAACAAAATAATCCGCGTCATAGGAGAGATGATCTACATACACTACAATAGGATTTTAGTGTTATAATTTTTTTAATTCTAGCAATGAAAAATATCCACTGCATACCTTCGTTAATTACAACTTATTCGTTAAATCAATCCGATTTCCTTAAGTGGTATCTGTCAATAGTTCAATATCCAATATGCAATTGTAAAGAAGCATCATTATTTCAAGCAAATATTTTACTCCTTGTTACAATCTTCTAATGCACATTACTTTATAACGTACATGCATCTACCACAATGACTTTTCAATTTGTTCACAGAGCTAATAATTCACTTTTAAAACCGCACAAACAATCTAAGCACGCTGTTTCAAGAATGCTGTGATCAAGAAAAGCATTTAAGAGCAAGTTAATTTCTTTATCCAGTCAAGCTAAAAATGTCCATATACCATTTTAATATTTCACGTAAGTACATACATTCGCTCTCATAGTAGAAATAAGTTTTTTTAGATACGCCTGGATCTGTATTTCGTTTCATATTAATTAATCTTAATAATATTTCAATTTGGCGTTAATAGAGTTCATAAATCTGAAATAAATTAGTAGACACCAAAAGAAAAATGCGATTGAAATAATTAATCGTTACGTACCTCCCCTGGTTATGAGAATCTAATTTAATTAAGTACTTTTGCAAATTACTACAGAAAATACATATCCAACCAGTATAGTTATTAATTTAATTAGCTAAACACTAAGCATCCCTTTCAGTCAATTCAATACTCACATGTGCTTCGTGGGGAATTAAATACTATGGTAATTTCAAATTATTTAACGTGCATGTGAGCAGCAACTTGTATTCCGTTCGAGAATCACTAATGATACCACACAGCTAGCACACAACGCGTCGTCCAGAAACATGATTTCCACAGTCCCGAATGCAGGCTATGAGTTTAGTGTCAAAGTACATCCACACCACGTTTATCTGCGCACAAATAGTTAACGAACACGGGCGCTAAAGAGCAGCACGATATATACAGACAGCAACTATACGACCTTTATTTAAAAACCGATGCATAGTAGCATGCAAAAATCGTAGACTTTAACAAAAAATAAAAATCACATCCCATCTTTGTACAGACAAGTTTGTCGAGTCTCATTTTAATCTTAAGCAATCACCTTCTTGTTGCTTCAATTCTTTAATCATGCTTCATCAAATAGCGAAATCTTTCGAAATTGTACCTTCTACACCAGCGCGATAACTTAATTTATTTCCAACTAGATCATTCATGTTTGTTCATCTTTGTTCAGACTGTCGTGAAACTTTGAATTAATTACGCCCCGGCCAAAACCGTAAACTTCCATCTATCTCACAATCTTTGTTAATCGTATCAATTTATACAACTTTACAATTTAGTTCAAATATGCAGTCAAATCTGTAAAAAAAAAAAACAAGACGCTTGCCGCCTCTAGAACGGCGTGACCTAACCTCGCACCACAATAGTAATTGTAAAACCAAATATTATCAAATATTTATCGGAAATAGTTACTATTATTCTAAATTCATACCATTCATTAATTCTACGCAGTCACCACAGTATAATTTTTTTATGTTGATTCGTGGATTACTTTCTCACAATGTTATTTTTGTAGAACAGTTTTTTGTTTACAAATGATATTTTTATAACATCCCAAAAGTTGTTCATGCGGAAAATTAAATTTCTTCGTTTGTTATTTTCTTGTCGTCTCGATTATTCACATGCAGCTTTGGAACGCTGGAAATGAAATAAAGCTATCCGTCGCTAGGAGGCTGCGCCAATATCTGGCGTAGATATGTTTAGGTAGGCAAAATAGGCCATTTTTCCAATTATATCAACACTTCATAAATATACTGCAGCAATTCTCGAATGATATAATATTTATTCACTTACGAGCTTCCCCTGCAGGCAACATTGTAGTCCGGATACAATAGTGGTCTTGTAACTGCGAAAAGTTGGTAAACAAGTTCGCCTCAAAGACGGCACAACGTCCATACACGAATTTTTATATCACAAATTAATGTGTTTTGTACCACCCCTCCCGCACGGCCGTGTCGCTGCAGTCGCGGCGTATTGTGCCGCAATGTGCCGCCATATCTGTAAAAAGTCAACACCTGCCTCTCGGAGGTCGTGACCTAACTTATCCCATCTACATTCACTTTTTATACTCTCTGATATTGTCCAATTATGCAATTGTATTAATCAGAGGTTTGCAGATGTAGCGTGGTTTTATGCATTCTATAACAGGACAGCAAGAATTTCCACTATCATATAACTATCATGTTTTATTCATATTTTCCAGTAAAGTTGAGATACCTTTGGTAAGCGGTACTTCACAGCTGGGCTCGTGGTGTTGCCTGTATCGTGAACGCCGTTATCCAGTGGTTGATTCTGCGAAGCGCTGCTCTTGTTAGGGCCAGTGCTAGCAACACTCCCGGTTGAGCCCGTGAGCTCCCGTGAGCTCTCTACACGTCAAGGAGAAGCTGAAATAGCTGTTGGGCCGCCGTCGAGCCTGCGAACTAAGCGCGTCCGCCTCGGAGACGGGTTAACCTAACATCATGGGTATGGCCGCACGATATCGTCATAAAACGATATATACTTATTTTTGCAATACCTTGGACTACTATTGCTTATGTCCTCTTAGTCAAACTCGTTAGTCGTTAGATGTCGAAGCACTGGATCTTTGGATTTTTGTAATGTTTTCATATTGTATTTTTGTATCTTCAACTGTCCTCAAATTGTATTTTCTTTATTCATCTTTTCCAAACGTACCTTTGCATCTGGAAATGTTACAGTGAAACCCCACTTGACAGCCCACTCCCGGAACGATGTAATCCACCAACAAACTAAACTTCTTAGCTTTGTTATTTTTTTCAAACAACACTTTTTGCAAAAGCTATAAATAAAAGTTACTCACGGAATCACCGCGCTCTATCGAGACTAACTTTTTTCGATATGTCTCGGCTCAGTAGTTACGGAATCTGCAAAAGGAAGAATCCGCCTCAAGGACGGCGTGACCTAACAGCAAGACGATTTTCTTGTTCTACGGTGATAACTTAACTGCTTGCGTACCTTTCAATCAGAGAAAACTTTGTCCATCCCGACTTTTCTTTTTAAGTTTCAGTATCTCTTCACGTCGATCAATTCAGGATCCAATAATTATTTAAATCAAATCATTAGTACATATCTTCAGCAATTTTATTAGTTCTTTCATATTTTTGTCTCATCCTATGATGTAAAACAATCGTCAAGAGTATTTTCCTTCATAACGATGTCAAAGCTGCACTGTACATCGTAACACGAATTTTTGGCTTTGTCTCTAAATCTGCAAAAGAGAGTTTACACATGCCATTCTATGGCGTGACCTAACCATCTTGCAGAGAACTATAGAATCAACGTGCTGTATTAGTTCAATGAAAGTAATTTGCGATAATCATACCCGGCTGGGATGTCGCGTATATAGCCACCAGTTCCATGTAGCAAATAATCAGATAGATGCCCTTGAAATCTGTAAAAATCAAACAATCCGCCACGAGGACGGTGTGACCTAACATCCTGTTGTTCTTGTCAAACTACATCCGTTTCTAGAGTTCCTCCTTTGTAGCAAGCAACCTTTGGGTTTTTAGTCTTTATTCATAATATTTCAAATTTACCATATACTATTCCAATAGATTCAGACTTTTCTTGGTTTCATGCAATTTAATGCTTTTATCATACATATTTGCATACCTTTGAAGTTATAATATTTTCAACAGACGCCACTTCCGTAGCAGTTATTCGTTATCCAGTTGCGTGTTCAAGTCTGAAGTCGGATCAGTTTCACCCAGCAGTCACCTCTCCATTGTTGCGAGTTCAAATCTGTAAATGTAACGAAACAAGCCGCCTCCAAAAAACGGTGTGACCTAACATTTCTTTCTTTCTGTAAAAAGCATCTTTCTTCCTAACTTTTTGCAAGTTTTTATTTACGTTTCGTGCAATTAACAGATGTTTTCATACCAATCGCAGAGTTATCAGGCTCGTAATTAAACTAGTTGTGTTGTTACGGCGCTTCTAGTAGTCGTTGTGTTTGATTAATCGTGCGGTCTGAAAAACAAAATAATCCGCGTCAAAGGAGAGATGATCTACATACACTACAATAGGATTTTAGTGTTATAATTTTTTTATTCTAGGAATGAAAAATATCCACTGCATACCTTCATCAATTAAAACTTATTCGTTACATCAATCCGATTTCCTTAAGTGGTAAGTGTCAATATTTCAGTATCCAATATACAATTGTAAAGAGACATTATTTCATTTGGTTAGCGTCTAGCAAATACTTTATTCCTTGTTTCAATCTTCTAATGCATTACTTTATAACGTACATGCATCTACCACAATGACTTTTCAATTTGTTCACAGAGCTAATAATTCTCATTTTAAAACCGCACAAACAATCTAAGCACGCTGCTTCAAGAATGCTGTGATCAAGCAAAGCATTTAAGAGCAAGTTAATTTCTTTAACCAGTCAAGCTAAAAATTTCCATAATATTTCACGTAGGTACATACATTCGCTCTCATGTATAAATTAGTTTTTTTAGACACCCCTGTATTTTTAAAGTGTGATATAGTCCACCACGACGCCGGCGTGATCTAGCTTTCGTGGTTCACTGTAGTTCCTCATTTGTTGCAATCATTTACATTACACATTATAGAATCTTTGTTCATTTTTTCAAACTTGTCAGAAATATGTTTTAATGAATCGACAGCATTTGCTAAATTACATTATAAGTGCTATATTCACTACTGAAGCCTCCAGGTAATTTAGGCCCATAAAGAAACATATTAGCACTTTAAAACCAATAATTTATAAAAACCAGCCTGTTCGATTCCATTACAAAACTGTCCGTCTCTAGAACAACGTACTCTGCAAAAGAGATTTTATAGGACATTATTAACCTTGGTTAATTTTTATCTAATAAAGAGGTGCTGAGAGAGCTAGATGATAACAAGAGCGGAATATGGACGAGTCAGTTGTTAGACATACATCGCATTTTCAGGCGCAAAGAGCTTTCAGAGGGTTGAGCAGTAGTCATCATGCAGGTAGCGCCATGAACACGTGACAACATGCTTATATGGGTCGTGGCAAGAGTTACCCCGTGTCATTGGTGAGAATCGAAATCACGCTAAGCAGGCAGCGGTATAGGCGGCGGCTGGTGTTCGGAATAGCCGATGGTAATAGGATTCACAAACCGTCAGCGTTGGAAGCCGAAGACACCATCAGGCAGGCGGTGATGATAGCTGGTATCACCATCAGGCAGGCGGCGATGACATCCGGAGTCACCATCAGGCAGGCGGTGATGACAGCCGTAGTCACCAACAGGGAGGCGGCGATGACAGCTGTAGTGCTACACGACCAGGCTGGCGGCAATGATAACCAGGGTCTTCACCAGGTAGGGGCGATGACAGCAGGAGTCCCCACCAGGGAGGCGGCGATGACAGCAGGAGTCACCACCAGGCAGGTGGCAGCCGGAATCACCACCAGGTAGGCGGAGACGACAGCCGGAGTCACGACTAGGCAGGCGGCAACCAGTAACCACCACGAAGGCGGCGATGACAGCTGTCGTGCTACACGACCAGGCTGGCGGCTGCCGGAGTCACGACCAGGCAGGCGGCAATGACAACCGGGGTCTTCACCAGGGAGGCGGCGATGACAGCAGAAGGCACCAACAGGCAGGTGGCAGCCGGAATCGCCACCAGGTAGTCGGCGATGACAGTCGGAGTCACGACCAGGCAGGCAGCGATGGCAGTCGGAGTCACGACCAGGCAGGCAGCGATGGCAGCCGGAGTCACGACCACCTTAGAACTTATATCTCAAGGTGGAAGGCGCATTTACGTTGTAGATATCTATGGGCTCCAGTAACCACTTAACACCAGGTGGGGCTGTGAGTTCGTCCACCCAACTAAGCTATAAAAAAAAAAACGGGGGCGGGGACGACAGCAGGAGCCATGATCAGTCAGGCGGTGATGATTGCCGGAGTCACCATCAGGCAGGCGGTGATGACAGCCGGAGTCACCACCACGAAGGCGGCGATGACAGCCAGAGTCACTACCACGAAGGCGGCGATGACAGCCAGAGTCACCATCGGGCAGGCGGCGATGACAGCTGTAGTGCTACACGACCAGGCAGGCGGCAATGACAACCAGGGTCTTCACCAGGTAGGGGGCGATGACAACCGGGGTCTTCACCAGGTAGGTGGCGATGACAGCCGGAGTCACCACCAGGAAGGCGGCGATGACAGCCGTAGTCAGCACCAGGCAGGTGGCAGCCGGAATCGCCACCAGGTAGGCCGAGACGACAGCCGGAGTCACCACCACGAAGGCGGCGATGACAGCTGTAGTGACGACCAGGCTGGCGGCAGCCGGAGTCACGAATGGGCAGGCGGTGATGACAGCCGTAGTCACCACCAGGCAGGCGGCAGCCGGAGTCACGACCAGGCAGGCGGCAGCCGGAGTCACGACCAGGCAGGCGGCAGCCGAATTCACGACCAGGCACGGCGGCAGCGGGAGTCACGACCAGGCAGGCGGCAGCGGGAGTCACGACCAGAGAAGCGGCAGACGGAGTCACGACCAGGCAGGCGGCAGCCGAATTCACGACCAGGCAGGCGGCAGCCGAATTCACGACCAGGCACGGCGGCAGCGGGAGTCACGACCAGGCAGGCGGCAGCCGGAGTCACGACCAGGCAGGCGGCAGCCGGAGTCACGACCAGGCAGGCGGCAGCCGGAGTCACGACCAGGCACGGCGGCAGCAGGAGTCACGACCAGGCAGGCGGCAGCCGGAGTCACGACCAGGCAGGCGGCAGCCGGAGTCACGACCAGGCACGGCGGCAGCGGGAGTCACGACCAGGCAGGCGGCAGCCGGAGTCACGACCAGGCACGGCGGCAGCGGGAGTCACGACCAGGCAGGCGGCAGCCGGAGTCACGACCAGGCACGGCGGCAGCGGGAGTCACGACCAGGCACGGCGGCAGCCGGAGTCACGACCAGGCAGGCGGCAGCCGGAGTCACGACCAGGCAGGCGGCAGCCGGAGTCACGACCAGGCAGGCGGCAATGACAACCAGGGTCTTCACCAGGTAGGGGGCAATGACAGCCGGAGTCACCACCAGGTAGGGGGCGATGACAGCCGGAGTCACCACCAAGGAGGCGGCGATGACAACCAGGGTCTTCAACAGGTAGGGGGCGATGACAGCCGGTGTCACGATCACGAAGGCGGCGATGACAGCCGGTGTCACCACCATGTAGGTGGCGATGACAGCCGTAGTCACCACCATGTAGGTGGCGATGACAGCCGTAGTCAGCACCAGGCAGGTGGCAGCCGGAATCGCCACCAGGTAGGCTGAGACGACAGCCGGAGTCACCACCACGAAGGCGGCGATGACAGCTGTAGTGACGACCAGGCTGGCGGCAGCCGGAGTCACGAATGGGGCAGGCGGTGATGACAGCCGTAGTCACCACCAGGCAGGCGGCAGCCTGAGTCACGACCAGGCAGGCGGCAGCCGGAGTCACGACCAGGCAGGCGGCAGCCGGAGTCACGACCAGGCAGGCGGCAGCGGGAGTCACGACCAGAGAAGCGGCAGACGGAGTCACGACCAGGCAGGCGGCAGCCGAATTCACGACCAGGCACGGCGGCAGCGGGAGTCACGACCAGGCACGGCGGCAGCGGGAGTCACGACCAGGCAGGCGGCAGCCGGAGTCACGACCAGGCAGGCGGCAGCCGTAGTCACCACCATGTAGGTGGCGATGACAGCCGTAGTCAGCACCAGGCAGGTGGCAGCCGGAATCGCCACCAGGTAGGCTGAGACGACAGCCGGAGTCACCACCACGAAGGCGGCGATGACAGCTGTAGTGACGACCAGGCTGGCGGCAGCCGGAGTCACGAATGGGGCAGGCGGTGATGACAGCCGTGGTCACCACCAGGCAGGCGGCAGCCGGAGTCACGACCAGGCAGGCGGCAGCCGGAGTCACGACCAGGCAGGCGGCAGCGGGAGTCACGACCAGAGAAGCGGCAGCGGGAGTCACGACCAGAGAAGCGGCAGACGGAGTCACGACCAGGCAGGCGGCAGCCGGAGTCACGACCAGGCAGGCGGCAGCCGGAGTCACGACCAGGCAGGCGGCAGCCGGAGTCACGACCAGGCAGGCGGCAGCCGGAGTCACGACCAGGCACGGCGGCAGCGGGAGTCACGACCAGGCAGGCGGCAGCCGGAGTCACGACCAGGCAGGCGGCAGCCGGAGTCACGACCAGGCAGGCGGCAGCCGGAGTCACGACCAGGCAGGCGGCAGCCGGAGTCACGACCAGGCAGGCGGCAATGACAACCAGGGTCTTCACCAGGTAGGGGGCAATGACAGCCGGAGTCACCACCAGGTAGGGGGCGATGACAGCCGTAGTCACCACCCGGGAGGCGGCGATGACAGCTGTAGTGCTACACGACCAGGCTGGCGGCAGCCGGTATCACGACCAGGCAGGCGGCAGCCGGAGTCACGACCAGGCAGGCGGCAGCCGGAGTCACGACCAGGCAGGCGGCAGCCGGAGTCACGACCAGGCAGGCGGCAGCCGGAGTCACGACCAGGCACGGCGGCAGCGGGAGTCACGACCATGCTGGCGGCAGCCGGAGTCACGAATGGGCAGGCCGCAGCCAGAGTCACGAATGGGCAGGCCGCAGCCAGAGTCACCATCAGGCAGGCGGCGATGACAGCCGGAGTCACCACCAGGTAGGGGGCGATGACAGCCGGAGTCACCACCAAGGAGGCGGCGATGACAGCCGGTGTCACGATCACGAAGGCGGCGATGACAGCCGGAGTCACCATCAGGCAGGTGGCAGCCGGATTTACACCACACAGGCGACTGTAGTAGTCGGAAACGCGGTACGCAGACACCGTCGGTAACCACTGATCACGCAAGCGACAACCACCTCACAAGTTAAAACCACGTAGGCGCCGATCGTCACTGAAATCAACACCATGCAGACTGTGATGATAGCCGAAGTCACGGCACATACACCAACCAACCCGGGAGTCACTGTCACGGGGATACCAACGGTAATCTAACTCAACACCTAAGCACAGACGGTAACCAATCATCACACAGGCCCCAACCGCTGTCGGAGACTTCAACACATAATAATTAGAGCCTAGGGCACCTACCACTAATAGCGACGTTTAAAGTTAGTTACCACCACGCAGGCAAGGGTGACTGACGGTGTCAGCGTGCAGGCACCGACCATTGCCGAAGTCACCACCACGAAGCCGGCGGTAGCGGACGAAGTCAGCATCAGGCAGGCGGCAAGGCACCCGGAGTCAACCACGAAGGCAGGATGTGACTGGCGGAGTCAATACTTGGCAGGCGGCAGCCGGAGTCGCCACCACGAAGGCGGCAGGGCTAGCCGGAATGATGGCCACGGTGGTGACACCACAGCCGCAGTTTGTGTTGGTACCCGTTGTCATTACACTGGGATCAACCACCGTCAGTCACCACCACGCAACAACGATTGTAGACGAAATACGGTGCGCGGAGGGCGTTTGAAGCTGCATTTAACACTACATATCGTCATCACTAGGCAGGCGGCAATAACACTCAAGAGTCATCATTAGGTAGGCGCCAGTGGCACCCGGAGTCATCATTAGGCAGGCGCCAGTGGCACCCGGAGTCATCATTAGGCAGACTTTAGTGGTCATCATGAAGCAGGTAGGCAGCCGCAGGCACCAAGCGGCAGAAATTCACCATCCAGGCACAAATAGCAATCGAAGTTACCACGTTGGTAGATTCGGCATGCAAGATTGAGGTAGAGGCAGCAGCTATTTAGTACCATCGACGACCGCAGACATGGTATGCTCATTAACGGTGTTAAGTGTTGTTTACCGGTTGGCACCACAAAAACGCAAAGCAATAAATACGAGATGTGGGTCTTTTCGTCTTAAACTATAAATTAACGAAATCAGAACAGCATTATCAGTAATTATGCGAATGCAGATGTCACGACGGGTAGCGAAATTCAAAGCCGGGTCGGTTGTATTCTCGTGCGCACTTCGGCTTTTAAATACGTTACCACCTAGGGATAGAGAGAAGCAGCTAACAAGTAGGTAGGTACCGAAGTCAACTACGTAGACATCATGGCTTTCGCAGTTACCACGCTGTTTGCTTAGGCATCTGAAGGAGTTATGCAGGCGACAAAAGCACACTCGTTGGGGCGACGCCAGTAGGCGTCATCTACCTATGAGTAAAAAGGATAAGCACGTAGCCAATGACATTATCTGCAAGTACGGCAACCTTATCATGTCTATATCCGCCACAAACCAGTGATGCGTTCCTAATTGACGGGTGGAGAGGCGTTAACAGTTTATTAGTCTTTCGACCTTATGCATCAATGACGTGTTCTTATGTTATTTAAGAGGATTTCGGTAACCACTAACCACACAAAGTTCATATTTTCATCTAAAACATTTAAGTATATAAAATAAATAGCAGTGAGTCGATTTCATAGTCTAGTTTGTATCCACGGAGACTGGTAGCTATTTAACACAAGTTAGGCACATCTGAATTAGTAAAAATATCACCACGCAGAAATCTGCAGCAGCAAGAAGTACCACGCAGGCATCGACAACAGCAAGCCACTACGGGAATCGTTGGCAGCAGCAAGGAACACCTCTGAGATTGGTCATAGTCAGACGCGGTGCGGGGGATCCGTAACAATAGTGACCACCACGAAAGCACTGGCGACAAATAAAACACCACGCAGCGATCTATGATAGTAACAACTACCTACTGATACATCGGCATCATTGCAACTAGAGTAATAGGTATAGCTAACCAAACTTTGCATCAGACTTCGATCTTATGTCTCAAGGTGAGCTTTTTTTAAGCATACGCACAAAACTATGTTTATCCAAATAAAGAAAAAAAATCAATATACAACTACAAAAGGCTAAACGTATAGTTTGAGCAGCCAATATAAAGTTCAGCTGCAGTTTAGTACTAAAATTGAAAAACTATCAGGTTGTGCAAATATCAATGCAATTTTCGATTAGCAGTACCGCAACTACCTAGGTACCTAGTTAAAAGAGTCATGCTGATAAAAAGATAGAAGGATAATAATAATATTGAATGTGAAAAACCTACCATTAAAATTAATTTAATTCCAGATGTTGTTGAAGAGTTGTAAATATTAAAAAAAGTGACCAATTTTCTCATCATCAACGTAGCTTTTGTAGTCTGCATTATTCAAAGTTTTTTGGTAGTTTAAATACCTTACCTTTTAGCATCACAATCATTAGGGCGATGTGCTTCTTAATTATGTACTTTGTGACCCACAAAAGCTCTCATACCACTGGCAGCAAGCCAACAAATTCCTCAATATGGATGTAGATGATGTACTACTCGATTTGTAGTTTTTGTTATCTCGATCATCCTTATGCAGTACATTAATAGCAACAGAAGAGCGCCACGGAGGTGAAGTCAAGGTATACAGAAGAGACAATAGAAATATTGCCAATCATTGTTAACATTAATGGCAGGAAGGATCGAGAATAGACATAGTTGAAATTTTTTTCAATTGGTAATTAAATTTCCTTTTAATTATTTTATCGATTGTCATTTTTATCAGTCCCGTAGAAAAGAACGTTTTATTACCGATAACTCTGGAAGACAAACAAACAGATATTCACAACACATCATGAATAACTTAATAGAATGCAACTTACATGAGGACAGGCATGTTCTTAGATGTTTGAACCATTTTGTCGTGATGGTTGTTTAGTTTGATATCCTATTCTCATTCTTATTCAATCAATGCGCCAAATAGCAAAGCATAGGTACAACATAATTCAGGTTAATCTAATTTCTTTAAATAAACCTATTTTTCACAACGGACAGTAAGTATAAAGTTATAATGGTAATGAAGAGAAACATTATAATACGATAAATCAGATAGCTCATACTATTTGTCTGCTAAACGTATTTTAAGAGGTTAGTTTGTTCAAAACATATTCATTAGTATTGTAGAGAAATATTTCGTTAAAAACAGTTCATACGTACACCGTTTTCCATGGAAAGTATTCTCAGTTGTATGTAGATATTCCAGATTTAAGTACCTATAGATTCGTTTATAAGCATGTCTCAAAGTCCACTTCGTAAAAATATATATGTAGCATACTCGATAGTAAATAAAAATATACTCTTACTGTATATACGAATTGTGTAGTAGCAAAGTCACCATAAACTGATACACCTCCCAAGTCTTGTGTATAAAAATACTTTTATCCTTATCCTTTTTAAATTATCTCCCTTCGTAAGCATTGTTCAGATCCTTTCTTTCAGTCTGTGTATATTTTAGCTTTAAAAACGATTAGCACAAACATGCGTCCATAATTACCCGAACCAGGTTGTTTCTTTCCTTTCCATAATTTTATTTTCATTTCCAGGCAAGAACGCTTATTTTCTGGCGGGAGACTACCACAATCATTAGTTTTATATTTTTCCTACATTACATTATGACTTATATTCCACAAACTGACTTCACATTTTAATTCGACATTTTCGTAGTTTTTTTGTTGAAATTGAATTATATATCCAAATAACACAATACATGTTTAGTCCTTTTTCAATAATTTTCTAGATATTAACGAAGAATGGGCCTAGATTTTTCATCATTGCATTTTGCATAATATAGGTAGGTAGTCTTTTGAACTTCATAGTTTCCTCTGCTATATTGATCTGAAAACCTGTTGATCAGATCTAAGCAAAAGAGCATGTTAAGATTTCCTTGCGAGGGACGCCGAATAATCATTCAAAAAAAAAAACAGGTTCAAACACCTCAACCTCAAATTCTCCGAAACCGTTCTAGAGTTGACAGAAAAAGAATTTGCTATAAAATGGCATTATGAAAATTGGTATTAATTTATACATATAATGGAAACAAATTGAACGAGCCTACTTAATTTCAATAATATGTTTAGACTTTTGCAGTAGAAGTTAACTTCAAAATTATTGTAGTTCTGTAGCTACATTTGCTAAAAAAAGCACTTTACTTAAATCCAGATTTGAAGTTCAAAAAAAATTTGTTTTACCTCCTCAATAAGAACCGAACATTTGATTGTCGTGTTATAGATTTCTTATATTCTGTTCAAAAGCTATTAACTAAAATATGCAGATTTAGTATGCAAACTTCCGCCTAGAAGACTAGTTCTGGAACTTATCTGTCTTTAGGCCGCAGCGTGGACTCTCTAACGTCAACTGGTGCTGGTAAGCCTTCTTCGAGTGAGAAAGGACATCACCTTGATATCATTTTGATCTTAGGAAACTTGACTCGACCACGAGTCTGTGCTCCAGAGTAGTAGTTTGCTGTGAAGTTTGCATTGAAAATATGAGATAAATAATTAAGTCATAAGAGCAGTTTTTCATTTTATTAAAACTTTCAGGATTAAGAGAAATCAATAAAGACGTAGTTTTATTTTATTAAATTTGTATAACTTAAGTATCTAATTCAAACTATGAATTTAGTATTAGAATTATTACAGACGATAAATGGCAAAACATAGTAAACTCACCATTTCACATATGCAGAGATGTATATCCCTATCATTTAGTATAGTTTTAATTATTGTAAAGCTAGTTGCGTTTCCATCTTATATTCCAGTTTCTTTGTCAAGACATTAAGAGTGATTCCATAATTTACAGGACATACCCGATCCATTTATGAATTTCAGTGTTTGTTTTTTGTAATAGTTTTATTTACCAGCATCGATACGTAACTTAGACGTTGCCCTCTCGTTGTGAGCTCCACTTGTAAGAAAATAAGCGAGGAATAGCCAAAATTTACAAAAACCGTTGCGTGCAGCGCCACTGAATTAATTCCCGGTTCGTCAAGGTGTATGTACGAAGTCGGTAGGTAAATAGTAACGTAAACTATTTCGAGTCTCCTTGCAGTTTGAAGCCTGTGCGAACAGATATATTGATGCCCTGCTTGAATGGGTTATCATAAAGCTTAAACGTATTTTATTAACTTAGAGAAAAATATCTATAAAAACATTATGTTTTCATTTTATTTCGGTAAACAATCACTGCCTTTTGAATTAGCAAGTGATTCACCCACTAACCTCTTTACTTCGATTCAATTCAGAGTTGAGTCATTGTACCGTGATGACACATTGCTCAATAAAAACGCGTTGCGACGGGTAGCTGCGATACCTCGATCGTCGTGGTTGCTGCTTCACGCAAAGTTTCTGTCAGATCTAAAGGTAGAGTTACACACGAAGAAGCCGATGTTCAGGCTTCAAATTAAGGTGAAGTTAGGAAATCATATTGCTATTACCTAACTTTTACCTAGTGGGCTGACAACTGGGACTGGATTGTTACGATCGTGCAGACATTTCACGTAGTGGCACCGCAGGGCCGTGTTCAAAGGCAGCTATGAATCACCTCCGCAGACGCGACGAGAACGTCATTCTCGAACTATCTCGAAGTAGTTGAAAGCGCCAAACACGCAACGCCGCCATATTTCGCCTCCAAGTGATGATGACGATGACTCATGTAAATGACATTTATAGGGTAAAATCACATTTAAATAAAATCCATTGATACAAGATTTTTAAAATATTTTTTATTATCATATTAGAACATATGTTACAATTTTTATTCAATATGAATAGAGCTGAAATTCCAATTTAACCATTATGCAATAATAGACAAATTGAAACAAAATTTACAATTACTTAAAACTAAATAAATAGGTACATGATACCGTTCTACAAACCCATTTTGTAGCTGGCAGCAACCACGCCCCAGCGGCGACCAAGATGGCGGCCGACGGATGCAGACCCACGCGAAACGCAATGGGACTGTAATTTAAAAAACATCCTACATATATCACAGATTCAAATACTTGTTCTAAATTACCTAGTAAATTCACTTTAGTATTGGTTTAACATTATCTAATTCTTTAAAAAAGCTGTCTAGTCCACTGAGATCATTCTTCCACAAATAATCGATTTTTTCCCGGTGACGCCTGGCGATTTCCTCCTCTTTGTTGGACAATCCGAGGTCAACTTGCATCTGAGCCCACTTCCTGGCACGTTCTCTTTGTTTCATAACGAGCTCAGTCTCTGCTCGCACGAGAGAGTGACTCAAGATGGCGATTACTCTCAAATCGCGCTTTCTCTTTGTCTTGGCTGTGAGAGACTTATTTTTAACTTGTCGAACCCAGTTCGATAGAGATTCTGTTTTACTTTCACAAAAGTCAACAACTGAAGATTCTTTGGCACTGTAGCCCATTATTAGAAAGGGCTCAATAAATTGTGGTAATACAGTATTACACACCTGTATCCGACCTGGCACAAAATGGCACTGGTTTAGTTCCGGAGCTACACCACACAGACACGTTACCACAGAAACACGATGACTGATCAATGCGGGCGTTTTACGTCACTTTCTGCTTTTATAGATGCGATCCCACTGCGCAGTAGCTCGACAAGATGGCGGAAAATGAGGAGGTATTGTAACAGGGCGGAATTTAGATGTTAACAATTATATAAAAGAAAATTTAGGATTATTGTTGTTAGCCGCCTGATATTTTGTTTCTGTTTCTTTTCAAAACTAGTTGTTTTTGAAAGCATAATTTATTTTGATGGTGAATCATTAAGTACATCTCTTCTCTTCTTGGTCGTCATATTCTGAAGGTTGTGCCCAACATGAATTTTCGTCTCATATTGAGTCATTTCTTCCGATTGGTGTGGTTATTGGCAGCTTTAAGGGTGAATTTACATTACGAAATTAGTGGCATGAAATTAATTTCGTGACATTAATTTTACCCACAGTTTCACGTGTAATTTAATATTTTCGTAATGAATCATTTATTTCATGAATGCAAATAAGTTTCATGCCCTGCGCGACTTTTTGTTGAAATTAATGTCATGCAACTAGACGCGACGTGAAACTAATATCAGCGACAAGAGTGTCTGAGGCCCGAATCACCTACAGTAAAGAATTCAAATTATCTTCACTCATTCGAAAATAGTTTTGATAGCTCTCAGGATATTCATCTGCTAATTCAGAGACTAACTTCATTGCACCTAAATGCCTTCTTGTTAACCATCCTCAAACCTACCAACGTCTGTTTTGTCTTAATAGTCTTTGTTTTTATTTAGTTTATATATAACAATTTCTTTAGCTGCATTGAATATAGCAAAATAGAGCTTTGATGCTGATGGCGACATGGTTACTGCGATACTGTGGATTTCGCAACACTATTTTTTTTACGATATTACATTCGCATATATGGAAACTACTTTCGTGAAACTGAGTTCAACATGCACGACACAAATTTCGTAATGTAAATTCCGTAAAAGAGTTGTGGACATACAAACGTCAATAAGTCTGATGATTTCGACATTTAGATTTGAGCATCTACTTGGCCCACCCTAACCAGTTTGTCAAAATTGCGAGTAGTAGATGGGCAATATGCCCAATATTAGCCCAGGATACTATGATAGCATATTGTGGAAAGGATTGTCTTAATTACTAATTGGTCCAAAATAGATTTAATTGCATAACTATTTTATGTGTTCGTAAAATGAAATCCTGTTTAAAATAAACAGCTTCGATATGAATATTGACACTAATTATGCTTTTAACAGATGCCGTACAGATATCAAGTTATATACATAGGATCGCAGGTTAACTTAGAAATATTATTACATTTAAAAGTAAAAGAGAAAAATAAGTTATCTCTTGTAGTGTTTAACGAAATCTTTTACGTATTGCGGCCCTGGAATGAATTTAACGGAATCGCAGTTGACGCAGTTGTACGGCAGGGGCCACAAAGTAGGTGGGGAATATACTATAGTAAGCTGTGCTTATATATCCATAGATATTTATTTATTTTTGAGTTTGTGAAGTTAAAACAAGGACACATGACACAGTTTTCCTTGTAATTCTTTTTCTCGTTATTAATTATTCCGATAATCAACGGAATTACTAGAATTCTCTAGATCATAAAATAAAATTGGCTTATCTATTACAATACAATTACAAACAAATTTCACACGTTGATGCTTTTGTTTTAAAACACCTTTAATTTAGCTCAAATCAGAGCTGTTATACCTAAGCAATATTCTATGTTTGGGATTTTTTCCTTTCTATCTGTAATTACAGGCTTTAAGGCCTACAAAATTAGTTTGACTGCATGGTATTTTTAACATTAATGAATTGATTTTTCGGTGTAAATTAAATACGTAACCTAATTAAATACAATTGTTTTCGTTGAAATTTCAATATCATAATTTCAAGTATATATCTATCATAAATCATAATAGAAAACGCGCAATACCGAATTGTCCGTCACTAGACAGACGGGTAGGGGGAACGTGAGGGGAGCGGAGGTAGCAGAGTATTGATCGGGGGCCTCGCGTGGGTGCAGATTTTGTATGCTTGAGTTGTTTAACCTTATATTATTATGATGTTTATTAGGTACCTAGGCGGTGATTCACTATTCACTAATGTTCACTAATTATATTAGGTAGGTATATTGACTATTTCTGAAACTTTAAAATTAAATAGGTACCTACCTACCTACCTACCTATGAGAAATGTGAATTGTTTGTCTAGGTTACTTGTTTACTCAAAAACATAGTTATAACAATATATGTAATGTTTACCTATCAACATATAAATACATATTCGTATATCTGAGACCTCAGTTGACGGCAAACGGGTTTTGACGCAAAAACAATTCATGAAACCCATGAGTCACGCAATATTGCGTAGAATGTTCTATGAAATTAAAAATACATTTTAAAACAATAAGCTTAAGACTGAATGTTGCCTAAGATTTGAAGTAGATAAAACGGCTGCAATGCGTCACACGCGGGTCGCGGGTCGACCTTTTTGTGTGACGACGCGCGGCGCGGCGGCGATTACAATCTCATGAGGGGGGAGCGACTATAATATAGACTATTTAAGGTAGGTATATTGTCTAAAGAACAGCTGCTGCTTGCAACGCTTCCAAGTTCACCCTCCTGTTTGATTCCATTTTGTATAGCTCAAATGATTCCCACAGTGTAAAGACTATCGTAAAACCTTTTATTTTGAATGTTTTCTTAAAATTCGATTGACGAAATAAGGTGATAAAAAAACCGTACCTATTTGGTATTGTTATGCATATGTTTTTGTGTTATTTCTTTTCATGTTTAACGTGGGAATGCTGTTAAGGTTATAAACTAAAAATATTTGTCATTTATAGCCAAATTTAGCCAAATATCCCGTGGGTTCAAATTAAAACTTCTATTAGAGCTAAAAGAAAATGAACAAAATCTATCGAGTGCGAAATAGTCTTCCGAGAAAACACGATGACGTGTTCCTTTACCTGACTTCATACAAAACGTTCCGGGCTCGGCCTCATTTACTTGAAATACTTAATAGCCTCAGAATACAGAAAAAAATATATCTTTCTTTTTCTTTTTCTGTATTCTTAGTTAATAGCATATTTAGTTCTGATACTTTTACACCTGATTAAAAACAAAGGCGTGCGAGGGGGAGACAAATACATGAATAGGGTTTTTAGTTTAAATTCGTGTAGGTACCTACTTTAAAAATCATAAAATCATGTAAAATCATATCTACGTACTTGGAAATCGGAACGAGGATAGGTATTGTTAGTTTATTATTTTCAAAGCAATATGACTGTATTGTGTTATTCATAATTTTCATGATTGTTGGCTCATTCAATTCATGTGAATTATTATTACATTGACTCTGCGATGAACAATAACACCGTAGGTTCATTATTTTAATGAGGGACGATTGATGATGTATTTATCTATCGATTAGAGAAGCATGCTGTATGCAGAAACCAAATACGAGCAGTATTTATAGGACTAGATTAATGCATTAGTTTTTTTTTATATATATATTTTTTTTATTGACGATATTTTTCTTTTACTTTATTTAAGTACCTACCTAGTAAACTAAGAGAGATTGTCCTCCGGAAAAGACAATTTAGAACATTAAAAACTAAATTGAAATAAACGACACATAGGATTTATTTATTACCAAAATATTTTCGATTTTCTAGTTACTATCCTTTAGTTAATGTGCACCACACAGACATACACATGCATATGCCACCTATCCGAGTGGGAAGGTATGTGTAATATTGATGTCATTAGTTTTATAAAGAAATCCCGACAGTAATACCGGTCACTCACATTCGCACGAATACGCAACCCACAAGTGTAGGACGACATTTGCAAGTGTGTAGTAGTACGGTGTAGGGTCGTATAGTCGACCAAACTACGGTTTTATATTAGAGGACTCAAACTATTTTTTTAGAGGACTCTTAACTATTTTTTTGTTTTTTAAACAGACTAGCATACGACCCACTTAATGGTGAGTGGTAGTTACCGCTCATGGATGTGAGCATTGTCCTGGGCACAGCCTCTGCGTTCCTACAACCACGTTTGAAGAAGAACATGTCATAGCTATGTCATCACTATGTTATGATCAATAATATTGACCCTTTTAGTGCTGAGCTTATTCATTATATAGGTTATTTTTACATATTCGCAAAATAATTTTAAAATGATTACTTAAAAAACATGTTATTAACTTATTAAAAAATGTTGTGCGCGCCATAAGACACGTTCGTACAGGTCGATATACAGTCACAGGCAAAATTAACCGCGTATATCATTCGTCATCCTGTCTGTTGTTAAGGCTTATCCACTGTTTTATTTTTGTCAAGTGGGTACTCTAGCAATAAATGAAGCACTAGTCTGCTCACCCTTAATTCGATTCCTAACGGGTTTTTGGAATTTAGCCGTTGTTTGACATTGTTACCGTTGCGTTAGCGTGTTATCATTTCCTGTTCGTTTCTGGCATAAAGGCTTATTACATTTGGCTGAATTTATTCGTCTGAATCCAGAAGCAAGTTTAGAAGCTTCTGATTACACTGTTCTAAATTCAGTTACTGAATCAATTGTCAGTTTAAACGCGACGAAGTAAGACGTATCGTGTGCGTTTTTTTTTTTTTTTTTTTTTCCTACCTAAGCTGAGAGCCTTGAGAGGCTATTTCAGCATAACCCTAACGTTTGTAGGTGAGCTCACGGGGCTCAAACTTGACGAAGTTGCTAACACTGGCCCTAGTAAGAGCAGTGCTTCGAAAAATCTACTATCGGATCGGAAACGCGACCCACTGAGAAGATCCGGCAAGAAACTCGGTGGGCTGTGTCTATGGGTTAATTTACAGAAAATGACAAAGCGCATTCACGAGATCATAGCTACTCACAGAAGTGTACGTATTGACGGACAGCTCGGCCAGTGCGTGCAGCGCATTCAGGGCTATGGGCGTGATCCCCGCCTCGCACACCAGGTTCACTCTCGACTCGTCGTGTATCCTGGCCGCTTCGGCCGTCAACATCCGCAGCCTAGAGGTCCCGGGGCTCAAACCTGATGACGTTGCTAACACGAACCCTAGCAAGAGCCGTGCTTCGCAGAATCTACCACCGGATAGGAAACGCGACCCACTGAGAAGATCCGGCGAGAAACTCAGTGGGCTGTGTCTGAGAGTTAATTTACTCGTCGAGCCCTTCGTCGCAAGCGACGGGTTCGACGAGAAAGGTGACCGGTGCTTGAAGTACCTAAAAGCACCGTTAGTGGATCGGGAGGATCCGAGATGACGTGTTTTGGGCGACGTCGGCTACTTTCCATTCTGTCCGCATGATCGGGAATGTAGTCGTGTGCGTAAGAGGATGGCCCCAGTATTGTCTAAACAACAACAAATTTGTTGTTTTTTTTTTGTTTCAATTTCTCAAAATAAAAAATAAATAAAACAAGAATATCGGTGAAGAAATATTTATTGCTGTGCGGAATGCTAGCAAATATGAACATTATGAGTGATTTAGAACTAGCAGACTTCAGAAATTATCTATAAATGGATTCGATCTCGTTTAACTTAATATTAAACCTTGTGACACCGTTTATTCAAAAGCAGGATACTATCCTACGATATCCTACGACGTCTATTATATATCTATTATATAACTATTAGTTATTACATATCTAATTCTACGATAGTATAAGTCCAAAAGAAATATTGGTAACATTAAGGCCCTTCGTACACAAGGCTACGCAAATCTTAGATACTCGACGATTTCAGTCTCCAAGCGACTACCGCCATAGAAATCCATTGAAGTTCGTACACGACTCGCGTCGCCGATATTCGTCCCGCGACTCGCGTCTTGCCAATCGCGCGCGACCTGCTTGTCGAGATCTTCGCTACATAAGTTTTGGCGATTTCCAAGATAGCGGATCAATTTTTTAATATTACATTTATTTCTGAGGTGGAAAAATATCCTTGTTTATATAATTATAAATTAAAGTAATACTCAAAAAAGGAAATAACAGAAAAAGCTTTTCGTAGTCGTAGGAAAGGCCGTTAATATAACAGATTGGTATATTTTTATAGTTTTAAAAATAGTCAGTACATAGTTTTGTAATGAAAAAACACTTTTAGGCAGTATATTCTTTTTATTAAGATTTTGTTTTAGGTATTTACACGAATTTTGTGTACATTTTATTATGATAGCCGATGTTGTAAGCCGGATTGCCGACGCTGTTGTTGTGATCTAGGATGATTATCTAGCGTACCAGATATCTGTACCCACTATACCATAAACAATACAACAAGTAATATCTGATGTTAAATTAATGGTATAGTGACTAAATAGGCAACTCGCGTCTTGCGATTCATTATCGTGTGTACGGACCGTGCGCTACTCGATACTCGCGACTTGATACCAATGTCGTTTACAACATTAGTATCGAAGATGTGCGTAGCCTTGTGTACGAAGGGCCTAAGATTTCTTGCAACAGGAAATTCGTATCAAGATTTAAAATTTAGTTCTTCAATATCCCAACCCCTGATGACAAAAACTATCCCTGAAACATTTCGGGCTATTTATAAATGTCTGGCACATTAAATAAAGGCGACCGAAATTAATACTTTTTATTCGGAAGCAAAAAACAAACTAAAACGTCCTCACGCACGGAGAGCTATGGGCCGACTGAAGTCATTCAGTAACTAAATGCCTTCCTAAAAAGTAACACCTTCCTAAATGCGCTTCTAATTAGGCTTCTAAATGATTCAGTCACTCAGAAACCATCCTTGCTACTGAATTCAGTAGACGAACTTACTTAATGCTGTTACACTTCACTGAATTCAGTAGCGTCTGAAGTCAGTCGTCTGAATTCAGCCAAGTGTAATAACCTTATTAGTGTGTGAATATTGTTTAATTTGAGTTTGTGGTGTTCGCTTATTGTTTGTGACTGGAAAAAATGCCACTCGATGCATCTGGTGCAACTAGGCAGTGGCCTTAGTTGACCCTGGGTACAGCCAACGTCGCATCGCTCGTACACTTGGTGTACCCTGAACCACGGTACGGAATGCCATCAGACGATTTCGGGAGACGGACTAATACACCTGTAGGTCAGGTCAAGGCCGACATCGATGCACTTCAACTCGGGATGACCGCTTCGTTGTCAGCAACGTGCTGAGAAATCGCTTTTGCACCTTTACTGAAGCTCGTACGCTTCTTTTTGAGGTGAGAAATATCAGTGTGACTGACCGTACCATTAGAAAAAGACTGGCAGAAAGACATCTGAGGCCTTTTCGTCCTGCTCGCGCCTCACAACAGCGCCGTAGAGCTAGACTTTCTTTTGCGCGAGAATATGCTGACTGGACTGTGGAGGAATGGAAAGACTTACTGTTCTCAGATGAGAACAGAATAGCCTTAAGAGGTCCCAATGGACGTAAGCGAGTCTACAGGCGTCAAAATGGAAGGTTTGCTCCATGCGCTATAACTGAAACAGTCGGTTACAAGGGAGGGTCCATAATGGTTTGGGGAGGTATCTCTTACGAAGCTCGTACCGATCTTGTTGTATTCGATAGAGGCAGTGTGAACGCTTAAAGATACGGAGGTAGTTATTCAAGACCATGTCATACCTTTTGGCACCATTCATTGGTGATAACTTCAGGTTAATGCATGACAATGCACGTTGCCATACCGCAAGATCCGTCACCAAGTACCTTAATGAGGTCGGTGTTCAATTTTTACCATGCCCGGCACGCAGTCCCGATCTTAACCCAATTGAGCACATTTAAGACAACCTGAAAGATGTCCGAGCAAGAGTACCGGCCCTTACGATCCTAGGAGAGCTCAAGACGGTTGTGGTAGAGGAGTGGCACAATATCCCCCAATCCAATATCCAAGACATCACGGATACCTTGTGAAAATAGGTTCGGCAACACGCATTATTATTATTATTTCATTTTAGCACTTTTTCCAAAATTTAAATTCTTACATTTTTCATCCAAGATTTTCACATAATAGATTTTTGGTAAGCATACAATGCAATTCAATAAACAAAATTTTTTTCAAGTTTTCTCTTTTTCTTGTTTCCTAAAGGTAGCTTTCAACATACCTCTTATAAAATGTGATCTGGATTTGACGGATTTGAATACAAGGTGGACGGGCAATTGTGCCTGTGAAAGTAATTGTTGCAAAGTACGACTGCGCGCCGCCCTTAGTTGTGTGAGTGACCAATTTGTATACACGTCAATGTAGGCGTGAGAGCAAGTACGGTTAGCAAATGATAATTAATTAACTCAAGTTATGGATTTCACTCATTTTTATATTTTAAGTATTAGAGGAGTGGTCAAAATAAAAAATAAACAACATCGTTAAAGTAACTGCTAATTTACATTTGTAATAATAATTAATAACAGGTAGAAAATTAAAACGAACACAAAAGAAATGTAATGCTAAACAATACCTTAACTCTACACCAAATAAAAAGCTACTTCAGTTATTAAAGTAATAAATCATGTTAATTTTTAACACCACCTTCATCGAACATTTCTACACTTTTACTGTCATTGTCACTGTCATCATCTTCACTGACATTTATAATAAACTGAAACTGTCTCTCTTGTAATGCTTCTCTGTCGTTCCCAATTTTTCTCCATTTGTAGCCTAGTTTCTTTAGTATCGAACGTAATGTGTTTAAGCATCCATCAAACCCAATCCTTTCTTTCAAAACTGATCGCAAATTATCCAATGTTGGTTTTTGATTTTGTACATTATGGAAATTTTGCACAGTAGTACGAATGACTTCAAGATTCATGTTGTCCAAATCAAATTTATTATTTCTCTTACGTCGTTTTTTCATAGGTGAAGTAAAACTTGCAGAAGAAGATGGCAGCTCTTTTTCTTCTTTTAAAATTGCAGTTACAGTTCGTTCGCTGATCCCTGTAGCTTCAGCGGTACGTTTCCGTATATTAGCCAAAGGACTCAAATCACAATTATCTATATTGTTTGCTTTCATAAAATTATACTCTTCTCGAAGAAAGTGGTACACGCGGGCAATAATGGCACGTCCCTGGAAACAGTAAATAAATACTTTTAATTAATAGGTTTTTTTTTTAAACATTTACCTTTTTTGATACGAGTTATGTTTTTCGAGAAAAAAATTAAAATATCAAACGTGATCCACGAACCGAACTTTATCGAATCCGTAATCTACTTTTGCATTCCCTCCGTTGCGGGAATGATTTTTTTTAGTCTATAAATGTCTAAGTTACATGTTGGTAACTACATCGACATCTAAGGACAGGTTTAAAAATAAAAAAAATCTTACCTCGCCATGAATTACTTTGCGTTTCCTTTTGCTTTTAAGATTTGACATGCTGACCGTACTTCGTGAATAATAGCAACGTGGAAACAATAAGTACAAGTGACTCGAGTGATGGGTCACTCGATACTAACCGCTCCGTGTACCCACACACTAACAAAAATGTGTATTTACGATAACAACAAATAAAGGCCATGCGCGCTCCTACTTTGCAATAGCTATAGGTACCTAAAAGTCCTAAAATCTTTAATCAAACTGCGCAAATAGTCGGTATTCCGACATTCGCACTTTATATGCATTAATGGAGCCGATCTATTGATGGTTCGCCCTTAAAGGGTTAAAAATGCGACGTCATACCTATACAGTAAAAGCTCTTTATTCGCGGGGTATATGTTTTTATTTATTTATTGCTTAGATGGGTAGATGAGCTCACAGCCCAACTGGTGTTAAGTGGTTACTGGAGCCCATAGACATCTACGACGTAAATGCGCCACCCACCTTGAGATATAAGTTCTAAGGTCTCAGTATAGTTACAACAGCTACCCCACCCTTCAAACCGAAACGCATTATACTGCTTCACGGCAGAAATAAGCGGGGTGGTGGTGCCTACCTACCCGCGCGGACTCGCAAGAGGTCCTACCACTAGTAATTACGCAAATTATAATTTTGCGGGTTTGATTCTTATTACATGATGTTATTCCTTCACCGTGGAAGTCAATCGTGAACACTTGCTAAGTACCTATTTCATTAGGAAAATTGGTACCCACCTGCGGGATTCGAACACCGTTGCATCGCTCAATACGAATGCACCGGACGTCTTATCCTTTAGGCCACGACGACTTCAAAAAGGCTTTTACAAATATGCCGTGACTACAGAAGCCGTGAATACGGAATGGTAATTTATATGGGATTATAGGGGATACGTTCCTAAGTGAAAAAAAAAACAAATATATAAAAAAAAAAACATTTAATTGAAGTTTTTATAAACTATAAATTAGATTTTAAATTAGCATTTCTATTTTCACTTTAAGCGGTTACACAGTTTTTTTCTTGTCGAAACTCGTTTCTCATTTTTTTAATTGACATTATAAAATAGAAAGAAGCGGTAGAGACGTGTTACACGATCACAATTTTTGTAACAAATTTGAAAGACGAAACAATAAAATACGATTTTTTTTTTCTTCCTTTTTGCCTTCTTTTTTTTTTCGTCCCTATGCTGATAGCCTTGAGAGGCTTTTTCAGCTTCGCTCTAACATGTGGATGAGCTCACGGGGCTCAAACCGGAGTGTTGCTAATACTGGCCCTAGCAAGAGCAGTGCTTCGCAGAATCTACCACCGGATCGGAATTGCGACCCACTGAGAAAATCCGGCGAGAAACTTAGTGGGCAAAATACGCAAAGTAGCTTTTACCGCCGAATGGAACCGCAACATTTGAAAATATACTTTATTTACTGAGCAATAAGGTTGAGTAGTAAGTAAGGTTGGTTTCAATCTGCTTGCTTACATTCTCAAAAACACTGATCGCGGCGAAGGCGACTTATTTCAAAGTCTTCGACGATATCATTTAACAACATATTTTAGACAAAGTTGTAATAAGATCTATTTTACTTTTTTTATTAGTTAATTTGACAGCATTTACAACTGGTACAATCAAGAAATTCCGTAACGAAAATAAAACCTAACACCCCACTCCACCTACCATGTAGCTCGCGTTCATCACATTCACACGTTGCGCTTGTGTAGTGTTTGTAAATAAGCTCGCGGCGTGACGTCGCACTGCATGCGCATCATGAAAAGTCTGCCCACCTCTCTTTCGTGCGGTCTAGCTTATGAGTGTGAGGGGGACAGTTAATGTTTTGCTTTTGTTAATTTTCATAAATATAGCGCGGTCTTATTTTATTCTTGTTTTAATATTAAATTATTATTGTCTAATTATAATAGCATAAGTTGACAAAAAATGCCGGTCTCCGTGGTACAGCGGCCCTGCCAGGCCGCCCGGGCGATGCCGTTGGTGTTCAGGGTTACCCTGCTGGGCCAGAACCAGCCTGCCGGGTCAGAACGCGATACACCGCCGACCGGGTTGCTCTTCCACACTCTGTTCAGAGACAACAGCGACGACGACAACGCGGACCGCTTCGCAGGCCGCAGCCGCCGATGCGTCGTCCCATCCACCTGGTGAACCTCGTTAGAAGTTCGGCCCTCAGCCCGAAAAAAAAAATTAAAGAAAAGATGCTAGTTAGTTCAGGCAAGTTCAGGCTGGTCCCCATCAGCTTGTCCACTAGTCAAGGTGAAGCCAGAAAAGCCTCTCGTGACCACTAGCGGAAAATAATACAGGCAATACAGTGGAAAAATTAGGAAATGCGTAATTTAGTAGGGCTATTTTACCATTGCAGAGCTTGGATTTCTTTGTTGCGTGACCTTTGATAATTTTTCGTAACGTATCAAAATCTAAGATCTGTAGGCTTAGTGCGAGTTTCAAAAATCGAATCGAATGACTCGCATCGAGTGTACGCTCTTCACGGTGAAACGTGCGGAGCTCTGAGTGCGAGTTACTCGATTTGCAGGACGTTTATTCATCTTTAGAAGCAATATTTTTTTCTTTTATATTGGTAGCACGCAAGTTTTTTTTTAAGGCGTTTAATTGAAATGCCAAGCTTTCTAACGATATTTATAATTAGTCGGGTAATGGGTAATGTACCTGTGCTTAGTGCGAGTTTTTTTAATTACTCAGTCGATGTTAATGTTATGTTTAATTTGTGTGAGTTTGTATCAGTGCCACCTAGTGGTACGCTTATGAATCTCATTTTGTGGGACAGAGAAGGTTTGTTTATGTTGCTGTCTCATGTATCGAATAGCTTTACCGAAGTGAGCCTCTCGATTATTGTATGTGCGAGTGCGAGTTACAAATTAATGGATTTTGAGAGTATTTCTTCACTTTGAAGCAAGTTAAGTAGTCACTAAAAATTTTGCCGTGAAACCAATACAATATCAAAATTTTTTCTTTCGTTTTTAATAATAATGTTGTTTTTTAAGGTTTTATCTATTCTAATGGTTTATACACATATATTTTTTCGGTTAGAAAATTTTATAGACGTCTAGCTAGTTGTAAATACATATTAATTCTTTGCTTTTTCATTTAATTCTTATTAAATCATTGCTTTTTTTTAAAGAGTTGTTTGATGAGAGAGAGAGAGCGAGATAGAGTTTTTTTTTTTTTTATTGCTTAGATGGATGGACGAGCTCACAGCCCACCTGACGTTAAGTGGTTACTGGAGCCCATAGACATCTACAACGTAAATGCGCCACCCACCTCGACATATAAGTTCTAAGGTCTCAGTATAGTTACAACGGCTACCCCACCCTTCGAACCGAAACGCATTATTGCTTCACGGCGGAAATAGGCGGGGTGGTGGTACCTACCCGTGTGGACTCCCAAGAGGTCCTACCACTAGTGAAAGAGTATTCTTTATTGTACACAAAATGAATAAATATTGTGAAACATTTTTTCTTGGTCTTATCGCTAAGAGTGATCTCTTCCAGACAACCATTAGATGGGCAAGAATAATTTCGAAATGAATTGCACAATGTGTATCTATCTATTATAGAAATATATACACACACGCACATACACACGCGCACACACACACACACACGCGCGCAATATACATATTTACAGGTACATACGTACAGATTTATATTTATAAATTATATAGAAATTTGAACAATGTAATAATAATTTTGCTTCTTTACACATTTATAAATAAGGATGGATGCTCGTAATAATTTTAGTATATTTGGGCCACCTAATGAAGATCATCAACACTATTACCGTAAATACAATCATTTTATAAACGTTCAACGGGTAAAAGATTAAACCTATGTAAAACATAATTTCTTTAATTAAAAAAAGCTGAAATAATTACCTATTCCAAGATTAATTATGTTAAGTATGTCTAAATATGTAATTACAATTAAATAAATTCTATAATAAACTTCTAATTCTAATACTTCTATTAAAGTTACTAAAAAAATATGTTTATGCTGGGCAGTTTTCGTGTATTTTAAAGGTTACGCCATTACGGCAAAGTTTGTTTACGAAATTGCACCCTTAGAATGGAAGTGGTATAACTAAAAAATTTAAGATTAGTTTTATATTTCAAAACACTTATGTATTATTATTAAGAACCTACATTTTAAGTAGGTAATACGTGCAGCAAAAATGTTGGACTCCTTTTTACGAAAATTGCGCGGACGGAGAAGTATGAAATTTCCCACACTCATAGAGAATATAGAGAAGTAGTGCAGATTGTTTTTTTTTTTTTTAATTGTGCATAAACAATAAAAAAATAAACTAAATGAATAAAAAAACCTTACACACATTACCATGTATTTGACACACACACACACACACATGCATTTATACTTTTTTTGTTTATTGATTTATCAATCTGTGGTCAAATTGAGAATAGATTAATATTTTTTGTCTTTAATATTATTTTTCAATAATGTAGCCTTGGCGACATAGAGCAATGAATATTATAGAAATGATGATAATAGAAAGGTGACAATAGAACTATAATAATGTTCAAACTTAAAATTTAAATAAATTATGGTCAAATTTCGACCACTGGACTACCATTAGTAGATAATAATAAAATCATTTATTGCCTTTCACACAGATTTAGATTATTACAGGCAGCCTACAAGGAAACAACAAAAAAACAAAATACTATTATATCATTTCTGGCAAGCAGCTCAACATTTGCACTTGTATATTATTAATAGGAATTTTATTAAGAATATTGACAATTTATGAGGAATTTGACAAGTACGGATTAGTTATAGATATATGTAGTTACATATTGTAAATTAAATTAGTTTTATAAGTGCAATAAAAAATAATTTAAATGATAAAATGATAAAGCCATACCTTTTTCCAATGTGACGATTAGAGGGTATCCTATTTTTCTTTTCTATATTATTCTATCAGCTTATAAAATTAAACAGTCTCTTTTAGTCTAGAAAAGGACAAAGTACTCTTTCTGTCTTTTTCAAATAAAATGGCATGCCTTAAAGTGTTTAAACCGAAAAACTAAAAAAATACAATTATTGTATTACAATATTGAAGTTTACCAGAAACTAAGAATTTTGGGTTGAGCCACTTTAATTCTAAAGGTACAAAATAGTATTGAACACGTGACATTACCCGAATAATTTTGAAAGTTATCGGTTCCCATTAAAATGCTGTTAAAATGCGTTGTATTTCATTTAGACGGTCTAATGCCAAAACATCACGTGCTACCAATATACGAGAAATAATATTATTGCTGCTCTCGGTGAATAAACGCCCTGCGAAGCGAGTAGCATATCTCAACTCACACTCACAATTCTTCATTTTTCACCGTATAGAACGTAAACTCGATTTGATTTTGATTTATTCATTTACAATTGAACAACTAGGAAAAAAAGATGAAAAGACATTTTGGAGGGACCGCGAGGAGCTAAATTGTGTGAATTGTTTTATTTTGTCTATTTAATGTTTCTTAGTTTATGCGTATTTAATATTTCTTCGTGTATAAGTGTAATTTTGAGACCGTCCTGGCCTAAAGGTTAAGGCGTCCGGTGTATTCGTATCTTGCAATGCACCGGTGTTCTAATCCCGCCGGCGGGTTTCAATTTTTCTAATGAAATACGTACTTATCAAATGTTTACGATTGACTTTCACTGTAAAGGAATAGCATCATGTAATAAAAATCAAACCCGCAAAATTAATTTTTGTAATTACTGGTGGTAGGACGTCTTGTGAGTCCGCACGGGTAGGTATCACCACCCTGCCTATTTTTGCCGTGAAGCAGTAATGCGTTTCGGTTTGAAGGGTGGGACAACCGTTGTAACTATACTGAGACCTTAGAACTAATATCTCAAGGTGGGAGGCGGCATTTGCGTTGTAGATGTCTATGGGCTCCGGTAACCACTTAA
Source organism: Bombyx mandarina (assembly GCF_030267445.1). Classification (NCBI taxonomy): domain Eukaryota; kingdom Metazoa; phylum Arthropoda; class Insecta; order Lepidoptera; family Bombycidae; genus Bombyx; species Bombyx mandarina. The sequence goes on along the minus strand of NC_143231.1, from coordinate 7,181,254 downwards.
GATTAGGTGGGCCGGGAGCTCGTCCACCCATCTGTGCAATAACAAAGTAACGTGGGTTTATTAACTGCTTAGTATCTGTGAAAGTGCGAAAATTTAAAAAAATTAAACAAAACCGCTGGACGTAGCTTCTCGAAGTCTTCGAAAAGGTCCACTGAAAAAAATCTCAGTATATAATCAGCATTTTGCAGAGATTATATTTTATCCCATATTATCTGATCTCATTTCATTTCATTCCATGCCAATTGATTAATGCTTAAAATTAATCAAATCCATTTCACTCCATATTATCATTTTTCATAAAAAAAGATTAGGCTCTATGGCATGATATTTTTGCCTCTCTAGTTGGAAAAATAAAACTACTAAAGAAATACTCGATCGAAACGTTAAAATCCACTAATTTGTAACACGCACTCGCACAAATGTCATTCGTAGTACTCATTTCGGTAAAATTACTCGGTTACGAGATCACAACGTTAATATGAACTCGCACTCACAAAATAACACCGAGTACGTTTGCCGCTAGGGGCGCTGTTCCAATTGCATACAAATTTGAGCAAACTGGCTCGCTAGTGAGAACGTTACAAAACTCGCACTAAGCACACAGATCAATACGACAAAGGACATCTGCGCAACATCGCGGCCATTCGCGGCGCGGCGGCGCTTCGCTTGACTTTATCTAGGTACCTATACATTATACATTTATAGATTTTGTGCTATATGTATAAATTATTTCTGTTCCTCTTCTCCTAGGTATCCTCCTATCTCGGTAGAGAAATGTAGGACTGAATTGAACTTTGATTTTGTTGATCTACATTTGCCCGAAAGAGTTCGCTTGTACTTTAATCTTAGAATACATTTGGTTTTTATTATATTAGTCGGTTTATATTAGTCGGCATCTGGAAAAAACCAAGGCTGGCAACCATGGGCAACAACCTCAACACCAGGTGGGCTGTGAACTCGTTTAGGTACCTATCTATCTACGGAATAAAATAAAAAAGCAATGTTAGTTTAATAAACTGACTAGATTAAAGATAACAATAAAGTCATTGTACTGTTTTGTCAAATTGTGTTAGCAAGACCGTATTATTATTTCTACAAAAATACTCTTGTCTTGGCGATGCTTATGCTACCTACATAGATATTTGGCATGAGTTCTACGACCGGCCGCTTACCTGACGTCAACCCTTGGGTTTATATCAAGAATAGTATCTATATCCATGGCAAGATGCCACAGAGAAGCATTCTTCTATATTTTTTTTTGTTTTTTATTTTATTTCCCCCTTTTGGTTCATTCACAAAACATAAAATCATGATTTGCATTTAAGAATTAAAAATATTTGTATTAAAATTTACACGCTACAAAATACTAAAGAGCTAAAAATAGCAATATTAGCATTAATTATATCATGTTCAGTCATTAGTAAATTGGTTTATTTGTTTCAATATCTTTACATTTTAAACTTGATCATTGTTATTATAGCGACATACTGTATACCTATTTAGGTCCACAAGTTTTTCCTAAAAGCGTTTACAATTAAAAAATCATGATGTGGATTGCCATTTAAATTTATAGGTATGTGTTTTCACTGACGCGCAGTTTACGACCAGGGTGCTTAGTGTGTTATTAATTTAGCTCATCTTAAAATAGTTAATCACAGGGGACTAAAACTTGGTTAACCCGTAAAACTAGCGAGCTTAAAAGTTCAACTATACCAACCAATTTTATGTTTTCATATATATTTTTTGGACCGACATAATTATAATAATGAAGTCGTCGTGGCCTAAAGGATAAGACGTCCGGTGCATTCGTGTTGAAGCGATGCAACGGTGTTCGAATCCCGCAGGCGGGTACCAATTTTTCTAATGAAATATGTACTCAACAAATGTTCACGATTGACTTCCACGGTGAAGGAATAACATCGTGTAATAAAAATCAAACCCGCAAAATTATAATTTGCGTAATTACTGGTGGTAGGACCTCTTGTGAGTCCGCGCGGATAGGTACCACCGCCCTGCTTATTTCTGCCGTGAAGCAGTAATGCGTTTCGGTTTGAAGGGTGGGGTAGCCGTTGTAACTATACTGAGACTTTAGAACTTGTATCTCAAGGTGGGTGGCGCGTCTACGTTGTAGATGTCTATGGGCTCCAGTAACCACTTAACATCAGGTGGGCTGTGAGCTCGTCCACCCATCTAAGCAATAAAAAAAAAAATAATAATAATAATATGTGGTCAGATATTAAGTTAATAGAAAAGATAAGTTTGTTAAAATTGATACACAAGCTCGGCAGGATATCGTACCTGGATTGGTTTATACGACAGTATTTTGCTTACCTCAGTACAAACAAAAAGGTAAATACAATCTTGAAAAATTTTAAATTTGATCACATGAGAAGCACCAGCTTTCAAATAGAAAGAATCATACAAATCGGTTCACCTTTTTTACTGGTGGTAGGACGTATTGTGAGTCCGCACGGGTAGGTACCACCATCCTGCCTATTTCTGCCGTGAAGCAGTAATGCGTTTCGGTTTGAAGAGTGGAGGCAGCCGTTGTAATTAGGTATATTGTTCAAATTCAAATTCAAATAGAACTTATATCTCAAGGTTTAGGTGCATTTATGTTGTAGATGTCTATGGGCTCCAGTAACCACTTAACGCCAGGTGGGCTGTGAGTTGGTCCACCCATCTAAGCAATAAATAAAAACCTAGAAAAAAGTTCTGAGGTAAGATAATGCAGTCAAATTGAGAATCTCCTCCTTCTTTGAAGTCGGTAACAATATTTATCGACTACTACGTTACTAATAGATTTAAGTACCTTTATTAAGGAAATTCCTTTTCCGAGAAAGAATGGGATTTTAAAATTATATTCCCATCTTTGTCTCTCTTAGACTGAAAACTGGAGTCTATCAAAAATGTTTAATATGCAGGTATTTAAAAAATATCTATTTAATTTATTTCTCGGTTTCAAAACCAAACTCAATTGAATTATTTATTTATTTTTAATAATCAAAACTAAGACCCAACATCGTTGGCATACAGATGTCTGCAGATTACCATTCCCGATTCTGTGGACCGAATAGTAAACAGTCGGACGTCGCTCTAAATATGTTATTTCGAATCCTCCCGATCCACTAACGGTGCTTTTATGTATCTCAAGCACCGGTTATCGTTCGATAATCGTCCTGCGACGAAGGGCTCGGTAAATAAATTAACCCACAGACACAGCCCACTGAGTTTCTCGTCGAATCTTCTGAGTGGGTCGAGGGTCGCGTTTCCGATCCGATGGTAGATTCTGCGAAACACTGCCGTTGCTAGGGTTAGTGTTAGCAACGTCATCAGGTTTGAGCCCTGTCAGCTCACCTACCTGCTTGTTAGGGTTACGCTGACGTAGCCTGTCAAAGCTATCAGATTAAAGAGAAAAAAAAGGAGATTAGTTAACACATTAAATTTAATTACATGTTTTCAGAAAAGGCATAAATATATCAGTCTCATAATTCGAAGTTTCCTAGTTTAGGAGGACACTAGTAAATACATTTGTAAATTAATTATACCCATTTTGTAATGACTCAATTCGGGACACAATCGAAAGAATAAATTAGTATGAACAAGGACTGGTTGCGCAGTCTATAGGAATGTTCTAGAAAGTTGACTTTTGTCATCTTGCAACTAAAGACAGATACGGCACGTGCGCTGCGTCACTTAAATTCCTGCAGAATAATCTCCCGTCACGAATGCGGTGCATGATGAAGAGTCTATAGTGTAATGCAACTATAGGTTTAACTTTTTTGCACCACCCAGTTTTACGACTATGCCGGCGTTCCAATCCTGGAGCAGGTACAAAATTTTACGTTATTGACTATTGTTAGTATTGTCCATTGTTCTAGTCAACAATGTATTTTTTACTTTAAAAATATTGGTATTTTTCATAAGAATCAGTCATAAAATTAAAATAAATGTAAGTACTATACACTCTGCAAAAAATGTTTCTGTTGAGTTTTTAGTGAGGTTCAACTCCCACATACCCCAGCCGCTGCGCGGATGGGGATCCGGCGATTTTCTCCTGTGGAAAAATGACACTGAGTTTGACACGTCAAAAGTGAGATACACTTTGATCTTTGAATTCAAACGCGCTGTTTAATATATTATAACGTCACAGAATAGTGAACTATCTCTGCCTCTCTGGAGTATGACAAGGCTGATATTTTTTTAAATATAATTAAAAACTGATTACTGTAATAGAAATCAACTTTATTCGGTGAAATTAAAGAAAAAAAGAAAACATTATAATTTTTTAAAAGGATTTTTGCCATATTTTTCGATACAAAATTATAGCAATTTAATTTAATTATTATACTCGTATATTTAAACTAAAGTAACATGACAAACTAAAGTAAAACAACAACTTTTTTGTGACTTTTTAGTTAGGTACTCCGACCTCTGAGACTATTCATTTCTAGAACAAATATTTATTGAATTCTTAAACTTAACAATGGTAGCTAAACATATGCATTTAAAATAATTAAACTAACACATAAATAGGCAAGGGCACAAACTCTCAATACCATTTAATCTTTTATTTGTCGAATGTTTTTTTTTATGCTTATATCACAAGTTTTAGTTTTATAAACATTTTCATTATTATCATAAATTGTGTATTTCTGCTAATGTATATAATACAAAAATACATGTTGCACAAAATCAATCTAAACCTTAAGGCGTCAGCGATTACGGTCGAATTTTGATGATCGAGCGGACATTTGTGTTAGGTAAATTATAAGGATTGACATCTGAACGATATAGTTATTTAATATTTAATTTTATTTAATACATCTTCCATATAAGTACACACGTTCTTCGTTCACATTACGGTATCATGCAACCAGCTATCATTCCCGCTACGTTGCAGCGTGAGACATTAATAATTTCTGAAACAAAAATAAATCTCAATCATAGGTATTTACATCTTTGAGAATCGTATCGTATGGTTTTGGGAAATTAAACGCTGTCATATTCGATAAAAACACACCCTTCTAATATAAAGGCGTTCGTTGTTTAATAGGTAAGTAAATCCGAACGAATTACACAACGAAGTTAAAATTTGCAATAAAAATTAAAGCTGATAATGTATCTAAAGGACAATGCCCAAAAGTGGGCCAACTTTGTGTCAAAACTATTTTTGTACTTGAAAAAGTATGCCTTATTTTTTCACGTTGCTTAGTTTATGTATCTACATTTCTTTCAACCTAGCACTGTTTTACAAAAAAAATAATTACATAAAAGGAGCCTTCGACTGCATGTCTCGAGATGGCTCGCGTCTATAATGACCACGTGACCAAGTCTGTTTCTAGAAAGTTCCATCAAGCCATAGATAGGAAAACTGCGAGTTCTCCGCCTTTATTCATCGTCGTTTAGGGGCATTTAGTTAATGAGACTTTAACGGATGCTTCGCGACCAGAGATCGTACGTAAGCATTAATTTCGTATCGTATCTAAATGTTTATGTTAAAATAGGTAAAATAGGTCACATAGCATGTGATTTTTGTTAAAAATACAGCATGTGGTTTTTGTTAAAATATAGAGCATGTGAATTTTGTTAAAATATACAGCACGTGGTTTTTGTTATAATATACAGCATGTTATTTTTGTTAAAATACATAGCATTTTTTTGTTAAAATATACTACAGCATGTGGTTTTTGTTATAATATACAGCATGTGGATATTGTTAAAATATACAGCATGTGGTTCTTGTTAAAGTATACAGCATGTGGTTTTTTTGTACGGCGATTATCGACGGTAAGCTTATATATTATTTCGGTGGTCATGAACCGAACAAGGATCGATGATACAACAACGGAGGAGATCATTACCTTGACAGGATGTAGAGCGTTTGTCAGTTGGAGGCCGACGCTCCTCAGCAGCACGACCGGAGGCAGGTCGACCGTGTAGAGCCGGTGGAGGGCCTCTATAGCGAGCTGAGTCGGCACGTTATGCCTCTGACGCTTACTCTCGTATCTCTGGAGGTAGCTCGGATCGTCTGTAATGACAAAAAAAATAATGAAATTTACTGCGCGTCGGTAATGGCACGGTTTTGTTTTACTGCTAACTGTAGCTGCAATGTATTTTGATTATGTATCGTATTACTTAAGACTTATTGTGTAGATGGTATTCAGATATGAGGAGAATATAGGAGTCTACGGACAATAAAAGGTGTGGTGGTGTAAAATACAGGGTGTTGTTTTTAGAGTAATACGGAACCTTACTAATATCGAAGCCGCCGTACGTGGCGTGCTCGATGCGAATAAACAATCTGACTTACGAGACAACGGACTCATTTGTCAGTACATTCATGGCTCTAATTGGTCGTCGTATACAGGGTGTTGTTCTGGTAGAAATACGGCATCTTACTAATATCGAAGCCGCCGTATGTGGCGTCGGCTAGCAGTTCCGTGAGTTCCTTTACGTCGCCAAATCCGAGGTTAACGCCCTGTCCGGCCAGCGGATGGACTCTGTGGGCCGCATCTCTGAGAAACAAAAAAAAACATCGCATACATCATAAATGTCTTTATTTTTTTATTGCCCTTGTAGGCAGACCCTGGCTGCCTTGTATCTCATTAGGGCGTTATTTAATCATGATTCGAATGAATTTTGTATTCAGTCTTGAAAGTCAAATATCATATTTGTTAATGACCCTGTAGTGAGTATTAATTAGTTAATTATAATTTGCTTTGGTGAGTAGCTATTGCCTAATTTTGAGGGTTTTCCTATAATTATAATTTGATTTAATTCCAACGAAATCGTTAGTTATCGATCACATAATTACGTTGAGCTCAGTGATTACTGAGCTCTAGAGTATTTGGACGTAAGCGTTATCAAAATATACATATTTTTTTTCATTATTTTCGCATGTCGTTAGGAAGTAAATACTTTTTAGGACTTTGTTTTTTTTTAATTCTTTTAGAATTTAGATAGTGCCTCAATCAGAAAGTAATCCTACTTTGATGGCTAGTTACTAACAAAGTTATCTTATAGCGACGCTAACAAATAGCACGTTAACGCCATCTAGTAGGAAGCAAATTAATTATCTTAAAAGACCGAAATGTTAGCTGAAATCGTATCGAATGAGGAACGTTCCAGAAGGTTTGGCTGCGTACCGGCGTCATTCGTGACAACGTAATAATACAAGAAACAGAGTATGTTAGTGAAACAGCTAAATTATTGGTCCATAGTAGTCATTAGTGTAACAGTGTTTTTGTGATCTTTAAATCCTGATTCCTAATCATAACTCAACTCCTAAGAGTTAGAAGAATAATCTGACTCTTATTAAACAAGGTGAGGTTTACTTAGATAAATTTTTTTTTGATTTCCGTAACTACAATCTTCTCTTAGGCGCCCCCCACAGAATAGTAAGGCACTACATGCTTAGATGGGTGTATGGTACGACCTCACAGCTCACCTGGTATTAAATGGTTATCGGAGTCGCTATCGGTTTAACGCTATTTGTGCCTACTTATTATCAACATTGTAGAGAATCCAATTTTCTACAATATATTTTCTATTTAACATTTTTTATACCTTGAACTGTTTTCGAGATAGAGGGCGTAGAGCGCGCGGTCAGTCAAATGGTAGTCCCGATCGGAAACTCGTAATATTAAGGTTATAATTTATTGCTAAATATATAATTATGTAATTATCATTTTTTATTAACTTTTCAGATATTTACATAATTTCGCCTAAAATAACTGCACTAAAATACTTTTGCGCAATAAAGGAACCGTAGTCAGAATGTACCAGCACCCTGCCTATTTCTGCCGTGAAACAGTAATACGTTTCGGTTTGAAGAGTGGAGCAGCCGTTGTAACTATACTGAGACCTTAGAACTTATATCTCAAGGTGGATTGCGCATTTACGTTGTAGATGTCTATGGGCTCCAGTAACCACTTAACACCAGGTGGGCTGTGAGCTCTTTTTTTTCCTACCTAGCTGAGAGCCTTGAGAGGCTATATCAGCGTAACCTTAACCAGTAGGTGAGGTAGGGGCTCAAACCTGACGACGTTGCTAGCACTTGCCCTATCAAGAGCCGTGCTTCGCAGAATCTACTACCGGATCGGAAACGCGACCCAATGAGAAGATCCGGCGAGAAACTCAGTGGGCTGCGTCTGAGGGTCTGTGAGGTCGTCCACCCATATCACTACATAGTATAAACAAAGTCACTTTCTCTGTCCCTATATCTGTCTGTCCCTATGTATGCTTAAATCTTTAAAACTACGCAACGGATTTTGATGCGATTTTTTTTAATAGATAGTGATTGAAGAGGAAGGTTTATATGTATAATAACATCCATTAAATAGTGGAGAAATCAATAATAAATTACAGTTTCCGAAGCGAAGCGAGGGCGGGTTGCTAGTAAGGAATAAAAAAAAAAAACTTACCCGACTAGAGCCACACCGTTAGCGATGTACCGTGTACTGTGCCCGAAGGCGAGGGGGAAAGCAGCGCGGGAGGAGGACGCCACTCCTTGCACGGAAGGCGGGAGCTGGCGCACCGCCCCATCCGGCAGTCCGGCCCGACGCAGGCAACTACTCACCCACGACATACAGCCCTCCACTGCGCCGCTCCGAGGATACTGCTTCCACTTGAACAGTTCCAATCGATCAATTGCTTTTTTTTCTATTTAAGCTGAGAGGCCTTGAGAGGCTATTTCAGCGTAACCTTGACTAGTAGGTGAGTTCACGGGGCTCAAACCTGTTGACGTTGCTAACACGAACCCTAGCAAGAGCCGTGCTTAGCAGAATCTACCACCGGGTCGGAAACGCGACCCACTGAGAAGATCCGGCGAGAAACTCAGTGGGCTGTATCTGTGGGTTAATTTACTCGTCGAGCCCTTCGTCGCAAGCGACGGGTTCGACGAGAACGATGAGCGGTGCTTGAGGTACCTAAAAGCACCGTTAGTGGATCGGGAGGATCCGAAATGACGTGTGATCGCTTGCTTGAGTATACGATTGTTATAGTAGTATGGCCTAGTTTTGCTGGGATGCAAGCATGCGCTATGAGAAGAGGGCCCGCGCATATATTATATATATAGCGACATACACAATACAATTTATATTTCAATTTCTTGTTTCAAGGTTGGTGGGGTTCATGAAGCCTTTTTTTTTCAGGCCTGGGGCCGAACCTCCTGCGAGGTTTCCCGCGTATTGTCTGTCTTCGTTTTCGGAAGCGGTCTCCTAACACCCAGTATTGGTGCGGCCCAAGGGGAAAGTATGCCGTGGATACACACATAGTGTCCGTCATGGCGTTTAACGTGTTAATTTTTTAGGTATTACATTTGCAACTGCAGGCAATATGTAGTCACAAAATAAACTTACAAGGGCATCGTTGAGTTCATCGACGAATTGTTCCTCGGGTAGTTTCAAGAGTCGTTTCGCGTTGTCCTCCCATGTCGACCAGACGAGTGAGCTACGCTGCGAGTCCAAAGGCAGGATGGCTATTGGACCTGAGGGCAGCCATCTTTGCCAGGCAGTTGTGTTATCCGTTTCCTGAAATCGACGGTACACCATTCAGTTTTATTACTAACCGATGTTTCATATTTTTAATACGCTTTTATTAGTTTTACACATATTTATGTTAGTATGTATGTTTGTAACGGAATCTTTGAACATAATTTTGACCCCCTTCAAAACGTCGGTTTAACTCGAAATTTGGTATACTTATTAAGGACCGATGACAATACAATATTAAAAAAAAAATTTATATCCACCAAAAAAATAAAAATAGATAATAGTTTAAAAACACTAAGAAATTACGCTTTTATAAAAAATCCAACTAAAAAATAGAAAAAGCGTGGAGTGCTTTTCAGGATATTATCTAAATAACCCTTCTACTCATGCCTGTTCATAAAATATTTATAACTACTGATACCATGCAGCCCACGCTTTTTTACAATAAAATCATTATTTCTTACACTATTTTTAATTCAAATTTATTAAAATTTATTTTCTGTTTTTTAGTTGGATTTTCTATAAAAGCGTATTTTGTTAGTTTTTTTTAAACGATTATTTAATTTTATTATTATGAAATATTATTACAACCAATCAGTTCTAAAGCCTCAGTGATTATTATTTGCGTAGTTATTGCTACGTTATAGTAAATAACCACTTCCTGTTTTTATTTCATAGATCGATGAACGAGATCAATGTCTATTTGTTATTTAGTTATCAAAGCCAGTAAATATCACGTAACGTGAATTCCATTACCCGGCTTGAGTCAGGATTCCAGTCTCATTTGTGCCTATTATATAGTGATCGTCCCAACATTCAAATTAGAACGTATGACTGCTTCGTGGCAGAAATAGGCAGGGTGGTGGAACATAAGTATGTATTCTTATAGTACATTACTAAACTTGGCCACGCTTTGTTGTGACTGTGGTTAATTGTATGAAAAAGATTGAGTTCTTGAAACTATTCACGCGACATCTATTGCACGTTGATGGTAACATGGCAGACATTTTGAAGAACGTATAGAGTACAAACATTAATCATTTAATGTTAAATAAACATATTAAATAAATTAGCTGTAAAATAAATGGAATATTAAATTTTGAATACAGCGCCATCTATTAGAATTTTACTCAACCCGAACAATAATTAGCCTCGTTACACCGCCATCTGTTGTAAACTTACAAGAGCTCAGAGAAAATTGTTTTATATCCGATAAGATGCTCTTTGTTTTATTATTATAATAAACAACAATCACATTTCACAGGAATGGATTTTAAAACGCACACGTTTTATTTTTAGAAATTAAAATTAGGATTTACAGTGGCCCGCTAGTAACGTCCGTTTGGACTGAATGTTTAAAAAGCATATCAGGATTGTTTGAGAGCAATTACCTCAGCTAAGTACAAGGTGGCCACCACACCCATTTGGTCGTAGTTCCAAGACAAGTATTGCACGCCCATAGCGCGTCGTACCGCCGAGTTAGCTCCGTCGGCGCCAATCTGGAAGATGCATGTTGATAGAAATATTAATGATACATATGATTTCGGTTGTTTTTTTTTATTTTATTTTATTTTTTATCTAGAGGCTAATTCAGCTTTACCCTAGCGTGTAGGTGAGCTCTCGGGGCTCAAGACGGAGTTGTTGCTAGCACTGGCCCTAGCAAGAGCAGTGCTTCGCAGAATTTACCACCGGATCGGAAACGCGACCCACTGAGAAGAGCCGGCGAGAAACTCAGTGGGTTGTGTCTGTGGGTTAATTTAATTTAAGACGGTGACCGGTGCTTGAGGTACCTAAAAGCACCGTTAATGGCTTGGAAGGAGCATCGGTTATGTAATGTTGGTAGAGCGTATGATAAGCTCGCATAGACACCACCATCAGGTCGCATAGGCCAGTTTTTGCCGCGATGCTGACCACACATTGAGATTTGGAGGCCTTATCTTTAATAGCACCCCATTTTCGCTCCGCTATTTCTATTTCTAAGTCTGCAACGGTAGCCAGTCCAGTCGTATTTAGTTTATCTATACTTCTATACTAATATTATAAAGAGGAAAGATTTGTTTGTTTGTGTTGAATAGGCTCCGAAACTACTGACCCGATTTGAAAAATTCTTTCACTGTTTGGAAGCTACACTATTCCCGAGTGACATCTTTTTTGAAAAAAATTATGGATCCTTACTAAAACTTCAATAATGTAGCCCAAGGTGTGCAAAAATTACCTAAAATATTAAAGAATGTAAAGACACTGCGTGCCCTGCGAAAACTATTGAGGATAGAATAAAATAATGTACTACGATTTTGTAGAACACATTATTGTTTACAAAAAGTGTCGGGACAGCATATGTCTAACTATTATAGTTATGCCGCAATAAGGGTTCTTTTATTTTTTTAAATAAAACAACGTCGTTGATGTTTTTGTTAAAGATCCGAGCGGAGCCGGAGCGGGCCGCTAGTAATTAATATTTTCATTAATTAATTAATATTAATGAAAGAACGCGTCCGTTATACTCTAGTTCACTGCTATTTCTATCAATAAACCATTAATCGGTGCAGTACGCCAACTACGTGATTTTCACCAGTCTTTGTGAGACGCGGCATGTTTAGCTTTTCCATTGAACTATTCACACCGACCAGATGTTATTATCGTTGTCGAATAATTATTGGGCCCGCGCGTATTACTTGCGTTCAACGTTTCAGTATGATCCGTGTAGTGGTGCAGAGCTAGACTACTGAGCCCTAATTAATTTACTAAACGTGTATAGTGGCCTAGAAAAACGTGGGTACAAGCGCGTGGTGAGTTCATAAATGAGTCGACTATTATCAAAGCCGGCAATCTGACTTTTGGACAATGATTGGTAAATCAGAAAAACGAATTATTGACTTTGTATTCCATTGGCAGTCACAAAACTCTTCGGAACGACATCTTAGATAAATAACAGGTTAACTATTAACCTTTATTTAATGCAGGTTTTGAACCGTATTCTTTGAAGGAGACGATTATATTCAAATCAGTCTGTATTGACATATCAATAAATTTTTTTTGTCCAAATGCACAGATTGCCACCTTTGATAATAGACGACTCAAATCTGACTGAAATATGAGACTGTTAAATAAAACATAAGTTCCGATAAAATTTATTTAGACAGTTACGGTCTACTTAATACCGTAACAGGCGTTTGTACTTTCAAAATTACTAAATTCAATTTATATTTAAACTAGAATCATAACGTTCAAATAATATATGTCGATGATATTGTGAACAACATTTTTTTTCTTTATATTGCTGATTCGGTAAATATATATTTTTTGTTTAATCTGGTGATTAATAATAACTATTAATTATACTTATATACATAGTTCTTATAATTATTTAAAACTTCAAAGCCCATCGAAATTCTCAATAACGAACAACTATCAAATCCTTAGAGATGATAAATTAATTTGTAAATTGGTTGCATCACTGCGCAGCTTACATTATAAGCTTCGAAGAAATACGTGGTATTCGATATTTTGATAATATCCGGTCACACTCGACCGCAATAATTGAGAACACGGAGAATTCGGGTCACTTAGTTTGCGTGTACCAAATTATTGCAAACATATTATTTCGACGAAAACTTTTATTCCAACTACGTATCTTCGAATAAGAAAAAGCTTACAAGGCCCATCGAATAGACAGGTGTCTAAACAAGTCTAAAATAGAACGAAACCCCAATTTAAACTAGCCATTCATCATAGTTCAAACTTAAAACAGATGGAGTTTTTTTATTTTTTTATTGCTTAGACGGGTGGACGAGCTCACAGCCCACCTGGTGTTAAGTGGTTACTGGAGCCCATGGACATCTACAACGTAAATGTGCCACCCACCTTGAGATATAAGTTCTAAGGTCTCAGTATAGTTACAACGGCTGCCACACCCTTCAAACCGAAACGCATTACTGCTTCACGGCCGAAATAGGCAGGGTGCCTACCCGTGCGGACTCCCAAGAGGTCCTACCACCAGTAATATAGTAATCAATTTTGCAAATACCGTTTAGAGCAAGAATTAATCCACGGAAGGATAAATATTTCGTTTCAAACTCGCGATCGGTTTCGTTTGATCAAAATCTGAAATCTTGAACTATTGTAGTACACACAGTTGATTTTCTAAACAATCCCAGCATGCCACAAGGCGTTGTTATTAAATTCTATTATTGGAATTTTGATTCGTTTGTCTGCATTGTTGTTTCACAGAACAGAACGTTTTGACCACTTTACTGCAGCTTTAATTTAGTTTAGTACATTTTGTGTATGTTTCTCAAGGACTCTCCAAATTTATTTTTGGCAGGATAAAAGTGCTAATCCATTTTTTTATTAGAGAATTTGTTGACACGTATACTGTTTTGGCCTAGTTAAAGGAAACATAATAATTTATAGTTCCATAATTTATTACGGGCCACGTTAGCTAACGTACATTTTGGTGAGTTTCTAAACGTGTCAATGGTTTAATAAAACCAGACTTCTGTAACTATTCGCGTAGGAGAACGGTCTGACGGAAACGCGACACTATCAAGTGCTTTAAATAGATTTTTTTTCACGTCAACAACGAATTAATAAATTTATAATTGGTCAGTTCATGCGATTATCAATATTATGAGTTTGTTTAATGAATTTCAAACGACTTGTAAGTGATTATCGTAACCGGCTATAAAACTTTTACGGCCCCATCAAACGGTTCGTGATCCGAAATTATGATTAGGTCTATCGGCGGGGGATGTCACGGATCCGAGTGGATTGTACCGAGAGCTTTCGGATTTCAGTAAAGCGCGGGATGGCGCCATGATACGCACTCACGCACAACGTTCCCGTAACGTATCGCCGTCTCATTGCTCCAACAAAAATGACAAGAATAAAAAGGTGTGGAAATCATAAAATGTTACCGTATCATTTTATTACATTTTCTTATTCATAAACGAGTACAAATGTTTAACGTTAGGTTTTTTTGTGTTTGTTTATATTTTACTAAAAATATATTTCGTGTATTCGTGGTAGGAAGTGAGTTATCTAATAACAATGGGATAATTGATTGCGGACAGGTGTGCCAGGAAGGTAGCGCGCGATGGTGTGGCGGCATGAGTCAATTGCCGGAGGATGCAGAGGATGATGTCGAAGGAGGATACATATCTAGCGACGAGTCAGCACACGGCGCTGATCTCGCTGAGCGTCTGAGGGTCAAACCTTCTAAAGATATATGGGAACTGGGTAGGTACATTTTTGAATTAATACAATGTATTGTGCTAAATATTTGGCATGGTGATTTAAAAACAAAAATAGTCACAACAGACCTTCATTTTCGTGAATTTGAGGCTTACGTCAAGGAGTAAATATGTACTGAACTAAAATAGTGATTTGCAGACATGTTTTGTGAGCCATGTCGATAAATTAAGCATTTGAATGAATTAGGTACGTTAATTTTTACTCAGTAAATAGCAGTAAGTGTACTTTTGTTATAAAATTACGAATTAATGAGATTCGTTTCTGATTTTTTATCCTCAGACGAGATACAGTACACGTTACGGCTACTGCCGTATTCAGAAGAAATATCAGTACTTATAGGTAATGGGAATTACGATGAAACAATACAGTTTGCCTCCGAGGCTGAAGGCGGATTTGGCCTACGAACAGCCATCCTTTGGGCCTGTTGGCTCGGAAAGAGTATTCTGCTTTTTAAATTGCTAAAAATGGGTGTTGATCCCGATGAACTAGACGATGCCGGAAGGTCTGTAGTATACGACATTACTGCAAGTTGCGTTTTATATACTACACTTTATTGAAATACTTTAGTATTGCTTTTCAAAACAATTTTCAGGACATGTTTACATTTAAGTTGTTTAGTTGGAAGCGAAGAATGCGTGAAGCTTCTACTCGACCACGGAGCGCACCCGAATACATGGGACTCGTCTACAGAAACAAAAGCGACGCCTCTCCATTGCGCAGCCAGCGCCAAAAGTTTAGCTTGCGTAAAGGTAAACAGGACGATACCAAAGATGAAAGTTGACCCCGTTAATATATATGTCAATATTTATGTTTATTTTTTCCAGGTGTTGATCGCTCATGGTGCTGACGTAAATGCCGGTTTAAGTGACAGGTCTCCGTTACATTACGCCGTCCTCAGCGATGCACCGGAAGTTGTGAAGGAATTATTAGAAGCTGGTGCGTGCCCCGACACGCCACAGGTGGGCTGTTTAAATTCATTTTAAACACAAACCAGATACTAAGTCATAAGTGTAAACAAATCACCATTTTGCGCATTAATGGAAAGTATCTATATATTAATACGTGAAGCAAAAACTTTGTATCCCTTTTTACGAAAATTGCGCGGACGGAGGAGTATGAAATTTTCCACACTTATAGATAATATAGAGAAGAAGTGCACAATGCTAATATTTTTTTAAAATAATGCATAAAAGAAAATATTACACACACTACATACCGTGTAGTTGACGCACACACGCATGTATACTATTTATTGTCAAACTTTTGTTCTTGACGTCTGTGGTCAAATTGGGAATAGATTAAATATTGTTTGTCTTTATTAATTTTCATAGAGTAGCCTTGGCGAAATTTGTGATTATCTATACTAATATTATAAAGAGGAAAGATTTGTTTGTTTGTTTGTTTCGAATAGGCTCCGAAACTACTGGACCGATTTGAAAAATTGTTTTTCCATTAGAAGCCGACCTTGTCCCTGATGAACATAGGCTACTTTTTTTATTTTTTTTTTATTATTTTTTTTGGTTTCATGTTTGTTTTAATGTTTCCGAAGCGAAGCGAGGGCGGGTCGCTAGTAGAAGTATAAAATACAATCATAATAGTGTACAAACTTCCAATTGATTATATTATAGTCGAATTTCGACTACTACGGGACCTCTAGTACAGCTACAGGACGATTGTTAATTTTTTTTGTAGGTATTTACGGAAACACCTTTGCACGTAGCGGCATCGTTGGGCTCGGCTTCGTGCACTAAATTGTTGTTGAATGCCGGTGCTGATGTCCGAGCGGCTATGGGCCCGGGGAAGGCCACGGCACTACATCTAGCCGCCGAGGACGGTCACGCAGAATGCGCGCGCTTGTTACTCGATCACGGCGCACACATAGACTGGCCCAATTTCAGGGGACAAACACCCCTTCATCTCGGTAAATCATAAAACTATTTCAATTATTTTTACTGGTGGCAGGACGTCTTGCGAGTCCGCACGGGTAGGTACCACCGCCCTGCCCATTTCTGCCGTGAAGCAGTAATGCGTTTCGGTTTGAAGGGTGGGGCAACCGTTGTAACTATACTGAGACCTTAGAACTGATATCTCAAGATGGGTGGCGCATTTACGTTGTAGATGTCTATGGATTCCAGTAACCACTTAACACCAGATGGGCTGTGAGCTCGTACACCCATATATGCAATTTATATTGCATTAAAAAAAAATTGACACTTACACTGTCATGTAGGTCACGGGTGCCCTACGCGGCGCACTGAAGTAATTACATAGATTTTTTATACTAAGCGCCTCGATTGCCCAACTTTGCCTTCTTAGTTTGTTAATGTATGTTTTATAGTCTTTTAGGTCTCTTAGAAATAGATTTATTCTCAGTAACTTTGGATTCGTCTTTGCCAGAGTCTGCTAGATATCTCGGGGCCTTAACAAGAAGAACGAAGAGAGAAATCGACATAGTTACTTCACTGCGTCGCGTAGGGTACCAGTGACCCACATGAGACTACATGGCAGTCAACGTGTTAATATTTCGAAGCAAATACGCTTGTTATCCGAGACATTTTACTTTTATGCACGCAGCTACTTTAGCGCAGTCACTGGAAGTGGTAGAGATGCTTGTGGACAGATGTGCCGATGTCCGTGCCAAGGACGCAGACGGTAGAACTCCTTTACACGGCGCGATCGTTAGAGGGGCTCGGGCTTGCGACATTGCCCGTTTACTTCTCTCTGCAGGGGCCGATCCTAACGCTTTCTGCGCCGCGTAGGGTACCAGTGACTTACATGGCAGTCAACGTGTCAATATTTCGAAGCAAATACGCTTGTTATCCGAGACATTTTACTTTTATGCACGCAGCTACTTTAGCGCAGTCACTGGAAGTGGTAGAGATGCTTGTGGACAGATGTGCCGATGTCCGTGCCAAGGACGCAGACGGTAGAACTCCTTTACACGGCGCGATCGTTAGAGGGGCTCGGGCTTGCGACATTGCCCGTTTACTTCTCTCTGCAGGGGCCGATCCTAACGCTTTCTGCGCCGCGTAGGGTACCAGTGACTTACATGGCAGTCAACGTGTCAATATTTCGAAGTAAATACGCTTGTTATCCGAGAAATTTTACTTTTATGTACGCAGCTACTTTAGCGCAGTCACTGGAAGTGGTAGAGATGCTTGTGGACAGATGTGCCGATGTTCGTGCCAAGGACGCAGACGGCAGAACTCCTTTACACGGCGCGATCGTTAGAGGGGCTCGAGCTTGCGACATTGCCCGTTTACTTCTCTCTGCAGGGGCCGATCCTAACGCTTCTGATAATTTCGGTTACACACCATTGCATATTGCTGCACTGAATGAATTCTCGGCTTGCGTTCTATTGCTGTTAGGTAAGAATAATTTCATATTTACTGAAATATAACGCTTTTCTATATTAACGTTTCTGACAGATAGCTTGACGGGTCTCTTGATGTTAAGCGGTTGCTTGAAGTCAAGAATATCCAGTCTGGTAACATCACGTGGTATAACGATCATCTTCAAATCAATTGGAATATGTGATTACACGACAAATAGAACGGTGGTAACAATTACTTCCGAGTTAACTACTCCCGTTTCTATGTTATACCAACAACAACTGATTTATTTTACCCAAAATGGCTCCTTGGCTTCCGCCACTAAAAATGACAACGGTTTCGATTTCTTGCTAATCGCGATTTGGAGTTTGTGCTGGTCCGTATCACCAATCCCGCCATACGCGTATTTGGTGTAACGGTCCTTCTTCATACTAAGCAGATGGGTATTTCCAAATAATTCTGATTCAAAAAGAATGATGAACGATTCGCATTGCTATTAGCCCGAGAATCACCCAGTAGCATAGTCGCGTGACTACAGTTGCCTCTGATGCTTTGCAAATAAAATTCGGATAATTCTAAATGCACTGTACGACGTTTTGAAAAAGTTTTTTTTTCTAAGCTGCCTAAGTATTATCATTTTAGCTTTATGGCCATACAACCAAATGAAATCGTATTTATATATGCTGATTTTTTTTATACAATTCCATTATATATCAAGTCTTTTTGCCTCTTACACGAGAAGCAGTGTTGCAGTGATCTATGCTAGTCTATTTGCGTTTGTTTAGTATGAGTGATTCTGTTGGATGCCGTTTATTTCAGATTACGGGGGCGACGTAACACTTCGAACAAACGGAGGCGTTTCAGCACTTTCTTTCATCGTACGAAGAGTGCCCGATGTTATTCCTCGTTATTTGTGCAAGTTCGATGACGCTGTACACGTGAGCGAGCATGAGCTCGGAGACGTGGACTGCGAGCTCACCATTGACTTCAGACCCCTCGTGCCGTGTCTAACGAGAGGAGAAGCCGAACTATTGCTTGCATTTGTTGAGGTATTTTTTATTTATTTTTTATTGCCCCTATAGGCAGACGAGCGTACGGCCCACCTGATGGGGAGTGGTTACCGTCGCCCATGGACTTCAGCAATGCCAGGGGCAAAACCAAGTCGCTGTCTACCGCTTAATACTCTCACAAGCCTCGTTTGAAGAAGGACATGTCATAGCGCTCGGGAAATACCGTGGAGGGAAGCTCATTCCATAGCCGGATGGTACGTGGCAAGAAAGACCTCTGGAATCGCACTGTGAATGACCGCAGTTGCTCCAGGTAGTATGGATGAACTCTACTCCGGTGGCGGGCGGTGCGATGGTAAAAACGAGATGACGGTATCAAATACTTATTCTTTGATATCAAATATAATTTATTATATGTTAAATTATTTTGATTTGTTATATTATAATATTATTAAAGTTATATTATTTCTGAATGTAAAAAACAAAAAAAAAAAAAAACAAATTAAATGAAAAGTATTTATTATGCTGCTGAAATTAAATTGTTAAATTTTTATTTCAGGTTGGACATAAAGACGTATTAAAACATCCGGTGGCTGAAACGTTTCTGTTTTTGAAATGGCGCAGAATAAGAAAGTTTTTTGTATTGAGCTTTATTTATCACGCTATATTCATAACTTTATACAGTCTTTATATTCTGCGTAAGTACGAATTATTTTAATTAGTTTTGGATTCAAATGTTTAGAGTTTACGTGTCTAAATCTTTTATTAATAATAATAAGAATATGAGTCGCCTCACTGTCGCGAATTTAAGTTTTAATTGTTTATTTTCTAGAATTATCATAGCCTATCTGATCGCCTTGCTGTTTTGCTGGTCTTTGATCTTGAATATACCACGGCGTCTTAGTTTGATTCCCAGTCGCAGCTCATGTGAAAGATATTTGGTATACAAATCTTGGTTTTCATCTCTCATGTGTTCAAAGTTAAAAGTCTTAGCTCTTTGCAATTGATTATGTAATCTTTAGTTATAGCATTCAGGGAAGCGGCGTGTGATTTTATAGGGAAATAAAGTTTTGATCTCGGCTCTGCCAAATATTCGCCTTACATATTGTATGCTGTTAATAAATAATTCAAATTCATCAGTTCTCTTCAATTTCCAGAAATATTTCTATGCGAAAACGCTACGTGTAACGTGCCTTCTTATCTCCGCCCAGTTCAATATTTGATACTTATCTTGAACCTATGTTTTTTGGCCAAAGAAATATTTCAAGCATGTCAAGATTGGTCAGCTTATATCCGGCAGTGGGAAAACTGGTTGCAATGGCTAATTATCATAGGAGTGTTTTTGTGTACGGTAAGACCGTATATATTATGATAAAAGTCAATTTGGCGTTATGAAAATATGCGTTTTAATATTGCTTTTTCTTAAATAGATACCGTACTGGGACGTAGACAATGGGGTTTTAAGAACAAACACAACGAACTGGCAGCACGACGTGGCTGCAATTACCATATTTTTCTGTTGGCTGGAACTGATGATGATCATCGGAAGGTTCCCTACTTTTGGTCTTTACGTCCAGATGTTTACTACAGGTACAAATCTAGTGAATAGGCAATTTCGAACGTATGTCTACATCGATAAGAGTCTTATGTGTTTTTATTTATTTCAGTTACGGTTAATTTTGCCACATTCCTCCTGGCGTACAGTTGTCTCCTAATTGCTTTTGGTCTAGCCTTTAGCGTGCTGTTCAGCAACTACCCCGCATTCCATTTACCGGCTGGTTTAGTCAAAACGGTCATGATGATGTCAGGAGAGCTTGAATACGAGGATATATTCTACAACAACTGCACAAATTCTGAGATTTACTATCCTCTGACGGCACACATTATGTTCCTGATATTTGTACTACTTGTTACCGTTATATTGACAAATCTACTAGTTGGTTTGGCTGTTAGTGATATCCAGGTATGTTATTAAGGCTTAATAAGTAATTATTTCCTGACATATTTAATTTATAATATCAAGAAAATAATAATTATGGTATTGTATGTATCTAACGAATTTTAACTGTATATTCACAATATAGAACAAAATAAGCTTTTTTCTCCCATCCCTATTCACCAGTAGGTAGGTGAGCTCACGGGCTCAACCTGAGAGAATTTGCTAACACTAGCCCTAGCAAGAGCAGTGCTTCGCAGAATCTACCACAGGATCGGGGTCACGACCCACTGAGAAGATCCGGCGAGAAACTCAATAGGCAAAATACCCGTAGGTTGCTATTTCCAAGACGTATTGGACGATAAACTGCGTACTCTGATAGAAGTTGGCCATGACCACGAAGATTGTACAAATTATTCGAAACATCGGAAATACTATAATGACAATAAACGGTCAGCGTGGTATGGACATGAGATGCGTAGAGAGAAGATGCATGTGACTAGGAGATGTATGGAAATGGTAGTGCAAGGTAGAGGGGGAAGAGGACGACTGAAAAAGACATGGATGTAGTGTGTGAATGACGATATGAGACAGGAGTGAGTGGTGAGATGACGGCTGATAGAAGAGAATAGAAGAGAAAAATTAGCTGTGCCGTCCCCACCTAGTGGGATAATGTGGAGAAAAAGAAGAAGAATAAAACTCGGGACATTAAACCCTAAAAGTATTCTAAATTGTGTTTACCACTCGCGGGAACCGAAAAAAATTTAACATTATAATATAGTTTTACTTTGCAGGCGTTACAAGAGGGTGCTGGATTGGATCGGTTGGTGCGTCAAACACAATTGATAGGTCATCTCGAGGGAATGCTGTTCAGCTCACTGTTATCATGTGTGCCTCAGCAGTTGCTGACTGTTTTACGTTGGGGAGCATTACTGACGGCGACGCACATGCGCACAATTAATATTAGACCGAACGATCCTAGAGAGAATAGAGTAGGTTTTCGCATAAAAGTGCCTTTAATTTTGTGACACAATTTTTATTTGGATTAAATTAAATATATTTAATCACTAGCTGACCCGGCAGACTTCGTAATGCCTCAATCGATAAATAAAAGACCTAAACTTTTGTATAAAATAAACTTAAAACAAACAAAAGGAACCCGTTCGACATCAAAGGAAAAACAAAATTGTTATTTTTGTTTAATTCCGAGCATTTTCATATTTATCTACCTTTCAAACCTTCTGTGGACTTCCACAAATAATTATAGACCAAAATTAGCCAAATCAGTTCGGCCGTTCTCGAGTTTTAGCGAGACTAACGAACAGCAATTCATTTTTATATATTTATATCGACGCTTGAAAGGCAAACATGACTAAGCGACAATGCGTGAACTTTACAGTAGAGCAATTTAAAGTTGAAATATTTGGAAAAAAAAATATTTTAACGAATCTAACTGTAGGATTGAAATTATTTTAATAGACCTAGATATAGTTTTTTTTTGCCCATCGAATATACTTAAAGGCTATTGCCTATCATTTGTGTATATAGCAGTTATTGTCGCTTATATATATTGTCCATAATTTGATAAACAGGTAAAATTATCTGAATTTTATATAAAAGTTTTCTCGTCACAAGTAAACTTATCTAAGCCAGCATTGAAAGATTTGGAGTAACGTGTAAAACAATATGAGCTATCGTTGAAAGATTTTCAGTAACATGTAAAGTTAGACAAATTCGCACAGCTTACAGTTTCGTTTTGGGTATATTGGACTAAAGTGATCCCATAGTTCACAACAAATCGAGTAAATGTATCTAAATACTATTCCACTTTTTTATGCATGTAGAAAGTGTAAAGAATTGAACTAAAATGTAATAAATTACTTTGATAAATCATGCAAAAGAGCGAAACCAAAAGAGCGAGACATTTATGAATAAACATTTATTGTAAGAGACAATAGGGATATATTTTTTTGTAACAAAATCACGCTATTACTATTATATTATATACAATATTAAATAAATAAACCATAACAGATTGTAGTGTATTCCAATATAATACCAAAATCTAGTTATTGCCTCATCAGTCTTAAAAACAATAGAGAATTATTAAAACTCATAAAAGCTCTAGTTTTCAGAGTAAATCAACAACAAAAACAATAATAAATTGTATTCTGTTATTAAACATAACCAAACTTAACAACACTATTGTAATTTAATCACTCTCCAAAGGCATACGATAGATATGCGACATGAGATCTTGTTATTTTTTGTTAATCGATCACAATCTTCAATATCGTACAATGTCGTGCACGTGGAATGCTCAGAAACTCTTGTTTAAGACAATTAGGAATGACTTTGTCAGTGCAAAGTTTGAGCAAATCATCATATTTGGCTTTTGAGATGGGTAACTGAGACCTATAACAAGATGTCAGTGATAACTTGATTTTAGGCTGAACTTCGACATCAAAAGATGATGCAGAAGCATTCATAGATGTTTTGTATTTAACGCTTTGCTTGTATTTTTGGAAAGTCATAACACGGATCTTGCCTTTGAAGTACTTATCACTAATACTATCCCATTTATAAAAATCTTCAAAGCTCAGTCTTTCCACCTGAAAAGGCGATGAATCTTGCCTAGCTGTTGAAAATACTGTAAACCATTGTGATGATGCGTAAACAGTGGTATTTTTTGATCCATTCTCTACAATAGCATGGTATCGACATGTAAGTGTGTTCCGTCAATAGATAGTTTATTTGAATAATATCGATATATTTGCACTCCTGTAATGATGAATGCAACATTGCTAATACCGTATGGTTCCGGTTTTGGCCTGGACAACAGTCGCAATAGAGAAGTAATCGCGTAACGTTTCTGGACTGAATATATTTATGTAAAATAGTTGCAATCTCATTGGCACCACGCTTGCCATTACTTTCATCCCAGTAGTAACAAAAAACATCCCAGTAGTAACTTTCATAAACACAAAAATTACATACGGCTAGTTTCCTACTACGAGCATAATACAAAAACATAGATTGTGCAAAAGGCGTGTTGAGTACTTTTTCCGAAACTAGCATATGAGATGACGGATCATCTCGGTGTATATTTTTGTGGGCTCTAAAACGGGTATGGCTTTCTTCTTTTTCTATTTCATGTTATTACTTTTCACTTTAGTTTTTCAGGATTTTTCATTTTTTTCGTAGTGAAGACGCTTGACTTTTTTAGGTACATGAAATGCGATGTTGAAATTATCTTGGAATATTTTACGAAAAATTCTCTCGCTTACAATATGCATGCCCTGATCCATGTTGTGTTTTTTGTATAGTTTGTATAAGTTGTAGATATTTCTAATTTCTTCAGAAAAGTAAACTTTGCTCGAATCTTGACGATAGTAATGCGAAGGTACCGCTGGTATTTTTTTTATTTTTAGTGCTCAGATCAAGAGCTCACAGCCTAGCTGGTGTTAAGTAGTAACTGAATCCCATAGACATCTACAACGTAAATGCCACCACCCACCTTGAGATATGAGTTCTAAGTTTTCAGTATAGTTACAACGGCTGCCCCACCCTTCAAACCGAAACCCATTACTGCTTCACGGTAAAAATCACGGCAGGGTGATGGTACCTACCCGTGCAGACTCACAAGATGTATCAGCGTAACTTTAACTAGTAGGTGAACTCACGGGACTCAAACCTGACGATGTTGCTAACACTGGCCCTAGCAAGAGCAGTGCTTCGCAGAATCTACCACCGTATCGGAAACGCGACCCACTGAGAAAATCCGGCGAGAAACTCAGTGGGCTGTGTCTGTGGGTTAATTTACTCGCCGAACCCTTCGTCGCAAGCGACGGGTTCGACGAGAACGATGACCGAGGAAGTCAATCGTGAACATTTGTTAAGTACGTATTTCATTCCAAAAATTGGTACCCGCCTGCGGGATTCGAACACCATTGCATCCCTACATACGAATGCACCGGACGCCTTATCCTTTAGGCCACCACGACTTTGTAAACTTTTGATAAATCTTTTTACGGAATCTATAGTCATTTCTTTGGTCTTATTTGGTGGTTCACATCTCCCTCATGGGAACAAAATGCAAAATAATGTGACAAACGACTTTACTAAGCGACGCCCAGCTTACGAATGTCACCTTTTACCAGCCCGCCAAAACGTGGTACGCGACTAGTTGCGCATACCCACGCGACGTATTTAAACTCGCGCAGTTCCTTAGCGATAAAAAATTATATTTTGTTTACGGGTAAACATAACTAAGCGCCAAAAGTAACCATTGAAATTAATCAAGTAAAATTATCTAGGCGACGTAGTTATTAGAAATGTTGTCATGTACAAATATTTACAGATGGAAAGGGGTATTATGTTAAACAAGTAAAACTATCTAAGATTCAATATTATTCCATTTTGTTTCAAGTTAAATTGTATAACTGTACCAATTACGACTACTTTGTATAGGTAAAATCTACTAAGTGGTTTGAAAGAAAAATTTCATAACAAGTAAAAATAAATAAATACAAACAAATGAAAATTTAAAAACATGAATAACTGACTAAGTAAATAATACCTAATTATTAAAATGTCCTAACTGCAGGATGTCTCTAAAATAACTTTTTTTTTGTCGTTTGGTAGGAAAAAACTCTGCATTTTTATGAAAATCACACCATATCTAAGCGACATAAAACACGTCACAGAGTGATGAAACCTATACTAAACGACGCAGAAAAATCAGACGATTCCAATGGTGTATATAACTCATTTTGCCTACTTTTGTCGCTTAGTCAGGATTGCCTTTCAAGCGTCGATATAGATTATTGACTGCCAAATGATCTTAGGGTCCGATCTTAGGGGCGGTGTATCTAACACGTTTCACGCAACGTTCTTTATGTGCATCGATATTAAGATATAAAAGGCCCTCTTAGGCCCTTCTTCAAATCTCGTTTGACGTCAGACATAATATAACAACTGACGATAATGAATATTTATCCTAAAATGCGTTAGTTTTTAATAGTGTCTGATACACGCAACGAAATCATCAGGTGTTGCCAAAGTAATTTATGTTTACATAATTTGAATACGCTTTATAATTAACGTGTTAGAATTAAAATTATCGTGTGAAGAACGAATATACCAATCAAATTAATTTTTAGAACGTATGTGAGAAGACTAAGTACTCTAGATGGGTGAGCGAGTTTTCGAAACATTCGTATTTTTTTTTGCCACGTACCATTCGGCTTTGGAGTGAGCTCCTCTTAAGGGGTTTCCCAAGCGCTATGACATGTCCTTCTTCAAACGAGGCTTGTGGAAAGTACTTAACGCTAGGCAGCAGGTTGGCTCTGCCCCTGACATTGCTGACGTCCATGGGCGACGGTAACCACTCACCATCAGGTCGGCCGTATGCTCGTTTGCCTGCAAGAGCAATACAAAAAAACCAACTAGAGAAATGTATCAACAATCTATCAGTTAGTATGGGAATTAGTAAATGCGGCGTCAATCATTGGTCGGTCATTGGAAATAAATGGTATCGGTCCCTAGAATTTATGTTCCGGTACATTGACATTATTCAATACGCGTACCCCGAGCGACTCCTCATTCGAAAGTTTCCATCTGATTTTGAAATTTTATTCTGTCTAAATTCCAGATACCGAAGGAATTCATATCAGCTATCTACAAGATGGTAGCAAGTCGAAAGAATACGAAAAGAAGCGTACGAAAAAATAACAACTACGAATTTAGGATAAGGAGATGCCCGGAAGAGGAAACTATATCAAAACCAGAAATCGTTAAAAGAAAAAGCAATTTATATGACAGATTCTCGTTTGATAGTCAACAGGTGGAAAGAAGGAAGCGACCTACTTCAGGATCAAATACTGACAGCAGGAACAGACCCCCTTCATTGACGATCAACGCTATACAGGAAATATGCATGGTTGATATAAAAACCCAACTTCTTGAACTAACAAAGAAAGTTAATAAATTACTTGAAGGTACAGAAGCAAGATTAAATCAAATCGAAAGCAAAGTGAACGGACAACTGCCGTAAAATGTTTCGTTCAATGATGCTGTTGAAATTTAATAAACTTATGATATTATGTACATGTTTGTTTTGTATTATACCTACTAATTTAAGCAGAGTAATCACATAGGATCCCTTGTACAGATCTAAGATGAAGACATCTATTTGTGGTATAATGTTAAGGCACTCTACTATTATTTCTGAAATTGAGTAATTAAGTCTAATCAGACATGCTAATCAATCTATCAAATATAAATTTTTATTAATCCTCAGATCTAAATTTCATTTTTAAGGCAAAAATAAGCCATATTATTATTATTATGAATATGAATAAGGCATTATGTAAAAAAAAAATGATACATACCAGCAGTTGGCATGAATATGTGTCACCATTGTTCATTTTAACTAAACTCTTTGGGTTTACTTCTTCAGAATTTGGCAGTGTATAATCTGCAATCTTGGCTTCATAGACAATATTAAAGTTTTTATTGTCTGTACTATTTAGTTCTGTATTGACAGCGTGCAGCAATACATCATTTTCGACAATGTAGGCAACATCATCATTGTAGTTGTCGGCACTGTTGAATGATATTAAAGCATCTGAACAAGCATCCCAGACCTAAAAATCAAAAATATTCTTTATGAGATAATTGAATTAATCCATAGTGAGATGTCATTGTTTAGCTCATAAAATCAATCATCAATGCTAATGGATACATTCTATTTCCCAGTAGAACATAATAATATAAAGACAGAACATATTAAACAATATTATAGCTTTATGAGATTACTGCTTTTTCATGTATATTTTTTTGCATAGTAAACAAACTCATTATGTACCTACCTTGTGACATGTGGTCTAAGTATCGATTTTATGGTTTAATCACAGTTCTGAACTTAAAACTGCAATGTTTAAAAGCTTTGCTGCAGAAAAGACAGGATGGTGGAAAGTATCTTTGTGGGCTTAGCCTATGTACTATGACAATTACTAATATCTACACTCTGTGAGAGCCAGCATCAGTTGTCTTTTTATTGGTTAATTGGCATGCTCACAGCCTCGCCGGTGATTAATAATTAACCAAATCCGTTAGTTATTATCATCAAACCTACCACCTAATTTGAATTATCATAAAACTATCATTAAAATAAATTGAAAATACATCTCATACTTGCATATGTTTCACAGGTTGCAGTCTCATATCCTCAATATGTTTCCAAACATTCAAAGATGACATTAATGATTTGGTATTTTGACTAAGTGCCACAACTCTGTTGCTGTATTCTTTTCTCAGTTCAAATTGCTTGTAAGGGCTGCTTTCCAATAGTAATATTTTGAATGTGGAAAATAGTGAGTTTTTAGCTGTAATCAAATATTTTTGCTAAGAAGATACTGTTGTATGTTCTATTTACCGTAAGCATGAGTACCTTACCTAAGGCACAAGCCAAGGTGCAGCCAACCATTCCACCTCCAGCGATTATGATATCATAATTTCCTTTATATTTGGCGTCTTCGATACTACTCAAGGGTCGTAGGTTATAATTAAAACTCTTTGATATAATTCTATGTGTTCGAAATATTTGGTAAATATTCCTGGTTAACAACATTTTAGTTTATGGATTATGTAAGTAATGGTTTAACTTAATAGATGCAGAGAATAGTAGTGTGGGAAAATAAGTAGAACTTTTTCACTCTATGTGTGTAGCTTTTGTTAGATTATTGAGGTTCAAATCAAATCAGCTGGATTCGTTTTGGTAAACTTAATGTTGTGACATTTCATGGGCACATTTTGAAAATTTGACAGTAGTAGTTTTACTTTTCCAACTGGAAAGGCAAAGGTGTCATGCTATAGCATCTAGTTTTTTATCCTAGGCCGAACGGAATCAAACCCATAAAATAACAAATTTAATTGTTAAAAAATCAATTATAAAAATTAAGTTTATTTTTATTTACTTAATATTATAAGTTTAATTTATAAGATTTTATAATATAAGCTATCTGTATGTCTGAAATATTCAACAACGAATGTTTAAAATGTGATAAAAGTTAAGCCTTCAGAATAAAAACTAAGCTGGTGAGGCGTCAAGAAAAGTGCCCTAAGCTTCGTATTGAACAGGAGGTACATGAGAACGAATTTGGTATGCAAATCTGTTGCTATGGAGTTTTCAAGAATAATTTTCATACAACAAACAACAAAGCATCTTACTTATGTGAAAGCGCTTAAAAATGTAGTGTATTCAGTTTAGTAATGACACATTATCATAGTGTTTTTACCAATTCATGTCTAAGAGTGCCTGTAGATCCTGTTAGTAAAATGCCAAAAACTGAATACGAACGAACTGGTAGTTTAACCGAGCAATGTTCGATTGATTCTATGTCGAGTTGTTCTTTAGCTGCCGCTGATTTGGATGCTATTAAATTGAAAGAATTTTATCGTAATATACCAGACTACAAAGACATAAACCATTTACCTACCGAAGAATTCTACCTGACTTTAAAATCTTTACGAGAAAAAAAGAAAATAATGCTGGATTTGGCAATGGAACACATCGACGATTGCAACAGTAACGGCGTGAGAAATAATAACGTGCTGAATAGAAAATGCTGCTCAAAATCAAAATATGACGACATTATTGGGAGAAAATATTGTAATGATAACAAAAGGAATGAAAACATAAAATTTGTCAATCCTTCACCCACGCAATCTAAAAAATCAGTAATACAAAACAATGAAAATATACAACGATCTTGCAAAAAAGCAAAAATTATGAATGATGCATCAAAAACAACATTTAGAGATGACTTAAGAAATTCGCAGGCTGATCATAACAAAGAGCAACCGAAAAGAAATTATTCTGCGTGTTCTATATCTTGGAACGTTGCCGATCTTGAGAAGAAAGACGAAATTGATGAAAAATTCGAACAGTATTTTTATAAAAAGAAGTATAATGTAGCCAAAGTGGATATTGATGATCCAAACGAATTTAAAGCCCAAAGCATGCCTTCTAGTCCGTTGAGAAGCAAAAGAGTTACATCTCCTTTAAGAAAGCGGAAAAGCATTACAGTCCCTAAGCCATTTAAAATGACTGAAAGGTATGTATGTGAAGTATAAAATTCCAGAAGTAAATATTTTTAAAGCTAAAAAGGAACCCAAAAAAACTTACCGGAGATAAAACTATTCTTGCCATACGTAGATATTATTACAAAGAAAAATCGTTTTCTTCACATAAAACATTCATAATTACTGTGTGCGTCTATTAAATAGCTAGATTAAAAAAAAAAAAAAGCTCATGCAAAATAGTCTTCACTGGCCTCTTAACTTGTAACACAATGCTTACCTATTTTTGTGGTCAATCAGGTAGGTACCGAAAGATTCGCCTTGCCAATCTTATGGAATGTTTTAAGGACGCCAAATTATCATGGTCTAAATACCTTACTTTCAGAGATCAAGTCTAGGCGACACGACGGCTAGTCATCAACATTTATGAATTCGGAAATTATACTTTCCAGCTACGTTTTTGTGGATTTAGTTTTACTCAATACTCAATCTGGCTGAGAGAATCATTTTTGAGGAACATCGTGTTAATATTAAGATACTTAATCACTATAATGAATATCAAAAATCATATATTGATACGTCTGGGTCGATGTTTAGATACTTTTCATTACACAGCTATTCATCTTACACTAAAACCCAGTATCGTGAAGTGGACAAATAAAAGGCCTCTGTAGATGTTTATTTGTCTATACCTATCGCTCCTTTTCGCTGATGTAGGTATACATTTTTTTCTCGTAATTTCATGCAATATTAGCAGCTTCTTCAATGCCGATCCGAAAAAAAAAAACGAAGACATTCATTTTTCATTGCTTTTTGTTTAGGGACGACGAAGAACGAATTGTGAATGAGCTGCGGAGTCTAAGAAAATCATTTTCAGAAGATATGCTAAATCAGAAATGCGAAAAGAAAAAGTTCAAAGCGAAACCCGTACCGATCGAGTCACGCATTCCACTCTACGATAAAATACTCGAGGATCAAGCCATGAGGTTCACTATGATCGCGCACACCTGTAGGCTTCTCACTACATTTATTTGCGAAATCAATAGTTAATTTTATTTGCTGATCCTAAAACGCACATAAATAAGTTTATATTAAAGCACTTTATCGGTTGTTATATTTTTTTAGAAATATCACGATTTACTAGAAACAATATTCTTGCTCTATATCTTCACGTCTTAGTCACTGGTGGTAGGACCTCTTATGAGTTCGCACGGCTAGGTACCACCACCCTGCCTATTTCTGCCGTGAAGCAGTTATGAGTTTCGGTTTGAAGGGCGGGGCAGCCGACCGAGACCTTAGAACTTATATTTCAAGGTAGGTGGCGGCATTTATGTTGTAGATGTCTATGTGTTCCGGTAACCACTTAACACCAGGTGGGTTGTGAGCTTGTCCACTTCACAAAATTTTATAATTTATTTAGTGCATAATAACTATATTAATTTGTAGGTATGTTCTAGCTTATTGGAATATAATAAGTAGCCTATTAGTAACATTAACACACTTTGTAGAAGAGCCATCACGAAAATAAACAGTGAAGCCGAGTTAAGGGCACAAATGAAGCCTTTTAGTTTTACAAAAAGAGAGGAAATAGGTATAACTGGTATTTGTGAGAAAGCAGCGCTCGTTATGCCTAAAAGAAAAAAAAAGAAACGATTTAGGGCAAAACCCATTCCTAAGAATTTATTTTCGAATTATTTCTATAATAATATGAAAGAAGACGAGTATTTTAGGTGAGATAAATTGTTGATAATGTATTTTATAAAAGTTGTACTTCTTTCACTTTAGATGAGCAGATGGGTTTACAGCTCATAGACACGACAAAGCGAAGTAGGTAGGTTGGTTGGCGGCGGCTTGGCTCCGCCTCTGGCATTGCTGAAGTCCATGGGCGACGGTAACCACTCACCATCAGGTGGGCCGTATGCTCGTCTGCCTACAAGGGTAATAAAAAAAAAAGAATGCCGCCAGGTGAATTCCACCTTGAATTATTATGAAGTCGTTTTCTCAATTGTGTTGTGATAATGGCTGTAAATGATAACTGACATAATCCAGTGGCAAGTATTGCGAAGTTACGCAGTGAACTAGGTACATTGCACGTTAAACTGATAGTCGCTGGGCCTAAAAAGTTTTCAGAAGGTAATATCGCAGTACAAATTGAGCAGGTGGCCTTCCAGGAGTTGGAACGACCTGTTGAAATTGGTAGGAATCCGCTAGATGCGGACAGCGCAGGAATGATCAGTATGGCGATCGTGGAGGGAGTCCTGGGGAGAGTTTTTTACTGGTGGTAGGACGTATTGTGAGTCCGCACGGGTAGGTACCACCACTCTGCCTATTTCTGCCGTGAAGCAGTAATGCGTTTCGGTTTGAAGGGTGAGGCAGCCGTTGTAACTATACTTGAGACCTTAGAACTTATATCTCAAGGTGGGTGGAGGCATTTACGTTGTAGATGTCTATGGGCTCCGGTAACCACTTAACATCAAGTGAGCCGTGAGCTCGTCCAACCAACTAAGCAATAAAAAATAAATAATTAAAATGTCCAATGTGGTCATCTGTGCGTCCTTTGTGGATGATTGTGATTAAATTGGGCTGAATATTTTCAGGTCTATGAACAAACGTATTAGAGCCGAGGAAATGTTACGCACCTCGCAATACCCTGGCAACATGGCTACTAGGGATCGCAGCCGCCTCTCTACTCCAGCTGCTCATAGTGATTTACCAATAGATCCATCACCCGGAATTCCTTCCACGGTCTCCTCAGACAGGCAAAGATGTGTTAGTCCAAACAAAAATAGGACTGTGAAAGGAAAAAAATTGAAAGAGGATTTCGTAACTACCAGCCCGCAACCATTTCGACTATGTACTGCAGATAGAGCAGCCAAAAAGGTTACTGTATAAAATATCAAACTATATAAAAGTCGATGTGTGTATATGTAAATCTGCATACCGGATCCTGCGGACCAAACAAAAAACAGTCGCTGCCGCCCAAAATACGTCACTCCGGTTCCTCCCAATACACTATCGGTGCTTTTAGGTATTCCAAGCCCCGGTCACCGTTCTCGTTGAACTTGTCGAATGCGACGAAGAGTTCGGCAAGCAAATTAACCCTCAGAAACAGCCCACTGAGTTTCTCTCTCGATTTTTTCAATGGGTTTTGACTCCGATCGGTATTAAATTCTGCGAAGCACTGCTCTTGCTAGGGCTACTGTTAGCAAGTTCGCCAGGCTGAGCCGTGTAAGCTCCCCTACGCGTTAGGTGAAGTTGGCATAGCTCTTCGAGGTTATCAGAATAGGTAGACAGTAAAAAATGTATATATTTGTCTCTATAGAGTTTGAAACGGCTGGAGCGATTTCTATCTATTTCAGAACATTTTGAACAGCGAATATCTTTAACCTAGCCCACAGGATGCCCGGCATCTGAGGGACGGCGGGATGGATGTAATATGCTCTGCGTCAACCCTGTCCCGCCTTCTCAATGGCCCTCATTAGGCTCTGGCCCGGTCTGGGATCAGACGCCGGCTGTGAACGACAGGTTTTTAGTGAGGTTTAACTCCCACGTATGAAGGTCCGGCGATTTTCTACTGTGGAAAAAAAAGCCCACAGGATCACTGCAGTGAAGCGGTCGTTTCAATGATCGGCCAGCAGAGAGTGCTGTGTTTGAGTAGTTTTAAATAAAATTACTTGCACTGTCGTAGACCTAATACTGTTACTTGTTTTTAATTAATGGGTATTGCTGCTCCGATTTTGCTATTACAGATGGAGAATATTGCTATGAAAATGTATCAAGAAAGTAAAAGTTCGGAGAGCACTAAAGACACAGCATTAGGGCCAGCTGCAAGAGCCTATTCTGCATTGGAGTTGAGAGGGAATGCATCTGGGAGATCTAATCTAGCTGCATTATTGAGAGCTGAGGCAGTTCGCAGGAAATTTGAAATGGACGCGGCCAACCGCCTTGCTGAGCATCGCAGAAGAATGGAAACGAGGCAACGAGATCGCCAGCTACGATCTAAGCCCGCGTGGCATCTTGTCAAAAATAAGTTAGTTTATATAAGGATTTTTTTTTTCTTTTTTTTTTCTGCTTTTTACATAGTATATTGGGGGAGGCCTGTATCCAGCAGTGGACTGCCGCAGGCTGATGATGATAACAATAGTATATCTACACGAAAATTTTATATTATACCTACTGGATGTTAGGAGACTGCTTCTGAAATCGAAGACAGACGATAGTACTAATGACACCTTTGACCATGGGACGGTAAAAATTCGATCCTGATTTAAAAAAAAACATTTTTAAATCGTTTTATTAGTATTATTTACGCTTCATCTTAATAGTACAGCTAAATGAATCGTCATATTTCATGAAAAACAGCTGATGCTCGGATGCTAAGAGTTCATAAACACACCAAACAATTAAAACAAACTTATTGCCGACAATTTTGAAAACAAATATATTTTTTGCAGTTTTTTTTAAGAAATTGAATTATCAAGCATCATAAAATTCAAATACTAATTACAACGCACACTTAACTTACAAAATCTAACCAATAAAGATAAATAAATGTAGATTGAAATCAAGAATAATGTAGATTGTATTAACTTATAAGCTAAAATCAGTATTTAGTGTTGAAGAAAATGAAATTTCTTTTAAAATCTCAGTAACATATTTTGCCGTTGTTAGTGACAAATTATTAATGACACAGAATTCCGTACGTAGCTGATTCGCCATCATATTGGATATTTTTCATTTCAAAACCATTCCAAAATTTTTTTTTTTTTTTAATAGGAATTTTTTTGCTTTCGGTCAGTACGATACGACCGAAGAAGTTTTTTTTTTTTAGTACCTATTTTGTGCGTTTCTAGCTATGAAATGTAATGTTTGTGTAATGTTTGTCAACAGTCACGAGGAAGATATAGCGATGCGTTTACAGACCAGACGTGACGAGGAACGTATGAGACGGGAAGAGTTTCTACACGAAATGGAATTGATGTACGGGAGAGTACAGCAGCAGCCAATGTTGTTCGAACGTTATTATGCGCCTCGTTCACAGTCTTTACAACTGGACACTTTACAACTCTCTCCCAGGAAGACGAAGAAACGAAGCAAGAAATCTTTTCAATTGAAGTCTCCATGTCGCTCACGGAAGGTGTCAATTAACGACACAGCCGAGACCTACAGTGGTGATGTTACCGACTTTTTAAATCGAATAGATGTCGATGACAAATATGCATTTTCAGATATTGTTGATAGTCTGGATAGAGTAAAACTATAGACATTATTTTAAGGATTTCTTTACATTTGAAATGGAAATGTTCAGTACTCGAGTACAATAAAATTTAAAAGTTAGCGGTTTCATTTTATTCTTTTTTTAATTGCCTACAAAAGGCCTCAACTAATGGTGGGTGGTTACATAAGCGGCACTGAAAATTTCGGGAATTAACGAAGTGACACAACATTACTATTTAAAAATGTATTTATTGCTTTTCGAAGTATTCTCCGCGAAATTTGACACATTTTTCCATACGATGGAACCAATCATTGAAGCAACCATTCCATTCGGAAGTTGGGGTCTCCAAAATGGCCATTTTGTAGGCGTCCACAGCTTCTTCAGGTGATGAAAATCTCTGTCCACGCAATTTATTCTTTATTTTAGGGAAAGTATAGAAATCATTAGGGCTTAGGTCGGGGCTGTACAACACTCCGTGAACGAACAATTTTTGTTGGCTTTAACTCATTTTCGAACACCCAAACTCGTGACTGGTTTTTTGTTTCGGGTTCGTCACCTGATACAATGTTGTATACAGCATTTGAGGATCCTGCGTGGAATCTTTCGAGAGCTCTGACGCACCAAGTAACGCGAGCCGCTTTTTGCTCTTCACAGAGCGAATGCGGTATCCATCGGGAAAACAACTTTTTTACACCTAATTGTTCATGCAAGATTATTTGTATTTGACTCATGCCAATGTCTAAAGTTGCCTGAATTTCGCGGTATGTCACATGTCGATCTTCCTCAATCAGCTTACGCACAGCATCAACGTTTTCTTGGGTGACTGCAGTTTTTGGACGACCTTGACGGGGATCATCACTGAGCTTGACACGTCCACGTTGAAACTCAGCAAACCAGCGATAAATTGTGGTTTTGGATGGGACTTCATCACCAAATGCAGAAATCATCCGGTCAACACACTGTTTTTGTGTTAAACCACTACGAAAGTCATAATAAATCATCGCTCTTGAATTTTCTCGAGTCAATTCCATTTTCTCAACGACTAAACAAGTTTGACAAAACCTCGTGACAAGACCGAGAATATTTTTTTAAATAAATAAATGGTATTCGATTTTTAAAACCAAGGAGTTTTCAATTAAAAAGATTTTAATATGACAGGAACAGTGGAAATATTCCATTCCCGATACTTTTAGTGCAGCCCTCGTATCATCGCTCATGCACTATCTTGTCAAGTGTGTAATAATTAGGGTTGCCAGATTTTTTTCAGCTTATAATGGACAAATGCTTAAATAGGCAAAAAAATACGAGAATTTAGTTTTTTACCCGGGACAAATAAAAACAAAACTATATAGTGACATTCTTTTTTTTTTTATTTCTCCGAGGAGCAAGTCAGTTTTAACATATTTTTATCGGTTTTAACATATTTATAAAAATCAATAAAATTATAATCGTACGGTTGGAATACGGGACAGAGTCAGTCCCGACGGGACATTTTAAACTAAGCCTAAAATACGGGATGTCCCGGGAAATACGGGACGTATGGCAACCCTATTATTATTAATAATCCTTATATGATAACATCGTGAGCAAAAGCCTTGGATAGATGTGGTTAGGATCAGTAATGGGGCGACTAGCGCAGAATGTAATATTTTTTTTGCGTAGATATATTTTTTCCTTATCGAATTTTTAAATGTCATCCAGCTCAAAGAAGAACAGAAAACTCATTGTTAAAATAATAAATAAAAATCTCATTAACATATATATGTATTTACAAAGACTAAACTTGAAAAACAAGTGTGTGCAATCACATGATGTTGTCTAAGATCCATTTGAGGAAGTACGATATCGAGGTATAGACTCCGGGTTTTTCATTTCCACACATCAAAGGTCCGAATGAGACAACACCGACCAAAAAATTCTTAGGTCCTTCAAGAGTGTCGAATACCTGGAAAGATTGATTGTTATACAGAAATCGTTGTTTACTTTAAAAAAGTTTTATATTTTACTATATTATTAATGTTACGCGCTGGAGTTCGGGATAAATAAATGTTCCACTAAAGTACAACTTAAAACTGTATTTATCACCTAGAACACACACAGAACATTTAAAATTTCCTCGAGTTCTTCGGGCACATCGCTCGTAATGAGGTCTCCATTGAGCGGTTGGTGGTGCAACGGAAAGTCGAAGGCAAAAGATCTCGCGGACAATCTCCAACACGATGGACCGACCTCATAAAATCTGTGACTCACTCCAACATTTTGATTGCTCTCACTCTACGAAACACCGTGCCACATGGCGTCGCATCGCGAGAGCATCGGTATCGCAGGATCCGACTGGTGCACGACCACGACCACTCTGTCAAGAGTGTACGACTAGGAAGAAAGTTTATCCTTACAGTTTAAACTAAATCAAGTTATGACTCGACTTTAACGTATTCGCATTCTGTATAATCTATGACCAAACTTGTATAACTGGATCGTAAAATCACGAATATAAAACGATATACTAGAATCATTATTAAAAAATAAAAATTGAGCTAGTTTAAGCAAATTCGCCGACACAATTAATATCTATCTAGCACTGTCTGTCACTGTTTTCCTTAAACAGAACTTGACTATTAGTTTTGTTTCTGGTAATAGTAAAGATTATAAGTTCGTGAAATCAGAATCATTCAAATTAATTTATAAATGTACTTGTACAGTACATTTCACATCCGGAATATAATTGTGCTTATTATTCTCAATGCATACAGAAATAATTTAGAAATCAAACACGACCATAATAAATTGCCTAAATTGAATTGTTTTTTTTTTTTTATTGCTCAGTTGAGTGGACGGGCTCACAGCCCACCTGGTGTCAAATGGTTACTGGAGCCCATAGACATCCACAACGTAAATGCGCCACCCACATTGAGATATAAGTTCTAAGGTCTCAGTATAGTTACAACGGCTGCCCCACCCTTCAAACCGAAACGCATTACTGCTTCACGGCAGAAATAGGCGGGGTGGCGGTACCTACACGTGCGAACTCACAAGAGGTTCTACCATCAGGTATATCGATTCTAAATTTCTGATTAGTAATAATTAATTTATTTCGACGTCTTGTTAATAGAATTAGCTACCTTCATGAGTGGCCCCCCTGAGTCGCCGGTGCAAGCATCTTTGTTACGTTCTGTGCCCGCACAGACTTCAGAGGTGCTGATTTTGAAATATTTTCCGAGCTCGTTGCACAGTTCCGGCTTTACAATAGGCAGCTTAAATAAAAAAATAAAATCAAAAAAAATCGCATAAATTAAATAATTACTTTTAATCTTTGTAAACATACGCCATCCCAAATAAAAATACCACTTAATAAGCTATGATGAACTCATTGATTTTTGGTAAATTACTTATGTTAAAACTACACTTTTAACCCAAAAATTTATTAAAGAAAAAACAGCGAGAGAACATTTCCGCTTAATCACTAACTCAAATATGATTGATTTTTTTTTTATTTTTTTTCATCCTCCTTTTACAGTTATTACTAAAAACGAGTTGTTAAGTCCATATTACTAGTTGAATGAATGTAACCAGATTTGAAGATTTTTACATTAAACAACTTGAGTGGGCAACAGCCGCAAGTACTTGTTTTAACACATCTCACATAACGTTTCGTACCTGCGACTTCGCATAAGAAATTTGTGTCACATCGACTTTACCACGACGTATTCGCATTAAAAATATGTGTCCAATTTAAGTAGTATTCATCATTCTTCTGTCCTTCTCCCAGTCGACTGGGGTCGGCGCAATATGTTTTCTCCTTCCATATTCCTTTACCATATACCATTTCTTCGTTCATTCCCCTCTTACACATATCGTCTTTCACGCAACCCATCCATTTCTTCTTAGGTCTATCTCTTCTTCTATAGCCTTCCACATTCATAGTTAGCACTCGCTTACAATCACAAACAAATTACCACAAACAAATCACTTACTGTTACAACTTGTAACGTATCAGCACTTTCATCAGTTGTCAGATTAGTTTTACCCCAACCAGCTGTTACCATGATTTCTCCGACGCGAAACTCGGAACGTTGTTCCGTAGTTCTTGGCAAACAAATCGGCGCCACGTACCCTGTAAATACATGATTACTACTACATATGTGCCACGTCATTACGGATCCTCTTGATCCATTAACGGTGCTTTTAGGCACCTGTCACCGGTCACTGCCCTCGTCGAACCCGTCGCTTGCGACGAAGGACTCGACGAGCGAAGTAACCCACATACACAGCCCACTGAGTTTCTCGTCGAATCTTCTCAGTGGGTCGCGTTTCCGATCCGGTGGTAGATTCTGCGAAGCACTGCTCTTGCTAGGGTCAGTGTTAGCAACTCTCCGGTTGAGCCCCTTGAGCTTACCTACAAACGTTAGGGTGAAGCTGAAATAGCCTCTCAAGGCTATCAGCATAGGTAGGACAAAAAAAAATACATATGTAGGGAAAAAAAATTCGTGGAAGGCGTTTCTTTCTACTATAAGACGTATCAAAATATAGTTCCACGTCGTTGACTTTTGAGTTTGTGAATCTATTTTTTAATGCTGTGAGTGAAAGAGATTAATTACAACGGGACCATTGTAACATGAGAACAGTGAGAGGTCAACTGTATTGTAAACCAAAATTCGAAGGTGAAGAAATAAGTAGGATGAGGTTGTACCACTAACTCCCGGATTAACAAGAAGAAACAGGTTTTTTTTTCTACTTAACCTTTGTGTTCTGATGTTATATATTCTGTAGCGGATGTTAGGAGACTTGATAGAGGTAGTCAAATAGCTGCTGCATGAATGCATTTCTACATATCTTCTATCTTTCGGCCCACAGACGTCCAATGCTGGACATAGGCCTAAATGCATGCATTTGAATTACGTCAAATAATATTATGTATTTGTGCTTTAGAATTCGTCGACATAATCGCGTCATAGCCTTTTTAACATAGCATATCTATACATATAAATAAAATTGGAGTGTCTGTTTGTAATATTGAAATAACCGCTTTTTACTACATGCATATGAATATATATACGGTACATACACCAAAATAACATTTTTGTTTATGTCTGTCTGTCTGTGTGTTTATTCCGGCTAATCTCTGGAACGGCTGGACCGCTTTTGAAGAGATTTTTATTGATAGGTAGCTGATGATATAGGGAGCAACTTAGGCTATTTTTTTTAGACTAGCTTCGCCCCTCGGAGTCATCCGCGTTAAGACAATAACCGCGCATAGGATCGCGGGACTCAGTTATCAATAATATAATTTAATGTTTCCGAAGCGAAGCGAAGGCGGGTCGCTAGTATAACCTCTTAATAAATTCTTATTATAGTAATTACTTGAAATTCAACATACCATTCAGAACTGCGGGTTTCTCTAGTTCAATAACAGCAACATCGTTATGGTAAGCAGGTTTGTTGAATGAAGGATGTGTCCTCCACGTTTTCACTTTGATATCTTGTACTGGCGGAGCACAAACCGATAGCTCACAATCTGGATCGTTACGGATATTGTGTTCACCGAGTCGTATCATAGTTCTGTTAGATTAAGATTTTATTTTTAGTTTGCGTCCAAACACGTACTTAATAATATTAAAGAGCGTTGAAGAATTTGCATATACGGAATAATTTAGCACACGGATTTAATTGACCGCCACACACACAAAATCAGACCGTTCTTTGGTTCTAAGGTAATCGCGCAAAACAGTTTTATATTATCACATTACAATGCAAATATCCACACTGTATAGATTAACTAAGTAATTGGCATCGAGTTGTAAATGGCTCTAATATAAATTGAAGAGTGTGGCAAATTGAAATTCAATTTAACCCGTGACCAAAGTAAAAACCATAATAATGCATTGCACACTTTGCCACTTTGCATGAACAAATATACTGAACTAAGATGCGGTGCAGATATGGCTAATAAATATAGGTACTGTTTGATAATTTTCACGAGTGCTCACACATTTGACAGTTTAGCTCAAATTGATAATTGTCAGTTTCAATTTTGCGGATCTAAGAATTAGCACGATTCGAATTTTTGGCAGTATTCTTGGTCAGTTAATAGGGACTTGGTCATTGCGGGTCGTAACTATCATGATCAAGAATATACTTATTATTATACATAATAGCGATTGGAATCCGAAAATAGAAGCTATCAGTAGAACTTACGGTGTAATTTCTTCTTCTTTGCTCATGACGCAGTGAGCAGCGGTAACAACGTAGTGCTCATTTACGAGAGCGCCGCCACATTGCCATAATAATTCACCATTACCACCATCCTCTTTGGAATAAAATAGTATAGAAATTAGTAAACAATATTTATATTATATTATTAGTAAGTATTATCTTATATTATTAGGTATACCCACAGTTGTTTATAGCTCACTTTTTTATTTTTTATTGGTAGTGGTTACCGTCGCCCATGGACTTTAGCAATGCTAGGCGCGGAGCCAAACCACTGCCTACCAAAACTAATTAGTTTACACGATAAGTTTGTTTGTGTGTGTTTTACTTAAACAAAACTTGTATTTATTCTGTTGAGAGCTACATTTGATTAATCGATAGATTTCTACTATTATTCAAACTCTTGCAATGTATTATGGTCACTTATTTTTAGGTAGTTATCATGCTCTTTCTAATGCTTATGCTAATTTATGTACCTAAAAGTTGATATTTGCATTTTTTAATGTACCCCCTATAAACTCCGAAACTGCAGGACCAAATTTGTGGAATTATTCAAAAAAAATTTAAATTGGATCAGCGGATAATCCTCTGAAATGGGGTTGCAACGGGAATAAACCCAAAGATATGGCAGCAAAGCGAGTCGGGCTTGACTGGTATACTAAATAGCAGAACAAAATTATTTCTATATTTAATAACACTAATGGCAGATATATGAGAGCCAATATGAAAATAAATCTAAAAAAAAATGTGGCTAGATCAAATTATTGAAGTACGGTACGTGACTAATTGTTTTTAACAAATTCAGTCGTTGCGCATGTAAGGAAGTTAGCACACTAAAAGTAAGGACCACAGCGTGAACTTACCTAGATATCCGATGCGAACTATCCAAGGAAATTGTCCAAGATTAGCATTTGTTCCTCCGATGATACGGTCAGCAGCACTATCACCGCACTCGGAATTAGATAAATTTTTCCAAGCTGGATGATTGGAAATCGGATCTTCTGTATTTATTTTTGAAACAGCTAAACACAATGCAAAATGACTGTATTAATTATTGTTGAAATCATATTCAGAGTGATTATGGCGAAAAAAGTATATTCAGAATGTGTATTTGGTGTTGTCAAGGTTCTGGTGATAAACAGGCCGAGAATGACTTAATAAACATAATTAGGTTCGTCAAAATTATATAAGGAGGGTTTGTATTGACGTCACAGGATCCCGATGTTTATAATC
Source organism: Bombyx mandarina (assembly GCF_030267445.1). NCBI lineage: Eukaryota > Metazoa > Arthropoda > Insecta > Lepidoptera > Bombycidae > Bombyx > Bombyx mandarina. The sequence continues at coordinate 7,138,487 of NC_143231.1, read as the reverse complement.
TATCCGAAATTCACTAGGGAACACCTTCCAGACTCTAGTTACTATTATAAGTGATAATGGGATGTAATATATGCATTCTAACGTTTAGCTTTGCAGGGCGGGGTTGTTATTTCTCAATACCAAGATTACCAACTTATGTATCTAGTTGGTTGGAGACATTTACGCTATGATATTTATGGGTTCCTGCAATAATCACAACTGCGAACTCTTGGGCCTTTATAATGTATAAAAATATAAACCGTCTCGCTCTGGTAGTAAGTATCTCATGTAATCTTTTGACTGCAATTTTTAATGTTATTCAATTACGGGAAATATCAATCGTCTTCGGTAACGTTTCTCTGTTACAAGGAGTCGATCGTTTTTACGGAAATACGGAAAAAACCACAGTGAAATTGTTTATAATTTCATTCGGGTTATTTTAGAAGTGGTTTTTCATTTAGATGACGTCAACTGTACTTGTGATATTTTGCACAAGTAAATGCGCCATAAGTATTAGGTGAAGTTAAGAAAATTAGAATAATTCGATTTTCATTGACTACATTTTTTTCTGCTATTTGCGTATTTTTATTATATAATCCAGTGGTTTGGTTTTAAAACCTAAACCGGTTCGTCCTCGATGCGTTTCAACCTACCATCATCGTGTCTATTTCTGCGGCGAATCAGTAATGTGATATATTTAAGGTAGCTTATATACAAGAGCAATAGAGATCCTTCTTATTCATGCTATTGTTCTTCTTGATCGGAGTGTACACCTTAGATACTTATTGTCAAACATTAGCAGCAAATTCTCTAAAATATGGGTGTATTTGTGTGATTTTTATTACCTTAGAAGGCATAAGGTAACGGATCACAATCATTAATTGATAACCAAACAGCTAGTGTCTAAGGCTCTTTTCGTTTGAAAAAGGACATCTTATAGCGAGCTTTCAAGCTCAACACTTTGAAGAGGAGTACATTCCAGAGCTGTATAATTCGTGGCTAGGCATTACTAGAAAGTCAAAATACTTCTACTACTACCACAAGGCGAAGAAGAATTAGTAGTCACTCGAGGAAGCCGTAACGTGTCCAATTATTATTTTTTAATTAACAGGGAACTACGCGATGAGTAATACATTTATTATCGTTATTAATAAAGTAGATGATAATTCAAAGAAACCTGTTTCCTGGGATGATCGTCGATGACTAAGTTTTAACAAAGAACTCGCTAACTTAACGCATTGAAGTTAAACAATTTCTCGTTGCAGCGGGAGATTCCCTTTTTTATTAATTAGTCGTATTTAATTTACTAGTAATAACGTGCTTTACAACATACACTGTTGATTTTTTATTAACTTAAACGTGCTAATTTCATATTAAAACAAAAACACTCACCCGAACACAAATATGGTAACAACATAAATAAAATGTAAAAGTAAAAACTCGGCATTTTTTCATTAAAAAAAAAACTTTGCGTCGATTGTGTATAATTGAGCGGCAGTCTTTATTGTGTAGTTAGTTACTTATTTAATATAGCGTTTACAACAACTTTCAAGATTGCCAGATTATTTGTTGAATATTTTATCCAAATTATTTTATTCAACTTGTGTTCAACAAGCTACATGTTTTCACTGTTGTTTTTGCCACACTCTTGAACTCGTTCGAAAACAAAATTGTTTCCTTTAAATATTTCAACGTTAATTTCTGGAAAATGGATAAGAAGAACTGAATAATCATGAGTATTTCTCTTTTAAGACAAGATAAATTAATATCTTAATGGTTCCGTAGAATTTCAATTCTTCGTGGCTAGATACTGTTTGCAGAGTGGCCTTCCCCGTTATGCTTTCAGTAACAAGTCTAATCGAGCGTCTGGGTCGAATATAAATACTTACATAATTAATTCGAAATAATTCTTGGCCACAAAAATTAATGACAGTGACAGCCGAACATATAGATTTAATAAAAGTTTAGTATTTCTTCGTCTAATTTCATTGTTGGGTTTCTTCTATAATTCTAAGTTGTACTCGGTAACTCTGACACATTTAATTTAATAACTTGATATATTACCATTGACTCCTACGTGGAGATTCTCGGGAGCTCAAATTGGACTATACATTATGTTTATTTAAAATGACTCCAGTAGATGTTACTATTGGATTTTTTAGGTATTGGGAATAGTATTATTGTTGATGGAAATGGTATTAAATTTATAAAAGCTCTTAAGCCCCGCAATCTGACGAAGGCTTGTAACCCTAAATTCGTTAAAGCAGAGCGTATCGAAATGCGATTATCATAGATTCGTTCCTACGATAATGTAATTGCATAGGATAGTGATTCTAGAACGCCTCGTTGTACAGGGAAGCGTTGATGGTACAAGACCGCGCGGGAGGTCACCAATGCGGTGGACCGAACAAATTAAAACTGCAGTGGGAGGTCCCCTAAATGAGTGCAGTAGAATGGCCTCGAGCAGGGAGAGATTGCGCGACATCGTGAGACGCATCAAGTCTGCCCCTTCTAACACTACATGACGATCACGACCACTCTGTCAAGAGTGACACGACTGAGAAGAAGTGATTCTACAAACAATTAAGATGCAATCGTTGTGTTTTCATTTCAACACAATATGTGAAATCATAAAATTTTAGAAATCACTAAAACAGATTTCCATGTTTTATTAATTAACTAGCTTTTGCCCGCGACTTCGTCCGCGTGGAACAGTTCACAAATTTTAATAATGCTTTATTTTAGAACAAATTTGGTTAGCATAAAAAACGTTATAGTGAGCCAACCTTAACATATAGACATATGCTGTCACGAACTTTTTTTAGATCTTTTAAAGGAGAACAATTCTGTCATACATTATTTTAGCGCAACTTTAACCGTTTCTGCAGCGCACGCAGCGGAAGCTCTCGAATGGGAAAAAAACCTAAATTTTGAAACATTATTTATTTGTGCTCCGGTTGTATTGGTCTTAGTGTGATGTTATGTAACCTTCCTCGATGAATGGGCTATCTAACACTGAAATAATTTTTCAAATCGGACCAGTAGTTCCTTTGATTAGCGCGTTCAAACAAACAAACTCTTCAGCTTTATAATATTAGTATAGATTTAGATAGGTTGACTAGCTCGCGGTCCATTTGATATTATGTAGTTGTCTGCGTCCACAGGCATGGGGTTATTTGCTATGTATTACGGCCTATTATAACTGCTTTCTTATTTGTTTCTGCCGAAATGGACGGCTGCATTAGAAACCTAAGGTGCAAATTTCAGATCTATTAGAGTTACAGTTATTCCGCACTTCGCCCCAACACCGTACGATTGCCTGTTGTTAAAATTAGGTGGAACACTTGCACTACAAGCGGGCTCACATCACACTCAAAAAAGGAAAAAGGACAGACTGAAACCTCAAAGATTAACTGTTTATTTACATCACATCGATTTGCTGGATGAAGTGTTTGAACGATTTACATGTAGTTTTCAATTACCGTTCACGGATTACTGTATTTTTAATAAAAGTTGCAATATAGTAGGTAACATATTAATTCAAAGACATTATAATTTTTCAGTTGATTAAATTACTATTATTTTTTTTTTTTTTTTATATTGCTTAGATGGGTGGACGAGCTCACAGCCCACCTGGTGTGAAGTGGTTACTGGAGCCCATAGACATCCACAACGTAAATGCGCCACCCACCTTGAGATATAAGTTCGAAGGTCTCAAGTATAGTTACAACGGCTGCCCCACCCTTCAAACCGAAACGCATTACTGCTTCACGGCAGAAATAGGCAGGGTGGTGGTACCCACCCGCGCGGACTCACAAGAGGTCCTACCACCAGTATTTATAGGTAAAAATAAGAAAATATAGTTAGTACTGAATGTTTTTTACTATAGGTACTCGTGATTACTGTTTGTTAAACACTGATAGATATACTTCGCTAATGCTCTTTAAAGTTTGTGTCAGTTATAATATCTCTATTAATATTTATGTGAAATTGAAATCAAATCAGTACCAAAAGTATCCAGGCCAGTAACACAGCACGAAGAAAAGCGCGCGGTTATAAATCGATTTACAATCTCTATATTCGAATCGCCATCTCATTTCTTTGATTGATTAACTGCCAGTAATAAAAAAAATTAAAACAAAAAAATCTTATTAAGATTTCGAACAACAGACGGCATACATTCAAATAAATGATTAATGTTTGAAAGTTTGTAATCTCACGAGTATTGGTTTAGCTGTATCGCGCATAGCTGCAAGACGAACTGTAAAATAATTACAGTTATGTTTTAATTTTTGCGTAAAGATATAAAGTATATATAAGATGTTCAATATAACTTCGCTTGAAAAGTACTTAGGACTCCTTAGTCTTCCAACTAATCATTAGATAGGAAGTGTTCATGATAAACATGTCCATTAAAATATAATATAAATGTGCAAAAGACTGGTTTTGCTCTCTATCTCTCTCTCTCTCTTTCTATTGCGTTAATGATAATGATTTTGTTCGAGTTACGGTGAGTATTTATAATCATTTATGAGATTTGTGAAGACATGATGTTCAATTTGACATTCAAGTCAAATTAGACGCTCTGTAGTGTGAATGTGTACAGTAAATTTCGTGTAAAAGCTTTTCATATTTCCTTAGACTGTTTAATTACTTTGAAAATGTCCAGTAGTAAGTGTATGCCAACTTGGTAGTTAAAGTTTTAATGCACGTAAGCATCACAAATACACACACACACACACACACATCTTAGGTAATTCAATAACAGGTCTTAATTATGTGAGTGGTCAATAAGTTCGCCGACGCGTGTAGCTCAGTGTGTTTCCCAGCGGAACTAGTATGATAATGACTGCCTCCTTGATAATGTGCTCGGCAATCGACATTTCGTTTATCTCCTTAATCGAGTTCGCATCTCTTCGAAAAAAAAAGCACAGATTAAAATATTGAGGAAAAATATACGAGAACCCATAATAACTCGTCGGCATATTGAACAAAATAACTGGATTGACGCTCGGACCGACTCGACGTTTGCCAGTGCCGTGATAAATCTATTATATTAATGTTGTTAAACAACGTTAAATTAAATGTGTGTTTTCAAGTTGAGGCTCACAAAGGAACGTAGAAGAAATTTTTATAGATACATCGGTGTGTGCGAATGGTTTGGCGCAGTAGGAAATAAAGAATAAAAAATCATGCTGCAGACGTTTTTTTTAGTCGTGACGTCGCTCCTGCAAATACAAAGTTGTAAGTAAAACAATTTTTAAAATTTGAATTTAAAAAATTAACAATATGTCTTCAGATTTAGACACTTAGGCACGCGGACAAAACGTGCAAATGTTTTCTTTATAATATCTTCTGTTTTCTGAAATCATACAATTTAACTAAATACCTAATACTTAGGTACCTGCTATAAGGAAATCGTTTAATTAGTATAAAATTAAAATAATGGAGTATTTGTTTGACATTGAGTTCTAATGCTTGTAATGTGGGAAAACAACATTCAAGTCTACGTCTTCAGACCTTAGCCTTTAGTTTTTTTTTTAAACAAAAAATACTTCCGTATTATTTTCGAAATCATGGAAAGCGTGCCCGCGTGCATCCTAATAGATCATAAGTGATTAGCGACGTCTGTCTACCGCTAAGGAATTTCTTCAAAACTAGTTTTCACAAAAAAAAAGCACCACTGGAAACACAACATTTCAAATGTTTTTTGTGTGTGTAAGCGCAGAGTTTCCTGTTTCTCAAGAACATCTGCTCCGTTGTCTGGTGGTGCAATGACAAAAAGACATGACAGTAATCGTGATGTCTACTCTAACAGTTCGATAAAGGAATCTCCATTGAATATACAGTACAAAACACGGAGCAAACAAAAACATCAGTTCAAGAGATTCGTTAGCGCAATATTATTAACAAATCTAACGGGCACGGCTCGTAGATGAGCCCGAGGATTTGTCCTATAAAAATCATATTATTTTTAGGCTACAAGCCTGCGGTGCTTTATCGTAAAACTATCACCTAACCTGCCTATTTCTGTTTGAAGGATTGTAACTATACTGAAACCTTAGAACTTATATTTCAAGGTGGGTGGCTCATTTACGTTGTAGATATCTATGGACTCCAGTAACCACTTAACAACCAGGTGGGCTGTGAGCTCGTCCATCCATCTAAGCAATTAAAAAAAAATCATACTGACATAAAGATAATAGTCCAATTTTATTCTTATGATTGCAGTAGAATTTGGAGAGAGTTGTTTCGCAAATGATGAACCGGGAACGTGTATCGCCCTCTCAGAATGCAAGCCAGTTTTATCATATATCGAAAAGTTTGGAAATCAAATCCCTAATAATTTGCTACAGAAGTTTCAAGATCTGACGTGCGGCTATGACCACAGCGATCCCCTGGTAAAATACACACTACTATGTAAAGCATTTATTTTATATGCATACTTAGTCTGGCCATAAATAATGTTACAATTAAAAATAAACAAAATATTACATTTGAATTTGGAATCTGTCATTTTTATATGATTGCTCATTGAGTTTTCGCATTTGGCGCCAATACATTGTACAATGTCTTGCGATATTAAAATGGAGTGGGGTGATAAAGAGAACCGAATCGCTGTGATTGCATTACACAAAGTAGGTATGGAGCCAAATGCAATTTTTAAAACTCTCCATACGCTTGGTATTAGTAAAATGTTTGTGTACCGGGCTATTAATAGGTGCAATGAGACCTCCTCTGTTTGTGACAGAAAGAGATCTGGCCGCCCACGTAGTGTTCATACTAAAAAGGTGGTCAAAGCAGTAAGGGAAATAATTCGAAGAAATCCTGTCCGAAAGCAAAAGATTTTATCTTGGGAGATGAAGATAGCACCTAGAACCATGTCGCGTATTTTAAAAGATGACTTAGGACTTGCAGCCTATAAGAGACGTACTGGTCATTTCTTAACTGATAATTTAAAAGAGAATAGGGTGGTAAAATGGAAACAACTACTGAAGCGGTACGCAAAGAGAGGTCATAAAAAAAGTTTGTTTACGGATGAGAAAATTTTTACAATTGAGCAACATTTTAACAAACAAAATGACCGTATTTATGCTCAAAGCTCTAAGGAAGCTTCCCAATTAGTCGACAGAGTGCAACGTGGGCACTATCCGACTTCAGTGATGGTTTGGTGGGGTATTAGCTACGAAGGAGTGACTGAGCCATACTTTTGTGAAAAAGGTATCAAAACATCGGCACAAGTGTATCAAGATACCATTCTTGAGGAGGTAGTGAAGCCCCTTAACAACACCATGTTCCATGAACCATGGTGTTAAGTGGTTACTGGAGCCCATAGAGATCCACAACGTAAATGCGCCAACCACCTTGAGATATAAGTTCTAAGGTTTCAAGTAAGTTACAACGGCTGCCCCACCCTTCAAATCGAAACGCATTACTGCTTCGCGGCAGAAATAGGTAGGGTAGTGGTAACTACCCGCGCGGACTCACGAAAGGTCCTATCACCAGTAATTACGCAAATTATAAATTTGCGGGTTTCATTTTTATTACACGATGTTATTCCTTCACCGTGGAAGTGAATCGTGAACATTTGTTGAGTACGTATTTCATTAGAAAAATTGGTACCCGGCTGAGATTCGAACACCGGTGCATCGCTTAACACGAATGCACCGGACGTCTTATCCGTTAGGCCACGACGACTATTAAACATATATATTGTTTTTCAAGACAAAAACTAACTAGAGGAATTACAGGTTTGCTGCACTACATCCCAACACATAACTGGATACTTTAATAATTTCGGTAATCAAAATGGCGGGACTAGCGTACCGAAACGACCGAAGCCCGTTCCTACTAGTAACAGTGGTAATTGGGGCGGTCAACCAAGCAAGGAACAAACAACAAGCAACCGACCGACTACTGCTGATACTGATATTAATAAGAGCGGCCGTGATGACGACTTTCCGGACATTCGTCAGAACCCTAACTTGAGTTTACTATCAAGTAATTGTGGAACGATAGAAAGCGATAGAATATTTGGAGGGAATCGTACCCGACTGTTCGAGATGCCGTGGATGGTGCTTCTTTCCTACGATTCAGGTGAGAACTGGTATTTACTGGTGATAGGACCTCTTGTGAGTCCACGCGGGTAGGTACCACTACCCTGCCTATTTCTGCTGTGAAGCAGTAATGCGTTTCGGTTAGAAGGGTGGGGCAGCCGTTGTAACTATACTTGACAACTTATATCTCAAGGTGGGTGGCGCATTTACGTTGTAGATGTCTATGGGCTCCAATAACCACTTAACACCAGGTGGGCTGTGAGCTCGTCCACCCATCTAAGCAATAAAAAATAGCCACCATGTCCTAAAAGATAAGATACCTACCTGGTGTACTGTCATCGAGCGATTCGACTACGCCAGTGTTCAAATCCTGCAAACAGAAACAATTTTTTTTAAATAGATCGTGCTGGCCGCATGCTCACGCTATGATTCTTGTGGGCTCTGGTAACCACTTAACACCAGATGAGCTGTGACTCGTTCACCTATCAAAACGCAGTCCGCTTATAAAAGGGAATATGACATCGGCAATTCGAATAATGCAGTGGTAATAATAAATTCACTAACATTTAATACAAATACATCTAATTTTAGATCGTGGAACAAAATTGAATTGCGGAGGAACACTTATAAACGAATGGTATGTTTTAACGGCCGCGCATTGTGTATCGTTCTTAGGAAATAGATTAACATTAAAACACGTTATCCTGGGAGAATATGACACAAGGCAAGATCCTGACTGCGAAAGATCGGAAGGAAAGGAATATTGTGCGCCTGGTATAATCGTTAGTATTAACAACTTAATCTTACGCTTTTGAAAGAAATGAGACTGTAATGCCAGTTTGTGAAAAAAAGTTTTTTTTTGTGTTAGAAAGGGGCTAGAAGATCTTTCAAAAATATTTTAAAAGTTACTATATCAAAAGGCCTAGTGTAGTGCGCGCTTTCATTCTGTTTAAATATTGATAGCTTCTAATGCTTATTACTAAAAATAATGTTTGTAATTAATGGTCTTATTAGCACCATATCATGTTTTATTTAACAGACTATGTATTTAATAATTGAACATTTTTATAAACTTTTCACTGGCATCTCAAGAAGCCAATTGCCAAACTTAAGAAAGAAGAAGAACGCCATTTTGACTTGTTTGTTTAGGAATCAATAATCATCAAATATATCTATAAGCCAGTCATAAAACCAAAAAATATCTGTTAACGAAACTGTTATCTCGAATTTAGATGTATGCGTCCAGTAAGGCTTAACCGTTACATTTTAAGTCAAAAACAATTCTCAGGAAATATTTTTTTTTTTAAAGGGATTTTATGACCTGGTAACTGAGACCTTTAAGTCATGTCTTATTTTAATTTATATTCATATTTTTATGAAAAATGACATTATGGAGTGAAATGAAATGAAGATGATTAATTTGAGACTTAATCAGCTGGGATGAAATTAAATGAAATGAAATGAGATGATATGAGATGAAATATAATCTCAGTAAAATGGTGGTCATTTACTAAGATTTTTTCAGTGGACTTTTTGGAGGATCCCGAGAAGTTACGTCCATCGGCTTTGTTTCATTTTCCCACATTTGTGCACTTTCATAGATATTAAACAGTTAATAAACCACCGTTATTACACATTTAAACCTGAAGAAACACTAAATAGACAAAATAAAACAAATCACACAACTTCACTACTCGCGTTCCCGCCAAAAAGTCCCTCAGGAAATACGCTGCCGGCTTAACAACAGATTAACATAAATAAAATGCGTATTTTTTACATTCGTTAGTTTTGTTTTTCAGACGGCAGAATTTGACGAAGTAATTCCTCATACAGGCTACACACCACAAACATTAATCGATGATATAGCATTAATCAGACTGAAAGAGCCTGCCGACTTTGATTTAGGTAAGTCTCCCATTGTTTAAGATATAGCCACATAATATGACATATAACAGATAAAAGATACAAAAAAAAAAACATAACTAAAATGATGGTCAATTAATTAACCAGAATTGATTTCTTGGTTCTGAAATCCGATTTGTAATATAACATCAAACTATACATCTAAAAACATTACATCTGTGTTTGTATTCACACCGTTTATACACCTACGTAGAACGAGAGTCAATATGTTAAACCAGTTTTTATTCATGTTTAAAAAATATTTATATTGGCTAAAATGCTAAATGGTCAGACACGAAGGTTGATGCACTTTTCTGGCTTGTCGATGAAATTCTTTACAATACAATTCATTTATAATAGAGATTAATTGATTTTTTTGGTAATTGTGACAAACGACTTGTCGCCAATCTGTTGGAAGGTTGTTTCCACCTTCCATGGACATCGGCAGTACCGGACACAAAACTGGAGCATAGTAAATAGATTCACTCCAATTGCAAATAAAATTGCCGAAATTCTTTGCAAATATTAGAAACCTCCGAAATCTAGAGCAAATGTTTGACATCTTATAAACCGATATTTTATGTCGACAATTACGAAAATATAATTTACATCGAAAAACGGCCGTCTGGTGTAGTTGCAAGTGACATAGTCACTACACGAGGGGGTCGCGGGTTCGAATCCCGCCAAGGGAATTTATTTGTATCATAAATACAAATGTCTTTTACAGGGTTATGGATGTAAATTAAATATACGTATGTGTATAATAAAAATCTTACATTTATTTCCATTATCTGGTACCTGTAACACAAGTTGTTTACGAACTTATCACGGGACTAGTTAACGTGGCGTGATTGTTAGTAAATATTTATTATTATTTATTATTATTCGTTACAGATAATATTAAAGCGATTTGCTTGCCGATTACTCATGAACTGCAAAGGGAGCCTCTTGTCGATAACTTTGGCGTGGTAGCAGGTTGGGGAGTGACAGAAGAAGGCCTACAATCTCCTGTTTTACTTAGTGTACAGCTGCCAATTCTCAGCAAAGAAAAATGTTTGCAAGATTATTCCCAGTAGGTATCGTTCCAAGCAAACCGTATACTTAATGAATAAGAATTTTCGTAAAATTCAAGCAATGAACTCCAATTTAGCTTTCGCATTCTCTATGAAACCAAGCTGTTAATGTCACTTAACTCATTAGTTAGTGATCAAAGGTTTACTGATTCTATGCGAGACTTAGAATTTATGTTTTATTTATTTTTTGCTTAGGTGGGTGGACGAGCTTACGGCCCACCTGATGTTGAGTGGTCACCGGAGCACATAGACATCTACAATGTAAATGCCGCCAGCCACCTTGAGGTATGAGTCCTAAGGTTTCATTTTTATCAACGGCTGCCCCACCCTTCAAACTGAAACGCATTACTGCTTCACAGCAGTAATAGGCAGGGTACCTATTACCAAGGCACCTACCCGTGCAGACTCGCAAGACATTCTACCTCTACCTAAGAATTACCGATTTTATTGTTTTTATTGTTTCAATGGGGGCCGGTCCAGTGAATTGAATATTTTTAAAAATCATTGCTTCATTTATTCAATAATTCAAGGAAAACGCAACACTGGTAGGGGTCCCACGAGGTGGACCGATGACCTGCTGCTGAAGGTCGCGCGAATCCACTGGATGACGTTTGCACAGGACCGCTCATTGTGGCGAACTTCTTGGCGGCTTATGTCTGGACAGTAGACAACTGTGGGCTAATGACGATTGCTTTTAACTTCAGATATTCCCTGAAAATCAACGACAAGCAGCTCTGCGCCGGCGGCTTGCACGATAAGGATTCATGCGCCGGCGATTCTGGTGGCCCTTTGCTGTATCCAGGGAAAGTTGGCTCAACTGGCGTCCGATATGTTCAGAGAGGCATAGTCTCGTTTGGGTCGAAGCGGTGTGGTATCAGCCTGCCGGGAGTTTACACGAATGTCGCATACTACATGGATTGGATCTTGAATAATATTAGAAGTTGACGTGTTGTATTTAAGGAAACTAGTCTTATATTAAACTTATCATAAATGTCAAAATCGATTTGTACTATCATGTAGTCAAGCCTGTTCTGCCATAAATTATCAAGTGAATGACGTAACGAGTGTATTTTTTTTATTGGTAGCCATTGAAAATATGCATGTAGTGTTTTTATGATGTATTTGGAATGTTTTTGATGATACATTAGATCGCGTTGGTCGTGTTTGATTATTATATTACAGTTGAAACTCATCTAATTTTGCTTTAATTTTTTATTTGTATTTTTTTTGTTTTTGTATCATTTTTATTTATACTATTATATTTTGGTGCTATTATAACTTGTGTGAAAGATAGTGAGTATTTTTTTGTATTTAAGCTGACGTTTAAGCGGAGTCATAATGGCCTAAAGAATAAGACGCCCGGTGTACGATTAAGCAATGTGACTATTCCATTGTTCTAATCCCCAGCGTAGGTAACAATTTTTTCTAAAGAAATACGTGCTTACACTTACTGGTGGTAGGACCTCTTGTTAGTCCCCACGGGTAGGTACCACCACCCTGCCTATTTCTGCCGTAAAGCAGTAATGCGTTTCGGTTTGAAGGGTGGGGCAGCCGTTGTAACTATACTGACACCTTAGAACTTACCTATATCTCAAGATGGGTAGCGCATTTTCGTTGTAGATGTCTATGGGCTCCAGTAACCACTTAATACCAGGTGGGCTGTGAGCTCGTCCACCCAACTAAGCAATAAAAAAAAACTTAGCACGTGCTCACCAATGATTTCTGCAATGAAGCATTAACATCCATCCTAATAAAAAATACGGAAGTATCTCGGCTTATTATTTTTCACGATTTTGACCAACAGCTGATTTTGACAACTGAAATCAATGCTTACAGGAATATAGGCTTCCTTTCACCTCACCGCTGACCACGGATCTCTGCTAGATACGATGTAAGAGTAGTTAGTAGTGTAGTGTGTAGTAGTGTAATGTTTATTGGCGAAATAATTTGAGTTCAGAACAGTTTTGTACAATCACGTTCATCAAATTGTTGAAAATTTTCATATGTACGAAGTGTTTTTTTTTTGGCCTATATATCTGTAAGTAGCCTCGAGAAGCTATTCTGACGTGACCTTGATTAGTGAGCGAGCTTTTGGGGCTTAGCCTTTAGCAATTAGCTAACATTGGCTTGGCAAGCGCTATGCTTCGCTGAATCTACAAAACGTGTTTTTGATCTAACCGAATCGCATTACTGTTTCACGGCAGAAATAGGCAGGGTGGTGGTTGTCGGCAGACGTCCTACCACCAGTAAAACGGAATCGCGTCCCACTAAGTTGTTCCAACAAGAAAGTGTACTTGAGGAACTCAGTTGGTTAAATGTTGCGGGCCGTTTTGTCCCTTGAGTTTGAAATCTCAGTAATATTGCAATAACTGCTACGCTTCAAGCTCATATTATAGGTACATACAATTGCTTAAGAATTTAAATGAAAAATTAAATTAAATCGTTGGATGGACTGCAAATTTTTGCTCGTTGTTTGTGAATCGATTTCTTTTATATTTTTCTCGGCTTAGTAGCTAATTACGAACGTTAGTGTTTTTTTTATTCAGTTTTAACTTCCAAAAACCAAAAAAAGTGTTAGGTATCATTAAATTTTCAGTTTTTGAAATAAATATAAATCTAAAAGAGTCGGTGATGATGGTTCATTTTCGGTCGATAGGCTAACACTTAGAATAGAACAAGAAATAAATTATTTTAATAATGTTCACAAAGATCTCAATAGAGATATTTTTAATCAGTACTTCAGGAACAATTTTTGGATAAGGTTTTCTTGATTTTTTATTGTTATAAATATTGTTTGACCAGATCCGTAGTAGCTATGTGAACTATATTTATGCTAATATTAATGACACTGCGTTAAGCCCATTTTAATACCACATTTTTTTTGCAGTTTTCCCGTATTTGAAATAAACTTTTATAATATATCGAATTTCATACTTAGACTCGTCGGATATTTTGACAGAAAAACAATCCAAAAATTCTGGGAAACCGTTTTAGCTTTACATTTTTCTTGTTAAGGTCTTGAAACAGCCAGCTACAAACAGTAGGTACAACAAAAGAAAGATTTCTATAACTTTTTACGCATAAAATACGTAAAAAACATTTTCACCAATCTAGATGGTGATCTTAGTGGTCTTGTTATTATAATACGGACTATAAATAGTGAATAATTTTGCGATATTGAGTATCTACACTTAAAATTACCAATAGTAATAATATATATTGATTTGTGAGATATAATGAAAACGCCTAATGAGTTGTTTTCATGATCGTTACAATCTATGATCGTTCATATATCTTGTTTACATTAAGATTGCTTGGGTTTCTCCGTTTATTATTCATCGAATTAACAGAGAGTGTGCCTTATTGCGTGATCGTGATCTAGCTATCGCTATTTAGTTTTAAAATCTGCATTCGAACTGAAGAAGCTCGATATGGGTTTTTTTATTTTGATGGATACGCAATATTACTGCATATCGAGTCTTACATGGTTAGAGGAGGCTATAAAAATCACAACGGAAATGGCGACATTTACCTAGAGACGTAAGGTTGAAGCCTCGATTGTAATGGCCCTACCCTTCCTACCCTTCAAGCCGGAGTATATAACCGCTTTGCGGCAGAAACATAGGTGCGAGCAGAGCCAGAGTACAATTATTGCGTGATCGTGATCTAGCTATCGCTATTTAGTTTTAAAATCTGCATTCGAACTGAAGAAGCTCGAGATGGGTTTTTTACTTTTGATGGATACGCAATATAACTGCATATCGAGTCTTACATGGTTAGAGGAGGCTATAAAAATCAACGGAAATGGCGACATTTACCTAGAGACGTGAGGTTGAAGCCTCGATTGTAAGGGCCCTACCCTTCCTACCCTTCAAGCCGGAGTACATAGCCGCTTTGCGGCAGAAACATAGGTGCGAGCAGAGCTAGACTACAATACTTTCCTACTGCCAGTAAAAAGTAGCTGTAGATACGGGCGACGGATCTAATGATGTTATAGCAGTGATGCAGGTTCAGCTCTGTTTGAGCATGTGCAAGAGGGGACTAACCGCGTGCTTGAGCAGTACCCATCTGCGGAGGTGGTGGTTCTTGGAGACTTTAACGCTCACCACCAAGAGTGGTTGGGGTCCAGAACCACTGACCTCCCGGGTCGGACTGCCTACGATTTCGCCTTGGCCTACGGCTTCTCCCAGCTGGTGACACAGCCCACCCGTGTCCCAGATATCGAGGGGCACGAGCCTTCTTTGTTGGACCTTCTGCTGACCACAGATCCGGCCGGATACAGTGTGGTGGTCGACGCTCCGCTTGGATCGTCTGATCACTGCCTTATTCGTGCTGCCGTTCCACTCTCTCGTCCTGATCGTCGAACGACGACCGGGTATCGAAGAGTTTGGCGGTATATGTCAGCAGATTGGGATGGATTGCGTGAATTTTACGCATCCTACCCATGGGGGCGGTTCTGCTTTTCCTCTGCTGATCCTGACGTCTGTGCGGACCGTCTTAAAGACGTGGTGCTCCAGGGGATGGAATTGTTTATTCCCTCCTCTGAAGTGCCCGTTGGGGGTCGCAGCAGACCCTGGTATAACAATGCCAGCAGGGATGCTGCACACCTCAAGCGGTCCGCATACGTGGCATGGGATAATGCCAGGAGACGTCAGGACCCTAACATCTCAGAGGAAAGGCGGAAATATAACGCCGCTTCCAGGTCCTACAAGAAGGTTATTGCCAAGGCGAAGTCGGAGCACGTTGCTAGAATTGGCGAGCGACTGAAGAGCTATCCCTCTGGGAGCCGTGCTTTTTGGTCGCTCGCCAAAGCTGCAGAAGGAAACTTTTGCAGGTCTAGTCTCCCACCACTACGCAAGTCCGATGACAGTCTGGCCCATAGTGCGAAAGAGAAGGCTGACCTTCTGGTCAAACTCTTCGCCTCGAACTCGACTGTGGACGACGGGGGTGCCACACCACCGAACATCCTCCGGTGTGATAGTTCCCTGCCAGAGATCTGCTTTACACAGTGTGCAGTCAGGCGGGAACTCCGACTCCTGGACGTCCATAAGTCGAGCGGGCCAGACGGCATCCCTGCAGTGGTTCTGAAAACGTGCGCCCCTGAGCTGACGCCTGCGCTAACGCGTTTGTATCGCCTCTCTTATTGCACTAACAGGGTTCCGTCTTCATGGAAGACTGCCCACGTCCACCCTATCCCCAAGAAGGGTGACCGGTCGGACCCATCGAGCTATAGGCCTATCGCGATAACTTCCTTGCTTTCCAAGGTGATGGAGCGAATAATTAATATACAACTCCTGAAGTATCTGGAGGATCGCCAGCTGATCAGTGACCGACAGTACGGTTTCCGTCACGGTCGCTCAGCTGGCGATCTTCTTGTATACCTCACTCACAGGTGGGCTGAAGCCTTGGAAAGCAAGGGCGAGGCTCTTGCTGTGAGCCTTGATATCGCGAAGGCCTTCGACAGGGTCTGGCATAGGGCACTTCTATCGAAGTTACCATCTTACGGAATCCCCGAGGGTCTCTGCAAGTGGATCGCTAGCTTTTTGGATGGGCGGAGCATCACGGTCGTTGTAGACGGTGACTGTTCTGATACCATGACCATTAACGCTGGCGTTCCACAAGGTTCGGTGCTCTCCCCCACGCTTTTCATCCTGTATATCAATGACATGCTGTCTATTGATGGCATGCATTGCTATGCAGATGACAGCATGGGGGATGCGCGATATATCGGCCATCAGAGTCTCTCTCGGAGCGTGGTGCAAGAGAGACGATCAAAACTTGTGTCTGAAGTGGAGAACTCTCTGGGGCGAGTCTCCGAATGGGGTGAATTGAACTTGGTTCAATTCAACCCGATAAAGACACAAGTTTGCGCGTTCACTGCGAAGAAGGACCCCTTTGTCATGGCGCCGCAATTCCAAGGAGTATCCCTGCAACCTTCCGAGAGTATCGGGATACTTGGGGTCGACATCTCGAGCGATGTCCAGTTTCGGAGTCATTTGGAAGGCAAAGCCAAGTTGGCGTCCAAAATGCTGGGAGTCCTCAACAGAGCGAAGCGGTACTTCACGCCTGGACAAAGACTTTTGCTTTATAAAGCACAAGTCCGGCCTCGCATGGAGTACTGCTCCCATCTCTGGGCTGGGGCTCCCAAATACCAGCTTCTTCCATTTGACTCCATACAGAGGAGGGCCGTTCGGATTGTCGATAATCCCATTCTCTCGGATCGTTTGGAGCCTCTGGGTCTGCGGAGGGACTTCGGTTCCCTCTGTATTTTGTACCGTATGTTCCATGGGGAGTGCTCTGAGGAATTGTTCGAGATGATACCAGCATCTCGTTTTTACCATCGCACCGCCCGCCACCGGAGTAGAGTTCATCCATACTACCTGGAGCCACTGCGGTCATCCACAGTGCGTTTCCAGAGATCTTTTTTGCCACGTACCATCCGGCTATGGAATGAGCTCCCCTCCACGGTGTTAGCCGAGCGCTATGACTTGTCCTTCTTCAAACGAGGCTTGTGGAGAGTATTAAGCGGTAGGCAGCGGCTTGGCTCTGCCCCTGGCATTGCTGAAGTCCATGGGCGACGGTAACCACTCACCATCAGGTGGGCCGTATGCCCGTCTGCCTACAAAGGCTATAAAAAAAAAAAAAAATATATATATATATTGAATACTCATATTGTCCATATGTTGCTATTCGAAAAGGTCATAATGTATGAGTGAGATATGCATTTTTGAAGTGAAACTTCTTTAGGCGCATGAGGGTAAAATTTTTACAGATGTAACGTCACGCAGGTATGCAACGGAAGTGTCGAAAAAGAGAGAGAGAGCGATCGAGACCGACTGAGAGAGAGTAAGACAGGAACGTAGCATGAAGCAACTAGCCATGGAGTGAGAGTAGGGAGCAAGCAAGTGAGAAAGATCGAG
This sequence comes from Bombyx mandarina, assembly GCF_030267445.1. NCBI lineage: Eukaryota > Metazoa > Arthropoda > Insecta > Lepidoptera > Bombycidae > Bombyx > Bombyx mandarina. The sequence continues at coordinate 7,120,556 of NC_143231.1, read as the reverse complement.
AGAAAAAGTGAGACAGAATCCTCAATTCCTACATACTATAAAACATACGTATAATTTTATTTTTAATACAGCGCCATCTGTGAGATGTTTTAATACTAACGTGTGTATGAAACCTCTTGTAGTGAATTTTAATTTAGGATATACGTGAAGTTAAAATATCAATTTACAGAGGGCGCTACCTCATACTATAAAAGGCGATTTACCATTATTTACTAATGACAAAATTTTACTAATAATATACTTAGACATTTAGGATAATTGTATTTTAATTTTTGAAGGTTTCACTTCTAACACGTGTGAATTGCACACATGTTATTTTTTTATTACAATAGATTATGGAAAACTCGTCATTTCGTCATGTAGTGACGATGACACCACATGATGATTACGACCACACTGTGAAGAGTGAAAAGACTAAAAAGAAAAGATTAAGTAATTTATAATTTCCTAATATTGGAAGACAAGAAAAATTTGCTTGAAAAATATTGCCTGCGCTAAAATAATTTCCATTGTGTTCTAGCAATAACTGACCAGCATACCAGCAAAGTATACCGCAAACTTTTTGCCGAGAATTTGAGAAGAGAATTTACTTGAACTGTTTCATTAAAATAGTAAATAAATTTAGTCTTTCTTTTGTTTTATGTGTATTACAACAGTGACTTTATTAAGCGTTTATTATATGTGAAAGTGCAATAGACAAACAAGAACACGTACAAAAGCCAAGGTGGTCTTTCGAAAAGATTCATTGGAGTCTCGAAATTTTCCACTATTCTACTGCGACATTATTTCGTTTAATGTTATCTCATTTTATTATTTCTTTCTCAATTTCATACCATAATCAATTTCAAATTAATCAGCTTTATTTCATTCCATTGAAATTCACTTTTCACATTCAAAAATAATATTAAATGAAATATTAAATGAAAAATAATATTAAATGAATATATATTTTACTGCGGGAATAAATTCTAGACCATTGAATAATTAAAGACGACGACAATGAATTTAATGCATTTCATGACCAAAACTCGGGAACCCAAAACAAAATACAATAATGGAAGTATATAAGTCGCCGTATGATCGTTACAATCCTGGATCATCTTCTGCCAGCAATATGGCACATCACAAATTTCTCCCTATCTTCAGGCTCTTTTCCATCATTGTGGCGTAAGGCTTATGTTATTCCTTTAACTAAAATTCCTAGCCCTTCCCTTCCAAATCACTTTAGGCCCATATCTATTCTTCCCTTCCTATCCAAGGTGATCGAGGCCTTTTTTTTTTTTTTTTTTTAACGCTGGGGAATCCATTTACGGATACCCGGTCGAGAGGGGTAATAGACCGGGTTATGTCGGACTCCGGCGCCTCCAGAGAAGAAGAGGGAGAAGAGGAAGACCAAAGTCCTCCTCTTCTTCCAATTCCTACCTGGAGACTACGCCTTGAGAAAGGCGCGCGAGGCGCTGCGCGGCGTCTACCACGCAGGACCCGCCCCGCAAAACCGACTACCGACTAAACCCCATCGAGCTCCACCACTCCGACTCCACGAAACCTACGGTACCGCACAATGCGCGCCGCAGGCTCGCCGTCGCCGGTACCCATCCTGACAATAGGACGGGATCCAATCCCCGGGAAGATCCCGCAGGACGTCGTCTCAGGAGACACCGTGAGTGGCGCATAGGAGCCACCTTGCGCCGCCTCACCACGGAACCGACAGCAGAGCACCGGGCGCCCCCGCACCCAGTACCCAACAGTCCCTACGGGAGATTAACGGGAGCATCGTGCCCGCGTCGCCCACCCCGCCTTCTTCGCTGAGGAGCCGAAGAGGGATTCCACTCCCTTTCGCGCTCCTCAGCCTCGCGGAAGGCCATGACCAGGTCGCAAAATCTGGCCATGGCCTCCCACGAACTCTCGTCCTCTAGCATGCGGGCAATGACAGCCCGCAAGGAGAGGTCCCTCCCCAGCACCGCGATGAGATCTCGCCGCGGGTGCTCCCAACGCGGGCACGCTTCGAGTGCGTGCTGAGCGTCATCATCCGGATGCCCGCACTGGTGACAACCCGGATGTGGCTCTCTCCTGCAAACCCTCCACAGGTACCTCCCGAAGCAGCCATGCCCCGAGAGGACCTGCGTAAGGCGGAAGGAGAGCACGCCGTGTCGCCGATCTGACCATGTCTCCAGCACGGGCACCAGGGCCTCGAGAGTGCGCCGGCGGGTGGCTGAGGTTTGATGAAGTTCCTCCAGCAACCGCTCCCTCCATTTAGCGTACGCCAGATGACGCGCAGCACGCCTCCACCGACTGACAGCCGACAGGCCGGGTATCCGTCCCCGACCCAGGGACTGTGTCCTGCGCCGGTATACCGTAGCCAATACCTCGGCCTCGAGATCCCAAGGAAGGGAACCAGCGAGGGCGCAGGCGACCTCTCGGGAGATCGTACGGTACCCCCTGATGACCCTCACCGCGAGCGCCCGCTGAGCTCGGAGCAGCAGCGCCGCATTGCGTGCGGAGAGTGTGGGCGACCACACGGGAGCGCCATACAAGGCCATACTGCGCACGACCCCCAGGTACAGGCGTCGGACACCGACGCTGCAACCACCAACGTTGGGCAGAAGACGGACTAACGCACCTGCCATGCCCAGTAGCCTCGGAATCAACTCACCAAAATGGTGGTCGAAGCGCCATCGACTGTCCAGCACGATGCCCAAATATTTGAGCTTCGGCTGGACAGCGATCGATACTCCACCGACTATGAGCGTCGCGCCCGGAGGGGGTCCTCTCCGAACCGGGTGAAAGCATACGGCCTCAGACTTGTGGAGGGCCACCTCAAGGCCTAGTCTCCGAATGCGGCTAACGACGGTGGAGACCGCCGCCGTTGCAAGGATCGCTGCGGTCCTGTAGTCAGCTCCGCGAGCCGTCACCAACGTGTCGTCGGCATAGCACACCACGTCGACGCCACGCAGGCCAGCACCGCGGAGGACCCAGTCGAAACCGATGTCCCACAGGAGTGGTCCCAATACCGACCCCTGTGGGACCCCGCACGACACCGTTTTTCGTCCCCATCCTCTTCTCTCGGGGAAAATCACGCTCCGCCCTGAGAGGTAGTCCTCTATCAGGGTGCGGAGACTATTGGGGATGCGGTGAAACCGAAGTGATTCCACGATCGTGCTCCAGGGGATCGTGTTGAAGGCGTTGGCGATGTCAATCGACACAGCCAACAACACGCCCCCCTCGGAGCACGCACAATCGGAGAGATGGCGGACACGCAAGACCGCGTCCACGGTCGAGCGACCCCTCCGGAAACCGTATTGGTAAGGTGATCGAGGCCTGCGTGCACAAAAAATTGTCGCAGTTTATTTTCCGGAATAACCTATTGAGCCCTTACCAGTCTGGCTTCCGACCAGGTCACTCCACCGTTTCCGCTCTCCTTAAAGTGGTTGGCGACATTAGGACAGGTATGCAAGACACTAAAGTCACAGTATTGGTACTAATTAATTTTTCAAATGCGTTCAATGCCGTCAATCACGATATCCTCTTATCTATTTTGTCCTATATTGCGATCTTTCCAACAGTATTGGAATGGTTTTCATCATATCTTCGGGGACGCCAGCAGTCTACTCGTATTGATGACACCTCTTCAAGTTGGTGTAGTGTCAACTCTGGCGTGTTTTGTCTCCATTATTATTTTCTATTTTTATAATTTTTTTAACACAATATAATCTTCAGTGTGCGTATCATCTGTATGATGATGACTTGCAGCTTTATAGACAGACGACTGTGGAGTCGATTTCTCAGGCAATAAACCAGTTAAATAGGGAATTGGACTACATATGTAGTTGGTCAACCAAGTTTGGCTTAACCGTGAATCCAACGAAATGCCAAGCCATTATTGTGGGTAGTCCTCGTATGGTCCAACGCTTAACTACTATGTCACTCCCATCTATATTCTACAATGGTACAGTGATTCCTCTAAGTTCCGTGGTTAAGAACCTAGGCCTTTACATAGAATCCACACTCGACTGGAAAGCTCAAGTATCTTTCGTTGGACAAAGAACCTCTGGAATTCTTCGTGCTCTGTATCGCCTCAAGAATTTCTTACCATCAGCAACTAAGACTATGCTAGCACAAGCCTTGATCTTCCCTATAATTGATTACGGTGATGTCTGTTATTTTGACCTGAATGCAGACCTTTTTAATAAACTTGATCGTCTTCTTAAGAACTGCATTCGATTTATTTTTCATCTTCGTAAATATGATCATATACCTTCTTACCGTGCTCAGCTCAAACTTCTACCGATTCGCCAGCGTCGTAATTTACGTGCACTGACGACTCTTCATTCCTTACTTATGTTTCCCGAACCTCCTTCTTATCTAACTCCCTATTTTTAATATTTTCACTCCAGCCATGAGCGGGCCCTACGTTCTCTCCATAGCCTATTAATTCGTTGTCCCACACAGTTCTAGTTATGTTGTTATGTTCGTAACTCTTTCGTCATGCAATCTGTTCTGGTATGGATTGCGCTTCCTCTCGAGATCGGGACTATTACTAACCGTTGCGCGTTCAAGTTAAGGGTTTGGCGAATGTTGTTGGACAAGTTAGCGGAATCATCAGGAACTTATTAAGATGAAGTTATTTGTCAAGGAAATCTATTAATATATTCCTTTTAATACTGTATAAACTATTATATGTATGTATGTATATATGTGGGTATGTATGTATTTATGTATATACTTTTTGTAACTTAATATAAATTTCATTGCACCTACCACTATCCACTCTGCACTACCTTTGGTTGACTGGTAGAGAATGCCTTAGGCATTAAGTCCGCCAATGTAAATTTTACATGAAGTGTAATAAATAAATAAATATAATAAAAACCTACGTGACCCGCATAAACATACATATTTTGAATACTCCTAGAGGAAAATATAATTTATTACTTTTAAGATTTTAAGATAAGTACTTCATTACAGAATTTATGTAGGTATATTTTCGAGTTTGCGGAATGGTATACGCGCAGAGTTTTCTTTTTCCCATTTTTTATCTCGCAATAGCTATTGATTGCATGGTCTTTTTAGGTACCTCAAGCACCATCTCACTCATCATTCTGGTCGAAACCGTCGCTTGCGACGAAGGATTCGGCGAGTAAATTAACCCACAAAACAGTCCTCTGAGTTTCTCAGTGGGTCGCGTTTCCGAACAGATGGTAGATTCTGCGAAGTACTGCTCTTGCTAGGGCTAGTGTTAGCATCGTCACCAGGTTAGAGCCCCGTGAGCTCACTTATTCGTTCGGTAACGCTGGCATAGTTCTCTAAGGGTACCAGCACAGGTAGGAAAAAAAAGCTTACATTTTCCAAAGTGCCCTCGTGACCACATACAAATCCGTGACAAGTCTGGCATTTAAAAGGACTCTTTCTTTTTAAGTGTACCGATATCCTTTGCTAAGATGATTGAATAGTCACACAGGATTTTTCGGATATAGATACATATTTATACAAACGCAGTTTTTCTAATTCTTCCTTAAGATTCATTATTACACAGCACACTTGTTATCTGCGAGATGCGTATCAGGTCATTATAATAAAATACGTAAATATTATTGGTTGTATGAACATCGTCTACTAACATAATCAAATTAACATTTAACCTTTAATATTTAAAACGTCAACAACAAATCTGTTAAGGAGACCTAAAGTCATGTATTCTTGTGACGACAAGGTTTATTTTGCTTTTGTTGTTTAAGTAGCACTTCTGACATTGTGGTTCTGATGTTGAGAATTGTCTGGCTGCTCAGGGATATAATATATTATATGAAATATATTTTGATATAGGTTTGTTTTTAATCTTCATTCAGAAGTTTTTTTTTTCGTAAACATAGATGTGTTAAATGATAAACGGAGTTACTACAACGTGAACTATCCTGTCTTAATGAAACTGGAAAAGTATACGGACCAAACGTTATACTTACTTCCTAAAAAATAACCCTAACAAGAAGAGTGCTTCACTGAATCTGGTATCGGATCGGAATGGCGACCCGCTGACAATATCCGCCGAGAAACTCAGGGCGTTATGGGCTAAGTTGCACATCGAACTTTCGATCGACGAGTTCATCGAGAGCTTGTGCTTGGAGTGCCCAAAAATACCGAAAGTGGATGGGGCGGATTCAATAGGATATGCTCAGGACAACGGTAGCTTTGCGTTGCCCCGTCGCCCGGCTCGAAGATTTAGTTCGAGGCGATCTCGATAAAGAAGGTCATCGTATTGCGCCGCTTTCTCAAAGAAAATTCTTACTAGCTTACATTAAAGGCAACACTACATTATGTTTCTCAGACGAAAACAGTTAATATGTGCTTAGAAAATAAAAAAAATCACTACAGCTTTTTTGAATTTGCAGTCTTACGTCATTAATTGTGCTCTAGTTTTTAAAGCTTTAATAAATATACATTTTTGTTTCAGTCAATGGCTTATGTGAAGGAGGCCTTTTCGAGTGCCTGCAACATTTGGGAAGCGATTCACAATGATCCGTTTAATTGGAATCTTTGTAAAAGCTTAACTTTTTTCTTTTTAGGATTGAAATTGTTTCATGATATGGCCCGCAATGCAAACAAAATCTAGAATTCTAAATATTTGTTTTATTAATAAAATGAATTACTTGAAAACTTTTATTATGCTTTGTATTAATTCTAATTGATTGAAAGTACTGGTTGATGGTAAGTACTGATTGATAGTTTCTTACTGGTGGTAGGACCTCTTGTGAGTCCGCACGGGTAGGTACCACCGCCCTGCCTATTTCTACTGTGAAGCAGTAATGCGTTTCGGTTTGAAGGGCGGGGCAGCCGTTGTAACTATACTGAGACCTTAGAACTGATATCTCAAAGTGGGTGGCGCATTTACGCTGTAGATGTCTATGGGCTCCAGTAACCACTTAACACCAGGTGGACTGTGAGCTCGTCCAACCATCTAAGCAATAAAAAAAAATAAAAAAAAGTACCGTGCTTCGTTAACACAACACAATAAGCACTCATCCAGCTTTGGGATTAGTTACCCTTCTTGATATTTCCTGAGAGCTTATGACATGTCCTTTTTTAAACGAGGCTTGGGGATAGGACTCAGCGGTAGGCAGCGAGTTGGCTGTGCCCTTGGCGTTGCTGACATCCATGAGCGATGACCGGTCACCGTCCTCGCCGAACCCGTCGCTTGCGACGAAGGGTTTGTCGAGTAAATTAACCCACAGACATAGCCCACTGAGTTTCTCGCCGGATCTTCTCAGTGGGTCGCGTTTCCGATCCGGTGGTAGACTCTGCGAAGCACTGCCCTTGCTAGGGCCAGTGTTAGCAACACTCCAGTTTGAGCACCATCACACGTCTACCTACACGTCAAGGAGAAGCTGAAATAGCCTCTCAAGGCTACCAGCATAGGTAGGGAAAAAAAACGAGCGATGGTAACAGCTCATTATTAAGAGAGCCGTGAGTTCGTAAATAAAAATGATTACAGAATTCCGAACTTATATTCTTATATAAACGCCTGAACGTTTTCGTTAAATTGTCTTACTGACGGTGTCACCTAAAACACAACAATATGAACACCGCGGCTCATTTTTATAGACGAGATCGAAATTTTATTTTCATTGGGCTAACAGCTTTCCTGTCATGCAGATTTAGCGTCAGAAATGGTTGGGAAGTTGGTAAAACCAGTTCAACTTCACGTCTTAACAGCTTCGCATATCATAATAGGCATTTGAGAAATGGAAGAGGTCAAGATAAAAATTAAAACGAGAATTGATCCTTCCTTCCCAACAAGATCTATATTATTATCATTATGTAGCTGTCTTTATTGTGGTCTGTTATTTCTTTATAAGAGAGAAATAGCCTCAGTATGTGACAAAAAAAATTGTGTGTGTGTGTGTGTGTGCAAAAACCAAAACCATTTACGATCAAATCAAAAGAAATGTTAAAAAAAATATTTTGTATGATATATGATACCTACTTCACTGGCTGTTACTGAGGGAATCCCGTAAAACCTTACAACATTATTAATAATAAATCACGAAGATACGCGAACTATGTAGTTTAGAAAAAAAAATCTTTATGAACTCATTCTTCTAGTGAAATCTAGTGGTTTGAAAATAAAATGCATATAGTAGAGGCCTTTTTGGGAGGATCATAACGCATGTGCTAGTAGTATAAGAAGTGTCGTGGTGTTCTCGACGTCCATGAGTGACATGGCAACATAGGTCATGACTCTGACTGTCTTCAATGAAGCTAAATATATAAAAAACAAGTCCATTGGTTCCTAAATCATGATATATAGTAGCAAACCCTATCGCTTAGTTTGGCCGTATTAATATTCCACATCAGATCGCACAGAAATCCATTTAATTAATAAACGAGTAAATCCTTCAACAAGTCATCATTTGTTTAAGTTGCAAGCCGTCGATCTGGCCTATCTTGTCTTCACATAACCAGTTTCGGAGTTTCAATAACAAATTCTCAAATTTGTTTATGAGCGGACGCGAGCATATCTAGTCCGATATTAGCATTGTAGTTGACGCCAATGGTGCGAATGAGCTTACGAGGAAAATCCTATTGTAGGTTCAGACAAGTCGCGACCACTATAATTGAGGTACGCGTTATACGTAGCTTCTACATGATGTACTAAAATCGATTTCGAGAAAACATTATTTATTGATAACCTTAAGTTTGTGGTCAGCGACAAAGTCAGGATCGGCTAAGTGAGCTATCAGTCGTGCGCTGTGCGTCCGCGGAACCACTGTATTCTGTACTTTTTATTTATTATTAAATTCAGTTATTTTCGTTTTAAAATGAGAATCCCGTTCGAGAAGATACGAATCATCAGCTGTATACTTGTGGTCGTGTCGTCCAATGTAGTCGGACGTGAGTATGCCTTAATAACTTAAATAAACATCACTAGTTTTTGCCACTACGATTGGCCTTAATTTAATCTTAAGTTAAATCAAGTATTTTACAGTTCAACATTTGTGGTAACGTAGGTATTTTAAAAATAGCTTTTATATCATCACTTCCCAAGATAGGTGGTTTTGATAGCAAGCATTATACGGTAACAGATTTCGTACAATACTTGATTCGGAGTATAAAATCAAGTTGCATGAATATATCACTAAAAATCACCTACACAATTTAAAAGCAATTAGCACCGTAGACAATTCAACGATCCGGCTTGTGGTTAGTTCCACAAGAACATAACGAGCGGTAAGATGATCGCAAAATGCAGATAAAAAACATTGGAGTTCTATCGTTGATGTGTAAAATGTACAGATTATAACGAACCATTTATAGCCGTCAAATGAATTACGCAACTAAAACTATTTTGTGGAAACATTGGAAAACATTATACGGGTATTTATTTATCAATGATCGTTTTACAAGAATTGCTCACAAGGAAAACGGTTATGTCAAGTTAATGATAACGTTGGGATGTAACGCATGAAATAGCTGCTGTCGAGCAAGATTCTACGTATGTCCTACTGAGTACATAGATAAATTTGCACTGGAGTATATACATGCACTAATTAAGATTGTGAATTTAAGTGGATCTTACAAAAGAAAAAAATAAGAAATCAAAGTAAATTATATAGTAAATTTATAAAAAAAATTGCCCTAATTTGTACTTTCGTGGTACCTACCAAAATCTTGACCGTTCGTACAATGGTTTGATTTCACTATTAATGTAATAAAATATTTGCACGTATTATTTTCCTATATCCTAAGGTATTGTAGTTAATGCTATCACATTTTTGATCAAAATTAATTTCACACAGGTGCTCAGCTAAATTCAATCATTTGCAAGCGAAAAGCAGCCGTGCATACAATTTTATAATTATATGTTACAATTATTTTTAAATGAAATGTTTAATAATTCTTTTTCAATGGCATGTTCCGGTGATAAGTTGCCATCGTGGACATCGTGGTAACCATCGCCGTGCTTATTTATTAAATACTTCATACAATACGATTTGAAGGGATTATTAGGATACCAGTTTTCAAACACAAATTGAGTCTTAGACTGTCTCGCGTCATAGCCAGCTCCGATAACCGGTTAACTGCAGAGGGTCCGTAAGTTTGTTTACCAGACATTGGGGAAAACACATCGCGATAAGCGCGAATAAATTACCTATAATAAATTTGTTTGGCGGTTGTACGTTTTTTTAGTTTGTACATAAATATTGTGACATAATCTCATTATTACAGAGAAATGCAACGGCGGTGCGAACTGTATACCTTTAGAAGAATGCACAGACTTGTTCCAGCAACTAAAACAAGGAAATTCGCCTCAGTTAACGAGGTTGCTGCGAGGCCTTCATTGTGGCTTCGAAGATTTGAATTCGCCAAAGGTATTGTGATTTTAGCAATTTGCAGCTAAGGGATTTTTATACAGACTTTCGAGGCTCAGCTGTGGGAGGCCGAGGAGTACCTACTCGATAGGAAGCGGTTCTTGTTACTCACAAAAGTGACATGAATAAGCCTAATCATGTCTGCCGTGAAGCAGTAATGCGTTCTAGTTTAAAGAGTGGGGCAGCCGTTGTACTTTATAACTGAGACTTAGAACTCATGTCCCAAGGTGAGTGGTGGCACTTCGATTGTCGATGTCCATAGGCTCCGGTAATCACAAACTTATTACTTACAAGTGTACTTTGAAAGTGGGCTTCGAAAGCTAAGTACTTATGCGTCACTCTCGACAGGGGGTTGACATACCCCATATTAAGTCAGTACATACGCGACCAAGCCGCGTTCCTACTCGGTCGACTATATCCGATATTCTGCAAGCGAAGTAAATTATCCCTTCATAACAAGGTGACACTCTATCAAACTTGGATACGTTCCGTCTTTACCTATGCAAGTGTAGTGTTTGCTCAGGCCGCCTCTCTGCGATTCATACAATCCAGTTTCTGCCGGATAGCCGTTGGAGCACCGTGGCATGTGAGGAATGTAGATCTTCACGACGGCCTAAATCTAGAACCGATATGTAGGTATTGTAGAGAAGCGTCAGAACGCCACTTTGAAAAAGCAGCGCGGCACGATAATCCTCTTATCGTGGCCATCGCTAACTACATATCCCATATCCGACCCAGGCGACGGGGCAAAGCAAAGCCGCCGTCCCCCAAAACTTGTCTTGTCGGATCCTCCGGATCTACTCTCGGTGCTTTTAGGCTCTTCAAGCACCGGAGTTCGGCGTGCGAATTAGCCCATAGACACAAACACTAGCCCTAGTAAGAGCAGTGCTTCGCTGAATCTATTACCGGATCGGAATCGCGACCTACTTAGACGATCCGGCGAGAAATTCAGCGGGTAAAGAAATCGTCTTTCGGTTTTGTTATAAAGAAAAACCAATCCAATACAACGAAATCTTGTATAACACCAGATCGTACTATATATTACTCATTAATATTCTCAAAATTGTAGTTTGTGACATAATGACGTCATAAATATCATGCAGTATGTAGTACTTTATCCTGTCCAAAAATACTTCAATCACCGACAGTTAGGCGTCTCCAAGGATTCACGAGAATAGTGTTCGAATTTAGATTTTCACTGAAGTGTGTTTTTCAGTGGAGAAGAGTGAAAGACTAGGTTTCTATAGCTCAGTTTGTATATTTTTTTAAAGTTTGTAAACAGCGTTATGTATTTTTAATACGCTTTTATTAGCTTCATACGTATGTATCTTTGTAACGGAATCTTTGAACATGATTTTGACCCCCTTCAAAACGTCGGATTAACTCGAAATTAGGTATACTTATTTATATTTGATAATAATAACTGCACCTTGACATCCAAAAAATATGCATTTAAATTAATAGACATAAATAATATAATAAATTTTAGAAATTTAAGGACATCAAAAAATGACTTATTTAAATTAAGTAATAAAAAGTAGCAACATCGCTACAGTATTTTATACACAATTTCCTAGCTATAAATTTAGCTAAAAAAATACCTGTTTCTATTGAGCAGGAAAAAAATATGACATGTTTTAAGACTTTGGAATCTGCTTCCAATTTAAATTAATTAATAAGACAAAAGAGTCACACTCTTGCAATTACAAATCAATTAATACAACTAGATTATACCCATCAAAAGACGTTAACGTTTCAATTATTAACATATTCAATTTGGTGCATCAAAATTTACAAGGGATGATGGGTAAAGAGCTAGAAATTGAAATGTTTTTAAATATGCATAATATTAATATATTCTGTGTTACTGAGCACTGGTTTAGAAATTATGAATTATTGTTTAATTTTAATGATCACCAGTTGTCAAGTTCCTTCTGCAGAGAGAACGCTATTCGCGGTGGCTCACTGATTCTCGTTAGTAAATGTTTGAAATGTAAGGAACGAAAGGATGTAGTGGCCCTCTCTGTTGAGAGAATTATTGAAATTTCCTGTGTTGAGCTTGAGCACCTCATTGTTGTCTGCGTCTACAGACCTCCTGATGCGTTATATGATTCTTTTGAAAATATTTTGGAAAATGTATTGCTGAAGCTTTCTGTTTCTAATAAACAAATTTTTGTATGTGGTGATTTTAATATTAATCTTTTAGAAAACACAAATACCACTATTAGATTCAGAACACTGTTAAAGTCATATAACCTCCCAAACTTATTTTTAGAGCCTACTAGGACAACGACCACATCGGCAACATGTTTAGATAACATATTTACAAATGTAACACCGATTAACAAAAAAATTATTAATCAGTTAACATCAGATCATAGTGGACAATTTGTGTCTTTTGAATCTAATATCAATTCTATAGATAAAAATACTCTTGTGATTGTTCCTATTAATAAAAAACGAATTGAGAAGTTTAGAAATAATATTAAGCAAGAACATTCAGAAATTATTTATAACCATAACCCAAATTTGTCATACCAGAATATGTTTGAGAGAATTAATTTGGTCTTTGCTGATGTATTTATTCCTAAAACTGTAACATTAAAAAACAAAACAGTGTTCAGCGAGTGGGCCACCACCGGAGTGTACAAAAGTAGAAAAAAGTTATATGATCTGTACTCTGAAAAAGCCTATAATAATGATGAAACATTTCATCAATATGTCAGGAACTATTCAAAAGTATTTAGAAAAGTTTGTTTAGCGGCAAAACCTTTACATTTAAGTGATTTAATAAAAAATGCCCCTGACAAGATAAAGATGACTTGGAACATCATTGGTAGAGAAAGTGGAAAAGTCAGAAATAGCCACCAAGAATTCTCATTAAAAATAGATGATAAATTGGTAACTAGTCATAAAGATGTGGCTAATGCTTTTGAAAAGTTTTTCTCTGACATTCCAGTTTCAACTACCACTTCTCTAAATTCATCCCCCACAGCAGCTGAAATATTATTGCATAAACATGTCAACAAATGTAATGAAATTTTTAAATTTAAGGAAATTAATTCAAGCAATATTGCTTGAATAAAAAGTTTTAATAGCCTTAATGTAAAAAATACAGCTGACTTGTGGGGAATATCAGTAAAGGTTTAGAAGTCTGTAATAGACATTATTGCTCCTCATGTTGCTAGTATTTTTAATGATTGTATTAGGTGTGGTGTATTTCCTGACTTAATGAAACATAGTAAAGTGATTCCTCTTTTTAAATCTGGTAGTACTGATGACCCCTCTAACTATAGACCTATTTCAGTACTCCCTACGTTGAGTAAAATCTTTGAAAAAATTATTTTGACACAACTTTTAGAACATTTTAATTCAAATAACCTGCTTCATAATAAACAATTCGGGTTTACCAGGGGTCGCTCTACAACTGATGCAGGTGCTTATCTAGTCAAAAATATTTTTAAATCTTGGGAGGAATCACATGATTGTCTTGGAATTTTCTGTGACTTATCCAAAGCATTTGACTGTGTTGAACATGAAACATTGGTGAGGAAACTACATCACTATGGTATTAGGGATGGTGCATTGGAACTTATTACTTCCTATTTATCAGGACGGATACAAACAGTAGATGTGAAAGGTAATAGATCTTCAGGTACCTTGTTGAAAATGGGTGTACCTCAGGGTTCCATTTTGGGTCCTTTTTTATTTCTAATATATATAAACGATTTACCTAGTTTTATTGAGTCCCGACACGAGGTCGTATTATTCGCAGATGATACATCTTTATTATTTAAAATTAAACGACAATTACAAGTCTATGACGAAGTGAATGATGCGATTTCGTGTGTGGTTCATTGGTTCCGTATCAATAACCTATTATTGAATATTAAGAAAACTAAATGTATTAAATTTACTTTAAAATGTATTAAACCATCCTTAAATGTGAGACAAGTGGATAGTGATGTAATTGTTTCTGAGGAATCATTGGAGCTTGTTGAGTCAACCGTATTTCTTGGTATAACAGTGGACTCCAAACTGCAATGGGGACCTCATATTCATAAATTGGCGAGTAAGCTCAGCTCTGCAGCATACGCAGTAAAAAAAATTAGAATGTTAACAAACGCGGACACGGCTCGTTTAGTTTACTTTAGTTACTTCCACAGTGTCATGTCCTATGGCATTTTGCTATGGGGCAATGCGGCCGATGTAGAAACGATATTTATTCTGCAGAAAAGAGCTATACGCGCTATTTATAACATGCACTCAAGGGAATCCCTGAGGGAGAAATTTAAAGAAATTAAAGTTCTCACTATGCCATCCCAGTACATTTTTGAAAATTTGATGTATGTTCGTAAACATATTGAGGAGTTTCCTAAAAAGTCGGACATACATAATAGAAATACTAGGAACAAACACAAGCTTGTTGTGCCGATGAGTAGGTTACATAAGATATACGAAATTCATTCGGGTGTTTGTCTGTGCGCCTGTACAACAAAATCCCACAAGATGTTCAGAACCTACATATACATAGATTTAAGAAAACTGTTAAAGAACATCTGTGCAATAAAGCTTACTATAAAGTCAATGATTATCTAGAAGATTGCACAAAGTGGGAATGAGTTGCTCGCTCCGGGCATTTCAATATTGTAGTAATTATTACGTTATAATACTCATTGTAAAAAACTCATATTAAAAAAAAAAAATGTAATATTAAAAAATTCATAAATAATAATTTATTAAAAAAAAAAAAAAAAAACATGCCCGCTGAGTTTCTTGCCAATTCTTCTCAGGACGGAGGCTAGTTCTTGTGAATTGGCGGTAGTTCTTTTGACGTTCAACAAGTATGTACTTTCATTTATGTTGAATAACATTTTTTTTGATTTGATTTGATTTGATTATGACCGATGAAAATTCAATATTTAAAAAAAAATGGAAAAATTGAAATTGAACTAAAAAATGAAAAATAAATAGGTAATAGTTTAAAAAAACTTACAAAATACGCTTTGATAGAAAATCCAACTAAAAAATAGAAAATACGTTTTAATAAATTTGAATTAAAAATATATGTAGTGTAAGAAAAAATGGGTGCTTTTCAGGATATTATCAAAATAACCCTTCTACTCATATCTGTTCATAAAATATTTATAACTACTTATACCAGGCACCCCACGTTTTTTTACAATAAAATCATTTTTTCTTGCGCTATTTTTAATTCAAATTTATTAAAATTTATTTTCTATTTTTTAGTTGGATTTTCTATGAAAGCGTATTTTGTTAGTTTTTTTAAACTATTATTTTTATAGTTTTCTTTTGTGATAAATAATAAATAAATAGTTACTGTAAGCATTCTAATTCTGCCTAAAAAAAATTCACATTAATTCCACGAAAAGTGAAATGTACTGGAAACGCCGGATATTGTTGAATGAATATTTTTAATGAACGTGAAATGTCAGTTATTAAATTCAGGGTTAAAATCTTTAGTGTAGGACGTGATTCGTTTTGTGGATACATCATTCACAACGAGGCCGAGTGATTTTTTTGTAGAATTTTCGGTTTGTTTTGTATAACCAGGAGATTATGAATAATTTTTCGTCAATTAAGATTTTTTTTTAAAATGGAAAATAACTTTAGGCACGCACATAAAACATTTAAATAATCAACAAAATAATCTATACTTAATATATAAAATAAATCTACAGTGGTTTTTACGGATGTTCCGTTATAACTACTGAACCATGCATCCGATTGACTTGAAACTTGGTATCCATGTAGAAAATACATGTACTTAATGGATAGGCTAATATTTATATGAGTGTTGGTGTCCTTAATAATAATGACAATTTATAATAATGTTAATTTTAAATGCCCAGCGAAGTGGGCGAGTACGGCTAATAATATATCAGAATTAATCGTTAATTCCAGATTTGTTGCCCGCCAGAATTCTTGGCACGGAGGAGTGCTTTCAGCAGTGCCGGCACTAACTCGAATCCTACGTCAATATTACCGAACGAAAAAGTCTGTGGTATCCAAAATAATGACAGAATATTTGGGGGTATACAAACTGAAATCGACGAGCATCCGTGGATGGCGTTATTGAGATACGATAAACGTGAGTTGTGTTTTAAAAACTGATATTTAAAATTTTTAGATCGGACGAGCTCACAGATATGTACAGATTGGGCACTCATTACAGATAAATACTACTTACTGGTGGTAGGTGAGTCCGCACGGGTAGGTACCACAATCCAAGCAATTGAAGGGTGGGGCAGCCGCTGTAACTATACTGAGACCTTAGAATTTATATCTCATGGTGGGTGGCACATTTACGTTGTAGATGTCTATGGGCTCCGGTAACCACTTAACACCAGGTGGACTTTGAACTCGCCCACACATCTAAGCAATAAAAAAACCGGACATACATACCTATTACGTAATAATATCGGGAGTGCGGTTTATTTGAAAATGTTATTATCCTTTAGATTTACCTATAATAAATTTAAATACTTGTTGTTTGCTTTTCCTGCTTTAACTTAACAACTGCTCATTCAATATGGATTGACTTAGTTCCTTACAGCGAAATTATATATGGGTCGGCGTATATACGTTAACTTGGCGCTATTTACACACATAGTAAGAACCGATGACAATATAATATTATTATTATACTTTAGCCTACTTTTCTGACAAGAAACATCAGAATTGTTCTTTTTTTTCTTTCGCATTGTTATCAAAACGTATTTTGTTTCGTTCCTAAGCTATATTTATACATACTTAGACACACATACATACATGATATTTTGGGAAAGTAATAATTGAATAAAACAACGCCCCGATTAATTCAGTTTATAACATTCATGATGATACATGTCTATTTGCAACGAATTATTTAATCTGTTTTTGACATATGGAAACTATACACGTAGGTACATAAACAAGATTTTAAGTTCAAATATGGATTGCATTTTCAAGCCGTCAGCGACCTTGACCTTTCTGTATATGTCCGACATGTTCGTGCGAACGGAAATATTCCAACGTAAAGGATTTCTGTAGAAATTATAAGTTTTATTTACGCCTACTATTTTGGCTCCACGGTCCCTTTTTCCTTAGCTACGTGCGTCAATTGTTTTTTTTTCTTTTATTCTTATATTAGTATTCTCTGTAAATATTAACTTCATTGGAAAAATTAATAAAGGCTTATCTTATCTTATTAATACGTGAAGCAAAAACTTTGTACCCCTTTTTACGAAAATAGCTCGGACGGAGGAGTATGAAATTTCTTACACTTATAGAGAATATAGAGAAGGAGTGTATAATGCTAATATTTTTTAAAAATAATGCATAAAATATACTTTAAATCAATAAAGAAAACATTACACACACTACCATGTATTTGACACAAACACATACATAAAATATTATACTCTTTGTTTACTGTCAATTGGGAAACTTTTGTTATTGTTTAGTCTGTGGTCGAATTGAAAATAGATTAGCCGTGTTCTCTGTGTACTCACTCTGTCATGGTAGCAGTATTCCGGAGATGTATTCTAGTTTAATAAGTAACTTTAATAACCTATATTACGTTTTAGCTCTTGGCTGGGGTTTCTACTGCGGAGGTGTGCTGATCGCCCCGATGTTCGTTTTGACTGCCGCACACTGCGTCAAGGGATCAGATCTACCTTCGAGCTGGCAATTGTAAGCTATCAAATATCAATAGAAGTCGTCGTGGCCTAAAGGATAAGACATCCGGTGCATCCGTATGTAGCGATGCACCGGTGTTCGAATCCCGCAGGCGCCTACCAATTTTTCTAATAAAATACGTACTCAACAAATGTTCACGACTGACTTCCACGGTGAAGGAATAACATCGTGTAATAAAAACCAAACCCGCAAAATTATAATTTGCGTAATCACTGGTGGTAGGACCTCTTGGGAGTCCGCACGGGTAGGTACCACCACCCCGCCTATTTCCGCCGTGAAGCAGTAACGCGTTTCGGTTCGAAGGGTGGGGTAGCCATTGTAACTATACTGAGACCTTAGAACTTATATCTCAAGGTGGGTGGCGCGTTTACGTTGTAGGTGTCTATGGGCTCCAGTAACCACTTAACACCAGGTGGGCTGTGAGCTAGTCCATCCATCCAAGCAATAAAAAAAAACAAAGGTGGTAAACTTAGGATTTCTAGATTTAACAATATTATTCAAATGGATTCCCCGGTACCAGAGAAATTAATGAAAATCGTCTATAATCTAAAACTTAATAATATAAATTCGTGTATTTCTTCCATATCCCGTCACCCCGTCACCACACGGGAAAATTAAATTAGCGGTAAAAACTCGACAACATACCTTTTTACAGAAAAAAACAGGATGAATTGATAACCTTTTGGAAGTCGGTTAATAATAGGGTTATTTATACAAAACTATTATAAAATTACTAATACATTTTTAAATCCCAAATTGTACCAGGTTAATTTAATTATAAGAAAGGTAATACGTGAGTGATGCATTTAACTTTACCCTAAGTGCGCGATGCGCAGACGCCCCCCGACTCTTTTGTCCAGAGCTTACGACTCGTGACGATTACTATGCCAAACTATTTGACATGTTCTTGTTCGTGGTAGGCAGCGGTTTGACTCCTTTTTTTTATTTTTTTTATTGCTTAGGTAGGTGGACGAGCTCACAGCCCACCTGCTGTTAAGTGGTTACTGGAGCCCATAGACATCTACAACGTTAATGCGCCACCCACCTCGAGATATAAGTTCTACGGTCTCAGTATAGTTACAACGGCTACCCCACCCTTCGAACCGAAACGCGTTACTGCTTCACGGCGGAAATAGGCGGGGTGGTCTGCCCCTGGCATTGCTGAAGTCCATGGGCGACGGTAACCACTTACCATCAGGCGGGCCGTATGCTCGTCTGCCCACAAGGGCTATAAATAAAACGTCAAATTCGAAGCTATCCTTTATTATAGTTTAAGTGTGATTTTTAAATCGATATTTAAATATTAAATCATCAGATCACAGGTTCGATTGGGCGAATGGAACACGTCTACCGAGACGGACTGCGTGGAGGGCGACTGTAGCGGCCCCGTCCAGGATATACCCGTACAACAAATAATTGCACATGAAAATTATGATCCAAACGACAAAGACCAGCAGAACGATATTGCCCTCTTGAGACTCTCAAGGAATGCGCAGTTCAATGGTATATTTTTTACTGCCAATGTAGATATACGAGCATACAGCCCCGATATAAAAGACCTATAAAATACTTAGACTTAGACTCTACTTAAAAAAGACAGAAACCAAAATTTTCTATAATGCAGACCAGGGTGTCCAAATTTTGTTTTCATTGAGGCCCAAACAATACGAGACATAAAAACAATTGATATGAGTTTTAACACTTCTCTTTTCTGTCGTAGGCCTCATTTAATTTGCGTTAGCTCAGTGAAATCACTAAAATTCTGGACAATCAAATAATCGCCGTTATAGGTATTGAGGACTGCGACCGTCTACGGTCCCGATATAAAGATGAAACTTTGCCCATCTGAAGTAGATGAAGTCATCACCGTCCTGATCCCTTTGTATTTTTACCGCAAAGAAATCCCACTTTCTTTTGCATTGAGAAAGTATTTATGTTATGTATGGCCATTTCGATAAAGTGGCACACACAAGAACCCTCTCATCGTGGCCGCTGGTAACTACATATCAGATCCTGCGGACCAAATGGTAAACAGTCGACGTCACCCAAAACACGTCATCTCGGATCCTCCTGATCCACTAACGGTGCTTTTAAGTACCCCAGGCACCGGTCATCGTTCTCGTCGAACCCGTCGCTTACGACGAAGGGCTTGGCGAGTAAATTAACCCACAGACACAGCCCACTGAGTTTCTCGCCGGATATTCTCAGTGGGTCGCTTTTCCGATCCGGCGGTAGTTTCTGCGAAGCACAGCTCTTGCTAGGGTTCGTGTTAGCAACATCGTCAGGTTTGAGCCCCGTGAGCTCACCTACTAGCCCGGCGACGCTGACATGGTCTCTCTAGACCATCATCTTAGGTAGGTAGAAAAAAAGAAGTTATGATGTTATGTACTCAATACAGTCAAAATGTCTACCACACGACCCCGGTTATTGAAAGCGGTAAACATAAAGGAGCGTAAACGTCACCCAACTTAACACACTAGGGGGGTAAAATATCGAATGTCCCAGAATAAAGACTATTGTGCCCTAAAAAAAGTAAATAACTGAGAGGGGTTTGTTTGATCATTCATATTTAATTTTTATATTTCAGATTTCGTAAGTCCCATCTGTCTACCGACAAGCAACGAGTTGAGGCAGAATGAATTTGAAAGTGACTATATGGAAGTAGCCGGATGGGGAAAAACTGAAACACGTTAGTAATGTCGATGTTATCACTGTAAATGTTTGGAAGGTTTTTTTTATTGACGGACAGACTAGTTCTCGGTCCACTTGATGGACTGATTATCCCAGCCCATGGACATCAAAAAGCTAAGGCGCTACTGAGCGCTACCTACTTATAGTAATGAGGTGCAAAACTCAATAGTATATAGCTTAGAATGTACATATACTTTGCAATAGAAACAGTTAGGATAGGTATAATAACAAAATAAAAGCCTGAGACAGGAAAATATGAGAAAAATAACGTATTTGAGAAGATAATACTGCTACTATTGATAAGGGAATGTAGCAGTAGCTTAAGATGGTTGAGTTCGCAAGCCCGTATCCCTTGATGAATAGTCAAAGGACTTGTAGCATTAGTAGTAGCTTGCATAGGAATTCCCTAATTTTCTACAAGCCAACTATTGTTTCCCTTGCGATCTTCTGTACTTTATAATACACTGGATCCGTTAGGTTAATTGGCCTTAAATTTGACAGAGAACTACAATATCTACGAGCAAGAAGGGATCTACGATACTAGGCCACCAGGTGGGCCACATTATACCGAGGCTTTAGTCTCCTCTAGGTTTATAAGATAATATTAATCAGGCTCCTAATCTAGCATGTCTATATATATATCGCTATATTTTGGCATGAATCTTTCTCCATACTTCAAGTTTATATTCTAAAAGTTTCAAAATATTAATATTATTCTTTTATCCAACGCTAAGCCTAAGTCTAGTCTTTGCACGAGCTTGATGCTGCTGCTGAAGAATACACTGAATACGTCCTAATGGTAATCAATGATATTACAGGATCCGAATCTGATGTGAAACTAAAGGTTCGAGTGCCCATAGTGAACAGAGAGGAGTGTGCTAACGTATATAGCAACGTGGATCGGCGCGTGACTAATAAACAAATATGCGCTGGAGGCTTAGCGGGCAGGGACTCCTGCCGAGGAGACTCAGGAGGCGCGCTAATGGGCCAATCGCCTAAGGCCAATAATTGGTACGTTTTCGGGGTGGTTTCCTACGGACCTTCGCCCTGTGGCACCGAAGGCTGGCCAGGTGTCTACACCAGAGTCGGATCTTTTATGGATTGGATTCTTTCCAAACTCGAACAGTAATGACGATACATACCTAAGTACTTTGGTATTAACAAACTGTGAGTTTCGGTGAAGAAAACGGTCGTAGTGATGTGAATCTGTAATTAGCGTGTAGTTTACAATCAGTGCCATGATATTGTCGTCTTCTTTATTGTACGATGACGTGGAACATAGTTCCTCGCAACGTAGGTTGTGGATAACATTTAAGTCCGCCAGTCTGGGTCATGAAAATTATTAAGGTCGGTGCTATTCGAGACATAATCGCAGATTTGTACAGTGTGCTTAGTGCCAGTTTTTTAACGTTCTCGATAGCGTAAAAGTTAACCCAATTTTGTATGCAGTTGGAACAGCGCCCCTAGCGGCAAACGTAGGCTAATATGAGCTAACTTTTACGCTATCGAGAACGTTAAAAATCTCGCACTAAGCACACAGATGTCAACGAACTGTGAAGTTATGGTGAATGTTTTTACGTGATTGGGACTGAGCGAAATGAATCTACCTAAATAAATTTTGGAAATTCGTTAGTAATTTTAAAATCAATGCAGTATATTTCTGGTTTTATTGTAGACAGCTTAATGTTTAAATTAGACAAAACTAGTTCGTTAAAAACGGGTTTTACCATAACAATAAACGTCGTTCATCATAGTAATATTAAATTGTTAGATTCAGTGTTCGAAAATAGATTTCCTGAATAATATTTCACATTATCTATTTACGTTTTAAATTATTTATGTGGTTTTCCTTATGTCAATCAAGTTTTTTTTGTTTGTTAAAATGTAAATAACTAAGAATTTAAATAAGAAAAAAGCAATTACTTATATTTATTATGTAGTTGTTCACCAAATTCATTTGTTATTTTAGGCTAGTTGATATTCCAATTAAGTCTCAGTAAAAATCACAGTGTATTTTTAATGGTGTCATAAAAAACTTAAAGCGAAACCA
This sequence comes from Bombyx mandarina, assembly GCF_030267445.1. Taxonomy (NCBI): domain Eukaryota; kingdom Metazoa; phylum Arthropoda; class Insecta; order Lepidoptera; family Bombycidae; genus Bombyx; species Bombyx mandarina. Next base: position 7,097,750 of record NC_143231.1, on the reverse strand, counting down.
TACGCAGCCATTATCAACAGTCCGGATGCTATATTGAATAATAAAATTGAAATAAAACAAAACACATTATTGTATACTACAACAATTTTATTTTTAATAAAGTATAAATATATCAATAAATGTTTATTAAACCTAAACCAATCTTCTTCTTTTTTAAATTATAAAGCAAAACTGTACGGAATGTAACTTTATTTTGCAATTTGAGAATGTAACGAATTAAATATTAGTTTTGTATTAAAATAGTTGGCACTCATTTTGGGTCTTTCAGATCTAGGAATAACAATGTATAGATAGATTTATTATACATTTATTTTTTGGTTTTTATTAGAATATTGGGTAGACCGATAGGCGCTCCAAAATTCGCCTGAGAATACGATCGAGAAAAAAGCGAAGGCATTAGTCATTGTAGAGTTGTGTGCTAGGACAGCAAAAAAATGAGATTTTTTTTCTTCTTTTTTATAGTATATTTCAGTTCAAGAGTTCACGGTTCATCTGGCCTTAAATGGTTACCAAAGACCATATTATATATCATAATGTGAATATCGCCACCCAACTTGAGGCTTGAGGTTTGATTTTCAGTACATAATGTTATTTAACCATCATCATTGGAAAAACATGACCCTGCCAGCGTGTTTTGAGCATGGGCATAGTGTCATTGTTCAGTAGTATTATAGCCAAGCGCCTTGTCCTTATAGGCCACAACAACTTATACGCCACCAAAAATGGGTTGGCAGGTTTTCAGATATGGAGAAAATTAAAATGAGTAAAATTCTGTTGTTTGATGCATATTTGCATTATTTAGTTTTTGTCGGTATTTGAATACAATTCTAAGAAGCTAGAACAAGCTGCAGCTAAGAACAAGTGGAATTCGTGGCGTTTAAAAGATTAAATATATGCGATAAATTAATACATAAACTTATAATCAAATATATGCGTTGAGAATGTCGTAGTTTAATCGAAGGAAGGTTTTTGTGGATAATTAATATTCACTGAATTGGATCTAAATATTTTTTAAGCTATTGCATATAGCTTTTATCGCGGGCTTTGAGCGCGGCGACCGAATCAAGAAATTCCGTAATGAAAATAAAACCTAACACCCCCACTCCGCCTACCATGTAGCTCGAGTTATATTCATACGTTGCGCTTGTGTAGTATTTGTGAAAAAGCGCGCGGCCTGACGTCGCACTGCATGCGCATCATGAAAAATCTGCCCATTTTGTTAATGTTATAAATGAGTCGTCTATTATCAAAGGTGGCAATCTGTGCATTTGGACAAAAAAAAATTATTGATATGTCAATACAGATTTATTTGAATATAATCGTCTCCTTCAAAGAATACGGTTCAAAACCTGCATTAAATAAAGGTTAATAGTTAACCTGTTATTTATCTAAGATGTCGTTCCGAAGAGTTTTGTGACTGCCAATGGAATACAAAGTCAATAATTCGTTTTTCTGATTTACCAATCATTGTCCAAAAGTCAGATTGCCGCCTTTGATAATAGTCGACTCAAATATAGTGTGGTCTTATTTTATTATTGTTTTAATATTAAATTATTATTGGCTAATTATAATTGCCGAAGTTGATAAAAAATGCTATGCAATAGCTTTACCGCGGCAGTCCCCAAGTGCCACACGTGTTTTTAATTTTTACGTCACAAGTAAACCCTTCAAAACCATCAAAATCATATTGGTTAACTGTCAACTGTTCAATCAGTGTGTTCTCAGCATACGGCTTTTGTTACGTATTATAGAAAAATATCGTGATACAAGAAATTAGGAGCAACTACAAAAGCCACGTATATATAAAAGATATTACACCTCTCAAACAGGCATGTATTTACGTAAGGTGCTTTGTATTAGAAATTGGACTAGATTTTTATACCTACCTGTGAAACCTCTAAATACACTATACTAAAAACAAGTTTGCAGATTCGATTTTTACAAAATAGTGTTTATTTTCCTTTTCCCTGGCAGACATTCGTTAATATTATTGTGTGTTGAGTTAACGCGTTTACTGTGGAGTCTTGTCCGCTAGCACTAGGGAAGCTTGGATCATAATTAGTAAAGAAAATTTTATTGTCAAGCATACATTGCTGCACAATGTACATTTACAGCTTTGTTATTTTATAAAATACTACATTCTCAACGCTAATTACTAAGATCTGACCTAAATATTTTATAACTCTCGATAAAATATTAAATAAGAACATAATCAATAAAATTTTATGCTTATTTTAAAACAGCTGCTAAATATATGAAACCCATTGTATGTTACAAAAAATATTATTAGATACAATTAAAATAACATTCATGGTTCATTCCTATTTTAACCTGTCCATATTACAGATAATTTAAGTTCTGGAATGATAACCATTGTGTGCATTAGAAAAATAAACGCAAAACAATAAATAATATAATAAAAAAATACTGTAACATTTGTACTCATTAGAGTGCTTTTACGTAATATTTTCTTGTTTTCCTATTAAAAGATTACCAAATTGTAATCAGTATTCTTATAAATATGTATAAAAACAACAAATATCCGCATTATTAAAATCACTAAATATGCATAAATGGAATGATACAGCTTGAGTTTATAAACTGGAATAAGTATTTTTAAAATTTGGGGCACAATTGTTAATACTTGTTATGGTAATGTCCTATACAGGAAATTTTATAACACAAAAATGCTCATTTAAAAAAAAAATTTTTAAGAGATTCACAATTATGATTTGAGACATTATAATACTTAGCGTGTCAATATAAATAAAATAGAAATTATGAAGCAGCTACAATTTCAACAGGAATGTTTTCTGGTACCTGATCCTCGTGTTCGGGTTCTACATTCTGCTCATTGATCCAAGGTTCATCAGTTCCATTAACTTTAGGCCCATCAGTGATTATTTCGTGAAGTTTCTCACCAAATTCGGAGTCTATTTCAGATATTTTATTGACAAATCTGTCCTGTTCTTCCCGAGACCAAGTTGGAAACCATTCATTGAATAGTTTGATCTGAAATCAGAATTGAGTTCCTATAATTGTAGACTAGAAATAAATCATCTATAAATATTATAAATATTACATTCGTTAAATATTTATATATATTTTAAAAAAAAGAGGACCACCAAATTGTAACTTAAATGCAATGATAAGTAGAGTCACTTTTTAAGTGAAATAAATTATGTATTAGTTAGTACAATGGTATATCAAGCATAACAGCTATTGTTATATCTTTGTCTATTAATCTTTTTTTGTTACTTAGGTAAGTAGACAAGTTCAGAACAAACCCTGAGGTTAGCTGTGTTTTTTCATAACAAGTAGTCATAGAGTGTTACCCTGCACTAGCTACAAGGTGAATTGTTAAATGGTGAATAGGTTAAGTTAAAAATGTAAAAAAATATATGATTATGTTCATGATGAAAAATTTACTCACTCGACACTGAAATAGGCTGACCGGTTTATCTTGACAAGTCAAATTTGCCATGGTAGCAGCCAATTGTTCAGGCTTGTCACATCGTGATGCAGCAAGTACCGGCAAAAAATCTTCACGCTGTAGTTCACTAAACTCTCCAAACCATTGTAAGAGGTATCGCATTTGAGCTTCAGAGGTTAGACCTTGCGCAGACATTCTTGGGGTTAATATCCGAGGCCCAGCTAAAAATTACAAATTAAGGGTTTACCAGAATCTAAATACTATCGATATTGATAATAAATAATTATATATGGTGTATATATGGTCATAATATTAGTTTGTTGTAGTTTATTTGATCATACTGAATATAAAGCAGTTGTACGAGATATTGCCATTAATATCATTCTACCTTGATATCTAATCATCTCTGGGCCTCAATAAATTCTATGAACATAATTCGATGAGGAAAATGTGGTGATCAACCAAAGGTTACTTATGGGTTAAGTTAATATTTTACTAGAAAAATTTCGAATTTAAATGGAAATGAAACATAAAATTCCACAACATGTATTAGTGGTATAGCTCAGTAGGTGGTGGCATATATGTTGTAGTGTTTGCACTCCAGCAAATACCATACACATCCACACACACCAAATAGATTAAAATCATAATCAATTATCTTCACAATAAAAATTAATAAACGAAATATAGAATTAATATTTGTTTCGTGACCTACTTACTAGTTGGAGGTGCGGGAAAACAAATGCAATTGATTAGAAGAGCCATTTAAAAAAAAAATCAGATATAAAATTTAACAGGAGACCCACTCGGCCCGCTCTGTAATGATTGAATGAAAACTATTATACTTTCTAAATAATATTAACTCATTTTGCATACCAAGGTCAACCACCTATTAATTTCACCTTTCAACTTGTTATGTCACAACTAACTTTCTAATCTTGAGAGTTGAATTTCGATATAAATTTACGAAATTAATTTGTCAAGTTGATTAAATACTGTGACATTTGCTAGACTTGACTAGACTAAACCCAATGCCAATATTGTTTGGAAAATTTTAAATAAAAAAATTATAAACTTACTTTTTTATCTGCAACTTTTAAAAGCCTGCTTTTTATAAATATTCCTCATTTACTACCTACCCGTCCTGACGCTTATTTTGATTTTGCTTTTATTTGCAGTTTCGTAGGTGGCTTTTCGTAGGTACCTAATGCTGTTGTGTTTTTGTCGCCTGTAGAGTTATAAAGTACTTAGACATGGCTATTTGTATTAAATTAGAAAATTGTAGTCATACAATTCATTGACATACCACGAAGATACAATGAGATAAATTATGAGCTGTTATTTATAAGTAACAGATAAAATCTGATATAGTACTGTTCTATTTATTATTTGATTAAAAGAATTTAAATAAAAAAGTTAAGATTCACAATTTTTGACATTTAATGCGTTTGCCTACTCTATCCCACTTCTATATCCGTGCCTACTCTATATTTGAATAGAAAGAATTAAGGAATTAAGAAACCTACAAAAGACTTTTTGGCGGGAACGCGAGGAGTGAAGTTGTGTGATTTGTTTTATTTTGTCTATTTAGTGTTTCTTCGGGTTTAAATGTGTAATAACGGTGGTTTATTAACTGTTGAATATCTGTGAAAGTGCACAAATGTGGGAAAATGAAACAAAGTCACTAGAAGTAAATTCACGGGATCCTCCAAAAAGCCCACTGAAAAAATTTCAGTAAATGACCACCATTTTACTGAGATTATATTTTATCCCATATCATCTGTTATCATTTTATTTCATCCCAGTTGATTAATATCTCAAATTAATCATCTTCATTTCATTTCACTCCATATTATAATTTTTCATAAAAATAAGGATATAAATTAAAATAAAATATGACTTAAAGGTCTTAGTTACCAGGTCATTAAATCCCTTTAAAAAAAACTTACAAAAGAATTCTCATCTCATTCAATCTTTTGCAGGTGAATGAAGTTAGCCCCTCAAAAAAAATTTTTGTTCCTATTTTATACTTATTTTCTATTAATACGTTTGTTCATCATTTGTTCATGATTGTTCACTGTTAATAATTGTTTGTTCTGCATTTATTTATTTAAAAAAAATAATTAAAAATATACCTACAAGTTAGCCCCTCTAATGCAATTTTTAATATTTTTTCATCCTTGATGACTCGTAAATATTCATTTTCGATTGTTCTTACATAAAACACGTTTGTTCTCTTTCGAAATTACTCGTTTTTTGTTTAATTTACTATTTTTATTAGTTGAATAAATGTATGCAAAATATGTGCACTGCGCATGCGTCAACTATAATGCCTATAGTCGGATTTTTAATTAGACGAAGCCAGCTGACAGTAGCTAATGTCACTTTGTAAAATAATGTTGCTATATTTAAAGTAATAGTGATGCGTTCAGTTCTCGTTCAATCACATAAATGAACAATGAGTGTGAAGAGTTAATCATTAATTTCAAACTATAAAAGAATATTATTTATATTTTACAATAAAATTGTATTAAAGTGATCCAATATAATAATATGTTACTAGTAGTATGTAACTACAATCAGTTTTTTTATTTTCATTACCTATGTACCTATAATTGTTATATTTTATACATCTATAGTTTCAACTATATGATGCATTGGAAATAGGACAGTCTTACAAGCTTCCTCGCAATGTTTTTCTTAATGTTTAAAACACTCGGTATTCAGTACAGGTAGATACCATAGGAACATAATGTTTCGTCGAAAACTCGTTGGTATGTACAAAGCACGGCTAAAATTCGAACCCCGTGCCCGATATCGGCAGTTCGGCACACTAACTATTCACTAGACAATCGAGGCAATTTCATTAATTCAGGAGTTTTTTCAATCGTTCACTTTGTCACAACACTATTTTTATTTCATCAAAAACTGACAACACAGTAAACGTCAGTTTACTTCGTCTAATAAAAAATCCGACTATAAACTTTGTACCGTCTACGCGGTTTTAATCGAGAGAAAAAAAAACAAATATAAATCCTGAAGGAGCAATTGATTGGTATGTATACAGTTTAATTAAAAAAATTAAAAAATAAATAAATGAAATAATGTACATTGGCGTAAAGTTAGACCAAATACATTTTTTCCATCCTCCTACCTATCGTTATGAAGGTATAAAAAAGATTAAGTCAATAATATGTTCATTATTTATCTTTCAAGAGATAATGTAGGTATACATTATAATAACTTTTTAACACAGTCGAAATTATATTCCTCACATTAGTAAAATAACATTTTAATATTTTTTTTATAGGTTATGTATTGAAAGTGTTGGAAAATTATTTCATGTTTTAGCTGGAAAACGACATTGAGAATTATATGCAATACAAGATAATGGGCTCCATCAAATGAATTCGAATGAAACCAAACTGTTACCATCCAAATTCGATTGTCGGGCAGATAGAAAACGAAAATTCACTCAAAGTGAACCTCGACCTACATTTGTGAAACGGCAAAGACTCACTATTGTCAAGGAGATTGAAGAGACGACTAAAAATAAGATGTGTTATATTATTATACCTTTGCCATCTTGTAGTCAAGGTAGGTGTAACTGTCAATAATTAATAACACTCACAGATCTCATAATCAAATAACAATATCAGAAAAAAGGAGAATAGTTAGTTAGTTAGTGGAAGTAGCTAAAATGGGCAAGTGGACCTCAGTTCCTATTACATAAGGTACTAGGAAGTTTGTGATAATGAAAATTTATCACAGTGTAATATCACTTACTTACTTTAACAGTGAAGGAAAACATTGTGATGAAACCTGCACACCTAAATGTTCTTAGGATTTTCTTAGGTGTGTAATCCACCAACCAGCACTAGGCCAGCGTGGTGGACTAAGGCCTAAAAACCCTCTCAATGGTAGTGGAGGCCAGTGTCCAGCAAGGGGATATATTATATGGGCTGATGATGATGACTAGGAAGTTACATACTACTACTACTACTACTACTACTACAGTACACATATAATCCTATATATTTACAAACTATAAGTTTGTTGGGTACCTAGAAATTGCTAACATTATTTCATATTTCCAGATGTCCAGCCACTTGAAAATAGGTGTAGTAATGACAAAGCTATCCAAGTAGCTCCAGCACAGGAACACAAAGGCAAGGCAAGTGTGTATTGCCACATCACCCCTACATATATCTGAAGCAAGTACAAGTAAACAATCAGAACCAGCAAAAAGAAAACTGTTGTTCCTGAGGACAAATTTGACAGTGATGAGTCAAATGCACCAGCAAAAGAAGGATCAACAGTTGACTATGAGTTATAGAAGAAGATTAATTAATATTTATTTAAATGAATATTAATGAATATAATTTTAATTATCGTGCAAAATTTGTGGTCAAAACATATATGTGTATTTTATAAATAAATATTCATTCTCAGTATTAATGTTGTTTTAATCTTCGATTGAAAAATTGGTTAATATTTTCGAATAACATAAACACGTGACTTTAAGCATAAACATATTTTTTAGGTAAATACTCTATTTAGCTTTGCTGGATTTATCCAATATTTCGACATACCAAAATTTCATACAGGAAAGACAGAGATAGATAGCTATCTGATTGAATACCTTGTAGAATTGAGCTTCGAAGAAAGCTCTTTTCTTCTCTTTAAAGTTTATTCTTATTCTTTATTAGAATTTATTCTAATTTGCACAGCTTCTCTAACCGACACTGCATGGAATAAATAATCATTATAATTATAAAATATATTTCTGTTTACATACCATACAATTTTCATAGTTCAAATATTAATTTGGATTATCAAAATAATTTGTATTAAACATTTGTATTTCCTCAAAATTTCTATTTTTATAATAATGACTGTGACCACCCGATAAATAAAGAAATTAAAAATATTATAGATAACTTATTTTTAAATAATAGATTAAAAATTATAAACAAAGACAGCGTATTAAAATATTATATTATGCCTATCATTCTTAAATAATTCAGTAAAGAAATAATTTTCGCATCACCGTATATAATTAATATGAATAATAGGGTATTGCCCACTATGCTAAAAAAAATCATAAATTATGTTTTTTTGATAGATCTACAAAAAAGCAAGTGTGTAATGCTGTTCCCATAAAAAAAATGGCAAAAAAAAAATTAAAGAAAGATATTATGCACAAGTTCAAATGCATATGTATTATACTAAAAGTAAAACTTGCTACTTTTGTGTAGCAAACAGCAACTTTGAAAAAAATAATCAGGTCACTATAATTAGTATTGATTTTGATCCCGAGTAAGTTGCACAGTTGTTAGGTAATGTAGTTTCTTTTTGGAAGAATAACATTTTTCTAATCTTACACAAAAATGTAATGTTAAATACTTAAAAAAATCTTCATACCTATTTTCCTTTTAGGGAGTACAAAATATTGATGTGTACAAAGTGAATGTGATTTAATAAAAATAATATTTCAATTTAAATATGTTTTATTTAAAAATTATTCTTAACATACAGGTACAAAGGTTACATAACATTAATCTTTATTCCTTTTCATATATATAAGCCCATATTTAGCACATTTGTGGAAAACAGAATCAAAATAATAATGAGTTGCTAGCCATTCAAGACCAGCATAGAAGTCTTATTAAAATCTGTTCAGTAGTTTTTGAATGAAGAGTGAAAATACTTACAAAAATCCATATTTATAAGTAAGGATTACTTATTTAATTAAAGAGTCTTGTAGGTGGCAAACTATCTACAAACTTTCTATTTTCCACCAAGTTGACATCAATTATCCTTCCTGCATATATATTTATTGTATTGTTTTTTTTATACTCTAACAAGGGGTGATATTACATTTGCAATTTCTGGGAGTTTGTTGAAAAATATATTGCTTGCTTGACTTACAGATAGATCGAAATCATCAGCCAATTGAGAGAATGTTCTATTTAATTTTATTCTCATCAAACATAATATAATATTTTGTTCAGAAACATTTGTATGTTTCTCAATCAAGCCTATTATGAAATATAATTCTTGTGGAAGACCAATATATAAACGGGGTTTATTTTTCACTTTAGATAAAATTGTTAACACATTCATTTTTTCAACTTTTTTAGTCTTCTTGAGAGCTATAGTCTGCAGTGCACAAGTCTTTGATGGAGTGGAGATATAGAGAGATGACTCATAGTCAACTGTTGATCCTTCTGTTGCTGGTGCATTTGACTCATCACTGTCAAATTTGTCCTCAGGAACAACAGTTTTCTTTTTGCTGGTTCTGATTGTTTACTTGTACTTGCTTCAGATATATTTAGGGGTGATGTGGCAATACACACTTGCCTTGCCTTTGTGTTCCTGTGCTGGAGCTACTTGGATAGCTTTGTCATTACTACACCTATTTTCAAGTGGCTGGACATCTGGAAATATGAAATAATGTTAGCAATTTCTAGGTACCCAACAAACTTATAGTTTGTAAATATATAGGATTATATGTGTACTGTAGTAGTAGTAGTAGTAGTAGTAGTAGTAGTAGTAGTATGTAACTTCCTAGTCATCATCATCAGCCCATATAATATATCCCCTTGCTGGACACTGGCCTCCACTACCATTGAGAGGGTTTTTAGGCCTTAGCCCACCACGCTGGCCTAGTGCTGGTTGGTGGATTACACACCTAAGAAAATCCTAAGAACATTTAGGTGTGCAGGTTTCATCACAATGTTTTCCTTCACTGTTAAAGTAAGTAAGTGATATTACACTGTGATAAATTTTCATTATCACAAACTTCCTAGTACCTTATGTAATAGGAACTGAGGTCCACTTGCCCATTTTGGCTACTTCCACTAACTAACTAACGATTATGAGATCTGTGAGTGTTACTAATTATTGACAATTACACCTACCTTGACTACAAGATGGCAAAGGTATAATAATATAACACATCTCATTTTTAGTCGTCTCTTCAATCTCCTTGACAATAGTGAGTCTTTGCCGTTTCACAAATGCAGGTCGAGGTTCACTTTGAGTGAATTTTCGTTTTCTATCTGCCCGACAATCGAATTTGGATGGTAAACAGTTTGGTTTCATTCGAATTCATTTGATGGAGCCCATTATCTTGTATTGCATATAATTCTCAATGTCGTTTTCCAGCTAAAACATGAAATAATTTTCCAACACTTTCAATACATAACCTATAAAAAAAATATTAAAATGTTATTTTACTAATCTTAGGAATATAATTTCGACTGTGTAAAAAAGTTATTATAATGTATACCTACATTATCTCTTGAAAGATAAATAATGAACATATTATTGACTTAATCTTTTTTATACCTTCATAACGATAGGTAGGAGGATGGAAAAAATGTATTTGGTCTAACTTTACGCCAATGTACATTATTTCATTTATTTATTTTTTAATTTTTTTAATTAAACTGTATACATACCAATCAATTGCCCCTTCAGGATTTATATTTGTTTTTTTTTTCTCTCGATTAAAACCGCGTAGACGGTACAAAGTTTAGGCATTATAGTTGACGCATGCGCAGTACATACACATATTTTGCATACATTTAATCAACTAATACAAATAGTAAATTAAACAAAAAACGAGTAATTTCGAAAGAGAACAAACGTGTTTTATATAAGAACAATCGAAAATGAATATTTACGAGTCATTAAGGACGAAAAAATATTAAAAATTGCAATCGAGGGGCTAACTTGTACATATATTTTTAATAATCTTTTTAAAATAAATAAATGCAGAACAAACAATTATTAACAGTGAACAATTAAGAACAAATGATGAACAAACGAATTAATAGAAAATAAGTAGAAAATAGGAAAGAAAATTTTTTTTGAGGGGCTAACTTCATTCACCTATCTTTTGCAGGCTATATTATTGAGATAGATATATTTATTTATGTCTCTATGTTAAAACTAACGTTCAACATAGTCCGCTCACTGAATTTCGCTTCCCTATGTTTGATTTTCGGATTTTTTTGTTTTTATTTTTTTCTTCGTCGTTTGTTCGTTAATGTTCGAATGTAAAAAAATTTTTTTCGTCTTTTATTTGTTTGTAATTAATTAAAGTTTCTAAGCTAAGTAGAAGGAGTGCAGAACAGAAATAGGATAGAATTGAGGGAAGAAGAGTGAAATTGATGTAAAATGAAAATTACTCATAGTTGATTGTATTCTTCTCCTTAGCTGTTGAGTAATCCTAATACATTAATAGGTTATTATTATAAACGCCAGTGCAGTGAAAATTGTTTACTGGTGGCAGTTCTGCTCTATAAGCAGGTTGATAGGTCGTTGTTGTGTTGGTGTACATACGTGGAAACTTTAAATTTCGCAGTACCTAACCTGAATAAATTTTATTTTTAATGTCTAAGTATGTACTAGTTAACGAAACATAACCTAAAGATAAAATACATTAAACACAAAGCCTCGCTAGAAGTCGATTGCCATAGTGAAAAAAGGAGAACATAAAACAGAGCGGAATTAACTAAAGTTGATGGATTTTTTTGAAAAAATGGGAGGAACGAAGTTGTGTGAATTGTTCAGTTTTGTTAATTAAGTACTTCTTCATGTACAAATCACCGTCGCTTGCGACGAAGGGCTCGACGAGCGAATTAACCCACAGACACAGCCCACTGAGTTTCTCGCCGGATCTTCTCAGTGGGTCGCGCTTCCGATCCGGTGGTAGATTCTGCGAAGCACTGCTCTTGCTAGGGCGGTGTTAGCAATTCTCCGGTTTGAGCCCCGCGAGCTCACCTACACAAGCTAGGGTACGCTGAAATAGCCTCTCAAGGCTATCAGCATAGGTAAGAAAAAAAAAAAAATTTACAAATTTGTATTAATGTATTAATAGTGGCTTATAAACCGTACAGCGTCTGCGAAAGTGTACAAATATGAGGAAATGAAACAAAGTCACTGAACATGGTTTCTCGGGTTCCATTATAAGGCCCACTAGCAGCATCTTTTTTAAATTCCTACCATTTTACTGAGAAGTTATTATATTTCATCTCTTTTTATTCTCCTTCATTCGATTTTATGTATTTAATTTGATCTCAATAGATTACAAATTCAAATACATCATACAAACATAATTAGCATTTTTCACTTAAGTTGCGTTTAGTGTTTAGTTGAAAATATACCCGATACTGGCAACAACGGCGTCACAAGAAGTCAATTGCCATACTTAAAAAATGAAGAATTTGATAATTAAATTTTATAAATTAGTACATACAGTATTGATATTAGAGATCTTACAGGTTCAAAACTGGGCACCTTCATATTTTTTTTATGAATGAGTAACAATGAGTATGATTTTTTTTATTGAACAAATGGGTGGACGAGCTCACATCCCACCTAGTGTTAAGTAGTTATCGGAGTCCATAGAGACATCAATAACGTAAATGCCGCCACCCATCTTGAATTATAAGTTTTAAGGTCTCCGTATAGTTATAACGGCTGCCCCACCCTTCAAACCGAAACGCATTGCTGGTTCACGGCTGAAATAGGCAGGGTGGTGGTACCTACCCGTGCGGACTCACAATAGGTCCTACCACCAGTGCACGAGAGGTCTTACCATAATAAAAAAAGTAACATAGACTTTAGAATAAAAATAAATTATTTAAATATATTATTTATTTCATAAATCTTACAAACAAAGTGGGCAAAGTATTATTAAATTTAAACTAAACCGTCTTAAAAATAATGTCGTGCAGTCATGCACCTATTTCAGAGGTAACAAACCTTATAATAAATCGTTAAAACTAATAAATTAAAAAGCATAGTTTATACCTGTTTTTTGTTGAATTATTTTTAAAACTATTCACAAACACGTTTCTTTCATTATTAGATATACATAATTATTGGTTAAGATAATTTTATTGTTATAGTAACGGCGTTCCACTAGTGGCATCGTTAATTTTGTTAAGAAGAATTTTATTTGGTAAATTTTTAGTTGGCAGACAATTATTCATAGTACACTGTATATACTATAATAATATATATGGTAACAAAAAATCTATCTAGAAATTTCTTATAACTTCACGTATGACCTAACCGAATAGTTACTTTCATTTTACAAATTCACTTTTAATTATCACAGATAAAAAACCTTTGATATTTACAAAGTCTACAAAAAATCGGCTGTCTATTTTATATCCGGAAATTGTATTACGCACTTCAATTACATATTATTATTGTTGAGTTTACATAGCATAATTCGTTTTGTACCTAACTTCTTCCTTCAAACTTAGTCAGGTATTTTTTTACCTACGTCTAGTTTATGTTTTTTTTTTTTATAAAAACGTGACTAGATTTTAACCTATGACTTACTTAACTAAACAGCCGTAGTCGTGTCTTATTTATGAATCTCACTTGTATTTCAAATAGATGAATAAGCCCTTCAATACTTTTTACAAAAAATACTGATTCCAACTAAGGAGATCTACGTCTGTTTTATTTTAATAAGTTTTCGTTTTATGAACAACACAATGATTTTGAGCTTTGTATTCTTTAAACTGGCATTTTCGTAGAATTTTAGCATAGGTATTATCATATGACTATATAACGAAATAATATGCTAAATTATTTATAGACGAAGCAGCGGTGCACGGTTAGCGGTCGTGCGAATGTCCGTGATCACCGTCGCCGCCGCCGTGAGAATGGCTGTGTGAATGACCAGCTGCAAATAAAATAATAATAATAAAATTTACCAGCTTGTTGAATGAACCTGTATAATTAATATTAAATATCCTAATATTCAGAGATTAATATTTTATATTTGATGAAAAGAGAATACAAACTCTGATTGCTGGTACAAATAGGTACATTATCAAAGACTAGCTTTTGCCCGCGACTTCGTCCGCGTGGAATAGTTCACAAATAATGCTTTATTTTAGAACAAATTTGGTTAGCATAGAAAATGTTATAGTGAGCCAACCTTAACATATAGACATATGCTGTCGCGGACTTTTTTAGATTTTTTAAAGGGGAACAATTCTGTCATATATTATTTTAGCGAAACTTTAACCGTTTCTGCAGCGCACGCAGCGGAAGCTATCAAAAGGTAAAAAAACCCCGATTTCGAAAAATTCTTTATTGCTTGTATTGCTTGTATTGGTCTTAGCGTGATGTTATAGTCTATAGCCTTCCTCAATAAATGGGCTATCTAACACTGAAAGAATTTTTCAAATCGGACCAGTAGTTCCTGAGATTAGCGCGTTCAAACAAACAAACTCTTCAGCCTTATAATATTATAGTATAGATAGATGAATTTAAAATAAATAAATAATAGAAATTTACTCAGTACTTACTTAGCAGTTGCAATCCGAACATAAGGAAGAAACCGAACAAGGACGCTATGTACTGTAGGATCCCGGATCTATCTCCCTTCCAGATTTCAAAGAAGATGACGTAGACGAGTGTACCCGAAGCAAGACCCTGTAGGACCGCAGACGCTACTTGGGTAGTGGCTCCTTCCCCTCCTACCAGGATCAGGCCAATGCCGATACCGAGGGGCGAAACAAATGCAAACGTTGTGATGTACACAATAGTCAACCAAGTCTTCGTACGTGTTGCGATAAGTTCTACACCAATACAAAATGCGATGACAAGTTTGTGTGCAGAAACGGCGCCCAACATGTACCTGCAAAATGATCAGCGGTTACGAAAATGAAACTATTGAACAGCGCCATCTATTGGCGAATAGAATTAATATAAAAACTGCAGGCGAAAAGTACACCATTCGCACTATAGACTAGAGTCAACAATATTACTGTGGCTTGGTTCATTAAATTAAATTCAATTTGTAATTACATTTTATTTATTTAGTAGGTATTATTAAATGATGATTATTTTAAAATAAGGACACACCATAGGTCTCTTTAGGAAATAAAGCAAGGATTTTAAAAGAGTATTAATCAAGTCTTAAATATTAAGTTTATTATCTATGGTAGGTATTAGTAGTGAAAGTAGTTTGGTAACCACATATTTAATTCTTGAGGGGACATGAAAGTGCAATCTTGTGTTAATGTAATCTTATGAATGCAATGAAGCAAGTTTAGTACAATAGTAATTTCGCCTGAAATCGTCGTTTGAAGTCGTCGTGGCTTAAAGGATAAGACATTCGGTGCATTTGTGTTGAGCGATGCACCAGTGTTTGAATCTCAGGCCGGTACCAACATTTACTCAAGAAATGTACAAGATTGACTTCCAAGGTAAAGGAATAACATCGTGTAATAAAAATCAAACCCGCAAAATTATAATTTGCGTAATTACTGGTGGTAGGACCTCTTGTGAGTCCGCGCGGTTAGGTACCACCGCCCCGCCTATTTCCGCCGTGAAGCAGTAATGCGTTTCGGTTTGAAGGGTGGCGCAGCCGTTGTAACTATACTTGAGACCTTAGAACTTAAATCTCAATGTGGGTAGCGCATTTACGTTGTAGATGTCTATGGGCTCCAGTAACCACTTCACTGGGTCCACCCATCTATGCAATAAAAAAGTGAAGTATTTGTTTTTATAGTTTGTTCCTTGTTTACAAATAAATTCGAAACGATATCTCTGAAAATTTAATTACATAAATTCGTTTTGTTAAATAAATACGAACCAAACATGGGAAGTGCTGTTCTCCAAGCCAACGGCTAAGCCTTCGAAGAGCTCATGAACAGAAAGAGCTAGAACAATGAGCAGACCTCGAAGCGCTGATGTGACGTCATCACCGACCTGTATAGGCATGTGGCTGTGGTGCTTTGCGTGATTGTGGTTGTTCGCTTCGTGTTCCTGAAGGTAACAATTTTAGTTTCAATTTAATATTACTGTTGTTTATTGAGGTGGTTCAGCAATAAAATCGAGGAAACAAAGAAAAAGGCGTATATTTATCGAGAATCACAATGAACAAAATTGCACAGCGCGTTGCGTCCGGTAGGCCGGTACACGTACGAGTCCTTCATTTGACCGTTAAGCGATCACAGACAATACTAGACATTACGAACATAGACAAAATATATTTTATTTGAGCGCGTCGCTAACAATTACATTTACATACAAAGTGTTTTAAAGATCCGTACATATGGCATTAGACTAAAAAAATTAAATAACATTATATTAACTCTGCCAATGCCGGCCCGAAATCCGGATGAGAAAAGAGGAGGGTTGAATTGGAGTTCTTTCCACCGTAAAACAGTTAACACAGAACGTCGGGCGGTGGTTTATTAGCCGCACCCAAACAAGGCTTCAGCGGCATCGAAGAACTAAATCTCCTCCAAAAGCACTAGCGCGGAAGGACGCGGTCCCTCACCATGTATATTTTCCCAAGAAAGCCTCATGAGGCCACGACCCCAAGCATTGAGGATTATCGATGCAGGGATGGAGGATTATTAAATATGTATTTCTCTCACCTTGTTGCTAAATAAATGTCGGGACGTCCAAACGTATCTTTCGGTTTCATCTAAGCAATTAACGCTGGTTGGGTATAATTTTTTTTATTTGCTTTAATAAGTGGATGATCTAACGGTCCAGCTGGTGTTAAATGATTACCGGAGCCTATAGATATCAACGACGTAAATGCCATCACCCACCTCGAGACATCAGTTCTAAGTCCCAGTTTTTACAACTCCACGGCTGCCCTACTATTTACATCGAAATGCGTTACTGCTTCACGTCAGAAATAGGCAGGCTGGTGCTACCACCTATCGCGAGTAAGACTTCCAACAACCAGTAATGGCGTCCTCCCACCAGTAAAGATGTCCAACCACCTGTAAAGACGTCCTACGCCCAGTAAAGACGTCCAACCGCCTGTAAAGACCTCCTACGCCCAGTAAAGACGTCCTACCACCAGTAAAGACATCCGAAGCCCATTAAAGACATTCTACCACCAGTAAATACGTCCTACGCCTACTAAAGACGTCCTAAGTCCAGTAAAGACGTCCTACCACCAGTAACAATCGGTACTTAATCTGTGCCAATCAAGAAAGGAAATGTCAAACTTACCCTATTCTTTTCGGGTGATTCAATTCCTGATTCAGTAGAGTTTTTAGCTTCGTTACTGTGTCCCTCTGTGCAGCGGCTCTTGCGCACGCTCAAATTTCTGACCAGTAGATCTGTCTGTCCATTATTCTTCTCTCTGTGATGGATGTATATGTGCACCAATTCTTCTATCAGATACATTATGAAGAAGCCGCAGCACGTCAATAGGGGAGTCAGTGAGAAATCAAATTCTTGAAGAATGTTCCTCGCTGCAAAATGTAATGGAATATTGAGAAAATTTAAATTAAATGGCTGATTAATTAAGAAAATACTTTAAAACTTTAATTTTTAATATGTTTTAAAGTAATTATTTAATAAAATGTTATTAAATTTATTGTGCAACCCTATTTATGTTATACAATAAATATGTCTTCGAACAAGACAAGAGTTTTATGTGGCATCTTGTGAACTACATGAATTTCCATAATGCGTCCTGTTGGACTGTCGCCAAATCCATTATTACGTCTATTGACGTCTAAGCCTTATCTATGAGTCGTCCAGGTTGAATGAAGTTCGAGAGAATTAATCAAACACAGTTATGTATTTCCTGTTGTTAAATTTGTTAGATTTTTACGAAATGCCACAGATCGTACAGCCATTGTTTTTAATTTATCACAAACAACTTGATAGACTTAAATAATAGCCTGTTTCTTTTTCATTAATCTAAAGACGGAGCGATTAATAAACATTGTTTTGGAAATACAAGCTTTCGTCCCACGTCTTAAGCGTAGTCTTGTAAACACCACAGCGTTTAAGCGTCCATTATGTATCATAAAATCGAAGATTCAATTATAGTAACATAACAAATGAATGAAAAAAAACATGGTTGATTTAAAGCAAAAAATTGCTCTAGAAATGACCGGCGCATGGAACGCGCTCTCCAGCCAATACATAAACTTTGTTTTCTCTTTATTGATCGATGTTATTGTGAACTCATAATGTTAAGTTACATAATAACTAGGTACAGTTAAATCTGTGTGAGCGAAAACCGGACATGTCTGTATCTCTTTAAACGACAGGCTATAAGTTTTTGAACTAACCTTTTTTTTGTTGTTGCAACTTGCAACTAACTTTGTTTCTATATCGTATTCTATTCGAATAATATACTAAATGTATCGAATTTCCTTTGGCAAGTGTCTCTTAGGGTTGATAAAAGAAATTGTCGATAGAACTCCTCGTGGATAGAACCTTATTTAACATTAATGTTAGTAAATATTAGTCGAAGATTTTTGTATTGATTTCGCATTCTAATGAACAATAAAGGAGTAAATAATATTACAAAACTATATATATTTTTTGTATTTTTAAGCCTCTATAATCTCTTGGATTTTCGCTAATCCAGTATGAATTCGTATTGTAGAATAATTATGGTTTTTTGGCTTGATGATCTTAAATGATAATGGTCTGCCTGGCTATTAATAAAATTCTGGTGGTATTGTGTGTGTTTGTACTCCGTTTATTTGTGAATTAAATAAAGTCACGGTTCTAATACAAATGACATAAAATCCGTAGCGACCGCCTTATTTTTACATTGATACTCGGAATCATTTAGTGACGTCGCCATATACTGATGAAATCATAAAACAATTCTGCCGGCGCCATTTAGCGTGCCAATTGTCATTAGCTCATCGTTACACAACGAACGTTTTATGCTACGTACGGTTTATGACCTCCATTGTATATAAATCGTTTAATGGTTTATCACACTTCGAATACCTAGTCAATAATAATGTATTGCACAAAATGAATAATTTTAATTTAGCCATTAAAATATTGGCCATTAACCGTTCGTGGCAACGTAGTGAGGTGATAATGGACTGGCTGACAGCTGACAGGATAATATTTCAAAATTCGTAATCGATCGATTTAGTTAAGGCTTTTGAAAATACGCGCAGTGAATTGCAATTGAAAACCAGCTGATGTGTTGAGTCAATGGTGTCGTTCAACGTCGTAGCTGGCTTCCATCAGCACCTTTGCTTCTTCATGTCCTTACGGATCCATCAGATCCAATAACTCTTGGATTAAACGCCTTCAGCTCTCACATTAGGGCTTAGGGACCCCGGTAGCCGTACTCGTCGAACTCGGCAAAGAGTTCGACGTGCAACCTAACCCATGCATCAGCCCGCTGAGTTTCTCGCCGGATCTTCTTAGCGGGTCGCGATTCCGATCCGGTAGTAGATTTGTTTGGTTAGATCCGAGTTGTTAGGTCTCCTTCGAAGGCGCTCGGGCAGCTGTTAGCTAATCCCACCCCTCCTGGCTGAGCCTTTGCTCGCCCACTTGTCCTGGTGAAACTGGAAAGGCCTCCGGGCCACCAGTAATCTTCCAATCATAAAAACTTTTGCTTCGAATTCCGGGTTCATAATAAATGAACTGACAAAAAAGACAAATGTAGCAGTAAAAAAATTAATGTTTAGCCTGGCAAATTAATGATAAAACCGAACGCGTCGTTACAGGAAAATTTTTGTTGTATTTGCCTTCCGATATGTTTTGCTTGTTTTCCGATATTTTTACTTTTCCAAGAATTCGTTGATCCTCATCAGAATAACAACTTGTTATTACGCATCGAAAAATCTTTTGATCACTTGAAGTCTTATAAGTTAATTCATATTGAACGGTATTGAGTGCCCCGTTTTTTCGTTACCATATTCCATTCTGTGTGCTTAGTGCGAGTTTTTTAACGTTCTCGATAACGTAAAAGTTAAGGCAATTTGTATGCAGTTGGAACAACGCTCCTGGCGGCAAACGTAGGAAAACTTTCAAATGTGAGTAAGTTTTACGACATCGAGAACGTTAACACGTCATTACGGATCCTCCCGATCCATTAACCGTGCTTTTAGGTACCACAAGCATCGGTCACCGTCCTCGTCGAACCCGTCGCTTGCGACGAAGGTCTCGACGAGTGAATTAATCCACAGACACAGCCCACTGAGTTTCTCGTCACTCTTCTCAGTGGGTCGCGTTTCCGATTCGGTGGTAGATTCTGCGAAGCACTGCTCTTGCTAGGGCCAGTGTTAGCAACACTCCGGTTTGAGTCCCGTAAGCTTACTTACACGTCAGGGCGAAGCTGATGTAACCTCTCAAGGCTATCAGCATAGGTAGGAAAAAAAGAGAACGTTAAAAACTCGCACTAAGCATACAGAGCACCGCCCTCGCCCAGTGACGTTGATATTGCCTCTCAAGACCATCAGCTTAGGTAAAAAAAAAAGAATCACCGCTCCTCTTTCGCTGTGTATAAGTTTATTTAATGACTTTTTTGTTAATTTTAAATCAAATTCACGAGCATAGGAATTTGTGTAGATCTAAATCTACGAACCGGTTGCACCTCTCGACCTGTTTGAGCATTTAGCGTTTATTTAACCATCGCAGGAATTTTACTACTTAATTGAGCTGTCACATTTTGTTTTCTCTATTTTGTTAAGCCTTCGTAACATTCATTATTCTTATATTATTATTATGTTTTCAGAAACAACTTAGTTTGATTATATGTAGCAATGCATGCAAGTACATGAATGGTGACAACAGTCGCAATTACTCAATTTCAAAATTATATTCTCACTATTTTATGTGTGGTTTGTTCGCGAAAACTATGTTAAATTAAAAATCTCTTCAAGTAACTACACAATGAATGATACCTTTGAGAAATCTTAGATCTGGATGGTTGGCGTTCCACTACAATGCGTTTTAAAAACAGTTTTCTGCCACGCACAGTAAATCTCTGGAATTCGTTGCCATCAGCGGTCTTCCCCAACAACTGCGACATTGGGTTATTCAAGAAAAGAGCATATTCTTATCTGAAGGGTAGGCAACGCACTGGCGTAAACGCTGGTGACCGTGGGCGGCGGTGAATCACTTACCATCAGGTGACCCGTCTTGCTCGTTTGCCTCTCAGTTGTTTTTTTTTTTTTTTTTTTTTTTTTTTTTTTTTTTTTTTTTTTTTTTTTTTTTTTTTTTTTTTTTTTTTTTTTTTTTTTTTTTTTTTTTTTATTGCTTAGATGGGTGGACGAGCTCACAGCCCACCTGGTGTTAAGTGGTTACTGGAGCCCATAGACATCCACAACGTAAATGCGCCACCTACCTTGAGATACAAGTTCTAAGGTCTCAAGTATAGTTACAACGGCTGCCCCACCCTTCAAACCGAAACGCATTACTGCTTCACGGCAGAAATAGGCAGGGTGGTGGTACCCACCCGCGCGGACTCACAAGAGGTCCTACCACCAGTAATTACGCAAATTATAATTTTGCGGGTTTCATTTTTATTACACGATGTTATTCCTTCACCGTGGAAGTCAATCGTGAACATTTGTTGAGTACGTATTTCATTAGAAAAATTGGTACCCGCCTGCGGGATTCGAACGCCGGTGCATCGCTCAACACGAATGCACCGGACGTCTTATCCGTTAGGCCACGACGACTTCCAAAAAAAAAAAAAAAATCAACCAAGTGATCTTTGACCTTTGAATGTAATGTAAGGTTGCAAATGAATTGGTCCTTGTGATCACAGCGCGCATAGTTTTTAATATTCGTAATACAGCATCTAGATACAGACGAAAACGTCATTCAAATTTAAATAAAGAACAATATAAATTACGCTTTACGAATAAATATTTTTATAAATATTATATTTATCTATAATATGCTAATTCAAACCTATATTCCTGTTAAGCTCTTGATATTTCTCATGTATTATTTTAAATTTATCCCTAACCCCAAGTCGTGGGAAATGCATGATCCATTACGCCTGTCAGTATTAGCTATAACATTACAATACAGACATTCTCATTTAAAATCACAAATCAAATCCATTATGAAGTTGATAATGCGAAATAAATGCATAAGTAAGTCACCCGTTCCCTAGTAAGTCGCTACTTATCATATCGTATGTAGTAGTGCTTTACCGTGTTCAACATTATTAAATATATGTATATATAAGTAATGCATTAAAAAAATACGATGTGAGGTTTTATGCCGCAGTGTGCCTACCAATTTCTGGTGCCTATGAGTACCATGAGGTGCCACCTTATAGTCTACCAGTGTTATGGAATAAAGAAGAAACTCTAAAGATATTATAGTTTGTTCATTACAAAACGCGAAAAAACGTGATCTATTGTAGATACGATAATTATTTGATGCAATTAGGATTATGATTAATGTGTAATCTTAATATTCGATCAGCTGGGCAGCTCAAGGCCCTTCGCGCAAGCACGACATCGCTTCGCGTCATGGTAGTAGAAAAAAAAAAGAAGTTTTATATCAAATGATGTTTGAATTGAACAGCTTGTTTTTACAACTGTTCTATTATGTTGTGAAAGAATGTTTACAATTTGTCACAATAAATTAGTTATCCCAATCTACGTCACATTGTAGGTACGTGTCAACAACGTGTTTTTTATCTGTAGATTAATAATAAACAAAATATTATTTAAACTAGGATTTTTATAATTATTAAAAAACACTTTTTTTTAATATACCATGTATTAATATTAGTACATACTAATATATAAAATTTTCACACTTTTATTTAATTAATGCTTTTTTTTCCCTCCTAAGCTGATAGCCTTGAGAAGCTATGTCAGCGTAACCGGGCGAGTAGGTGAGCTCACGGGGCTCAAACCGGAGTGTTTCTAATACTGGCCCTAGCAAGAGCAGTGCTTTGCAGAATTTACCACCGGATCAGAAACGCGACCCACTGAGTCTCACTGAGATGATCCGGCGAGAAACTGAGTCGGATATGTCTATGGGTCAATTTACTCGCCGAGCCGTTCGTCGCAAGCGACGGGTTCGGCGAGGGTCAATGCTGATATTCGTTATCTAATACTCGAACTTCAACTCCCTTCATTAAGTTTACAGCTACCTTTTTGGGTCATTTTGCCGGAGTAGTTAGTATATTCTCACATGGAAATGTTTATGGTGTGGTACTTTGACTAGTGCCGCAAGAAAATTATATAATCGGGTAGCAGAAAAACTTGAGTACTTAACGGCCGGCAGCGGCTTGGCTCTGACCCTGGCATTGCTGTAGACCATGGGCGACGGTAACCACTCACTATCAGGTGGGCCATAAGCTCGCAATTTTTTTTTATTGTCCTTATAGGCATAAGGACAATAAAAAAAAATTGCCAACACTAGCCCTACCAAGAGCAGTGGTTCGCAGAATCTATCATCGGATCGGAAACGCGACCCAAATCCGAATGTTATTGTTCGGAATTTGTATATATGCAAACATATCTTGAAAATGTCGGTAGCGATATTCAGACGTCTGTCAAATATCCTGTGTTCTATGGCAGCTACCCGCTTCATGAGACTGATTGAAATCCATTACGAAACAAATCACTAACCTAACCGTGAGTAACATTGTGATTGATCTTCAGAAATGATAACAGATAAACGAAATTCATAGTCATAGTATTATAGTTAAGATTTTATCTGACTACGCAAGAGTATGATAAGCTCGCACCTGTTACATTATTATAAACAAGTTGTCTTTTACTGTAATAAATAACTTTAACTATTTCAAATTGTTTTAAACGCATGTTTCTACTTCACAAGGTGACTGTTTTGTGGCCTTTGTAGACAAACTTAAGGCCACCTGATGGTAAGTAGTCATCGTTGTTCATGGGCATCAGCAATGTCAGAGGCACAATCAACCTGCCGCCCACTCCTCTGCTTTTCGACTGCAGGAAAGGGGCCATCAATAATGCGAACTTGTGTTTATCTGTAGTTAAGCGAAAGAATTGCTCTATGGCCTATTGTGGTATATTGATTTAAATAAATTTTTATTTTTTATGAAAAGGAAAATCGATTAAAAATATGTATTTGTCTACAGAGAAACAATCTGCGGCTCGTGAAAATCAATATTTTGAGATAATTAACGCTTCAGAAACACAACTAGTCAGTCTGCACCAAATGCATGTTAAATTTTGCCAGATTTTTTTAATTTTTATTTGTTGTTATGATTTATGTATCTTTTTAGCTTGTAATGTGTAATGTGTGCAAAAGAAAAACATAAAAAATAGAGAATAAAAAAAATAGCTATAATCCACATAACATGAAATCCTTTATCTAGTGTTTTTTAAAAGACGAAGTAGATTCTGTGTTTTTATGTGTATTTTTTCAAAATACAGTGTCCGATAATTTTCATTCTTTTAGATCTCTTTTTTTCCAAACATTACATGCATTGCATGCAAACATTATATGCATTACAAAGTAATTCATATCTGTAGTAATTCTCGTGGTAGGACCATTATTTTCTGCCGCGAAGCTGTAGGTAATTCACTCCGGATTGAGCTCATGATTGATACGCAAGTTGATGGGATCTTCCCATGCGGGCTCACAAGACTTCCAACCACCAGTAAAAAGCTTCTCATCAGGTTAATTATGAGCTCGTCTACCCATCATTTGTCATAGATAGAAAAAGAAAAAGACTTGTTTTTCTTATTTTTAGGAAGTATAGATCAATTTAAGGAACTAATTTAAATATTCACTATAGTTAGTCAATTTTATATTTAACTAGCTTTTGACTTCGTCCGCGTGGAATAGTTACTTTGGCATAACGCTAAATTCTACCCGCCTCTTCATTTACGTAGAAAGTGAAAATATTTTTGAATAATAGAATGTTAAGGAGCTATTTAAGGTACCAAAATCACGCTTTTAACCGACTTCAAAAGAGGAAGTTATCAATTAGACCATAATTTTTTATCTACGTATGTTCACCGATTTCTCGAGAATGCTTGAATCGATTCTGTTAATTCTTTTTTTTTTTGTTCGAAAGGGTAGACTTCCCAAATGGTTCTGTTCACATCAAGATCTGATGATGAGATCTTGGAGAAATCCAGAAAAATCTATAATTGTCAAAGCCTATCTTGAAGTGATTTGGGTGTTTCAATGTTGTAATGAATAACGTATTTATTTGGATAGGGATTAATATCATCTTTATAAGAACACCTTCACAAATATTGCTTTATTTTAGAACAAATTTGTTTAACAAAAAAAACGCTATAGTGAGCCAACCTTAATATATAGACATAATTATGTTGTCGCGCACTTTTTTTTAGATCTTTTAAAGGGGATCAATTCTCTCATACATTACTTTAGCGAAACTTTAACCGTTTCCGCAGCGCACGCAGTGGAAGTTCTCAAAAGGGATTAAAACCCCGATTTTGTAACATTCTTTATTAGTGCTCCACTTGCATTAGTCTTAGCGTGATGTTATAATCCTATAGCGTTCCTCGATAAATGGGCTATCTAACACTGAAATAATTTTTCAAATCGGACCAGTAGTTCTTGAGATTAGCGCGTTCAAACAAACAAACCCTTCAGCTTTATAAAATTAGTATAGATTGAAAATGTTGTCGCTTTTCAAGGTGTTGATATCATCAGTGGTATAATAAGGAAAGCGGAGCCATTTCCATTGCCAAAAATTTAATGTCACGTCCTCTTTTTACCCTTCAATGAACATCATCGGTGCATTTAATAAATAATTTATTTTTCTGCGGCTTAAACACAATTGGCTGAAAACATACTTAAAGTTTTTAAGTTTGTTTTAAGATTGTTATAAAGGGCATTGATAAATAAGTCTTAAAGGTGTTTAAGCCATACTACACATGTGCTAGAAAAAATATTTTGAGGTATAAGATAATAATAAAAATGACAATTGAGTTGTATAGAGAGTATATAAAAATATAAATAAAAGTATGTATCTGTTCGAATAAAGCTAATAATGACGTCTTAAGATGCTAAAAAAGGTCAAATACATTTTATTAAAAATATTGTTAATTGAAAATTATTTTTCATAATGAGCTAACCTATTATAGCCTCAAAATTTGTTATCCAATCAAAGAAAACAAAAAAGGTCAATGCCTAATGTATCTATATTTGTAAAAGTTTTAATAGACAAGGCATTCTGCTTTAAATTATAAAATAAACGACCTCGACTATTGTCCGTTATATCGGGCCTTTCCATGGCTTTAGCATAGAGCCATGACTGGCCACCGTATTGGTTCATTTAAACTCTTTCCAGGAAGGCTGAGCTCAGATTCAAGGCCGCAAAACCTGTTATGTACAATTCTGCATTGGTACACATGTCAATGCGGTTTCACTGGCAAAGGGGAGTTCAACATAATCTAGCCATACGAAGTGACAAAAGTCATTTTTGTTTTTGTACTCTAGCACTTGTTTTAAACAGGTTAGTTCCTAAATCGAATCGAAGAGTTGATAAGATTTATCAAATTATTTGTTTAGTACTTGGGCGCGATTCTCTGACGAAAAAATAGTAATCTGTGGATTTGGTACACATAATATGCACGATTACTCACGTATACATAACATATTATGTACATCTGTTACAGTTTTATAAACGTATAGTAGATAATTAACAGATAACAATAAGACCTAATTTTTTTAATTATTGATTTTTGTAAATTGATTAGAATCCCTTTACGGCGTATTTTTTAAAGTTTCTCAAGTCTCAAAATTTTATAGCTATGTTATATATAATTCAGAATGTTTGCACTTTGGTTCGTTATTGGTTCTAGTAGAAGCCGAGTCCCGGATCGAATCCGATCTATAAAGAGTGGAGAGATCTTTAACTGATTACCGAAGGATGGCAATGTTTTTCGAGCATTGGGATACGTAAATATACAGGTTGGGTACCTCTACATTTACCTATTCCCGCGTCAAAAATGTATGAATATTCTTTAGCACGTTCTACTACTTAAAACTTTTAGCAGATTTCAACAGAATGATGAGGTGTCATTATATTCGTCTTAATTGTAAAAGTAGCATACTTTAATATGATTTACGAAAATAATAATAAAAGAAGAATAATATCAATTGAATTAGTCATAGAACTATTTTCTTTTATTTAGAATCAAATAATTAAAGCGTGTGAAAAAACATTATATCAAACAAGAATCTCGCCTGCAAAAGAAATTTTTTTTTTTTGTGTAATTTAAGCATTTCCATTTAAAAAAAATGCAATTAGTTTGTTCGCGCCCTCGATACCTTAATTAACTGAACGTGTTTTTCGCTTTTTAGTTAGTAGGTATTTTTATTGTGGTAGACATGTTTCTGGTTCATTTTTTGTACTTCAATTACAAATTTAATAAGGGTACTCGAAAAATTTTCGATCACTCACCACATATTGAAATTTTGATCAAGCTAAATCTAATAAATAAATACAAACAATAGGAATGTTTTCTTACTTACCACACGACGACCAAAAGGCTCTTACGAATTCGTTCTAATATAATAAAACATACAAATTATAAACCGTCTTTTTTATTTAATTACTTCTACAATGAGAATTGATTTCGTAGCTGTAAGCATATTACTGATGGTAACGGCGTCTTGTAAACGGTAGCGGTAGGCAGCGGCTTGGCTCTGCCCCTGGCATTGCTGAAGTCCATGGGCGACGGTAACTACTCACCACCAGGCGGGCCGTATGCCTGCCTGCCTACAAAGGCAATAAAATAAAATAAACTCCTATGGATAGGTACCACCACCCTGCCTGCCTATTTAGTTCCCGAAGCAGTAATGCGTTTCGGTTTCAAGGGCGGTTGCTGTACTATAGAACTGAGACTAAGAACACAACTTTCATGGTGGGTAACCAATTAGGTTTTTGATCTCTATTACCTCCAGGAACCACCCCAGATGGACTGTGAACTCTTTCACATGTCTCTAAGTATTTAAAAAAAAATGTATATTCATAATTACGACGAATATTATTGTTGAATATTACAATGTACATATTTACGAAACGGAATCACCTGAAATAATTTTGAATTTAAACGGTTTTACATAACACAGACCGTAACGAACCTGTGCACACAACGTGGACAGGTTTCCACAAGAGATTAATTTAACTGTCGTATATTTTCGTTTGTTTAAATCAATCTTGATTTATTTCCATTTAAAATAATAAAGTTAGTTTTATATTAATATTTTTGAATGTTTTTTTTTTTTTTGAGATGGACACCGCACTTTCTAACGTCGATTTTATTTGTTAAGCGGAAACTACTTTTTTTTTTATTGCTTAGATGGGTGGACGAGTTCACAGCCCACCTAGTATTAAGTGGTTACTGGAGCCCATAGACATCCACAACGTAAATGCGGCACCCACCTTGAGATATAAGTTCTAAGGTCTCAAGTATAGTTACAACGGCTGCCCCACCCCTCAAACCGAAACGCATTACTGCTTCACGGTAGAAATAGGCAGGGCGGTAGTACCCGCCCGCGCGGACTCACAAGAGGTTCTACCACCAGTAATTACGCAAATTATAATTTTGCGGGTTTCATTTTTATTACACGATGCTATTCCTTCACCGTGGAAGTCAATCGTGAACTTTTGTCGAGTACGTATTTTATTAGAAAAATTGGTACCCGCCTGAGATTCGAACACCCGCGCATCGTTCAACACGAATGCGCCGGACGTCTTATCCGTTAGGCCACGACGACTACAAATCAACGACCTATTGTTGTTACTATGCAACGTGAATTGAGGCGAGTTTGGCTCACTAGTTCTTGAGGCTTTGACGTCTCAAATATCCCATCGAATCTGAAAATTTGAAAGAGAGTTCGAGAACACTTTGGTTACGCCAATGAAGACCATAAGCAACGGCAAACACTACATTAGGAGTTCATCTAACTTAATAAATAGCACAGGAGCTTAACACTTATAGATTCTTTTTTTGGATCTGAAGCATGTTTTTTCCCTACTTATGTTAATAGCATTGAGAGGCTATATCAGCTTCTCCTTGACGTGGTAGGTGAGCTCACGGGGCTCAAACCGGAGTAACACTGGCCCTAGCAAGAGCAGTGCTTCGCAGAATCTACCACCGGAACGGAAACGCGACCCACTGAGAAGATTTGAAGAGAAACTCAGTGAGCTGTGTCTATGGGTTAATTTATTCACCGAGTCCTTCGTCGCAAGCGACTGGTTCAGCGAAGACGGTGACCGGTGCTTGAGGTACTAAAAAGCGCCAGGAAGGATGTTAAATGGCCTCTTGAGCCCAGTGATATCAACGTGAATGACGACACCCAAAAATATAGATTAGAAGTCGAAATCTCAAATGTTTGCACATATACCTTGCTTTCAAAGAGAGCTGCGTAATTATTTCGTGCCAGTAAAAGCAGGATATCCTACCTCTTCCCTACATGGGACTTATAAAATAGTCTACCTCGTACAAAAATGCAAAAAAGGCTTGATACATTTTTAATACGCGATATCGTTTAGGTCGATCGACGAGTGAATAAGTACGGACCTAGCTAACCTTAAAAAAATTGGCTCCTGATTTCTATATATGAACACCGGAACCGTGGCATCGTTAGGTTCAAGTGTACAGAGTCCTTTAAGCTACGACTGAGTAACGGTTTCCTGTTTGCACATAGCTGGAATAACCCATTAGGCTTCCAAGAATGACGTGATGTTCTCAGAGCACTTGCCCATGGCACAGATTTTATGTTTTTTTTTTCACTATTATTTTTTTTGTACGAGCTCACAGCCCATTTAGTGTTAAGTGGTTACCAGAGCCCATAGACATTTACAACGTAAATACCGCCACTCACCTTGAGGTATGAGTTCTAAGGTTTCAATATAGTTACAACGGCTGCCCCACCCATCAAACCGAATCGCTTTATAGGCAGAAATTGGCAGGGTGGTGGTACCTATCCGTGCGGACTCACAAGAGGTCCAGAATTATGTGCTACTATTTTCTATATAGAACGAAACTTTTACGTAGTTCACAAGTTTAAGCCGTAATCTTTGATACCAAAAAAACACATAAACAGGAAGTGTCTTTATGATAATGATGACTAATTAAAAAATGTAATTAACTATTCCTGCTCGAACCGAATATGGAATTAATAACTGCATCCATAAAAACCATCGTCACTCGAAGGTCGTAAAGTATTGGTCTAGTTTAGTTAATAGATCAACTTTTTTTTCGGGCTGGTGGCCGAGCCTCCTACGAGGTCCCAGCGCCTAGGGGGCGCGCGGGGTATGCGGGACTCAACGATCTGCAAGGTGTTGAGAGCAGACCGCGGGCCCAAGGAAAATAGTTCAACTATAACGTAACTAGTTGGAATAAGTAAGTAACTAGTAACAAAATTAGGAGTTATGTATCTAAAATAGTTGAAACTAGAATATCACAAATATTTCTTTAAAGTTGGTGTAAGATCGTGGCTTATTTTATCTTAAATGCAATAATTGACCCATGTTCAAACTAATTAAGTTTTATTTCAAATATTTTTTATTTATTAATTACTATGATTTTTTTTCCTTGCTTATTGTGTAGTAGGTACTTTATATTATACTAGCGACCCGCCCTCGCTTCGTTTCGGAAACTATAATTTACTATTGATTTCTCCACTATTTAATGGATGTTATTATGCACATAAACCTTCCTCTTCAATCACTCTATCGATTAAAAAAAACCGCATCAAAATCCGTTGTGTAGTTTTAAGCATACATAGATTTAAGCATACATAGGGACAGAGAAAGCGACTTTGTTTTATACTATGTAGTCTATCTAATTGCAAGTACCAAATACACGCGGATCTCAATACGTCCATGGAAATATTTCTAGGTTGGCTTTGAATAAAAAAAAACCATTACTTTGCGAACTGTTCCAAGTTTAAGGTGGCAAATATAGTTACTAGTTCACCTTGAAACGAAAGTGAGTTTCTTCAACTCAAGCTCCGAGTCAGAAGGCACGAACAAAGCGCGTTAAATATTTGCGTTCAAACCTACTTTTAAATTTATGTACACTCATTGAATTTTTTGGGATATTCCTTATACCTTTTTGTTAAACAGGTAAAATATAGTTTGTTAGCTAGACGAGTGTTGTATCTGTAGTTTTTAGGTAAAGGAATTAAAAATACATAACTCGTAAATTTGTAAATATGTATATCCTAATTTTGTAACGAATAAAAGTATTTATTTTGTCGAATACACAAGGATGACGTGAACAAAAAAATAATTTTAAAATTTTAGGTTTCTTTTTTTTTTATTTACAAATCTAAAAATATATTGAAATTTCGTGCATAATTAAAGGGAGCGTTTAACTTTTAAAAACCAGTTATATAACAGGTGGTCGAAACATAAATAAATACTTGTTCGTATTTACCAAGTAGGGCTGTCGAATGTTTAGATTTTTTTTTATAATTTCAATACATTATACAACTGTTAGTTAGAAAACAGTTACTTGTTTTTTATGTACCAGCAATCCTATTCAGGTGCCACGTGTTTTTGCTTATATTCTAAAAACATAACATTATGAATAGGATCTTATTTTTATATAAAATTGGGGCCGGGAAGACAATGATTTGAAACTTCGCTCTTTAATATACTTTTTGCCATTGCCCTGTCCTCTACTCATCAACTCCAAGCACCGCCCACATGAATCCTGGAATGGCGTTTAGGGATGAAAGCGTTGGTTCGGGTAACAATTATCCAATACGTTCAGGCTTGCTGGGTCATACTCACAAAGTGTGCGAGGCTTATTTTACACCTATTGCTTGAAAAATATGCAGGTGGCGTCATCATCCTCTTTTCAATTTACGTTAATGCTCTCCAGTTCCAAAATATTTATAGGGCACAGCCCTATTCATTGTAATTTAATTATAATCTGACACACCTATACAAGTAACAGAACTTGAATGAGGTAAATTCGCGATTCCCATAAATCGACCTTAAGTACCTTTGATAATTCAATAATGATTCATAAACAATTTATATTAGTGTTTAATGAATACATTAGGGACACGTGACTTTACAGATCTCTTAGCAATAAGAGTACATAGATCGGAAACGATTATCAAAGTGAGCTCTCGTAATTCATTCACTGATATTTCCTATTTTTAAGTTTTGATTGTAACAAATAAATGTAAATGATAAATGACCCACCGAGTCAAAAGTGATACCTATGCTAGAAATGATACATCATCAGTTGCACCATGCTGCATGTAAGCTTAAACGTTATGTAGTTGTCAACCTGATTTTCAGCGAATTAACTTAACCCTTTTAGTGCTGAACTTATTTTCACATATTTTGCAGAAATAGCCAAAAAAAATTTGAAATAAAAAAGTTTCTTATATGAAACTTTAATTTAAAAAATTGCTATTTATAAATATTATTAAATTATAAAAAACGTTATACGTACGCGCGCTGAGATACGTACATACGAGTCGATACTAATACCTACAACCAAATTGCGCAAATAGTCGGTATTCCGACGTTCCGCACTCTATACGCATTAACAAAAAGTCAATATAATGATGCATCTCCGTTTTAAATAAACAATAAAGTATTCAATAAATCAAATAATAAATATGAAGTGGTGATCTATCAAAATTCATATTTAGCAGTGGGTCTTAAGTAGTGTAAAAAATTGCAACCAAGGACAACTCAAGTAAATTAATGTGGTGACAAAACAAGTCATGACAAACAGCCACTTAGTGACATGGTTGTTACGATGTGACGTGAATTATCGTGTCGAATAAACAAAAAAAATCATTGCCTATCGATTAGGAAAGATTTTTGTTTTACGTATTAGCGTTAACCAGAAAAAAATACCAAAAAAACAATTCAATTTATGAATATTCAAAAATAATAAATACTAGTTAATGAAAATGTAACATAATTACATGAAATATGAAACATGAATTATTTGGCCGAGTCATGCCCAAAGAGTGCATTGACACATTGCATAACGTCTTTCTTCAAGTGTGCCGTTGACACAGATAATGTAAAATGTAAATAAGTTTGAATTATTATTTGGGTTCCGCGTTTTGCTATGCTACTCTTTAAAACTCCATTATGTTAGATTTTCGTTTGATTTATTACGCTTATCAAAATTTAGATTTACAGAGAAGTGTGTAAAGCTGCTTTATTTAACTTCTAATCTTTGATAAACAGCCTCTAAATCTAAAATCTAAATACAGCACTGCTATACGAAACCTGGTCTTAGAAATTACTTTAAAAAAGTTTAAGGTTAAAGAAGATTTAAAAAAAGGTTGCTTTTATGTGAAAATAGTAAGACTACGTAGGTAATCTGTAGTTTGAATTTTATCTTAGAGGATATAGATTGGTTGAACACGAAGTTTTGTCATTATTATTAACATAAACTTAGATTTAGGTATTTTACATTTGAAAAACGAGTCGGAATGGAACACTTATGGACAACGATGGTCTCATTTCTCACGTGAATTGTAAGCATATTTGAACAAACAGATGAATGTGGATTATGTCAGCCACACTTGCAATAATTATGATTAAGCTGTAGAAATATCTATAATTAGTTAATTATTTCGCATATAATGTTATGACACGTCGTGAATACAGAACATGTTTATTTTATTTTCACAATTTACATATATTTGTTACGGAAATATGAATTCAGAACCACCCTATTGGTTTTTTTTGCAAATTGAGGTTATTACTTGAAATTTATTGAGGAAGTGTGCGTATCTTAATTCGGTTAAAAACGTCAATTTTGTGGGTTTTAAACCGGAAGTTATTCGGAACTAGAACATTATTGCCAATTAATGAAGCTAATTACGGTTACAATGTATTAACGGTGTGATTTACGGAAATGGCGGAAATTTGTTTTGCAGCTATAACAAATTATTTTGTGAAAAATGTGTTGACGACTCACGAAACTACTAGTCTTAGACCACTCAAGGTGGTTGTTAAAGTCTCAGCTGCCTCAGAATAAAGTATGCTTAGAAATTAGCACGCCTAAAAATAGTCAAATTATTGAATTATACCTACTAATCGATTTTGACGGTTAATCGTTAATGTAGCAATAATATATCATTACAAATCGTTTAGTACCGCACTATAGCGAATATAACACATTTTAAAACATTCAACTGATGTGTTAAAAATTTCACAATTTCTAAAGATGTAGCTAATGTAAATGCTATTTATTATTTGTTTTACATTTTTCTTGCATTATGTTTATCATTTCGCGCTTATAAAACTACCATAGTTGGGTTATTTTTGCTTTATCAGGATGCTACTTTTACTGCTGTATTATTTCATAAATATCAGATGAAATTAAGTGACAATCAGAATTGTATTATCATGAGCCCTACGATCGAAGTTAAGAAAATAAATCCTCTTTAAGTCGATTAGAAGTTGAGCTCTTGTAATAGAATTTCAATCAGATTCCATGTTATAATATTTAGATGAACCTGAATATGTAGGTATATTTAAAATGCATATTCCTTATATTCAAATTACATTCGGAAATTTCTAGCCAATTTTTTTGTTAAAACCAATTGATAAAGTTAAAACAGCTCAATTCGCCTTTTAAGTGTATGATAACTGATTTTTTTTTTTGTTTAATACCTACTGACGAACTTAGTGTTACCAATAAATAGAAATTAAAAGCAGTGAGTGATTTTCCGCACTATTATAAGAAATAAAGTCAAAACCATAATACATAAAATGATTTCAAATCTAGATGAGTCAGTGATTATTGTCAGATATCGACTACTGAGCAAACATTGCTAATAAAAAATGGTTTGTTGTTTTTTTTTTAATTGAGCCATTTTCCTACTTCGATGAAAGAACATGTGATATCGCTTGAGACATACACAGAAGGATTAATTCCAGATAGCCTGATAGAAAAATAATCGTGGTCAGCTTTCAGTAGTCTAAATGAACTATGCGAGTGCCATTGATAACGGATGAGTCATGTCCGGTTTGAACTAGATATAATCAGCAGGTCGTTCCGCTCGTAGTACGTGCAAGAGATTCCCGGCACAATAACATTAGCAATGCAATCAAAAATTCATATAAATGCATATAATATGAAGGTTACTCACAAGTTTTGAAAACTTTAAAATAAAGTAATTTTGTTTAGCAATAAAAATTGTATTTGTTATGTTTGTGTGTGACTGTTCCAACTTGAGGAGTGATACTTTTCAACTCTTACGACAATAAATTCTGTATAATAATAGTACGATTCTGTCTCCACAGAATACACAAGTATTTCGGTTATATGTACCACCAGAAACCAGAGTAACAACCTTAAGAAGCTTCCGTAACAAGCGGGAAAGAGGTCCAAGGGAAGAAGAGACTATGACCC
Organism: Bombyx mandarina; assembly: GCF_030267445.1. Taxonomy (NCBI): domain Eukaryota; kingdom Metazoa; phylum Arthropoda; class Insecta; order Lepidoptera; family Bombycidae; genus Bombyx; species Bombyx mandarina. Next base: position 7,062,176 of record NC_143231.1, on the reverse strand, counting down.
TCGGCAACGAGCAATCATTACTCAAAGAATTAATATATTTACCATACTTTTATATTTATTGTGAAATTTAATGTCACTTATCACGATTGTCGTTGCATTTTCATTGAGATTGAGTAAACATAGTTTACAAGTTAAACAAACAATGACAGGTAACGGCAGATTGCTCGTATTTAAACGACTTGATAACGGCATAACAATGTTTTAATTATAATTATTTGCAATTAATTAATTTACACGCTCGTTTCATAGCGGCGACTTACGTGCCAAATAAAAACAAGTAATTATGACTACATCCTGTGGATGAGTTCGCATTAAACGTTTTTTTGCAATCTCTACACGCATTTTTTATCGTATAAACAATCTCTATACTAGGGCTTAAATTAAGCTTAAGTAATTAATTAGGCTTAAATTTATTATTAAATAGTCTCGTTTTAGTAGTGGTAAAGTAACTTTTTGACGGAACAAAACGTCATAAAGCTAATTTGGTTGGATGCCATACATTCTTATTAATGAATTCCCTACTATCGGTACCACTCTATTTTTTCTCTATGTTTATATTAATCGCATTGTAAGAAGACGGTTGCTTCGTTGCCATTCGACACTGGGCATTTTTCAGTATGCAGACCTAAAAGACATTGGTTTTGTATTGTAAAACCTACTAAATTCATCATTAGGTGGCAAGACGAGAGCATTTAAAAGCAGCTCTCATAGGAAAAATATTCCTACGAATGGATGTTTAATTGAGTTTTTAATTTTCAGTTTTGCTTTATCAATGTCCTAACTCCTCATTACTCTAACACATACTGTTTGAAGCCGCAAACTATTCAACTAGAGCGAATGGTGCGGAACCATTCAACGTGATGAATTTAAATTAATGTTGGCAATACTATTTTCGGCAACTATATAATACAAAGCAGTGTTCTCCTATCAGATGATTTGCATAATTGAATTCCGCATTGTTTTATTTCGTTAAACAATGCTGATCTCCACAAAGGCTGAACCTATGTTATATTGTTAGGGTTTTCATTGACTTACTGAAACAATCTCGGTTGTGCCATTCAGTGTTTGTTTAATTTAAAATTAGTGAATTTTTTTTTTCTTTTTTTTTTCTAAATAGATTCCGGAATCTGAAAACCAACGGAGTATTATCGGAATGGCAGATTCGACTTTTTAGATACAGATAACGGAGGCATATTTTGGATTTTATCTCCGAACGATTCAGATAATACTTTGTTATTTCTGGTGGTTCGCGACAGTTTAATGTCAGTGTCAAGTAAAAACCATTCGTTACAAAATATATCTACAATTCTACATACATGTATCACAGTTATTTTTAGTAAAACACATGGGTCCATTCATTTTGTATTTTATCTCGTTAATGTTTATACTTCCTTCATGATACGATAAAAGAGGTTAATTTATTTTGTTTAAAAGATTTATGATCTCAGATCTGTCTTTCATTGTATTCTAATGAGGATCATAAAATATAAAAAAAAAACAACTAAATGCATTATTTAACTAATAATCTGACATACCTACAGTTGTTTTAACAAAGATTGAACGGTCACTGACTAAACGAAAATACGAAAAATATTATTATAATACATCTCTTTATTTATAATCAATAAACTTCTATGTGTATCTTGTATTTAATACTAAAAACCTAAGGTAGCGCGACAAAAGGTTTTTCACAAAAATAATTGATTTCATAACTAATTTTCTCCTGCATTGTCGATCTATAAAAGCGTGGGAAACAGTTCAATGCGACATTTTCTATTAATTATGAAAGAATGTGTCATTAAACTTTATACGCTCTTATAGGGAATAGGTATATTGAACTAAACGAATTGCTTAATGAAATATTCGCAATGTAATCAACAAAGAGGCTTAAGTTTAAACAATTATAATTTTTTTTTTTTTGGTCACGAGGAAATCGCCGGATGTCCGCCCTCCACTGGGGATGGAGGGCGGGGCATGTCAGAGTCGAACTGACTAAAACCTCCTGTCGCTCAACAACCAACGTCCAAACCTCACATGAAACGGAACTCATAAAAAGGTAAAGGTGGAAAGTGAAGCGTTTAGTGCGGAGCACGTCTCTCCTATCAACCTCCCCCTAAACAAGTATAAAGCACAAAGTTTTTGAAGATACGAGTTAGTAAGAATTAAAATTACAAAGCTAAATATTTTATCTAATACTGATATTTTAGATACTCCCTAAAATACTAAGTGCTATGGGGTAATATGCATACCCTGTCTGTTTTTTTACTGGTGGTAGGACCTCTTGTGAGTCCGCACGGGTAGGTACCACCGCCCCGCCTATTTCTGCCGTGAAGCAGTAATGCGTTTCGGTTTGAAGGGTGGGGCAGCCGTTGTGACTATACTGAGACCTTAGAACTATATCTCAAGGTGTGTGGCGCATTTACGTTGTAGATGTCTATGGGCTCCAGTAACCACTTAACATCAGGTGGGCTGTGAGCTCGTCCACACAGCTAAGCAATAAAAAAAAAAAAAAAAAATACATTTTTTAACTTGTCTTCATAAAAAATATGGTTACATAAAACCCTTTTCTATAGTATCAACAGTATATGACACGATTTAATATATATCTTTTGTATCATTGGAAGCAATGGAATAAATCATTGTAAATTTAGAATTTTTTTTGGTTTTAGCGAGTTGTAAACATAATTAGAACTTTTTTTTATTGCTTAGATGGGTGGAAGAGCTCACAGCCCACGTGGTTGTTAAGTGGTCACTGGAGCCTATAGACATCTACGACGTAAATGCGCCCCCCCCCCTTGAGATATAAGTTCTAAAGTCTCAGTTTAGTTACTATTTTTACATCTCTCGTTATTTATTTTATTTGGATATTAGCATCAACAATTCGATGTTTTTAATTGAACTTCAATTAAGTTAACCCCATTCTAATAGCTCAAGAAGTTTTTTGTTCGATATTTTTTTCCAAGTTATACTTAGTCTGGTCATAAATACTGTTACAATTAAAAATAAACAAAATATTACATTTGAATTTGGAATCTGTCATTTTTATATGATTGCTCATTGAGTTTTCTCATTTTGGCGCCAATACATTGTACAATATTTTGCGATTTTAAAATGGAGTGGGTTGATAAAGAGAACCGAATCGCTGTGATTGCATTACGCAAAGTAGGTATGGAGCCAAATGCAATTTTTAAAACTCTCCATACGCTTGGTATTAGTAAAAGGTTTGTGTACCGGGCTATTAATAGGTGCAATGAGACCTCCTCTGTTTGTGACAGAAAAAGATCTGGCCGTCCACGTAGTGTTCGTACGAAAAAGGTGGTCAAAGCAGTAAGGGAAAGAATTCGAAGAAATCCTGTCCGAAAGCAAAAGATGTTATCTCGGGAGATGAAGATAGCACCTAGAACCATGTCGCGTATTTTAAAAGATGACTTAGGACTTGCAGCCTATAAGAGACGTACTGGTCATTTCTTAACTGATAATTTAAAGAGAATAGGGTGGTAAAATCGAAACAACTACTGAAGCGGTACGCAAAGGGAGGTCATAGAATTTTTTTATTTACGGATGAGAAATTTTTTACAATTGAGCAACATTATGACAAACAAAATGACCGTATTTATGCTCAAAGCTAAGGAAGCTTCCCAGTTAGTCGACAGAGTGCAACGTGGGCACTATCTGACTTCAGTGATGGTTTGGTGGGGTATTAGCTATGAAGGAGTGGCTGAGCCATACTTTTGTGAAAAAGGTATCAAAACATCGGCACAAGTGTATCAAGATACCATTCTTGAGAAGGTAGTGAAGCCCCTTAACAACATCATGTTCAATAATCAAGAATGGTCCTTCCAGCAAGACTCGGCGCACTCGGTCTACGCAGTCTTGGTTGGAAACGAACGTTTCGGACTTCATCAGACCTGAAGACTGGCCGTCGTCTAGTCCCGATCTTAATCCGCTGGATTATGATTTATGGTCAGTTTTAGAGAGTACGGCTTGCTTTGAACGCCATGATAGTTTGGAGTCCCTAAAACAATCCGTACGATTGGCAGTGAAATTTTTTCCCATGGAAAGAGTGCGTGCTTCTATTGATAACTGGCCTCAACGTTTAAAGGACTGTATTGCAGCCTGTATTTTAACTCCGCCGATGCCGGTCCCAAGCCCGGATGCAAAAGGAGGAGGGTTAGTCTGGAGATGACATAACTAACTGTAAAAAGTCAACGCCGAACATCGGGCGGCGGTTAAGTAACCCGACTCGAAGGCTTTTAGTACCTTGAGGAATTAAATCCCCTCTAAAAGACTAACGTGGAAGGACTTGGGAACCCACCACGAACTTCTCCCAAGAAAACCTCATGATGTCGACAGATATATTAATTGATGTTCTGTCATGCGACCCGACTGACCACCGGCGCCACCCGCTACCCGGGGCGAGTGGTGTGAAATTGGCTACCGAAGCTTCCCATGAAGTAACTCGTCAGGCTTCAGAAGGAAGGATTGTTACTGGCGACTCCAAGACCATCTCAATACGCAAACAACAGCGCATTGGCACGTGGAATGTGAATGGGCTTCTTCAAGCGGGAAAACTATCCATCGTCGAAAAAGAAATGGAAAATCACAACTTGTCAATTCTGGGCATCTGCGAGACACATATGAGAAACAATGGCCATTTTAAAACATCTACTGGAAATACTGTGTACTTCTCAGGTAATGAAAATTCAAGCAGAAATGGAGTTGCAACTGTGCTGCCACCCTACCTGAACCAATACGTCCTCGGATACCATCCGATATCTGATAGAATACTGACTTTGAAACTCAACACAAAACCATGCATAACAAATGTCATACAAATATATGCCCCAACAGCCCAGGCCAAGGACGAGGATATCGACGACTTCTATAATTCACTAGACGCGACACTCGGATTAATACCCAATCGAGAGATAACCTTTATTCTTGGGGACTGGAATGCAAAAGTCGGTGAAACGACAGCGGATGGACACATAAGACGCACTGTAGGAAATTTTGGCTTGGGCAAACGAAATGACCGTGGAGAACGATTTTTAGAATTTTGCGTGGAAAAAGATCTCACGATTCTCAATACCTGCTTTCAACATCATGCGAGGCGACTGTATACATGAAAATCACCAGGTGACAGATTCAGGAACCAGATTGACTACATATTGATCAACTCTCGCTGGAGGTCCACCGTATCAAATGTCAAGACCTATCCTGGGGCGGACTGTGGTTCAGACCATGTGCTCCTGGTTGCAAACTTCCGCCTGCGCCTCAAAGCGCAAAAACGTAGATCCTCGAGACGTCTTCAATTTATAGACCCGGACAAGCAAGATAGCTTCCGCAATGCTCTCGACAAACAGCTTTTAGGTACAACACCACCAGCCAGTGAGTCTGCCGAAGGGCTGTGGCAGCGACTGAAATCATCTATTGCATCGGCCGTCTCAGAAACAGTGCCTAAACAAGCAAAACAAAAAAGATCTATTTGGATTTCAAACGATACATGGGAATTGATTGAACGCAGAAAGAACTTACAAGGATCAGATAAAATTGAAAACTACAGTGCACTCAGTAAAGACATAAAACAACGCTGCCGACGTGACAAGAATTTTTTCATTGAAAATATTTGTAAAGAAATTGAGTCGCACTCCCTAAAGTTACAGTCCTCTGATTTATTTAAGAAAGTTCGTCTGCTGTCGAAGAAATTCAAAGCAAAGACCTGGGTTATCGGCGACGAGGATGGCGACCCCATCACTGACCTTCAGCTGATCACAGAAAGATGGCGTCGTTATTGTGAAAGCCTTTACAAGAAACCCACTAATGACACCACTTGTAGTCCGGATTTTGTTTGGGCTGATATAGTTCAAGAACCATCCATATTGCATTCGGAAATTAAGGCGGCCTTGACAAAACTAAAGGATAATAAAGCGCCAGGATATGATAACATCACAGCAGAGACTCTTAAAGCACTCAGCAACGCAGGAATAGATGTACTGCATAAAATCTGCAATCATATCTGGCAGAATGGTGAATGGCCGGATGATTGGAGGAGCTCCATAATACTGCCTCTACACAAAAAAGGATCCACGAAAGACTGTAACAACTATCGGACCCTTGCTCTTATCTCACATGCAAGTAAAATCCTGCTGCATATTATCAATTCCAGAATCCGACACTTTCTGGATTGGCAAATCCCTCAGGAACAGGCTGGTTTTGTCAAAGGCAGAGGTACTCGTGAGCAGATCCTAAACATCCGACAATTAATAGAAAGATGCTACGAATTCGATACACCTGTTATCCTGTGCTTCGTTGACTACAGCAAGGCGTTTGACTGCGTTGGCTGGAACTGCTTATGGCGGGTCCTTCAGGAACTCGGAGTACCCATGCACCTCATAGCTCTTCTCCAATCCCTTTACTATGGCAGTCAGGGCACTGTAAGGGTCGACAACACTACGTCAAACCCGTTTAATTTCAGAAGAGGAGTTCGCCAGGGGTTTATTCTGTCACCCATTCTATTTAATATATACGGCGAATACATCATGCGCAAGACCCTAGAAAACGGGGATGGAGGCATAACCATAGGTGGTGTCAAAGTGACGAACCTGCGCTACGCAGATGACACCACTCTGCTTGCCACAACAGAAGTAGAGATGACAGAGCTTCTGAACAGGATGGAGCAGATAGGGTTGGAGATGGGACTCGCCATCAACAGATCCAAAACTAAGATCATGGTCGTTGATCGCACAAAAAAGTTGGAGCTTAGTGGAACACTAAACCTTGAGCTTGTTGACAACTTTATTTACCTAGGCTCCAACATTAACAACACTGGATCCAGCGAACTTGAAGTACGACGGCGTATTGGAATGGCAAAGGGAGCCATGACCCAGCTCGGTAAAATCTGGAAGGACCATAACATTACCCAGAAAACAAAGACAAAACTGGTGCTCACTCTGGTCTTTTCCATTTTTATATACGGAGCGGAGACCTGGACCCTTAAAGCAGCTGATCGCAAACGCGTGGATGCTTTTGAGATGTGGTGCTGGAGAAGAATGCTCCGGATACCTTGGACAGCGAAGAGAAGCAATCAGTCTATCTTAGATCAACTGCAGATCAAGACTAGACTGTCCACACTCTGCCTTCGCCGCGCACTCGAGTACTTCGGTCATATTGCTCGGAAAACACCGGATAGCTTAGAAAGACTATTCGTGACAGGGAAGATCGAGGGAAAGAGACCGCGCGGGCGCAGTCCGACAAGGTGGTTCGACCAAATCCGCACCACACTAGAGATCCCATTCCACGACGCCCTTCATGCGGCCAATGATCGGAGGCGCTGGCGGGACATCACAAGGAGTAAAATCATGTCGAATTATAATGGTCACGACCCTCAGCAGTGAGGAAACGACGCGAGGAGGAGGATTGCAGCCAATGGAGACCACTTCGAATAAGCTTTTTATACTTTAAATTGTTTTATATTTATGTATTAAACTAACACACTGCAAAAGTAATAAATGTTATTTGCAATAGATTTTTATTTTATTTTTAATTGTAACAGTATTAATGGCCAGACTAACTATACTTTGAATGGCTCTCCTGTAATGTTGCAAAAATGTCGCTTAAACCAATAAATAGCCTTTCCCCCCTGGATTATCATTATTATTTTTATTATTATCTTTATTGCCCTTGTAGGCAGACGAGCATACGGCCCACCTGATGGTGAGTGGTTACCGTCGCCCGTGGACTTCAGCAATGCCAGGGGCAGAGCCAAGCCGCTGCCTACCGTATTTTCGACATTTCGAATACTTTACAGTGTTAATGGTCACGGTCAACGTCATTACAGATTTAATTATTCTTAAATAGGCTCATGATTCTAACGGCAATGTACTTTTAACCGCAAACACAAAGCGTGACAACTGACAACAAAACGCGAAAACTGTTTTCGTCTCAATAGGGATGCCCATTTAATTGTCTGTGCTCACAAAGTTATTTTATTGTGAATGTGAATTACCTATCGAAGCAATTTAATAAATCTGTTCTAAAAATTGTTGAGCTAAAACCTTTTAAGCCTCGCAGTAGGATTGTTCGGAACCTACAAACGATTATGCGTATTTCAGTTTATAATATCGCCGCCATTGAAGCGTGCATAGATAATACACAAAAATTAGTTATATTTTTTTTAAGAGATTTTATGACCTGGTAACTGAGACCTTTAAGTCATGTCTTATTTTAATTTATATTCATATTTGCATAAAAAATGATATTATGGAGTGAAATGAAATGAAGGTGATTAATTTGAGACACTAATCAACTGGGACGAAATTAAATGAAATGAATTGAGATGATATGGGATAAAGTATAATCTCAGTAAAATGGTGGTCATTTACTGAGACTTTTTCAGTGGACTTTTTGGAAGATCCCGAGAAGTTACGTTCAGTGGCTTTGTTTCATTTTCCCACATTTGTGCACTTTCACAGATATTAAACAGTTAATAAACCACCGCTATTACACATTTAAACCTGAAGAAACACTAAATATACAAAATAAAACAAATCACACAACTTCACTCCTCGCGTTCCCGCCAAATAGTCAAAATAGTTAGAAGCGTGGACGTGCCACAGATAAATTAAGATGCTTCTATCACTTTGGATCTGTTTTCTCCACTCCAAAATGTTAATTGCAGATGACGTTGAAATAAGTTGTAAAATTATTTATGATGAAAATTGTGTTTCCCGGTTTGAAGGTGGGGCAACCGTCGTAGGTCAATTGAGACTTCGACCTAATGTCTCAAGGTGGGTAGCAGCAATCACATTGTGATGCTTATGAGATCCAACAGCCACTTAACTATTATTTAGCTATTACCTTAGTCATTCAACTTCTATGCAATAAAACATAATAAGAAAACGCAATTTAATTTCAATGATGTTCCCGTTGTACTGTTATAAATTATGTAGAAAATGAAACACGGAACACCCCTATTTTTATCTAGATAGAATTAAATATGGCGTCACGTTTGTAGTCTTGGTTTCATTTCCAAGACAATGATTTAAGTTGCTGTTAAGACAGTTCGTGTTTCGTTTGCAAAGTATACGAGATATATTTTTACTGTTTGTTATATAAACTTCAATATTAATTATATTCACAACATATTTACTTTCATATCTGTCCGATGGTTAATCATTAAAGTAAATATTTTTTTGCTACCACTCGTTTTCCACGTAATCGTCTTTTTATTCTTAAATAACCACAATTCTCTAAAGCTAGCATACCTGTTCAGAATAAATGGAGTAACAAGACTGGAAGGTTGTCTCTAAACAATATGTATTAAAATGCTTCAAAATCAATTTCTTCATTCATTAATTTTGGCGGACAAAAATCTATTTACAAAAGGCGGGAATTCGTTTTTTCTTTTATAATTTCTTTTTTATTTAATAATGGTTTCAAAACCAGCCAGATACAAACAGTATAACAAAAAAGATTTTGTTTCAAACAAATTCACCTGCAACCGTTTATTTATTTTCTCTAACTTTTTATTATAAAACGCGATTTTTTTCCGTCAATTTATTATTTATCTAAATTTAAAAAAGGTAAAGGAAAAATAATTTAGTGCCATTTTCTCTCTGTTTATCAACCTGTTTTTGCAGCGAAGCAGTCATGCATTCTCGTTGAAGTGGTAGAAAAGCCGTATTTAAAATACGATTGATTTGACACGTCATATCTCAAGACGGCGTACACTTGATAGTAGTATCTATGAGCTCCAGTGACCTAGGACCATTTAAAATTTTGACAATAGAGGCTCCCAGGCAAGTGACCTAATGAAGAAACTGCTGACCAGCTGTGACTGCTCGTAGATCCATTAGTAATGTTAAAATCAAATTTCATATACATACCTACATTATGTCCTCTGAGTTTAGAAGCACCCATGATAATCTGTAACTTATGCGATGCAATGGATAACGATAATCGTGGGTGGCTGGTTTGTTTATTTGTCATTACGCGCCAATAAAATTACATCATACAGCATGCGGCAAGGTTCTCAAGATGTCGAAACGAAGAAAAAGTACCTGTCAGGGACATCCTGTAATGTCGAGACCAGAATGACAAGACATTTACCGCGTCTCTACTAAATGCTGAAACAGCATCCGTACTTATAAGGGACATATTTTAGAAAGACCATAATGGATCCTCTTTCATAATATTACGCAATAAAAGTGAAAGTTTTATGAAAACGTTTACGCATGTTGACCTGGTACTTAAACGGGACGATAATGAGAAACTGGATGTAATTGAATTATACAATACTACTGCATCTTCCTCAGTAAGGATCCAAATTAACGTATAAGATACCAAAATACAAAAATGAAACAAAAATAACGGTTTTTCTAAATCACAACATTCTTTTATCGAGTTATTTAAAATGTCAACAGGAATTATATTACTATTTATTTTACTATATATTTATTATACGAGGACTAAGATGCTTAGATTTGCATTTCTAGAAATGCATTGACGTCATTCCATGACTTCTAACATTACAATAATCAATGTATTGTTCTTAAATTTCATTTTATAAAACTACCGATCGATCGATATTCGATATCGTTCTTTGGCACTAGGTTTTGTGCTTAATAAATTTTCAATTCGCTACTAAATTAGGTTAATGTTGAAGCCCACAATAATAAATTTAGGAATACTATGCTGATACAAATATAATAGAAAATTAGTTAGGCGTTAACGGATTAAAAAAAAAATTAAGGTTTTTTTTTTTAATACATATTATGCACAGGGTTCACGTGGTTGTCCTATTTATTAAAGTTTTCATTTTATTAAATGCCTTTGTTTAGAAAGTATAAAACACAGAAGGTTTGAAATGTCACAAAAAATATGGTAACAGTTAAATAACTTCGAAATTTTTAATTTTTTTTATTGCCCTGGTAGGCAGACGAGCATACGGCCCCCACCTGATGGTGAGTGGTTACTGTCGCCCATAGACTTCAGCAATGCCAGGGGCAGAGCCAAGTCGCTGCCTACTACATAATACTCTCCACAAGCCTCTTTTAAAGAAGGACTTGTCATAAGATACATAGTGTAATCCTAAATACTTCATGTAACGTATTCTAAAAGCTCACTTTTCAATAAATAACGGTAAAGATTTATTCCTTCAGTATGACCGATACGTTGTGTGTATGCATTAAAATACATAATAACTTGAATTAACAGGATTTTTCAATTTTAAATTCAAAATTGCCGGTCTTAAATATATCACTAATCGCTGTCAGTTCTTTGCGAGTTTTATGCCTTAAAGTGTACTTAATTTTAAAATGGCGATGTTCCGGTTATTACACTTTGCATTTTTTTTTTTTATTTCTCACATAATCATAAGTAAAAAAGTCTTTCTTAGTCTCAAATTTACTTATTTTATTTAATATTAATTTGGAATTACGTAAGCTTTTGTAAAAAGCTTATACGATTTATTTTATGAGTTAAGAAAGTGTAGTTCCGTTAAATGCCCCGATGACAAATACGTGATCGTAATATAGTAAAATCCAGGTACACATATCATAGTCCATGAATCACCGCGTATGACGACTGACGGCCCATTCAAATTCATGTATTGTTGTTACCCATGTTTTTTACTTGACGTGTTGCTATTGAGATTTAAAATTTTGAGCCTTTAAATAAAATGTTATGTCAATGAATCGACTTTACATGTACATATTTTTTTTTTTTTTATTGATACACAAAACAAATTACAACCAAAGAAATTATAAGTTTAAATGTTTAACATAACAATCTGGATTGCAATTCAAAACAGGTACATACAGAATTTTTTTTACAACTGAACAGGTGCCTAAATACCATGTATACATACATACTCACATACGCTCACCCTCAAACACACACACACACACACAACCGTATTAGATACGAGTATACAGATTTCAGTTATTTAACGAATATTTTGTCAATAGGTATTGATTGAATTGTTTGTAGATTGAGTTGTTATTAATTTAAAATTATCAACATTTGTGTCGCGTCTTAAGATGTGAAATGTCACAAGCCCGTTGAGTCCATATAACTATTTGCTAGCAAAAATTATATTTTCTGACCGTAATAAATGAATGGAATGTATAATTTTGAAGCATTAATATAGCTTAAGTTGGCAGCTACAACCGGGATAAATGTAGAGAAGATGGGTTTTTTTAATACAAAATATAACGTAAATCAGCGAGTTGAGTCTTTTTAATTACCGTTTGATAGGTTCAGGTTTATGTTGTCATAAACAGTTGAAGGCAATAATCGTGCGAATATAAGCTTTTTAAATTTAAATAAAAATTAAATTTTAAATATTTTTTTTTATTTTTTATTACCCTTGTAGGCAGACGAGCATACGGCCCACCTAATGGTGAGTGGTTACCGTCGCCCATGGACTTCAGCAATGTCAGAGGCAGAGCCAAGCCGCTGCCTACCGCTTAATACTCTCCACAAGCCTCTTTTAAAGAAGGACATGTCATAGCGCTCGGGAAGCACCGTGGAGGGGAGCTCATTCCATAGCCGGATGGTACGTGGCAAAAAAGACATTAGGTACTATTCAGTCTCTATGATTCCCTAACATTTTCATTATCAATATTCCTTAGAAATTTCATATTAAAAAAAATTTACATTTCAATCTGCATGCATCGGACGCGCCGGTCGTGACCGAATCCTACTTAGTTGGTAATTTCCCACGACCCGAGAAAATTTCCTCGTTACCTCACACTACACCGTCGTGATATGGCTGTGACTAATCACAGTTTAATTGTTAGGAAGACGATCATCATGAGTAAAAAACAATAACTTCTTTATTCGTTTTTTCTTTAGTAAACCGACAAAAGAATTCGCGGTCGATGATTGTATGTACGTGTTACGTGAATACCAGTGAGTCTGTACTTGATTGTAACTGGAGTAACGATTAAACTAATGTTTTAACTTTATTGTTTCTTCCCATAGACACAGCCCACTGGGTTTCTCGCCGGATCTTCTCAGTGGGTCGCGTTTCCAATTCGGCAGTAGATTTTGCGCAGCACTGCTCTCGTTAGGGTCAGTGTTAGCAACACTCTGCTTTGAACCCCGCGAGCTCACCTACACGTCAAGAAGAAGCTGAAATAGCCTCTCAAGGCTATCAGCATAGGTAGGGAAAAAAATGTTTCTTCTTGACATAGCGTAGCTAGAATAGCCCCCTATCAGCGAATAGGTTGGGAATAAAAAAGTTTCTTCGCTTAATGTGTTTTTTTCTCTCTAGGAGATAACTAGACATATTAATATTGGTAAAAGTTACGCAAATCGCGAGCGTCTTTGATTTTAAGTATTCATTATTGAGCACTGCTTACATTTTCAGGACGTGATAGATGCTACTTTAAGACATCGGCCTTAATTTAAATTGCGCATGTTTTTTGTAGAAACAAAGAATAAAATACGCGTCCTACGATAATAATTAATTCCCACTAATACTTTTAATTTATTTATTATCAGCAATCAGTCCCGTCGGCATACAATAGGTAAATTAAAAAGTTTTAATCTGATAAGTTCTTATAAATATTCGTTTATCTACGTTACAATTCCTCTATTAATTTTACATAATGATCATTGAAAAGCGATAAATTTTATGATAATCGATAAGTTTAATTTTCAAATATATTTTATAACGTAGATTAATATAATTAATAAGCAATATAATACATTGAATGATTTAAATAATAATAAATATTTTAAAGGTAATAATCGTACGTAGAACAATACATTTAATCATTATTTAAAAGGAATAAACATGGAAAAACGCAATCCAATGCGAGCATTAAATTAAATGAAATAAAATTAATTATTCGTCACTCGTTTTTTGTTTTGCGGGTTTGTTTATTCGTATTTTATGTATTCGTATTCTAGGCAGTGGCTTGGCTCTGCCCCTGGCATTGCTGAAGTCCATGGGCGACGGTAACCACTCACTATCACGTGGGCCGTATGCTCGTCTGCCGACACGGGCAATAAATAAAAAAATATGTCTAAATGCAGCGTCGCGTTTTGTATCTATACGAAGACTTTTTAAGGTTAGTACGGCTGAATTCTGACGCAGTATCATTAACTCTAATACTGTACATCAACCCTACATATTTTGCGTTCGTGTGACAGTGAAGCTTGGCCAGGTTTTACTACCAGGTAGAGTAGTTGAGTTTCAGAGTTTTTGACTCTCCGTTTACTAACGAATTATGTTACTAATTTTAATAGAAGCCCTCGCGGCGATCGTCTCCGAGAACAATAGATCATAAGGACTGTTATTGAATGGTAAACAGGCAGGGGAATACGTGTATTGTCGTGTACGTTAGGATGCGGTAGGCGTGCGCTTTTCTGGATCTCATATTTCCCTTCATTGAATTGGTAATAAGTTAATTGTTTAGTTCGAGTCCTGTGTGCCTTGTGACGTAGGTATTCAGTGTTCAGAAAGCGAAGGCGATGTGTATTACAAATAATTATTTTATACTAGCGACCCGCCCTCGCTTCGCTTCGAGAACTGTAATTTATAAATTACTAGCTGACCCGGCAGACTTCGTAGTGCCTCAATCGATAAATAAAAGACCTAAACTTTTGTACAAAATAAACTTCAAACAAATAAAAGGAATCCGTCCGACGGGGGACACATCAAAGGAAAAAGAAAATTGCTATTTTTATTTGATTCCGAGCATTTTCATATTTATCTACCTTTTAAACCTTCTCTGGACTTCCACAAATAATTCAAGACCAAAATTACCCAATTCTGTCCAGCCGTTTTCGAGTTTTAGTGAGACTAACGAACAGCAATTCATTTTTATCTAAATAGATAGATAGATTACGAAAATGAGACGGCAGATTTTTTTCCCACTTGATACTTATCGTTATAATTTGCGTAATTCACACTATATCTGTATAAATTATAGCCTGTGTATTATTTTGATGTGTAAGCTATATTATGTAAAGTTTCATCAAAATCAATCCATTAGTTTTTGCGTGAAAGAGTAACAAACGTACATCCATACATTCTTACAAACTTTCGCGTTTATAATATTAGTAGGATGCAATTGACTCGGTGGTGAAATTGTTGCGCATCTGACTTTTGCACCGAGGATCCTGGATTCGATTCCCACATTGCGGAAACATTCGTGAGTTGATCAGGTTTGTTTACTCTTTGTCTGGGTGTTCATAATCTACATATGTATGTATATATATTTAAACGTTTTTTTTTTTTTTTTATGATTGATAGGTGACTGGTGGCCCGGAGGCCTTTCCAGTTTCACCAGGACATGTGGGCGAGCAAAAGCTCAGCCAGGAGGGGTGGGATTTGCTAACAACTGTCCGAGCGCCTCCTAAGGAGACCTAACAACTCAAGAGCAATTGCTTCGCGAATGAATCTACTACCGGATCGGAATCGCGACCCACTGAGAAGATCCGGCGAGAAACTCAGCGGGCTGATGCATGGGTTAGGTTGTACGTCGACCTCTTTGTCGATTTCGACGAGTACGGTTACCGGGGTTCCTAAGCCTACTCCTAGTGTTAGCGCTGAAGACGTCTAATGCAAAGGTTATTGGATCTGATGGATCCGTAAGGACGTGTCTAGGGCGTCGACGGTGACTGGCTCCTGCATGATCAGGATTCAGAGAGTAGTCAGCGGCGGCAACGATAAGGCAATTATCATGACGCATAGCCTTATCGAAGTACCGTTCCGACGCTGACTTCATGTATTTCTGGACTGATTCGAGGCCCAGGTCGTCGTGTAGGTCAACGTTCCTCACGAACCACGGAGCTCCAACGGCTAACCTGCAAAAGCGGGATTGTAGGAATTGGAGGGTGTCTATGTGTGTGCGGGCCGCGTGAGCGAACACCACACTCGCATAAGTCATGACGGGCCTTATGCAAGTTTTGTAAAGTGTCACCTTGTTCCAAAGGGACATTTTACTCCGCTTACAGATCATGGGATAGAGTCTGCCGAGAATAAATGCGGTACGATCGCGGACTGTTTTTATGTGCGGGCGGAATGTTATGGATGCATCCAGGGTGACACCCAGGTACTTTACCTTCCTGGCCCAGGGTATAGGTTGGCCGAAGAGGGTGATCGAGGGGGTGATATTTCTCCTCCTAATGTGGGAGGAAATAAGCGGTGAGTTCCCCCTTTGAAATAACACTGCTGTGCTTTTCGCTAGGTTGATGTCTATGCGCCATTTTCTGAACCACTGTCCGAGGGTTAACGCTTCGCTCTGGAGCTTACTCGCGATTAGGGACTTTTTTCTACTTGAGTAGTAAACGGTTGTGTCGTCAGCAAATAAGGCTAGCTGGGTCGGCGGCGACCGGAGAATATCATTAATAAATAAACTAAATAGAAGCGGAGAGAGAACGGAGCCTTGCGGGACTCCAGCCGTGAGTGGTCGCGGCGAGGAGCAGGTTCCCTCTACTCGATATCGAAAAGAGCGGTTAGACAGGAAGTCCCGTATGATGAGCACGAGACTGTCCGGTACGCCCATGTTGAAAATCAAACCGTTGTGCCAGACTTTGTCGAACACTTTTGCGACATCGAAGAAGAGGGCTCCCGTGTAGATCGGCTTTGGTCGGTTAAGTCCTACGAGAATGTGCTCCGTGACGCGGTGCACCTGTTGTACGCATGAGTGATTTGCACGGATCATATTTAAACGTATATAAGTATCTATGTTAGTCTCTCGTACCCATAACACATTAATTTGTGACCGGTTATTTATTTAATTATGATTATTTTTAAATTTATTTCCAAGAATCAAATGTAATGCGCTTTGAGTTTAAGCTTATTTGGCACGTGCCTCTTCTACTTGCTTCTTTATTCTTTGTACAATTATCGTTGAGTGATCAGTTGATCACTTAGAGTCGCTTTATTCAAAAATTCTTAGGTTCTGAAATGATTGCATAATAGACTGGTTGCCTTTCATTATTTGATACTTAACTGACTTTAAACTTTAAATTTATTACTAAAAATTCATGTATATTACGCATGTTGGGAACCGGAGCAGAATTTACAACAAAAAACCAGAATTTTCAACCACCTAGATACTATCTACTAGATATCGTTTGTCATGTTTCTTTTCTAAAAACATAATTTGGTTAAATAATTTGTATTAGTTTTAGGAGTTTTTCTAGTTCAACGTGAACCTAACGACGCACGCTACATTCGATATTTTTTATTTTATTGATATACTTAATTTAGTATATGACCGTAAGTAAACCTTTTCCGAAATATCAACAATGGAAGTCCTTAAAGTTCAACCCAAGCGGATCAATGACGCTTGCACGCACGCACGGAACATGAACTCATCAACCTAAAATGCTTTAATTTAAATATTATATTAAATTAATATTGTAATAAATTAAATGAATTAGTCTCGGGACTTGACGAATAGACCGGAAACGATAACCGAAACAACGTGCGGCATATCGATACCGTTTAGATATTACGTAACTACATATTACCTTAGATAATGTTCTATCTTTTGTTTTTTAATTTATTCATGTACAAAATAAATTAAAATCATTACAGTACGTTACATATTAGCTAAATCATACAAATAGTATCTAATTTTTAATCTGGATTGCATTCTAAATAATATATGCACTCAGCAAACCCGTATTAATGTACATAGCGAGCGAGCGAGCCTTCAAGTTGGCTATTGAAAACAAAGTTACAATATACAAATAAAAACAAAAAAATACATCGAATATGCATCGAATACGTGTTCACTACATACATATGTACATACAAACATTACGACGAACGTAGCGAATCAACCAAAAATGACGTGTTAACGTTAATTTAATAGAAGATTATGTCAAAAAATGAATTTAATCTTGTCTAATACAATAATAATCTAATACCGGAGACAACTTGTGAGGGCCAGCGGGATACCCTAGGACAATAACAATAACAACAACAATACATTAATGCAGTGGTAGGACCAGATACGCCTCACTCTCAAAACTTCAATCCACACCGCCGAGGATAGGCAGGAGCGGCGCGGGATAATCCAGGAGAAAGTCTTTAAAGGAGGCCACGATCCTCCGCATTGAGGATTATCGATGCAAGGAAAAATACATTGGCGGAACACCAGCCAGATGGTTTGATTTA
This sequence comes from Bombyx mandarina, assembly GCF_030267445.1. Classification (NCBI taxonomy): domain Eukaryota; kingdom Metazoa; phylum Arthropoda; class Insecta; order Lepidoptera; family Bombycidae; genus Bombyx; species Bombyx mandarina. Next base: position 7,044,031 of record NC_143231.1, on the reverse strand, counting down.
GTAAATGTCGAATGTTAGAAAGAATTGGGTACGTATCACACCGGTCACTCACATTCGCACGAATACGCAAACCCGCAAGTGTAGGACGACATTTGCAAATTATTATGCAAAGTTTTCGCTGCATTCGTGGTTTTCCAAGCTGTGTCGGTTTTTTAACAGACATCAAAGCGCGCGAATCGCGCTCCTTCGCGTAGTCTCCCACACATTCGTGTGACCAGTTGCGCCCAGGATTGCGAAGGCAACGGACGTTTCGCTATTTTTATAGATCGTGACGTCTACGTGTGTAGCGTATCTTCATCAAAAGAAATCCCATAAAAACAGCATGGCTGTCAATGATGTCTGGGAAAGAATTCAAAACTCTTTTTCTCTTTAATGTTCTATTGACGAATTAAAAAGGAGGAGAAATTCGTGAGACATTCGTAAACAAGTGTAGGAGGAACCGCAAACGGGTTCGCAAATTGAGTATGCGAACCCATTTGCACAGCTTCTAAGTTTGCGAATGAATGTCTGACGGCCCTGTACATTGTACGAATGTTTGCGCGCATGTGAGTGGCCGGCATTAATAAAATTTAGGTATCTCTGGTTCGAATCATGAAAAATGAGTTCGATTAAATTTAATTTTTCACAACAAAGTTGAGCAACAATCACAAAGTATAATTATACATTTCATAATAAACAGCTGCAATTAATTCACATAAATTACATTTAAATGCCAAATGCTTGTTTTACCTATTTTTCTTGAAATTTTAATTACAAATTGTCTTCGGTTTTTTTTCTGCTGGTTAGAAGACTATGGGTATATATTTTTTTTATTCTAAATTCAAAGTCAGAAAAGGTAGTGTTATAATACTATGATTTAATAAGCTATCAAATCTGATAGTACATACCAGTATTGCCATACCAGTGTATTAACATAATATTATTATTATCATTTAGTATTTCATCGTAATAATAATTCTACCGGCGACAAATCAACTTCCAAAATTCTTCATACAGGTAAAATAATCTAGATTTTTAGCTTTTAACATTACAAAATTTTCAATTAATTATTAATATTTTTGACTAACGCAATATAAATAGTTCAACACAAATTTTCACGTCATTGGTATCAAAGATATTTTTTGCATAACCCATTTGCGCCTAACGTGAAGTCAAGCGAATTATTTAACTATCATCAAAAAAACTACTTGAATGTGTAACTAGCTATTATTATTCCTAGACAGAAATAGGAAGCGTATAAATAGAAGACAATCTAAATGCCGATTCTGAGTTGCATGTGAATGTAAACACAACGACGAATATCTATTTTTTTTTTTTAACATTCGCATAATCATTAAAACTAATGCTTAGTATTAACAGCAGGGACTGATTTATTTACAAATCGAAAATAACTATATAAATACTAATCATTCGAGTTTCCGGCAAATCATTGTTATTTTATGAAAAACACTTTCGAAGCTCTAAAAAAACAATCCAAATTTTGGTCTCGAATGAAAAATAATAAAATGATCTTCAAAAAGTGACCGTGAACATTAATGTGGAGGTGAACCAGTTGCATGTACAATGCGAAGTACCGATTAAAGTATTTAATTTACTCAAAAGTTTCGGCAACTTAATACACGTGTCTAATAAGTTTGATAGTTAAGGATTATATAAAACAGCAGTACAATTTCTGTCAGTCTAGCTCCATTGATCATAATATTAAATTTACTCAAAAAGTATCGGCGACTTAATTCACGTGTTTAATAAGTTTGATAATTAAGGATTATATAAAGCAGAAGTACAATGTCGGTTTAGCTACACTGATCAAATTAAATGTAAAGTTCACTCACCTTGCAAATTTTCAATGTTCTCTTGGACTTCAGGCATAACGTGCATGAAAGTCGTTGAGAGCAGCACACCGCCTCCGAAGGAGAGCAGAGTCATCACCACCCGGTTCGTAGACTTGAACGTCCCCGCGTCTTCTACGGAGAGCCATCGAAACTTTCTCGCGATGATCTGAGGTATTAGACCACATATCATGGAGGCACAGAAGAGCACCACCATGGAAATGCCTTTGGCCAATACAATACCATCTGTATCGTCATCGTGGTCATGGCTGTGTCTGTAAGCCATTTTGTTTGTTTGTCTGTTGGCCCGGTGTGGTAGGAGTGCGAGTGGGCTTCGTAAAGGACGCGTACTCTTTTATACCAGAGAACGATATCAGAAAGTGCGCGTGCGCTGTGACGGAGCGACGCGCCGGTACTATGCGGCAGCCGGCCGGGGACACAGTGCGCTCCACTCCTGCGCAGGCACGACCGCCTGCGAAGCCTTAAACACCACATAGCCCACATTTCACGTGCAATTCAATTATTTAGCCGTGACCATAAAATATTTAACAATTCGTAAACATAGCATTCGAGTTCAAATAGATTCATTATCTACGCTCTCGCCGACGGAGCCACTAAAAATTCTAAGCCTTTTTTGCGTTGAAAATCGTATGCAGCGCGTAATCGCATTAGTCTGTAAACGTTTAAGAAGTTCACAAACAAGTCTTCTCCTTAATCACCTTGGAGGATAAGAAACAATCACAATGCCATATCATAACAGAATTATTCTGAACAACGAAGACATTAAGACGCTTGTCAAGTTATTGTAAAGCTATAACTTAAGTGTGAAAATTATATTATTATTCTATGACATTAACGAAACAAAAAGTCGTATCATTGCCATGACCGCACTTTTAACGTAGATAATGTAAACAACTTATCATTGTAGATTTATTATGGAAATATGTTAGAATATGCGGCGTTCTCATGAACGAATAAGGAAGACGAGTTCACGTACTGTGCCCATGCTATAATCGAATTCAGACATGTGATCGAAAGAAGCTATGAGTGCTTAACGATAAAAAAATAAGTAGGTCAGTTTTTCCACCAGTACGAGTGCAGGTCTTGTGAAATCTCTAATGTAAATCGAATGGATATCGATCGAATCTATCGAATAATAATAATCGAATAATCGAATCTATACTATAAATTAAAATCAATGCATTTGATGGCACAATACCTACTTATCTATGTGATGTAAGCAACAGTTATTTGTTTTTTTTTATCGATAAAACTTTGATAGACAATAAATGTCATCCTTCCATTTTTTCTGTGACTAATAGGGTAAATATAGCCTAGTCATATTCTAGTCACTTGAGACTTGAAGTCTCAATTGCATTAGCGTAAATACAGATTAGAAAATGTATGTAGTGTATAATATTTTTAAGGGATTTTATGACCTGGTAACAAAGACCAGTAACCAAGACAAGTCATATTTTAATTTTAATGAAAACTTTTTTATATGAAAAATGATATTATGAAATGGAAAGGAATGAAGTTGATTTATATGAAACATGGCATGAAATGAAATAAAATGAAATGAGATGAGATGATATGGGATGAAATATAATCTCAGTAAAATGGTCATTTAGGTACTGAGACTTTTTCAGTGGACTTTTAGGAGGATCCCGAGAAGTTACGTTCAGCGGCTTTGTTTCATTTTCTCACATTTGTGCACTTTTACAGATACTAAACAGTTAATGAACCACCGTTATTACACATTTAAACCTGAAGAAACATTAAATAGACAAAATAAAACAAATCACACAACTTTACTCCTCGCGTTCTCGCCAAAAAGTTCCTAGTGTACAACACGTGCATCATCTGATATAGATTACATTATTAAGATTTTTGTTGTTGTTAGTAAACACATTCAGTGGTAACAACATATGAATAAATACAGCCAGACTCCGAACGTCAAACATTCTTATCTATTAAATACTGACTTCAATCAGAATCCTGAGGTACAATAATTTGGATCGCTAACCACAACACCAAATAAGACGATGTAGCTGCACTTCCAGCCTAATATCTACACTAAGCAAAGACATTTTGCAATTAGGGGAAACATTATATACGCCTTCCGCTCTAACACTAGGAGTAGAGACCCCGGTAACCGTACTCGTCGAACTCGGCAAAAAGTTTCTCGCCGGATCTTCTCAGCGGGACGCGATTTCGATCCGGTAGTACATTAATTCGCGAAGCAGCTACTCTTGAGTTGTTAAGTCTCCTTTGGAGGCGCTCGGGTAGCTGCTAGCAAATCCTGCCCCTCTGGCTGAGCCCTTGCTCGCCCACCTGTCCTTGTGAAACTGGAAAGGCATCAGGGCCACCATTAAACACTCAATCATAAATAAAAACTTCACCTTAAACCGAATGTTTATTGGCTACAACAGCGACGATCGGTAATACAGTTAATCTCATTTAAAACAGGATTTAAATTTAATAGTGGCAGGACAAAAAAACTATTTTCACTATGAGGAAAATCAGTGGGCGCAAATGTAATATGCGGTTTCTCGCTTATTTTGGGATTTTGGTGTATGTAACACGGTATCGTAAAGTATAACCTAGTCTTTCTCAGTAAAACAGCTTTGTAACGGTTAAATAACGTTTAAATTTGAACTGGTAGTCCCTTACGTAATTACTTTGAAAGATTCCAAGCCTGTCGTCCGTGAACACCTGGTAGGTATTTATTTAGGAAAACTGGTATCTGTTTGCAGGATTTAAGCTCCGGCATAAACTTCATCTTAACTAAATATTTATGGCTCTCATGGCTACTTTATGGCTCCTATCTCGCTTATCGAAGCTGCGAAAACAATAAAAATAATTACAGCAATTATCTGTCATTCCAAAAAAAAAACCTGTCGAATCCAGCTAGACTCAGACCAAAGTCTGGACGTTGTAAATTTAACTATCGGTTCAAACTTGCCATTTGCATCTGAATAAAACGTGCAGCCAGGATTGGAACCATTCAAGTGTGTTGTCATATGAGTAAACCGTCATACTTGACACACTTCGATTTATGTTACTTTATTTTGTGTGAAACCTACGCAACGAGTGACGTGGCAGCTTTATTGCACAACCTACGTTAAGGAATATAAAATAAATTATGTTACAATAAAAAGTAAATTATATTTTCATATTCAAGTAAAATTGCACCAAAGGACTCAAATATGTCTGGATAATATAATTAAGTTCTGTGCAAAATACATAATATACAATAATAAATACGCTTGTCTGTCATGCATTAAAAACTTCAGACTCTAAAGATGTATTTGGTTTTTGAGCTTTGAACTAGTGATGTTATTATATTTGATTAAATTCATAAATACCTAATATTATCTGCGGCTTTCACGAATCATAGATATAATTAAAACGACTTTTACGACTTGGACTGTAAAAGTTGTTTTGATCTCAAATACCCGTTCTTTTTATCTTCTTATGTGCTTTCACTCCTTCTTTCTTGATAATAAAAAAAGCTGTATGTCCTTTATGTTTTGAAACTTTGCATTATACTACGTGGCAAAAAAAGTATTTTCCAAGCTTTTTTAAAACCACTATTACCATAGTAGATACCACGTCCCGTAGTCGTTGCGCCAAAGTCACTTATCTCAACGTTTTGTCTGATGATAAGTCTTAAGCCGTTCTCGGTTGCAAATTATTTGTTACTATCAGAAACTTAAAAAGGTATTTACGGTAAGGTAAAGGTATTTTCAAAGCAATTCAAAATGCAGTGCGCTTGCGTAATAATCCATTTTTCTTTATAATCCAATTCGTTATTTATAACTACCTATCTCATAATAATAGTGAATTAGAACACATGTCTCGAAGTGGGTGGTGGAATTTCCTTGTTGATGTCGTGGACTCCGGTCCACTTTACAACAGGTAAACGTGAGCTCTCCACCCATTTATGAAATATAAAAAATACCAAACGTGTCGGATATAAATTTTGCTATATATATAAAAATATCATATCTACATATATATATCAATCGTTAATTTCTAATTGCTTATGTGTTAGATATCATCTGCATCACCATCTTATATAGTTTATTGACATTAACCAGTCTACTAATACGGTATTTACTGGTGGTAGGACCTCCTGTGAGTCCGCGCGGGTAGGTACCACCACCCTGCCTATTTCTGCCGTGAAGCAGTAATGCGTTTCGGTTTGAAGGGGGGGCCAGCCGTTGTAACTTATATCTCAAGGTGGGTGGCGCATTTACGTTGTAGATGTCTATGGGCTCCAGTAACCACTTAACACCAGGTGGGCTGTAAGCTCATCCACCCATCAAAGCAATAAAAAAAAAGAAAAAAGAAAAAACGAGAATTTCGCAAAATTTCAGAATTTCAGATATTTACAGACACTCTGCGCTCAAAGAAAAACATGGCGGCCGTTTCTTTAACCTTTATTGTGTTTAGAAAGGCATGAACGATTATATCAGAATTTAGAATAAAGTATTGATACTTTCATTATTTGCACCATTAATATTTATGCAATGCTTGCAAATGTGAAACGAGTCGTACACTGTAACTCGAATACACATGTACAATTACCTACCATGACTTTGAATAATGTGATTACTTGCAAAAGCTATATTTAATGGCCACTATTTTGGCCTCTTACTTCCTGTTGAATCTGATCATTTTGTGTCACATCACTACTAGATTCTACTATGTTTGAAGTTCAACCAAATCATGTGCTGGCGCAACTTATGACGGATCCACTAGCAGAATATTTAAGTACCATTATTGCTTTAATTGTTTTCAAGCTAAATTAGTAAATATAGAATTAAGCATAATAGGTCGCGAACGATCAATTATTAAGATTGTTAGGTACATAATTATGACTCTTTCGAATATAATATCTATATATTAATACGTGAAGCAAAAACTTTGCATCCCTTTTTACGAAAATTGCGCGGACGGAGGAGTATGAAATTTTCCACACTTATAGAGAATATAGAGAAGAAGTACACAATGCTAATATTTTTTGTAAATAAAGCATAAAAGATACATTAAATCAATAAAGAAAACATTACACACACTACATACCATGTATTTGACGCACACACGCATGCATACTATTTATTATCAAACTTTAGTTCTTGACGTCTGTTGTCAAATTGAGAATAGATTAAATATTGTTTGTCTTTATTTTTTATAATGTAATCTTGACGAAATTTGTGATTATAGAAGTATAAAATACAATCATAATAGTGTACAAACTTACAATTCCAATTAATTATAGTCGAATTTCGACTACTGTGGGACCTGTAGTTATAATAAACTAGCGACCCGCCCTCGCTTCGCTTCGGAAACATTAAAACACACATGACACCAAAAACAAAAATTAAAAAAAAAATTAAAAAAGTAGCCTATGTTCATCAGGGACAATGTCGGCTTCTAATGGCAAAAGATATTTCAAATCGGTCCAGTAGTTTAGGAGCCTATTCGGAACAAACAAACAAACAAATCTTTCCTCTTTATAATATTAAGTATAGATACGAAAAGGTTGATTGTACGATTTTGATAAAACTTTCGATTCAATGAGCAATTATGTAATAAAATTAGAATATGGCACAGTTAAAATTGATTTTATAATAATCACAATGAACTTGGTCAACAAATCACAACTCCATTTGCGTCCATTGTTTTTAATCGATTTCTTACAGATTTATCAACGGTCGAAATGTTACATTAGACTAAATGTAATACGGAAAATAGAAATTTGGATTATGCTCAAGGCTTTAAACCCAAGGTCCCGTACGATTATTTAATAATGAATAGAATTTATTTTAGAAAGCCAGCGAAGCTCGCGATTCTAGCTAGTGTGTGTATTTGAATCCACTTAAATAAAATTTAAGACTTGTATTTTAAAACAAAATATATAGATAAATAATAAAATACACCACGAACACTATTTTGAAAATGAAAAAAACATCTGTAATGGCTTAGATAGAAATTTTATGATGAAAAAATTAATGATTAATTTAAATAAATAAAACTGACCCTATATTTTATTTAAGTTTCATTAGATACTAATATACCCATCTACTTAAAAGTTAATAATATTATAGTCTATCGCAATTGATCAAAAACACAACGTGTTTTAATTTCTCATTTGGTCCGTCTGTCTCGGACTGTGTTTAATTTTCCCGACTGTCTTTTTACTGTCAAAAAATTTCTTTTGTGGTAAAGAGACAGAATATCCCTTCGACACTAAAATCAGTGAAAGGAGAATGTCGATATTACTAACAAGCTTGCAGCTCTACTATTTGCAAGTGACAGTTAGTAAGATTAACAACACAAGGTCGAAGTCCGAGAAGTGCCAATATCTAACCACCTTTCGAATCAGAATTGTTTTACTGAAGTCTGCAATAAATATAATTTGGAAGACAAGGCTATATTACCCTCTCGGAAGTTGGACGATTGGAACCAAACTATGGACTACCAATTACCGGTTGCTTCCACTTAACTACACACAGAGGTACGGTTCGGACTAGTTCTTTAATGTTGAGTGGTCATCACGTTGAGTGGTAGGCCCACTGCTGGACATTTGCTCCCCGTAGGTTCACTACTATTAGCGGTACTGCGTTTTTTTATATTTTTTTTGCTTAGATGTTTGGACGAGCTCACGGCTCACCTGGTGTTGAGTGGCTACCGGAGCCCATAGACAACTATAACGTAAATGCCGTTACCCACCTTGAGACATGAGTTGTAAGATCTCACTTGCAATAGTACAAGGGCTGCCCCGTTCTTCAAACCGAAACGCGTTACTGCTTAACGACAGAAAAAGGCAGGGTGTTGGTACCTACCCATGCGGACTCACAAGACGTCCTACCATCAGTAATTACGCAAATTATAATTTTGCGGGTTTGATTTTTTTACACGATGTTAATCCTTCACCGTGGAAGTCAATCGTGAACATTTGTTAAGTACGTATTTCAGTAGAAAAATTGGTACCCGCCTGCAGGATTCGAACACCGGTGCATCGCTCGATACAAATGCACCGGACGGCTTATCCCTTAGGTCACGACGACTTCGACTGCGTTGCCAGAATCCAGCAGATTCCTGCGACCTTTAAAAGTGTGTCCACCTTGAGGAGAACCTATCCATACTGAGCCTTCTCAGCACCACGACAGCCGTGGGTTCTACAAGCAATGTGTCCGTCCTCTTCCACGAGTTTCCGAGTAGACGTGCATAGAACTACTCGACCTCATTCAAAAGCTAAGATTTCTATGAAGCTATCCCGCCATCGTCCGTCTTTGCTTTTATGAATAACCCTGACCTATAGGTAAAGTTCTTGCGAACACTATGGAACCTTTATTTTGCTCTATAGCCTCCTTATTACTTTGGGTAGTAAAACAGTGTAAGTCAGATATACTCGTAGATGTAGTAATATGTATGTAGTACTATTTTCCACTAGTTGAAAAAATTAAGTCACATAGACACGGAATATTAACATCAAAGGTACAAATTTCCATATTCTGCCTATGCCTTTTCATCGTCATGTCCCAAAATAGTTTGTGGCGCTCGCACTGTGGTATTTTTCCGTTCTAACACCAGGTTGTGTGTTTGACTTTTGCCAGTCCTTCAATAATAATAAAATCGCTCTCCGCTATAGTCAACGATGGACACAGGCAATGCCAGGGCAATACCGAACCGCTATATCATTTAAAGGAAACAACATTAGCGAAAATACAATAAAAAATATCACTAACTTAAAAAGAAAAATCTGAAAAAAAAAAAAAGGTTTATATCAATCCATTCAAATAAACGAAATTAAAACGTTTATCTGTCTTGTAACGATTTTGAGGTAAATGCTTTTTTCAATCTCAATTTCCTTACCCTACACATATATGCTGATACTTTGTACTTAGCGAAAATAGATAAAAACTTTTTTTTAGCTGAGAGTTAGAAATATTAAGGTTCCAATAGGCAAAAAACTCAGAATGCAAAAACAGTGGGTACATACGACTCAATATTATAGTCAAGCTATCAAGCCGTGGAACAAAAATACACTCGGCATTTCCGTCACGATAACAGGTTTCGAACATTGATTTTCCGTAATCGTTATAAATAATGTAACGGCGTTACAAATATTTCGTTAAACATTTAGAATAACGAATAAACGAGGAAACGAAATAACATTTTAATGACGTTGTCGGCCTTGTGGCAGACCGATTGTTTCAACCGGTAAAGATAAATGTCGAGGGAACAAATATTTTATACGATTAATTTGCTTTAATAATACATCATGATAGGAACCAGGAATAATGCTATGATATATATATTTGAGGCCGTCAACGCAAAAGTGACCTAAGCTTACCATAGTTAGTGTGGAGGCAATTAGGTTTGAATTTTCATGAATTTGAATTGGAGTAGGCAAAAGAAAAACAATACGGTCAAAAATAATGTTTACAAATCTATCTGTTATCTATGGGTGAAACTATGGATAGGCCGGTTTTGCATCAAAATTTATTATATTTCAAATAAATTCCTATATACCTACGTCATATAAGCTTGAATATAAAAAATTTAGGGTTAGGTCACTTTTGCGCTGATGGCCTCATTTGTAGACCGCTTCTGCTCTAAAGCCCGATTGGGCAATCAATTTTGGGATAGCCCCTTCCCTCGATGATAAGAAGACGTATTATTGAACAGATTTTTACCGTCTCCAAAAAAACTAACTATCGTGAGCTTTATTTTACTTTAGAGTTTAAGAAAAACTAAAATATTCTGTTGACGACCAGCTACGGAGTTACGACATCTCGCTGGAAAGACACGCGTGACACGACTAGGCCACGAACTGAGTTGAGGCTAAAAACGTATAAGCTAGTTGAGTACATTTTACAGTATTTTCTTCAATTTTTTAGAGTCGTAGACATAATTAAAACTACTTTTCAACTGCTCATTCTCGCGTTTTTTACTATCATTATAATAATATTCTGACATTTCGAATACAGTAGATTGGGGGAAGTCGGGACGCTTTCCAATACCAGCACAAATTTTTAGCGGTTTTTCTTAGGGTAATACCAATAAAATTGAGATTAAAATGGTTCCGGGGGGTTAAATTTTCATATACGATTCATTATTATACATAGTTCATTGAAAAATATACACAAAAACTTAAAAAACTAGCTTGACCTGATCCACCTTGGTTTTTGGGGTTAATCGTGTCACGTATGGGGACAACAGAGTTTTTCGATAGGGCACTGTTTAGTTGTTAGGTAGGTTACCTTTAGGTAATAAACTTTTCAATATCTTTAATCAGTTACAAAACTCTGATGACCAAATTAAACTATTTAATATTCTTAAATACTAAATAAAAGTCCTTTTCAATTCAACAAATTTAAATCTCACAAAAGCATTGTGACAACGCAGATTTGTCCGTATTCCCCCCAATCTACGGTATTTCACACTTTTCATGGTCGTTGACGAATAAGGTGTAGTACGTATTGGTCGACATGAATGAATGAATAATGTTCGAACTACCGTCAGATATTCTATAAAAAAAATCTAGACTGTTACGTTTCATTTCATACAGAACAAACTAACGAGATCTGGCAGTTTGTTTGACTTGGGTATTATCTTTTTTTTTTTTTATTGCTTATATGGTTGGACGAGCTCACAGCACACCTGGTGTTAAGTGGTTACTGGAGCCCATAGACATCTACAACGTAAATGCGCCACCCATCTCGAGATATAAGTTCTAAGATCTCAGTATAGTTACAACGGCTACCCCACCCTTCGAACCGAAACGCATTACTGCTTCACGGCGGAAATAGGCGGGGTGGTGGTACCTACCCGTGCGGACTCCCAAGAGGTCCTACCACCAGTGGATCACGATCAGAAGATCCAAGGTGTCAGAGAAGTCACGAAAACTGTAAAGTATTCGAAAGGTCCGAAATACATATAACGACAATGAAAAGCCAAATAATAAAAAATCGTAAATTTAGTTTTAACTAGAGGTCCCGCAGTAGTCGAAATTCGACTATAATTAATTGGAATTGTAAATTTGTACACTATTATGATTGTATTTTATACTTCTATAATCACAAATTTCGCCAAGACTACACTATAAAAAATATTAACAAATACAAACAATATTTAATCTTAATTTGACAACAGACGTAAACAACAAAAGTTTGACAATAAATAGTATGCATGCGTGTGTGCGTCAAATACATGGTATGTAGTGTGTGTAATGTTTTCTTTATTTATTTAATGTATCTTTTATGCCTTATTTTAAAAAAATATTAGCATTGTGCACTTCTTCTCTATATTCTCTATAAGTGTGGAAAATTTCCTACTCCTCCGTCCGCTGAATTTTCGTAAAAAGGGATACAAAGTTTTTGCTTCACGTATTAATATATAGATTATACATAAAGTACAATTTTCGGTTACGCGCTTTGTACACAAATAGTTTAAGTTATTATTATGGTATTTCCTTCAAACTTTAGCCTTGGACGTTTATCTCAACATCGGAACCCATCGAACATAGTCAGACACGCACTTAAGCATTTTACAAGATATAGAATTCAATTGTGAATTTATGTTATGTGAACAATCTTATCATAGTATGATCTAAAATGTTGTGAATGATCTAAAATTTGACGAGTAACGATAAAGTACGATAAATAAATTCACTTTGAATTCTTAAGCTTCGCGTGGGCAATCAGAGTGTTTCTATATGTCATCTGTGGTAATTGTAAAAACATTGCCATAATTGAAAAAATCTCATTTTTCAAAAAGGGCCAATGATTGAGTTTTTAGTTCGACTTCTCGAGCTCCAATTACGATGAAGTCTTTGAAAAAGTACCTCGTTGCCTAAATTCACACCTTAAATTTTTCTAAAATATTTTTTTATACCGCCATACCATTAATCTAAACTTTAATTATAGATACTAGAGGTCCCGCAGTAGTCGAGATTCGACTATAATTAATTGGAATTGTAAGTTTTTACACTATTATGGTTGTATTTTATACTTCTTTAATAACATATTTCGCCAAGACTATATACTATAAAAAATATAAACAAAGACAAACAATATTTAATCTATTCTCAATTTGACAACAGACGTCAAGAACAAAAGTTTGACAATAATTAGCATTGTGCACTTCTTCTCTATATTCTTTATAAGTGTGGAAAATTTCATACTCCTCCGTCCACGCAATTTTCGTAAAAAGGGATACAAAGTTTTTGCTTCACGTATTAATATATAGATGTATAATATATTTTTTGAGAATCGAATAATTATATCACTCATCGTTTCATACAGTTCAGTCTTCACTAAAGTCTTATTTCGTAACTGTCAAAACATTTTAATTCCGTTATTTATAGACCCTTCAAACTCGTTTCGGGATAATTAAGGCAAGGCACCGTCGGAACCAGTCCAAAATGATTCGTAACCGATTGCAATATTCCAGATTTAAAATCGACATTTGTTTATAACAATTTAAAATCTCGACACTATAATAATTTGTGAGTATTGCTACTGAATATGTAATTAAGAAGAGTAAGCTGTAGTTTGGATGTAAGCAGACGATTATATTAGTCGTCGTCGTTAGATAATAGTCGTCTTGGCCTAAAGGGTGCTAAACGTCGGGTGCATTTGTATCTAGCGATGCAACGGTGTTCAAATCCTGCAGGCAATTACCAATTTTTCGAATGAAATATTATACATACTTAACAAATGTTCACGATTGACTTCCTCGGTGAAGGAATAACATCGTGTAGTAAAAATCAAACCGGCAAAACTATAATTTGCATAATTACTGGTGGTAGGACGTCTTATGAGTCCGCACGGGTAAGTATCACCACCCTGCCTATTTCTACCGGGAAGCAGTAATGCGTTTCGGTTTAAGGGTGGGGCAGCCGTTGTAACTATACGTGAGATCTTAGAACTTATATCACAAAGTGGGTGGCGCATTTACGTTGTAGATGTCTATGGGCTTCGAATTTGAAAACAGATCCTAATAGCCTCTTTATTGGTCATTATAATATTTATCAAGATTTAGGTTCAGATAATCCACAAATTTTTGATTGCACGCTTTCAAAGATTTCTCTTCAAAACTAAAATTGCACAATTACGTCTTTAACTGCATATAATAAGTGTTGATTACACGAACAGACAAAAAAATTTTGAGTGCATTCACCCCGTGTGTACGTGCACATTACTGAAATGATTTTATCGATTCAAAGTAATATCGATAACAGAACTAATTAACTTGGCTTTAAGGCATAATTAAAAACCATTGATAGGGTAGGTACATTGTGTACTTAATTACTTTAATGACGTATATAATTTATGATTAAATAAAATAATCCTTTCCCGAAGATTCCTGAACAGGCTGCGACAAAGTTATTACTCAAGTAATTATTACAAAGCCTTAATCGCTTAGATTAGATATATCCTTAAGAGAGTGTTGCCATAACTTCCTTGTAATCGAATATCAACTGATTCCTTGTTTCTCTTTCAAAAATACGGCAATAAATCAAGACTATCATACTATGGAGTTTTAAGTGATCCCACGATCGTGGAAATTCCTTAGCTTCTCTGTTTTTCCCCACTTTACTAAGTACTCATTTGTAGTTTATACTGGGTGTACTACAATTTTTTTTCTAAAATGAATATAGTTTGTATGTAATGCTACAAGATAGTTTAAAGAGTCATGTTTGAAAACTAACTTTTAGTAGACGTGCTCTGTGGCTTCACTCGCGTTTAGTTTTGTAATTCAGAAAGAATGTCGTTGCCTTTCCCGGGGTGAAGAGTTGCTCGTGTCACTATCTAATACATAAACTACCCATTGACTTACGGATCATCGGTACGTAAAAAGGCGAGCTGGCGAACACACTGCCATATTTTTAATATAATTTACAGCTTACTCAAGCCACGTCGTCGTAAAAAATATCTTAACTCTTATCCCAAGTTATAAGGTATCTTTATCCCAAATCTGATTCAATAACAAGAATAGAAAATTTCACATTAATAATATAATACCAGTCTAAATATAAATGAATGATCATGATAGAAATAATAATGAAATGTTTTCTAAATAGGTAGCTTCAGGGGATGATGAAAAATCAGGACTACGGGGATTCCCAGGAGTGCAGCAGAATGGCGAGCAAGGAAAGATGACGAGACATCGTTTTAGTCGCGCGGACCACAAGTCTTATTTTCAAAATAATCAACTGGATGTAGTTAATTCTTGAGAACTTAACTCTTAAAAACTTTTACTAACAGAAATACGTTTTAAAGATATTATTTTCATAAATGCGAAAGTGACTCCCTCTTTAGAATGAGCTCCCCAAAAGTTTCTTCAAACGAGGCTCGTGGAGAGTACGTAACGGTAGGCAGCGCCTTTGCTATACCCCTGGCATTGCTGGCATTTATTTATTTAGTTGCACCAACAAAGTGATCATCAATACAAAACATTAAAAAGGACAATAAAAAAAGTAATAATAAAACGCACTTAGTCTCATTTTTCAAATAGTAAGGAAATTAAATTTTAACCTTTCTCGTGTTGGTTTTGCATTCTGAAACATGCCACGAAAATTCCTCTCAGTGAAAATTAAAAAAAAAAAATGATGTTACATACATTACGTTTAAAAATTAGACCAGTATGTTATCAAAAAAGTCGCTAGCTCGTGTTATTTAAGATTTAAGAGCATAAATAACTTTCCCGTTGTGACTGGACGTGACTTGAAATTAACTGTTTATCATTCACAAACGTGCTAGAATTTACGATTTATAGAATAGCTCCAGCGCTGGACGCATTGGGATTTCCCTGTATGACGACTTCGCCTCATTTACGTATTAACGTTTGATTTTATCTTACATTTTTATTATCGTTGATAAATAAAAGTGCTTATGGCCTAGATGCTTTTACAATGCGGCTACTAGTCCCATAGAAATCAACGGGTATGCCGTCGTCCACCATGAGACATGAGATTGTAGTAGTCTCCTTAATTGCATAACTTGTATTAACATTATAACTGAACTGAACCTATTCTAGTAGTGCCCTCCTGAATGTACCACAGGATCGAAATCGCGACTCGCCGAGAAGATATGGAGAGAAATTCAGTGGGTTAAAATTATATTTTCCAAACGTTTAGGGTATTCCCCGTTGACCTTACGAAACCTTACGTGGAAAACGAGAGGCAGCATTCGAAATTCGAATTAGGTAATTTGTTTTTAAGTAGTAGTTGGAATTTATTTTGCATTAACAAACTCAGCATTTCTGTCAGATCAAAGCTTATTCTGTGCGACATATATTTTCCTTGAAGCAATGTTGAAGCTTCTTTGTTTAATTTATTTGCTTCTTTGTTTTGAAAAAAAGAAACATCTTAAAGGCAAGTGTTTATAATGGCATTGACTTTAACCTGCTTCTTAAACAACTTGCACGACTCTAAGTGACGATTGACTCTATTACATGGAGTTAATAAGTACCTACTAACTCTATGATTTATTATATGCGAGTTGTTATTTGTCAATTTGTCACCATTACTAGAGCCAGAAAGGTTTTTAACATACGGACAAACAGCAGTGTAATTTAGGAGAGTCTACGTTTTCTCCTATGTGGTATACCATAATAAACAATAAAATATAGTATTACATTTTCATATAATTCTTATTTCCCTGACATTTTATTGAAACTTCTAACGCGCCATCTGTTGTAGGCTGAGTGATGCTAAAAATCTTCGCGAACACAAAAAAATACATAGATTTGTATCAACAGACGAACGACCTTACGAATATCTATTTTAGCACTAACTATTTCAAGAAATCATCGTTTCCAATTGAATCGGCTTTATTATCATTTAATTTTCAAATATATCTACTAACTACCTACATCGCTAGTTACTTTTAGTATTTCGGTACAGACGATAACGACTTCGTCTTCGTCACGTTTAAATATTCAGTTTTATTGCCGGATTACGAAATGTTAGATTGTCTAAGCATGGTTTATAAAATAAATTATTACTGTCATATACATCAATATAAATTTTATATCGAATAGCCATAATAATGGCGACGATTAATTGAAAAAAAATTAACCGACTGTTGTTATACGAGCTGTTTATTTTGACAACTTTCGTTATTATTAGTCAATAGTGAAATCTAGCCGCGCTTTTCTGTTACTGCTGCGAATGAAATACACCTATTTGTTGAAATACAACTGCTACTTACTACCTAATTTTAAATCACAAATGTAGAAAGAAGTTTTTATATTAAACGGGTAACATACGCAAGCGACGCAAGATTAAATAAAGAAATTATCGGTCTTAGCAGTGACGTACTTTAAGATTCAACGGCCAGGATCTTTTTTTTTTTGTTTTAGGAGGAAATCGCCGGACTTCCGCCCTCCACTGGGGATGGAGGGCGGGGCATGTCGGAGTCGAACTGACTAAAACCTCCTGTCGCTCAAACAACCCACGTCCGAAGCTCTCATAAGTCAGAACTCAAGGGAAAGGGGGGAAAGTAAAGTGTTTAGTGCGGAGCACATCTCTCCCATCCCATCACCCTCCCCCTTACAGCCAGGACCTAAAAGGTTTTCCGTTCTGTAAAAAAAATTAAACTTTTGAATATAAAATAAAATCCTGCACTGTTTTGTTGTGGGCTGAGAATAATGGTAATGAACGGAAATATGTAGAAAAAGGCAAAATTCTATCAATCTTGCAACCAAATGAGTATCGTTAATTAGGTTGTTTTTTTATTGTAACTTCAGTCTCGTGAAGTCGATATGGTGTGGTCAATTCCGCGCCTCACTGCCTACGGCCCCTGGCTGTGGCACTTTTGGTCCTAGGGTTCCCCTATTGGTTTTAAAGCGTATTTTGAGCCAAGGTAGATAACACCATCCTGCCTCTTTCTATCTCGAACAGGAGTTCCGGCTTTAAAACAGCTTCTGCGAGCATCTTCGAACTCATGTCGCAAAGTAGATGGCAACATTCACGGTATGATGTCGATGGGCTACGGATAACCGGTTATAGCCAGATGAGCCATAGTCGCTCAACCTCGCTACGCTACACTATTAACATAGCGCTCGGGACTGGGAAAACCGTGAAGTAAGAGCCAAAGAATAATGAGCTTTTTGGAAGATGAAAGTCGGACGATAGGCGATAAAAATAAGCCACGGTGTAACAAAACCATTCCCAAAACCTTATACCTAGTAGACTTGTTACTCCTTTTTCATTCCCTCATTACTGAGAATCGTCGCTGTTTTGATGTAGTGTGTAGACTCTTCTGTCACTACCTGTTCGAATGCTGTGCTAAGAAGTATGTATCTCTCGATATTCTGGTACCCGGTTCAACTATCGATCGTGTACTCATAAAGTTTAATAATATATGACAGTAAGTTAAATTTAAAACTAATCTACCAAACTACGTTCAAATGGTTGTTGTCTAGAGTTTCAATTTCGTGAAGCAAAATAATACTCCAGTATAATTTTCAATCCCATTCATTGCTTAGTTTACTTCGGCAGACCGTCGTGGACTGTATGAAAAATGTTAAGTAGGATGATTTCACTCTACGTGATTCACTTTCAATATGCATAATAGTAATGCAGCGTAAATCCCATTTAATTTGTTTGTTTGACATAAGTTAATATTTGATTTGTTAAGATTATTGATATAATTATTGACATATGTTAAACGAACTAATTCTATGTACGGCCAGACTATATTATTATTAAGTTTATTTCTATCTATCTACTACAATAATTTCAAAATAATTACAAATAAATGAAATAAAACAAAATTTATATTAAATAGAAGGACAATAAACAGCAAAAAAATTATCAAAAAATCATTTACATATCACCTTACAATGTCTTCGAAAACATTCAAGTACATAAGACTGTTTTTGTATATTATTAGATTGATATCGCTACTATAAGTGTAGATTAAGCTTATCAATATGACGGGCTTTATAGATTAACGCATAGCGATAACGGCGTCGCTAGCTAACGACCGCTTCGTGTAGCGGCCGTTACCTTCGCACCGACTTACGTAACGCCGATAATGCTTCCTTATCGATAGATTCCGCGACTGTCTCGGTGTTGATATGTGTTCAATCACGTGGCGTTGCTCGCATTCATTACGATTTCATGCCAAGGTCGAAATTAATTTACACATGCTTTCATTATGTTCATTCAGCCAATTATTCGACCTCATTTTTTATTGTTAAAATGTGTGGACCAGATCACCGCCCACCTGATATTCACCCAACATCAACAACGGAAATACCGGACTTATTGGCGGGAACGCGAGTAGTGAAGTTGTGTGATTTGTTTTATTTTGTCTATTTAGTGTTGCTTCAGGTTTAAAAGTGTAATAACGGTGGTTTATTAACTGTTTAGCATCTGTGAAAGTGCACAAATGTGTAAAAATGAAACAAAGCCGCTGAACGTAGCTTCTCGGGATCCTCCAAAAAGTCCACTGAAAAAGTCTCAGTAAATGACCACTATTTTACTGAGAGAGAGAGAGAGAGAGAGAGAGATCTCTCTCTCTCTCTCTCTCTCTCTCTATTTTACTGAGATTATATTTCATCCCATATCATATCATCTCATCTCATTTTATGTTATTTCATTTCATGCCATGTTTCATACAAATCAACTTGATTTCATTTCATAATATCATTTTTCATAATATAAAAAAGTTTACATTAAAATTAAAACAACACTAGACCTAAATGTCTTAGTTACCAGGTAATACCAGGTAAAACCCTTTAAAAAAGTTATTATACACTACATAGATTTTCCTTACATCTGTATATACGCTAATGTAATTAAGACTTCTAGTCTCAAGTGGCTAGAATATGACTATATATAATAGGTTATATTTACCCTTATGATACATAAATTGTAAATAATTAAAACGGCGAGTTATAAAAATCTTATTACTTGACGATGGCTAATGCACAAACCGTGCCGGATGCAAAAAATAGAGAAGAAGAAAAAGAACGTAAATGCCACCACCATAGACCTATATAGTAGGGACACGACATATTGTTCTATACGTACAATTGCTTATATAAATAGCACCCATTTTGAAGGCACATACATAAACATATATCTATCTCGTTCTTACTCAGCACTTTAACTCGCAGGAAAACAATATAACAGTATTTCAGTGCGTACATAAAATGAAACATGAATATACGTAAATGTCTCCGTCTCCGTCTAATGAGGCCGAAAATCCGCCATGTTTAGCGCGCCAAATGTCATTGTCACGTCAGTTCGGCCGTCTGTTTTGTACATTATTTATTGACTTTGATATCGATTTAATATGATTGCTTATATAAAATTTCTTATTTTATCATGCTTAAAACATACAAAAATAATAATTAAAACATATTTTATAGGATCTCAAGAAAGTCGTCGGAACTATTTAAATAAAATAGTTTTATAACACTATTGTCAACTCGTTAAATATTTAATAATTAAGTTATTTTAGAGAGGAAGTCACAAGGAATGACGTTTGTAATTTTATTAACGAATAAATGTTCTGTAGGTGTTTTTTTTTATCACGCGGTCCCTTGATAAGTTTAAAATTTGAATCACTCTCAAGTGAAAGTGATTCAAATGGTGCGGCGCACCTTCCTTGGGGTGGGCTGCGGTAGTGTGTTACGGACTTTAGAGTCAGCAAAACAATTAAAATAGATTGTAATAGTCTAAGAAAAACACGTACTCAAAATACGATAACATTCAGCATGCTAGAAATGGGCAGATGGCACTGTACTACGCCATATCTATAAGTTTTGCGACAAACAACAACTTTATAAAATCAGTGTAGCAACTTTTAAAAATCATCATATCATTTACTTGGCAAATTCGAAGGACGAACTTGCCTTAGATTTCACCCATCTAAATCATATCATATTTGCACATAACAATATACCTACTTACTTCCCATTAAAGTATAAATTCTACAAATAAAGAATACTCAACAATATTTAAAATAAAATGAGCCAAGAACGTTTATCGATAAAACCTGATAACATTGAAATCTTTTGTACAGCACTAAAACCGCCATGTTTTGTGGCCAGATGACGTCACAGTGGCACGAATTTTTGGTTGACGTTTCATTTCCATAAGTTTCCTACTTCAGTGGCCACCACCCACCTTGAGACATGAGTTCTACAGTACAATGGCTGCCCTGACCTTCAAACCGAAACGCATTACTGCTTCACGGCAGAAATGGGCACGGTGGGTGGTGACATGTTCCTGAGCGGACTCACAAAACACCGTAACAGCAGTAATGTCGTCGGTTGTGCGCTGTGTTGCATCGCGTGCTGTGACCGCGCGGGCTAATATTGGCATTCTTTTGTCCACAGTGCATTGCGTGCTTACTTTCAAGGGCAGAGAGTCTATTATTCTAATACGATTGAGACCACGGCTTCGTGTTACGAGATGGGTGATTGATGTACGTTTTAATGTGCTATGAATTGACCTATCGACAAATAAGGCGGCGCGAATACGTCAAATGTATAGTTCGAATATTACGATATAAGTTAAGTTTTATGTAAACCTATGGATTTCAGTTGTTTTTGATTTGATTTTGCGCGTTTTCATAGGATTGTATTCAAAGGAGACTGAAACGATTACATACATTTTTGGGCCCGAATGTAACGTGATGAAACTAATATGAATTAATAGATTCAGATTTATCAGTACCTTGCTGAAAATTATAAAAGTTTTCTCAATCTGAGAGCCGAGTTAATAAAGATTTAGTAAAAGTTAGGTTATGTTACAATCTCTTTAAAAGAGCTGAATAATAACTTATTTAAGCTTAAGTAAATGTTTATTATATCCATTGGATAATCTTTTAAATGTCATATTATGAATGAATATCAATGATATATATCAGGTATGGAATATGGAATTGCTATCCCACAATTCACACAGCGATCCATAATTTCAACAGTATCCAATGCAACAATTTCAAGTCAAACGTGTGAGCGATCTTCGGTGTCCAGTGTAGAAGCAATTGTCGTACAAGGCTGGCAGAGTTGGAATCCGTAATAATAAAGCAGTGATCGTTGAAAATATAAAAACAGCCCGATAGATACACACTCAAAATGCGTCGAAGATACAAAACGAGTAGAGCAGAAAAAACCAACAAGCGCCAAAAAATAATTGTATAATCTATGAACAAACGTCATGTCAGCTTACTGTCAAAGCTGTCATCAAAAATACAATCGATTTTAATCGATTTGAAATCGATAATCATATTACTTTGCTAAGTAATAATAGACTTTTCTTCATTTATGTATATAATCGCAATTAAATCCGGCGCATACCGCACTTGTATACAACAAATATAAATCGCTCATTTAATTACTTTGCATTAATTACCTAGTGCAATGTTTTTCTTTTTATAATCCTGTAATCGATTAATTAAATCGATCACACCGTTATACCGACAAATACTAACTTTCTCATTTTTCTCCGGTCCCAGAAAGAGGATTGAGGTGATTTTTTATATTCTTATATAAAAAAATATGACAAATTTTTTAGACTACATTCCAAGTTATTACATTTTTGGCCCACGACTTTCCGTCTCCTTTGGCAATAGCTTAGTTTTTTTTCCATTGCGTACATAAATCATCGAGATAGCGGCTAACTTGGTGCTAAGTTGCTACCGGAGCCCATAGATATCACAATGCCTTGAGACTTGAGGTCTGTCTTAAATGTTGTTTTTTTATCACCTTTACAGGCAGATGAGCATACGGCCCACCTGATGGTAAGCGGTTACTGTCGCTCATGGACGTCAGCAATGCCAAGGGCAGATCCAAGCCGCTGCCTACCATTTACCATAGTAATAGTAAGTACCTACCTACCATAGTAATTACGAATGTTATAATTGTTGCTGGTTTGATTTTTAATACACATTGTTATTCGGTCATTGTGGAAGTCATTTTGGTGAGAAATGGTGGTAGGATCTTGTTACTGATGGCAGAGCGTCTTGTCTACTGGTGGTAGGTTGTCTCATGAGCCCGCACGGTGAGGTATCACCATCCTGCCTTTTTCTGCCACGAAGTAGTGGTGCGTTCCAGTTTGAAGAGTGGGATTACCGGTTTTTTTTTGTCCCGACCTTTTTTTTTATTGCTTAGATGGGTGGACGAACTCACAGCCCACCTGGTGTTAAGTGGTTACTGAAGCCCATAGACATCCACAACGTAAATGCGCCACCCACCTTGAGATATAAGTTCTAAGGTCTTAAGTATAGTTGCAACGGCTGTCTCACCCTTCAAACCGAAACGCATTACTGCTTCACGGTAGAAATAGGCAAGGTGGTGGTACCTACCCGCGCGGACTCACAAGAGGTCCTACCACCAGTAGACCTATCTTCCAGTAGCCCCTCGGCTATTCTGGCTTCATCTTAACTATTGAGCTCACTGTGCTCGGCTTGAAAGAATTTTCCTAACACTGACGGTAGCAAAAGCAGTGCTTTGCTGAATTTACCACCGGATTGGAATCGTGACCCACTGTGACAGGATGATTAGTAGCTTATACAAATTCGTAACAATGCTCGCAAAATTACTATAAACTGCACCAGAATTTAAATTCCTAATCTTTGAAAACTTATGAGAAACGAATGCTTTTGAAGTCGTCGTGGCCTAACGGATAAGACGTCCGGTGCATTCGTGTTGAGCGATGCACCGGTGTTCGAATCTCAGGCGGGTACCAATTTTTCTAATGAAATTCGTACTCTACAAACGTTCACGATTGATTTCCACGGTGAAGGAATAACATCGTGTAATAAAAATGAAACCCGCAAAATTATAATTTGCGTAATTACTGGTGGTAGGACCTCTGTAAATATACTGAGACCTTAGAACTTATATCTCATGGTGGGTGGCGCATTTACGTTGTAGATGTCTATGGGCTCCAGTAACCACTTAACACCAGGTGGGCTGTGAGCTCGTCCACCCATCTAAGCAATAAATAAATAAAAATGCTTGGTAACTTCAGTAGTTTGGTAATGACAAATTGTTAATAACTAAATTGTTTTTTTCGTTTATAAATTTATTTCAATAAATATAAACAAGTTATATGGTAGGTATACGGACGTACGTAAAATGCCTGCTTCCTTTTTGAGCAGTAAGAACTTTGAAGGTTGCGGTAAAAACGATCTAAAACCAGTGTAATAAAGCCTGTCTGTAGTAGTAAGCCGGTTTGAGATAATGGAAAAATTAAAAGTATTGATGGAACTTAACCAGTGAATCAGTCAATGAAGAAGATAACCTAAAGTTTCCAACTAGAAAAACTCTAGGCACTTAAATGTTGAAGGTATCTGAAATCTTTTCGACATCAAATTAAACAAGAATATTAGGTCTTCTTATTTTGCAATGAATCATTTTAACCATATATTATTTAATCGAATTGAATTGAATTGAATTGGCAGGTAAACGAGCAAGCCTCTCACCTATTAATGAGTTACCATTGCTCGCGGATGGCAACAACCCCTGTGGAACTAGCCAAGTCGCTACCCACTGCTATAATATATAAAACCGCTCAAGAAACTTTGGAGGAAGGGAATGTCATTCCAAAGACGAACAGTGGCAAATATGATCTCTAAAAACGCATTGTAGATAAACACGTAATTCCTAGGTACTAGACATGAATTCTGCATCGGCAGAGGTGCGTTAAGATAAAAAAATAATTTCAATTAATCAGACCACTCTTTAGTTACAATTCAATTTAAAAAAGGTATAGGTTAAATCGATACGGCTTCCAATCAATAAATGCGTATTAAAATCGATCCTTCAGCTTGCGAGCTACGATGCCACGAACACACCTCCTTCTTTCTTCTCGTGTCGTTCTCCTCCTTATTCCACAAAACACAAACGCTTCAAATAAATAATGCCTCGTTGATAGAGACTTAAGGCGCTTGGGGTTTTACAACCCACAGACACAGTCCACTGAGTTTCTCGCCGGATCTTCTCAGTGGGTCGTGTTTCTGCGAAGCACTGCTCTTGCTAGGGCCAGTTTTAGCAACACCTCCGGTTTGAGTCCCGAGGGCTCACCTAAACGCTAGGGTAACGCTGATATAGCCTCTCAATGCTATCAGCATAGATAGGGAAAAAAGTTTTTTTTTACATCGATTGCATAAATTTGAGTAATTATTCTGTGTAGTATAAAGATCATAAAAGCCCTCAAATATTGATATAATAATTGATATAAAAGCCTTGAAAAATAATAACAATTTGATATCGATCTACATTCAACAATCAAGTTTTTAATGGTGGTATCACATTAGGTATTACTGATTTGAGTATTTGCGCGCAGGAACAATGTAGGTGTTCTTTACTTACCTAATCTTTTCAATTATGATCATTATTTCGTTTTATGTTATGATATACAATCACCACTAATTTGTTTGCATTAATGATGTTTTTGTAAGAAAATGTAAGGGATAAACTTTGGCAAGCACCGTAGAATTTAATTTAGGTACAAGGTACGTATAAAACCTGAATTAAAGGCTATGTTTATTCTTGGAAACAGATGGAAAATGCACGTATACTGATGAGCCATTATTATAGTATAAATGAAATTCTTATCATGGTTTTAACGAAATATTATAAATTTGTTTACTTCTGATAAACGTGGCACCAATAAAATATTTACCCATTTTTAATAATCTGTGAAAACATAATAATGTGAAGTATCGGTGTACTCTATCAGACGTTTATGATGTGATGTTCAAATCCAACCTACTGAGTGATCCAGTGATAGGTTCAGCGAAGCACTGCTCTTGCATTAAGTTAATACGCGACCGACCCGAATTTTTACTCGGTCGACTCTACCCCCATGATCTGCAAGCAAAGTAAATTGTCCCTTCGTAACTACTCTATAAAACTTGAAACGTCCCGTCATAACCATGCAAGGGTAGTGTTCGCTCACATATCCCACATGCACATAGCTCTCTCCAGGTCATCCGATCCCGTTTCTACAAGATAACTGTCGGAGCATCGTGGTACGTGAGGAATTTCGATCTTCACGACGATCTAAATTTAAAACCGATAAATCTTAAAGTAACGATCTTAAAGTAACGTCAGAACGCTACTACGACAAAGCGGTGAGACACGATAACAGTCTTATTGTGGCCGCTGCTAATTACTTGGACCCAGACGGCGGAGCAACATAAAGCCGCCGTCGCCCAAAACATGGCTTGGCGGATCCCCCGGTTCCACTCTGTGTGCTTTTAGGCCCCATAAGCACCGGATACCATCCTCGTGATTTCCTCGATTACGACGAAGAGTTCGACGACCGAACTAACCCATAGAACGAACCCATACAGCCCACTGAATTTCTCGCCGGATTTTCTCAGTGATTAGCGATTTCGATCCGGTGATAGCTTCTGCGAAACAATGCTTTTGCTAGGGCTTGTGTTAGAAAATTCTCTCAGGTTAATTGTAAAGCCAGAATAGCCCCACGAGACTATTGGCAGTTAGGCAAAATAAATAAGTTATTAAAAATAGGATATTTAAATAACCTTAGCATGCAAAACCCCAAACCGGCATCAATTTTCTAGGAAATAACGTATACCTGGCCAGTCTTCGAGAACTACTTCCATCAGAAAGGAATGACATTGTGCAATAAAAACTAAACGTGCCAAATTTATATAGCGTTATCATTGGTGGTAAGTCACGCGTAATTAGGTATTTAGCACCCATTTGCCTATTACTGCCGCGAAACAGTCATACGTTACAGTTTTTCGGAAAGGGTAGCAGTAGTGCCATAGATTATACACTTAATATACTAGAGAGTAGTGCATTACATTTCAAACTCATATCTCAAACAGAGTGGCGGCATTCACGTTGTGACTGATGCTTTTGATTTTTCGTAACCAGCTAACATCCGGGCGTTAGCTCGACTGTCAGTGCTTTATTGCTACTAGACGCTAGATGTCATACAATTTTTATTTTCATATCGGAAGGAAATATCGGAAAAATACTTTTATTTTTGTTGTATTCATTTATTTTTCTAATATCTACTCTTTACAATTAATCGAGTGTAAGGTGGTATTTTTTCTAAAGAGTAATTCACGAAAATTGAGAAATATTATTGCGGAACTTCCGAAAGACAAAAGCTATGACCTTTACTTTTTTCGTAATACACTTGAATTACTGAATCGTTAGCGGCATCTAGCGTTAGTAGTAGTAAACGATTCATTTATCATTTTAGTGTAATCTATGGAACCAACTTCCAACTTTTTAATGAAATCTGCAAAGACAAAATTAATGTTAAGTACCTACTACGGAAATATAGATGGCATTGGTGTTGCTGTGTTTATTTTACATTATTTTCCTTTAGCATTTTCCTCTAACTCTTATACCAAAACAAAGCTATTTTATCTGTCAAGTACAAATCAAAAGCTTAAAGCATTCATTTAAATATTAAATATAAAACAATTAATGTATGATACGCGCATGCTTGTTTGCATAGAAAGTTAATGCGCATAGTCAGGGCATTGCGCATTTCGTGGCTAACCTCATCGACCAGCGACGAGCCACAGAACTGTCAGTTCAGCCTTTTCTTACCGACCTACGTTGTGCTTATTTTGGTTCCTAGTGTGTGGCGTGTGCTAGTGTCTTCTGGCGTTAAATTTTCCTAGGTGCTTATAAAAACAACAAGGTAAGTTTATTGAAAGTTTTTTTCTGCCGGCTTTGATAATTTGTGCATCCAAATTAAAGTAAAAGTAAGTTAAAACTGACTGATGACGTTATTATAATCAGCAGAACATTTTTCGAGTAATTACTGTAAATTACATGTTAAAGCATATTGTTTTTTGTTGGCAAGTTCATTAATCTTAACAGTTTTGTTGGTGATGTCATGAGCGGAAATCTGACGCACTATACGAATTCTTAATTTCTTTGTTATCAGCTGTTAAATAAGTTATGTGGACACAAACAGTTTGTGTTGGATAATGATACTTATTAAATTAATACATGCCAATATTTATTCTATGGATAAATGTCATATATTTGTAATTTGAAAATAGAAAAGCCAGCTTCTCTAACACAAGAACTATATTGTACTCAAAATTAAAGAAATAGTGCAATGAAACAGTTTTTTTAGTAATATTCAAATAATAAATTCACGATAAGGAAATTTTATTACCATTGATTATTTTCTGATAAATCAACATATTGAAGGGAGCTCAGACATGTTTTAATGGAATTCCCCAATTTGTTAGAATCCGACTCACCTATTTATTTTTAAAGTCTAGTTTAAAATTCTTTAACATCATAAAATGGAACAAAGGACTATTGTTACATATTTAAATTTAAGTGTTACGAAATAAATTCTTGTGCATTAGCTTTCTTTTTTTGTTAAATAAATTGAATAAAATAAAAATAAAAATTGTACCAGTTTTATTTATTCTACAGTTCACTAAGGCTGCAGAGTATTAAAATATCAGACTACCAAATAGTAAGAAAAGCTTGAGATTTAAACAAAGGTGTCATTTAGTGTTACGACTATAAATTTATCATCAGGCTGCGGCAGTCCACTGCTAGACATAGGCCTTCCCCAAAGCTCGCTACTGAACCCAATCTTCGGTTCTAGGCATCCAGCCATTGCCACGATTATAATTGCAACTTTCTTTTTACTAAACATAA
Source organism: Bombyx mandarina (assembly GCF_030267445.1). Classification (NCBI taxonomy): domain Eukaryota; kingdom Metazoa; phylum Arthropoda; class Insecta; order Lepidoptera; family Bombycidae; genus Bombyx; species Bombyx mandarina. Next base: position 7,015,532 of record NC_143231.1, on the reverse strand, counting down.
TAATAATTATGTAAGTTTAAGACTATTATTTTTCAATAAAACCAAACTAAATATATTATAAATCTTTAATACTTATAAATTTTGTCAGTAAAATGATATACAAACTATGAAAAAATACAACAGTAATGACTTAAGGAATTTGAAATGTTTTCGATAATGACAAATTTTGATAATGATTTCCTTAATTCTTACCACATTTTTCATCAAATATTTTCCTACTATGTATCTACATTAAACTACATGTTTTAATATTTTATGAATATATCAGATATTACGGTGTGTACAGTAAGTATTAGATATAAAATATTGCTTTAAAATAAATATCATGGATTCCACAAGACCTATATTCTATTTGTTTATTTATGCATAGCAACCAAACCATGCACATCACTAGCACTAATATAATTAAATAATGATGAATGATATAATTAGCTTTTCGCATTCTGGTTCAAAGTGTGGAACAACCAGAACGTTATAAATTAAGACTTTTTTAATTGCTTATATGGGTGGTTCTCTTAAAAAGTTTAACGTTTTATTCCAAAATAACGTCCTTATTTCTTATACTGTCAAAGCGGGGTAGCGAAGGGCGTCAACAGTGCTCCGCCATTGCATTCTATTTTAGGTTACATATCTTAATATAGTTCTTCCCACAGGACGAACCAATTCCAACATCAGTCACTCTGAAACAATAGGTAATGAAAACTTGAAATAATATCATCAATTTGTAATCCTCGAAAATTTTATTTACCGCCGAATTTATTTAATGCGGTCCTCTGTATTAAAACTTACGTAGTGTATGTAAATCAGCTCGGGAAGTCCCTGTTATTACTGATGACTAAGAAATTAAAGCCTTGACTGTGATACACAAAAATGTGTCATCGAATGTTCGTCTTAAATACACTTTTTGATATGCTTTTGATGTCTGATCTGGAGCTTACCATAAGTGGTGGGCCTTCGAAGCCGTGACCATAGATATAACTTGAATACCGTTACCCACTTCGCGAACTGAGGTTGTATTCTATTCTATTGCGTCACGACTAGCCCACGACTTTCAAATCTGAAAACATATTATCACATACCCTTTCCTCTGACCTAAACATTCTTGAAACGTGAAGCTTCAGTATCATTAAATAAATATAAATATTTTACTAACAATCGCGCCACGATAACTGGTCCCGTACTATGTTCGTAAAGAACTTGTGTTACAGGTACCACATAACAGAAGTAAATGCAAGATTTTTATTATACACATACATTTAATATACATCCACAACCCTGGAAAATACATTTTATGTTTATCATACAAATATCTTCCTTTGGCGGGATTCGAACCCGCGACCCCCTTGTGTAGTGACCATGTCACTTACCACTGCACCAGACGGTTGTTTAACTCAATAAAAGCCATAAATTTAATACTTATCACGAATGCTTACTTAATACTCTTAACTTGAATTACTAAGATCAGATATTAAATTTTATAAGGACCCGGATACCACATATTGTGTATTGTGTAATCCAAAATAAATGTTAACATAAAACCGTGTTAAGCTAGAAGGTTGCTTGCTCCCAAATATCGGCGCCGGAAATACAAGCTAAACACGATAAACCTCCTCTTCCTTTGCGGAACAAATCGTTCATCAACAAGGCTTAGGGTGAAAGCAAATTAAGCCTCCTTAACCGTACTTATAAATCCACTTGTTCGTCTAATAATATAGAAGAAGAAAACTTAAGTATTGTGATTACTTCTCATACAATAATTTGTTTTTCATTAACAGGGTAAATAATTTTATATAATACTAGCCGTACTTGCCCGCTTTTCTGAGCATTTAAAATTAACATTATTATTTATTGTCATTATTATTAGGGAGTCCAACACTCATTTAAATATTAGCCTATCCATTAAGTACATGTATTTTCTACATGGATACCAAGTTTCAAGTCAATCGGATGCATGGTTCAGTAGTTATAACGGAACATCCGTAAAAACCACTGTAGATTTATATATTTTATATAATATTCCTTTTGAACTGATTCACGCAATTTTTTTCGTATTAAAAAATTAAGTAATGTTATTGATATTGAAGATACGTGAAAAGCGATTTAAAAATGTCGTAAATTTAAAAAAAGTACTAAATCAACAAATTAGAGTTAAAACGTATATTTTTACTTTAAATTATAGATGTAATGTAAAGTAATCTGAGAATACAGTTTAATAAGGCACGACAATAAACAGGTTGAAAGTTGCGATGAGAGTAATAAAGACAGTGCGGGGGTTGAAAGTGAGACGCGGGGTTGCGCGCGTCTATTGATTTTCCTCCGAGCGCGAACGTGCTATGTAGTACAGTTTTCATATTATACTAAGATTATAGACATTTGACCGCACATCGTTTCCGGACCGAAGTAATAAAATAAATTTTAATAAATTTGAAATAAAAATAGTGTAAGAAAAATATGATTTTATTGTAAAAAAAGCGTGGGGTGCATGTTATTAGTAGTTATAAATATTTTATGAACAGATACGAGTGAAGGGTTAGTTTGATAATATCCTGAAAAGCACCGCACGCTTTCTTATAATAAAATCATTTTTTTGTTACACTATTTTTAATTTCAATTTATTAAAATTTATTTTCTATTTTTTTAGTTAGATTTGCTATAAAAGCGTATTTTTTTTAGTTTTTTGTGGAATTTCGATTTTTCCATATTTTTTTTTAAATATTGAATTGTCACCGGTCCTTAATAAGTATGCCAAATTTCGAGTTAATCCGACGTTTTGAAGAGGGTCAAAATCATGTTCAAAGATTCCGTTACATACATACGTCTGAAGCTAATAAAAGCGTATTAAATTATATGGCCACTATCGAATTGTTGAAGCGCAAACATTCGCAATAATCATTTTTGCATACATTGTCTTTGATCATTAAACATATTTACTGAAGAAAACTAAGTAAATATATTATTGATGACTTCAATAGATTGTTGGTGCGATGTTTGAGGGAGGTGGCGCGGTTAACGACCGTGGAGACAGATCAGACAGATGGATGAGCTCAAATGACGGAGCTATCGCTCTTGGAGCTTTTCTCATAAATCATTTTGAAAGCATTCTATTAATAGCTTGCATGTCGCTGTATGGAGAATAAGACTTTTATCTTTATTCAAAGGTTGTTTTATGTCAACATCCAAAGTAAAAGAAGGCTGACTTTTATTAGTTTCTTTTGGCTAAGGGTTAAAAAATGGAAACAAAAAAAAACTACCGTGCGTATCGTGAAATTGTAGCGATGAATTCCTCCCGATCCATTAACGGTGCTTTTCGGCACCACAAGCACCAGTCACCGTCCTCGTCGAACCCGTCGGTTGCGACGAAGGGCTCGACGAGCGAATTAACCCACAGACACAGCCCACTGAGTTTCTCGCCGAATCTCCTCAGTGGGTCGCGTTTCCGATCCGGTGGTAGATTCTGCGAAGCACTGCTCTTGCTAGGGTCAGTGTTAGCAACCCTCCGGTTTGAGCCCCGTGAGCTCACCTACACACGTTAGGGTCAAGCTGAAATAGCCTCTCAAAGCTATCAGCATAGGTAGGAAAAAAAAGCGATGAATCAAGTATTTGTATTATGAGACTATTTAGGTTACGGAATAATAAAAATGATATTCGTTGAACAGCAGATGCATCCATAAAATTCTTGTGATAGCGTAAGCGTTTGGTTTTAGTGGTTGTACGTGCTTCGAGAGCGAGCTAGCTGTGTTATTTCGAACTATGTAGAAATAGTTCGTAAACTAAGTCATTACGATTTGAATTATGTATTTCGGTTTTCGCGAGTCTTAGACGTGATTAAACGAATTTTTTTATTGCCTTTGTAAGCAGACGAGCATACATACGGTCCAAGTGGTTACTGTGACACCAACAATTTCAGGGGCACAGCCAAGTCGTTACCTACCATTGAGTACTCTTCGCTAGCCCCCTTTGAAGAAGGACATGTCTCATACTTAACTCTGCTTTTATTTCCGACGTTTTGAATACATAACAGTTTTCGTGGTCACGGACTTATTTAGACTAGACTTAAGGCCTTGTTCGTCGATACTTTGATGTTGTGCTAAGTAACGCCAAATTTATAAAATAATATTTATTGACATTTACGTTTCTCTGCAAACATAAAGGATTAACAATAATTTAATCCAAAATGGACTTATTTTACTGCAATAAGAAAACAAAAAAAAACGAGAACAGTGCATATTTTAGAGCCAAAAATAATCTATTCCAAACAGCCGTTAGGTGTAGACGAATTATGAAAATGAGGTTTACTTCCAATAATTGGAAACTTTTCAACTTTATATCTACACTTACTATACATAATTGAATTAAATTTACAATTCTTCAATAAGACAGATTTCTCATACATAAATATAACAAGTACACAATAATACATTTAAACCAGCATTCAGCGCCAATTATTCCCCCCTGCTATCCTGATAGCTTTACGGATCATGTGGGGGCTTTGACCCTGAATTAACAGTCAGCAGTGCGGACTCCATGAGGGGCATTCAACTTCTCATGCTTAATATGTTTTATGGGATATCAATTTGTGCTGTGGGATGCCCTCTCAATGGACGGCAGCTCAACTTATAATGCTTACAAGGGGATGACACGCTCGTAGGACTTCGCCGAAAGTAAAAACAAAAGACTTCTTGCCACAGTAGAAATGGCACTATCAGTCCGTCTCATCTTAAGGTTAGCTTTTGAAGTGGCGCCCAACATTTTTTTTATTGCCCAATAGGCACACGAGCATACGGCCCACCTGATGATATGTGGTTATCGTCGCTCATGGACGTCCGCAATGCCAGGGACAGAGCCAAGCCGCTGCCTACCACTTAATACTCTCTACATATTTGAAGCTTTGCTTTTTCACGGTCGATATATGGTCCTTGTAAAAATAAACTACCACTATATTTGCAGTTGCGGTCAAAGCCAGATTTGAGGTGGTCCAATCAACAGAATAGCACCCTTTTAAGAATTTTCTCATATTTTTGCTTCGCAAATTGTTGTATAGTCTAAATTTTGTATTTAAATGTCATCTGATTTCATTCAGAGAGGACCAAAAACCCTGTTCATATCGATTCATTAAAAATCGGATCTGCATTTAAAATTCTCGTAGTTTCTTTTCTTTAATAAAATATCTGCGATCTCTGAGGTTTGTAATAATATACAATTTACTTACATCTGGCTATACGTGACATGTTTCCGAATTGGCATGTCATTTATCTGGAATGCCATAAATGGGTCAGATGAAGTGGTAACTATTTGGGAATTCTGCCAGTATATGAGTCTGACATTGCCAAAACTCTACTCATACTTAATGCCGCCAAGTTTCAACAATGACCTTTGCATAAATGAAAAGAACTTATTTCATGATTAAATAACTTTTATTTATAAAATTAAATCGGGTATCTTGTAAAAAAACGGTTTTGGTATAATTTTTAAGGTTTTTTTTGGAATTCAAAATTAGTTTATGGTGTAATTAAGTTGGTTTTTACTCCTATGGTACAGTCCAAAATAGTATTTAATTTTATTTTATCTTAATTGTTAAGCAATAGCAAACCAATAGGAACGAGGAACGTTGAAATTACCCCAAAAGTAATTGAATCCAAGTTTTGACTATTAGAAATTTGTTCCGAAAACTTCATCCCAACAAAACAAAATGAATAGGTATCGTAACAAATGTAGTTATACTTCATTTTACTGCATCTACCGACTGTACTCTAGTCTCAGACCTATTATTTAATATAGTTATTTCTATAAAAATGTTTCTTATTTTAAATTCCCTAATAGGATTTGAGTAATGCATCTGATAACATTGTACAAGGTGACACCCTCGCTTTGTTCGTGCTGGTTCAAGGTCGTACCACCCTGTGGGGTGGCGTTGCGTATTTACGAAATACGTCGGGTTCATAAAATCGAGCTAATATAAATAAATTATTTCATTTACATTGGTAATTTCAGAATTGAAATTCAATTTGTATATTCTGCTCATTTACATATTAGTGTAAGAAGATAGAAGTTTGAGTACTTGAGTAGATTTTTACGGGTGTTTAGTTTTAGTTTTTTCAATATCCAAACCAGGCTCTATACGATCTGCTCCAAGAGGATATTTGAGTTGTTCAGTTACATGGCCAGAAAGAGTGGTGACCGTCTTGAAATATTGATGGTAACTGGCAAGATTGCAGGCAAACTTATCTCGTGGCAGCAATCCAATGCGCTGGTCCTATCAAATCCGTACCACTCTGGATACCACAGTCTACAATGCGATACACACCACCGAGAAAAGAGGAAGATGGCGAAACATCATCCAGAAGAGGAGAACGGGAGGAGATGGTCACGACCCTCAGAGATGAGGAATGCGACTCAGGGAGGAGGAATTTTACGGCCTCGTGTCCAGTCTATTGCCTGATCCCATGTACATCGCAGCATTAATGTCCCGCCTATATTGAGGCATAAGATCGAAGCCTGAAGGTTTTCTATCCAAAAATATATTTTTTTCTTATTGCTTAGATGGTTGGACGAGCTCACAGCCCACCTGGTGTTAAGTGGTTACTGGAGCCCATAGACATCCACAACGTAAATGGGCCACCTACCTCGAGATATAAGTTCTAAGATCTCAGTATAGTTACAACGGCTACCCCACCCTTCGAACCGAAACGCATTACTGCTTCACGGTAGAAATAGGCGGGGCGATGGTACCTACCCGTGCGGACTTACAAGAGGTCCTACCACCAGTAGAATACTATAACCCTACTCTGCATGTAGGGACGCAAGACGCGTAAGTTTCTTTGCGGCAGGAATAGTAGAGACGGTGATCCTACCCATACGGCCTTGTAATGACTTAACCAAATGTTGATAAGTTTTACGATTGCTTTAAATAATCGATAGAAAACATAATAAACAGCAAACAAAAACATTGAAATAAATCGGAGCCAACACAATATAATATTTTTAAAAAACTTTTTTACTGGTGGTAAAAAAGTTTACTCTTGTGAGTCCGCGCGAGTTTCACCACCCTGCTTATTTCTGCCGTGAAGCAATAATGCGTTTGGGTTTGAAGGGGCAGCCGTTGTAACCGTACTGAGACCTTAGAACTTATATCTAAAGGTGGGTGGCGCGTTAACGTTGTAGATGTCTATGGGCTCCGGTAACCACTTAACACCAAGTGGGCTGTGAGCTCATCCAACCTTCTAAGCAATAAATAAATAAAAGTGCATTTTCAACAAAAAATCACAACAACATTATTATTATTCGAATATTTTATTATGTGAAAAAGTTTTTAATTATTGTCAGTGTTTCAAAGAAACAATATACATGTGAAACAAAAGAGAAAACTTTCCTTTGTCGAGCTTCGGAACTTTGTACAAAAATAATGCTTGGAGTAGACGGCGGACATTTTTATCATTGTTTCTACTGCGCTTTCATGAATTGTCTTATAAGATTCTAAATCATAATCAGTACATTTACATATTATGTAGATAACACTTCAGTACTTTTTATCCTCTGTCCACCGATGTTCTTTCTATTTAGTAACTACTTAACGAACTTAAGTTGTTAGATAAACAAAATAGAAAAAATATATAATAAAATTAATAATGCGAAAAGAATTTAACTTTAACGAGGATGATTATTTAATTCACGAGAACGCCCTTATAATTTAAGGGTCTCCTGAAAGCCGCATCAGGTAACCAAATTATCCTTTGTTAAAATAGGACAGACCTTTGAAATATTTAAACGAAAATTTACGGCTTTCATTACCTGAAGTAGCTCCTACTTCAGGTACTGTTTAATTAATAGAATTACAAGTCAACGAAAAGACGATTAGTCTTGATTCATAATTTAACTGGAATGAGATGGAATGAAATGTTGCTCTGTGTACACGTATTGAACGAAGTGACAACGCCAGACACCAAATTCCGAGGCAGCTAAATTACTGAATTAAAAAAAAAATGTGTCAAAATCACCTGTCTTGGTGAAACTGAAGGCCTTCGGGCCACCAGTAATCCTTTCTTCCTAAAAAATAATAATTACTGCATCAGATATACGCGGCATTACCCGAGTTATGTCGTTTACTATAATAAAAAAGCATCTCATGTCTTATTCCAAACAGTTAACTAATTATTTGTATATGAAATTTCATCCAAATCCGTAAAGGCACTTTTGCATGATTGAGTCAAAATGTCCAGTTGTGTGATCTTAATGTTGAGTATAACTGAAAAAGGATACAATAAATGAGAGTAATGTCAAGCCCGTTTGTATTATACGAAAGATATCTTAAAATAAAATTAGCTTGCTCAGAATTTGATTCAAGAGTTTATAAGAAACTAGCTTTTGCCCGCGACTCCGTCCGCCTGGAATAGTTTCTTTGGCAAAATGCAAAATTTTACCCCCCACTTCCTTTTCGTAGAAAGTGAAGATATTTTTGAATTATAGAATGTTAAGGAGCTTTTTAAACCCCTATTTTGAAACATTCTTTATTGATGCTCCGCTTGTATTGGTCTTACCGTGATGTTATGTATATATATAGGCCTATACCCTTCCTCAATAGATGGGCTATCCAATACTGAAAGAATTTTTCAAATCGGACCAGTAGTTCCTGAGGTTAGCGCGTGAAACAAACGAATTCTTCAGCTTTATAATATTAGTATAGATTTATTATTTTTTAATTGTGTTTTTAATTCAAATTTCAGGATGCCTGCAGCAGTACCTCCTGCCGAAAATGGCGGGCCTCGCAGCGAGCTCGAGCAGCTGCAAATGCGAGCCGGTCAGGTTACCGATGAGGTAAGCGCTTTCGTAACGCAATATGTAACCTTACCATGTGGCGATGACCGATGAGCGATTTCGCGTTTTGCCCGAAATACGATCCCGCTCAGCTTATCGCTGGATCTTTTCGTGGGTCGCGATTTCGATCCAATGGTAGATGGAAGCACTGACCTACCTAGGGCTAGTGTTAGCAAGTCCCTTGACTGAGCCCCGTGAGTTCTCTCTCCTAAACGTTCGGTGAAGCTAGGTTAAGCCCTCAAGGCTACTTGAAACACGAAACCTGAAAGCAATCACCAATTAATAATTATAATCAACACTGGAAACGTTCAAATTTAGGACAACTAATTCACGTGCCTACTAACTGATTCATAGTATGCTAAGTTTTTTTTTCATTTATTTTAATAATAATAATTACTGCAATACTAACATAACACAATCATATTTCGTGTAGCCATTAGAGTTTTTTTTATTTTTTATTGTTTAGATGGGTGGACGAGCTCACAGCCCACCTGGTGTTAAGTTGTTACTGGAACTCATAGACATTTACAACGTAAATGCGCCACCCGCCTTGAGATATAAGTTCTAAGGTCTCAAGTATAGTTACAACGGCTGCCCCACCCTTCAAACCGAAACGCATTACTGCTTCACGGCAGAAATAGGCAAAAAAACGTTTCAAAATCTCGGATTCAAATAAGTGTACAAAAATTGGCATATTTACCATTCATATTTACCAATAGAGATTACCATGTGGTTGGATATTAAGCCAACCCTTGCATCATCAAAACTTAAACTCTTGTGTCAGGGTTCGCAGTGGCATGCACATTGGCTGTTTAGGAGCATCTTCCTTCTTTTTTAAAGTCAAAAAAATATATCTAATAATTCTTAAAATAAATCTTATACATTTTACTGGTGGTAGGACCTCTTGTGAGTCCGCGTGGATGGGACCACCACCCTGCCTATCTATAACTGCCGTGAGCAGTAATGCGTTTCGGTTTGAAGGGTGAAGCAGCCGTTGTAACTATACTTGAGACCTTAAAACTTATATCTCAAGGTGTTTCGTTGTGGATGCCTATGGACTCCAGTAACCACTTAACATCAGGAGGGCTTTGAGCTTGTCCATCCATCTAAACAAAAAAAAAATTACAAATTCCTCGTCTCTTAAAACTCGCCTACTAGATTGTTTTTCTCTATGTATTAATTTTAGAATTTGATGAATTCCAGTCGTTGGAGTCCACAAGGCGTATGATGCAACTATGTGAGGAGGTAAGCTTCCAGTTTTATTAATACATATTAATAATAAATTACAAATAATAGACTTAAGATGATTTCCCATAAGATCATGATTAAGACGTCAGAAAAAATTTAAACTAAACTTAACTAGAATAATGGGAGATATTAATTCATACGAAGTTATGTCGAGAATACCTCCCAATTGTTTCAAATTCCATAATCAAATAAAGCTAATAAATAAATACTTACTTAATTATCTAAGATTCTTTATGAATATGATATAAAAACAATAACATTTTCTACTGTGATAATATTACCATTTGCATAGTTTTTATATCATTTTCGAATAATGTTTCAACTTGACCTTAAGTATCCCCTCCCCCCCTAGTTCAATGATTCGAAATGTTTTGAAGAGCAATCAGAAAATTCTTTTGTATAAATGAGCTGCGGTCTATAAATGTGTAGATGTGGTTAAGTTGAAGTTCATTTCCCCCGTAGTCTAATTAGTTATGTTGTGTTGTTATTTTGATTATATATGATTATTTGTGATCATCTGTGAGAGAGGTGTTCTCGATGCGAGGGAGTGAGGGGTATAGCGGAAGTGTCCTGGATAGCTCCAAGCTCGGTTTGGTCTCCGACGCCCGTCCCAACGACCCCCTAGGGCGCAGCCTCTGCTAATTCTGGCTGTTGTGTTTCGATGTGGCTATATATTTTTTATTTTGTTTTTTTTTTATTATCTTAACGTGTATGTATATCTATGGTAGTTCTCCGGCCGTTCGGTTGTTTTATTTTGTTTTAATTTTGTATCTACTGTGGGCTATGTGTAATAATATGTAATCGAATTATATGTTATTATGATGACCATGCATTGTTATCGGTGTTGCATGTTATGTGCCTTCTGTGAACTAAAATTGTTAGAGTTCATTAGTCCTATGTGTTGTTGGTAGTGAACTGTATATTTTTTTTTTGTTTTCGTTTTTATAAACATCTTTGTATAATCTCTGTCCGATTTTCCGTTTGGCGCTGACAGTTAATACAATAAATATTAAGACACGATCTCGGCTATTTCAAATATACATTTAACGAGCCTTGAATTCTGTGTTTTAAATTTAACCGTCAGCTCCTAAAAAGAGTCCGATCCATGCAACTAGGATCCAAAGCATGAAGCCCATTATAAACCATCAATAGTGACGAACCAAGCCCGAAATAGTTTCAGTACTTCTATAAATTAGTATACCTTTTTAGAATGAAATTGGACTGAAAAATGTACGCTTTCAATTACGAAAATAGTGAAAACCATTGTGCTTTTGGGGCTTGCTTTAAAAAATGAATCCCTTTTTATTAGTTATGTGATTCTAAAGCCTAAAAAGGCCAAAAGAACGAACTAGAGTTAACGAGCACACTAAATTCTTCTTTTCTGATTTTCTTTTACTCTTCTTAGATCGTCTTAAATGTTACATTAAGTTAATGTCTTGGACACCGACTGATTACCAAGTCGCGATCGTATGCATATCGTGTTCAGTATATGTTAATGTTGTCTGTCTATCCCGTTTTTTAGTTGAGTTTTTTTGTATCTGTTCTGTGTAGTGGCTGTTCTCTGTTGTGGACTGTATATCTATTATGTTGTATGATTTCATGCCTTCTTAAACATTCACAATACTATCAATATCTGGGCCTGTACTCACCCCGTACCTGCCACTGTACTCCAACAAAATATATCGAGTTACACCTTTTTACAAACTCTCTCACACTATACTAAACTATTTTCAATTAACCGATCTACGTGCGAATTTCATTTATTTGATTCGTCTATAATTTTAGGTTTTATTTAAACTTTTGGTTTTTTTTTTCGAAACATTTTTTCAATTGTATCACTACAACTACTACTTTCATTATACTCTGAACAACACAGTTCAATACAGAACAACAAGAAGACATTTTTGACTTACCGAACGTATTTCGAACTGGTTCGTATATTGAACGAACATCAAACATGATTTGTTGGTTTATTAAGGAAAATAACTACCATACTTTTTGGCGTGGGCAGGTACCGCCTGACAATGATTATTTTCGCATTAAAGTGTATTTAATGTTTGGATTCGGGTGCATATGATTCGGGTACGTTCAATTCCGAAGATGTCATCTTGTGTGTTCGAACTACAAAGATACAATGAAACAGTACAAAGTGTAATCACACAACAAGTCGACAAACATCTCTGGCCAGGTGTATAATGACAGGCCCGAGAGCCTCCACTAACTTCACTGTACCCCTCACAACTAACATGCTCTGTGACTTTCTGTTTCTGCGGCGTAGAGCAAGGAGGCCGGCATTCGTACTCTGGTCGCTCTAGACGACCAGGGAGGTGAGTGCAAAATTTGCCACACTACATTATTTACAGTTTTATCTATTTTAAATTTTCGCTAATCTTATTGAGCATCGTAGGGGTTTCAGCCGACTCGAAGATGGGCTCGTCGTTCTACAAGACCTAAAGGGGGTATCGCATCAATTAATATATTTTTAAAATGCGTCACTGTTACTGAAATGCAAAGGTGCGGGCATCCTCCAATTCAATATGAAACGCTTACATTAGATGACACACACTGAAACGACCACGGAAAACCCTCATCTTTGTATGATCGGTTCCTTACTTAGATTATACACCACTCTGCACAACTTACAACGGGCTCCATCTTGTTCGACGAGGGCAGGTCAATTGACAATATATACAGTACCGTTTATTCGGCGGGATCGATACCTTTACATTTCGCATTCAGATGTTCGTACTAAACTCTAAATTTACAAATTTACTCGACCACATAAAACGATATTCTAACGAGCAAAGTAAATTCGAAACGCTTCTCCTCAACGCACGACTCTTGACATCACACAAAAAAATCATGATTCATATGAAACTGAGCACAGAAAACTATGATCTGGTTTTACTTGCAAGCTTGAATGCATGCATGTCGTTGTCAAGTAGAGTGTAAGCGTCGAGCGGCGCGGACGGCGTTATGCTAGAGGCAGCAGCCGCCCGCGCCTCTCGTGCTCACGTCGCGCACGCACGCCGCCACGCCACGCCACGCCCGTAGCGTCACGCGTCACGCCCGCCGCTGCTCGTCGCACCGCTCCGCGCGCGTCTCGTGCGTGCCGTACCAACCGGCGCACCGCACCCACCCCCGCACAACCCCGATACTCTCTCCTACGATATATTATTTTGATTTGTATTTTATGTATAGAGCGAGGACGCCGGGGGGCAAGCGCTTCATATGTTGAGTCACCAGGGCGGTAAGAGTTAAACTGACACGTGGGTAGTCGAACCGTGAGAACGTCTGTGTTTGAATGTGCAGTAAAATTAATTGATCTCTTTATTTTTCTTTGACGTTTCTCTTGAATATCGACTTATCTAAATCGATGTTGCGTGTATATGTATATCTATGTTTCGATGGGGATGACTTTGAAATTATAGTGTAAATAGATGAGCGCGATGGCCGTTCGTTGCTAATTGTCGCAAAAGACTGTATTCTATCTTTTGCTAAAGATTTAATTTGAATGAGCTGCGCAACTGTTTAGTTCTTCCGTTGATGTGTATTGATCGGAACGCTTTTTATAGGTTATTTTATTTATCCTTCCGAATCTACTGTTGTACTCTTCTGGTATACTGCGGTAAAATGTATGCGCGTTTACCTATTGTCTGATCGACGTATAGAGTAATGGTATAACGCCTTCATTTCCATGGCTATCAGCGTACTATTAATGTTAGTTTGTAGGAATATATCTATTAGTTCGATGCGATCTGTGTCTGTGTGCGAGGTCGGCGGTGCCGCTCGCTCCTCGCCTCACTACATTATTAGTTTGTTCATTTTATATTCTTCAACTGAGTTGATACTTTGCTATTTTCACGTTTCATTTAGGAATGGCTTTATGATAACGCTCATTTGCTAATTTTATTTTGTATTTTAGTTGGTAACGAAGAGGGCTGCGTGTTTAAGACGCGCCCGTCTGACTTTATTTTCTGTTTAGTTTGTTTGGTTCTGTTATGTATGAGTTGTCCCGGCGCGTCGCGGGCGCTCGGCGAGTCCGCCGCGCGCACGAGGCCGCCTTCGACTCACCGCATACGTTTGGCGAGCTATAGTGACATCATTGTTGTGTTGTAGAGTCACGAGGTGGGCATGAAAACCCTGGTCATGCTGGATGAACAGGGCGGTAAGCATCCAGTAGTACCTACTATTTTGCATCACTCGATTTAGTACAGCTTTTGTCTGAAACGCCAGTTCGTTAACGAAAGTGAATGATGACGATAACACGTTAATAACCACCGATTGATAATGTTCTTAACAGTTTAATGGATAAAATAAAGGTAAATTTGTTTGTCATGATTAAATAAAGCTAGATATAAAACTGACTCGTAAGATCTCGGCTCCCAAGTATTGTTCGTTGCGAACCGGGACAATGAGATTAACCGATAAGTTAAATGTATTTTATTTAGTTTTCTCACGCATTTAGCTATGCACGATAAATTCAATCTTGCTGTCGACTGCATGATATTTAGAAAATTTTGTTGTAATTTTTTTATATCTTTCTAAATGTTAGTTAATACAATTAAGCTGATAATGTTACTACTCACTTAGTCTTAGCACATACATCATTTTCAGACAGAGGTCAATTGAATTCGTAGTTCCTCCGAGTCAAGTGTAAGACATACCGATACAATAAACACAGTTTTGCAATATTAAAATGTTTGTCGCTTTCATATTAGGGCTGTGAAATAGTATCGCTTAATGTGAAACGTTTTAATGAGTTTGCATGGAAGGTAAATAGTGTGTAATTTATTATACGACATACAAACCACATAAATATGTCTTACACTTTGTCGGTTTATTGTCGAGAGCGTTGAGAATTTACAATTAAATGTGATGATAATTAAACAAAGGAATAGTCATTTTTTTCAAAAATCGATACAAGATCGTTAAAGGTCGCGTTAAAAATAATAAATTTGTTAGGTGCTTGAATACACATCATGCCGAGTTGGGTTTTTGAGGGATAGTCTTAAAGCGACGCTTCGTGTGTCTGTTTGAACAGAACAATTGGACAGAATCGAGGAGGGCATGGACCAGATCAACGCGGACATGCGGGAGGCCGAGAAGAATCTGTCCGGGATGGAGAAATGTTGCGGGATCTGCGTGCTGCCTTGCAACAAGTCAGTGTCGTTTACTTATTAGACTAGAGTGGGATGTGATAGTTGTACACTAAGGCCTCGTTCGCACGGGAGTTTTTTTTAGCGCGCGTTAAAAAGGCGTTTAAATAGAACAGATGCATTTCCTAGTTTAAGTTCATACGTCAGCGCTTTTAAAACGCGACGCTTTTTTATCGCGCAGTGTTGCATTTTGAGCGCTAAGCGTTGGGCGTAACAGATTACGTCACATCGAGAACGTTATAAAAGCGCCAACGACGAGTTTTAACGCAACGTTTTTAAAACGCCCGTGCGAATGAGGGCTAATATACAATAAACCCAAATGCAAACATCAAATACAATAGTATAATAAAATCTTTAAACAACCGACGGGCAGACAAGTATTATCGAAGTATAGAAATTAACCGCGGTGTAATTATCGATTGAAAAAAGACCATATCGAGGGTTGAAAGCGGGTTCTCTTAATACGCGACATTTATCTTTGCAATCAAAGGTCCGATTTAGGTGTGTGCGATGTCTTTAATTGAACTTCAATTAAGCTTGCTTCATTTAAATAGCTGAAGAAGTTTTTTTGTTATGATATTTTTTCCCAAATTTAAACTTTAAATGGCTTTGCTGTAACGTTGCAAAAAGTCGCTTAAACCAAATGGCTTTTCAACCCTCGATATATATCTTAAGAATGTAATAATAATATTACTTTACGCATAAAAAATGAATAAACAATTACACATACTTATCAGGTTTTACATAAATACCTTATTTACGTACTTAATAATTTCAAGTCAACTTTATTATTCCTTTGTGATTTTCATTATTAAAGTCGCCGTGGCCTAAACGATAATACGTCCGGTCTATTCGTACCGAGCGATGCGACTGTGCCAGTGTTCAAATCCCGCAGGCAGGTACTAATTTTTCTAAGGAAAAACGTACTTAATTACACGCGTTTACGAACGACTTTCGTATATCGTAATATTGCTGATGTATTGTAAGCGCGCAAAATTGGAATGGTAGGACAACCATAATATAACTGAGCCTTTAACCTCACTTTTCAAAATGGGTAGCGGCATACGCATTGTAAAACTTATAGGATCCAGTGACCCTATTCACGACCAGTGCTAGATGAGCCGTGAGCTTGAACCAATAAATAACAAAGTTCGTGTCGCAAAACGATTGACGCTAAAAACGAAATTTGTGATCTGTCAGGGGAGCATCGTTCAAAGAGGACGACGGCACATGGAAGGGCAACGATGACGGTAAGGTGGTCAACAATCAGCCGCAGCGAGTGATGGATGAACGCAATGGGATCGGCCCGCAGGCTGGATACATCGGGAGGTACGACCCTATTGAGGACTATAGTGCGCGCGGAACTAGTTGGCCGCGCCTTAGGTGGCGACAGGGGTGAGGGGGCGGGTTGCCTACTGCTCGTAACGCACATGAGTTTAGACTGAGAGAGAGAGAGAGAGAGAAAGTATTCTTTATTGTACACCAAAAAACAAATAAACAGTGCGATACATTAAATATAAAAAAGTACAATTGGCGGTCTTACCGCTAAGAGCGATTACTTCCAGACATCCATCAGGTAGACAAGAGTCATTCGGAAACGAATTACGCGCTGTAAATGATGATTAAATAAATAAAAATGAATACATAAATGAAATGATAAAAAAAAAAAATTGAACTTTTAGAAGTTTATATTGTACCTATCTAATTATATTGTAATTAATAGTAAAATAAACCAAAAACAAATTAAGCTTAAGAAATTATTCTGACGTATTTTAATGATATAAGAAATCATTTAATGAATATATTATACATATACTTACATTACATATATTATAATTACATATATTATACATATACCCGTTAAAGACGCAAGTTTGCGCGTTCACTGCGAAGAAGGACCCCTTTGTCATGGCGCCGCAATTCCAAGGAGTATCCCTGCAACCTTCCGAGAGTATTGGGATACTTGGGGTCGACATTTCGAGCGATGTCCAGTTTCGGAGTCATCTGGAAGGCAAAGCCAAGTTGGCGTCCAAAATGCTAGGAGTCCTCAACAGAGCGAAGCGGTACTTCACGCCTGGACAAAGGCTTTTGCTTTATAAAGCACAAGTCCGGCCTCGCGTGGAGTACCGCTCCCATCTCTGGGCCGGGGCTCCCAAATACCAGCTTCTTCCATTTGACTCCATACAGAGGAGGGCCGTTCGGATTGTCGATAATCCCATTCTCACGGATCGTTTGGAACCTCTGGGTCTGCAGAGGGACTTCGGTTCCTTCTGTATTTTGTACCGTATGTGCCATGGGGAGTGCTCTGAGGAATTGTTCGAGATGATACCGGCATCCCGTTTTTACCATCGCACCGCCCGCCACCGGAGTAGAGTTCATCCATACTACCTGGAGCCACTGCGGTCATCCACAGTGCGTTTCCAGAGGTCTTTTTTGCCACGTACCATCCGGCTATGGAATGAGCTCCCCTCCACGGTGTTTCCCGAGCGCTATGACATGTCCTTCTTCAAACGAGGCTTGTGGAGAGTATTAAACGGTAGGCAGCGGCTTGGCTCTGCCCCTGGCATTGCTGAGGTCCATGGGCGACGGTAACCACTCACCATCAGGTGGGCCGTATGCTCGTCTGGCTACAAGGGCAATAAAAAAAAAATACTTAGTATGAAATTACTCTGACATATCCTCCGAATTACTTGATTCTGAACTCTCTGAACTTGATTCAGAATCCTCCTGTAAGTTTATAATGATTTCGTCTATCATAGTACCAAATCTCACATTAGTAATGACAGCAAGCGCCTCCGCCTCTCTGTGCCACCGCTCACATACCTAAGGCGCGGCCAACTAGTTCCGCGCGTACCTACTATAGCTAATATCGGTTCATGGTTACTAAATGCATGAAATCGTCCTTTACCATACATAAGTCCGGTATTAACCCTTTGACTTCCATATGTGGGAGGCTTAAACGACAAACGGAAGATTTTCCACCGAGCGGGTGATATTGCTCGGTAGACCGACTGTCTAAACGCTGTTGTTCGGAACTGGTATATATGCGGTCTTGAAAATGTCGTAAGCGGGATTCAGGCATCTGTCAAATATTTTGCTTTGTATGATGGCTACCGCCACACCATGTAGGTCACCGGTGCCCTACGCGGCGCACTGAAGTAATTATGTCGGTTTCTCTTTCTAAGGCGTCTGGATTATCTAAGTTTGACTTCTTTTGTTTTTAATTGTTAGTCCCAGAATCTACTAGATACATCGGTGTCTTAGTAACATAAATCGACGTAATTACTGCAGTGCGCCACGTAGGGCACCGGTGACCTAGATGGCGGCGAAAGGGTTAAACGCTTTATTGCTTATTTACGTTTACTAGTGGTAGTCGAAATTCGACTATAATTATTAATTGAAATTATAAGTTTGTATACTATTATGATTCTATTGTCAAAGACTTATTAATTTACTTCTAGAATCACAGATTTCGCCAAGACTACACTTTAGACAAATATTAATAAAGACAAACAATATATATTAATCTATTCTCAATTTGACCACAGACTATAAGCAATAAGAAAAGTTTGATAATAAACAAATAATGTATGCTTATATGCATGCGTGTGTGTGTCAAATACATGGTAGTAGTTTAATGTTTTTATTTATTGATTTAATGAATTTTTTAAGCAAATTAAAAAAAAATTAACATTCTTCACTCCATCTGTATATTCTCTATAAGTGTGGGAAGTTTCATACTCATACCGTCCGCGCAATTTTCTTAAAAAGGGATAACAAAATTTTTGCTTCACGTATAACAGATTAATCTAAAAATTGATTGTTTTTTTTTACGATAAATATTTTTTATGTCGTTTAATATATAAGTATAAGTTTAATATATAATATATAAGTCGTGTGATAGGATAACAAACGACGCTCGTGAAGACGAAATGGAGGAGAACATGGGCCAAGTGAACACCATGATCGGGAATCTGCGTAACATGGCCCTTGACATGGGCTCCGAGCTCGAGAACCAGAACCGACAGATCGACCGCATCAATCGCAAGGTAAGATCGAATGGTTCGTCACAACCCTACTACGTGACAAACCTGTATAGTTCGAACAAAGTAAATTCGTTGAATGTTTACGTGATATTAGTGTTGCCAGATAGAAAGAAAAAACAAGTTGCCAGAAAAAAATATGCATCTATGTAGGTTTATTCTACTATATTCTCGTTTACTTTGATCTAAATTAAAAGTCAGCTGTTATTTATTTCCTGAAAAGAAAATAAATTAAAAAAAGATTAGCTAACCACTCCTATGTACGCATGTACAAACGTATTTTAAAATGTTTTTTTTTGTCTATACTATTATGAAGAATAAATGAAGATAACATTTAAATAGATTCTAAAGTTCTCTTAAACCGAACTTGTTCATGTTTTTAATATTTAGATACAACAAAAATAGTCTGGTTTTTTTTTATTAAACTAATTGTCTACAGTATGTAATTATTATATTTAATATTGACATCAGAAAAAAAAATTGGCAACACTACCAACGAATTTACTGATGAAATCTAAATAAATTTCATATCTTCGTCTTGTACATTATCTGGTGTGGTTTTCAAATTTTAATCTGCTAATGAGAAGAAACGAATTGATTTTCCTCGATGAATTCTGTCGCTTCTCATAGCACTCATTGATCACCATTTCAATGTGTATGCATTTGCCTGTCACTATAGTAACGAAGTTGCTTAGATAGAGTTTGTCCATTATACGAAAAATGTAGCGCTTATTGGCCCTCGAAATTGTTTGATCACCCGCTTCCTGGCAGGTATTGGGTAGAACAAAAAAATAGAGTCGAAATCCGATTGGTTAATAACTGAAAACATGACGTAGCTAGGATTTCTTTTTAAAAGTCGTTATAACCTATAAAGATTTAGGTCGTAATTCTGGTTAAATTCTACTTAGTGTTGCTATTGTAAAAGTCTCGAACAAGAAATGCATGTCATTGGTCATCTGGAGATAAAAGAATTGTTCTTGTTGTTGTTATTTAGAGATTAACTTACTTTGGTCGAATAAGGGTTTGAGGCAGTTAAAATATAATATCTCCGCAATGGCCCTGTCAATTTATGATAAGATAAAATAACATGTTTCCTCAGTAGCCAAGTAAGGCTATGAAGCGGATAAAATCTCTTGTTACCTCCGGCGCTTAGATTAATCTGTGATACGAATAGAATAACCAAATTCCCCCGTCGCTAAGTAAGACGCCCTAAACGAATTATTATTTCCTCATTAGCCAATTACGAGCAGATATAAAATACACATTCCCACGACAGCTAAGTCAACCAAGTATATTATTATGCAATTTTTTTTTAGTAAATATGAAGTTTTAAACAAGTTTACTTGGTAACTGACTCGATGGTGCAGTAGTCAGCGCTCCTGATTGCTGGGCCGAAAGCACGTGGGTTCGATTTCCACATTGGCCAAACATTCGTTGTAACTATACTGAGACCTTAGAACTCAAGTCTCAGGGTGGGTGGCGGCATTTACGTTGTAGATGTCTATGGGCTCCGGTAACCACTTAACACCAGGTGGGCTGTGAGCTCGTCCACAAGTACGCAAAAAAAATAATTTAAAAGGTCTCTTGGCTATTTATATCAATCTCTTGTTTGAGGCTGGATGACCGCCTGTCACTTGTTCCCGGTTATTATCATTATTATTATTAACAGTGTATGAAGTTTTAAATTTGTTTATAAACCTTAAATAGTCGACCTATATAAAATTAGTATTCAAATGTGATATAGTTGCATACTCTTATCGCCTATTCTTCTATCTTAAGCATGCTCTATTAGATTTAGAAATGAGGAATGATACGTTTTTTCGTAATTTAGTAATGTACTCTCGTCTCACGATGTCATGACTCCCAATGAATACATTACATAACCACATACCGGAATTAGTTCCGACATCATTCGAATAACATGTCCGACTGCCGCAGAATTAGAGGTCATCAGTAACACGCATTCATACTAACTAACATGTTATATACTCTGTCTGTCAAGAAACAGCGACTGACATGCCAATGGAAATGGCAAGCGCGGATAAGTCGTTATAGCCGGTCCGACGCCGCTTTTATTATTATAAACATGAGCAGTCGCTGTGTATTGAGCTTGTACTATATATATATATATATAAAAAAAATACGGGTCTTGTGTATCATAGGGAGAGTCAAATGAAACGAGGATAACTCTGGCGAACCAGCGCGCTCACGAGCTCCTCAAGTAAACGACGGCGGCACTCAAACACACAACAGACAAACACACACAGTCTCGTGGATTGTTTATAAATACGCGTAAATCAAACAACAAAAAAAGAATCCTAAAAGCGCCTAATCTATAGTCCGTATTTGAATTCGTTCACGAATAAATAGAGAATTTTCAAATGGTACGTGCGATGTTTGTCAATGCGATGTTTGATTGCATCTTGATAACCAAATAAATGTCAAGCATATTTTTGGTGGTTTGTAAAAAGCATATAGATGTTCAAAAAGCCTCGTCCTTGCGTTATTGTATGTAAAGTATTATTAGATGAACTAGCTGTTCTTTCTGTGCTAAACAAATTCTTACTTACGAACGTATGCTTGTATAACTGCTTTATAGAATTTTTCAGCAAGAAAACAAATCAGTTACCTTCCTTACGATTACGTATTGAAGAAAAGATGACGTCTGTGCTTCCTTTTAGTAATTATATCTTAAGAACCATAATTAAATGTTTGAATGTAAAAGCGCTTTTAGACAATTCATATGGCATATTGACGTAAAACGAATGAGAAAATAAATTCATACGTTATTCTATAAAGCAGTCAATAGAAGAATATACTTTGAAAACGAAATTTTAACATTATATTATAGAAAAAAGCACATATGTAACTCAGTGAATAATTTTATTCCTTCGATTATTAATCTAAATAAAATATCTCGTAATACATTTTCTCTGTATTTACCTTACCTTAAAAATTGTAGCCTAATTCTATAAAGTTATATAAACTTAGAATTCGTAAAAACTTTTGTCACCTTCTATATATTATAGTTAGTAAGGTCATTATTTGAACGCACTTATTCTATTTACCTACCTCTTTTTTTTTCACAATAATAAAGTTTCGCTCTATGAATTTTACAAATTTTAATGTTGAATCTATGAAGGTTAAATAGGGTTGTCATTTATATAAAATTACGAATAGTCAAAGGCCGATATCCAGGTTAAAGACCGAATAAATTAATTAAACATTCATGAAAAGTAACTTTAAATGTAATCAAATATATAATATAGAAACAACACATATATATAGCGTCAATCAATCATGATATGATCAAAGTTTACTATATTACATTCTCATATCAAAAACTTGTTGAAATGTCGAATGGTACCGCAAGAAGCGAGTGAAAGAAGTCAAAAATCGTTTTTTCAAGGCTTCAAAAATAAATGCCTAATAAAATAAGAAAAAAAAAACAATAAATAAAATCGAAACAAAAACACGTACGAAACGAAAGTGACAACCCTACACACGCGGCATACTATGTTTGAAATGTCACACGTAAATCGATTACGCACCCATATTATATTAAATTTATGACAGCCTATTGAACAGATCTGGAATCACGTAGTCTGATATGCTCAGATACGACAAGGAGTTCGTGATGGATTAGACGAATCTCTTGTTAGTCCGCAATCGGACGTTATCGGGCACTAAAATGCGGATTAGGGAATGCGAAATACGTGAGAAAACCTGTAAACGATAAACGACCGCGCTCACACGATAACAGCGAATATTGTTCTTTTGTTATCTTCAATTATTATGTATGTTCGATATTTTAAAATTAAAAGACATTAATGTTTAAAATTGATTTATATTTAATACGAAAGGCAAGAGGCCGAAGGTAATTGAGTGCGTATATAGGGACCTACGCTCGACATTTGGTGGACATAGGTTAAAAAACAGAAAGAGAATGTTTAAAATAATATGGTCCGTATTGCGAGCCTGCACGGGTAGTTGTCTTCTTGCCTATTTCTGTCGTGAAGCAGTCCTGTGTTTGAAAGGCGGAACCATCTTTATACAACCTAATTGAGATTACTATTGTTACTACAATTTTTTGTTCGAACGAGGTGCGTATCCATTCTACGTGATACAATTCGACACACGTTTGAAACATTGATATGTACAACAAACAATTATAAATCAATCATTCCCTCATGAAATAAAATAATAAAGTTATAAATTATAGTATAAATAATACTTAATAGCTGAAATTATTGAAATAAACAATTAGCGATAAGATGTTATGTCCTTTCATGTTAATAAACATCATAATATAATTATTATATTCAATATTAGAATGTAGCTGTTGTTTGAAGACCTTTTTAAGCCGAAATAACATAATCAGTGAATATTTAAAAACTTAATGATAGAGCTTAGAAATTAAAAAAAAAAACGTTGAAGATTCCAGATTACGATATTCAATTCTTGTGCCATCAATTTTTTTTTTTTCTCCTCTATGTATGCTTTCCAACAATTCTGTAAATAAATAAAGAAGGCTTCGAAGCTCGCAAAGAAATGTAGCATTAGTTAGAATATGTGAAGTGATAGGGACGGATATGTGATAATAGAATTTGATTAAGAACATTTCAAAAAAAAAAGTATTAACATCATATAAGTTTACGGCTGAACCGTATAATTGATCGGCTTTCGTCTAAAAAAAAAAAGATAAATCATAGACGTTTCAAGCGTAGAAGTATTTATGTTTGTGCAACAATGTACAGATTATATTTATTAATTTTTAAAAACACTACTTTTTTTTTTTTAAACGTATGAATCCTAGGACATCTGAACGTTCCGTTTTAAGTATTAAATAAACAAAATTGATGTTCGGTTATTTATATTCGTTAAAATAACAATGAAATAATAACATATCTTCGCAAGAGTAACAAATGTATCTGCTTCTACGTTACGCATATGGAAAGATGATTATAATATATAAATGAGCACTAGTTTGTACTAGATTACCTTTAATTAGCATTACTAATATAATAAATAAATGAAACATAATTTATTGTTCTTAGCTATTTTTATTTATTTTGTGAATATTAAATTAAAAAAAAAAACATTCGAGTACAATTTTTCTTTTTTTTCTTTTGCGTCTATGCTAATTATGGTATTCATAAATGATTTCGTGTGACATTAATGTCATAAATCGCACCGTTTTATTGAATAGCTTAGTGAAATTATTAGGTCAATTCTAAGTCATTAGTCTGTTTAATTACTCGTATAAGTCCCCGCCGTAACTTGTGCTCAAGAATTAAATTACAACATTATTTAATAAAATTGTAATTGGAAGCATTGAGAAGTTAAAAACGACCTTAAGTCTTGATTCATTGAGTTGGAATTGAACCATGAGACTGCAACACCGACACATACACACACACTCGAACACAAAGAAATCAGTGAAAAAAGTGAGTATGAATAAATATTTTATACGCACCTTTCTTTAACAGTGCACCGCTTTCAAAATTTGTTACTGTGAATTGCAACATCATAAAAATCATTAAATTTTTGCAAAACTTCACAGCCGCACTGAAGTTTTGATTTTGTAAATGAATATGAAATGAATAATTAATTTGAAAGTAGGATGAATAAGAATGAAACTTTTTACTGGTGGTAGGGCCTCTTGTGAGTCCGCGCGGATGGGTACCACCACCCTGCCTATTTCTGCCGTGAAGCAGTAATGCGTTTCGGTTTGAAGGGTGGGGCAGCCGTTGTAACTATACTTGAGACCTTAGAACTTATATATCAAGGTGGGTGGCGCGTTTACGTTGTAAATGTCTATGGGCTCCATTAACCACTTAACACCAGGTTGGCTGTGAGCTCGTACACCCATATAAGCAAAAAAAGAAAAAAAGAAAACATACACCGTGGTACTCGACCTAAAACTGTACAAATTAAAGGTTTCTTCCGCCCATAAACAAGTTTTCTTTATTTGAATCAAAAAGTACATTACGTATGTCTTAACGTACGCGTTAAGATATCTTAGAGTATAAGATAGTACTTATATCCGTAAAGTGAGAGTTGCTAATAAGTATTTAATGAATACGCGGATAGTCTTAAAATGAAATAATTCCCATAAAATAAATAGTCGAAATCGGGTACGAATTTTGATAAATGATGGCAATTCACATTGTAATAATGATTCTACAACACAATAGCTTTCGGTGTTATAATTTTAAGGTAGAATAAATTTAAAAAAAAAGCTTAACGCTTCGACTAACGCTATTAAGATAGAGATTATAAAAATTTGTAATTATTATCTTCCTGTAAGAGATTATATATTGGAACCGCTCTCGAAAACGAAGATAGATAGTACTGATGATTGCTCACACAATAACAAAAAAAAAAAAAAACTTAAAAAAAAAAATACGACGCGCAATGGAACTCAATGTTAGACCATTGACGCTCGGGGTCAATGGCCTCGTGTGCCGCCATTACTTGCAATTGCGGGTTCACAAAATATAAATTTATTAACAGGATGCTTAATCGTACGTACTTGAATGTACATAGTTTTCCATTTATTTGAAGTAATACTTATCAGGATTTCGATTTCGCGAACGGTTCGCTCATAACTCAGTGTATTATGATAACAAATTCGGTTGCCAAACAATAATAGCGGTGATGTGTTCGGAAAACTTTAACTAAAAACTAAAATTACAATTCCCACAACCATTTACGTTTTCTCGAACACGATCAATTTGCTAGGGATGGATCGATTTAATTATTTTATGTGATGGCAAGTGTATTTATTAATCACTAAATATATAATGAACATGCAAAATTATTGTAGGCTTTCTCAATTGTTGTCACGAGACATTTGATTCAAGATTATACCCGTACAGATGAGATAAATGTTACGCAAGAAAGATTTACCAGTAAATGAACAACGATAAACCACGCTTTAGCTGTGCCTTTGGCATTGAAATTCATGAGTTACAGTGACCATTTAGACCATCAGATGGGTCGTATGTTCATGTGCATAGAAAGGCCATAAAGTTATTTAAAAAAAAAAAACAATGCAACATAGCCATACTGTAATATAATTCTATAATTAATAATTAGAGGGTACCCTCTCGTATTAAAAACGATTGAGTGAAATTGTTCTCAAATACGTCGCGTAATAGTAATATTCATTATGTTATACATATGTCTTATCGGCCGTCTGGTGTAGTGGTAAGTGACATGGTCACTACACAAGGGGGTCGCGGGTTCGAATCCCGCCAAGGGAAGATATTTGTATGATAAATATAAATGTCTTTTCCAGGGTTATGGATGTCTATTAAATATATGTATGTGTATAATAAAAATATTACATTTATTTCCGTTATCTGGTACCTGTAACACAAGTTCTTTACGAACTTACCACGGGACCTGTTAACGTGGCGTGATTGTTAGTAAATATTTATTTATTTATTTATTACAATTAATTAATTATATCGTTCCATAAGGAGCTTCGTTCCAAAAAAATGTAATGAATATATTGTTTGAATAATAGCCATAAACAAATTTGTAATAGAATTGTATCACTTATATATTAATTACATTTTGATTCTACAGTGTATATTTGACAAACCCTTTTTTAATAAAAATTGAATTAATTAAGAACGCGAAAGGGCTCTGTTTAAATTTCACTATTTGTTTTACAAATATGTAATAGGTACTAAATAGGATATGAAGTAGATTAGGTATATTTGTAAGACTAAAATAATAATGAGAAAGCCTACAATCAAAACATCCCGATAAAAGATAATGTGACTAACTAACGTCTAATATTAAAATAAACATTTCAGAATGAATTCTTGATGCAGACTAATTTAATGTTTATATATTCTAGGGTGAGAGCAACGAAACTCGTATCGCGGTTGCCAATCAACGAGCGAACAAACTCCTCAAATCCTAAACAAGAAAACGATGAGGGAACATCATTTAATCGCATGCCTCCACCGCACCTATGTAATCAACACTTTATCTCAATAAGCATAGCGTATATTTTTAATCGTCATATACATAAACTCAACAGGAAAATGTGTACAACGAAGAAAAGCTATTTTTTTTGTTTTCATTTTAGTTAAACCTCTTCATTACAACCTTATTATGTATATTAATCGTTATACGTACATATATGTATGTGATTACTGTTATATAATTTTAAAATTAATATATAATAAAAATATATAGCAAATGTTGAAAGGCAATGCAGTAAAATTATAATTGTTGAATGCTTTAAAGCCATCAAAAATCTTTTCAGTTTCATTTGGATCTCTTGAGAAACTTTTGAATTCGAATTATAAGCTTTAGCTTAAAAATTTGTAAATCAATATTGCCATCTTCATGTTATCATTCCGTTTCCTTTGAAATTAGTTTTCATACATAAAACTTTATTACCATATCGTTATAAATAAATAAAAATTTATTTCCTTCGTGTGCCAAAAAGATTAAGAAGTTTAGTTGCATTTTATTACAAATATAGAACCCGGGAAATTTTAAGTTAATGTAATTTTAAGCACAAAAAGGATCAATTAGTTAGGTTTTGTCTTGGCAGTTTTAAGGTTCAATTTCATTTGAATCAGTCACATAGGCAGTTTCCGCATACATTTTGTGCAAGATTCTTTAAATTATTAAACATGACTGCATCTCCTTCTTACACGAGCACTAGAAAGAGACAGAGATTTGCCGAATCGCCACGAATAACAAACACATTCCTGGGCTAAACCGTAAAATTGTAGATTATCTGTGAGACTATTTTTTTATAGTTTCCACAGTTAGTAGAAACTAAAAATGAAGCCCTCTTATAATGTCAAACCGTGTTCTATAATTGAGAAAGCTAAAAACATATAAAGCTAAGGTTAGAAAAAAATTGTTTGCATTAATAAAAAAAACAAGTCATTTAGAAATTTACAAATGTTAACATACAATAAAAAAAAATGATTAAAAAAAAACAACTAGAGTTGAGATCAGTTTTCAGAACATTATTAAATTCAATCTGACTGCACACCTCTGAGACGACGTTCATGAAAGGTTTGTCTCGCACATACAAAAGGTTTGTCTACAACTTTTTTTTTTACTTATGCTAATAGCCTTAACAGACTATTTCAGCTTCTCCTTGACGTGTAGATGAGCTCACGGAGCTCAAACCGGAAAATCAACGTAACGCGTGACGCGCATTTTACGCTAGCTATCATTTTAATATTAATTATGAATTCCTTAAAAATGAACGATTTACTTTTAATCGCTTTAAATCGACTTACGTTTAGGAGAAACAAATACTACTAAAATAACCACAGATGTAGATAATGTTAATAATAATTAAACTCGCCATTCGGCACTCGCAAGAACGACGCGACCTAAAAGTTGTTGCCATTTAAAATAAACGGAGTTCCGACGCGCCCTGAGCGACACACATGGCTTACGTCACCCTAATATCTACCTTAATAAATATTTTATCAATACGTCTTCTTAAATTAAATACTAGTGAGATTTTAATATTAAACATTGTGTAGTGAATTTTAAATATTTGTTCAAGTTTTACGTATTCGTAATTTTTATGTCTAGTTTCACGCTCTGTACAATCTTGTGAACGATACGAAATTCATAATTCGCGCTTATCATCTCGTTTCCATAATAAGACGCTTAAAATCCGATAGTGAGTTATTTAGAAGTGCGAATTATAGATTTTGTTTCCGTAGTTCATAGTGCTATTTGTTTATTTATTTATTAGAATAAGATAACGGGTGCTTCGTTGTGTAAGTTAGTAAATGTTTTTTTTTTTTATTTCTCTTCTACTGTTTTCCGTTTTGACCTCCTTTAGATTTAATATCTTCACATGAAATTCTACAAAACGGTTTTTTTTCTTTTTATTTTTTTATCTTTAAAACCGTAAATTTATTGTTACGATATTTAGAAGTGCTGTGAAACAAAATTTGTATTTAAAAACAATAACTTAAAGTACTATGTAATTTGATTACAAATGTCAAATGCTTTGGTCCATTAAATCATATAACATAATATTAACTCATAGTTTTGAGCATTCGTAACATTATATTAATATTTAAAAGGTATTAATCCTATAAATGAATTGTACCGGCCTTAGGAATATGTAATGTGTAGGAATAAAAAAGGATGGCTTCAAAATTAACCCCGTTTACCGGTTAGATGTTAAGGATTATCAAAGTTTTTCTCTATAAATGTCTTTCTCTTTATATTAGTTTTTAAGTAAACAAAGTAGTACGTCGCAGATGCGTAGTGCATACATATAGTGAGTACAATAAAATTGGGTCATATATATTGTGAGGTTCATAAAATCGGGACATACATAATAATATATTGGAACAGAAACAAGCGAAGCAATTAAAGGCATTGAACTATAATAATTGAAATCCTAACATTCGTAAAACTTGACTTAAACAAGAGGATGTGGTGGTTAATGAGATCAGCAGTTCCTGCAAAATACTTCAAAACCGACCCTCGTTTCAATGTATTAGTTGTAAGTAAAAAACATATTTAACAATAAAATAAATCATATGAAATGTTAATTTCATTACGGATTTGTTGAATTAAAAGACAAAGTTTGTTTCATTTTCCCTTTTTTCCCTTAACTATTCGCTGGTACCCTAAGGGGCTATTTCACCGACATTTACCAATGTGACTGGGGCTCAACCTGAGAGAATGTGCTACCCTGCCCCTAACAAGAGCCATTTGCTTAAGTGACCCCGTTTCCCAAAGTCTACCACTATGGGAATCGCGTTTTTCCCTTCAACTAAGAGTGATCAGTCGCAGTAAAGGGAATGCGATGGAATTAGTTGGATTGACTCCGTAAAGTAGGTAAGTGTTATGCGTAATGTGTATAATGTTTTCGACAAGACCAAACATTTTCGTCACAATAATAGTTGGGCAATTTACTTTTTTTTTATTGCTTAAGTGGGTGGACGAGCTCACAGCCCACCTGGTGTTAAGTGGTTACTGGAGCCCATGGACATCTACAACATAAATGCGCCACCCACCTTGAGATATAAGTTCTAAGATCCCAGTATAGTTAGGGTATAGTCTTTAGTAAATATACGTCCAATTAAAATATGGATTTTACAATTTGTTAAATTGATGATTGATGGATTTGAAACAATTCTATTTCTTACGCGTCAACTAGTTATCTTAGACAATCTGGCAATCAATCTTTGTGCTTAGTGCGAGTTTTTTAACGTTCTCGATAGCGTAAAAGTTAACTCAAAGTATGCAGCTGGAACAGCGCCCCTAGCGGCAAACTACGCACACTAACCAAAACTGTATGCAATAAAGAAAATATTCAACAAACAGCCACAGTAAAACGCTACTATTGCATATCGAATCCGTAACATCTCGCAATATATTCAATCATGACACTGCTGTTTTTGTGAAGAAGGTAAAAAAAAAGATCTTGAATAATTTGTTCTCATTAAATAATTTATTTTATAAACACAACCTTCAATGAAAATTTAATACATATAATTTGCTTCTCTGTAAGTATTCTTAATTTTAAACAACATATTGATTACAATGTCGTATACAGACAGAACCATGACTGGTTCAAATCATGTGCCTATTTTATGCTTATACATTAATATTATTATTATTTATGTTTTTAAAATTTCAGACTTTCCATGTATTTCGAACATTGTAATTCTCATTTTACGGAATCCAATTTTTTAATCTGAATAGCACAGACGGTCTTCTCGCAACACTCGTGTCAGTGTATTCCGTCAATCAGCTGATTGTTAATTTCGCAGTGCAAAAGCTTTGTAAAACAAGTACTTTCGTTTTTTTTTTTAATTATTAAAGTAATCCTGCAAATCGACTGATCTGCGCTTTTCATACATAATGTCGTTCGGACACGAAGAACTTTTTTTGTATTGTATAAAGTACAAATCACAAACCAAAGAAAATTCTAAACCTCGATTTAATTAACATTGCAATATTTAATAGTATACTCCAAACAAACAATAGAATCGTACTGCGAGCACTATAGCAAGATAGAAATAGAAATATATATAATTAATTATAAACTTATCATCATTTACAAACTTGATACTAGACTTGAAGACTTAATGGATTCAAAGAGATGGTGATAGAGGATTATACAACTCATGAGTTCAAGTACCTAGCCTAATAAAACAATATCTTATCTCATATCTTTGAAACTTTATAAACACGAGTACCTACTTTCTTTGGTCTTACTTTATTGTTTACTCTTATTAAAAATATATGTGAAATATGGACTAGAATAAACCGGAAATGGAAATGAAGAACACATTAATTTGTTATTTTGTAGTCCTTCACAGTTCTTGATATTAAAATTATTAAATAGGTAACATTGACAGCCGGGTTAATAAACCGCCTGACAAAGGGAAAATACAAAAGCAACATGAAACTAGAATTAAGTTTTAAATTATATTACGAGGAACCTTTACAAACGGGATGACAGTGCCAAATATTATATTACTGTACTTTTTTTCCTACCTATTCGCTGGTATCCTAGGGAGCTATTCCAGCTAAGGCAGCTAAACATTACATTCCATTACACTGGCATTCTATTCCGTAGGGTTGCTATAATCGTGCCAAAACCTCGAGAGCTAAATTTATAAATTTCGAAAATCTTTGAATTTATTGGCATTCATTAGATACCATAAATAATCCATTTTAAAGTACTTTACATAGTGAAACAAAATCTATTTGTTTACAAAAACTACTTGAATTCCTAACGAATTAGGATATTTGACAAATGTAGTTACAAAAATTGCCTTAGTGAAAAATATATAAGAGCTTCTATAAATATAGCGCATGAAAATATTTACGTTTCTTGCTTTATAGCGCTTTCTCTAACACAAAGAATTCTTGTTCCGTATTTCTGCCAGCACAGAAGCTTAGCTTAAAGCAACAAAACATTCAGTCATCACGCCTTTGATGAATTGTTAGTGTATTCGCATGCGATAGCAATATCTTTATTTAATTTAGAATTATAACTTAAGACTTCCCGCGTTTTACATTGAATCTTCTTTGACTGAAATTCACTGTAGCTATAAATTATTTAAACACATATACACTGTCACAATATTGAGCGTCTTATTTAAATATAGCATTACATAACATTCTCCGGTATCCTTCGTCATTTTCATATTATAACTGCAAGAAAAGAATATGAAAAATTAAAAAACTCCTATTTTATCCATAAAGCTAATAATAATTAAATCTATTAATACAAAAACGATTATATCTTGTAAAAAAAAATTGTGATAGTATTCAATTAAATACATAAATGTATTTAAGAATGTATGTATGCTCCTTCTATTAATTACATTACGGATTCGTTGTCAGCTAAGTAATCCCAGTTAAAATACAATTCTGAGTATTTTTTTCTTTTGTATATTTGGAGTACAGGTCGTCGAACTTGATCAGAAATGAGGTCGTAGTCTCAATTATAGAGTAGCAATTGAACGGATATTCCTCGGTGTCCTTCATAGCAGAAAACAGGCATGAAAAAATTTGAAGAAAAGAACCACGGTCAAAATCTAGTATTTTGGTATTTTATGACAATTTATCGAAATTACTAATTCATCTTCAAATAAGAATCGCTGTTATAATATAGCGAAGTAAAATACAAGAACACGCCTGCGAAGCGAAAACTTGTCATTCTTCAGACGAGGCTTGTGGAGAGTATTAAGCGGTAGGCAGCGGCTTGGCTCTGCCCCTGGCATTGATGAAGTCCATGGGCGACGGTAACCACTCATCATCAGGTTTGCTCGTCTGCCTATAAGGGCAATAAAAATAAACTAATGCTAATCTAAACGTTCGTTTAAATCTAAATCCTGCAATCACAGAATATGTATCTATATATAAAAATGGATTGCTGTTCGTTTAGTCTCGCTAAAACTCCAGAACGGCTGGACCGATTTGGCTAATTTTGGTCTTGATTTAATTGTGGAAGTCTAGAGAAGGTTTTAAAAGGTAGATAAATATGAAAACTCTCGGAATTAAATAATGTTTAGGTCTTTTATTTATCGATTGAGGCACTCCGAAGTCTGCCGGGTCAGCTAGTAGGAATATAATTTACTCACTGAATTCAACGGTAACCTCGAGAGAAACCATGACCGCAAACCCGAGGAGAGCGCACGCGAACTGTAGGAGGCCGCTGCTCCGCTTCCACACCTCAAAGAACACCACGTAGACCAGAGTACCGCAGGCAATGCCCTGAAATATGTTTCTACGATACATAACCCGACAAGCGAAACAGTAAGTGCTGGAGGTAGAAAAAAAAATTATAATAATAATTCAAAAAACCGACTGCGTGCTATTTTAAGTATCTTTTATATGTAAACTAGCGACCCGCCCTCGCTTCGCTTCGGAAACTGTAATTTATTATTGATTTCTCCACTATTTAATGGAAGTTATTATACATATAAACCTTCCTCTTCAATCACTCTATCTATTAAATAAAACCGCATCAAAATCCGTTGCGTAGTTTTAAAGATTTAAGCATACATAGGGACAGAGAAAGCGACTTTGTTTTATACTAGTAGTGATTGCTTATTCTTATTTATGAAGTAAAGAAGCAACATTTTTAATAATTATTATTATATTAACATTGTGTATTAATTGTATGTGTAATTACGGATATATGTATGTACCTATGTTTATATGTATATGTACATGTATGTATATAATATATATTTCACTGGATTGGTACACCGCGCGTAATTCGTTTCCAAATGATTCTTGTCCACCTGATGGTTGTCTGGTAGAGGTCGCTCTTAGCGATAAGACTGCAAATTGTACTTTTTTTGTATTTAATGTATCGCACTGTTTATTTGTTTTTTGGTGTACCATAAAGAATACTTTCTCTCTCTGCGTGTGTTATTCTTTCTTTTTTTTAGGTTTTTCATAAATATGTGTTACCTACCTATATATTTCGTAACAGTTATTTTAAATGCAATTTACGTTAACCTCCAGGCACGAGAAATTTGCATACGTATCAAGTACCGATGGCAATACAATCATTTAATTACTTTGACCTAATTTCAAAAATTCAAGATCACCAAAAGAATAAAATAAAAACCGGTTTTTAGTTGAGCTTGCATACACACACAGCATGTCTTTTAGTTAATCTCTATATATAAAAATAAATTGCTGTTCGTTAGTCTTGCTAAAACTCGAGAACGGCTGGACCGATTTGGCGAATTTTGGTGTTGAATTATTCGTAGAAGTCCAGAGAAGGTTTAAAAGGTGAAAAAATATTTTGTTTTTTCTTTGATGTGTCCCCCGTCGAAGGGATTCCTTTTGTTTGTTTTAAGTTTATTTTATACAAAAGTTTAGGTCTTTTATTTATCGATTGAGGCACTACGAAGTCTGCCGGGTCAGCTAGTATCCTATAAAGAACATTGTCTGATCAATTTACAAAAAAAAAACGCTCGAACGATTTTTCATATCTTTACAATCATTAGCACACTTCACGACTTCCTAAGAAAGCGTCGTACATTTTTAAATAAGTATGTATGTACAGTTAAAGGAAACCACTCGTCATTAAACAGTGGTTGATTAAAAGGCTCAACGCAATAATGCAATTATTTATTTAATCTAAAATTAACAATAGTGCCACGAATTTTTTCTTTAGATAACATACTTTGATATAGATAATGAATATCCAAATCTCGATAAGTAGAAATCACCTGCTTATTTCTACGGTGAAGCAGTGATGCATTCTGATTTCAAAGGTGAGACCGTCGTTATAATATACAACTCAGACTCAGACCCCATGTGTTAAGTTGACTGGCGAAGTTCACATGTTGATGTCTGTCTATAGGCTCCGGTTACAACTTAATACCATGGTCTCCAGTGGTAGATTCTGCGAAGCACTGCTCTTGCTAGGGCCAGTGTCGGCAACACTCCCGGTTTGAGCCCCGTGAGCTCACCTACTAGCTCGGTGAATCTAGAGTAACCCCCCGAGGTTACTAGTAGGTATTAAAAAAATTTACCATGATTATTAATTCTTAAACTTCTTCTTCTATATCGTTCCCTCACTACTGAGGATCGCGACTACATGTGACTTTCTTCCATTGTGTTCGATCATGGGTGGTGGCAGGAATCGCATGGTACAGACTACCACCAAGTGCTTCTCTTACTAGATCTGAGCGCTAAGTGCGAGTTTCTTAACGTTCTCGATAGCGTGAAAGTTAACTCATATTTGTATGGAGTTGAAACGTTTGCCTACGTTTGCCGCTAGGGGCGCTGTTCCAACTGCATACAAAATTGGCTTAACTTTTACGCTATCGAGAACGTTAAGAAACTCGCACTAAGCACACTGACTTAATCTTAAACTAGCTAACCCAAAAAAAAACGTAAGACTGACCTGTAACACCACTGAATAAAGTCCAGCTGCCGCGGCACCTGACCCTCCTACTAGTAAGATCCCAATGCCGATACCCAGGGCTGACATGAACGAAAACGTAAAGATGTAGACGAGAGACAGCCATTTTCTCGTGCCAGCCGCTAACAGTTCAACTCCGATGCAGAAAGCAATGATGTATTTGTGGGCTGACACCGCTCCGAACATGTACCTGGTGGATAGAAGGACTTCAGAGGCGTGCTGTGCCTAATTCTGCCCCGAAATGACATCGTTTCGGACCATTTGTCGGGAGCGCGAATAGCGAATTTGGATGCTCTTTTTTTTCTTTTTCATTAGTGTATTTCTTCAGATTTGAACGTGAATTAATAATGGGGGCTTATTAACTGTTTAGTATCTGTGAAAGTACAATTGTTGGGAATAGTATTAGTTTTTTTTTTCCGAAAATCCACTAAAGTCTCATTAAAGACTCAGAATTTACTGCAACATTATTTTATCTCATCTCGTTCCATTATGCTCTATATCATTTTATTTGTTGCTAATTATATAGTAATAATTGCAGGTTTGCTTAAAGGAAACGAATTCAGGCTAAAAATAATAATAAACAAATCGTTTATCATGAAAATGATGAAGAAGAAGGAGAACCCTTCAAGGTTGCGGTAGAGACGTCGATCGGGTATTAATGGTAGACTGTGGTATTATCAATATCCGTCTATGAGCTATTTTTACTGGTGGTAGGATGTCTTGTGATTGCGTACGCACGGGTAGGTACCACCACCCTGCCTATTTCTGACGTGAAGCAGTAATGCGTTTCAATTTGAAGGGCGGGGCAGCCATAGCTAAAAGTGAGATCTTAGAACTCATGTCTCAAGGTGGGTGGCGGCATTTACGTTGTAGGTGTCTATGGACTCCGGTAACCACTTAACACCAGGTGGACCGTGATCTCGCCCACCCAACTACGCTATAAAAAATCCCTGTCGGCACTAGTAAAATAACGTGATTGCTTTAAAATACTGTTTAAAAATTTCGACCTACAATTTTTATCACTAAGATACAAGTCGAACAGACTTCATATGAGGTAAATGATATGAGAGCTGTAACTGCTTTTGGATTACCCAACCTAAATTAAGTTTTATTTAAATGTGACTTTAGAATAACAATTCAATCACAAATGCCCTAATTTAATCTATAAATATGATATTTGACTTAGAAACAACGTCAAGATCACATTGATGGATGCTCCAGATGCACAGTTTAGAGTCTACGATAAGATACGTAAAGTTGACTGATTAAAAACATTCAAAATAAATCACTAGTTTCTGTTTATACCTATAGTATTTTTTTGATATTCATCGTACTAGTATTTTTAGGTAAATAGGAAAATAAAACATTAAAATTAAGGGCCACCGTCTTTTAAAAATTTAAAATATGATGACAATGCAATCAATAGAGCCTTTTGAACAAATTATAAATAACTGATATTGTAATATCTGATTTATCCACTGAAGTATGAAACCTATCTATGGATTTATCGCATTTCCTTGTATCTATTCATAATTGACAAGAGTCGCTGCACCTTTTTGGCCAAAAATTGTACGCTATTCGCTCTCTGTCACTGCTGTCATTTGTCACATGAATGGCGCAGTGTGGTGTGTATTTTTACTTGCGATTTCTCAAGACACTCACTCTGCTTCTTTGTAATATTATGTTAATAGTAGCCGAGCACAAGTGTGACTAACAATTCAGAATCAAATTTTATTTTTGTATGTATCTGCTTGGTAAGAAAATTTATCAGTAAATATTCCAAATCAAAACAACTTTAACAACAAAAACAGATTAGTCTAGATCAGTAAATTCCTTAATTATCAGATTATATACATTATATGTATGTCTTAAAAGGATTGATGCCAATTGAGCAATGGTAATTCTATGATAAGACCAATAATATCGGTAATTTTTTGACGGTCATTCTTTGTTCCTTAACGCGTATCTGATAGTTTAAATCGATGTTTTAAAGATAAATCGATAACGTGATTAATTTTTTATTTTATTTTATGAATTAATAATCTAAAGTAGGGCCGTGCCATCAATAACTGTTTTAGAAAGAGGACGCATTAAAGTATTTGGGTCTCACTAATCCTGAATAATGTGTTGAAGATAAACATTTGGAGAGATCTTGATACCTACTCCATGCTATTGAGATTAGGATATGTAGATGTTTATGTAAATAAAAATTGGAGGATCTGTTTGTGATTTCGAAATGCAAGTTTTTGAAACTTATGTTATATTTGTTTTTCATAAAAAAAATTGTCGGAGCTAGTCCGCAAGTTGATTTAATCTGCACATAAATAACGATGGTAAAGAAACTACGTAAACCACGTTACTTGTATGATGTGTCCTTTGGAAGTGAATGACCTTGGATTTTTTTTTTCATTGCTGCGATTTATTAGCTGTCTACACGTTTTCTAGATAATGCCTTATCGCATAGTTGAATTGTTTTTAACGGACTATTTACTTGCATTTTTTTAACTAGTATAGAATTGAAATTGTCGTCTATTTATTAAACATTATTTTTGTATTAGTTCCAGCTTTGGCATTGCTTTGGCTTTGCTTAGCAATGGCTTCGTTTTATTGTACATTCTCGTGAATGCTGATACCACCTTGAGACATGAGGAATATGCAATTTTATTATATGATTTTATTATATCCGATCCATCAAAACAGAATTTGCTGAATTTGCACTAAAAATTTGCAGATCGTACGTACGCCTACAAATTTACAACACACCATAACTTCAGTCAAGTAATTGAAGACTTGAGTGGATGAAGGGGATATGATACAATTTGTTAATAAAATAATTCTGAATAAAACGTGCAACAAACTTTTGTGACTTGCACTTTTTCTTCGTACATAACTCATTCATCACGTGCAATTTCTAAAATTAGCCTTTAAACCCGGAGTTTAAGGTCTAATATTCAATGTGAATTCAGTTCAATGTGAAAACTAAAAAATCTTAAAAATGGTATTTAAGCCCTTCATCCACTCATGTCTTCAATTATTGTTTACACATACCAGACATTGGCAACTGAAGACTCTAGGCCGACTGCCAATCCTTCGAACAGTTCGTGAATGGATAGCGCCAGGACTATCAGCAAGCCTCTCAGGGCTGACACCACAGAATCTTCTTGGGATGAATCGAGAACTAAATGACTATGACCGCTATGGGTTTCATTCTCAATTTGTTTGGTCTCTTGGTTTATTTCTGGATCGTTCCCCGAGATGCTCTTCCTTAGGCTGAACGGTTTGGCGTCGTTCTTCTCTGATGGTTTGTGCTCCCTGGCGTGTATGTACAAGTGAACTAATTCTTCGACTAAGTACATCATGAAGAATCCTCCGCACATTATCAAACCGGCAAGGAACACTGGCACATCGGGGATCTCTCCTGTCTCTGCAAATAATAAAAATGTTTATAGAATACGTTCAAGACTTTTTATGTAAACCTTCAATACTTAGTATTCAGGTAAACTACTTTTTTGTCGCATAAATTTGTGACCAATACCGACTAATATTAAGTATACCAGCTTGGCTTTGCCCCTGGCATGGTAGGCAGCGGCTTGGCTCTGCTCCTGGCATAGCTGACGTCCACAGGCGACGGTAACCACTCACCTTTATACCTTTATACCTACCATTACCACTACTACTTATATATTTATAATATTTTTACGGCTAATTTTTTTTATTTTAAGAAGGAAATATTTCTGTTGGCTCGTAGGCCTTTTTAGTTTCGCTAGGACAAATGGCGGTTTAATATCGCGTTTTCGATTTTCATCATATTCTTTCCGACGTTTCGAATTCTTTACAGTTTTAGTGGTCACGGACGACATACTATCATCATAAGTCATCGTTGTAAAAGTAGTTTTAATTACTTCTCGCGAAAATCGAAGAATATACTATTTTACCTTTACCTTTTTATTTACCATACAATTACCTAATTACGATTATACTACTTAATACCTCGTCATATGAGCGTTTCAACCAGCTACTGTTGCTTTCGATCTAGAGCGACAGTTCTTTAAAAGGTAACGTGTTTCAGGTGCCAGTATCTTCTGATCATAAGCCAGTAAATGTCAAGTAACGTCTTCAGGTCATAGGTATTCGCGATTTTGTTAAAACTTAGTAACTTACTAACTGTTAAACTTGCTAAATGTTAACCGATATGAATAACCGCCTACACGATTGGTTGCAAAGTAGGAAAACTGTCTTTCATAGATTTTTGAGTTATGGTAACATCATTCCAATCCACATAACATACTTATCTTAGTATAGCTCTTATCATATTAATACGATAGTATTATGAAATGTTAAGCTACAATTAATATTAGTTGTATAAAGGTGTTCACCATTACGAGATCCTACCTCTCTAAAGAATAACATACTGTTACATACGACCACGAATCACCCACGCGTCTTTTATTTAAATATAATTGCCATAGAATTCCTTCTGACGTTTAATAAGCGTACACTTGAGTGGGAGGTCTTGTCCAGTTGTAATAGTACTTACCTGGTTCCTTCTACTTCTAACTTCATTCGGTTAGTCCTAAATAGTTTGGCCGTTTCGTTCAAAACTAAATATAATGAATTATCAATGAGGTTTTTTTTTTGTATAAAATCGGTATCTACTTATTTTTGATGAACATATGTTTGATTGGACCCATTTTAATATACATTTAATTAGTTATCTATTTCCCAAAATATACCTACAATTTTTCTGGTTGTAAGGAATGCCCAAACCAAACCTTACAAACAGAAAAATTGTAGGTATATTTTGGGAAATTTCGGATTGCAACAATACCTAATCTGTGCTTAGGTATATTTTTAAGGTTTTGAATTTAGCAACAGTATTCTACAGCATTGAATCACACGACGAAATTGGTTGAGAGAGCCGTCGTCTGGGTTGCTTCCTAATCATAATATGGTCCGCCTTTATATTGCTAGTACGCAGTAAATACTCAGAAATCTACGATGATTACCCTAAAATCAAACGGAAAAGCAGTTTTTTTTCTCCCGCCTATTCGTTGGTAGCCTATAAGGGGCTATTTTCAGGTACGCCCGGACGTGTATGCTAGTGTAGGCTCAATTTTCTAACACTAGCCCCACGAAGAGCAGTGCTTTGCAGAATCTACCACCGGCTCGAGACCGTCACACACTGAGAAGATCCGGCGAGAAATTTGGTGGGTTGTGTATGAGACTAAGCAAAAGCAGCAATAGCAAAGTCAAGCGGCAGGGGACTCTTCTCAAATATTAGAGAGTAAAGCTTTTAAAAAAACCTATTCGCTTTAAATATAGATATTTTTACAATTTGATATTAATCGTAGCGTAGGTCTACCTGGTGTCCTACTCTTATCGCCCATTTTGTAGTTGGAGACATCCTTAAGCGATTCATCGCTCCGTGAACAGTTTTATAAGAGGCCCATTACATTACAGTGGACCTGTGTGAACTAATGATAAGCAATTAACTTTACTTCAATAGTAACAGTATATTTGTAAGTAAAGTGTATTGCATTTCCAAGGAGGTAAGACGTGACACGTAAGAAGGTTTCCGTAACTTCATAAGACGAATTATTTGATTGTATTGTTAGAGCGTAACTACGTAAAAATGGCAGAATATTGAAAAAAATATACATTTTTTTTTATTGGTTAGATAGGTGGACGAGCTCACAGCCCACCTGGTGTTAAGTGGTTACTGGAGCCCATAAACATCTACGACGTAAATGCGCCACTCACCTTGAGATACAAGATCTAAGGGCTCAAGTATAGTTAGAGAGGCTGCCCCACGCTTCAAACCGAAACGCATTACTGCTTCACGGCAGAAATAGGCAGGGCGGTGATACCTACCCGCGCGAACTCACAAGAGGTCCTACCACCAGTAATTACGCAAATTATAATTTTGCGTGTTTGATTTTTATTACACGATGTTATTCCTTCACCGTGGAAGTTAATCGTGAACAGTTGAGTACGTATTTCATTAGAAAAAATTGGTACCAGCCTGCGGGATTCGAACACCGGTACATCGCTCAACACGAATGCACCGGACGGACGTCTTATCCTTTAGGCCACGACGACATCGACAAAATTTGTCTAGTAAACATATTTACTATCAACGTCCTTATTAAAAATCCGTAAAAAAACATCACCTCTATGCATATTGCATAATATTTAACTCAAAATAAAACTGTTAGGCATCGCCAACCGGATCTCGCGTATTAAATTGACCAAGTTAGTAGGTAGGTATTTGTCCTTATTTGTGATCAGTGACAATGTTTACAAAATACATTACGAACTTACGAGAACGGTCAACTTGACCAGTTTGAAAACGCGTTAATTTTCTTCATTAAAATACGGCGGCCATCGAATACATGCAACTTATCGCAGTTTAAGTCTATTCTATTTACCATAAATAGAATATACTTATATGTATAAAATTACGATAAAATATGTTTTCCATAATCCAAACTACATTAAAGACTAATAGTATACTAGGTATGAGCGTTAGGATATTTAAGAAACTACCACAGAAATTAGGAGACCTAGGTTATTTTCATACTAAGAAAAAACTAAAAGATAATCTTATTAGTGAAAATTATTATCACATAAATGATTTTCTTACGGACGACATTGAAAATAAATGAATTTTTTAATTATTAGTTGAATTATGGATGAATTAATGATAAATCATTTATTATCTTAATATTTTGCACTGCACTAAAATTCGCATGTCTAATAATGACAAAGCATACACGCTGGTTTTAACTGATGCGATAACTCATTTTCACTATGTTTAGCGAATAAATGATTTTTGTTCTTTCTTTGTTACCGGTAAGCCTGCCCAAGTACTATAGCGAATAAATGACTTTTGTTCTTTCGTTGTTACCGGTAAGCCTGCCCAAGTACTTTAGCGAATAAATAACTTTTGTTCTTTCTTTGTTACCGGTAAGCCTGCCCAAGTACTACCACCACCCTAGCTATTTCTGCTGTGAAGTAATAATGCGTTTTAGTTAGAAAGGTGGGGCAGCCGTGGTATTATAAAACGGAGTTTTAGGATTTATTTTTCAAGGTGGGTGACGGCATTTACGTGGTAAAAACATTTACGTTCTCGATGCATTTGGGCTCCGGTAACCATTTAACACCAAATGGGCCGTGAGCTCGTCCACACATATTTTTATATATATTTATTTTATTGCCCTTGTAGGCAGACGAGCATTCGGCCCACCTGATGGTAAGTGATTACCGTCGCCCATGAACTTTAGCAATGCCAGGGACAGAGCCAAGCCGCTGCCTACCGTGAAACAACAACACAACAATCTGAACAATAACAAAAGAATAAATAGCATTGCTACAGACTGCTAATAAGTGGCACTCGTGCACGCGATTTACCCGTGGTTTGTTTGTGTGTACACCCAAACATGATTTTCCAACAAACTATAACTTGTACATTGGGGTTAACGTGTGCAAGTATACAAGAAAATAAAACGAAGGAATTAAATCAATTATAACCTCAGCAGACGCGGAAACTTGCGACCAATTACCGAAAATATGATCCTCGTAATATCCTCCACAATTAAAAGACATTACTAATCCTAGTGGCACTCGCGTTGTGATATCTACGGTCTTCGGTAACCGCTCAATACCAGGCGGTCCGATTCTGTTTACCCTATTAAAAGCTTCATCATAAAAACTTCTTATAAAGGTTCAGAATTTTCAGTATGATAAAATATCAGTTCTAAATTTCAAACAGCTAATTCGTTACAACATATTAAAAGATTACGTTTAGTATCAACTCACATTTGTCCAGTGTTGGCTCCAAACTTACCTTGCAACAATTCAATGTTTTCGTCCACTTCAGGCAGGAGATGCATGAACGTTGTAGCGAAAAGTACCCCGCCACCAAACGCCAACAGTCCCATCACCAGCTGATTCGAAGACCGCAGGTTGGGATCGCGGGATTTCGTGAACCAGTTGAATTTCTTCGATATCAACAACGGCAAACATCCCACGAACATGGATATGCCGAATAAGGATACCATTGTTACTATTTTAGCGGTTAAAACGTTTTCGACGGCCATGGTTTTCTTTTGTCTTTCTTTTCTTTGACTATTTCGTAATTATTTTTGGAACAGCGTACCAAACGCGTCACGTTCACTCTTCGTTCAGAGATTGACTCGACTGAGCTAGCATCCTGCGCTCCTGCACTTGTAGTGTAGGCGGCTATTGATAACAACACATCATTAATGATAAAATTACTAACAGTCTGTTCTCGCTTGCATCTTAAATTTCGGAAATTCAATAAATTCGTTTTCGAGCTGGCGTTTTCGTCAATCAATCATTTTGACCTTGGATGACTGACAGCGTTATTTTAGGTTGCATTGCAATTTTCCTAATTAAAATGTTTGCTATTAAGCCTGAAAAAAACTTTGACTTTGGCACTTGCATCGCACAAGCGACATTTATTACCTATTGCTTAGATGCTTATGGCCATTATACCATCTATTCCCCAAACATTTTAATTTAAACTAGACTAAGATTTTTCACTACGTAAGCTACTTTAAAAGGAAATTTAATTGTAACATTTAATCAAATTTCAATTGCCTAATCCCCATGCGTTGGACTGATCAGGTGAAAGACCTTACTGAAACCCCACTTAACGAGTGTGTGCGCCGGGCCTCGGTTCGCAAACTGTGGAAAACATCTGTCAAGGCTTTAATGAGCAAGAATTCCACATGACCACGACTGCTCTGCCAAGAGCAACCGATTATGATGAAATGATGATGATGATGAATCTGGTGGACGAGCTCACGGCCCACCTGGTGTTAAGTAGTTGTCGGAGCCCATAGATAGATACCTACAACGTAAATGCCGCCACTCACCTTGACACGAGAGGTCTCAGTTTTTACAGTACAACGACTGCCCCACCCTTCAAACCAAAACGCTATGTTGCTTCACCGCAGAAATAGGCTGGGCAGATATGCCTACCTGTAAGAGCTCATAGAACGTTCTACCAATCAGTAAGAGCTTTCCTATTTTATGGAATCGGCACGTGAGTCTATTTGTAGTTGTGATTTGGTACTTTTTTACTACCATTCTGAACCTTTCCTTGGGAACGGTTGGGCCAATAGTAGTAAGCAAAGAAACTTGAAAATTCTATTGCTAACGGCGT
Source organism: Bombyx mandarina (assembly GCF_030267445.1). Taxonomy (NCBI): domain Eukaryota; kingdom Metazoa; phylum Arthropoda; class Insecta; order Lepidoptera; family Bombycidae; genus Bombyx; species Bombyx mandarina. The sequence continues at coordinate 6,970,652 of NC_143231.1, read as the reverse complement.
ATGATGGGTAAAAAGCCTATGTCTGCCGACAATCTAAAATATTGCGATATTCTCAGAAATATAAGAAGTTAAATATCTAAACTTGATACAATAACACATCTGGCCTGGCTAAACGACAAAGTCTGGACTAAACACGATCCTTTCATCCCAAAAAAAAACCTAAAATGGTTTTATACAAAAATGTTGTGGATTTTTTAAAAATTAATTTGAATTCAATTTAAGGAGTTAGACACCCCTAATAATGAAACGTCCGTAAAATCAGTCGTGTATATCACGCAGTTGATCCATTTGAGTTGTTGTTTTTTTTTGCGAGTTTTATATTATGCTTTTCATATCTTTGGATCCGAGATACTGTTTGTTAAATCACAGTAAACAATGTTCTTTCAATAAAACCTTGCGCAAACACTTCTTATATACTTATGAAGTTTTTATACTTTGTGAGAAAGGAATTTAAAGCAAATGCTCCCGCGTCATTGTGCTTTTGTCCTTAGATGCTCCATTGTTCCCGCCCATGTTCCAGAATATATTTTTTTACGGCACTACCTACTCTGTTTGACTGTGATTATATTAAGATCGTGTCATAAATCACTAACAGTTTCGCTTGCTGTATCTGGGTATTTAACATTTATTTTTAAACGTATAAACGCTTTAATATCGATGTGTAGGAAATATTAGATTGGACTTTGTTTCCGTTTACTTATTTGTTTATTCTTGACAAATGGAAATTTAATATCAAAATATCCATTAATTTGTAATCATGATTTTAGCAAATAATTTCAGTGATTGGCCATCTTCTTTATTATCATTGTAGAATTATAGTGTGAATGAAATTGAATGAATCATTCATGTTGTCCCATTGTCACCGAACTTGTTGCTTGTTAGTAACAGTTGTAAACATTCGTGTTAAACAGAACAAAATGCCGCATACAGTAACATGGTGAAAAGAAAATATGTTTTAGCTTCCATTCTAGCCGTAACTTTGATTAGTTGGATATATTGGAGTTCAAACCATGAAGTAAATAACACTATAAAAATACTTTCTGAACAAGAAAGTTTTAAACATACAATTATTCAACCAAGTGACAAAATGTGTACAGGTACTGCAGCATTAATTAAATGCATTTAGATTACATTTACATGGTCATACTTTATTATGTCTTATTTACGTTTTGGTGTGCAATAAATTATTCTAAATTGAGATAGCTAGTGTATTTTGTAACCAAAGATAACCAATGAACTGCATAATTGTGGGTGTTTTGTTTAATTGTTTTGAAATTCAATTAAGTGGTTATCTTAATACATTCGTTCAAGCGATTGTACGGCTCTAGCGCGAGACGTCACAGGTTCGAGGCCAGGCACGTTTCCATTTTTTCCAAAGATTATGATTTTATGTACTCTAATAACTACCTACGTAATATTATAATATGTAGGTAGTTACTCTCTTAGGTTTTCGCCAGTCGTAAAGATATTTAAATCAGTTTTTTGTGTTGTATAAAACTGTTCTGAAAAACTTGTAAGTGTCACAAAACCGTAAAAGTACTTTAATTTAATTATATTATGTTTAAGTACTCACTTCGGTAGCTTGTTAATGATTTAAGTGATACAGCAAGAAGCATCTTTCGTTGGTTTGATGCGATTAAGTTATTCTCGTGGGATTTTTTCACAAAACTGCATAACATCTCTTATTGGAAAATAAAAAGATTTCGTTTGTCGATAAGTTGTTTTTAAATGCGGGAACTGTGGTACTTAAAGTTCTTGATGCGTTGATGATGAGGTATGAAGGCTGGAATTGTTCCGTCGTATGTCACCAGTGTGGAGATATAAGACAAAGGCATGATTTTCCACCGAGCAGGTATATTTGCTCGGTAGACCGACGGTCCAATTTTTTTTTTTTTTAACCTACCTCTGCTGATACGCCTGAAGAGGCTATTTAAGCTTTACCCTAGCGTGTAAGTGAGCTCTCGGGGCTCAAACCGAAGGTGTCGCTAACACTAGTCCTAGTAAGAGCAGTGCTTCGCAGAATCTACCACTGAATCGGAAATGCGACCCACTGAGAAGATCCGGCAAGAAACTCAGTGGACTATGTCAATGGGTTAATTTAAGGACGGTGACCGGCGGCGGTCCAAATGTTGTTCGTTATATGTAAGGCTATCTTGAAAATGTCGTAAGCGAAATTCAGGCATTTGTCAAATACCTTGTGTTGTATGATGGCTACCACCACAGTAAACATTAACTGATTGTTAATTTTTTTTACAGGAAATCCCTTTCTAGTAATTATAGTTACATCGTATGTGGGCCATATTGAACTACGAAGTGCTCACAGAAGAGCCATGCCTCAAAAACTTCTGGAATCCATGAACGCTAAAAGAGTATTCTTATTGGCTAAAATTCCTGAAAAAGAAAAGTAAATATTCGATCAATTTTTTTATTAATTTTTTTTTATGTATATTTTATGTAATAGTCTTATTACTTACTGGACAAGTGAGATGCATCAGATATTAAAATTACATCATTTTGAAGTTCAGTATTTACGTAAGTTCGCTTCGGACTTTGCGACCACTAATTCAGTCAAATATTTTCATTTATTGACCACGAACCGATCGATAGAACCGAAGATACTATAATAATATTTAATCGTTTTCATTATTCGTAATTATGCACCGTTTCAGAATCATCACGCAAGAGGCAATAATAGACGAAAGCAATATATTCGGAGATATCCTACAAGGATCTTTCGTAGAAAATTATAGAAATCTAACGTTCAAGCATCTGATGGGCTTGCAGTGGGCCTCCACAGCGTGCAGCAATGCATCGTACATTTTAAAAGTCGACGATGATACCGTTTTTAATTTAGAAAGGACTTATCGATTACTAGAAACTTTAGATGCAAATGACATTTTCCTTCTGGGTTACATTCTCAATAATACGAAGCCAAGAAGGAATAAAGAAAACAAATGGTATGTTACTCGGGAAGAATACTCTAGAAAAAACTACCCTGCTTACTTATCGGGGTGGTATTACATAACTACGCCAAAAACGGCCCGCAAAATAACCGAGGAAGCTATATACCATCCTAAATTCTGGATTGACGACATTTTAATTACCGGTATGCTCACTGAAGCTTTACATATTAAATTACGACAATTACCAAGAGATTATTGGTTGGAATATTACGAGTTACTCGAGTGTTGTTTAAGAGATATGATAAATAAACAAATTAATTGCGATTCGGCTGTTGGACCGAACGGTGGGAGAGAGAATTTGATTGTAGAATTTAATGACGCAATAAGAAACTGTGATAAATCGAAAAAGTGCACGAAACGTGATGAAAGCACGCCGTTAAAGAAAGTATGCATTGTGAACAGTGAAAGAACTATATTTAGTAATGGTCAACCTCAAGTGGAGTTATATAAATTATAACACATACTCTGTCTTATCAATATGATTCGGATTGGCCAATTATTAGGAATGTAAAATATGTATTGCTTATCTAACTAATACCATTTAATCTATCTAATCATATAAGTAGAAAAATCAATACAAATGGAAAATTCATTATTTTATATCAATGAATAAATAACGTAATATTATTATATTGACAACTGATTTATTTAACGATTTACATTATTGCATATAAATAATATATATTACAAAACATAAAAAAGAAAATGAACGATTTAGGAAGACATGATTTCAAATTTGAAATATTTTCATTACATACACCTAATTTTCATTACCATATTTTTATTTTAGAAATTGATTCTATAAGTAATTATAGTCTTAATACTAAAAACTCTTTTAATAATTTTCATGCGTCTTTCCAATTCATTTATTAAAATTACTTTTACGATTTTGCATTTGTATGTGGTTCCTATCTAAAAATGTCTAAATATCCTCAATAATCTAAAATACTTCCAATCCGTATTTTAAACAGTGTGTTTGGATAGTTTGCACACTTTTATCTCAAAATTATAGCCTGACATAATACTGAATGAACCACAAATTCAACAGTAAAATGATAATATCATCAACATTCCTAACACAAACTGTTTTTATTTATTTATTTTCAAGAAGTCTTATCTGCATAAGGTACAGTTTATTAACAACATAAACAACTATCCATTAGTGAGGTCTTGAAAGTCAGTCTTTAAAAAATCCTAGCTCAACTTGTATCAAACGTCAATTAACATAGGTAACGAAATCATTCAATCTAATTTTAACTAATTTAAAGCCTTCAGATAACACGAAAACTTGCACACATATCAAAGGGCACAAGAATACAATATTTTTTTTCTGATGATAATAAAGTACAATAATATACCTAATATCTTGACCAGAATAAAAATATTTAATTTCACCTTTTAGTACCTATATACAAGGTTCTCTAATAGTTTTATCTTTAAATCATCAAAAGTATTATTATAACAATATTTACTACCATTTAAATATTTGTCTACAGAGCTTTTCAAATACACTGAATACATACATAAATATCTATCATCATTACACATCTAAAAATATACACAGCTTGCATTCGTTTTTTTCATTTCCCATTTCACTTAAAAAGAAAATTGATCTAAACAAATCTTAAAAGGCACAACTGTTATTGCAAATTTGTTAACCATTAATGATAAATAAAAAACAGTATAATTTAACAAATATATAAATGATAGCTATTCAATAAAATCTGGGATTGACTACTAGATTATTGAACTAAATCAAAAACATTTTTTTAAATATTTGTACTAACTCAACTGCTACGTACCAAATGCAAACAGATATACAGTCACCAAAAAAACGAAGTCAAAATTTTACTAATAAAATAATCTACTAATATCAAGAACTCATCCATGTGTTAGTAATAGAACTACCGTTTACGATACAGTCTTTGAATCCTTTCATCACATAAGATGATTGATACCATTTTATTGTGTCAGTGGATTCAATTTCATTTAATTCTTCACAGTTTTCATTGAAACTATCCTCATTGCCAATATCAGTAGTGGATACATCACAAAAAATTTTAAACTCATTACAACAGGTAAAATTTTCAGTATTTCCTGTTCTGAAATTGATTACAATTATTCTAGAACTAGCAGGAATTCGGTGACCACTTGTAAATGAATAGTTACTTGTATCCAGCAAAGCATCTTGATCTTTAAAGGTTCTTTTCTTTAGAAAAACAAACATGTTTGTTGGAGCTAAAGTGTTTAAGAACATTTCATTCAATTTCTCAGAGGTCACTACTGCTCTGTAAAGAAAAGTATTATTACAATGGGTCAAATAAAATAATTTTTCTCCCCTATATTCTAAATTTAACAATAAAAAATAATGGTAGTGACTAAGTGATTTCTAATTTTTTCCAAAAACCTTCTGCAAATTCATGTTGTAATGCAGAAGCAAATGAAAATCAATAATTGGATCCAGTTTGAGGGAATTTCAGTTTTAAGAGAATTGAGACTTTATAGTTGTCAGAGTGAGTGATGTTATTGAAATTGTAGTGTCTCTATAAAGAGAACAGAATAAAGGTGAATTCTTTATTTTGAGCTGGCATGCATGGACAAATATGCATAAATACTTGTTTTTTTAGTAAATTGAATTACATCACAAATCAGCCAACAGAATTATGATTGTCAAACCTGTGGAAAGTCTCTGTAAGATAAGAATAAAAGTCATATCATTGCTGCAGAAATAAGCAAAGCTTATAATAATACACTTAACTAACATATTTATATGCAATAAAAGGATCTGAAAGATCAAGAATTCATTAAATAAGAAAATCATCGAAATAATGTGTAATGTGTGTAATAACAAGATTCTTTAACAAAATCTCTTTTGTCTTGCATTGGATAAATGTGAATTTTTTGATAACCAATTACAATGGATATATGTAAAAAAATGTTATAAATAACTGTAAGAGCAGATTCAGACTCACCTAAATACATTTCTATGTATTTTTTGGTCACTGGCTATGAGACTTGAATGACACTGTGGTCTGTGGCAAGTAGCTGGCAGTATCAATCTATACACTTCCTTACAAGTTATAGGTGTAGCTCCGAGAATTATGCACACCTCATCTGGCATTGATGGGCTGTTAATTTCAAGAAGCAGACTCTGAAAAACATGGTGTCTTAAAATGCAAATGGAAAAAATTTGGGTTCCAAGTAAGATGATCAAGGTTTAATAGTTAAATCCACAAATACCGAATAAATTGTAAAAACTTGTTTTGTAGCTATTCAAACTATAAAGTAGACAAGTGCATCAATATCACATTCTAATATTCCATTAGATATATGCAGACAGACAAAGTTAATAAAAGTGTGTTATAAAAGACTGACATGTGAGAGATATTTTCATTATTGCTTTTATTCACAAACAAGTATAGTTACTGTTGGGTATAGTACTAAGGGCCTGCATCTGAGGGCTCTTGTTAAATCTCATTTGAAGAAGTATATATATGTATATCATTCTGCTCAGGTAACACAGTGGAGAGGAGGGACGTGGCAACTATATTACTGAGAACTGGAATGAATATCATCTCAACGGTTCCTCAGATCACTAATGGAATATATGTTATAAAAAACAATGAAACGAAGTCCCACTGTAGAGCCAGAAGTTTTAAGCATTCCTTGAAAAAAGGATTATTGATAATGGCCTTTTCTTGTACAGAGTCAAATTTAAGAAGCAGGTATTTGAGAGCCCAGGCCTACAGACGAAAACAATACTCCAAGCAAGGCCTAACTTGTGCTTTTTAAAACATAAATCTATTCTGAAAACCGCTCGAAAGCCCAAGTCCAAGATTTTTAATACCTTGGGAAGATTGCAGTGATACACAGGCATATATCTTTTATTGATTACCTTTAGGATAAGATCTAAATTTTTCAGTGCGCTTTCTGCAGTACGGAAGTGTTTTTCACTTTGAAAGCTTTCTTTTCTATTTTCGTGATCCAGTTCCTTCCTTTTGGTGATAAGTTGCTTCAACCATGGATAGGTATAAGGAATCTGCAGTCTTTGATACGCTATAAATTTTATTAATTCTGCAACAACGTGACCACATGATATGGTCGTTAGTTGATCACCAATATTTATTTCAAGCTTTAAGTGTTTGTTTGGAGTAGACGAACTCATTGTGAGGAGAGGACCAATATTTTTATTTTGCGTTGACTATCTTTTTATCAATATAAATAGTTTTCAGTATTTAAATATGGCATTGTGATTTTATTAGAACTTTATAAATTTCGAAACACTTTTGACCAGTAAACTTCTAGCACAGGTTTATGGGATTTTATGATAGAGACCTGGTAACTAAGACTTTTAAGTCATGTCTCATTTTAATTTATATTATTATTTTTATGAAAAATGATGAAATGAAATTAAATGAAATGAAGATGATTAATTTGAGACATTAATCAACTGGGATGAAATGAAATGAAATGAGATGAGATGATATGGGATGAAATATAATCTTAGTAAAATGGTGGTCATTTACTGAAATTTTTTCAGTGAACTTTTTGGAGGATCCCGAGAAGTTACGTCCAGTGGCTTTGTTTCATTTTCTCACATTTGTGCACTTTCACAGATATTAAACAGTTAATAAACCACCGTTATTACATATTTAAACCTGAAGAAACACTAAATAGGCAAAATAAAACAAATCACACTTCACCCCTCGCGTTCCCGCCAAAAAGTCTCCTCTAGCACCCCTCCTGGATGAACCTTTGTTCGCCCACAAATCTTGATTAAACTGGAAAGGCTTCTGGGACACCAGTAATCCATAATGCATAAATTAAAAAAATATGCAGTAACTAATCTAATAATCTGTGTATACGCCTAGTTGAAGACACTGTAATAGATTAAACACAAGACAAGGTTGTTTAGCAGCTAGTTGTTCCTTCATGGTTTGCAGTGGCTGAAAACAGATACCTGCCGTAATCGTTTGGCAAGATTCTAGAAAGCTGTAGTGAATGACACCGGCGCGTGGCATCTGTTTCTTCCGTGAAGCAGAATGCGTTTCGGTTTGAAGGGTGGGTCAGCCGTGGTAACTAACTATACTGACTATAATTAGAATCGGATTCGAACACCAGTGAATCGCTCAACATTAATGCCCCGAACGTCTTATCCCTTAGGCCACGACGCGGACGCGGCGACGATTTCAAGACATATAACATAATATAATATAAATGTAACATAACTTATTAGACAAAATAAAACAAATAACACAACTTCACTCCTCGCGTTCCGTCCAAAATGTCTCACTACCTACGAGATGGCAAAAGTGCATATATAACAACAATGTATACTTTGATTAATTAAATATATCTTACAAAAAAAAAAAAAAAATCCTCCCATACAAAACGCCAATTTCATTTTCCCTACCTATTCTAGTAGCCTCGAGGGATTATTCTAAATTCACCGAGCTTGTAAGTGAACTCACGGGATTCAAACCTGACGACGTTGCTAACACGAACCACTGAGAAGATCCGGCGAGAAACTCAGTGGGCTGTGTCTGCGGGTTAATTTACTCGTTGAACCCTTCGTCGCAAGCAACGGGTTCAACGAGAACGATGACCGGTGCTTGAGGTACCTAAAAGCACCTTTAGTGGATGGGCAGGATCTGAAATGACACCACAATTTCATATGTAAGGACTTAATATATAATAAAATATTAGGCTGTATGGGACGGCACTTTGGCCTTTCCAGTTGGAAAAATAAAAGTACTGTTACTGTAATTCGCGCCAAATTTTTGACATGTAGTCTCGTAGAATTATACGACTAGGAGAATAAACACAGGATTTTTTTGCCGATTTACTTACCTATAATGTATTTAAATGTTATGATAAAATTGTTTACGTTTTATTCGTTAAATCTATATAGAATTACAATTCGAACATATCAGTTTTAAAATATAAAAAAAACTTGTAAAGGATAAGGTTATAAAAATATGCACCTTAATAAAACATTCTAATAATTTGCGTGTTGAAATTAAAGTGCCACGATGAAAACGGAAGACTTAGAAACGAAAGGTGTGGAAAAGTTGTGGTGTGGAACCAATATCAACGAAAACGAAAACAGAATTGTCTCGGAAAACATGATAACAGTGCATGATAAAAGCATAAGCTTAGCAATAAAATCCAGTGCAGGTCGCAGCGATACAAGTGATGAAGATGGGATACCCGTAGTACGAGTGAAAAGGCGTGTTAAGCAATTTTCTGATAGTGGTAGTGATATCGACAAGGAGATTTTGCATAAAGGTAGCCAAAATGGTAGGATTTTATTTATAATAATTCTAACATAGTCACTGTTTTGTTTATTATTACAGAGTGACAGTTATAAAAATATCCTATATTGCATCTATCGATTTTTAAAATGTTAATTCAATTCATTTCATTGTCATACTTTGTGTTCTTACAATCAAACCTGAGATAACTTTGCAATCCTATTTTATTACTTTATTGCACTAAACGGTTACAGATCACATTTCATTTGGTATTAAGCGTTTAACAAAACCTATAGACATTAGTCTGAATTATATTGCTCTAACCCAAGCACATGACTGTTGTGGTAGAAATAAGTAGCATAGTAGTAGTTACATGTGAGGGTATTACAAGATATTATTATAGTAGCATAATTGTATTACAAACCTATATATTTTATTTACTTTCATTGTTTCATCTATATCTGTTATCTTTTAGTAATATGAATGAATCTATTAATGAAAGAAGTGCTTCATTTTTGTTCCATTTTTTATGTAGAAAACATGCCACTGAAATATATTATATTTTTTGAAATCAGAAGAAAAATATCCATACTAAATTTATGCTAATTTAACTAATGAACTAAATTAAAAAATTTCAGCAGATTCAAGTTCTGATAGCAAAAATGGAGTTTACAAGCTTACAAATAAGCAGGCCAAGAAAAATTCAGATTCAAATTCATTTAATTCAAAAGAAATAAAATCACTGAAAAATGATCAGCAACAACTGAGAATGAAAAATAAAAGAAATAAACTGAGAGAAAGGTTTAAGAATTTAGTCCAAACAAAGGGAAAAGTAAAACAGCAGAATATCAGTGAGAGTGAGAAAGACAGTAAGAAAACATCAGAAGATTCTGAAGATGATGCTGCCTCTGTGGATAATATTAAACAAGTTTGTATTTTATACATTTCCCATATACATATTCATAATTACATCTCTAAATTTGAAATCTTATAAAATATGCCTAAAACTGACTATTTTTCTAACATTAAAATTCTATGCTATGCATTGCCCAATCTAATAATAATAAACTTAACATGTCCTCTCTATCCCACCTGAGTTATAATAGCTTAGTTGATAATTTATGTAAAAACTTACATTAGTGATTTGTTTGATTCAGAAAATCAAAGAGAAACTTAAAATTGAACCATCACACTTTAAACCGTCTGTTTGTGATCCTGACACATCCTCAGATGAAGAAGAGAAAGAACTGGAGAATATCAAGCTGAAACTTTCAAAACAAAATAAAAAAAGTAAATGTACACAACCAACATCACCTAAGCCTATGAGAGTAAGTACTTATTGCCATTATCTGATTTCAATGATGGAATAAAAATCACTCATTGTGCTTTTTTTATCTTTAGGTTAAGGGAAGGAAATTATGATTCTGTGTAGTTTATTTTATTACTAGTATTTATACGATTATAGTTGGTTGAATGTAGTCCAACATAAAAAATTAATTCCCACCACACCCGCCTATTTCTGCCGTGAAGCAGTAATGAGTTTCGGTTTGAAGGGTGGGGCAGCTATTGTAACTATACTGAGACCTTAGAACTTATATCTCAAGGTGGATGGCGGCATTTACGTTGTAGATGTCTATGGGCTCCAGTATACATTTAACACCAAGTGGGCTGTGAGCTCGTACAACCATCTAAGCAATAAATAAATAAAAAATCAATCTCATGAGCTACAGGCTGATTGGGATTGTTTATTTCATTTTGGAAAACCCACATTTACAGCCAAAAGATCTTACATGACAATAGTCTTAGGGTGTTTAACCAAAAAATTGGGGCCCATATTTGGCCCCTTGATCAACTGCTATTCGATTAACTATATTTCGTAGTATTTTCATTTTTTCCTGATTTTAATATTTTCGAAAAAATACAGTACTTTCAATATTGGATTTTTTTTCAATTCATGTCTTTGATTACCATAATAGTAAGTTATTCTATCATACAGCTTTCATGCCTATTATCAAATTATTTTCAGATGACAGCTAAAATAGCTATGGAAAATATGCAAAAAATAAAGAGTGAATCTAATAGAATGCTTAGAGAAAAACAAGTGTCATTACCATACCACAGACCAAAAGCTTTGTCTTTAAAAGACATAATGAGTAGAAGAAAACCAGCTGTATCTGCTGATGGAAAAGCATTACCAATAAAAATGAATGAAGAACAATTAAAGCAATATGCGTAAGTCATTAGAATACTTTTTTTTAAAGATTAAGATGTGATTAACATAGACAAAACCTATTGAGCCTATTAACATGCTATATCTGAAAACAACAAATGGGGATTGAATAATTTCTTAAGATAGTGAACTAACCTAAATTCAATAAAGAAACTGAGTATTTCAATTATCATATATCTTCATATAGGTACTGTTGAAGGGTCACTGTTTTCATTAAAGTGTTATTTTGACAACATTCAACAGGCCAAAAGCACATTTTCCATAAAAATCTTCATTATATCTACAAACCTTAATTAAATTTATTTTATGTAATTCAGCCAACAGCTCAACGAGAGGCAAAAAGAAATGATGGAGTTGTGTAAAAGTGATACTGAAGATGAAAATGACAGTGACAATATAAAGACTAATATTGAAAATAATGAGGTTAAAGAATCTGTGAACAATGCTAATCTGTCTGTAGATAAACTCTATACTGAAAAAAATAATGTAGTAACTGAAAATGTGCAAAATGAATTAAATCTTGATCAAAATGAGGACAGCTCAGATTTAATTCGCAAAGAGAACGATTTGAATTCTAGTGAAGAGAAAATATTAGATGAAAAGGATAAGAGTATTACAAAACAAAATCATCAAGTTGAGATTACTGAAGCTCTCACAGAAGGTTTTGTTTCTACAACAAGAGATGATCAAATAAATACATTAAATAATGTAATATACAATCATTTTGATAACTCAACTAATAGTAGTAATATTAATGCACAAACTCAAAGAGATAGTGAACAAATATCTTTACATTTTGACTCTGAAACTTACACAGATAATAAATTAAAAAGCGATGAAAACTGTTATAACAAAGAGACGACACTTGATGAAACTGAAAATTATGATTTGTTTGATGACTATTCCGATCAACATATGAATATGATTAATATTGAGAACATTGTAAATAATGTAGAAGTAAATAAGGGTGAGCATAAATGTAATATATTCATGGTTTTGCGATTAAGTGTAAGATAAAAATATTAAATTAAAATTTTCGTTTGTTTGTATAAATACATAATTAATTAGCATTTAATTAATTTTAAAATATAGCAGACACTAATATAAGACTATACACTATATAAGCCTAACTCCACTATTTTTAGCAAAGGATCAAACCTTAAATGTCAAACCTAAACTGACTGGTGCTCCTGGAATGGTTATTGATTTGGATGATGGTGATCCTACAATACCAAAGAAACTATCTGGTGTTGAACTACTGAAAGAAAGGTTTACTTATTTTGCCAAATTAAAAACTCCAGAGGAGGCGGAACGAGAGAGGGAGAACAGGTATTAAAACAATATCAACCTCATTTACCAGAATTACTCTTGTATTTCCTAATTTTCTAAATTGATAATAAATAAATAAAAATTTATATTTTTTTTACAATTTAGATTAAAGCCAGGAGCACTTTTATTGAAACTAAAACAAGAGCTGGAAGAAGAAATTGCTGAAAAACGATCTTTGGAATGGGCGAGACGATTAGAAGAAGAGAAAAAACAAGAATTGGAGCTAAAAGCTCTTAGAGGGGAAACTTCAGAAGCTGAAGACGAAATTGAAAAACTTGATCGATTAGAAGAAAACCTCGAAAAAGAATCTTCTGGAGAATCAGAAGAAGATTTAATCGAAGATGATATAGATATGGTGGATAAATCTCCAAATAAAAATACTTTTATTACTGATGAGGCTGAGGAATCCGAATGTGACGACGATGTAGCTGATGATCAGGTAGATAACCCATTAGATAGTGACAATAATGAAAAACAAATTGAAGACGAGGCCGGAGATAGTGAAATTAATGAAGATGATGTAACTAGTGAATCATCTGAAGAAGAACACACTACTGTCGGGAAAAAGGGTAGAATATTAAAAGCATTTGAAGATTCTGATGATGAAGAACGTAATGATGACCTTAATCTAGAAAGTAACAATATGTTAAAAGTTACAAGCCAGTTCAAAGCAAACATAGAAAATAGCATTGATAGATCAATTGAAACTGAAGAAAGGTCGGTTGAAAAAGAGAAAATTCAAACAATTAGCGATTCTCAAGGTAATGTTTTTCAAAATACACTCACTGTACTCATATTGAGAGAGGCCTTTAAGCTGGTACTGAAATTCAGCAGAAGATACCAAATTTTCTAAATAGCTATGTACCTAATGTAATAATATTTACAGAACATAATTTGACAAAAATCCAACCTGCAGAATTTATTAATTTGATAATTAATACACAATTATTCGTTATATTCATCTTTAAAATAGTTGATGGTGCTTTTACAAAATACTCTTTTAATACGCTTTTATTAGTTTCAGACGTATGTATGTTAGTATGTAACGGAATCTTTGAACATGATTTTGACCCCCTTCAAAACGTCGGATTAACTCGAAATTTGGTATACTTATTAAAGTTAAAGTTAAAAAAAAAAATGAAAGATAAATAATAGTTTAAAAAAACTAACAAAATGCGCTTTTATAGAAAATCCAACTTAAAAATAGAAAAGAAATTTTAATAAATTTGAATTAGAAATAGTGTAAGAAAAAATGATTTTATTGTAAAAAAAAGCGTAGGGTGCATGGTATCAGTAGTTATAAATACTTTATGAACAGATATGAGTAGAAGGGCTATTTTGATAATATCCTGAAGAGCACCCCACGCTTTTTTACTATTATTTATTAATTTTATTTGCTAAACATATAGAGTAACAAGAAAAACGGGCTGTCCACGTTTCGTATATGTGCAGCCCACAAAAAGCAATTAAAATTCGTGTCGCAATAAAGAAAAAAATAAATTCATTCAAAACATTCGTTAAAAAAGTTAAGTTATCAATAAAAATAAATTAAAAGTTAAGACACTAACACTATTATGTAATACACTGATCTTTTTTTGTTGTTGAAGACTTTAGATCTTTAGTTTAAATGGTTTGCCATGTCATATCATACATTTGTAATTCATAATGTGTGAAGGGAACATAAGAAAATTACTTTTTTGTTTTATTTGTAGATGACATTATTCAACTGGCTCAAGCACATAAATCTGTATCAGATGAACTATTCACGAGTCTGGAAAGTGTTTTAGTAGTTTCTGATAAAAATATCAAAGAAGATGAGAGTGACTGTCACACACAAACATTTTCAATATTGAAATCTATTAACGGAATTGAAAATGAATTGGGTACAGAGGATAGCGAAACACCATCACTTAATGTGAGTAAAAAATAATTGAATTCTGACTGAATTACAAGGCAAATTTTTTCACTCGCCAAATCTGTGAACTATAATTATTAAAACGAATCGAGCCCACCTGTCGTGTTTCTACTTTATTCCTTTTTGAACAAATAATTTTAAACATATGTAAAAATCAGCACTGAGAATTTAAGAAAAGTAAGTAATATTTTAACATGCCTTTAGCACCCGACAACTGACAGATGGGTGTCAGACCAAGTTAGTAGGTATGGGATACACCCAAAGTACTTATTAACACTATTTTATCCAGTTAACTTTACTGCTGAGAAAATAAAGTCTGGGTGCTCTGGGATCTTGGATTATATTATGTTAACTGGTACTGGACATAAAAGACGCACAAAAGATAACCAATTATACAAGGAACATATTTATAAATTAGTGTTGAACGATTTTTTTTGCTCTCTGTGATATGTAAATGAAATTGATTTTTTTCAGAAATTAGGAAGCTAATATCGTTTTATTTTCACACTAGACCAGGAGGACATTATATTAAATAATAACATTATTGTTTACATTGGTTAAATACCAAAATTAGCCTAGTGGAAAGGGAACCGAGAACGACTTCTCATAGGATGATTTGGTGTTAATAATATCAAAGCTATCTCTAACCTATTTTATATTTTTATATTTTAGAGCTTCAAAGAATCCGATACGAAAGGATGGAAAGAATGTTTGGGTCCATCTAAATTACTAAACACACAAAATTCTCAAGCGTCAACCTCACAGCCAATCGGCGAAGATATTTTAGCCCTTTGCACCGGCCAGTTCTACGAAAATGAATTCATTTCCCAAATTAATGAAGAAGATAAAAATAAACTTCATTTTATTAATGAGGAATTTGCAGGCAAGCATGATATGAATATGTCGTCAGGTCAAGAAAAAAACAGTGCTGAAGATTTAACGCAAACAGTTAATAATTCTGATGCTATTAACACTGTAAAGCCCAAAGACGATGGAATACTTCTACAATCAATACTTGATGAATTACATGATCCCGAATTTGATACCCCAAAACAAAATAAATATTTTTGTGGGAGCTTAGACCGAGATTCGAATATTAAAAAGAAATTCATCATAGATTCGGATGATGAAGAAAATAAAACTGAAGTCAAAGTTGGTAAAGATCATAAAAAGAAGAAACGTGAAAAGCGAGCTTTGCAGATTTCAGGTGAGATATACATGTATTTCTCAAATTTAAGACCAACTGATAATAAATATCTTGAAAACATTAAATTACAATAAAGTCAAACCTCAAAACTAGCAGGTAGAGCCTCATGCGGTTCCGCGCCACACTATTTTGAGGGTTGGCTAGATGAGGCTTCTTTTGTAATCGAAACTTTGACTTCATGTCTCAAGTTGGGCAGAATCAAAGTCCATTTATATTACGGCACATCTACGTCATTAAAAAGAAACATTTCTGTTCTAGATGACGAAGATGAAGACGAAGAATTAGAAGAAACGGAAGAATATCAATCGGAAATCGACGATAATAATGATGATGATGCTGACAGAAATGATAAAATAGTAGAATATGATTCTGAGGAGAATGAGGTATAAAATAATTTTAAAATATTTTTGTCTTTCACACTTGTCTAGATACTATTAACTGTACTTTGGAGTAATTATATTCTAAAAAAATAGGTACAAGTAATGGTCCATATAATTTAAATATAAAAGCACAATGCTGTAGTATATTGTTAGATATAGGCTTAATAATGAATGTTTTTTTTTCTCTACTTAATCATTGGTACCCTTTATGAGACTATTACGGGACGGGTAGGTGACCTCACGGAACTCGTTCTCAGAAAACGCGCTAACATTAGCCTTAGCAAATGCAGTGCTTCTCTGGTAGACCACCGGATCGGAATCGCTACCCATTTAGAAGATCGGCCGAATGACTCATTTGTATCTATGGGAATGAATGAATGTTTTATAGTGTTTTCTTCGATTATTGCGAGCTCTAGTCATAATTAAAATTGATTTGAAATTAAATAGCATGAAATAATAAGCATGAAATTTTAATTTCAACGAATAACACCATATGCACAACTGTAAAGTATTCAATCCCTATGTAATCATGTACCACCTGTCTTACGTCAACCCTCCTTGGACTATATCTCCTCATAAAGACATTGTAACATGCCATAGGGAGAAACTTTCCTGTTTCTACATTTGGCGTTTCTTCTTCATCTCATCTCTTTACTTCATCGGCTTTTGGGTCTATGATTTGCTTTTTATTATTTTAAAGATTAACACTAATATTTAGATTTTTAAATACCAAAAGATGACAGTCACACATTTTATTCTTTTCTGCATTTTCTAAATTCGAAAGTATTACAAATGTAGGAAGCAGAGACTAAACCGTTCAAATAGTTTTAATTATGTATGTTTTTTGTAAGTAATAATAATAGATAAGTGAGATATTAAGTAAGCCGTAATGTCCACTATAAATTCCGCTAAATTTTTCAACTACCGCATTGTTTTGGAGGGTTATTAAAGAGTACCCCACATGCTTCTGTTAATAATAAAAAAGCATGTACATATTCATATTTATACTTTTAGTAATGCAGCTAAATTTATGTAATCACACGCACTAAAACCCTGAAAAACACAACTAACTTTTTTAAGTTCTTTTGAATGAAATCCTAAATGAAGGCCTAAACTTACCTCAATACATCGATCATTCATCGATCGGTTTGAAGAGTGATGCAGCCGTTGTAACTATACAGACCTTAGAACTTATAGCTCAAGGTGGGCGGTGCATTTACGTCATAGATGTCTATGGGCTCCAGTAACCACTTAACACCAGGTGGCTTGTGAGCTCGTCCACCCAATAAGCAATAAGCAATAAAAAAAACTAACTACAACCAAATTGTTTTAAACATAGCAAAATTATAGACCAATGTTTGCCTACGGTTTTAGGTACGTTTATTTCCGTTTTAAAATTCTTCTGAGATAAAAACCAAAATATTTCCAAACGTGTATTGTTATATTAACAGTAACATTTCAACATCAAATTTAAGGTGGAAGTCAAAGTTCAATACACTAAGAAAAAACGTACAACGACAGAGTTTTTCGAGAATGAAGCAGAATTGACTTCAGAAGATGAGTGGATTGGTTCCGGCGATGAAGACGAGGCTGGTCTTGACCGTATGGAACGAGAAGAAGGAGACGATGAGACATTTAATCAGAGGAAACTGCAAAGGGAACTTGGACAGATACACATGTATGTATTAGATGCATAAAAAGTACAAACAAAATTCGGATGGTCGAAGATATCTGACCTTACATACTTTACTGATGAGAGGGTATTTTGCCATCTTACATTGGTAGGTTATACCTACCTATAGTATGGTCATTTAAGAAATCGGTACGTGTGTTAGGAATTTGAACATGGCATCTTATCCTTTAGTCCATGACGACTTCATTTTAGAGTCACTGTCACCCGTACCAGAAAAGCGACAAGCCATTCATATTTGTTTTTCCATACTTCATAATGTTCTAATTACATTCCGAACTGATAAAGTGAAGTCAGTTATTTCAGTTATCCACGGTGTTTCCCGAGCGCTATGACATGTCCTTCTTCAAACGAGGCTTGTGGAGAGTATTAAGTGGTAGGCAGCGGCTTGGCTCTGCCCCTGGCATTGCTGAACTCCATGGGCGACGGTAACCACTCACCACCAGGTGGGCCGTATGCTCGTCTGCCTACAAGGGCAATAAAAAAAAAAGAAAAAAAAAGCCCATAAGTTCCTAATCGACAAGTTTTTTTTTTTATTTTGATTGAGTGACGTATATTTTGTGGTTTTTTACTTTTTTTCAGGCGGGACGTAATGGATCAAGACAAACGAGAAGTGCGTATTATTCAAGAACTGCTGTTCGAAGACGGTGATCTCGGAGATGGGCATCGTCAACGTAAATTCAGATGGAGAAATAATGGTATGAAAACAAATATATTTTTTCTCATTTTAGTTATTTTTCTATTCAATATTTTTGATTTTGGGTTCTATATGGATTAGGTTAGCTCTTATTCCAATAGAAATAATTATTTTCCATCCAATTTTAAATGTTCACAACTGTTCATATGACAAACAATTTCAATCCAATAAATATTTGGGATCATGATTTATTTTTCAGAGGATGATGAACAAATGGGTACAATTGTGGGTGATTACACTGATACGCAAGAAGAAGACTTTGAATCTGAAGAACAATGGAGAAAACAGAGACACGAGAGGGAGATATTTTTAAAACAAATGGTAAATTCAATAAAAAAATAATTTAATATCATTTACTTGCTAAAAAGAAATGAGATTCCATCAAACGCTGAATAGTTTTACTACCAACATATACTTGTAGACGAGGTTTTTGTACACATAGTACATTGCGAATTTTGAGTACCTATTCATCAGTAGTATAGGCTGAAACTCATCACAGGACACGACACGCCGTAGATGTCACAATTTAAATTCCGCTGCCGACTGTGTGAGCCAATAGTATGTTTTAGAAAAATTAATATTTAAATGGTTTGTTTCTAGCAAAGCAAGGATGATAATGAAGACTGCAACATAAGTATAGATCGGACAACTATAATTAAAGCTAATTTATGTTCGAAGACAATGTCGACATTGGTTCAAGAAATGAAGAAGACTGACACACGAAAGACTGAAGACCACGAAAAATATATTAGCGCGGAAAAGAAACCGACAAAAGATATACCTAGTCCAAAGAAGGCTTATTCTATATTCCAGGTGCCAATTCGTAAATAAAAAAACGCAAAATCTTGTTTTAAGTTTTACTATATCGACGCTTGAAAGGCAAACGTGACTAAGTGACAATGCGTGAACTTTACAGTAGACTAATTTAAAGTTGACTAATTTAACTAATCTTGTTAGTAGCTGTAGGATTGAAATGATTTTAATAGACCTAGAAATATTTTTTTTTTGCACATCGAATATGATTATTGCCTATCACTTATGTACAAAGCAGTTACTTGTCGCTTAGTCACGTTTGCCTTTCAAGCGTCGATATGTATATTTGCATGCACTTCCTCAGCTCACCTCAAACTAAAACTTGTTGTTTATTGTTTCCCTCTTTATATCTATCTAAAACTATTTTTGACCATTGACTAAATTGTTTTGAAAACGAACATTAACTGAAATCCTTAAAGTTAGTATATGTTCTTATTTTATTGCTGTATGGGCCACAGATTCAGGATCTACTTGTTATTAAGTGGTTACCTGAGTCAATGGACATTAGAATGTTTGTTAAATAAAACACCTTGAGACATGAGTTTGAAGACTTAATTATATTGTATAAAAGACAACTGTTTGTAGCCTTCATAATTAAACCTGTACTTACAATATAAACATACAAGTCAGTGGAATTAATGGTTTTGCTGTATTACATAACATTACAATAGCAGATCCTTATTTGCATAAAATTTTTATACACCCCCCTATTTAATGAATACCAGAGGTAAAATCTTGATGAATTTCGACATGACCGTGCAAAGAGATGTCTCTATTTCATATAACTTTAACATTAAAAATTATGTAATTCTTAAAATGTTGCCTTGTTCTTTTAAAAAATGTGTTGATAGCAAAAAATTTTTCAGCAAAACTACCACGGTTCGCTACTAACTCGTGGTAACGGTGCTTTAGCCCGTTTAGCGGCGCTTGCAACTCCATTGGCGATCAATGAGGATTCTCCTAAAGTTGGCTCCTTAGTTCCTACAAACAGAAGAAACTTCGTCTTTTCCTCCATTACACCTGATGAAGAACCAAAGGTTTGATTTTATGAAAATTAGCTATAGCTTAAACCTATTATTATCTTAAGCTACCATATAATTAGGTAGATTTTTCATGTAATGTAGTGGCAACAATACTTTGCTTAAAATTTGGCCATTGGTTTCAAATAAATTTTAGTGTTAATTTATAAAACAATCAAAAAATCGTCCCAGTGATCTAGTTCGATACTCGTCGAAATCTGGTATCTCTTTAATATTTTTTAATGGCCCTGCAAAACATTATTTACAAGATTATTTAAAAAAGAAGAGCTGTTTGTGAAATTCTAACATGTAATTAAACACATAAAATGATGTAAATTTACAGGGAACGAAGAGAAAGGCGGATAGTAAACCTGACACGCCTCGACTTATGAAGAAACTGAAAGCGACAGACAAGCAAACGCTTTCCAAGAATAGTTTGTTAGACCATTTGAAGGCGTAATTGTTTAATAAGAAAGTTCACTAAATAATATTAAATTTAAATGGATTTAATCTTAAATGGCCTTAACAAGTTATTCATTTTCATAAATGATATTAAGCAAGACATGTACTCTGTTTTGTTAGGTACTGTAAATTAGGTATTAATAGAACAATATATGAAATGTTTTACAATAAATTATTTTAAACAAATGTTTGTGTTAGTAAAATGTAGATTTATTTTGTGCGTTTGCTATGGAATTAAATGCAAAAATCACTGAATGATAACAATTTAATACATATCCTGTTTTTTAACCTACTCAGTGCCCTCGATATATTTTGTGGTTTAAAGGATAAGATGCTCGGTATACCATTGTCAAGTGATGCAGCTATACGGGTGTTTAGATCTTAGAGACCGGTACCAGTTTTTGTAAGGAATTTCCTAGATAACAATTGTTCACATACGACTTTCGCAATAATATCGTGCGATGAAAATCAAAACAACAAATGCTAATTTACGGTGAACAGCCTATTTGCACCATTTACGTTCCGCTATGAAGGGAGTGACAGGCCTTTACAATGGAGATTTGAATCAGATTCCTCGTGGTGGGTGGCGACATTCACGTGATGTCAATGAGCTCTGATAACCACTTAATACCACCAGTGTGCTTAGTGCGAGTTTTTTAACGTTCTCGATGTCGAAAAACAACTCAAATTAGTAGAGTTGGAAGAGCGCCCCTAGCGGCAAACCTTCCAACTCCATACAAATTTGAGTTAACTCTTACGCTATCGAGAACGTTAAATACCTCACACTAAGCACACTGGTGGTAAGTGAGTCCGTATATACAACCGTTTTTTTTTTTTTTCAATAAAAACAAAATAAAAATATTTATTTTGCTAAATAATTTTTGCAGAATTAGGCCGCTATGGCCTTTAATTGTGATAGTAAAGAACGCAGATCGAAGAAATTTTCAACTTCCGCAAGCGTACACGCAAGGAAAACAACTTCGGAAATTCTGCCCTCGACTTTCTCGCAATTATACCAGGAAATTCATAGTATCCAATGTAGAATATGCTACATGTAGAATTATACAATAAAATAACTTTATAAATTTTAACACCTCATCTGTTCACTCCCGAAACAAATGTCTTATGAATAAAACAACCACTTAACAAACAAATGCAACATCAACCCAGACAGTGATTTTCTTCTCTTCAGCTATAGACACTGATACGAGCCCTATTCCTATTGTAAAAGAAAATCTATTTAAGCGTGATAAAAAATTTAAAATAAAAATCATATGCGATCTGAAACAACAGTTGGAGATTGGTTTTTTTTTTTCCTACCTAAGCTGGTAGGATTGAGAAGCTATTCCAGCGTAACCTTGACTAGTAGGTGAACTCACGGGGCTCAAACCTGACGACGTTGCTAACACGAACCTTAGCAAGAGCCGTGCCTCGCAGAATCTACCACCGGATCGGAAACGCGACCCACTGAGAAGATCCGGCGAGAAACTCAGTGGGCTGTGTCTGAGGGTTAATTTACTCGTTGAGCCCTTCGTCGCAAGCGACGGGTTCGACGAGAACGATGACCGGTGCTTGAGGTACCTAAAAGCACAGTTAGTGGATCGGGAGGATCCGAGATGACGTGTTTTGGGTGACGTCGACTGCTTTCCATTCTTTCCGCAGGATCGGGAATGTAGTTACCGGCGGCCACGATGAGAGGGTTCTCGTGTCGTGCCGCTTTATCGAAGTGGTGGAGATTGGGTCGCCAATTTTACCTTCTATACCCGTAGTGATGATCACAATAAAGTGCAATTACCACCGGGGAACGTCTTCAGTTGTCAATTCTAGCGACATGCTCAGATTTTCCGGACAATGCATTCGTTGCTTATTTACTACATGTCAATTTTAAGAGATAATAGAATAGATATACCTAAAAGAGATTAGCTGACCTGGCAGACTTCGTATTGCCTCAATAGATAAATAAAAAACCTAATCTTTTGTATAAAATAAGCTTTAAACAAACAAAAGGAATCGTCCGACGGGGGACACATCAATGGAAAAACAAAATTGTTATTTTTATTTCATTCCGAGTATTTTAATATTTATCTACCTTGTAAACCTTCTCTGGACTTCTACAAATAATTCAAGACCAAAATTAGCCACATCGCTCCAGCCGCTCTCGAGGTTTAGCGAGACTAACGAACAGCAATTCATTTTTATTTTTAGCAGACAGAAAACAAAGCATTTTCGCTTTATTGTGGATGGGATACGGAAAAGTTCCACTGTCGCTCAAGGAACGGTGGCTGGCATAACGGTATTTTTTTTCCTATCTAATCGCTGGTTGCCAGGAGGCTATTCCAGCTACGTTCTGACTGGTAGGTAAGCTCACGAGGCTCAACCTGAGAGAATCTGCTAACACTGGCTCTAGCGAGACCAGTGCTTCGCAAAATCTACCGACGGATCGAAATCGCCATAACAACTGGAATCGTGTAGTAAAAAGAGATAAACGATAACCCTAAACGTCTAGTGGCTATTATATTATTATGTCCAATTAATATAGCAGTATCTGTCGAAAATCTATGAGAAGTGTCAGGCTACAAACGTTACTAAGTTAGGTTTCAAAATAAACATTAAAAATTTCACACCTAGTTCAGGTTCAATCAAAATCACCTAATATAATTTATATCGACTTTCAAATTCCAAAATTACCCTCAAATAATGATAACAAATTATATTATTGTATGTTCTAAAACTAGAGATTAAAATCTTTGTTAATTGTAACATGTAAAATAATAAATATAACAAATTCTATATATGATAATCTAATTATTGCTTAGAAAATCGAGCATTTAGTTATAATCTACAGAATCCTCCATTTGGATCTTTAAATTAACATTTGTCGCTGGTAACACGTTTCTAGTTGTTATGTTGGATGAACTGTTTTGAAACACATCCTTCCGTTTTTCTGATCTCCATCCCTCTTCA
The DNA here is from genome assembly GCF_030267445.1 of Bombyx mandarina. Classification (NCBI taxonomy): domain Eukaryota; kingdom Metazoa; phylum Arthropoda; class Insecta; order Lepidoptera; family Bombycidae; genus Bombyx; species Bombyx mandarina. Next base: position 6,946,729 of record NC_143231.1, on the reverse strand, counting down.
TTTTATTTTCTGTCCCGTATTTTCCTTTCTAAAGACCCGTAACGTAGCAACTATCTCTGTCTGTTTGATCATGTTCACTCCGTGTGTGTGGCGAACCTTGCATTCAATTCAATCAATGCTTTTTTGCGGAGAAGCGTGTGAGTTCTAGTCAAATAAATTTTGAAATACATAAAAGTAGTTCCGGCAGAGCTGGTGTGGATCTGTCGAAATGGCAAAAGAGAATACTGTAATCGGCGATATTGTTAAGAAAAGCAAAGTTTTGCTTCTTGATATTGAAGGAACTACAACTTCGATCAGCTTTGTTAAGGTAGGTCTGATGAATAGCCGGCCGGTGTTTTATTTTAATGCATGTTTCTTGTTTAATTTGCGTATCTATTTCGACATAAACTGCATTATATGCATTTGAAATTTTATAAATTTATAAAAAATGCAGTCATGTTTTAAGATTCGCAACATGGTGGACGAAATCAAAATGGTACCTACCCCCTTTCATGCCGCTTTCATTGTCTGTTTTATTCGTTTTTCGACTACATCCTGCATTTAAAATACAAATTCATTATTTTCGTGTAATTTTAGCTAACTGAACTGGTATTAATAACAGTAGCCGTAGTAATTAGTAGTGGACGATAGATTAGCTTTTAATTTAATGTTTTTAATTTTCAATTTCAATAAATGACGTCTTCATTCAACTTAGTTGAAACAAATTTCACAAGGTTGGATTATGACTACCGGCATGAACAGCTGTTCGTAGCAGCTGGCTTGTAAAAAATGTACATACAGTTATAAGCATCACTATGTATATGCCGTCTCAGTCACACCCACCTCGCGACGATTGAATTAAGACAAAGACAAAAAACTCAAATTAACGTTTGTAAGACGCGGCAACATTACTATGCATTCTTTTTCTGAAATGAAAAGTGAATGATAACAAAGATTAAATACTACCAAGGACACGCTTGTTATTATTACTAGCAATGAATTTATTCAGCAATATAAATTAAAAATAATGAAGTTTTGATAAAATCATAATTTTTAAAAGATATAAAATTATTTAGTCTGTGTGTACTTTACGTTTTTGATGAAAAGTACATTTTGCATTTACAATTACAGCAATTGATATTGGAAATTACAATTTTCATAAGATTACTCTTTTGATGATGCAGAGTCATTAATATGTAGAGAATGAAAACAATCTGTAATCAGAAACACTGCAATTTAATTTAATTTTATTGCTATGAGTTCACAAATATAAATGACACCATGATTCTGTAGAAGCAAAACATGTTTGATGGGCTTTCGACACTTAACTTAAAAATAAAGTAAATAATTAATGTAATCAAATAACCAAGATACCAGTATTCCAATACCAGACAACAGTGAGCTCTTATCTGAGCTAGTGCTATCCACGTTTCCTGGTGTAACTGGAAAGGGCTAAAGGCCACCAGTAATCCTGACTTCCTAAAAAAAGTGCAGACTAAATAAACATTGAATAGTGTTGTGGAAGGTGTAAGGATTGATTTTAGGATGAAATTGATACTGAGATCTCTCTAGTAGTTATAGAAATGAAGACTTGGCCTCATCTCTCGTGGTGGGTGGCAACATTTATGTTGTGATGCCTAAAGGGTATACAAGCTCAACAATTATTTTATTATCTTTGTAAACTTAATAAACATAAATTTAAATCATCAAGTTCAACAAAAATGCCTGTAATTACTTTTGAGTTCTGTTAATATTAATTATATTATTTTAAAATTGAAAAAATACTTTAAATTAAATTTTAACCACATTACTAATGTAGTAAAAAGAGTTTGCAACCTTTTTTGAATTTAATGTTTAAAACATATAAGTTCAAGGCTACATTCAATTTTGTATTAACAGTGACCCTCATCTTTGCTCTCTTTTTGTGTTTGCAATAGAACAATCTGATCACTCTTTTTGAATAAAGTAGGGTTGGGCCATAATTGCTCCCTACTGGATTATCCCTTATTATTATTATACATGAAATGTTAATGAATTTAATATGGATGCAAAATCTGAAGTAAATGAAAAAAAAAATTGCTTACTGCAGATGTATTACCTAGCAAGGCCAGCTCACGACCTCTCGATATTAAGCTATTACTGGAAGCCACAGATGACGTCACGACGTGAATTCTTCCGCACAGCTAGTTATTCTTAGTTACATTAGAATTGTACATATCATGGATGCATCATGGGAAAGTAGATAGAAGTAAATTATACAGTTACAGAAAATGGGGGTCCCATCATTTATTCTTTAATTTTAGCTAGAGACTTACAAACCATATGGTCTTATACATCTTTTTTCCCCCTCTAACTATTCACTGGTAGCTCAAGGGGCTAACCCAGCTACGCTATGGCTGGTAGGTGAGTTCACGGGACTCAATCTTAGAGAGTTTCCGGACAATGGTTTTAGCAAGAGCTGTGGGTTGCAGTATCTACCACCCGATCGGAATCGCGACCCACTGAAGTTTTCTTTTTTATTGCTGAGATGGGTGGACGAGCTCACAGCCCACTTAGTGTTAAGTGGTTACTGGAGCCGTAGACATCTACAACGTAAATGCCGCCACCCACCACTTGAGATATGAGTTCCAAGGTCTCAGTATAGTTACAACGGTTGCCCCACCCTTCAAACCGAAACGCTTCACGTCAGAAATAGGCAGGGTGGTAGTACCTACCCGTACGGACTCACAAGAGGTTCTACCACCAGTAACTCGTAAATCTGTCGAGAAACTCAATGGATTGTGTCTATGGCTTACTTAGCTAGTCGAACCAGCACAGACAGAACAAAACTAACTCGTCGAGCCTAAAAGCAGTGAGACCGGATCCGAGAGATTCGATAAGACATATCTCGGGCGACGGCGGCGACTTTGCTTTGCCCCGTCGCCTGGGTCGGATATGTCTATGATTAAAACCGTCTCTTCCACACTAATAAAATAGGTGGATTGCTGTATTATATATAAAAGTGTTTTAATACCATCTAGATTCTAGAAGCTTAACTATATTTTTTTGTTAAAAATTATAGCTTTTAAAGCTTAAATTATTATTTTTAAGCTCGTTTGAAGCTTGAGCTCGCTGTTTCGTTTTTTTATTTATAAATAGCACTGCCAACCGTCCCGCGTATAAAATTATATTTAGCAAGCTATAGCTTATGTTAGCAAATTAGCAAGCGGTCAATACATTTGTTACCCAGATCATTATTAAATTAAGCGCCTTTTGAATATGCTGTTAAGCATGAGTACCCGCTTGAGCACAACCTAATATGGGCTTGGATATCTCAATTTTAATTATTAGTAAACACACTTTTACAATTTAAAATTGCTCTCGTGTTATTTTTAAATTTAAAGCGCATTACATATTGTGCAGTTTTCATAATATCGTCCGGTATCCTTCGAATGAAAATGTTTAAAAAATAATTGGAGCAAAATTTTGAGTTAAAAACAGTCTTAAGTGTATTGGGTCGGGTAGGTAGGCTCTATCCGGTTTGGATAAGGCGGCAAGTCACGCAGTTCGTTCACCTAGTTTTGTAGTATAAGAGATGGTCACGCCGCGAAAAGTAAATTTTATGTAGTCTATCTAGTCTTTTTTTATATTTCATTAGTATGCGGTATTCTTAGGACTTCGGTGTATTTGCTTGTTTCGTTTTGAAGAGTAGAATAGCCTTAATTGAGACTTTGATTTTACTGATGGTAGGACCTCTTGTGAGTCCGCACAGGTAGGTACCACCACCCCGCCTATTTTTGCCGTGAAGCAGTATCCGTTTCGGTTTGAAGGATGGGGTAGCCGTTGTAACTATACTGAGACCTTAGAACTTATATTTTAAGGTGGGTGGCGCATTTACGATGTAGATGTCTACGGGCTCCAGTGACCACTTAACACCAGGTGGTCTGTGAGCTCGTCTACTCATCAAAGTAATAAAAAATAAAATATTACAAGCGGAGTATCATTTACATTGGTATATGCTGGTCCATATTATGGTATCTATCAGGCTCCGCTCTAACGCTTCATATCAGGTGGGACGTCTGATCGTTCATACATGTATAGCGATAACAAGAGGACAGGCTTGCAGAAAGTATTTTTTAGATACACTGTGTTAGATAGATTGTAGTTTGTTAAATGATTTTTTTAAAACCTGTATCTCTTGTATTATACGCATTGTAGAGTGCTATTTCGCTGGGTAGCACTTTATGGCAAATTAAAAGTTTCGTTACAAATACATTTCACAATGATTAAATTTAAAACTTTATTTTTAGATCTAACTTCCACCTTTATTGTACTTGATGTTTTAAAAGTTTTACTGCTTGGAAAATAACCTTGCATTACGTATTAGCGTACAAGGGTATAAACAAATTTAATAATATGTAAATTTCGTTACTACAGCTAGCTAGCTAGTAATGCAGTAGCTTTCATTCATAAACTGGCCTAGTCTGATGGAAAAAAGTAAGAATCTAGTATTATTTTCGACTGAAACGCCAAGAAAGAAAAATCGGCGCTAGGGCCACATAAAAATGTTGTTGTTCATTTTAGTTTGTGTGATGGTGGGCGTTTTTTTTTCCACCTATGCTGATAGCCTTGAGAGGCTATTTCAGCTTCATTCTATCGTGTGTAGGTGAGCTCACGGGGCTCAAACCGGAGTGTTGCTAACACTGACCCTTGTAAGAGCAGTGCTTTGCAGAATCTACCACCGGATCGGAAACGCGACCCACTGAGAAGATCTGGCGAGAAACTCAGTGGGCTGTGTCTATGGGTTAATTCGCTCGCCGAGCCCTTCGTCGCAAGCGACGGGTTCGACGAGGACGGTGATTGGTGCTTGTGGTGCCTAAAAGCACCGTTAATGGATGGAGGATCCGTAACGACGTGCTTTGGGCGGCGTCGACTGTTTACTGTTCGGTCTACAGGATCGAGTATGTAGTAGTTTCCAGCGACCACGACAAGAGGGTTTTCATGTCGTCGCCTTCTCGAAATGGCGCAATGATGCCGACTGTAGATACTTACTGACAGAGTCGAGCTCCAGGTCATTGTGGAAATCCACGTTCCTCAGGAACCATGGTGCACCGACGGCTATCCTGCAGAATCGGGATTGAATAACCTGAAGGGGCTTCAAGTTGGTCCGGGCCGCGTGAGCGAACACTACGCTTGCATACCATGACGGGGCGTATGCAAGTTTTGTAGAGTGTGACCTTATTTCGAAGGGACAATTTGCTTTGCTTGGGGGTTTATAAGATACCTTTTCTATAGTGCAACAAGCCGGACTGTTAAAAATCGACCTTTACGAATCCAGTATATCAGATTGAATATTAATAGGTAATAAGTAATATTAATAGGTAATAAGTAAAGTTAATGAAAATTATATTTCGGGCTTATTCTCGTTGATACCTGCTACTGTATATAATAAATACAACGAACGTAAATTTGCCAACACTATTTACTTGGCGACAAAAATAGGGTTGTTAGATAATTAAAAAATCACGGTTGGCGATGCGGTGCGATCCGAACACATTGTGGAACCGGTTCTAAAGTCTGAAACTCTGAACAGGGTCAATGAAAGACTTCTGACCGAAAAAAAAATCAACGCATATTTAATGAACGAACTAGATGTCTATTGTATTAATTCTGAAATTCGTTTATAAAAAGGTTTGTTTAATGTCAACATTATTTCATTTGCTTTAGAAAGTTAATGCATGATATTAAATATTTGATACCCGACCAATATTATGTCCTCATTCGGAAACGTAAGAAAAGAAAATCTATACAATCATTTGACGTGTGCTTAGCTTAAATTATCGTCAGACTGCTAACTAGACACTATTTCGCAAAAAGTATTTAGTCAATTGATCCTAAAATATATAACCGCTTATAATTTTAATACTAATTAAACACATTATTTCATTTATTTATTTTGAGACATCCCTAAAATTTTAACTCATGCAATTTAAATTAAATTTACTCTCATCACAGGCGCACTCTTGAAACTGAACGCTCGACCCGATCAATGGGGTTCACTCGCGCATGTACACCTACCTACTTTTAAGAGACATGCCCGACGTTCTTTGATTTCATACATTTGAATTTATGAACCATTGCGCCATATGTCGTAAACATAATTGAGTGAATATTTGAAATTTCCGTTTTATTTGGAAAACTCGCACCAATTATTCCTTGATTATATTAACTATTAATGGCGCTTAAAAGTGGAAATACTTTTTATAACAAGTTGCTAGAAATCAGACCGTTAGGACCGTTGCCGTTGAGAATGACTTTCTATTTAATTCTATACAGAAGACAAGCTGCTTATACAGGAGATGGCCGTCTGGATTGTCGATAATCCTATTCTCACGGGTCGATTGGAACGTCTACGGAAAGACTTCGGTTCTCTCTGTATCATATTCCATGTGGAGTGCTTTGAGTAATTAATTGCTTGAGATGATTATTCGTTTTTACCATCTTACCGCCCGTCACAAGAGTAATGCCCGTATCTTTAGACGTTTCGTAAAATAGTCCTCCACTCTTAACTCATCCGATGATGCTCAATAATTCCCTCCAAACATACTCGAGTTTGGTATTTTTATTCGACCATTACATTAATCCTCAACTGTCCTCGAGTGAGGTAATAATGATGAAAATTTGATCAAGCTAGCATCAAACCCATAGAGTTCTGTAGTCATTGTTTAATGTCAAAGTCAAGGTGCCGCTGTCTGTTTGACACTAGATGAACTTGTTTGATGTTTTGGTTGCTGTTATTCGTAAATATGTGTGCGTGCGGTAAATCTGAAAGTGTATTATTTACTTTCTAACCTATTATTATTTTAGATTTCGGATCCGGCTTTGTATTTTTATTCGCCGCTTTTGTGTGATTTTGGTTGCATCGTGTTGTTGAAGTGCTTTTCCACAACCACCAGTTTATTATTATATAAATAAAACTTATAATCGCATTGACGGCCTGGCCACGGGGATCGGCGGTGCGAACAGCGAAGCGGTGGACGAGGCGACAGTTCGCGCAGCACCGTTTGCAGGCCACGGGTACTCACGTTCGCCGCCGCGACTACTAAGGAAGTCCGACAGCGAAATGTCTATATCGAAATTATCTCGATATTGCTTACAAATTAATAGTTTTTTGGTTCAGGACCTATTATTTGGAAAAGATTGTGAAGTACATGATTTGAATAAGAATCGGAGTGTACCTATAGATGGAGAATTCCACAAGAAGTACGAGAAATACTTTGGGTGGCTAGACTTCCAAATAGCTGGTCTAGCTAGTATTTCAGCTATATTTTTTTTTATTGCTTAGATGGGTGGACGAGCTCACAGCCCACCTTGTGTTAAGTGGTTACTGGCCCATAGACATCCACAACGTAAATGCGCCACCCACCTTGAGATATAAGTTCTAAGGTCTCAAGTATAGTTATAATGGCTGCCTCACCCTTCAAACCGAAACGCATTACTACTTCACGGCAGAAATAGGCAGGGTGGTAGTACGCACCCGTGTGGACTCACAAGAGGTCCTACCACCAGTAATTACGCAAATTATAATTTTGAGGATTTCATTTTTATTACACGATGTTATTCCTTTACCGTGGAAATCAATCGTGAACATTTGTTGAGTACGTATTTCATTACAAAAATTGGTACCCGCCTGATATTCGAACACCGGTGCATCGCTCAACACGATTGCACCGGACGTCCGTTAGGCCACGACGACTTTAAAAATATAAAATAAAAAATAAATAAAAAATATAAAAATTTCGGTTTTAATTTTTCGCGGCGAAAACAACTAAACTCATTTAATCACTGTACTATTCGCCGCGACTACCGCTCGACTCCGTGGCTCGCGCCGTCCGTATTCATGCATTTGTTTTGCTCGCCCGCCGCATCGCGCGATTCGCTCGGTACATTTCGCCGGTCGCCCGTGCGCGTGGCTTGTTAGGTACATTTCTATGCTCTTATTTTAGTCGCTAGACGCTTCGCCGTTCGCACCGCGCGAATATTCGTATCGGCGAATGTCCCGTGGCCAGGCTGTGACTTTATTTATCAGGTAGTAAGCAAAATATGTCTCTTATGTAGGTAAATAAAATAAAAAGTTTCAAATGTCTAACCTCGAACTATTTACTTTATAAATATTATCAAACTTAAATTATCAAAATATGCGGGAATCATGCACAGATCCAGGCCATTGCACAACAATATCATATATTTCCATTTGCGGTCCACATACTATTTGGACATGAATAGAAAACCAGCCTTGAGGAACGTTCAAGGTACGTCGCGACGTACCTTGACTTGACAGTTCGCTTACTTCACTCCGGTTAGGAAATTTTTCCAAGGACGTTTGAGTGGAGTTTATTTTTACGACTAATCATACCAAAACGCGCGTTGGAGGTTGAGTCGAGTCGAGTCGAGTTAAGTTCGTGTAAACGACTAAAGATACGGGTGTAAGAGTTCATTCATACTATCTAGAACCACTGCGTTTATCCACAGTGCGTTTCCAGAGATCTTTTTTGTCACATAGCATCCGGCTTTGGTATGAATTTCCCTCTGTGGTTTCGGTTATGTCCCTGGGCGCAACATTCAGGGGCGCTAACAAAAAAACATTCATGCAAAGTTTTGATGGTTTAAAAAAGTAAACTAAGTATAATAACCGGCAAACTTCTTGAGCATTTGTTGACGTAGTGGGGGTAAGTTTGCGCATGGTACACTCACGTGCAAAAACATTACTTACTCTGCGTCATAATTCTATTAAATTATTAAAATCAACATATGTATTTATTTATATATTTATTAGAACACCAACAAAACATATAGGTTAATAATTGTAATAATTTAATCTTGGGGTAAAATAGATATTCCTTATATTAAGTCAAAACTAGAGGTGTTGCCAGGTCTTGGTTCAGTTGAAGCGAAGCTGGTATTTGTAATTTTTTTTTCGTTATCATTATCTTGACCATCATCATCATCACTGTTTTCATCACCCGAGTCGCTATCATCGTGATGAGTCGACATAGGGCTCATCGGCGTAGTTTACAACTCGGTCGATTCGGTCTTCTTTTTTGTCTTAAATTAATTATTTTTTGAAGACATTCGATTCGTAGTAATCGAATGTTACTCTTTTCATTTACCAGCTTCCGATTATTTTCTGTTCTTTTCTTCCATCTGAAGCCTAGCTCTTTCATAATTCGTCGTAAGCTTCATTCCGAGCCATTAAAATTTATATCTTCCTTAAATTTTTCGAAGCCTTTCTACGGTACGGAGTTTCGCTGCTTGTTATATAGTTATTCTGATTACATCTTTTTATTACAGATTGAACGAAACTATCCATTCCGGTAACTTTCTTCTTCCCTGATCTTTTCTTACCCGGAGTCCGAAACACGGCGAGCAAGCCAGAGCCTTTAGCTTCGTTAATAATGCACCTAACAATACTCACTGATGTTTTTGTTGCTTCCGAAGTCTGTTTTAATTTTTCCATATCATTTTTCCCCTGTTTTATAATGAAGCAATATACATCGTACACAATTTTTCTACCCTTTCTTTTAAGTACTACACCAGTTTGTCACGGCATAGTGTATGTTTTATAAAAAATCAACAAACACTCAACAAATAGCAATGGCAACAAAGTCCACAAGCAATTATAACAAATAACTTAACGATTAATAACGATAGACTTTCCACTGTACGCAAGCGTACTTTTGGGAGCAAGCGGAATGAGGGCGCGGTGCGGGACGCAAGGCTCGACTGATCTACCAATAACGCGCTCGATACGATTTCCCCTGCCGTTGCGCCTCACCCTCACCACCAAAGTGATCTAAAATTCGGCTCTGCGCAGTCAAGGTCATTTGCTCAAGAAGTTTGCCGATTACTATAATTATGACGTTATTGTTACAGGACAAACTATTTCCTTATGCTGAAGAAAATGTGAAAGATTTTCTTGATGCCCAGTGGGATGAGGAGGATGTCAAAGAAGCAGTGAACGCTTTGAGGAAGCTTGCTATCGAGGATCAGGAGAAGAGTGTTGAAGGACTGGTTACCATTCCCGGAGAGGTAAGATGATTCAATGACTATTAGTTTATTTGCATCCATCATCTATTTGACATGGTTTCACTGTAATAATGGCATTGCTGACTGTGTTAGCACAATCAAATGATGCCCGAAGATCTTTCATGATAAAAGCTGGTTGCCGCCATTTCTTTGTGATTGAGAGGTTGTAACCTCAATTACGAAGCAATAACGGGTATTACCCTGTTTAAACCGCATTGCATAATTTTTCGCGCAATATCACATGCTCATCGATCAGGAATGAGACATCGAGATTTCGCATTTTAAGGTGGGTGGGTAGTGGGTACCATGTTATAATTTAGCTGTGGTTCAAGTACAACTTGTTAACGCCTTTACTAGGTAATTCATAGATTAAAATAAAATAAAAGATAAAAAATTAATTAAATAACAGTAAAAGCATGAGCTGCCCAATTTTCACAATTATTAAATTTAATTTTTTTACTGTATAATATTAATTTTCAATTCAGGATGCTTCTAAAGAGGATCAAATCGAGGGTCTGGTTAAGAATGTCAAATGGCAGATGTCGTCAGACCGTAAAGTTGCCCCCCTGAAGCAACTCCAGGGGCTTATCTGGAAAAAAGGTTATGATAAGGGAGACATCAAGGGACAGTTAGTTGCTCATTTAAAATTTATAATTGATACAATCTTAAAACTTACATCAAACATATAGTGGACCAAACATTCTGATAGTCTTGTCTATTATGCCTTGACTTGTGTATTGTCTCTTGGTAAAGTCAACAACGGTAGACAACCAGCTGGTGTTGGTGCTGGTTGTCTACTTTAATTACTTCACTGGTACATGTGGTATTCAGTTGTTGACGGAATATCTTATTTATATAGAAATTTTATTTCACAACGTGAATGTCGCCACAGCGTTGAAATGTGAAGTCTGTTTTGTTGTCGAATGGTCGTCCCTTCCTTTGAAACCGGAACGCTTGACTGCTTTCCTGCAGACATAGGAATGATGATGGTACCAAACAATCCGCCACAGTGGTCTCATGTTATACTGTGGTGTGATGTTAAAGTCGTTGAAGGGTTGTTGTAAAAATAATGCCATCATAAAAAATAAATCAACCAAAGACATTGATTTGCTACTGCCAGTGACAGTCAGTGATAGCTTCCTCATTTACTTTACATTACTTACATTATTTGGGTGGCTTCATAATAACCAAACAAAATTTCAATACATTATATATATATCAGCACAAATGATGTAATTTCAGCGTGTACGACGATGTGCTACCGGCTCTTGAACAATGGCGTTCAGTAGAGGGTCATAAGATTTACATCTACTCCTCTGGATCCGTCCAAGCCCAGAAACTTCTTTTTGGCCAGTCATCTGCTGGGGACCTACTTCCTCTCATCGATGGCCATTTCGACACTGCTGTGGGTGCTAAACAGGAAGCTACCAGTTACACTGCCATTGTCGAGAAAATAGGTTGCAAACCTGAGGAAATTTTGTTTTTAACTGATATTGAAAAAGGTAAGTCGTCTTTGGAGAATAGAGTAGATTTACATAGAAATAAATTTTGTGTGCCCTTAATCTTATCCCGCCTCTTTTCTCTGGATAGGGTGACTGGTTTTTGTTAGCTATTCAGAATGAGTTTTTTTACAGTATCTTCAAACTATAATATCATAGGTAGTGCATGATTCGTGGTAGGTGTATTTTAATACGCTTTTAATAGCTTCAGACGTATGTATATTTGTAACTGAATCTTTGAACATGATTTTGACCCCCTTCAAAACGTCGGATTAACTCGAAATTTGGTATACTTATTAAGGACCAAGGACAATTCAATATTAAACAAAGAAAAAAATGAAATTCAACTAAAAAATGATAAATAAATAATAGTTTAAAAAACTAACAAAATACGCTTTTATAGAAAATCCAACTAAAAAATAGAAAACAAATTTTAATAAATTTGAATTTGAAAATAGTGTAAGAAAAAATGTTTTTATTGTAAAAAAAGCGTGTTTTTTAAGTTTTTTTAAACTATTATTTTTAAATTTTATCTGTAGTTACATCGAAGTTGTACCGGATTTCAATAGTTAAAAGTAAAATTAAAATTTGTGCAGAAGCAGAAGCAGCTCGGACTAGCGGAGTGAACGTGGCCCTAGTGAGCCGCGAAGGGAACGCTCCGTTGGCCGAGGGAGCAGCGGCAGCCTACCCTGTACTACACAGCTTCACTCAGCTCACCGTTACTAACAAACGCAAGCCCGACACTCAGGTGCTACGATGACCTTCATATGTACAACCCCAGTAGCGCTTCATGCATGCACTCTGTAGTATAAATATGTAGCCAGATGTTGTGTGAGGTGAGTAGTCTAGTTGGGCAGTGGCATTTTTGTGCTTTTATGCATTCTTTGTAATTCCGTTTATGTATATAATTATCATAAAATGCCTTTGCATTGTTTGCCTTTTAAAATAGCTACTTAGGGGCCATCCATAAAGTACGTCACACGAATTTTAGGACTTTTGAACCCCTCCCCCCCTCCTTGTCACAGGTTGTCACATTTTTATAACCCCCCCCTCCTGATGTGACGTCACACATTTTTTAAATTTATGTATGTATTTCAAAATAATCGAGAGAAAACAGCTATTTTCATTTTTTACTTATTTTTATTAAATAATAATCTAATAAAATCAACATAAACAAAATTCACATACAAACTTTGCGTTTTAGTATTTTAAATTTTAACATGTGACGTCACAAAAGTATTGACCCCCCCATGCCCCTTGTCACACGATGTCACACTTCGGTGATACCCCCCCTCCCCATTAACGTGTGACGTACTTTATGGATGGCCCCTTACTAATATTGCTAGATAAAAAAAATTATGTTCAAATAACAACAAAAATACATAAACATCAATTAAAGCGTTATCTAATCTAATAAAATATATTTTTATATTTAATTTCATAATGCTAATTAAATTGTGAGAACTTGTTTGTAATAAACTCGAAACAATAATTTTGGACAGCCATAAAAGTCAAATATTTTTAGTACTTACAAAGTATTCCATTCATAGACACTAATTTAAAATGGAATTATGAAAAAAATACGCGATATAATTACACTTTATCTACGTGTGCAAAGTTGTCATAGGCATCGTATCTAACTGTAGATTTTTTTCTTGTTTATGTAGAATAATAAATAAATAAAATAATATACGTCGTCATTCTATTCATCATTATCATTGCCTTCCATAGTGACAGTAATCAAGACTCACTTTTCCAATGAATTCCATTTATTAAATTTCAAGTGTACAGCGATAACATCAGAGAACTCCGCTCCGTTCGACTGTTCGAGCCAGAATGTTTTCTGCGACAATAGTCACTCGTATTTTAAAATTTCGAGGTAGCTTAGAATTCTCTTGAATACCGTCACAAGCAGTTGTTTAAATCCGTAATATTAAGGAAACAGTTAACTAATCTTAGTTAACCAAATAGTACCGTTGCACCGACATATATTATTCTTAAGATTTTCCAATATTTTTAATTTACATTTTTAAAATAACAAGTTACTATGAACAGTATTTCATGAAAATTTAGTATGGTCTTTATCCGAAATTCAAAGAGATCAATCTATTGTTGTGATTTATTGCTTGCCACAAATATTACAAGATGTTAACAATTATCAACAATAAATAAGCAATATAGACATCTGATTGTTTTCGTTCACTTGCCTTGATAAATTAATCAAATTATGGCCACAAGTCAATATTGTATAATTTTAGACCCAAATTTGTTTTTGTTTTTTTTTTCGCTCTGTCTTATTTGTTAAAAGAAAATATCAATTTTTAAACAAGAATCCTCTAATATGAAAGATGTTGGTATATGAAAATGTGTATTTTAAACAAATAAACTATTTAAAATTAACAGGCTTATTTTTACTATTTTACATTCATTGTCATATCACAACGTTACTGATATAGTCATTTCTTATCACTACTATATCAATCTGTTGTTTTTTCGGTTAATTTTCGAAAACATAGCTACAGTGAATATGACTGCAAACCTTTAGTGCTCATAACTCATTTGTAAAGAGAAATATAAATTTGAAAATTTTAATACACAAGTAATTGTAATTTTGTTTTTAAAAATTTGTTGTAGTACTTTGGTCTTATCTAACGATTGTGGTTTATTGAAAGTTTTATTGGTTAGGTGTCCATTCAAGTGCAAAAATGTTTTGTTGTGTTAAGTGAAATTTCATTAAATCCAATAGATTTAACAAGATCTATTTTGTGTTTCAGGAAGAAATACCTGCCAAAATACCCAAGACTGATGTTAATGACGATTGTAAAACAAATTCTGAAGAGTTAATAGTAGAAACTACTGCCAAGGATGCTACTGCGGAAAACGCGGCGGAAGAGCCAGAAAAAATGGAAGTTGAAGAATCTGTTGCAGTACCAGCAAATGACTCGACAAAAACAAAGGGAACAAATGATTCCATAGAAACAATTGTTGAAGAGGTAACAGAAACAGAAATTGCTGAGGCCACAGCTATTGATATAGAACCAGTAGTCATTGAAGAAACAGTGGACAAAGCTGAAGAGAAAACAAAGACTGAAAAAATGGAAGAGGATCCCATTCCAGATGTAAAGTCTCTAGAACTCCCTATAGAGAAAGTTTGTACAGAAGCTGCATCTGTTCCAGAGAAAACTACACCTGCAACTATTACTGAAATAGAAGAGGTATTAGATGATAAACAAAACTTAACTGAAGTAGCTGATGTCATTGAGGACATTGAACCTATCGTCGAGGAACCGGAAACAGTTGAAGACATTGAAGAACTAAAAAATGTTGGAGAAGTTTTAGATAAGGAATGTGATGAAATTTTATCTAAAGTACAGGATGTTACTAATCTCGACAGCATTCCTGTGAAACCGTTACTTAACTCAATTCCTGAGGAGACAATGGACACGGAAAATATCGATTCTAATAATATTATTGAAAAAATACTTGAGGCAGAAATGGAACTAGGTGTGCAAGATGGTGCGAAAAGAGAGAGTGAAACTGTAGATGGAGTGGCTAGTTCGAAAATCTCGACAGCAGAAAATTGCGAAAATGAACAACTTATTGTGTCAGACCCCAAGAGTAATGAAAAGGATGTTAGTGAAAAAACAGTACCTTTAGAAAATACAGAAAGTAATCCTATTGAGAAAACTGATGACCGCAAAGCAGAACCGTCTGAAGAACTAGCCATTGAAAGCCAAAATAAAGAAGAAGAAATTAAAATGAAAACAGAGGAGAATATAAGGGAAGAGACTGTTGAAAGAACAGAAGTAGTTGATAACCAGGAACAGAACAAAGTCGAGGAAGACGAACAGTCCGCAGACAATGACAAAAAAATAGGCGAACACAGAAAAGAAATTATCGAAAGTGTGCCACAAATCGAAAAGGAAACAACAAAACTGGATACAAACGAAAGAAGTGCGGCTTCTGAAAGTAAAGAAGTAGAAGAAACGAAAATGGAACAAGAGCTAGTGACAGATAATAATATACCAGAAGCGACCAATACAAACAATGTTCAAGCAATTTGTGCCAATGAAACAGAAGCTACTGATACGACAGTGGAAAAAGTAGACGAAGTTAAAGTAGAAAGTGATAATGACGCACAAGTTAACGGAAACTCTGCGAATGGTAATGATAAAGTAAACTTAAACGGTGATTCGGCTAAAGATGAAGAATTAAATGCACGACTGTCCGCGGAAAACGGTAAAGAAGTGAATGGTGCCAATGGCGATGTGGCTGAGCAAGTAAATACCGACAAAAAATCAGAGACTGAAATCTCTGAAATTAAAGTAAAGACAGTCGCAGCTGAAGAATCTTGCAATGATCCAGTAGAGCAACCGTCGGTAGCATAAGATGACTTTGTGAGTGAATCATAACATTCTTATTATTTTACACAGGGTAAGTTTTTGGCCGTCCATTTCCGTAACATTTCAACGTAGCAACGATTAGGGGGTTGGTGCTTCCCGCTTCCGTAGGTTTAACCCGCGATTCCCTACAAGTGACCCCTGGGTGGTGCTAAACGGGAGCCGAAAACATAACCGGTGGTAGGACCTAGTCCGACTGGCTGGCGACCACCCTCCAACTAGAGTCCGCCGCCAAATAGCCTAGCTGTGTTCCGGCGTGTGGATGGTGAGCCAGTTCTATCCCTTTCCTTTCCCCTTCCTTGTTGGGGGTGAGTCTTGGTGACGCCTGGAACTTGCGGAGCAGACGTGCGTGCGAACTCACGGGGCGTGATTGTTTGACGGGGGTATAGGGAGACCCAGTGAAACGGTACCCGCTGCCGCCCGCCGGTCAGTAGGGGACCTGAACCCGGGTGTCTCTACTAAACTCCGCCCCGGGAAGCTGTCCCGCCAACCGGTGTAAAATCCTGTCGTGCGGTCGTCGTGCCGGAGTCGGAGACCGGAGTGGATCCCGGCGATCGCACGCAGAGTGGACTGGGGGCCCTTCCATGCCCTGCGTCAGTCTCTCACGCAACCCGTGGTTGAGCGCGTACTATGTTCCGCGCTTCATTCAGGTGTTACCTCGATCTCACCTCCAACATCCTACCTCTCCTAATCCTACTCTCCGAAAATTTAAAATCATGAAGTCGACAAAGAAAAAGAAAAGGGTTTCACAGGCGGTTCCCCATTCCACATTTAATGTGGATTTCAGCAATGTCAGGGGCCTACATAGCAACCTTGACGCCGTACACCACCACCTTGAGACGGCGCAGCCTGCCCTGCTTTTTTTAACGGAGACGCAGATATCTGCTCCGGATGATACCTCATACCTTGAATACCCCGGCTACGTATTGGAGCACAACTTCCTGCGTAAAGCCGGGGTGTGCGTATTCGTCCGGGCTGATGTCTGTTGTCGCCGTCTTCGGGGCCTCGAACAACGGGACCTGTCCCTCTTGTGGCTGCGCGTAGATCACGGGGGCCGTAGCCGAATCTACGCGTGCCTGTACAGGTCCCACAGCAGTGATGCAGGTTCAGCTCTGTTTGAGCATGTGCAAGAGGGGACTAACCGCGTGCTTGAGCAGTACCCATCTGCGGAGGTGGTGGTTCTTGGAGACTTTAACGCTCATCACCAAGAGTGGTTGGGGTCCAGAACCACTGACCTCCCGGGTCGGACTGCCTACGATTTCGCCTTGGCCTACGGCTTCTCCCAGCTGGTGACACAGCCCACCCGTGTCCCAGATATCGAGGGGCACGAGCCTTCTTTGTTGGACCTTCTGCTGACCACAGATCCGGCCGGATACAGTGTGGTGGTCGACGCTCCGCTTGGATCGTCTGATCACTGCCTTATTCGTGCTGCCGTACCACTCTCTCGTCCTGATCGTCGAACGACGACCGGGTATCGAAGAGTTTGGCGGTATATGTCAGCAGATTGGGATGGATTGCGTGAATTTTACGCATCCTACCCATGGGGGCGGTTCTGCTTTTCCTCTGCTGATCCTGACGTCTGTGCGGACCGTCTTAAAGACGTGGTGCTCCAGGGGATGGAATTGTTTATTCCCTCCTCTAAAGTGCCCGTTGGGGGTCGCAGCAGACCCTGGTATAACAATGCCAGCAGGGATGCTGCACACCTCAAGCGGTCCGCATACGTGGCATGGGATAATGCCAGGAGACGTCGGGATCCTAACATCTCAGGGGAAAGGCGGAAATATAACGCCGCTTCCAGGTCCTACAAGAAGGTGATTGCCAAGGCAAAGTCGGAGCACGTCGCTAGAGTTGGCGAGCGATTGAAGAGCTATCCCTCCGGGAGCCGTGCTTTTTGGTCGCTCGCCAAAGCTGCAGAAGGAAACTTTTGCAGGTCAAGTCTCCCACCACTGCGCAAGTCCGATGACAATCTGGCCCACAGCGCGAAAGAGAAGGCTGACCTTCTGGTCAAACTCTTCGCCTCGAACTCGACTGTGGACGACGGGGGTGCCACACCACCGAACATCCCCCGGTGTGATAGCTCCCTGCCGGATATCTGCTTCACACAGTGTGCAGTCAGGCGGGAGCTCCGACTCCTGGACGTCCATAAGTCGAGTGGGCCAGACGGCATCCCCGCAGTGGTTTTGAAAACGTGCGCCCCTGAGCTGACACCTGCGCTAACGCGTTTGTATCGCCTCTCTTATTGCACTAACAGGGTTCCGTCTTCATGGAAGACCGCCCACGTCCACCCTATCCCCAAGAAGGGTGACCGGTCGGACCCATCGAGCTACAGGCCTATCGCGATAACTTCCTTGCTTTCCAAGGTGATGGAGCGAATAATAAATACACAACTCCTGAAGTATCTTGAGGATCGCCAGCTGATCAGTGACCGACAGTACGGTTTCCGTCACGGTCGCTCAGCTGGTGATCTTCTTGTATACCTTACTCACAGGTGGGCTGAAGCCTTGGAGAGCAAGGGCGAGGCTCTTGCTGTGAGCCTTGATATCGCGAAGGCCTTCGACAGGGTCTGGCATAGGGCACTTCTGTCGAAGCTACCATCTTACGGAATCCCCGAGGGTCTCTGCAAGTGGATCGCTAGCTTTTTGGATGGGCGGAGCATCACGGTCGTTGTAGACGGTGACTGTTCTGATACCATGACCATTAACGCTGGCGTTCCACAGGGTTCGGTGCTCTCCCCCACGCTTTTCATCCTGTATATCAATGACATGCTGTCTATTGATGGCATGCATTGCTATGCGGATGACAGCACGGGGGATGCGCGATATATCGGCCATCAGAGTCTTTCTCGGAGCGCGGTGCAAGAGAGACGATCAAAACTTGTGTCTGAAGTGGAGAACTCTCTGGGGCGAGTCTCCGAATGGGGTGAATTGAACTTGGTTCAATTCAACCCGATAAAGACACAAGTTTGCGCGTTCACTGCGAAGAAGGACCCCTTTGTCATGGCGCCGCAATTCCAAGGAGTATCCCTGCAACCTTCCGAGAGTATCGGGATACTTGGGGTCGACATTTCGAGCGATGTCCAGTTTCGGAGTCATTTGGAAGGCAAAGCCAAGTTGGCGTCCAAAATGCTGGGAGTCCTCAACAGAGCGAAGCGAAGCGGTACTTCACGCCTGGACAAAGACTTTTGCTTTATAAAGCACAAGTCCGGCCTCGCATGGAGTACTGCTCCCATCTCTGGGCCGGGGCTCCCAAATACCAGCTTCTTCCATTTGACTCCATACAGAGGAGGGCCGTTCGGATTGTCGATAATCCCATTCTCTCGGATCGTTTGGAGCCTCTGGGTCTGCGGAGGGACTTCGGTTCCCTCTGTATTTTATACCGTATGTTCCATGGGGAGTGCTCTGAGGAATTGTTCGAGATGATACCAGCATCTCGTTTTTACCATCGCACCGCCCGCCACCGGAGTAGAGTTCATCCATACTACCTGGAGCCGCTGCGGTCATCCACAGTGCGTTTCCAGAGATCTTTTTTGCCACGTACCATCCGGCTATGGAATGAGCTCCCCTCCACGGTGTTTCCCGAGCGCTATGACATGTCCTTCTTCAAACGAGGCTTGTGGAGAGTATTAAGCGGTAGGCAGCGGCTTGGCTCTGCCCCTTGCATTGCTGAAGTCCATGGGCGACGGTAACCACTCACCATCAGGTGGGCCGTATGCCCGTCTGCCTACAAAGGCAATAAAAAAAAAAAAAAAAAAAAGATTTAGTTACAGTCTTGAGTACAGTGACCACTGATGAGGACAAGCATGAGTAACCAGTATTTTTTTTAAATAATAACAAGGTTATTAAATGAGTGTTTACCGTTAGTGCTAGTCTTTGAATCTACATCTTGGAAATTGTGATCGATACACTACTAAAAACTTACCCTGGGTAAATTGTTTCTCAAAGTTAACGATAAACAGTTATACAGTTGTTAATCCAAGTTCTAGTGTAGAGATTTTAATAAATTTCAATATGTCCAGTAATTATTTCATTATTTCAGTACATAGCGAGAACAGCAGGGCGTCGCAACATTGTTGGTTCACCTTGGAAGAGTGACAAGACTGAGGTTGCTTCCGCGCTAATCGACAACACTTCCTAGTTTATATGTGTATTGAAATTTCAATGTGTGCCGTGGGCAGTGACAGATAGTGTGCACTCACAATTTCCATTCTCTATTTAAAAATTCTTAGTACTATTACCTTGATAATACTCGTAATAATGTCTATCAATCATTTTAGCATGCCTAACCTAAGTGTGCATATTTTCATGAGTGTCTGTTAGATAATTTTCTGACGTGAGCTGGACCTTTGCGCTTTTCTTACTAATCGGCAGATTACAAGAATTTTGACGAAACTTTTAAATATTTTGATTTGACTAGCACATACTCTTGTGTGCCTCCAGTGTTGATCTTTAATGTTCAGTAGAGTCGTTGTAAATAACATACTCATAATCCATTTATGGAATACGGCAAATGATTACCACTAAAATGAATGTATGCGACTAAAGTGAAATATATCAATCAGTATTTAGGTTACATTTTAAAAATTTAATATCTCATGGAGTGGATGTGCGAAAAGTTTGCTGTTTATGGAAAAACTGAATTGTCTAATATGTATTTGATGTCGTTTCTGTTTAGGCAAATTTACTTGTAGAGAGGCCTAAAATGAATTAAGGCGTAGTGCATACGGTCTGTCCCTGCTTCTCGTATTTTGACTTAGGTAAGTTCTTATTCGTAAGTATTAACTGTATTGTGATTTTTAATTATCGTGTATATCTAACAATTCGATTTCATTAATCCCACTGCCAAACGTTCGTATTTTCATTTGCAATTGGTTAGCAGATTTGTTGAAGTAATATTTTTGTCTATACCTTTTAGTTAGATTTGCGGGAATGAATTGAATACAAATTTATGAATATAAAAACTGTACTCATATGTAAGTAGAGAATAGTGCATGATGTATTAAGAAGGTTTGCGAAACTAGAAATTGCCATGTATACTGTGTGCGAGGGCCGGTGCTACTGTGATATAATTGACTACAAGAAGACTGTTTTATTTATTTCGTGATTGTATCGCAAGGCTGTGCTAGGGTTTATTGAATGCGGGATCTGTATAGATTAGTTTTTATATTAATTTCGGTTATAATTTTTCATTTAAAGGCACCGGTGTTTAAGTATCGCGACTGTCTTGTAAGGAATAATGGATTTAATGAAACGAAAATTGTATTTTTTTTTTCGAGACTAGAAAAGGATTTATAAAATTTTGATGTTTTGATTTAAGATATTTCCTTATTAGCAGAAAATAGAAAATGTTCAAGTAATTTTCAGTATGAATTTGTGTAGCAGGTTGTAGGGTGCGAGTCAGTAGGGGTGTATTCTACCAGGTTGCTTATCTGAGTCACGAATCAATCTTTGCATTGTTTCAAAACCTTTATGTCTACGGGCTCTGATTGCCCTACGAAATAAAATACGTTATATTTTGTAACCGCAACTATACATATACTTATTGCAAACCAATTTGCAATGAAAATACGATTTACCTACTTCTTTAGACTGATTTTTTACTATTGATACACACTTACCCAAAAACTGTTGATTCATATTCCGGAGCGATTCCTGTGGGTGTATCAACATTTTTGTAATGTTTATTATTTAGCTTATATAATAATACTTCCATAATTATTTTATTACCTGTATTTTTCTATATTGGTAACTGATGTTAGTGTCATGTCAGTCATTTTCGGAGAAGGAGTACGAGAGTTGTATAATTAATTAAGAGAAGCATTTAAAAAATAAGTTCATACCTTTTTTATTGTAATAATGAACGAGAAATCTCAAAACTAATTGAAATGTATTTAGTTTTTACTGTCAAAACTAATGACATTAAATATAATGGACGTAGAAATATTTTTTTCGATTATTTTTTTCCTCTTTAAATCTTCACCTTTCAAACTGTTATGTTACTTACTTTAAGTAATAAAAGAACACATTCCATTAAGATAAAAACGAGAGGACATCAGCCCCAAACACATCGTTCTGTCTCAAGGATGAAAAGCCCATATCCTAAAAGCTGAACGTTTATATGAAAGGAAGATTTCTCATTGCGATAACTTATGTGTAATACTATCGAATACCTACTTCATCTTAACTACTACAAGCAAATACGATAGTAATGTGGGATAGCGTACGTGCAGGCCACGGTTGCGTGCCTACGTCAGCCGCGAAATTTTGCTGTTATCATGTGGATATTTAACTAGACGGTTTCGCGGGGAATACCCCGAATTATCGATACTTTGGCCATATTTCGACTTCACTCGACGCATTATAAACTGAGGCTTCGAGTCATAAATCATATTTATCTGTCTGTCTCGCTACCACTTACAGGTCTTATGGAGAGGTCTAGTGATGTGCGTAAGAATTGTAGCATATCGATAACCGGATAGGTACGATCGATGTGATAAATTATGTTAAGTATTCATAAGAATAATTTTTCGTTATCTGAAAATAAAATATTTTAATTTGTAAGATAAAATGTTTGTTTTGACGTAATCTTAGAGAAACTATAAGATCGTAATGTGTCTTTCAAAAGGGCCGTTTTTTTATCTTTTCTAGGGATATTTCTTAGTTCTTCAAAAATCTTCATCCGTGTTTTGCCCATCTGTGTAATCGACCCCGAATCGTATCTAAGTATCGATAACTGGTTGCATTGCGTGCACATTCCTACTATCAGTGAAATTTATTGCCCGACGACTCTTAAAATGCGTACACGAGAGCTTAGTATAGTTACATTACACCACTTAACTCCGAGATCGAAGATTGCACTAGTAAGTTATCCTTGTCCGTTCTGAAATTACCTTGCAATTGTCTACCGCTCTGAGTCTTCATTGATTCGAGAGTGCTTGAATGCTCCGTCACTGCCATTTTATTTTTCCCCTACCTACGTTGATAGCCTTAAGAGGCTATTTCAGCTTCTCCTTGACGTGTCGGATCGGATCGGAAACGCGACCCACTGAGAAGATCCAGCGAGAAACTCAGTGGGCGTCTGCAATAAGAAGTACACGTAGAGCTACCACGTTAGATGTGTGGCTCCATGGATTATAAGGACGAGCAGTAGTCTACATTGATGATACAGTGAGACTGCAGTTATCGAAGAAAGTAAGGTCTTCAGAGTGCCAGGTTTTGCTCGATAGATTGATGGTTCGAATATTGTTGGTATGATTAAGGTCTTGCGTTGTAGGTAGAAGAATCTAAAAATAATTAGTGCTGCATCCTATGCTAATTTTCTGAACTAGTCAGTTTTCTTTCCTTTCTCGCGCCGTTTCCTCACTGCTGAGGGTCTTGACCATCATGTTTCAACAGGAGCTTAGTCAAGGCAGTTTTAGATTACCAGAAAAGACTTAATCAAATGCCTGTAGACGTAACTAATTTTTTGACCGAGTGCTTGCAGCCCATCAGCTAAGCTAACAAACCATTGATAAGCTTGGGTTCCAATTTCAGTTTTGAAAGGCGTTAATTGGTGCTTACTTTGGTTGGATATCAGAAATATTTTATTATTATTATAATTGTGAAAAATCTTATAAAATAGATTTTCCAGTGACAAGTTGATACGTGTGCGTTTTTGTACTTCTACTAAAATTAGGTACCGCCAAAATACGCAGTTGAGTATTTATTCTCTACGAATAATTCAATTTGAAGTCGACGTGGCCTAATGGATAAGACGTCCGGTGCGTTCGTGTTGATCGATGCACCGGTGTTCGAATCTCAGGCGGGTACCAATTTTTCTAATGAAATACGTACTCAACAAATGTTCACGATTGATTTCCACGGTGAAGGAATAACATCGTGTAATAAAAATGAAACCCGCAAAATTATAATTTGCGTAATTACTGGTGGTAGGACCTCTTGTGAGTCCACGTGGGTGGGTACCACCACCCCGTCTATTTCTGCCGTGAAGCAGTAATGCGTTTCGGTTTGAAGGGTGGGGCAGCCGTTGTAACTATACTTGAGACCTTAGAACTTATATCTCAAGGTGGGTGGCGCATTTACGTTGTGTATGTCTATGGACTCCAGTAACCACTTAACACCAGGTGGGATGTGAGCTCGTCCACCCATCGAAGCAATAAAAAGAAATAGAAAAATGTACGAAAACAATGCGTATAAAACATAGTTTTAAATAAAATGATTCACAGTAAAAGTAACAGAAGGTCAACAGTAAATTGAATTCGGCACAAGCGGGTAGTTGTATCGAGTATTGAGTGAGGTGATGTGGAGGTTATGAATACAAAAGGTATAGAATGCGCAGCATTGCGGTCGTGAAACGGAACGCTACGGACACGAACCGGCGCGCGGTGACTGCAGGGTGTCTATTCTGTAATATCACTTTATTCGACTTTTCGGATTTTTAACGTTATTGTTTGAATTAAAATCGTAGGAGCTGGTTCTATGTTTTTCAGTACTATAGGATTAGGCACGTTATTTTCCTTTGTAATAGTAGCGGTCTTTACACACTGTGAGCCCACAAGGAAAGTCACTACCGTCGTGCTTAAATCTGCCAAGAAGCATTGGCGTTCCGGTTGATGTAATTAATACTCGTACAATTGAAAATTAGACTTATGTCTCAAGTTAGGTGGCAGCATTGATGTTATGATGTCAATGTATTTGAATGAGAAAAGCAGCAATTTGTTAATCTAGTTCTAGAGCAATAAAAATATGTCATTTGGCAACTATGTTTTTCTATGTTTTAATACTATATGAGTAATGATATGTAATAAGTCTATGAATAAATAATCTAATTAGCAAAGATATATTAGACTATATTGTTCAACACTTGATATATTGTTTAAGTCATCAATGCATAATGCCGTTGAAACCGTTATCTCGTTCAGAATTGAATATGAGGTTGAGCAAAAAATAAACTCGTAATATTCATGTATTTATTACAAATAATCTCGAATCTTCAGTACCATTTCATAATCGATATAATGTCTATAGGTACCGATTATAAGTACCGGACGCGGGTTGACGTCACGGATTCTTGTGTATGCGCAGTTCGCTGCCTGTGAATCACGCGACGATGTGTCACCACTCAACGCCGACGCCGACGCTTGTTTTCGACGCTCTTTACATCCATTGCAGTGGAGATACTTGCCACTTCTGGGAACATGTTCTGTTTGAAAGTTTGTTGTCCATTGTGAGCTCTTGATACCTGCTCGGTATATTGGTCAGCGATAAAAGAAATATAAGATATGAATGCACAAAATCACTGATTTTCTATCTCTTTCTTTTATCAGGTGAGAGAGATGGCACAAGCAGGCACTAAGGGTTTTTGGTGCCACCAATTTAAGAGGCCGTAATTCTAAAACTGGCTAATATCAGTTTTCTACGTTACCTGATAATTAGGTACTTTTCTTTTGTCTTCCAGAATCTTGATGGGGAGCAATCAAAAGAGATGAGGAAAAAATACATAATTATTATAATATTCGGTTAAAATTGTTTTCGTATCTTTCTCTAGGTACGAAATTTAACTGAAAATAAGCGGGAAAACAGTCACAAGTCACAACCAAACAACATGACCTTGCCAAGTTTGGCGAACTGCAAACACTCAGTTGTTTGTGCCGACTAAAAATATGTATATCAGAAACGTTTGTGTATTTCTGGAAACAGTCTAAGTATAGTAAAATCAATAAACCTACAACCTGGTGATATTAAAACTATGAAATTTTGATTCAGTGCATAGTTCTTTTCGACCGAATCAACGATCGAGAGTGTTGTGAATAAAAATGACTGGAAAGCACGGAGTAGCTGTGAGGCAACCGGTATAGCTGTCGTAGCCGGCTGGCGGGCTTGTATTTTTATGTAACTCGTTAGGTACTCCGGCGGGTTGCGCCATGACACACGGCTCCGATCGAATCCGCGCTCAATCCGAGACTCATACTCACTCGGTATGAGGAAAACGGAGCCGTTTGGAGGACACCAGCTAACTCGGTTATGAATTAAATACTAATTTTTCGTGGGTGTGTTTTTTGCGTGGGTCGTTTATTGCTTTCAAGGTATATTCTTAGGGAGGATCTTATTTCCAGCGCCGGGTGCTTAAAAATATATAAAAGTTTTGCCAGAAATCGATCTTACGTCCTTATTGTCCTGCATTCAAACAGATAAACATATTGCGTTTTGTGACATTCAATAAATGTGACTGTCTTATAAAACTTGCTATTTTGAAGCAGATATGAATGTACTGTCCACTCTTTTAGTACTTGTGCACCCGTGTCATTGACAATGTCAGTAAATGATAACCTGCTTCAAAACATACGCCCCTGAATATTGCAGGCTACTTCTAAAACGATGCAGTATTGGTGTAGGTATATATTTTTCCTATCCGTGAATGCGAACTCTTTGAAGCATTTTAATTTCGTAGCAAGTACAGTGTGCTTAGTGAATTTTTCTAACGTTCTCGATAGCGTAAAAGTTAACCCAATTTTGTATGCAGTTGGAACAGCGCCTCTAACGGCAAACGTAGGCAAACGATCCCATTCCATACAAATAGGAGCTAACTTTTACGCTATCGAGAACGTTAAAAAACTCGCACTAATCACACTGAACGCTCTAAGCCTCGGCCGCGCGTACTAACTACACTTATCTACTCTACTACTATCTACCTACTACGTTTATATCAGGCGGGCGCCGACCCATGTTCAGCCGTGAAACGATCCACGAGCAGGGGCTTATTTTCCAGGGTTCAAACTATTTCCATCTCGAATTTCATCCCAATCTGTGCCGTCGGTTAGGCGTGAAAATGTAACAGACAGAGTATCTTTCTTATTTATAATAATAGTATGATGCATTTTTGGAATAGGAGTGAAAAGGGAGAAGAAATGAGAAGAAAAACCGGCACTCTGCCTCAGTTATATTTATGTTGATATATATTCAACGTAATTAAATCAGTCGTTTACCACATTTTAACAAGGTCTTAATAAACAAATTTTATGAATTGCAAAAATAATTATAATTAATAAAAATTTTAAAACAGATTAATCGATAGAAAACCGCACAAAAAACTTATGTATGTAGGAGAACTTAATGCCACGGAGCATCCAGCTAATCTTGGTATTATGACAATATCTTCGCTTAAAAAACAACTGTTGATTTTCTGACATCAGTAAATTTATTACGATTCAAGTTATGTACCGTTCTTATTATTAGGTCTCGATAAACGTAGCCAGATTTACGTCATACTCATTTTACGTAACCACTTCTGACTCCTGTAAAACCCTTGTACTTTGTTTGAGTTTTGTTATGAAACAAATATTTAAATAAACACATTGGAATGACGTTCGAGCACACTGAACTCTGACGACAAAAAATTTTGGAAAAGCTTCTATATTATCAACTCATAAACCGCGATACGAACGATAAGCATTCAATTTAACATTAAATTAATAACACACGGAATCACGTCATAAGTGACGTATGTATTGTCGATATATGCATTGACAAGCATGTAATTTTATCGGGTTTCATTTTATATTAGAAATGGAAGACGTCATAGAGACGAAAAACAAGAACGCCTAAAGAACTCAGTCGTAAACAAACAAACTTACGGTTCTTTGGTTGTTCGCGTCGATGGAAGCTCTGTATGTAGCAAAGCATAATAATAAGCCGAAATGCAACGCTCTTAGCGGCTTAGCTTAGAGGCCGATGCGTCCCTGTACCCTTGGGCACCGCCCCGACGTCCTCCGCAACGCGACCCTTGCGCCCTCTGGTGCCCTATCGTCCTTGCAGAAACAGGGACGCACTGGAAGAAATTTTAAAACAAGCGAATTATATTTAGTAGGGACTTACAAATTTGAGGACAATGCTATACTGGTGATAGGACGTTTTGTAAGTCCGCATGGGTAGGTACCACCACCTTGCCTAATTCTGCCGTGAAGCAGTAATGCGTTTCGGTTTGAAGGGTAGGGCAGTCGTTGTAACTATACTGAAACCTTAGTACTCATATCTCATCATAGGTGGCGGCATTTACGTTGTAGATGTCTATGGGCTGCAGTAACCACTTAACACCAAGTAGACCGTGAGATCGTCGACCCATCTAAGCAATAAAAACTTTTTTTTTGTTTATAAATAAAACTTGTACTATATATGAAATAAATGTCGTTGTATAGTAAAAACTAACATCAAGCTATACACGATTTGATCTTATTCGCTTATATTTATCTTAAGCTTATCGTAAATTTCCTTAAAAATAATAATCTTACATTTAAAATGCAGTCATGAAAACTTCAAATAAAATTTTCGAAATTTTGAAAAAAGCTTTCTTAGTTCTTCCCTGCGCCTACCCTCTGCGTTCATCGAGCCATTGTACCTACCGCTATCAATTTAACAAACTCAGCAGTGTACGCTGAAGTTTCGATATTAGAAATGCAGCAACACTGATGAGTGGTCTAGTCTCCAGTAACAAGATTTTTTTTCCTTTGTAGCAATTCTCATTCAGTTTTCCAATGATTACGTTATTTTTTGGATTAATCTGTTTTACTCGTAAATGTATGTAAACCGTGTTATGTATATTATCAGTTGCCATTCTGAAAACAATGAATAATATCGGTAATAGTGTACTCTGCCTTTGGATGGCACACCATAACTCTCAGACACAGTCCACTGAGTTTCTCGCCGGATCTTCTCAGTGGATCGCGTTTCCGATCCGGCGGTAGATTCTGCGAAGCACGGCTCTTGCTAGGGTTCGCGTTAGCAACGTCGTCAGGTTTGAGCCCCGTGAGCTCACCTACTAGTTAAGGTTACGCTCGAATACCCTCTCAAGGCTACCAGCTTATGTAGGAAAAATAAAGATGGCACTTATCAATTTGGGAAACATTTTTAATTGCTGTTATCAGTGATTTGAAGTAAACGATTCTAGCTTAACGCGGTTCATTGAACCGACTCCCCGGCAAACGTTCGGCTTGAGTTAAACTTGATTCAAGAACACTGCGTGTCTCGGTAATTCAAGTGATATGTATACTGATTAATATTACTAACCTACAGTTTAGTACTGGTTCTCGGCGGGTTATCAGTACGATGAATTAACGATGAACCAACTGCACACAGTGAAAACGAAATGATATCAAAACGAGTGGAAAACGATTAGTGAGATATATAATTGAATTTAATTCGGTTAAAAATACCTGGATGAGAAGCGGACTTTTTCAAGTTCGATTAGAAATATTCATACTAAACCAAAAAATATATAACCTGCTCTAAAAAATTGAATTTATATAAGAAGAATTTCATAATTTTTTTCAGTCGTTAGTAGAGGTACATGCACGGAATGTTGTAATTAATTAATATTTCGTTATAATACTAGACCATTGCATTAAATTTCGTAAATAGTATTTAACTTCTAAAATTAATTAGAGTTTCATCATTAATTCAGCATAAAAAAAAAAAAAATTTTTTTTTAATTTGTTAATGGAGCCCATGGACATCTACAACGTAAATGCGCCACCCACCTGGAGATATAAGTTCTAAGATCTTAGTATAGTTACAACGGCTGCCCCACCCTTCAAACCGAAACCGCTTACTGCTTCATGGCAGAAATAAGCAGGGCGGTGGTACCTACCCGCGCGGACTCACAAAATGTCCTACCACCAGTAGAAATAGTTCCATAAATCCAAAATAGATAGACAAAATGCGATTCCTAAGACAAAGATAGTAAAAATACGTTAGAAAATTGTAATTTAACAAGGCTTATAGAACAAATATAGCGTAGAAATTGCATGAAATGTGATCTATATAGAAATGATTGAGATTAGCCGTTTTGCGCGCATCACGCAAAAACGATTGGATAAATTTATATATTTGTTTTTAGTTGCCGTTTTTAGACTTTATCTCTTAATTTAATGTGAGGATTACAGTTTTGTGCGGAATAAGCGGTGTTATTCGTTTTCTGAATCGCGAATATGATTAAATCATTTGGCGTAAAATGAAAAAGCATTTTTATGCAATCATATAGCGAATAAATCAGTTAAGACCAAACAAATCAATAATTTTTTTCCTCCATTCGAATCAAGCGATTTATCTTTTTGTGATTGTTAACTATTTACCTGCTTTAGTCTTAGAGTATATAATAAAAACACACCGTAAACAGTTTGAAAGCTTAAACAATACGTATTATATTAATTGAATCGAGAATCTTGAGCTCTGTCGAAAACTATAGTTTGATTTGAAATCAGTAGACGCGCGGGATTTTTGGTTTTCAGAGAAAGCGACAGGCGACCAGCGGCTAGCTGATTTCGCTTTACATTACTGTTCCACAAAATATAAAAGAAAAAAAAACATGCAATGACGCCAATATTAGAAATTGAAAAAAAAAAAATGTTTACAACGTAAACGTAACGTTGTAAACGTTAAGAGTAGTTTACATCTGTGTTAAATTAGGGAAGATCTCCTTACACTTTGTATATGTACACAATGCTGTAAGAATTCGGTTTTTTTTAATCAACCAATTACATTAATCGTGAATGAAAATGATCCGGATAAAACGTCGAATACCCAATTACGTCGGAATAATACTATTGTCAATTCATATCGGAACTCAATCATGCTTCGCGGAAAGAAGTATACAGAAGGCCTACACAACCCGTTGTTAACCCCATCATTAAGAATGCGCTTGCTGTGTTTTGTTGTCTTTCTGGGCATAGCTTACACTTATTAAACTTCGCTAATACCATTGTATTCAAGTATTCTTGAAAGGTTAATCCAGGACATAAAGCATTATGTCTCAAAAGCTCATAATTTACACAACTATTTAAATATAAAATTATTATACCGTCTATCGTCTTTATTATATTTTCTGTTGCCTAATATCGAGACTCGTGCTTCAGTCCACCTTTCTCCCGCCATTATAAATATCTAACAACACTTTGTTTGTATGTTGAAGACTACCGGAATAAAATGGGATGAAATTAGCCAATGTATTCATTTGCTACTAGTATGACTTTATGTTTAAGACAGTAAAGGCCTAAACGGAATTCACCTATTTGTTGGATATGCGACATTTGTTCGTTGATGATATTAATCCAAAAAACTTCTCCGCAGTGTCAGCTCCGACTAAATTATTATGTATCTATCGAAAAATTGTTCGTTTCTATCTCTTCCAATCTTTACCGGGGTCAAAGTAAGTTAGCCTGAAATAAACCATGTCCTTTTCTTCTAGCGTGCATTCAATTTACTTAAAATTTTGTAACAGTCGCTCAATTGACGACAGCGTCGGACGACGGTTATGTTAAATCCGCACAAAACATTTTAAAACTAATATTTTGAACCATATCAATCAGCTTAAAGTTTTAATTTGTACGGCTGAATTATCCGTATTTTTTTTTCATGAAGAGTAAGTACATTTTTAAATTGTCGTAATTACAATATTTTTCATACGCTTAATGATCAAAAATCGTGGTTTTTTTCATCGGCGGTGGTCAGTGTGCTTAGTGCGAGACCCAATTTTGTATGCAGTTGGAACAACGCCCCTAGCGGCAAACGTAGGCAAACAATCCCATTCCACACAAATATGAGCTAACTTTTTCGCTATCGAGAACGTTAAAAAACTCACACTAAGCACACTGGAATGTTGGTAAGTCGGTATATTTGTGAGTAAAGTCGCGGACGACCGTTAGTCTTCCGATGAATTCGTGGTACTGGTTCCGCTCATTCCCACGCAGGTTTCTAATTTTTTCGTTCGTTTGACCCGATTTTACTTCCATACACCGTTTTCCAAGCTTTGCGTAATGCTACGTACGATGATCTGTGTTATTTTTTTTGGAAAAGTTTCCGTGAAGTATACATTATACTATGATTTTTATGAATTTAACTTTTGCTTGATGCTATTTTGAAAACGATATTTCTAGAAGCTGTTTTTGCGTTTCGCCATTCTTAAAATTTATGAAATTTTGCATGGATTTAGGAAATGAAGTCGCATAAAAATTATATAATATTCAAACTTCAACTATCCCGAGATGCGGTAAATAAATCTGTTTTGTGTTATTAAATTATTGAATTATTAATTATTAGAAATCATCATTATCCTGCCCTTCTCCCAGTCACCTGGGGTCGGCGCAACATGTTTTCTCCTTCCATACTCTTCTATCATATACCATTTCTTCGCTCACTCCCCTCTTACCCATATCGTCTTTCACACAATCCATCAATTTCTTCTTAGGTCTACCTCTTCCTCTATATCCTTCCACATTCATAGTTAACACTCTCTTAACAACCTCATTTTCATTTCGTCTCATCACATGTCCATACCATCCCAAACGCGCACTCCTCAGCTTCTCTGTCACAGGTGCCACTTTCAGACTTCCTCTAACATATTCATTCCGTATTCTATCCGTTCTCGTTACTCCACACATCCATCGCAACATTCGCATCTCTGCTGCATGCAATCGCCTTTCATCCGATTATTATTAGAAATTATTTATTCATTAGAAATATTGTTAGAAAATCAATCAACAGTCACAGTACAGGATTTTCACTCGCGATAATGTCCCGTAAAATACGCTGTTACGATTTTAATCCGTCATTTAAAATCGCAACGCTTTTAAAACGCGCTGCGTTATATAAAATTTTTGACACCGAATCTGTGGCTCTCTCGAGCGCGCATATCGGCCACCCTGTACTACGAGATCTCTCACGACCTTTATAATACGCGTTCGCCTTTTTTCCGAACACGATATTCATGTCGTTCGTGGCATTTAACTGATATCGTGGTACGGAGGTAGCTGTTTTTCTGATGCGATCACAAACCGGTTGACCATCGGCGTAATGACGACCGGCGACCGTGGCAGAGCGGAATCAGTTTAGTTAAATGTCGACTCGCTACCTACTTTGCATTAGAAGAAATAGTTATCACAATATGTAATGTTGGCTCAAGAAAACGAAATACAAAACTGCGTTCCAACTTCAAGGATCAAAATAACATCAAATTAATTCAACGAATAACGATTATATGATAGAGACCCGAAAAAAATATTTTTTACTTAACATATTTCGAAGAAGTGGGTTAAAAAGCAGTTATATAGTCTTCGGTATGGAGAGACTCAGAAATATTTTATTTAAAAAGCGCTGCCCATTGACGTCATCGGAGCCAGTAGAAGTGGCAGAACGTAGTGAGCTTTTTAGAAGTCACGTACGCATTTTAAGAATATTTGAAACATAGGCTTAATCAGGCGACTGATTGTTCAAATTTTTTTATTGCTTAGATGGGTGGACGAGCTCACAGCCCACCTGGTGTTAAGTGGTTACTGGAGCCCATAGACATCTACAACGAAAATGCGCCACTCACCTTGAGATATAAGTTCTAAGGTCTCAAGTATAGTTTTACAACGACTGCCCCACCCTTCAAACCGAAATCACGGCAGAAATAGGCAAGGTGGTGGTACCTACCTGTGCGGACTTACAAGAGGTCCTACCACCAGTAAAGTCCAAATTCAAGTAATATTTTAGAAACAATTACATATACTCTATTTGATTCATTTCTGGAAAATGTATTCTTTATCCCAAAATGTGTTTTCTGTATACAGTCTATACCTAGAGCTATTAAGAGTATTGATAATGATAATGATTATAAAATATTCATAGAACACTAATATTGCTATGCTATATTGTTGCTATGTTATAACTTGTACTTTACAGCAATATGAATTTTATGACTCGTACAAAGTGCTAGAACAGTTAAATACCGAAGACAAGTCGTTGGCGTATTAAAACACCAATAACTTTTATTAAATGCGATCGGAAAAAGATTTATTATAATTAGAAATTTTCCGTTTTATGCTAGCAGCAATGTAGCACAATGCGATTGCAAAGTTCAACAATTGCGTTCCTCTAAGCTTTAGACTGCGGACTCACTCAATAATATACAAATAAGTAATTCTTAAAACGTATCCGTATATATGCTTGAAATTGGCGTCATTGTAATCGTCTTATCGTTGCCGCCACTGACTATTCCTCGAATCCTGATCACGCAAAAGCCAGTCAAGACGCCCTAGACACGTCCTTACGGATCCATCAGATTCAATAACTCTTGCATTAGACCCCTTCAGCTCTAACGCTAGGAGCTGATTTTGTGGACCCCGGTAACCGTAGTCGTCGAATTCGGCAAAGAGTTTGACAGGTGCAACCTAACCCATACATCAGCCCGCTGAGTTTCTCGCCGGATCTTCTCAGCGGGTTGCAATTCCGATCCAGTAGTAGATTCATTGGCGAAGCAGTTCCTCTTGAGTTGTTAGGTCTCCTTTGGAGACGCTTGAGCAGCTGTTAACTAATCCCACCCCTCCTGGCTGAGCTTTTGCTCGGTCACATGTCCTGGTGAAACTGAAAGGGCCTCCGGGCCACCAGTAATCCTTCAATCATAAAAAAGGTTGTAATTGGCTTAAAACTTTAATAGTGTTTTCCGCTTTCAAATCATAGATTTATGCCTGAAGAGTAGATTAATTAATTTAATGATAATAGTCTATCCCTCCGGCCTCTTATTACTCATCATAAATTGTATCCTAATTTATATAATTTCTTTTCTGTAAAAGCTATTTTCACCATTACTTTATTTTAGTATTTATTTATTGTATTTAAGTATGTTTGTAGTTATTTATGTAATGCAGTAGTAGATACGTATCTTACTTTTAAGTTTCTACATACGTTGCCCCACAAATTTCTACATTACGATCCTACTGTTGACTGGTAGAGAATGTTTTATGGCATTGAGTTCGCCATGTGTACAATTTTGAGCAATGGAGTTTAAATAAATGAATTTGAAGAAATGTTTCAGCATGATATCCTTTACTCATGTTCCGAATGCTTTTTTTATAATTACCCTTGTAGGCATACGAGCATACGACCCATCTGATGTTGAGTTGTTACTGTCGTCGGACGTCAAAAATGCCAGCGGCAAAGCGAAGCCGCTACCTACTGCTTAGTACCTACCTACCTCGCGAAGCCTCGTTTGAAGAGGAATGAAGTATGAGATGAAGCAGGAAGAAACCTATCTTAAATGCTGGTGCTAAGTCGTTTAAGCCGTACAGATCAGGGTAACTTCTCACACTTGTTTATTCGTCGTATATTATCCGGTGTGCTTTTTTTCTTTTTTTTTTCTACCTAAGCTGAGAGCCTTGGGAGGCTATATCAGCATAACCTTGACTAGTAGGTGAGCTCACGGGGCTAAAATCTGACGACGCGACATTGCTAACACGAACCCTAGCAAGACCCGTGTTTCGCAGAATCTACCACCGGATCGGAAACGCGACCCACTGAGAAGATCCGGCGAGAAACTTAGTGGGCTGTGTCTGTGGGTTAATTTACTAGTCGAGCCCTTCGTTCGGGTTCGACGAGAGCGATGACCGTTGCTTGAGGTACCTAAAAGCACTATTAGTGGATCAGGAGGATCCGAAATGACGTGTTTGGGGCGACGTCGACTGCTTTCCATTCTGTCCGCAGGATCGAGAATGTAGTTACCGGCGGCCACGATGACAGGGTTCTCGTGTCGTGCCGCTTTATTGAAGTGGATCCGGTGTACAATGCTACTTACTGCCTTCGAATTTTGCTGAATACGAGTATGTTTATTGGGATGCTTAAAGACTGAACCACGAATAAATGGAACTGGATTTCAAATGTATTAACCATCAGTCTGTTTGAAAACGCTATAAGTATTACGTAATTCATGTGTACAAGTTTATACGGAGCTCGCTACCGAAAATGAAGATTTGTTGTAGGACTAGCGACTCATAATAATATTATGAGTACGTTTGAAAAATCGGGATTAAGAATTTTGAATGGTATGAACTGCGCTCAATGTAATATTGTAAACTAACGAAATGGATAACCTTTTCTGATAAATTTAGCAAAGAAAATATTCTTTAGCCTCTTTTAACATTACATTCACTTCAGTGACATTTCTCTTATACCCACTTCGATAAGCGGCACGACACGAGAACCCTCTCATCGTGGCCGCCGGTAACTACATTACCGATCCTGCGCACAGAATGGAAAGAAGTCGACGTCGAATAAAACACGTCATCTCGGATCCTCCCGATCCACCAACGGTGCTTTTAGGTACTTCAAGCACCGGTCACCGTTCACCTTCAAGCACCGTAAATTAACTCTCAGGCACAGCCCACTGAGTTTCTCGCCGGATCTTCTCAGTGGGTCGCGTTTCCGATCCGGTGGTAGATTCTGCGAAGCACGGCTCTTGCTAGGGTTCGTGTTAGCATCGTCGTCAGGTTTGAGCCCCGTGAGTTCACCTACTAGCCACGGTTACGCTGGAATAGCCGCTCCAGGCTACCAGTTTAGGTAGCAAAAAAAATAAAAAACTTACACCACTTAAATGTTCTGAATATAATATTAACCGAAATAATTAGCTATAATGTAAATATACAGACGCGAAAGGGCCAAACCGATTTCGATGAATTTTTCAGGAAATGCTCAGATTGGCCTAGCGGGTGATCCCGGATGAGGTTTTTGGTAGCGGTCGGATCAATGTTAAATCAAAGTTCGGCCAGCAAATCAGGCCCGGCTTGACTATTAATATATCTAATTTAAAAAATATTGTGGCGAAAAAACAGATGCAACTATCAGTATGACCGGAGATCTTAGACCCGAAAACGGCTTCTTCGGTATAACCCTTAAGGGAAATCGATATATAAATAGGCAAAGAAAAGAACAGTTTAGTACTTTTTCTCTTTTCTTTGTCCATTGATCTTCCTTTGTTAATAGTTATGGTGTCATTAATAAAAAAAACATTAAAAAGTTTTTTTCCACCTTTAACACTAAAAACTATGATTATCAAAACAAAAGAAAAACGAAATCCAAAAAACGAATTTAAACCTTGAGGTGTCAGTGATTTTGGTCGAATTTTGAAAACTAGACAAACACTGGTATAACGCTATAAACTATAAAGTACAACAGAGGCAGTTAAACCATGTATTTCGAGAAGTATAGCACTATCTCATTTACCCAATTAACATTGAAATATAGATAGGGCACATAACAATTAAAACAAAACAAAAGAGGTACCTACGGTTGACATAGAGATACGATTGAATTACAAACCAAATGTTACATATCGCAACTTTAGAATAATAGAGGCTAGACCCACTTTAATTCAAAAATGAACCTAGAACGACCCTTTTCAGCCATTGTTATGAATCATAATATATTATTATGACCAAAAGTAGTATCCTCCTCCTCGCGTCGTTTTCCTCATTACTGAGGGTCGAGACTCCCCCGCTGCATCAGTTTCTCCCGTACGATTTCCCTCCACCTTTTACCTTTATCTTTTAGTAGTTTGCCCAATGCTTGCTTAACAGCTCCGCTATTTTGGAAAAACCAGACAACGACCACACCGTTCCCAAAATATATGTACATTCTAGAGAACTATCAATCACATCACTTTACCATGTTTTTGTGAATGCACTACCAAATAACCAATAATAACTTCGAACACGGTGTAAGTTATCTTTGCCGTAAGTAAATGCTAAGTAAACGAACAGATTTGGCGCTTTTTTTCTTTTATTTATCGGACTTTCTGTACAATGGATTCCAATTCAAACTTAACGCCAAGGTTGTTTATACTAGTCAAGATAGGGAGGTACAGTATTAAGCGTAGAAACAGTACAGTGGTACTACGCTACCTATCTTGAATAACGATGTTGAAATTATAAAGGTCCTTTGTCCCACCCTTCAGAGAAGAACTAAGTCGTCGTGGCCTAAAGGTTAAAACGCATTCCTGTCGAGCGATGCAGCGGTGTTCGAATCCCGCAGGCGGATACCAATTTTTCTAATGAAATACGTACTTATCAAATGTTCACGATTGACTTCCACGGTGAAGGAATAACATCGTGTAGAGTTCGCACGGGTAAGTAGGGTGGGTAGTAGGGTAGGTAGGTAGGTGGGACCCTGCCTATTTCTGGCATGAAGCAGTAATGGGTTTCGGTTTGAAGGGTGGCGCAGTCGTTGTAACTATACTTAAGACCTTAGAATTTATATCTCAAGATGCACCCACCTTGCATTTACGTTGTAGATGTCTATGGGCTCCAGTAACCACTTAACATCAGGTGGGCCGTGAGCTCGTCCACCCATCCAAGCAACAAATAAAAAGATAATTAAGCTTTTAAAGGTATCATTTGAACAGTTCCCGTTACTGATATTTTAGGCAATGTGTCAGAAATTGTGCCTTTCGATTTGTAGAGTATCTATCGTAAGCTTCAATCAACATCGTAAAAATTATTTCATCTATGTTTATTTCGATGCTATTAATATTTTGAGCTCGTGTCGTTTTCTCTATTATTTATAAAGAACACAGCACACGGTAACGAATAATACTATTGCAAAACCATAATTGTAATTTCTATATTTAACACATATTTACTGCGCAGCTATGTTTTGTACATTTGTAGACAGGAGATTTAAAAGTAAAAAGAGCGGGAAAGGTATCCAGTCGCCATGTTGGAGTGCGTTCCATTGTACGCAGCTCGGCCGCCACGTGCATCGCACATCTGCCGGACGCCGACACGCGCACCCTTCGACATCTCCTGCTCTGTGCGGCTGTATATAATGCATATCCCACAGTAATAAGTGAACATATTATCATGCACAATATAATCTTCATTTGACTAAAGTAGTTTTCATACTCTTTTCTTCTTTCTAAATCACCGATGACGTAAAATTCATATAAAATTAGAGTATTTTATGTGATAATTCTATTAGTGAATAAGATGATTGAATATTTATGTACTGAAAGTTATAGACCTTATCTCACAAGGAGGGTAGTAGCATTCGCATCACATTAGTAGTTTTTTTTTTTTTATGATTGAGTGATTACTGGTGGCCCGGAGGCCTTTCCAGCTTCACCAGGACAGGTGGGCGAGCAAAGGCTCAGCCAGGAGGGGTGGGCTTTGCTAACAACTGCCCGAGCGCCTCCGAAGGAGACCTAACAACTCAAGAGCAGTTGCTTCGCGAATGAATCTACTACCGGATCGGAATCGCGACCCACTGATAAGATCCGGCGAGAAACTCAGCGTTCTGATGCATGGGTTAGGCTGCACGTCGACCTCTTTGTCGAGTTCGACGAGTACGGTTACCGGGGTTCCTCAGCCTGCTCCTAGTGTTAGAGCTGAAGGTATCTAATCCAAGAGTTATTGGATCTGATGGATCCGTAAGGACGTGTCTAGGGCGACGACGGTGACTTGCTCCTGCGTGATCAGGATTCGGGGTCACATTAGTAGTATTTAGTTTTAGTAGTAGTAGTAGCATTGTAACTATACTTGAGACCTTGGAACTTGTATCTCAAGGTGGATGGCGCATTTACGTTGTAGATGTCTATGGGCTCGAGTAACCATTTAACACCAGGTGGGCTGTGAGAACGTCCACCCATATAAGCGATTAAAAAAAAATCGCGTTGTAAGGTTTTTGGGTTCTGGTGACCGCTTAACATCAATCGGGTTATGAACTAGTCAACTCGTTTATGGTAATTTAATAAATAAATCCATACCTATGTCACGGTAGGTAGGTATTTTGAACACTAAAATTTATTAAACAAGCCAGTATAAAACAAAAACACAAAAGCGATATTATCGTGGGGAGTGGAGCGCATGCGCGGGGTGACGGTCGCCCTCTCCGACCTCCCCTTCCTATTACGCACTCTATTTAGGGGCTGCTTGCTACAAAGAACAACTCCGGCCTATCTATTTTGGTCTCAGGGATATTGTCATAGACAAAATTATTGGATTCTGAACGCTCCCGCCGCCAGACCCACCGATGAAATATGGCGATAGCAGCGCGGGAAAATAAAATTTGGCGGGATAGGTACTGCAATGCATTTTGGTTATCTAAGGTTTTGCTTGTTTAGTGACAAAATTAGAAATGTAGGAGGTACCTTCTTTAAAAGTAGTAGAAGTATAGTAACTACTACTGCTAATACTCCAAGATAACTTTTCATATCTTTTTGGATGTACCTACCTATATTGTATTCATGAATTTCTAGCGTTATTACAAAAGTAAGACTTCCATTGTATTTTGAAGCTGATACGCTAGCACCATTTTATATATTTCAACAAGGAAAAATCGAATGTAAAGCTTCAGAGCACTTTTTGCGTTATTTATCATTTTTTTAAGGATTTAAAACAAATGTTAATAAAGACTTCGGTACAGGTGTAGTGCGACCTTGAACCGTTTCAGCGAGATTCCGAGCTGCGACCACGTGATCTTATCACGTGTAGCTGCAGGCCTTATCGGTGGCCGCTATTTACGAGACGCAGGGCCGGACGCGCGGGTTTGGCTCGTTAAGGAAATACCCACTGACGTCATTAAGCAACACAAAAAATCTTTAAACATATGTGAGCATAGTCTATAGTCGACCATAGACTATAGTCGACCATAGACTTAAAACACGTAATGGACACTTGTAGGGAGATGTTTCATGTCTATTAATCTATTGATCAAAACGAATGGTTCACATCTATTTTTTCTACTGAATAAATCAAAATTTGCAAACAAAATCACTAGAGACTGCCCTACTAATTTTAAGAATATATATCAAAATAAATTAATGAGTAAATGAAATAGGCTATTTGCTTAGGTGCACATTTTTATGCATAAGTGTTTAGATAAACGTTAATATTTCAGTGGTTGTTTGTTTGTGACCTAAATGTTTGCACACATGTACATAATATGTAATTTATTCGGCTGATTTGAAACTTGTTACATTTGCCGGTACTTTAGGGAAGGTATTTGTCATTGTACCATTAACGTAAGAACTGTTTTTTTTATCTATGTGCATGCTAATCGTACTGGAGGAATACGTATCCACATACTATTCCTGAATCCGTTCTAGACATACATACAAACTGGGCAGCCCCGTGCTTCATATGTATGACTCACGCTTGTAGGAAAACACATCCCACCGATACCGCAAGTAGCACAGTAGCTAAGATTATGAAACCTCACTTAGAACTGTTATAACTTTGTTGTTATTTTAACTTCGCGATATTCGAGCACTATATTTTTTTTATTACATAAGTGTACTTATTATGATATTAATAAATAGCTTCATTCAATAATAATGCGACTGTTTAATATTTAACGAAAACTATTGGAAAAACATTTTTTGATAAAAAAAAATTATCTTAGTACTTTCTGCCACGAAGCATTCCAACATTGCGATTCAAAGCACGACAGCTCTTATTACAACACAATTGAAAGCCCATATCTGAAGGTGGTATACCCCATTCGCGTTGTCTTTGGTTGCCCCCAGTAACCACTTACCGTCGGCTCGACTCACTAACCCCTATAACACAGAAAACAGATTTACAAAGAAATATATTTATTAAATCACATTCACCTTTCGCTGTTTTAACCGGCCGTCTGGTGTAGTGGTAAGTGACATGGTCACTACACAAGGGGGTCGCGGGTTCGAATCCCGCCAAGGGAAGATATTTGTATGATAAATATAAATGTCTTTCCAGGGTTATGGGTGTATATTAAATATATGTATGTGTATAATAAAAATATTATATTTATTTCCGTTATCTGGTACTTGTAACACAAGTTCTTTACGAACTTAGCACGGGACCAGTTAACGAGGCGTGATTGTTAGTAAATATTTTTATTTATTATTATTTATTTAAATGAAATTAGTGTAAACTATAATAACAACCCAAAAGGAAAAGAAACTCATGTCGCCACCCTGCCTATTTCTGCCGTGAAGCAGTAATGCGTTTCGGTTTGAAGGGTGGGGCAGCCGTTGTAACTATACTTGAGACCTTAGAACTTATATCTCAAGGTGGGTGGCGCATTTACGTTGTAGATGTCTATGGGCTCCAGTAACCACTTAACATCAGGTGGGCTGTGAGCTCGTCCACCCATCTAAGCAATAAAAAAAAATTTGTAGGTACCATTAAAATTGCGCCATTTATTATAATATTTTTGTTTGCAAAATGTATGATGTCTTTCGCTGTGTTTCGTCTGCCTTTCTCGTCGGATCTTGTGAGCGAGACGCGATTCCGATCCGGTAGTGGATTCATTCGCGAAGCAGTTGCCATTAAGCTGTTAGGTCTCCTTCGGAGGGGCTCGGGTACCTGTTAGCAGACCCCATCTCTCCTGGCTGAGATTCCTACTCATTTTCGGAAGAAGTAGTCATGTGTTTTAGTCCAAAGTTTAAGCTTTATTCTAATTTACACCCTGTGAATCTAATTGGGGATATTCTCGTTGTGTCCATGGATTTCAGTAACTATTTAAAATAATGGAAGGTATAGGCAAGGACCACACTCTCAGTGTATGAAAGAGTGCCACAATCGAAAATCTCCAAATTAAGGTGGCGCCCTCGTAGCAAAAGGTATAATTAAAAAAATAGCGTCCAAAATTATTTTATCAACATTTTCAACTCAGCAAACTTCACTGCCTTTACAGCTGCTTCAATCATATCATATTACTTGCTAGGCCAGCGCAATTTCGGTGGATTTCTGATTTTTAATTTGCTGCTTACAGCATTTTCAACTTGCCTCTCATTCACGACAGTTATCCTTACACTTCATAATTCTAACTAAAGCTGCGAGACCACGAGTTACGTGATTCACGCCAGCAGACATTGTATTAAAAAATATATTTGTCAGATAATTAAACAATAGGGTTCGGTGTATATGTAGTTTTTTTTATTTATTGCTTAGATGGGTGGACGAGCTCACAGCTCATCTGGTATTAAGTGGTTACTGGAGCCCATAGCCATCTACAACGTAAATGCGCCACCCACCTTGAGATATAAGTTCTAAGGTTTCAGTATAGTTACAACGGCTGCTCCATCCTTCAAACCGAAATGCATTACGGCAGAAATAGGCAGGGCGGTGGTATCCAGCCGTGCGGACTCACAAGAGGTCCTACCACAACTAAGATTGAAGAAAAGTATTAGAAATAGAAAGGTTTTTTTTATAATTATTTTCTGTCTATATTGTGTTTTGTTGTCCGCTCAGAATTTTGCAACTACATAGTAGATTTTTACCTAACACCTAATTTACACAAGTATGTAGAGTTTAATTTGAAGCAGAATATAATAGTTTTTCTTTTGTAAGTATTCGGATGTTACGAAAAAGTTTTCTTCATTTAAATATTTTCGATATTTTGTATTGTAAATGTTAGAATTTATATATCGCAAATAATACTATTGATGTGAATGGGGCTCTGTCTGTTTATCACGTTTTCACGCCCAAGCAGGAGAACCGATTTTCACCAAACTCGGGATCGATATAGTTTGGATTCTGGGAAGGAATATAGGCAATCTTGCATCCCACTACTAATCACGAGCTCCGCCCACGCGGCAGTAAATAAATATTACAAAATACCTTATTGCTTTGACGTCATTAATCGTTTACGTGTTGAATTCAACAAAATTAAGCAAAGTAGCGTGATTTACGAAGA
This sequence comes from Bombyx mandarina, assembly GCF_030267445.1. Lineage (NCBI taxonomy): Eukaryota > Metazoa > Arthropoda > Insecta > Lepidoptera > Bombycidae > Bombyx > Bombyx mandarina. The sequence continues at coordinate 6,903,313 of NC_143231.1, read as the reverse complement.
TCATTGCCGGTCTCAATACCAACGCCAATTATGAATGCTTTCAAGCTTTTTGAATCGGTGGCGAGGCTGATGCATGTAGGCTCCTAAAGCCTGGAATGCTTGGAGGTTTTATTATAAAACATCTAAACAAAGAAATAAAATCGGCGTGTCTGTTTGTAATAATAAAATAACCACTTTTTACTAAATGCGTAAGTACGTATACAGTATGCACAGTACATATACCAAAATAACATTTTTTTTAAATTTGTCTGTCTGTCTGTTTGTTCCGGCTAATCTCTGGAACGGCTGGACCGATTTTGACGAGACTTTCACTGATAGGTAGCTGATGATATAAGGAGTAACTTAGCCTACTATTTTAGACTAGCTTCGCCCCGTCACCCGCGGTACGACAATAACCGTGGGAAACATCACGGGACTCAGCTAGTATGCTAATAAAATTGTTTTCTTTCACAATTTTTATTCTCGGTAGCTTCAGCAGACTGCTTAATTGCAGCAAATCCGCACGCGAAAGCAGTCGCTTATAATCAGATGGACCGTAGCTTCGGTCGTAGCTGATGGCAGTAAACTATTGGTGTACACACTAAAGCACATTTAACAATTTTTATTACTACACTAACATTTCTGAATATGTGTACAAAAAGTATACTTTCTACGAGGAATCAAACTCCTTTTTAAGGTGTGTCCTCAGCGCATGTTTTTCTGCTAACAATGCTTATGAACTGTCCAAAATGTTCCTTGCGCGGGACAATGTATTTCAATTTAAAAAAAATGTCTTTAACTTAGGTAAAATTTGTCACGGTTTATATACTTAAAATGATATGGGGTGCTTTAGAATTAATAAAAATAATAATAATTGCGTTTTCTGGGATGTAATAAGAAAACAACATTTAAAGCCCTTAATCTCTTTTAAAGCTAATATTAAAAATTAAACAATATTCAGTATTAATAAACTATACAAAACATAACTCTCGTTTTACTGAATGCCAGACTTTACTCCATGACACTGAAGAAAAATCCTTTTTTTAAACTAAGGAGTTTTAAATAATAAAGGTTTCTCTTTATATACACACTACATAGTTGTTACCTGTGGCTTCGCCGGCGTGGTTAAAGATAAGTGTCAGTGTAAGTTCATGTGGGAATGAATGTTTTTCAAGATAAAAGGTAGCCTATGTCATCACCTAACCTAAAAATTATTGCTTAAAAACATGTCAAGCCGTTTGACGCCAAAAAAAAACAAACAAACAAACACCACATTCACCTTTATATTATTAGTAAGGTGGTAAGTATTGAGTATAGATACAACTGATTCGATCTCATGTCTCCAGGTGGTGAGCGATAACGTTGTAACATCAATGGACTCAGATAACTACATCACATCAAATAGATTCTACCTCGGTGATACCTACAGTGAAAATGTTGTCATGTTCCTAATTCTTGCAGTTTTGTCGAGATATGAGTACGTTTTAGGATCTTTTAGTGTTGCCATTATTAAATAGCGTTCGTTCTTACTGTGCTTAGATCAAATATCGTGTCATTTATGGTGACAATAATTAATTCTAATTTATACAATCTATAAATTGAATTAACCGAATTAGATTAATTCGGTACGCGTATTCTTTACATGCATGTCCATCCTCAAGCGCATTGGCTTAATTATATACGAAACTAGCAACCCGCCCTCGCTTCGCTTCGGAAACTGTAATTTATTATTGATTTCTCCACTATCTAATGGACGTTATTATACATATAAACCTTCCTCTTCAATCACTCTACCTATTAAAAAAACCGTATCAAAATCCGTTGCGTAGTTTTAAAGATTTAAGCATACATAGGGATATAGGGATAGAGAAAGCGACTTTATTTTATACTATGTAGTGATTAGCTGTACTTGCCCGCTTCGCTGCACATTTAAAACTGACATTATTATTTACTATCATTATTATTAGGGAGTTCAACACTCATATAAATATTAGCCTATCCATTAAGTACATGTATTTTCTACATGGATACCAAGTTTCAAGTCAATCGGATGCATGGTTCAGTAGTTATAACGGAACATCCGTAAAAACCACTGTAGATTTATATATTAGTATAGATTATAATAAGAGAAATTATCAAAATGCCCAAACAAATATTTCATTACGACGCATTTTTGTTTATTGCAAAACGCCCGTTTGTTAAACTCCCCATTCCTGTTTCAGATTTTGTCATTGACGCACGAACGCGAAATGAGCTCTGCTAATTTTAATAACGTTGTTTTCAACGTTCGCCGAGCATGCCCGGGAAATTGTATTAATCCATGGATAAACTAGCACTGGAATGGCGTTCGATTCTATCTACGAAATAAGCTTTTTAGTTAGTGTCGTCTCATTTATCGTGATCGCATTTAGCTTGGTTTTAACATTTTTCAACAAAACTCTTTCTGCTTTTTTTTTAAGAATCCAATTTGTTAATATCGAAAATTAAGGTTGTTCTTAATAAAATTAGGTATTGTTTTTAAGCTATGAATATATGTGAAGGAGACAGTTAATGCTTTGCTTTTGTTAAGGTTTATAAATACAGCGTGGTTTTATTTTATTATTGTTTTAATATTAAATTATTATTGTCTAATTATAATTGCATAAGTTGATAAAAAATACTATGCAATAGCTTTACCGCGGCAGTCCCCGAGTGCCAGACGTGTTTTTTTTTAATTTATTCGAGTAAGCCTTTCCGAATAATCATGACTTTTATCATCTCAAAGAAATGAGAACGAAAATGAAATAGTTATATAGATATAGTGATATATAGTTATATAGACATATTAGTGAGAGATATGGGAAATTATACATTAATATGCTTGTATACGCCAAGACATATGTACAAATTAAATTATTTTCAATAATACGTTCATAATAATAAAATACATAAACATTTAAATTATTTACCACGTCATTTACCACAGAATATCAATACAGAAGGGCCGTTCTGTGCTGATATATTTTTCATTGCATCTAAATTGTCAAGACAAGATAAGTATGTAAGGTTTTTTTATATATTTTACATTGTTGTGTACTTTTGTTTGTTTAAATCTAGTTTTCTTAGCGTGTTCCAATTATAAAAAGAAAATAATAATTTCCTGAACTCATACTCAAGTGCATAACGATTGGTCGGTCTGATGCTGGTGTGCGCGTCACTCCGCGGGTGCCGGCGGAAGATCAGCGCCGCAGTACCGATTGTTTCGTTACTGTTAGGCATTGGTTTCCAAGCCTCGTTATTTTTGTTATCTTTTTTTTGTACCTAATTTATATTTGGAATAAATTTTTATTATTATTATTATTATGTGTGAATGAAATTTTCAAGAAAACTCACCGAGATAATTGAAAAATTTAAGGGTATTTTACATGTAAAAATCTTTGATTTTAATATTTTTAATAATTACTTGTAATAAAGAACTGTTTGTTACATAAAATATCAGGAAACGACTATCGGATCTACATCTTGTTTATTTATTAATGGAAAGGCAATTAAAATATTCACTGGAGAACGGGTAACAGCGGTCTTCTGTGTATTATATATTTATATATAAGCAGTGTTGCTGCAATTGTCAGCTTTTATTTACTTGTGGCATTGTAAGTTCGCGCGGGTCGATACCGCCTTCCTAATTATATCTCTCGTGAAGCAATTATGTGCTTTAGTTTGAAGGGTGAAACGAATACTATGCAATATACATGAGACTTCGACCTCATGCCTCAAGGTGGGTGGAAGCATTCATGTTGTATGTCTATGTGCTCTGTTAATCAATGTAAAGCAGATCGAGTCTGTTCTTGTTCACCAAATGAATATAATAAATAAATAAAACTAAAACCCATGCTCGTAGCTGTGTTAATCCACTAAGTTATTACTTGCAGTAAAAAGTCGCAGGATTGAGACTTTCTTTGAGACGTATCTCCCATCATCCACGTAGCCACAAAGCAGAAATTGACAGTAAAATTCAAATCATATAGCGCGAGAGGGCTGGTGGTCGTGGCGCAGACCACCGCTGCGGCGCCGGTCCGGCGTCCCGAGGGGGAGGGTGATGGGAGAGATGTGCTCCGCGCTAAACACTTCACTTTCCCCCCTTTGCCTTTTCATGAGTTCTGTCTCATGCGAGGCTCGGACGTGGGTTTTTGAGCGACAGGAGGTTTTAGTCGGGTCGACTCCGACATACCCCGCTCGCCATCCCCAGTGGAGGGTGGGAGTCTGGCGATTTCCTCCTGACCAAAAAAAAAGCGCGGTGTGTTCTCGTTGTTGGCAATTTGCAGTGACGATATATTTGTAGCTCTAAAGCAATTAAATATCTAATTTTTCGAAATAAACAATCGCCCATGTCAATTTGTTTTTCCGTTTAAAAATGACAAAACAACAGAGATAGTTTTGCTTTTATACCGTTACCCGCCCTAGCTTCGCTTCGGAAACTAATTTATCATTGATTTCTCCACTATTTAATGGATGTTATTATACATATAAACTTTCCTCTTCAATCACTCTATCTATTAAAAAAAACCGCATCAAAATCCGTTGCGTAGTTTTAAAGATTTAAGCATACATAGGGACAGAGAAAGCGACTTTATTTTATACTATGTAATGATTGTTATTATCATAAGATTCCGATCGCGAATGTTTTGCTTTAAGATCTAAGAATAAATATTTAAGCCGAACTCTTGAATATAAAAATTTTCACTGTCCTTCTAAATTCGCCGTGCGTAGTAAATAGATAAGCAACTAATTAAAAATCTACGTCGAACCGTTCATTCGCTACACAATCGATTTGTTCGTAAAACATTACGCTGTACAGAGGCATCTCTTTTCAAATATGCAATACTCATCAAGCATTGTATTTCGTGTTACGGAAAAATATACAATAAACGACAGAAACATGGCGTTTTGTTATCTAATTATATTACACTCAAAATCCTTTAAATTTACCGTTATCTAAAAATGTTGAACGTCGTAAAATTCATTAAATATTAAAGAGAAATAAGTGACCGACACTTTCTAGAAAACTGCATGGTCACTCGTGTTGTTGGTCCATCCGTTGTTAAGTAGAAAGCGCTGGTTGACATTGAGCGACGGTAACCGCTTACCATCAGATGGGCCGTATGCTCGTCTGCCTGCATAAAAAAAAGTTACTGGCCTTTTTTAAGGTGGGAGAAAGATCGAAGTTTCTAAGGTATCGGTTCAACTGCTATAGTAAGCAGGAACCCATGAATACTTTGACAGAAAAACGTGAAAAAGTTTTAGGCAGCTGCTTGGCTTTATCCTTGGCGTTGTTGACGTCCACGAGCTAAGGTAATCACCAATTCACCATCAGACGGCCTACCGTGCGTCTGCCTACAAGAGCATTAAAAAAATTAGGAGTACTGAGCAGGCATCAGAACCATAAAGTCGGATCTGAATGTATTGAAAATATATCCTTTAGTGTGCTCGGCTTCTAGATTAAATCATTTAATAATTGAATGCTAAAATTTGAAAATGACAATCCTAAAAAAAATAGTAAAAATACATAACTTTGCGTAACTTATTTTTCTTGCCAAAAACACATAACACAAATATATGTGTATATAATTTTATCAACCTATCATTTTTCCTTCGGACTACATTCAGTTATTTTATTTTAGAAAAAAAGTCAGCCAGTTCCATGAATCAGCTTCGGATCTTCATAAACAAAGAGGCATTATTTAATTTCAGTAGTGTTTCATCATTCAGTGGTCCAATAAGATTTTTCTATGTTTTCAAATGCATTTGCAATCCTTTTGCGCGCTAAATACTCCTTCGGGGCAGGTGGACGGTTCGCAAAATAAATTAAAAAGAACGCGGTACCGATTATGAGAGCTTCGAATAAATAAATTAATTAAATTCAAACGTTCCAGGTGTTACATAGCATACTTTAATTTATTATGCTGTTGTTTCTGTGTTTTGTATTTTTGTATTACTTATTACTACATTGTAATGGTTTAAGCGTACATTGTCGTCGTGGCCTAAAGGATAAGATGATCGGTGTTGTAGTTTAAAGCGATGCGACTGTGCCAGTGATCGAATCCGACAGCGAGGCATCAATTTAACCCATTCTAACCGACTCCATCTAGGCGGGCTCCGGATAGCCTGCCGACTGAGAGGGCTGGTGGTCGTGGCGCTGACGACCGCCGGTCCAGCGACCCGAGGGGCAGGGTGATGGGAGAGAAGTGCTCCGCACTAAACGCTTCACTTTCCCCCCTTTGCCTTTTCATGAGTTCTGTATCATGCGAGGCTCGGACGTGGGTTGTTGAGCGACAGGAGCTTTTAGTCACTTCGACTCCGACATACCTGAAGTACGGCGATTTCCTCTTGACCCAAAAAAAAGGGCGGACTGAAATGAAGTTCCTTTCTTTGTAATTGTAATCCATGGCCTTAAAAAAATAATAGAAAGAAACGGGAAGAGGTGTGACTAAATGAAATAACGTCGCAGCTACCTAAATGGTGGGTGTTTATAGAAACTTCATTGGGCTTTTTGGAAGAACCCGAGAAATCGGGTCCAACGAGCTTGTTTCATTTTTCACAATTGCACACTTTACAGATGATGCTAATCGCTAGTAGCTTCTATTATTACATGTATAACCCTGAAAAAGTATTACATTAACAAAACAATTCATACAACTTCGTGCTTCGCATGTCAGAAAGCCTTTTTTAGTAGCCATTGACAAGACAGTGTTATAATAATATTTTATGTATAAATGTTATATTAATATTAATATTTTAATATTTTCCAAAATGTCAAAACCAAAACAAAGGAGAACAGGTAATTCATGAAACGAATCTCAATCTTGAAGTGTCAATGATTATGGTCGAATTTCGATCGTCGGGTGAAGATTAGTTGTCATAAATTAGTTAATCATTTATTTATTGGCCAAATGAAGATACATATAAACGAGTCATGCCTAATCTATACGGGTTTTTTATTTATTATTAATTTAGTTATTTATTTTCCATGTTAAAAATGCAGTTACTATTTAGTTTTTTATTTTATTTGTAAATTGATTACAATCGCGAATGTCGAATTACTATATTAATGTCGCATCCCTGAGAATAAGCGCTGGTTCTTTATAGCGGGGAGAAAAACGAAAGAGCACGCCTTGGCTTATCGCATTTAAAGGATTATTTCATTGGAAAAACTAACAGCTAACTTATCTTATATGTCAACGAATCGAACTGATCCTTTGTACGGCACAAATTATTGTTATTTTCGTAATATTTTATTATAATTTTAATTTTTTGTTCATCATCATCATCAACAGCCCACAGTCGTCCACTGCTGGACATAGACCTCTCCCAATCCACACCGCTAAGCCCAGTCTACGGCTCTCCTCATCCACTTCTTGCCGGCCACCGTTCGGAGGTCATCGCACCACCTAGCCAGGGGGCGTCCCAGGTTACGTTATTTTTTGTTCGTTTCAGACTTATTTTCGTGCTAGTTTCGTGTCACATCATATATGTATACTTTGTCACTTTGTAAGTAACGAAACGATAATATCCTATTTGACATTAATTTTGTATAATTATGGTAGTTTTCCAATTACAGCACAAGAGCGCATTATGCGGCATAATGCTCAACGTTGAATGTTCCAACTACAGCAACGCTTCGCACAATCGAGCACTCTCAAAAGTACTGCTCTCGCGTGATACTAGCAATCGATACCGACTCAGTGACAGAAAATTGACAAGTGTTTTTTCTTTAAGTTGGCATTGATCGAAATCTTGTTTATATTATCGTTAGTAATATTATTTAGTGTTGAAAAAAATTGTAAGGCTTTCGTTTCGTCGTAGTTTATTAGAAATAATCAATGTTAATTAAAACTGTGCTAACTTAGCGCACTCTGCTGATGCATTTCAAAAGTAATTCACGTTCCAATTAAGCTTAAGCATAATTCGGCATTGTGCGTCACTGAGTCGCATTATGCTCTGTAATTGGAAAACTACCTAAATATACTTCTAAAGCTTTTTTCCCGAAACAAATCATATTAAACAGGGTGCGTTAAAACTGTTTATATATATTTCCGTATAACTTTATTTACCATTTTGACAAACGTGTCAAAATGGTAGCTCATATATTTTTTTTTACTGTTTACTAATAACGATTATTATTTTTTTTCCACTGTTATTTCTTTCGCATTCAGTGGATATAATAGCAGGACAAACAAAATACAGCCGAATTTGAATTTGAATGTACACAATGCTCTGCCTATTTCGGCCACGAAGCAAGCACGCGTTCCAGTCTGAAGGACTGGAGAACCATTATTCCAATGCATGAGAGACTTCGAGGTTATTGCCTAAAAGTTGGCCAATCCCCGTTGTGTTGTCCTATAACAGATTAATATCCGAGTGTCCGTGCTTCAGGGAAAATGGTGGCAAATCATTCCCTAGCGTTACAAAAAAAGGGCAAAAAGTCGTGGTAAAAAGACAAATTACTACTTCGTCAGTACTATTCTACCAATATTCGCCAGCCCTAGACATAATTAAAACTCACATAGATCTCAGCACGCATAGTCAAATAACAATAACTCTAAAACATTCGAAGGTTCATAAATAATAAAATGAAAACCCTAAAATTAATTTTAGTTCCTTCATTGGCATTTGCAAATATAAATTGTTTTAAATATTTGGAATTGAAATGAAACAGATGAAATTGTTTTAAATTTAAATTCTGCATGGCTCGAATCATTTTCAACATTCAAACGTAGTAGTCACAAATAGCTCTGAAACGACCTAATTTCTAGTCAAGAACACGTGTGACGGTCACGTGTGACCGGTAGGTGATATTCTAGAAGACAGTGAAGAAGAAATTATGATTCAAAACTGGTCACTAACGTTGGTAAAAATACTAACAGAAGTGAAAACCAATTATTGTCGTGCTCATGTCGTTTTCAGGAACATTAACATATGAGACAAAGCAGATGTTAAAAAAACAACACGTTACCAGAAAGCGCATTGTTATACTACTCAATTGTACATTGAGTAATAAATAATAATCAACATTTATTATATATTTTTATTTCATATTTTGTAACACGAACTGGACATATTGTTACTAATCTAACTACATATTTACTAATTTAAGCTACTAATTTTACCAATCTAAGCTACTTATCGTTAGCAATTCTAATTTTGCAAATTCTTTGTAAAATGATAAAGACAACTGAGAAATGCTTAAGAACGTAAACTCCAAGCGCAACTTTTCATTGTGTTATTTACATTGCAATGCAAAACCTATAGACGAGGTGTGATTAAATGAACTGTACTCATATTCGCAAATGAATTATTTGATTATTATTTTTTATTGTTTTTATGGGTGTTCGAGCTCACAGCCCACCTGGTGTAAAGTGGTTACTGGAGCCCATATACATCTACAACGTAAATGCGGCACCCACCTTGTGATATAAGTTCTAAGGTTTTTTTATGATTGAGAGTTTACTGGTGGCCCTGAGGCTTTTCTAGTTTCACCAGGACAGATGGGCGAGCAAAGGCTCAGCCAGGAGGGGTGGGATTTGCTAACAGCTGCCCGAGCGCCTCCGAAGGAGACCTAACAACTCAAGAGCAGCTGCTTCGCGAATGAATCTACTACCGGATAGGAATCGTGACCTGCTGAGAAGATCCGGCAACGGCCGAAACCCACCGAGCTGATCTATGGGTTAGGTTTCACGTCGAAATATTTGTCGAGTTCGACGAGTACGGTTACCGGGGTCGCTAAGCCTGCTCCTAGTGTTAGAGCTGAAGGCGTCTTATGCAAAGCTTATTGGATCTGATGGATCCGTAAGGACGTGACAGGAGTTCTAAGGTCTCAAGTATAGATACAACGGCTGCCCCACCCTTCAAACCGAAACGCGTTACGACAGAAATAGGCAGGGTGGTGGTACCTATCCGTGCGGACTCACAAGAGGTCCTACCGCCAGTAATTACACAAATTATAATTTTGAGGGTTTGATTTTTTATTACACGATGTTATTCCTTCACCGTGGAAGTCAATCGTGAACAATTGTTGAGTAGGTACGTATTTCATTAGAGTTCGTACGTACGTATTTCATTACAATTGATAAATCCCAGCATTTCGCTTATAAATTTTAAACATTATGAAGATGGTTTTATCCGCCGTGTTATTGATTTTCCTTGTTGCTTTCCAGGAATAATTGCGGGAGCGTCAGTCGCACACGTGTTTGATATCAACTCCACTGATAGCGAACAAAGACAATATAGCTATATAAAAGTTCAATTCTCAATAAAAATTAAAATTAAGTCTTGATTTTGTTTATCTTAATTGAGTATATATTTCTTTTTGTTTCGTAATTTTTCAAAAATGCGTTCATTTCAAATATTGTGTTTGCGATTAAAAACCGTGCATCGGTACACATTTACTGGTGGTAGGACGTCTTCTGAGTCCGCACCACCCTGCTCATTTCTGCCGTGAAGCAGTAATGCGTTTCAGTTTGAAGAACAGAGCAGCTGTTGTACTGTTTAAATTGAGACCTTACAACTCCTGTTTAAAGGTGGGTGGCGGCATTTACGTTGTAAATGTCTCTAATTAACACCAGGTGGGCCGTGAGCTCGTCCACCTATCTAAGCAATAAATAAAAAAAAACGTAGCATGAGACGCTCCCGGCTAGGTGGTGGTGCGATGATCTTCGAAAGGTTGCCCACAAGAAATGAATGTGGAGAGTCGAAGACCGGGCTCAATGGTGTGTTATAGAAGGAGTCCAGCAATACACGTAGGCTAATTATGATGATGGTGACGATTAAAACCATTTAAAAAAATTCTTATTACTACTACCAGAGTTGCATCCCACCTCCGTTGTTTGTGTAAGATCGAGCAGGCTTTACAGGTTTTAAACTGTAACTGTGATTTATATTTTGTAAATTATTTTATTTAATAAAAAATAATTTTGCGCTTAGCTCAAAACCTTTTTTTTGCAAGCATTATTTACATACGATAGAATGAGATTTTATTTTAAAACTGTTTTAATAGTGTTAATGAAACGAACGTGGTTACTTGTTAAAATCCAAAATTAATAGATTCGTTCATTGCATTTTCCTACTCAACGTAGATCGACGATCTTGCGGTCGCGAGAATCTGTTGGATGAAAGCAGCACATGACCGACCATTGTGGCGAACCTTGGAGGAGGCCTATGCCCAGTAGTGGACGTTTGAAAGCTGTTGATTTACCTACAAAGCAGATCCTTCAATACTTATTACAAATAAAATCGAAGGGATAATTTTCGGTCGACTTAATTAATCGCCTCAACATTTGCAGCACACAAAAGTCCTTGACAACCCACTTAAGGACAACAATGTTGGTAAAAATGTGCCACTACCTCTAGAATACGTTGTTTAATTAGCAATATCTTTTCGTTACTAGTGAGACAGTAGTACCATTTTCAAACCTTAATAAAAATGTAAATATACATATATATATAACATCACTATTTCAACCGGATAATTACGGATTACCGGATAATAATGGTACGCTGTTTGTTTTATTACAACATATTTTTATTATAAGCTCTTAACGATGAATCTAATTTTAATTAGCTAGCGATGTGGACAAAGGTCGCCGGAACAAGAGAGAGCGTTATATTTTGTTGAACCTTAATTTTGTTGAGTTCAATATTTCTAAAAACGATTCAGGCAAATCACTGGTTGCGGCGGAAAATCTTTCACTAACGCAGATGGTAAGGTTAGCCCACGTGCTGAAAGTTTCGATTTCAATGACTTATCCCAATTTATATATTTTTTTCTTTCAACACCCAATATACCATATATTTATTGTTGACGTCGCCGAAAAAACGTCATTACAGATCCTCCCGATCCATTAACGGTGCTTTTAGGTACCACAAGCACCGGTCACCGTCCTTGTCGAACCCTTCGCTTGCGACGAAGGGCTCGACGAGTGAATTAAGCCACAGACACAGCCCACTGAGTTTCTCGCCGAACCTTCTCAGTGGGTCGCGTTTCCGATCCGGTGGTAGATTCTGCGAAGCACTGCTCTTGGTAGGGTCAATGTTAGCATCACTCCGGTTTGAGCCCCGTGACTAGTTAAGGTTACGCTGAAATAGCCTTCTCAAGTCTTAGGTAGGAAAAAATACATTTATAGTTCATAGCAGTCGATGGCTCAATGTAGATTTATTTAATGTGCTTTCTTTGCTATAGAGCCATCCTCGTGGCCTAAGGGATAAGACGTCCGGTGCATTGTATAGGGCGATGCATCTGTGTTCGAATCCCGCAAACGGGTACCAATTTTTCTAATGAAGTACGTATTTAACAAATGTTCATGATTGACTTTCACGGTGAAGGATTAAAATCGTGTAATAAAAATCAAACCCGCAAAATTATAATTTGCGTTATAATAGGTGGTAGGACGTCTCTTGAGTTCGCACGGGTAAGGTACCATCACCTTGCCTATTTCTGCCGTGAAGCAGTAGTGCGTTTCGGTTTGAAGGGCGGGGCAGCCGTTGTACTGTAAAAACTAAGAGGTTAGAACTTATATCTCAAGGTAGGTGGCGACTTTTACTTTGTAGATACCTATGGGCTCCGGTAACGACTTAACATCAGGTGGGCCGTGAGCTCGTCCAACCATTATAAAAAAAGCAATCCTTCATTGTTCAATACGAGAAAAAGCCAATAGATCTCATTTGTGAACCAGGCATAGACGTTATGTGATCACGATAGTTTGTTTTTGTAAGAATTTTTAGCAAGAACGTCCGTTCGTCCGCTCACTACGTTCTCGTCCTGTTTAACCGACGACGGTAAATTAAAAAAAACTCAATACGAAATGTGTGTGTGTTTTTTTTAAATCTTGTTTTTGCAACGGGATCAAATTTTTTTCGACTGGTTTACCATTTAAAATACGTTTATTTTAGTGTGACGCGTGACATTAGTTACAACGCGCATGCGTTGCTCGAGCACCTGTGCTGCTAACATCACCATAGATACTTAAGCCAAAAACAAAGCTTTATAAATACTAGTGGTCCCGCAGTAGTCGAAATTCGACAATAATTAATTGAAATTATAAGTATAAACATTATTATATTTCTATTGTCAAATACTATTATACTTCTGTAATAAAATCTAATCTATAACCGATTTTGCCAAAAGCACACTATAGATAAATAATATTAAAGACAAACAATACTCACATTAGTCTATTCTCAATTTGACCACACACTATGACCACAGACAATAACAAAAGTTTGACATTTAACAATAAACAAAGAGTATATTTATATGTATGTGTTGTGTTAAATACATGGTAGTGTGCGTAATGTTTTTTTAATTGATTTAAGGTATTTATTATGCATAATTTTTAAAAAAATAGTATTCTGCACCCCTTCTCTATATTATCTATAAGTGTGTATAATTTCATATTCCTCCGTCCGCGCAATTTTCGTAAAAAGGTGTACAAAGTTTTTGCTTCACGTATTAATATATAGATATTAGAATTGATTAGAGCAAAAGAGTTCGCGGTCTACTTGATTTTAGGTGGTTATTGGATTCCGTCCGTACGTCGTGTGAAATAGAATTGCCGTTAGGCAATACAATTGATACTACAACCTCATGTCTCAAGGTATGATGACATATACTCGTACTTTTTAATGTCTATAGGGGGTCTGTGGGGGTGGTGAACATTTTTACACCAGGTAGGCACTGAGATTGTCGCCCCATTTATTGTGTACCACAGCTATCTCTTCTGATTGGAACTGACAATAGACAGAATACTGGTACCTATCCTGTGAGCTCAAAATATCTTCCAACACTAATCAATCTGTACAATTGAATAAACTTAAGCTATCTGCGCCTATTCACTATTCGATTCACTATTTTTCAGATATACTCTATTAATTCTGAATCGGGTAGCTAGTATATAATACAAGATATTTGACTGATGCCTGAATCACGCTAACGATATTATCAAGATAAGCTTGCGTATATACAAGCTCCGAAGAACAACATTTGGACCGTCGGTCTACTGAGCAATTTCACTCGCTCGGTAGGAGAATTACCGTTAACCTAAAAAATTCGAACGATTTTTAATGTCACTCTTGCTTTGTGTCGCACTTACTTGGTGTCGTATGTATATTCTATGGTTTTGTTAGCCCACTGAATTTCTCGCCGGATTTTATCAGTGGGTCGCGTTTTCGATCTGGTGGTAGATTCTGCGAAGCACTTCTCTTGCTAGGGCCAGTGTTAGCAACATCCCCGATTTGAGCCCCGTGAGCTCACCTACACGTCAAGGAGAAGCTGAAATAGCCTCTCAAGGCTATTAGCACTGGTAAGAAAAAAAAATGTTCTGCGATATTAAATGCATTAGCCACTCATTCATTTCAGTCCTAAATAACGTCAAACGTAACGAAGTGGCGTACATACCTAGGTGCAATTTTGAAAAATACCATACGGTTCTCCCTGTTGGTTGAATTCTGCGTGCACTGAACTGTGTCTATGTCTTAGTAAACAGCATTATGGCGGAGCCGTCCGTGTGGCGCTAAGCCATATCTCTCGTGGACGTCACAATTAAAAAAATATATATAAATGTAGTATTAAATTAGTAATAACAATAACTTTGTACTAACAAAATAAATGTATAACGGGGCTACGAGTGCTTGACCTTGCTTTTGCTGGGTGCAGTGCCCCAAAACATTGATAAATATAGAAGAAATAAATAAATAATTACGTTCACACGCTCTTTCATATGAACGCCTCAAAAAACAATCGAAAACCGTATCATGCGAGCGTCGCCGCGTCGGTGTCGTGTTGTAGTTTCGACTCGCTCAGTCGTGTGAAAGTTAACCTTTTTTCCCGCGTCGAGTTTTGGCGGGAATTATCCTATTTCTGTCATAAACACGCCCACTCACGACCGAGCTCGCAACCGCAACGCCACCTTTTACGCAAAGAGAGCAACCGTTCTTTGTTAAAAAAAGAAAGGGAAATTTCGGTATCGACTTTAAAGTATGAAGTTTATATCCGCTTTTGACAAGTCAAAATATAGATTACATTTAGTTTTGTATTAAAAGTCACACGTTTCGATTTTTTAAACGACTTTATAAAATATTGTCTATATATTTTTAAATGGACTACTATTTAGCACTCAAAAAGCGGTATTAAAAATAGACAAACATTTACATCTCTAAGATCTAGCCTTGGAGAGAATGAGATGGAATGCTCATGAAGGTTACACTTTTACAGCGTGTGAATTGCACATAATGCTCTTTTTATTCCTTGATATCAAAAAATGCTCGCTGTTGTGGATAATTATGCAAGCTCACGGGTCACTGGTAAGTGATTATTAGAACCCACAGATGCTACAAATTAAGCTTCGCCACTCACCTTGAGACGCGAAATGCAAGTGAAAGAAGACAACATACAGTCCCAAAACAGTACAGTTTTAGTATTTTTATGGTTTAAGCGTGTTTATATAGTTTTTTTGCTGACGGTGGCAGATGGTCATAAAACCCTTGTGACGGTGAGCGGTAACCGTCGTTCTTGGACCTCAGCTATACTGTTTTAGAAAATTCATAAACGTCTTTTAGTAATATGAGAGTTAGGTTTTACCTTTCGTTAAATGACTTGATATCGAAGTCAATCGAATCAGTTATTACTAAGACTCCACGATATAAAATAAAGCAACGTTGCTAGAAGTAAAGAACAATGGCTATGACGTTTCGTTCACTCATTAAAACTTCATTGTGACATTACGATCACGTAACGCGCATACGAACGCGGAAAAACTTCAAAATTCCCTTCAATAGAGTGCAATAGGAAGTGCGACATCTATGAGCGACACACGAAACTTCAACCGACTGAAATGCGTTACAATCTTTATTATCAGCGCCCGTAATACTACAAATTTAGTTCTTGCCCTACAAAAACCGTTTCTCCTTTCATAATAATAAGAATACGTCGAGTCGGTCGGTTGGCGCGTTCGCCCGCTCGATACACACGGACGCGTCGCGCGGCGAGTGTGTGAGTGGGAGGTGTACAAGTGTGCGCGACCTGCCGCCCGCCCCCCCCGCCCGCTCCCGACCGTCCGCGTCGTCGACCGAACGTAGCTTTCTGTTCACTTATATAACGACATACATAAACGCTGTACATAATGTACGGAGCGGATAGCGAGCTATGTGCTGCCACCTAGCGAGCCGGCGCTGCTTCACGCGAACTCGGTACGCTGCGATGTTTTCAGATTTTCTTTTCACGCGACATGTTCATGGAACATTATCATAAGATTATTTGAGTTAAACGACGCTGTAGACTGCGTTCGTTTTGATGGGCGCGAGATTTTAGCCGCGTTAGCGTAGGCGGAGTTCGGCTTAGACTTAGTGTAAGCTATGGACGGAGTTAGTTTCAATGTTTGAGAGTGGATCCCGACCTCAATACCGTAGCGCCGTAGCCAGTCTTGTGCTCGTTGATGTCTTTTGCGAAAATCTAACGCGGTTTTGGGATTATTATGACGTTTCTAAGTCTTAATTGCGTCGACTTAAGACATTTCGTTATACAGTTCCGACATTTTTGAAAGGCTTAACGCTATCTAAATTACCTTTTTTTATGATTGAAAGACTTTTTTACGCTTCGCAAAGTTTTTAACTTATATGTGTGTGTGCACAGAAATAATTATTTTGAAGACAACTGAATTAAGCATTCATTGTTTCCCTCTGTGCCTCCTTGTTCGTAATTTTATTTTTTTCATTTTACAAATATTTACTATATTTTCGACTGTATGATTGAAGGTTTTGTTTTCCTCCATTGAATTTATGGTATGCTTGAGAGCTACGTGATTGCTCCCTCGTGTTTCTATCATCATAGGATAGACATTAACTATGACCTCACACCTCAAGCAATAATTGGTAATGGCAGTCTCGTCAATGTCAATGGTTTATAGTAAACGCCTACCTTCAGACTAGCCTATTCGTTCTCAAGTATTCTGTACGTCCTGCTTTAAATAATGACGCGACCCACCTTGGAACATGAAGTTGTAAGGTCAATTTTTGAACGGCAGCGTCGTGGTACTTACCTACCCGTGCGGATAAACAATCTATACATATAAAAATGAATTGCTGTTCGTTAGTCTCGCTAAAACTCGAGAACGGCTGGACCGATTTGGCTAATTTTGGTCTTGAATTATTTGTGGACGTCCAGAGAAGGTTTAAAAGGTAGATAAATATGAAAATGATTCGGATTATAAATAAAAAGAACAATTTTGTTTTTCCTTTGATGTGTCCCCCGTCGGACGGATTCCCTTTTGTTCGTTTTAAGTTAATTTTATACAAAAATTTTGTACTTTTATTTATCGATTGAGGCACTACCAAATCTGCCGGGTCAACTAGTCAACAATAATTATTAGGAATATTTTATTTATTTTTTTCAGTTGTTTTGTTTGTTGTTTGATGATCTTATGTGTAGTTTACTGGACCATGCTCGCGGACCTAGAACGCCATATTACGCAATATGATCGCGAAGTAAACTCGATCTTCAAACCGTCGCCGCGTCGGCCATACGAACAAGTTTCGTATATAAAACGGTACAGTCAGATAAGCGGCATCCGACTCTAATAATGTTTAGGTATTTAACCTGAAGCAATTTCGGAACTTTCTTTGTATAAGATTTTCAAGTCGACGAGGAAAAGTCACGATAAAAATCGAAGAACTTAAATCTCAAGGTGGATGGCGGCATTTACGTTGTACATGTCTATGGGCTCCAGTAACCACTTAACACCAGGTGGGCTGTGAGCTCGTCCACTCATCTAAGCAATAAATAAAAAAAGCTAAATATTTTAACGGTGTATTAAAGCTGAGACACAACGACGGCCGTGTTGCTCATTTGAGGCCGGACTGTCTAAAATCGTCTAAATTCGTTTAGTGAAAAGCAAAATCATTCTAAGGTCGTAATGTTAATAAGATTCATTTTGGTTTGTGCGCCGAAGGTCGTAGAGCACGACGATTACAGCACGGAGTCTTGCCTCACTTGACTCGCAACGGTCTGAACAGACCGAACTTTCGAAGCAATGCTGTGTAACAGAAAAATCGTCTATTTGTACACGTGACACGACACGATAAATCGTCTAGCAAACATTCTTGTTAGAATCATGAATTGCTTTTCTTCAATACTGTTACTATTTATCAGCTTATTCTTTGGTATATAAGCAGGGCTCTAGGACATCTTGAATTATATTTTTCTATTGCTGGCTTCTTCCAATACGCGCCATTGAACTCGATTGATTTGAATGTCTTAGTTGATGCTAATAATAAAAAGCAACATAATTTTAGGTCGAAAATCAACCAAAACCTCCATTTGTTCGATAAGTAGTTATAAAACTAAGAAATTAATGAAAATACAGAACTTGAAATTACATTTAACGATTATTAAAATATTGTAAAACGGTTGTAGTTACGATTGTAATCGTTCGGTGTGAACAGACGTGAGCGAAGTACTCGTCCGTGACTGAGCCGACCTGCCCGCAAGGCGCGCGGCGCCTCGCCCGACGCGATGTGTCTGCAAAGCGACGCTACTTATTTTAGAACCTAATTATTTTCTGGACATTCGAACAATTATTTTATTTAAAATAATTATTTTAGGTACCGCCACTTTCTCTGTTTCGAAGATTGAGCAGCCGATGTAGTATGGGTAGTGGTATTTGTGCTTTTGTCCATACCCTAACCTATAGACCGAATGGTAAACAGTCGACGTCACCCAAAACACGTCATTACGGATCCTCCCGATCCATTAACGGTGCTTTTAGGTACCACAAGCACCGTTCACTGTCCTCGTCGAACCCGTCGCTTGCGACGAAGGGCTCGACGAGCTAATTAACCCATAGAGACAGCCCACTGAGTTTCTCGCCGGATCTTTTCAATGGGTCGCGTTTCCGATCTGGTGGTAGATTCTGCGAAGCACTGCTCTTGTTAGGGCCAGTGTTAGTAACACTCCGGTTTAAGCCTCGTGAGCTCACCTATACGATAGGCTATCAGCATAGGTAGAAAAAAAAAGTTGTTGATGTCTACGGGCTCCGATTACTATTTAACACCAGAGAGGCCGTGAGCTGTAAAAGAAATTGAAAAAAAAACCTTCGGTTGCTTACGAAAACAGATCGCACGTGGCTCTGCTTCACGGTCTGCCTTAGCTCGTAATGAGATCACCTTATGACACATTCCAATAGAATGTTTATTGGTGACATATTGCAAACCACTTCAGCAGTCCTTGAATTACGATATGTTATTTATGTTGATGATCATTGGTCTAATCCATACTAGTCCATACTTAATCCAAACTTTAATATTTATATTAGGTCTTTTACCTACGAAATCGCTGTTTAGTACATATTATTATATAGAAAGTTACTGTTTTTTTTCACTTTTTTATTTCTATTAATCAATATATGCACCCAACGATAAGTCTCTGCCAACGCTGTGGTAGGTACATTTTCAATGCCCCTCTTGAAGAAGTCATGTTTAAGGGAGCCAACAAACTCTTCAATGACATTCTGTACTGGCTCTCGGGCATTGAATTTTTCTGTGTCAAGAAGTTGTTTAAACTTTGGAAAAAGCAGAAGTCTGTCAGAGTAAGGTCTGGTGAGTACGACGCAAATATTCCAACCCTAACTCTTTTAGCTTAGAGATCGTCTGTTGTGCCTTAAGAGGTCGAGCGTTGTCGTGTAGGAACAGTGGAGACGTTTTTTTTTATTGCTTAGATGGGTGGACGAGCTCACAGCCGACCTGCTATTAAGTGGTTACCGGAGCCTATAGACATCTACAACATAAGTGCCGCCACCCACCTTGAGATATGAGTTCTAAGGTCTCAGTATAGTTACAACGGCTGTCCCATCCTTCAAACCGAAACGCATTACTGCTTCACGGCAGAAATATGCAGGGTGGTGGTACCTACCCGCGCAGACTCACAAGAGGTCCTACCACCAGTAACATTTAACATTTAACCAAGATTGGCCTGAGATTTACGAGCTCCACCAGAATTGTGTCCAGTGCTTACAGTACAGATACGATACGTAATGCCGGTGTCATTTGGTAAGAAGCTGTGATGAATTACACCGGCATTAGACCACCAAACAGTCACCACGACTTTTTAAGTTATCCTATGGGGTATTTTTTGCCTGGATACTGAACCAGGGTCTAACTAACATGATACCTACTTATGATTATCAAAAATAATCTAGCTATCATCGCAATTAATAATGCGGTTTAAAAAACCTTCATTTCTGTGTCTGTTAAGCAACCCAAGGCGTAGGTACCACTCCGCACGGGTAGGTACCACCACCCTGCCTATTTCTGCCGTGAAGCAGTAATGCGTTTCGGTTTGAAGGGTGGGGCAGCCGTTGTAACTATACTGAGACCTTAGAACTTATACCTCAAGGTGGGTGGCGCATTTACGTTAAAGATGTGTATGGGCTCTACTACTGTGGAAGAGCAACCCGGTCGGCGGTATATCGCGTTCCGACCCGGCAGGCTGGTTCTGGCCCAACGGGGTATTCCGGAACACCAGCGGCATCGCCTGGGCGGCCTGGTAGGGCCGTCGTACCGCGGAGACCGACGACGTTGGTCGTCGACTATCGCCTCGACGACCCGTCGGTCGGGCGTCCTCGGGGTGGCGCCGCGTGTCTGGTTGTAGTGTTGACCGCGGGAACCCCCCTACTCTGACCGGGTTTTGACCTCGAACGGAGATCGGACGTCGGGCGTAAGAGTGCAGGGGAGTCGTTTAGTGGATGGGCCCTGAAATTCCTTGGGTCCGCGGTCTGCTTCCAACACCTTGCAGATCGTTGAGTCCCACATACCCCACGCGTCTCCTAGGCGCAAGGAACTAGCAGGAGGCTCGGCACCCGGGCCGAAAAAAAAAAGTCTATGGGCTCCAGTAACCACTTAACACCAGGTGGGCTGTGAGATCGTCCACCCATCTAAGCAATTAAAAAAATTATAAAAATTGCGTTGACTGAGTTTTTGACTCCTCTAATGTTTGGACATGTTATTAAAAAACAAAGTTTTTGGCGGCTCAACTGTGATGCCATGCCAACGCGTTTTTTGTCTTCAAAAGCAACATAGAATAAGCCTTCTCGATTTTCACCTAGATATCCCACACGTTTTCAAAATTATTTTTTTCCTAACTTAAAATGTACGACACTTTCAACCCGATACTTATTTTTTATAATTTCATTACAACGTAATGCAACACGAAACCTTCCAAATTTAATCAATATAGTTGTTCTTTCAAAGAAAAAAGCGGCTGTGGCATACGGACAGACAAACAGACTGTGATTTAAACATCTTAAAATCAATAACACTAGCCCATAAATTATGATCAAGACGTTTTGAGAACCCTGCTTCTAGCCAACCTGGCCACTACAATAAGTATCTGTGTAATCACAACAATTTGCTAGTAAACAAAAACTAGTATTCAATAACTTGTTCCGTCGGCCATTTTGAAAACGACTCACAAATAACTCTTCTCTCTGTAATTTTTACAGATACTAATGATACGTTACAGGGCATAATCGATTTTTAATTTTAAAAATACCTGTGATAAAGCATATTTTAGACCGTTCGTAACTAAAATACGTTTTTATTTCAAAATCTGATGAACTTAGAAGTGAGTGCTAGAGTAGAGCGTTTATAGGTTTGCTGTGTCTTCAGCATGTCCCATTCCATCTATTGTAGTGAACCAATACAATAATTAGGATATAAGAAATCACGGGGAAAAAACTGGGTGCTGGTTTTTCTAAGCAATCTCATAAACGGGATTATAAGTTATAAGCTTTTTGAATGTTTAATGAATAAACATGAAGTCTGCATTAGTAAACTGTGGGCCTTCTAAAAAAAAATCGAATGCAAATTAGCGTGTGTGATGTGTTTGAGTATTATTAGATCGCTCTTATAAACGACGTAAACTTTATTTACATGAACATTTATGAAAATATAAATAGGTCAATAGATATTTGCATATTTTAAAGTCGCAAAAATGATTTATTGCTCAAATTTTCGAAATTGAATATTTTCAATAAATTAAAATAACTACCACGGAAGACACTTAAGTAATTTTGAGTACCTACAATTGTTATTGTGTATATATTAGAGGGTGTTTAGAATTAACTGACAAAACTATTTAATTTCATTTGAAGAAGAAGAGTCTAGAATTAGTTGTAATAAGTAAATAAATAAGTATATTGTTCCTCTATCGTTCAAGTCATTTTCAAAGCATAGAGAGTTGTTTTGTACTTGGCGCATGATCGATTTGCCCATGAAATGTTAAACTTTGAATATCTGCGTATTCAACCGTCTCGCACTAGTTGGACTTGAAAATAACTTGATGACTGGTACCTTCTCAGAAGTCTTTTCTAACATCTCCTTTCGATTGATCGCATCAATTTTGTACTTGTTGAGCTCCATCAGAGGAATTTCTTGAAACATGGGTTAAATAAAACTTGCTCCTTTCGATTGAGCTCATCAATTTTGTACTTGTTGAGTTCCGTCAGAGGTATTTCTTCAAACTTGGCTTAAATAAAACTTGCTCCTTTCGAATGAGCTCATCAATTTTGTACTTGCTGAGTTCCATCAGAGGTATTTCTTCAAACTTGGCTTAAATGAAACTTGCTCCTTTCGAATGAGCTCATCAATTTTGTACTTGCTGAGTTCCATCAGAGGTATTTCTTCAAACTTGGCTTAAATAAAACTTGCTCCTTTCGAATGAGCTCATCAATTTTGTACTTGCTGAGTTCCATCAGAGGTATTTCTTCAAACTTGGCTTAAATAAAACTTGCTCCTTTCGAATGAGCTCATCAATTTTGTACTTGCTGAGTTCCATTAGAGGTATTTCTTCAAACTTGGCTTAAATCAAACTTGCTTCTTTCGATTGATCGCATCAATTTTGTACTTGTTGAGCTCCATCAGAGGAATTTCTTGAAACATGGGTTAAATAAAACTTGCTCCTTTCGATTGAGCTCATCAATTTTGTACTTGTTGAGTTCCGTCAGAGGTATTTCTTCAAACTTGGCTTAAATGAAACTTGCTCCTTTCGAATGAGCTCATCAATTTTGTACTTGCTGAGTTCCATCAGAGGTATTTCTTCAAACTTGGCTTAAATGAAACTTGCTCCTTTCGAATGAGCTCATCAATTTTGTACTTGCTGAGTTCCATCAGAGGTATTTCTTCAAACTTGGCTTAAATAAAACTTGCTCCTTTCGAATGAGCTCATCAATTTTGTACTTGCTGAGTTCCATTAGAGGTATTTCTTCAAACTTGGCTTAAATCAAACTTGCTTCTTTCGATTGATCGCATCAATTTTGTACTTGTTGAGCTCCATCAGAGGAATTTCTTGAAACATGGGTTAAATAAAACTTGCTCCTTTCGATTGAGCTCATCAATTTTGTACTTGTTGAGTTCCGTCAGAGGTATTTCTTCAAACTTGGCTTAAATGAAACTTGCTCCTTTCGAATGAGCTCATCAATTTTGTACTTGCTGAGTTCCATCAGAGGTATTTCTTCAAACTTGGCTTAAATAAAACTTGCTCCTTTCGAATGAGCTCATCAATTTTGTACTTGCTGAGTTCCATCAGAGGTATTTCTTCAAACTTGGCTTAAATGAAACTTGCTCCTTTCGAATGAGCTCATCAATTTTGTACTTGCTGAGTTCCATCAGAGGTATTTCTTCAAACTTGGCTTAAATAAAACTTGCTCCTTTCGAATGAGCTCATCAATTTTGTACTTGCTGAGTTCCATCAGAGGTATTTCTTCAAACTTGGCTTAAATAAAACTTGCTCCTTTCGAATGAGCTCATCAATTTTGTACTTGCTGAGTTCCATTAGAGGTATTTCTTCAAACTTGGCTTAAATCAAACTTGCTTCTTTCGATTGATCGCATCAATTTTGTACTTGTTGAGTTCCGTCAGAGGTATTTCTTCAAACTTGGCTTAAATGAAACTTGCTCCTTTCGAATGAGCTCATCAATTTTGTACTTGCTGAGTTCCATCAGAGGTATTTCTTCAAACTTGGCTTAAATAAAACTTGCTCCTTTCGAATGAGCTCATCAATTTTGTACTTGCTGAGTTCCATCAGAGGTATTTCTTCAAACTTGGCTTAAATGAAACTTGCTCCTTTCGAATGAGCTCATCAATTTTGTACTTGCTGAGTTCCATCAGAGGTATTTCTTCAAACTTGGCTTAAATAAAACTTGCTCCTTTCGAATGAGCTCATCAATTTTGTACTTGCTGAGTTCCATCAGAGGTATTTCTTCAAACTTGGCTTAAATGAAACTTGCTCCTTTCGAATGAGCTCATCAATTTTGTACTTGCTGAGTTCCATCAGAGGTATTTCTTCAAACTTGGCTTAAATAAAACTTGCTCCTTTCGAATGAGCTCATCAATTTTGTACTTGCTGAGTTCCATCAGAGGTATTTCTTCAAACTTGGCTTAAATGAAACTTGCTCCTTTCGAATGAGCTCATCAATTTTGTACTTGCTGAGTTCCATCAGAGGTATTTCTTCAAACTTGGCTTAAATAAAACTTGCTCCTTTCGAATGAGCTCATCAATTTTGTACTTGCTGAGTTCCATCAGAGGTATTTCTTCAAACTTGGCTTAAATAAAACTTGCTCCTTTCGAATGAGCTCATCAATTTTGTACTTGCTGAGTTCCATCAGAGGTATTTCTTCAAACTTGGCTTAAATAAAACTTGCTCCTTTCGAATGAGCTCATCAATTTTGTACTTGCTGAGTTCCATTAGAGGTATTTCTTCAAACTTGGCTTAAATCAAACTTGCTTCTTTCGATTGATCGCATCAATTTTGTACTTGTTGAGCTCCATCAGAGGAATTTCTTGAAACATGGGTTAAATAAAACTTGCTCCTTTCGATTGAGCTCATCAATTTTGTACTTGTTGAGTTCCGTCAGAGGTATTTCTTCAAACTTGGCTTAAATGAAACTTGCTCCTTTCGAATGAGCTCATCAATTTTGTACTTGCTGAGTTCCATCAGAGGTATTTCTTCAAACTTGGCTTAAATAAAACTTGCTCCTTTCGAATGAGCTCATCAATTTTGTACTTGCTGAGTTCCATCAGAGGTATTTCTTCAAACTTGGCTTAAATAAAACTTGCTCCTTTCGAATGAGCTCATCAATTTTGTACTTGCTGAGTTCCATCAGAGGTATTTCTTCAAACTTGGCTTAAATAAAACTTGCTCCTTTCGAATGAGCTCATCAATTTTGTACTTGCTGAGTTCCATTAGAGGTATTTCTTCAAACTTGCTTAAATCAAACTTGCTTCTTTCGATTGATCGCATCAATTTTGTACTTGTTGAGCTCCATCAGAGGAATTTCTTGAAACATGGGTTAAATAAAACTTGCTCCTTTCGATTGAGCTCATCAATTTTGTACTTGTTGAGTTCCGTCAGAGGTATTTCTTCAAACTTGGCTTAAATGAAACTTGCTCCTTTCGAATGAGCTCATCAATTTTGTACTTGCTGAGTTCCATCAGAGGTATTTCTTCAAACTTGGCTTAAATAAAACTTGCTCCTTTCGAATGAGCTCATCAATTTTGTACTTGCTGAGTTCCATCAGAGGTATTTCTTCAAACTTGGCTTAAATAAAACTTGCTCCTTTCGAATGAGCTCATCAATTTTGTACTTGCTGAGTTCCATCAGAGGTATTTCTTCAAACTTGGCTTAAATAAAACTTGCTCCTTTCGAATGAGCTCATCAATTTTGTACTTGCTGAGTTCCATTAGAGGTATTTCTTCAAACTTGGCTTAAATCAAACTTGCTTCTTTCGATTGATCGCATCAATTTTGTACTTGTTGAGCTCCATCAGAGGAATTTCTTGAAACATGGGTTAAATAAAACTTGCTCCTTTCGATTGAGCTCATCAATTTTGTACTTGTTGAGTTCCGTCAGAGGTATTTCTTCAAAC
Source organism: Bombyx mandarina (assembly GCF_030267445.1). Lineage (NCBI taxonomy): Eukaryota > Metazoa > Arthropoda > Insecta > Lepidoptera > Bombycidae > Bombyx > Bombyx mandarina. The sequence goes on along the minus strand of NC_143231.1, from coordinate 6,877,390 downwards.
TTGGCTTAAATAAAACTTGCTCCTTTCGAATGAGCTCATCAATTTTGTACTTGCTGAGTTCCATCAGAGGTATTTCTTCAAACTTGGCTTAAATAAACTTGCTCCTTTCGAATGAGCTCATCAATTTTGTACTTGCTGAGTTCCATCAGAGGTATTTCTTCAAACTTGGCTTAAATAAACTTGCTCCTTTCGAATGAGCTCATCAATTTTGTACTTGCTGAGTTCCATCAGAGGTATTTCTTCAAACTTGGCTTAAATAAAACTTGCTCCTTTCGAATGAGCTCATCAATTTTGTACTTGCTGAGTTCCATCAGAGGTATTTCTTCAAACTTGGCTTAAATGAAACTTGCTCCTTTCGAATGAGCTCATCAATTTTGTACTTGCTGAGTTCCATCAGAGGTATTTCTTAAACTTGCTTAAATAAACTTGCTCCTTTCGATGAGCTCATCAATTTTGTACTTGCTGAGTTCCATCAGAGGTATTTCTTCAAACTTGGCTTAAATAAAACTTGCTCCTTTCGAATGAGCTCATCAATTTTGTACTTGCTGAGTTCCATCAGAGGTATTTCTTCAAACTTGGCTTAAATAAACTTGCTCCTTTCGAATGAGCTCATCAATTTTGTACTTGCTGAGTTCCATCAGAGGTATTTCTTCAAACTTGGCTTAAATAAAACTTGCTCCTTTCGAATGAGCTCATCAATTTTGTACTTGCTGAGTTCCATCAGAGGTATTTCTTCAAACTTGGCTTAAATCAAACTTGCTTCTTTCGATTGATCGCATCAATTTTGTACTTGTTGAGCTCCATCAGAGGAATTTCTTGAAACATGGGTTAAATAAAACTTGCTCCTTTCGATTGAGCTCATCAATTTTGTACTTGTTGAGTTCCGTCAGAGGTATTTCTTCAAACTTGGCTTAAATAAACTTGCTCCTTTCGAATGAGCTCATCAATTTTGTACTTGCTGAGTTCCATCAGAGGTATTTCTTAAAACTTAGCTTAAATGAAACTTGCTTCTTTCGATTGAGCTCATCAATTTTGTACTTGCTGAGTTCCATCAGAGGTATTTCTTAAAACTTAGGCTTAAATAAAACTTGCTCCTTTCGATTGAGCTCATCAATATTGTACTTGTTGAGTTCTCGTTTTTTTTTTTTTTTTTTTTTTTTTTTTTTTTTTTTTTTTTTTTTTTTTTTTTTTGATTCCGTCAGAGATATTTCTTCAAACTTGGCTTAAAGCAAACTTGCTTGATTCAGAAGCATTTGTTTCCGAACGAATGATATAGATATAGGTTATGTTGTTGTTCAGCACAATGTTATGAAGACGCATTCTGTATTTAATTGTGAAAAAATATCGAGCGTAACAAACGTAATACCAGTGTTGGTTCTAAAAGAACCGGCGCCGCTAACATTGTGGCGGTCCGTAGCGATACGATATCGCGCGTCGTTCACTAATTGCTCCTTCGTTAATATTCTTCGACCGGTTTCCGACAGAGCTAGATATTTTCAATGGACTTACTTCTAGTTACTTCTCTATATGATCTAATCTATACTAATATTATAAAGCTGACCAGTTTGTTTGTTTGAACGCGCTAATCTCAGGAACTACTGGTCCGATGTGAAAAAATCTTTCAGTGTTAGACAACCCATTTATTGAGGAAGGCTATAGGCTATATAACATCACGGTAAGACCTATACAAGTGGAGCAGCAATAAAAAATGTTTCAAAATAGGGGTTTAAATAGCTCCATAACATTCTATAATTCAAAGATATTTTCATTTTCTACGTTAGTGAAGTGAGAGGTAAAATTTTGCGTTATGCCAAAGTAGCTATTCCACGCGGACGGAGACGCGGGCAAAAGCTAGTCTTAACTATCCCCTGTGTGTATTGGGTACGTCGTCTCTATGATAGCTTTGCAATTCCTGTTTCTTCTCTCGCATGTTTTAGATGATTGTTAATATTGTTCATTTATAGTCTTATTTATTTGTAAGTTTATTCGTGGCATCTTATTTTTCATGACATTAATGAATTTCCCTGAAGAAGATTTTTCGTGATGGAAATGCAACGGTAATAAAGTTTGAGAAATAAATAATTATTTATTTTTACTGAACACAAGAAGTAAGTTTTGTAGTGTGTTCACGAACAGTATGGCTGTCAATGATTTCTTAAAACATATTTTCAATAATTGTTTTTTATTGCTAAGATGGGTGGACGAGCTTACAGCCCACCTGGTGTTAAGTGGTTACTGGAACCCATAGACATCTACAACCGTAAATGCGCCACCCACCTTGAGATATAAGTTCTAAGGTCTCAGTATAGTTACAACGGCTGCCCCACCCTTTAAACCGAAACGCATTACTGCTTCACGGCAGAAATAGGCGGGATGGTGGTACCTAGCCGCGCGGACTCACAAGAGGTCCTACCAACAGTAAAAAATCAATTATCAAGCCGCGACTGAGCTGCCGGCGAATCGTTGTTCTATTCCGGCTTAAGCTAATAAAACGAATTAATCTCATTTATATATTCTATATCCACAATAATAATCTTTAAAACACATTCTGTTTTATACATCTTTTATAATCGACGTATTTAGTTGAATCACATCATTACGCACTATTTAAAACTATTTTTACGGTTTATATCCGTGTTTATCATTTTCTTTTAATAATGCTATGGTTTCAAATGTTTTTTAGTTTTTATGTTCACGAAGGATTAAGGTAAAGTGCTGTGACATCGGGCGATATCGAAAGGAAACCAAGCGAAGACGTAAATTACTGGACCTGATTTTAACCGAACGTAATTTGTTGGGAACTTCTACAAAAGGAAAGATGAACCGAAAATCAACCAGATACCTAGAACTCGGTAGATCGACGGCCTGATGATTCTTGTCTTGTTTATGGGAGATTTCTTAAAATAATTGTTGTTGATCCGGTTTAGACTTTTGCCCGGTTTCGTTTCTACTCGACGATATGTAACCGGATATCAGCTACTTTAACGAAATAAACTTTGACAATCTAAAAGTTATTAGATGATGTTGACCTGTTGCCACTCGCACCAAAGTGAATCGAATGCTTTCACAGTTTGATCAGTAAGTACATCGTACGTTGAAAGATGATCCTGGCTGGTGCTTAGTACACAGTATTTAATATAAATTATGTTATTTATTTATAACTTAATATACTAGACAGTATAAAGGCGGACTTAATGCCATAGGCACTCTGTTATCCACCGTAATCCAGAAGTCTCATCTCAATTCTAGAGTAACGGAATCACGCCCTTCGAATTGAAAGACATCGCCCATCGCAAATGGTTTGTAGTGTTTGTACAGTCGTCTTAAAGGTAATCTTGTCTGATAGATAGCTGCTTTGTGGAGATCTTGGTGGACCTCGGCAAACTTCTGATTGGAAGACAGATGAGAATACTAATATCTCGGTTGGAAGATGAGGAAGTAATGGCATCTACTTTTGTTTGTATATTTAAGGTGTGACGTATTGTACGCCCTCTTGGGTATTTACTATCAGTCTGCCTATTTTGGGAATTGCGTATTACCAGTTTGAGGCGTGAGACGGCCACTATTGAGACTTCGACCTCACGGTGGGTGAGGCGCATTCAAATTCAGCTCCGATAACAAAGGGAGTGGCGATTGTAATCTTCAGTTTCGCAACTGCGCAGACTATCATTAAGTATGATCGTCAGGTCAACAAAGAGTAATGTAAGAACAGATTCATTTAAAATCATTACAGCTCTTAATAGGTGGGTGGCGCATTTACGTTGTAGATGTCTATGGGCTCCAGTAACCACTTAACACCAGGTGGGCTGTGAGCTCGTCCATCCATCTAAGCAATAAAAAAAAAAAAAAAAAAAAAAAAAATAATACGAAAGCAAAATAACGAGCGTTGCCCGTTTTTGTGATAATTAAACACAATGATAATGTTACGGCGTAAATTACGTATTGTTATACGAAAAATACCTATGCTCCTTTCCCAGGAGTTGAATCTGAACTATTGAATTTGTTTTTTGGTACAAGTTAATCCTGGCCACGCTCCGGTGCGACTATCGTCAAGTGTATATATGGTATAAGTTTGGTAAAGCTATTGGCGCGCCATCTATGGTTCGTTCCTTCTATCATTGTAGACAAGCTAGCAGCCTAAAAGGTTATTAAGACTAATCGACGTCACAACGAAATTTCCACCACCCTGAAGTCGTTTAAGGATGAGATGTCCAAGGTATTTAACATGTATTTTCTCTTCTGCTACTAGGACTATTCTGTCTTCTACTCCAATTGTCCACGTGGATGGCCATAATCACTTTGTCATATCAATGGTCTCCAATAATGACAAAAAAAAATCATCTGCCCATCTGGAATAAAATATAAGCTAAATTAATTAAGCTAACAACTAAATATTCTTTGTCATTTTCCAGTAGTTCAATAAAGAACTACTGTTATACATTAATATTGCCAATACAACCTTCGCCATGTTTCTAGAAAATCTTATATTAGATAAATAATTTGAATAATAGGTACTTGTCTTGTGAGACTAGGAATATTGAGAAATGTACAGACATACTTATTCTTAAATAATTTATTTAGTCTGGTAACAATTGACGTCAAAGTAATAACTATTTATTAATCATAGGTATCGCTTGCTCGACGTCAATTCTTTTTTTTTTTCAGTTTCCCAGGATTTGTGAATCTGAAATTGTATGTCATTCTAAGCTAATAAAAGTCATTTTATGCAACATATCGATTTCATTTTAATAAAATCGAGTATCTATATAAAACTTTATACGAATTGTGAATCGAATTAAGGTAAGTTCCTATAAAACGCCAAGAGATGGCGCTGACTCGTAATTCAACAGAAACGAGTTTTATCTCGAATTATCACAAAGCGTCTGTATAGTTAGTTTTTGCGTTACATATTTTAGAGAATTGTGAATGTTCGTAAATTGGATGGAAAAACACAGTGTAGTGATTACATTTTTCTGTCTTAATATAAATCGTTTACTTGTCCTCATTACTAATTATTATGAAGACAAAGGAATTTTGTCAATTGGCTATCTTTTTTCTAAATCTATCGATTTCAACTCTTACTCTGTCAAGGAATATTTATTTGCGTAGTTTTCTATGATTGATACATTATACAAAAAAAAAACTTTTTAATGCACTAGCAACTCAATAGTAGAACTAGTCAGGCCGTTTAAAAAGCTAACAATCTAACAATTCAATTATAGTTTTGAAGAACAACGTCGTTCTCTTTATTGAAGGCACGTTAAAATTTCCATTCAGTACGGGTTAACGTTTGCCGTTCAGTTGGCCACACTGCTTTCAGAAAACCGCTGAAACACTTGACGCGAACTCGATCTGATTGTAAGCAAAGAACTTTATGAAAACACTACATCTCCCTTACCACTGGTTTGGTTATTCACTCGCGTACGATGCGCAATTAAATGAATGTTTGGTTTCAAAAATCTTTTCTGTTTCTTGAACACATTTACGTTAAAATGTCGATCGAAATGGCAAAGGTTTATTACAAATCTAAGACAAACTATCTTTTAAATTTGAAATTTTTAGTTATAGTAAATAAATCGCTAAAAACTATAATTAATTGTACCGTTCGTTATATTGTGCAAGAAAGCGATCCTTTTCACGCAGCGTGGGATATGGTTCTAGTCCAAAAAAAATAATCGATATAATCCTATTAATTCAATATAAGTCGTATTTCATAATGTTGCAATATCATAAAATACTGAAATAACGTATTTTTGATAGTCTCATATTAATTGACTCTCAAACATATATGATATTTCGAGTGAGAAATAAATGGTAGGACTTGTTGTTCGGGCGAGCACATAGAGGCCGTCGAGTGTCGACTTTGAATGATAGTCGGAGTCGAAGCGAACGAAGGGGAATGACACCTTTTTCGGGCCAACATGTTGTTGCCAGATGTTAGCCTAAAAAGTTACAAAGTACATTGAACGGCGCGTAGCACTACCGAGAACCATAGTCCGGTGACAGTCAGTAATGTATTTTTCCTTATTTAAATTTCGAAATTCACTGAATGCTATAGTCAATTCTAGCATAGAGTATATCTGACAGCTCCAAGTATTGAAATAAAAAAAATTAACACAAAACATGGAATATTTTGAAATAATTAAACAAGTAAACTATTTTTCAATAGTATCGTCTGTATTTATACAACTGTGTCATTGATGATTTTCCACAATATTCTTGAGTTCTTATTCTTCTTTCTCAAGCGTTTTGTATTGAGTAAATCACCAGCAACCAATGCCGTGACCCGAGAACCCCGCATGGTCAGTCGAATCGCTATCCATGGACTTGTTTGACGACCGACTCTACACAGAAAATCACGCGATTCTAAGCCTTAAGCAGACGGCAGACATTCGAAGTCAACGGTGCTGTTATCAGTCAGTGATAACACCGTGAATACTGAGCCGAACGTTGATGTACACTTGTAAACGAAAACATATGCTCACGGACGTGCGACCTAGAGCTTAGATAGCGAGTTCCAAAGCGACGATTCAAATTCTGAAATACAATTTGATTGTTAGCAGTGAGTAGGCAAAGCGAAATGTCGCAGTCTTGTTTACGAAAAAGAGGCGTTATTTCAAAATACCTATTTCGGAATTTCAGGACCGAAATCAACTTCATAACAATTAACGATACGACCCCCGCCTCTAAATTCCTCGCCCCGAGCGTGCCCGCTATACGACGCCTTCGCATAGATAGAATAGAGAGCGGTTTCGGAACGCACCCGTACAGGGGCTGCGTCTGTGTGCGCCGGCCCGCTGTGTGCGTCTGTACCGACACACTCACACAGACGTGGCGCCGGTGAGCGCTGTTCACCGCACTCTGTGAGCGCAAACAACCATCTATAAGGCCACGCTATAGCTGACAGAGAGCTGCGCCGCGACACAGGCCGACTCTCTCTTAGCATTATAATAATATTATAGTACACATATTTACATTACTTTTACTAAAATCGTTAGACTCCTGGAAATTAACGAAATGAACCACTGTGTGTATTTAAAACGAATATAAATTATTATGTAAGAATTATTACAAGCAATGATGTTCGTTGTTATGACAAATTGACTTTAATCTTTACTACTAAATTTAATACTAAATTCTTATGACATTTAACGTTTTTGTAGCACTTATGACTGAATTGAAGATTGTGCCCGACTCGCGAAAACCTTGCATCATCATTTCGAATTCTTTAGTATTATTGCTATTTTAAAAATGCAAGGAAAATAATATCTAATATTCATTTTCATTATTTATTTTTTAACGAAATAATCAAAGAGATTCAGACTTTAGTCACGCGTGAATAGTGTAAATAACTTTTAGTTATAAAGGACTGATTTTAATAAAATAACGAAAACCACTTTAAAACAAAATACATTCATGAGATTCATTAGCCAATTAGCAACGAGTGAGTCGAAACCACATCTGTGTATTCACAGTCAGAAAAATATATACTACATAAAATAAATGTAGAGCGAAGAAAGAGAAGCATGTTAAATGGTAAAATAAAGGATAAAACATAATTAAAAGATATCTGGATGAAAACAAAAATATCGGACGTATCATACACAATTAAAAAAATAAAGTGGAAATGGGCACATCATCTAATAAGAGGCAAAACAGAAAAATTGGCTTAATTAGTAACTGAATGGTAAACCCGAGAGGGGAAAAGAATAAAAAGACGACCTTTCCGAGTGTGGGTAGACGACATAAAGGCCATTGCAGACCTCTACGTGGAAGAGGAAATGCCACGACCGGGGCTTATGGCAGGATTTGGGGGAGGCCTATGCAAAAACAAAACAATCTTTGTTGATGTCAAACGTTTAGAAAATTACATTAATAGTATGCACCTTAATATGAATTAAGATTGTTAATAAAGACAATAATAATAAATAATAATATTAATAAATGTTTGACTCATTATTATATCCAATATTATAGCTTTTTCACAAGAATCAATGTTACAAGTGTAAGGCTTATGATTATTTATATTAATATGATTATATAGAGTGTAAGGTTTATGATTATTTATATGATTATATGGAGTCCTGTACATATTAAGAATTATTATTAAATATGAGGTTTATATTGCAAACCATTAAAATATTGTTAAGTTATAAATCCAACAGTTGACAAATGTCGTCAATAGATGTCACAGGCCAACAAAGTTACATCGCGGTAGCGTTGTGTGTAAAAATTAGTATAAGAAGTCCAAAGCAATTTTGAATGAATCAAGAACCAAACGCATCAATGTAAAATTAGCAGATTAAAGAAGAGTGTGAACAAGGTTAGCTTGTTTAATTTATATGTCTGACACCCAAAAGGTCAGAAGCGGGATAAGTAAGGCTCTAGAAAACTACCCTTACTACGCCCACGGCTCGGTAAAACGTAAGTTATTATTAATTATTTACATGTGATTCAGTATTATTAAATATTCTGGTGGTTGTGATTTTTTTTTATATTTATATGAATTTTCTTTGTCTTGCTCCTCTTTATAATACAAACCTGCACTGAGTCATTTTTTTTATCATTGCCTTGTAACCGATCAGTGCAATCGCACTGAACAATCGACCACGTAATGATCACATGTGCGTTGGGTTGAATTAACTATCAATGACGATTAAAGCTTTGACTTAATATAAGTAATTAAACTTAAAACAACAAATTCATTCTACCCACCTACCGTTTTATTTACATGAGAGTTTTATAGGTTCTATTAGAATCTAACGACACTCGTTATTGCATTGATTTAAATGTTTACATAAATGTAAGAGTGCGTCAGGTCTTTGGAAATACATGATTTTCGATGAATGCACATGCATAATAAAGTTAGTTTCTTTTCTGTTCCCCGTTCCACGAGTAGTCCTCTTCTAGCTTTTCGGAACGTACCCGATATTATGCCATTTAAATTACCCTATTCTACTTTTTGCAATTATTAAACCCGGTTAAAGCAGTTTATAACTATCATCATTCTAAGCTCCACAATGTGAGTTTCAGTTACGCTCATCAACTGTGACGTGGAGGACGACACTAGCCGAGGGGAAGGGTCTAGTGCTCGGCTAGTAAGAGAAAGTGGCTTAATGATAAAAGGAGCCCATGTGCTTAGTCGAGGGGAAGGACTAACACATAGGGAATGACCAAGGAGCATCCGAGGCTGAGGATGTAGGTCACATGTGCTTAGTCGAGGGGAAGGACTAACACATGGCAGTGACCAAGGAGCATCCAAGGCTGAGGGTGTAGGTCAACAGGGAAGGATTGGGAGGATGAGCTCGCGGATAGAGCAAGGAGCATCCGAGGTTAGGATGTAGGGTCCATGTGCTTAGTCGAGGGGAAGGACTAACACATGGGGAATGACCAAGGAGCATCCGAGGCTGAGGATGTAGGTCACATGTGCTTAGTCGAGGGGAAGGACTAACACATGGCAGTGACCAAGGAGCATCCAAGGCTGAGGGTGTAGGTCAACAGGGAAGGATTAGGAGGATGAGCTCGAGGATAGAGCACGGAGCATCCGAGGTTGAGGATGTAGGTCGACAGGAAAGAATTAGGAGGAGGAGCTCGAGCATAGAGCAATCGGTACCATTGGATAAAATGGACAAGGACACGATGATTCGAAGAGAACGGTTGCGTGGAAAGCGATCGAGTGAACGACGATCGCGTAAGCAGCGGTCGAGCAGGCAACAATCAAGCGGCTCTGACGACAGGGACGAATACGAAAGAAGGAGATGGAAAACAAGGACAAGGACAGGACAGAGGAGACGGCATGCGTCTTCCTCTTCAGGATCTGATATGGGGTCACTGCAGCTTCCACGCAAGGTTAAGCGTGGTAAGGAGGACGACGGTTCAGATACAAAGGTATTAGTAGATAAATTCTTGATTATTCTTGACAAAATAAAAGGTTCAGATAAGCCCAAACTTACGTTCAACACAAATGTTATCCCCAAATTTGACCCAATGGCAAAGGAACAAACTATCCTTACTTGGCTGACGAAAGTAGAAGAATGTGCTCACATATATGGATGGGAAGACAGGGAAATTATCCACTATTCCTTGCCCAAGCTTTCTGGTGTCGCTAAAACTTGGTATCAGGGCTTATCTAGCCTATTATTTTACATGGACTGGGTGGAAACAAAAACTTATAGAATCTTTTCCCCAAAGCGAGGACTATGCTGAGTTATTGCATAAAATGTTAGCAAAAACAGTTAGATACGGTGAGTCGTTTGAACATTACTATTATGCGAAAATTAACTTGTTAAATCGTTGCAAAATTTATGGCAAGGAAGTGGTAGACTGTTTGCTGTACGGGGTTGAAGATCGTGCCGTTAAAGTGGGTGCTCAAGCCGCTCAATTTAAGCAACCTGAGCAAGTGCTCAAATACTTTAGAACCGTGAAGCTAGGCAAAGTTCGTGACTCCATTAACGATGCCAACCTGAAAAAAAACAAATCAATCTGGCACGAGCAGGGCGGGCCCTAGTAGTAACGGAATCCGTTGCTTCAATTGCAACGAAATAGGTCACCCTAGGTTTAAATGTACAAAACCTATCGTGAAGTGTACGACCTGCGGGAGGATTGGTCATTAGGCGATTAACTGTTTTAAAAATGAAACTCCGATTAATAAAGACGATAGTCAGGCCTTAGATAAAAATAATGTACAAAACCAAGTATCTAATGTAACTGTCGATGATCGCGCTATTGATAAATATATACTGGATATAAAGATTAACAACTCAGGGGTCAAGTGTCATGTAGATTTAGGGAGTCAATGCTCGTTAATTAGACAGAGTACCGCTAAGGAGTTGAACCTGAATATCGATGTGAGGGAAGGTATGCCGGTATTAAGAGGAATAGGAGGAAACCTGACTTGCTCTTTAGGTGTAGCTACCGTGAGTGTAGAAGTTCAAGGGTTAAAAGAAACTATTGAAATATATGTAGTAGAAGATTATGTACTAAATTACTCTGCATTACTTGGACATTCCTTTACAGAGAAGCCTGATATTATAATGACTAAGACTCCGACTAAGATCGTATTTGAAAGACTCGCGTGTACTAAAATAAGACTCATAGTGGAAGATGACACGGAAATAGATGGTAACATTGTACGTCCCATAATTGTTAATGCTGATGGGCAGGGAAATGGTAGCATCTACGTCCATGGCTCGTAAAGGGGTGCTGAAGGAAAAGAGAACTACCTTTTTCCCGGGGACTGGATGAAGAGATCAGTTGCAATCCTGAGCTAACAAAACAGCAACGCGAAGAACTACAAAAGTTATTACTTCAGTATAGCGATTGCTTCTCAAGTGGGCTCAAGGACCTTGGGTTTACCAACATCACTGAGATAGTGATCGACCTTAACGACACGGAACCAGTCGTGTATCGCCCATACCGTATGTCACATACTGAGCGATAATTGATAAGAGACATGGTTAAGGAGATGGTAGATAATGGTATAGCTAGGGAGTCATATTCATCATATGCCAGTCCTATAGTCCTGGTACAAAAAAGAATAGTGAGAAACGATTGTGTGTGGACTATCGAGCTCTAAGCAGAAAGACCAAAAAGGAACACTACCCCCTACCAAGAGTCGAGGATCAGTTGGACCTATTATCCGGTAACACCCTATTTACGCCATTGGACCTTGCTTCCGGGTACTACCAAACACCAGTCGCTGAGGCTTCCCGTAGTAAAACTGCCTTTGTAACACCTGATGGGCAGTATGAATACAACCGCATGCCTTTCGGACTAGTTAATGCACCATCTGTGTTCCAAAGGACAATCCATAAAATATTAAAGGAGGCCCAAATTAAATATGCTGTTGTCTACATGGATGACATACTGATACCATCCAAGGACTTTAGGGAAGGCATCCAAAGACTAGGCGAAGTTCTACAGCTTCTGAAGAAAGGCGGACTCACACTGAAATTAAGTAAGTGCTATTTCTTTTTGAATGTCATAGACTTTCTAGGGTTTGAAGTGAGTGCTAATGGTATCCGCCCAGGTAGTAAAAAAAAAAAAAAATTGAAGCCGTCTCAAAATTCCCAACACCTACCAATCAGCACGAATTGCGCCAATTTCTGGGTCTGTCTGGGTTCTTCAGACGTTTTATAAAGGGATATGTTACGATAACTGCACCGTTAATGGATTTACTGTAGAAAGACGCTAACTGGAGTTGGCCGAACAGGATCAGGCGTTCACAGGCTCTAAAAGCGCTCTGATGGAGTGACCGGTGCTAGCTCTATACGATCCTAAGTCTGAAACCTAGCTACACACGGACGCTTGCAAAGAAGGCCTAGCGGGTATTTTACTGCAGCGTAACTGTAATGGTGCATTGCAACCAGTTTCCTACTTCAGCAGGAAAACTACCGCTGACGAACGCAAGTTTCATTCGTACGAGCTCGAAACTTTGGCGGTCATTGCATCTCTCAATCGGTTTAGGGTTTATTTAGTGGGAATACCGTTTAAAATCTTGACCGATTGCAATGCACTCAGGTCCACTCTAACTAACGTGACTTGATACCTCGCATAGCTAGGTGGTGGGTCCAACTTCAGAAGTACGACTGTACAATCGAGTACCGGCCTGGTGTTAGCATGGCACACGGGGATGCCCTAAGCAGAAACCCAGTGAATTCTTCTTCAGGTAATACACATGCACTAGATGTTTTACAAATACAGCAAATCGAACAGGACTGGATTGCGACGGTACAAACTGCAGATGACGAGATAAATAAAATCAAAGGATTCTTTCTGACCCTTCATCGGCGGAGGTAGCGGACATACACAAAAACTACAGACTGAAGAATGACCGTGTTTACCACGTGGTAGGTGACGAAATAAAATGGCTGGTACCCAAAAGTGTACGCTGGCAAATTTTAAAAATGAACCACGGTGACGTTGGCCATTGTGGTTTTGAAAGAACCCTACAGCGCATCCGAGGCCATTATTGGTTCGCAAAAATGCGGCGTTTCGTCCGGAAGTATGTTACCTCCTGCATGGAGTGCGCGTACCGCAAAGCTCCAGGTGATAAACGAGAAGGAGAGCTCCACCCAATCGAAAAGATAAAGGTACGAGTAAGGCGTTTCAAGATTTTACGACCTCTTACGGGATCAAACATATTGTAAATGCCGTTGCAATGCCTCGAGCAAACGGGAAAGTAGAAAGGTTTAATAGAACGATTTTAGATGCTCTATCGACAGCCAATCACGGCGGCGACGACAAGTCGTGGAACAACCACATCACTGATATCCAGGTTGGTATGAACACAGCTCGACATAAAACTACCCAAAAGAGCCCCTCTGAGCTACTATTTGGATTTAACATAATTAGTAGAACGGAAGGCATACTTAGTACGATAATCAATGACACCCTAAATAGGACTCCCATTGAGGAATTGGCGGAAGTCAGACGACAGGCTAGTAAAAAAATAAAACAGCAACAAGTTAAAGATGCAGTCAATTTTAATAAGCATAGGAAACCAGTGAGGCAGTACCAAAAAGGGAATTTAGTACGCTTAGCAAGGCAGGCTCCGCACGATGGAAAATCTCAAAAGCTCTCTGTTAAGTACCAAGGCCCTTATCGTATACTAAAGGTTCTTCCCAATGATAGGTTCGTGGTAGAAGATATACCAATGACTCGCAAAAAAGGTAGAAGGTATGAAGCAGTTGTATCTATTGATAAGATTCAGCCTTGGATGTCGTTCTGTAGAGAATTAGAGTCTGATGAATCTAGTAATAGTGTTGATGACAGTGATTAGATACTTGATTACTCAGTTTATGTTGGACATTTAGTTACTTAAGAAAGAAATTGTTATTTTAATTATTATTTTGATAGAACTTAAAACCATGGAAACGATTTAGCGATAGATATGTGTATGTACTTAGAATTTATAGCAAAAAAAATGTTAAAAAAAAAAATGTTACACGTCATATATAAACCTAGTGTATAATTAATTGCATTTATTATTATTATTTTTGTAACATATACTTTGTTTTTTTTTTTTTCTTGATCTCAAAGCGAAGGGTCTCGCTTTAGGTAGGATGGCCGAGCTGTAAGGCTTATGATTATTTATATTAATATGATTATATAGAGTGTAAGGTTTATGATTATTTATATGATTATATAGAGTCCTGTACATATTAAGAATTATTATTAAATATGAGGTTTATATTGCAAACCATTAAAATATTGTTAAGTTATAAATCCAACAGTTGACAAATGTCGTCAATAGATGTCACAGGCCAACAAAGTTACATCGCGGTAGCGTTGTGTGTAAAAATTAGTATAAGAAGTCCAAAGCAATTTTGAATGAATCAAGAACCAAACGCATCAATGTAAAATTAGCAGATTAAAGAAGAGTGTGAACAAGGTTAGCTTGTTTAATTTATATGTCTGACACCCAAAACAAGGTACTATAAAAATACGTGATTATATTATGTCCAATATAGAAGTGATTTATAAGTATTTTTTTGTTCATATGTATTTAATGTATATAGGTTTCCTATACTGTTTTCTCTGGTTAAAAAAAAAATTATAGGTATTGTGTATTAAGTTTTGATAAAACCAAAAAACGCTTAAGTATTAAATTAAATATATGTGATATGCATAGTAAAGTCAAAATAGTCTTAAAAATAGTTAAAAAAAACCCTACAAAAAAGCTCGCCTGATGTATTTATTTCTAAAATTCGATACACTAGACTCACTCTATATAGTATTAAGGAAGGCTTAAGTTATGCTTTATATTTTACCAAAAGAACCAATTCGATAACTCTTACCAATGCTTTTAAAAATCGAAATTAAACTTCCCATACAAACTAAATCGTGAAATGGTGAATTGGCTTGAGGCGCGGCGCCGCCGGTATATTTCCGACATAATACCGCTGCGTCGAGCGATTACTACTATATATTCTATATACATTTAATAGCTATACAGGCGCGCATAGAACTGGCCGTACTTATGTGAGCGCTACGTGGCGCGCGCACTCAGCGCTACAGCGCTTCGCATTCGAGACCGTCTATTCATACAAGAGTGTGCAGCGGTTCAGCGTAAAGCTTTCTAGGCAGTCAGCTTATTATTATCGTAGATTGGCGTCGGCGCAACTACACGGCGTTAGAAGGACGTTCCGTTTTAAATATCAGGTTTTATTATTATGAAGAGCGGCGCAGCGGAGTGCGGACGGTGCGGCGGACGGTTGCGTGCGATAACATTTGACATTCGTAATTACTCGAGCGCGGACAGCGGTGTGGCGCAGGCGAGGCCGGCTCCGCGGCCATTCCGTCGGACTCCGGACAAAGAGGTCGCGCGTTGCGTCAGCGGCCGCCGGTTTGACAATCGCGCGTCGACGCCGCCCGCGCCGCCCTCACTCACTCGCCCGCATTTCACATACACTGCCGAAATATACGTCAGCCTTGAATGACACTACCCGCAACATTACCAAATGCTCGCTTCTAGTTATGTTTCCGCACTAACATAATTAACTCTATTTCACATTAATATCAATGTAAAAAAAAGGGAGCTGAATTATTTGAAGTAATAACACCGTTAGGAGCTTTATAAATACTAGGTTCAGACGAAAAATAGTAGTAGGTACTAAGCGGTAAATGCTTGTCTCCATAAAAATAACTTTAATTTCGAAACCGAGAATTTTATTACACTTTCTCGATTTTCATTCTCTATATTCCTCTTTGCGAAAACCATAATTTCTGGTATCTTAATGAGCCCTAAAACATCCGAGACAACCAGTCCGCTCTCAACGCTTGTCACGGAAGTTTATTCCTTAGCATTCTCTTTATAAGAACGATATTAAGAATTTGAGGTCAACTACGTCAGTCGAAGTCAAAGAGCAGAGAAGCAGAGAGAGATAAAACGCCGTAGGAAAACATTCCGTAAAGTATAACACGCCAAAATTCAGAAGACACCTAAAGTTGTGGCTTCTTGGTATTTGATGGGGTTCTCAAACTCGGAAGGGTACGTTCTCGACTGGAGATGTACACAGCTCGTCTCGACTGGATAAAAACACGTAAAGTTATAAGAAGAATACGGCGCCTTTTGCCTCGTCGTAGGAGGCTATTTCCGACGTCGATGTAGCTTGCTGGCTCGCTACTTACCGATGTACGTCATCTATTCAAATGAAGCAATGAATTAGGTTTTGTACGCGCACGAAAGAATGGGACTGTTATCTCGTCTTTAATTTGTCGTTTTCCATGCTTAATATGTGGATATACTATCTTGTTTCAAGTTTTGCTTACCTACTTTTAATGTTTGTAGTTCTTGAAAATTGTGTTGAATAATTTGAATCAAATTCTTATGCCAGATCTACTTTGCTAATAGCTAGCTTATAAATTAGAAAAAAATATTCGGAATTGTGTGTAAATTGGTCGATGCTCTAAGCTTAGAAGTTTTACTTACATAAAAAGTATGAACAAATTATTATATTTACATAAAATCTGACCATATTTATTGTACTAAACTATTTTATGGCTTCACTTTTTTCGCTTTAATAAGTAAATAAATGCCAAACTCATCGTAAGCACTATTATAATATCTATATGTGACTAGGTATATCACGATTGGGATATGATCATCAAGTCTCATGATGTACAACGGTGTTCACGCCATGGACTCACACCAAATAACCATGAGGTGAAAAAAAAACTTATGTGTATATTTTTCTCGACAGTTTCTTGGGCCCTAGATTCGTCATATCTTTCAAAGCTATCCCATAACTTAGTAAAACCTCCAAAAGTTATTAAGCTATGGTTAAATATTTAATATTATGTCTTCTTTGAGTGATTTCTGACGAGTTTACATTGTTTTTGGTAGTCGGTTACTGGCTGGTTACAAATATGTTTTTTTTTTTGTTTTGAATATTGTAGTTTTAATAAGTTCGAAAATGCACTCTTGTATGACAGCTATTTTATGAATTTATCCGTCGGAATTAGTTGAAGCGATTGTTATTGTTTTTTTTTTAAATAGTTCACACACGCATCGTGCGTGTAAAAAAGTCGTATATCCAAAAGGAAGCGCCACGATTTTCATTTTGTTTTTTTGTTTGTTTTACAGAAACTATAAGCAATTTTTGGTCAGTTAATTAAATTACGAAAACCTAATCGTTTTAGGATCATCATACAAAACAATAACATTAAAGTCCGTTTCAATCTGAGCCAATTATTCAGGAATAACCTGAAACTAACTACTATAGATTTATTTTTAAAAATCTGCTTCGACTGCGAACTAAAATAAAATCCTTGTAGGCGTAGCTACACCTTCATAAGTTAACTTGATTGTGCTCTGTTCTGAAGCCAATTTTACTTTAGATATTTGTATTTTGGAAAGCCGTTTTGATTTTGAAGGAAGCAGTAACGTGCTTTTTACGTGTTTCAGCTAGTACCGATCAGGACCTCCACGGCAGGGGCAACGATACAGAACCAGTTTTATATATATATATATATATAATAGATCTAGGATTCGCGGATTCAAGCTCGGACTTCATTAATAGATATGTTTAAAAATTGTCTCAACTGGCTCCCGGGGCCTCAAAAACTCGTTAGCAATGCTCCCTAGATTGTTTAATTTGTTTGTACTCAAATAAAAAATTGTTTATATTGAAAAAAAATATATTTAGCACTATGATCCATTTTTAAATATATAATAGATTTTGTTCTTTCAGAACTTCGTGTTCTAAAAATCGTAGTTCGTATAAAAGTGATTTCAATTTTTTTTTTCTTATTTTCATTACATAGCTGGTATCCTTGTCTTCAGGCGAAAGAGTATGATTCCTCTGCACTTCAAAATGTTGTACGGGGGTAATAACTCGAGCACGCTACGCTTCGTCACTATATGCATAATCAGAGAGTATTTAATTAATTTCAATGTATACTATAGAACAAAGTTTGGTAAGAGACCTTCCCCGATTGTCTAGGATTGGAGCCGTTTTGTCGGGTCTCAGATCATGAGCATGGCGCGTTGTAACGCAACGCGGGAGACAGATGCTCATGTATGTGCGTTCTGAGTCGCTGCGACGTGACGTCATCGCGCTAACTTTAGTCCCGAGCAATGATTAACAAAGCGAATAAAGCTCAAGGATGCCGACAATTATGTCAATAGGAGACCTGCAGTTTCCCGTTAAAAAGTGAATATTTATTATTTATTTATTTATTTATTTATTTCGTTGCGTAGATAGATGCGTGAGCGACTTCACGATGCTACTGGCGTTAAGTGAGTACCGGAGGACATAAGTCACACCGTGAATATGATGACGTCATCATAATTGTGTTATGTCTGTTTCGCTATTCAAACTCCTTCGCGGCAGAAATAGGCAGATTTGTAATTGGTCCTACCACCAGTAAATATTTACTGGTGTTAAGTGATTACCCGAAGACATAAGTCACACCGGGAAAATGATGACGTCATCATAATTGCGCTATGTCTGTTTAGCTCTTCAAACTGCTTCGCGGCAGAAATAGGCAGATTTATAATTGGTCCTACCACCAGTAAATATTGATTGGGCTATGCAGTATACTGCTATGATACTCAGAGAATGCTGCTGCCGGTTTTCCGACGAATCCCTTAGGCGCCTTTTACGACACCCACGGGAAGAGTACGCTATTCTACGCTGACACAACACAGCCATGATATGATATCTTAATGTGTAGTCATTTTTTGATAGATAACATATTTTATGTTTCGTTTGAATTAATTTAATAACATTATTTTCCCTCTTTCGATGTACTGGGGCATGTTTGGTAATGCGGAGCGAAATCTAAAAAGCAAGGGATTTTCTTTAAATTCAAGATTACATCCAATCATTATTTTTACGTAATATTAAGGAAAGCAAATTTCGCTCGATTGTGACAATTCTGATTGTATGAAAAACGACAATTTCTTGAAACTATTTGCGCGCCGCCATCTTTCTTTCATTATTGTTACTTTGATATAGTCCACGCGTTATTATGAAAAGCTGAACATTGTGAAGTTTAACATGATTGAGAGTTTTCAAGCGCAACAAATAGTTTAACGCCCTTTATATGCCAAACTCAAAGTGTGACGTCACATGTGGGTAATCAATTTTATTACACTGATTAGCTGAATCGTTTTTTCTATGACTTTTATTTTGTTGAATGCTCATTGTGTATATGTATATGAGAGGGCGTTGACAGCATGGAGTAATCAACACGATTGTGGGTCGGACGTCGTCTATGGGAATAATTCTCGCTACTTGTGAACTTGACGCATCGATGACTTACTACTTAAGTGCAGCATGAAATCCTATTGAGAATTGGTTTTAAGTGTACAGAAATGTTACTTGATCTCACGGATATAAGCGCTCATAAAGATTAAAAAAAAAGTATTAAAAAAAAATTTGCCATATAAAAAATTTAATTAATCATTTCTATCAATCTTCACTGGTGGTAGGACCTCTTGTGAGTCCGCATGGGTAGGTACCACCACCCCGCCTATTTCCGCCGTGAAGCAGTAATGCGTTTCGGTTCGAAGGGTGGGGTAGCCGTTGTAACTATACTGAGACCTTAGAACTTATATCTCGAGGTGGGTGGCGCATTTACGTTGTTGATGTCTATGGGCTCCAGTAACCACTTAACACCAGGTGGGCTGTGAGCTCGTCCGTCCATCTAAGCAATAAAAAAAATAAAAAATAAATTTTGGTGATCTTGATCAGACAAAATTGATGACATGATCGTATTGCCATTGGTCCTTGACAAGTGTCAAGTTAACCCGATGTCTTGAAGTTTGGTAAAAGGTTCCGCCACGTATTTAAGTAGATTATACTCCTACTAGTACTGGTATAATCTAGTCAACTTTTATATGCGGTTTTTTTTTTTTTAGGTATTTTGTGTAAGTCTCGCCTTATGATAGTTTATATATAGGTTTATATCTCTCTTTCTCTCCTCTGTTTTTTCGTATCTATTCGCTGGTAACGGGGCTTTTTAAAATACGCTCGGACGGGTGGGTCAGCTCACGGGCTCAACCTGAGAAAACCTTCCCTCTGCTTCACTATTATCTATACTAATATTATAAAGCGGAAGAGTTTGTTTTTTTGAACGCGCTAAGCTCAGGAAACTACTGGTCCGGTTTGAAATATTCTTTCAGTGTTAGATAGCCCATTTATTGAGGAAGGCTATAGGCTATATAGCATCACGGTAAGACCAATACAAGTGGAGCACCAATAAATAATGTTTCAAATAGGGGTTTAAATAGCTTCCTTAACATTATATATTTCAAAAATAAAATTTAGCGTTATGCCAAAGTAACTATTCCACGCGGACGAAGTCGCGGGCAAAAGCTTGTATTATTTATATAATACATTAGAAGTAATTACAATTCCAATTGTTCCATTCGTAATCATGCACTTCCGACTTTTTGCCCGTGATATCAACCATGATTATTACTAGTTAAGTAAAAATAACGAGCTCTCGCCTGGTTTCAAAACCAGTGCTGCGAAGACCTTTGTATATTGCTGATCTTTCACTGGTACTTTAAGACATTACCTCGAAACCTCCTTGACCTCGACTCAATCGATGTTGCGTTAATGATCACCTCGAGGAATTCTCGATGCTTAGTTACTGTTATGACCGGGTCTTTTCGTCGTGTTGAGCCCCTGGACTGAAAAGATGTTGCAAAACAAATTAGGTTCTTGGGAATGCTGCTGCTAGTGCCACCAACATTAATAATATTCTTCGAGTCTCTTAAGGTAATTCTCAACGTACCTCGAGTTTGCAGGTGTTTCGTGGCCGTGATTGAGGAAAAATGTTGAATAACCCAAGTGGAGGAGACGTTTTGGTATTCGAAGCTAATCTTCCTTTATTGCTAATATAAATATGTAGTACTGAAACATTTTCATTCTAAGCATGCGATTTTTAAAAAGATTACGAATTAATTTCCATTTCCATTCCTAAATGTCTAGTTGATTCTAAATTATCTATAACGAAACCACAATCACTATCAAAATAAATAAATAAAAACATAAATTAATAAATCATGAGAGAGAGAGTGCACACGCAAAAAGTATTTATTTAAAATAATAAAAAATCAAGCGCTTCGTAAATCACGTGTTTATTAATCATAACTATACTAAAAATAGATTTTATTTAATAAAAATATTGTTAAACTTTGTCGGATTCTTGTAGGTGATGTCATTAATGGCCATTCTATAACAGAGCAACTCACTATCGGACGTGTACATACTGCGTACTATCACAGGGAATTGTGGTCCTATCCGTTTTAACTTCAAAACATTTAAGCGTCGCTTCGATAGGAAAAAACTTACTTCCAATTAAGACTTTCAACTCTCCTCTCACCTCACATGACCTTAAGTTTTCATCTGTTTCAGCCGTGGTTTAATATCAGATGGGCCGTGAGTTCGACCCATACATCGAAGTAATAAAATAAATAAAAATTCAACAAATCGTATACCTACAGAATGTGGGATTGATAAGAACGGAACATATGAAAAGTGATGAGTGTGGAACGGAGCGTTAAGATGTGAGTGACAGAAAACGGTAAGAAAGAGAGAAGAGAATGATTGGCAGAATGACAGAGAAAAGGAAGATGGCGAAGATGGTTGAAATATGAGCAAGGCGTAATAAAAGTGTTAATTATTTTTTTATTATTATTATGACAGAAGAGTTTGGAATAGTGGAACCTTTATTTCACGTGCTGCGATCCCTATTCTACAATATTGAGATTTCCTGTCGAAGGACTTTTTGGCGGGAACACGAGGAATGAAATTGTGTGATTTGTTTTATTTTATCTTTTTAGTGTTTCTTAAGGTTTAAATGTGTATTAACGGTGGTTTATTAACTGTTTAATATCTGTGAAAGTGCACAAATGTGGGAAAATCAAACAAAGCTGCTGGACGTAAAAGCCGACGTGGCTCGAACAAGTCCATTGAAAAAATCTCAGTAAATGACCACTATTTTACTGAGATTATATTTCATCCAATATAATCTCATCTCATTTCATTTAATTTCATCCCAGTTGATTAATGTCTCAAATTAATCATCTTCATTTCATTTTACTCCATATTATCATTTTTCATAAAATTAAGAATATAAATTAATATAAGATATGACTTAAAGGTCTTAGTTGCCAGGTCATAAAATCCCTTAAACAAAAAAAAAACATTTCCTGTCACAAGGAAAGCCGCGCGGCATACACGTTCTAATGCTTAACTAACTTTATTTACAAATCTATGCATAGCTGAAGACTTATCACCAACGTTGCAGTCACAAGAGGATGACTACTGAACATATTTATTCTCAAAAAATACAAACTGTTACATTAGAATTTTCAAGCACATTCGTGTATACAAAATACTGTATTCGTTTCTGAAAACTACCATGTATTTGCAGGTTGTGTTTTATTCCCGAAACCCTCATTATGTTCTGATATAACCGAAATAACGCGGCGAATTATTAACATCTGCATCGAACTGCGTTAATTCATTTCCCTGTTTGTTATTTCATAATTTCTACTGATGCTTTTAGCGGTTGTTAACTCACAGGCTTAGTATCGAAGAGTTAATGAGTCGAACGGTTCAGGGTAGAAATTTTAATGACTTTCTTCACAAAATTTTATAGTAAATCGTTTAGTTCAATCCCTCATTACACGGTGTAAAAGGAATCATTTAATCTCGGTAATAATGATACAGTATTTTTTTATTGCTTAGTTGGGTGGACGAGCTCACAGCCCACCTGGTGTTACTGGAGCCCATAGACACCTACAACGTAAATGCGCCACCCACCTTGAGATATAAGTTCTAAGTTCTCAGTATAGTTAAAACGGCTGCCCCACCCTTCAAACCGAAACGCATTACTGCTTCACGGCAGAAATAGGTGGGTGGTGGTACCTATCCGCGTGGACTCTTAAGAGATCTTACCACCATTAAATTGTATATTAAATTAATCGGAAAACATGATTTATGTGTCAATTGAAGTTATGTTTAGGTGATTAAAAGTTTCGGTGTCTTCAATGTAAGGCGTAGCCCGGCGATAAAGAGCCGTCATTGATTACCGAGTTTTGTACGCTTTCCAATGCGGCCTCGTGAACTATCAAACCACGAAAAGTTACAGCGTCTTGGATTTAAAGTTATTACAATTTTGTGAGTTACGTGCGCTGCTACTATTTTAGCTTCCCGAGTCATACGCTCTATACAAACCGACTTTGTTAGTCAATCCACAAAATATTGGGTTTTTCAACAAGCAAAAAACTGTTCTTAAAAATAAAAAGTTGGATGTGTAACTTACACTAACTCATTTTAATTTTGAAAGCAACCCTTGAAATAGTTAATAATTTATCCTTTTTTATTTCTACACTTAAAAGTTCAAGTGTCTCAAGGAAACTAAGCGACCCTCGAGAGAAATACTTTAAAATTCTTGTTTCACACCATTTGAAGATTGGTAATTATTACACGCGAAAGAGGCGCCTTGTCATCCAGTCGCGAAGGTGTGCCCGTTTTGCAAGATTTCAAATATCTTGCCCAAGAGTTGCACTCGCTTAATGAAGATATGAGAACGCGGGTGTGGTACCACAAAATCACATTGGAATACTTGAATCGTCTATTATCAAAGGTGGCAATCTGTGTATTTGGACAAAAAATGTTATTGATATGTCAATACAGATTGATTTGAATATAATCGTCTCCTTCAAAGAATACGGTTCAAAACCTGCATTAAATAAAGGTTAATACTTAACCTGTTATTTATCTAAGATGTCGTTCAGAAGAGTTTTGTGACTGCCAATGGAATACAAAGTCAATAATTCGTTTTTCTGATTTACCAATAATTGTCCAAAAGTCACATTGCCGGCTTTGATAATAGTCGACTCATTTCTAGTGACTTAAACTATAATATGTGTTGGTTAGACATTCAAATGCGAAATTGTAGGAATGAATAAATCATTTTCTTCAAGTTTTTAAATATAAATCACCATTAGTTAAATCAAGATATTCACAGAAGATCGTTAATATCACTATCCAACAGCTACTAACTTATAAAACACTCATTTTGAATTCAGAACTACCACCGATTTAGTTCGTACAAATAAGTTTTTATTTCATGAAAGTAGGTACATGTTATGTATTGAAAAACAAAAAGCATCCCGATTTACTTGGTGTGAGCGGTTTTAAACTTTATAGTTTAGTTTTTAAGGGAGACTTTGAGACTGAACAAACTTAGCTGTGTAATAAAATATTTATTGTATTGTTGGTGCTTTTAGGCTCTTCAAGCATTGGTCTGCGTCCTCGTTGATCTTGTCGATCACGACGAAGAGTTCGACGTGCGAATTAGCCCATAAACACAGCCCACTGAGTTTCTCGCCGAATCTTCTCAGTGGGTCGTGATTCCGATCCGGTGGTGGATTCAGCGAAGCACTGCTCTCGCTGGGGTCAGTGTTAGCAATTCACTCAGGTTGAGCCCGTGAGCTCACCTATCAGTCCGTGCGTTGTTGGAATATCGGCTTAAACTACCAACAACTAGGTAGAGAAAAATGTACTGATTTCAAATTACAGTACTCATTTAAAAAAAAGATTTATTGTCTATTTTAATATTAAAACTACGCTTCATATTTTGATTTCGATAATCGAGACGTCTTAAATACTATAAATTACCATAAAAAACTAAAGATTAAAATGTAATATTAGTTCTAATTATAATCTTACATATCGAATGTAGTACTCTTGAAATAAGATTATTTAATATAAATAAAAACAACATTCGTCAGTGAGCTCTGTCCTCTTTAAGTTGTTCAGTAAAATGACACCACGTACGTGGTCAGCTTCTGTAGAAATTGCATTATCATCAATGGCATACAGTTTACCGGTATTCGATGCATCAACACATGCGCAAGAGCATCGAATATGATACCTGTCGTATAATAAATCTCGATAAATTGATCGAGTAAAATTTTAAAAGATATCTCTATATATTGATCTTGGCAGGCAGCGGCTTGGCTCTGCCTCTGGCGTTGCTGAAGTCCATGGGCGACGGTAATCACTCATCAGGTGGGTGGTATGATCGTCTGCCTTTGGCCTTGCCAAGGGCGATTCAAAAAAAATGTTTTTTCCTCTGAACGAAAGATTTGCGTCAGTTGCTAATGAGACCCTATTTCTTGCAATCTTGTAGTAAACTATCTGAACTAGTGGTCCCGCAGTAGTCGAAATTCGTTTATACTTAGTTGAAATTTTATGTATAAACATTATTATCGTTCTATTGTCAAACACTATTATACTTCTCTAATATAATTAAAGATTTCGCCAAAACTACACTAAAGATAAATAATATTAAAGACAAAGAATATCAATCTATTCTCAATTTGACCACAGACTTTAAACACCAAAAAAGTTTGACAATTGATAATAAACAAAGAGTATATTTATATGTATGTGTTGTGTCAAATACATGGTAGTGTGTGTAATATTTTATTTATATTAGCAGTCGTCCTCCTTCTCTATATTTTCTATAAGTGTGAGAAATTTCATACTACTCCCTCTGCGCAATTTTCATAAAAAGGGGTACAAAATGTTTGCTTCACGTATTTAATATATAGATATTACAGTCAAAAAAAAACCAAAAAGCTATGCAAACAAAAGCGATTATTTCACAAACTAAACCAGACTCTAAAAAATATTTTAATCGCCAAACGTATGATTGAATTCGCTTATCAAAGAAAATCGCAGCTAGGTATCGTCTGGTCTAATGCACTGAAACGTTTTTTTCCATACAGCGATTGTGAGATAAAAAGAAAAACGGCTATAACTAAATGCATTTGTTCACAACACGTGACTCGTTATGGTTGAGACACGGCATCGATAGTGAAGTCGCCTATGCCCACCTTGACGCGTTAGTTTGCAGCTGTTAAGAGCTCATTGCAGTGTGCTTAGTGTGAGTTCTTTAACATTCTCGATTGAGTAAAAGTTAACTCAGATTTGTATGGAGTTGGAACAACGCCCCTAGCGGCAAATGTAGGCAAACGTTCCAACTCCATGGACACTGAATGCAAAGATATATTCATATTATTATGAATTCAAAGAGTAGGACAACTTAAATACAATTTCGAATTTCTTGTCTCAAATTGAGTTACCACTGAAACAAGACTATATAGGTTCTATACGTGTAGGTTAAAAAAAAAAAAAAAAAATTAACGCGTATTTCGAACCAGTACCGGCAAATACTACCATTCCGCACAGTTTAGTCGCGCGAAGTTGTCACGCATTTCGATTTGAAAGTCAATAAACATTACAATTGAGATTTTAACCTCCCGTAACTACTTAAAATCAGGTGGGTCGTAGGTTCATTTATGGCAATCAAAAAATAAATTAATTGACTGTAAATTATAAATCCAATAAAAGGTCTGTGTAATATCATTTATAATACTGTGGCTTGAATTAAAAGCATAACACGAACCGTGTTTATGTGCAGGTTGGCGCATGCGCGTTGCTTCGTACACCTTGCGTTTTTTAAACATATTGAAACTTATCAGGTTTTCTACTTAGCTCGTTGTATTTAGAACGTTTCTTTTTTTTTTTTTAATTGAGCTCAGGTATACAATTTTTTTTATATTTCGAAGAGCCCAATAAATCATGAAAGGGCTGCTTTACAGCTTAAGGTCGCACTGGTTGATAACAAATGTAATCACAAAGTCAGATAATAATCAAATGATTCTTCTAAATATTTAATACGTAACGAATTTTAAAATTTTAATTCCAGGAAAATAGGATACTAATAGAATTGATATTTTATTGTTATTAATGTACTAGCGACCCGCCCTCGCTTCGCTTCGGAAACATTAAAACACACATGAAACCAAAAAAATAAAATAATTTTTTTTTTTAAAAAAGTAGCCTTTGTTCATCAGGGACAATGTCGGCTTCTAATGGAAAAAGAATTTTTCAAATCGGTCCAGTAATTTCGGAGCCTATTCGAAACAAACAAACAAACAAATCTTTCCTCTTTATAATATTAGTATAGATTATTAAAATTAATCTTAATTCATAAAATATACACATTAAAATGACTCGAGCGCCAACTTTGTACTTTAAAACTTTAAAAAACAATATTGTCTATGGATAGTTATTATTGCTTAGGTGACTGAACGAGCTCACGGCCCACCTGGTGTTAAGTGGTTACTGGAGCCCATAGACTTCTACAAAGTAAATGCCGCCACCCACCTTGAGACATGAGTTCTAAGGTCTGACTTTTAACAGTACAACGGCTGCCCCGCCCTTCAAACCGAAACGCATTACTGATTCAGGGCAGAAATAGGTAGGGTGGTGGTACCTACCCTACGACGTCCTACCACCAGTAAAAACTTAATCTCATTAACACTCACCAAATTGACATTTTTTACTTCAATGAAATATAACAAATAGATTTTATCGATTTTTCTTGAGATCTTAAAATTTTTGTAATCTATATATTTTATACGTGAAGCAAAAAATTTTTTTCCGTTTTTAAGAAAACTGCGCGGACGGAGGATTTGCACAATGCTAATATTTTTTTAAAATAATACATAAAAGATACATTAAATCAATAAAGAAAACATTACACACACTACTTACCATGTATTTGACACAACACATACATATAATTTTTTTATTGTCAATTGTCAAACTTTTGTTAGTGTTTAAAGTCTGTGGTCAAATTGAGAATAGATGAATATTATTTGTCTTTATTAGTATAGTGTAGTTTTTGCGAAATCTGTGATTATATTATATAAGTATTTGACATTTTAATAGTATTTGATAATAGAACCATAATAATGTTTAAACATAGAATTTCAATTGATTAAAGTCGAATTTCGACTACTGCGGGACCACTAGTATTTATGAATGGCTGAAAATGAAGAACAGTGCAATAACTTTAATGTAAAATGCATTAACGCACAAAAACACTTTTAATACCTCACGGAACAATCCCCGACGCAGTCAGTCTCGACGTGACGCAGCGAAAACGCTTGCTCATGCTGACCAGCATAATTCTATCATGTACAGTAAGAACGGCACTGATTTTAGCAGAGTTCATTCGAATGATTGAAATGTATATATAACCGAATTTTAGTTTATTCTAAACTATATTCACCGTTTC
This sequence comes from Bombyx mandarina, assembly GCF_030267445.1. Taxonomy (NCBI): domain Eukaryota; kingdom Metazoa; phylum Arthropoda; class Insecta; order Lepidoptera; family Bombycidae; genus Bombyx; species Bombyx mandarina. The sequence continues at coordinate 6,849,268 of NC_143231.1, read as the reverse complement.
TATTTAAAAAAGTATGGACTGTTTTAAAATTACCGCCGAAAGAATTTCCACTGCGTCAACCGTTAGTTCTTAGCAGTAATATCGATCGGCCGACGATCCATTGCCGCGTTACAAGCGCCGCCACGCATCGCAACCGGTACTGCACACGAAATGAAATACAAAAGTTAATAGTAACATTAGCCGAGAACGGACTTGTAAAACCTAGCCAAACGAGATAAGGGCGTAGGCAGCCGACAGTCGAGTGGCGCACTCTCGTGAAAGACAAACGAACAGATAACTATTGAAATTTTGTAGAATCTAAAACATTTACACGGAAGCGTTTGTATTGTTGTACAACGCACCGATACTCAATTACTGAGCCATGTATTGCGTACATTACAGTGTCGTCGTACGTGACGATAGCGACATCGGTTGGCTTGTACCGAGCGCAGGGTCGCAGAGCCGCAGAGCTAGTGCGGCCTCATCGCCCTCTCTTCGTCGCAACGCAAATCGTTGAAATCAAAACTTTCACGCTACGGAGCGCTACGAAGTTTTAGAGCTACGAACTTCCTGCTACACGGATCGTAGCGCCGCACTCAAAACTTTGTTCAAAAAGCTTTTTATTTGTCACTTTCTGTTATCAGACGACTGATACATGAGCTCTGTGTGCGTTAACTTTTCACGAATCGCTGGAGTTATCGCAAGTGCTCACCTGATATTAATCATCTCGTTTCTAATAAGTCTATTTACCATTCCTTCTTTTAGCACATAATATGTGAAGAGTACCTTCCAAAAGAACTCTGAAGTATTAAGAATTAATTTTTGTATAGCTTCAGAATTATTTTTTTATTGGTTAGTTGGGTGGACGAGCTCACAGCTCATCTGTTGTTAAGTGGTTACTGGAGCCCATAGACATCTACAACGTAATAGCGCCACCCACCTTGAGATATAAGTTCTAAGGTCTCAGTATAGTTAAGTTACAAACGAATAAAATTCTACTTCAGTCAGCTTCGAATTCGAAAGTGAGATAACATTGAGAGCTGATATCATAGGAATTTCCAGATTTCAGAGGTATTTCCAGTGGGGCATTGTGTGGTGATGGTAGAAGGAGCCAGGATCGTTGGTGTTGGCGCGGGTCGCAGGTGGGCGCCGATGTGTGCCGAGTGGAAACGAAGTCGAGCCGAGGCCGAACGTTGTGTCCGCGGCGGCCGGTCGCTTGGAGCGTGGAGCGCCGCTCGCCTCAGTCAGCGCTCGGCTTCCACTCTGTACGCTTGTGTTAGTGACGCCGTGCTGTGACAAATTGACAGTTGTGATCGTGAACGAGTGATGTTTTCGTGTCGGAACTATGGTGTATCCTCATGAAAATGTGGAGTGATTTTCAGGTTAGTGCTACATTTATATCAGTCTTAAACGTTCTGTAACTATTTTCAAATTATATAATAAATTCAAACTTTGTTAATAAAAATATTCTCTTCTTTATATTAACTTTTTAATAAATTTGATTTCTACTTATGTAAGTAATATTTAGCCCGCCAAAATTAGAACTGGCTTTTGAGTGCATTTTCAAAAGAAAAAATTAAGTTTAATGTTATCGACTTAAGATTGAAACAATGACAATTTTATATATTGAATGGAAGGTAGATTCAATAAATATTTAGGTTCAGTTAGACCTTCTTGATTAAATCAAAAAAGTAAACTTCATATAATGTGTTTGTCATTTGACTTTATTTCTTCGTGTATCACTGGTGATACCGATATTCTTATTTCTTTGTTAGACGTGCCTTTAAATAAGTAGTAGACAACAAAACAAATCGTACAGAAACAACGAGTATATTCGTTTCTTCCGTATCGTTAGATTTAGGCAACGTGCAAAATTCGTAAACGTGTTACCGTTCGCATATTTAATTATAAATCGGGAATATTTTGTATATTTTCCTCAAAAAATATTCGGAAAATGTGAGCGCGCCTTTTTTGAATCTGACAGTTGGGCTCGTTTCCGGCGACCTGTCAAATGCCATGTGATAGATAGAAGGGCGCATTCGACGGAGTTTTAAATCAAAGCGCGGTATTCGGAATCTCGATAACTGCACGACGTTCGAGGCTCGAGGCAAGCGAGACTCGTCAGAGAAATAAGTACGTTATGCCCGTCTCGCTCTGGCGCGTGCAGCCGTCTCGCTCTCTGGCGGCGGGTGTTTTTGTGTCGAGGCGGGTTTTTTGTGAACGTTGCGTTGCGAGGCTGGCGCTCGCTCGACTCGACCGACTCTACATTAATTATAGCAGAGTTGGCTCGCCATCCACACACAACGCGAACGCACATTACATACTTTCTATATTCCTTACGTTATTACGGACTATTTAAAACAAAACCACCCATTTTCAGACCTTTTAAGACTTTTATGATACATTTAAAGTTTAGATTTTTAATAAAATATGTTGATGTAAGTTTAGTCTTTTCCAACGTCATCTTTGTTCTAAGAACATTGTTTCTGATATCGTTAGTGGAACCTGAGTAGGAGTTAGATCACTGTTCGTTTTAATACGCGGTCCGGTAGGCAGCGCGTGTAAAGCGTTAGGGCGCGTTGCCATGGCGACGGCTAGGGCGCCCCGCCCAGCACCAGCCCCCTGCGCCTCCTTCGAACAACTTATCGAGATTTAGTTTATTCCTTGCATGGAATCGCTAATGTTAACACGGATCCACGGAGAACGCTTATCGCTTCGTCACGCAACTGTTGAAAATATACCTAGCTCGACAAATTCCACACTACACTTGATGTTTCGCCAATCAAATTATGCTAAAACTAGGAAAAGTACTCTTTTGATAGAATGCAGTATACATTGAGTATTGTCATTATAACGGCAATATACAAAAACAATATTTTTATCTACTAAACCAATCGGACATTGTATTTCTATCGATAACGAGAAATTTCGACTAGAAGATCTAGAAGTGAGTCCAGTCGTAGTCGTAAGTATTACGAAGGATAGGGATAGGGTTAGGATAAGGATAAGGCTAGGAAGGATAGCATTCTACTTAATTCCCTACTAGCTCAACCCTAATTTTAGTACGGGTATTAATACATGTTGACAACCCTAAAGCTATCATCATCCTTTCTGTTTCTAGCACGAATCTACCATGCGTTCATGCGTTCCCGTTAAGTTAGTATATTTTGATTCCGATCCGATTCCGATTTGGCTTCGAAGTCATGTCCCAGCGTAACCGCTTAACAACAGTTGAGTCGTACGCTCATCACCCGGCCTACGCCAAAAAATCTAAGCGTATATAAAGAAAGATAAGAGTTTTCAATTAATTATCGATATATCTAAAAGGGGAAACAAAGTGTTTTGATTAGGTACTTTAAAAACAATATAATAATATCAAGGCACGATAAGAGAAAAAAATCAAGGATACTATTATAAAATCCGGGAAAGTCTTCATAAAATACAAAGTTTCATTAACCACACTTATAAATTTATAACCACTTAACATAAGGTCTTAAATTCGAAAATTTCAGTTCTTTGAATAAGTTATTGTAATGATTTAGTTCGTTTTGATGAATTAAAAAAAAAACGTTATTACATTATTCAATACTGAATATAAATTATTTTCAAATTCACACAAAAAAGAACAATCAAATACGACCCAGCCTTTAGAAGGAGTTCACTAACATACACACGGTCAGAAGAAGAATTATACATATTTAGATTTTATCAAAACATTTAGTAATATATTATATATTCTATAAAAGTACCCAATTTTTACGTCAGCGCCTCAACACTTATCGGTGTGTCTATCGAGAAATGAGATTATTCCTGTATTGACATCCCAAAATCTTGGTACAGTATTCATATAGAACTTACCCAACTAGTATTAGGGAGAGAATTCAGAATAGGGAGATGATCGGTACTAACAACCAGTACTAATGATTGGGTTCAGTCTTCGACTTAATGTCCCAGAGTGGGAGTTTCACTCGACATCTACATATCTACCTAATCATCATCATCATCATCATAATCAGCTTTTATCTGCCCACTGCTGGACATAGGCCTTCCCCAATGCCTTCCACATAATGCGGTCCTCCGCCTTCCGCATCCAACGACTTCCCGCCTTACCTACCTAATGTATCTAATAAATTGGTAATCACTTAAATAGACCATGAATTAGTCTATCCATCTACAGCATTTTTTCTTGAACATCCAAAAACAGCCGCCTTCGAAACAGCTGATCTATCTATGTATCGAATAAATTGATAATCACTTAACACTTAAATAGACCGTGAATTAGTCTATCCATCTACAGCAATTTTTCTTGAACATCCAAAAACAGCCGCCTTCGAAACAGCTGATCTATCTACGTATCTAATAAATTGATAATCACTTAACACTAAATAGACCGTGAATTAGTCTATCTATCTACAGCAATTTTTCTTGAACATCCAAAAACAGCCGCCTTCGAAACAGCTGATCTATCTATGTATCTAATAAATTGATATTCACTTAACACTTAAATAGACCGTGAATTAGTCTATCCATCTACAGCAATTTTTCTTGAACATCCAAAAACAGCCGCCTTCGAAACAGCTGATCTATCTACGTATCTAATAAATTGATAATCACTTAACACTAAATAGACCGTGAATTAGTCTATCCATCTACAGCAATTTTTCTTGAACATCCGGAAACGGCCGACTTCGGAACAGCTGAAAATAAAAATGAGACAAACTTTAAAAGCTTCGTCGCTATCACGAAGCCTCACCCGAAACCACGTGTTCAAAGTTTGTATGCAAAGTGAGGATGTTTGTAAACCGTAGGCCTATCCCCGCGGGTGGGGGTGGAACAGGGTGCAGCGGAACTTGTTGCAGTCACGTGCACCCCCAAGGAACTATTCGCAAACTATCGCACTTCAAATATACACAACGAAAACAGATTCTCTTCAACTTACCGTAGTTTTAAGTTTTGCGATGTTTTAAGCTGTTTTCTTTTTAGAACACACTCGATGTTACGTCTTAACACGTTTTTAAATACGTATTAAAATGACATAAGTAGATTTACGGTTACAGGATTTTAAACCTTTGTACTCCTTGATTAAGTACAATTGCAAAAGCACACTGTGTGTGAGACGCACATTGTCTTTATTATCGAAATGAGTTTAAGTAATAGTAACAACCCGTCAACGTATAATCTGAAATAAAAATCATATTGGTAGTACCTACGCAAAAATATTTTTTTTATGTCCTTAAAATGAAATTTGATTGAGCCAACTTTAATTATAGAATTTAGATTGTGTATAAATAGCTTAACTTACATTTAAAGTCAAGTTAACGATAAGTTATTGAGAATTAATTTTACTTTACATACTATTTAATGAACAGAGAAGTTTTAAGGTTTATGGCCTTGTTGAAAGTATGTATTTTTACTCAGCTTTAAGCTTTAAGTTTACTTTGCCATTGTAAGAGTTACGTGTATAATCAACAGCGCTAACAGTCCGTATTTAGGAAATCAATTATTAGGTATACCATATAGAACAGTAGTTTCAAGATTAGCGTGATCATTGTGAGAAGTGCAGGAAACACATGCTACGATGCTTGTATACAATTCATGCCATTATCATTGAATAAATAGTAAAAGTAAATTACTTTGAAACAACATAGTAACGGTGCTATTAACCTCTGTAATGAATAAACTAATACTTGGCTGTCTTAACATAAAAAAAAAAGTTCGCGTTATACAAAAATAATGTTCGAATCATAATGATGAGGCAATTTATGTATGAAACAAGGTCGACTTTGTTTATTTTCCGTTTTACGGGGGATTCGCTTGCTAGTTTCTAGTGACGGATTGTAATCGCATTGCTACGGTCGTGTTTTGTTATTAATAAAACTACAAAAACACACTTCGAGAAACGCGAGATGTTGCCGTCGGTCCAATCGGAAACGGCTAGGCGCGATGTCTCGCGCGCCGCAACCAATAATCACATCACGTAATAATAACATTTTTTATTACATGTTTGCCGTTAAATTCGCGCTCGCGACGTAAACAATCGACCACGTGGAGTAAAAGCAATAGTACACTCGTAAACAAATGAATGAATTAGCCATAGCGCCGCATATCGGTGAAGACACGCATAATAATCACTTATGCAAACGAGCCTAATTATGTAAAGCATTATGAAGTGCGGCGGCGTGTTTTGACATACGCTAACGACCAATTATATGTTCATTGTGTGACTCGGTGAACTTGAGAGACATTATAATAATATAGGCCATCGACACGTCTCGTGAATGTCGTGCCTTGTCACAACACCTGTTTAGAAAAAAAATGGATGCGGACGAATATCAGGTGCAACGGATACTCTGTACAAATGATAAAGTCATATGTTAACTATAGGCTTTAGAACTTATACCTCAAGATGGGTGGCGTGTTTAAGTTGTAGATGTCTATGCGCTCCAGTAACCACTTAACTCCAGGTGGGCTGTCAGCTCGTCCACCCATCTAAGCAATAAAAAAATAAAAAATAACTGTCCGATTATATATTTACAAGTGTCATATTTAATATTTGTAAGGCTATGCGCGTTGTGCGTAAATTCTTTTAGCTATTGTCGAAGCAATGTACCTATGTACGTATCGGATTACATTATCGTATTTCCATGTCTGATATTGGAAAATTCATATTATAATAGCACACCGATGTGATTTAAATTGAACAATGTAAATAATACTGGTGGTTTACTGGTGGTAGGACCGCTTGTGAGTCCGCGCGGGTAGGTACCACCGCCCTGCTTATTTCTGCCGTGAAGCAGTGATGCGTTTCGGTTTGAAAGGTGGGGCAGCCGTTGTAACTATACTGAGATCTTAGAACTTATATCTCAAGGTGGGTGGCGCATTTACATTGTAGATGTCCATGGGCTCCAGTAACCATTTAACATCAGATGGGCTATGAGCTCGTCCACCCATCTAAGCTATAAAAAAAAAACACTGTATACAAAAAATACTCAAATTAGCGGGAAATACTGAAATAATTTAGACCTTTCACAATCAAAACACGATACGAATTCAGAAACGAGAACACGACGACAATAATAAAATGTTTGGCATTCGCAAAGTGTCTCCCGATTCTGATCCAAATATATTCGAGTGTTCCGAATCTTGTCCGACCCAATTACGTGTTGCTATAAAACAATATCTGTGTTGTTGAACTCTCTCGCATTTTCATACAAGCTATACTAAAAACAATGCTGCATTTCTGAACACGGACGCGCCCGCCAAAACCGGAGACGACTCCGCCAATAATTTATGTAAATTCACTTCATTGTATAAGAGAATAGTTTATTGCAATCGGTTTACTGACGGTCAAGTTCACAGTTCCGGCAGAGCTTGTATGATCCACTACTACGATAAAACAATTGAACGTGGAGATATTTTCTACTACCTGATTTGTCGGACCGTATCTTCCGATAGCGCTGTGATAAGGCGCTCTTTATATGAAAGGCGTCTAAACAAAATATGATTTAAATATATTCGAATAAGTCCCGTACACAATTTAATAGCTGTCACAGCATAGATTGCGAGATTTTGGTTTTGTAAAATTCAATGTTTACAAACAAAAAATTACTACGCGCGGCAAAGTAGCGTAAAATCGTGTTTCTAATTATGATAATAGCTTTATTAAATAGCGCTACAAATCTATTTCGTAGGTTAAAGCCATTAATCACTTATGAATGAATGAATGTTATTATTATACGGCGACCGGTCAACGATATCGGCGCGTTTTAAACGTAATTCTATAATCATAAGTTTGACGCATGGCGGGATGACGGTTCCGAGTCGGAAGTGGCCAGCTAGAGGCGGCGACGCCGGCGCAACATAACGTGTAAACGCGCCGATAATTACGTAACAATGTTTTGACATTCAACAACAACGACACATTTAGCTCGGTCATTAAGTGGATCAATGAACTTGAGCCGTTTGTTGTGTTCCGAGTTACGCAACGATCGGCATTTGAGTGAGATTAATGCGCGCGGATTATGGCACGCGATACATTTCAATTTACGTTCCGATTCATTCATGACTCGAGATAATGACGACATACTTGTTCCGCTCATTTACGTTTTACCTTTGCTTGTCGTCGCTTACGTACGTGTAACATGCTCTGGCGTAGTCTGTCATGTGAGAGTGTTTCGGTTATTAACTGACATTCATATTGCAAATTACATTCCAGTGCCGTAGTTCTCCGATTGAATCATATCCATCTTGTTTATTTGTAAACACGTGTGAACGCGTTACGTCACAACGAAGATCGCTATTAGGCGAAGTTTGAGTAGGTACAAGACGCAGGGGTGAAGGGTGTGTATATCTTCACCCATTGACGGTTGAAACGTCCCGCGACACTTTCACTGCTCCGTTATTGCAGCTACTACGCGCCTACTGTGCAGCCGGGGGTGACGACGGCCGAAGAGGGCCCTGCCTCCCCGTTGCATTCACCCCTCGGCCCCTCTCGTTTAGGGCACCGCTTACACTGGGGTGCATAGTATACAAATTGAAGGCAACAATCTACGTAGGTACTCAGTTCTATGCAAAATCTTAAACGTCCGTAACAATGAACGTAACGGCGATAGTATCTCAAGTGTAAACTCAGCGAGTGCCCCGTCGGGTCTAAGTGGGACAATGTCAACGGCGAGGGCTCTGTATTATTTGCGTAGACACGTGTGTGTCTCGGCCGAGGAACGCCGGCCTGAGTGACAAGTGCTCGTAAGTCGTGACGGAAGTTTGTAAACAGCGCCGGCCTTGCTCCCGGACGCGGCCCGTTGCATCCGCGCACTCGCTCACCGCTCGCCTTCACGTACAAACGAACCGCTTCACTAATATTATATTTCGTTTTATGAATGAAATCCGACCCCTAATCGAGCGTAACAATCGATTTGATTCATATCTATGAATTACGACAGGTAGATTACTAGAATTGCTACACACAGACCGATCACGTGCCGAGTTCCGAAGATCGTACACAAAAAGCGCAGTTTTTTTGTTTGGTATCGATAAGTGATTCGATTGGATGGATTCGAATGAGCGTCGGAATGTGCAAAGCGCTGAGACTGATGCGTCTAGTCTGTGCTCGGGTGCGGGAGTGTCGGTGATTGATGGCCGATAGATAGTCGCGGCCGACATTGAACCCGTCCCGCGTGCACTGCACAGCCACAGTAAATATACATCTACACGGAGTTCCGGTCGTGACGTCGCACCCGTGACGTCCGCCCCGTTCCCTCGCTGACGTCGCGCCTACGTAATACATTTATTACACTTTTTTGTTTACACTATAAAACTCTACTTACATTGTTATTGTTTTGCGGGGTCATCGCCTTATCTCTTTATTGCTTTATGGATCGTTTGTTTGGGTGCCACCTGTGTTTTAGAATTTGTATGAATGGCTCGTCCTTGCATAACAAACTGTATTGAGTTTGAATCGATCTCGTAATATTGATAATAAGTCTATATAAATACATATTTTGTGTGATCGGAATATAATTTAATAATCATTGTGCTGTAAAAGTAACTTAACTATTCTCAACTGGAATTATCGAAATATATTTGTTGAGTGTTTATTTATTAAGATAAGTAGAATATTAGCGAAATAGGGAATCGTCGGAGAGTGTAACGCTCTCGGGACTAATCTTCTAAGTGCGTTCGGAAGGCAGAGAACGGCAGCAACCGGCGGGTGGTTCATTAAAAATTCATTCTTATTCGTTCCTCTGCGATGTAGGCAGCCACAAAGGGAGGGCTACCACCATCAACTCTAGCATAAACCGATCCTCAGTTTGAAATTTACTAACATTTATCATTGAAAATAATTTGAAATAATGACTTACAAAGTACTAAGGCGTTTGTGTAATTACCGTTTCGTTACAATTTTATTTTGGTGGCATTAACCTCAGATCTTCCTATTCTAATGAAAAACGGTTAAAATTTTTTTTTGTGTGTATAATTGGATAATTACAGTAATGTGGTTGCGAGAGTATGGGTTTCGACATACATATTTTCTCGTGGGGAGACGAGTGGGCTGCCACCGTCTCATCCCATACGATTCTCCGTCGAGTTCGCTACCACGAGTTTCTCGAACAAGACTCGATGACGAATGTAATATAAACTTATATACTGTAAGAATCGTTGTATTGTTCAATATTCCTGGAAGCACGCTACACTATTCAAATCATAGTGGAAAATTTCTTTTGTCCGAGTATAAGAAAACAGTTCTTATTTTTTTCTAGATCACAAAAGATACACAATCGATCAGTTTTCTAGTTAAAATTAGTTGTTCAGTAACTTCTGTTCTAACAATGTAACTTGAGTCGACTATTATCAAAGCCGGCAATGTGACTTTTGGACAATTATTGGTAAATCAGAAAAACGAATTATTGACATTATATTCCATTGGCAGTCACAAAACTCTTCTGAACGGCATCTTAGATGTTTAGAATTACACAGTTACTTAGATTAGACAGTTTTTGAAGCGTATTCTTTGAAGAAGACGATTATATTCAAATCAATCTGTATTGACATATCAATAACATTTTCTTGTCCAAATGCACAGATTGCCACCTTTGATAATAGACGACTCACTTATAACAATGAAAATAAAGTACTTCAGTAACACGTTTAATTGATATAAAAGTTTTTTTATCATAATAATATAATATATGTTGATAAAGTAAAAAAAATAGTCTTTCGAGTTCTTGTGTTAAGGGCGAAACATTGAGGGGTCCACCCCCGCATACAGCCCAACCCCCGTCCTAATCTCCTTTAGTCCCCCTGTGGGCTTGAACTCGTGACGTCACCACTTAAGGGTTTTTATTTTGGCTGCGAAAAAGCGACAATGATTTTCATTTAAAACTCGATAACTATAAATGTGTATATGCATAATATTAAATTGCGGTAGGTAATTTCGGTAGGCAGCGGCTTGGCTCTGCCCCTGGCATTGCTGAAGTCAATGGGCGACGGTAACCACTCACCATCAGGTGGGCCGTATGCTCGTCCATCTACAAGGGCAATAAAAAAAAATGTTCACAAATTAAAGTTTACAAACGAAGTAATTACTTGAAGCACACAAATCGAGATATCGTTTTAAACGTGATATGATCGTTCGTAAACGAGACGAGATTTTTTTTATGATAACTGTCCTAAACCGGTCCTCGAAGAAGCTGCGCGCACATCAATCACAAATCAGCTGATCGGTGAGTAGGCCGTTTTCCTTTTCATCTTGCACTCGATTTAATTAATCGTTCGCCGCGGGCGGCATGAGCCACTCACCCGACTAACCGCTAAACTAAACCCTCTATAAACTACTACATTTATCGCCGTGATCAGATTATGAATGAATCGTGTTTGTGAGTATCGTAATACACTTCCGACTCTCGTCTTAAACTTAATGTCATCGTAACCTGTCTTATCGTTTATCACAAAAAAATAATTCTCTCGTGACCAAAGATGTATCGTGTATACACCTGTTGTTATTAAAAATAAAGAAGGGTCCGTTCTTATATCTTTGTACTTCTATGGAGGGTACTTTGATATAATTATTATCTTTTATTAACAATTCCGTATAAATAATCCCGGATTATCCTCGCTGTAACTAGTCCTAAACGTGTGAATTATATCTCGGTATTCTTGATTGTGGTATATCGATTTCGGGTAGAGGAATTTCTGGTGACTGGAAGACTGTCGAGCATCACCAGAAATAAATCGAGAGCATAGATATGAGGGGATTGGTAACTGCTCCAGCGCCTGCGGAGTAGACCTAACAAAGGCATCTGCTTCGCGAATGCCCTATATCAGAAGCGTTCTCTCAAATGTCAACAAAAATAGTAAATGTTTTTATTAATAGGAAAATCAGCAAAAGAACGGCTACAATACATATAAACAAACCTACAAACATAAAATTAATTTGTAAAATCACGTTTCTCTAAGTTTACTTGGAATAAAAATATGCGCTTGTTTTTTTCTTTCGAAGTGCATGTTGAGTAAGAGAACGTGGCGGCAGAGGGCAATACGTATCGCTCCGGTACGGCTGTGTGTATTTCTCAGACCAGCCGCTGTGTTGCAACGGCGTTTGGCAACGACGAAGGTATTTCTGCGTGGAGTAGCAGCGCTCTCACGTCGACGGCATATGCGTGTGCTGCGCGTGTGTGTGTGTGACGTCAATGCGCCACTTTCTCTACACTTTCGTCGTTGTTTGTGCGCTAAAAAAACGTTGGTCGAGAACTACGAAGAGCTAAAGCGATGCGACGTTGCACGCTTCGTCGCATGAGACTCGCGTCGCGCGTGCATATAACCGGCGTGCTCGACTCTGCATCATCGGAGAAACCATTCTCGCTAACTAATAGACAAGATGGCTAAAACCGTATCCATCTAATACCACGTCTAGAAGACTCCGTGCCAAATTCGTTTGCACAAACTATAAATGCTAATATTTCGTTCAAACACACCACGTCAATACGAAGGCTCGACTCCGTGGAGTGTATGCGCTGTTCGTATTTTTATCAGCGGCGAATAATTCGCGCTTTAATTCGCTTCGAAATATCGAACAAGTAAAATCCATTCGTAGCCGTCGAGCGGCTGTCTAATTAAGCTATGTCATAGACTCTTCGAAGGCTCTATTACGAGCCGCCTCCAAACTTAGAGTGGACTATAGCATTTGGTATTCAATCAGAGTTTGTTGCCAGCGAAGAATGGATTTTATGCGTGGGTAGTAAGGACGATAACGCGAGGGCATAGCGAAATTCAGCTCGCTCAGTGTGACAATTACGGCGATGCGGCCCGCCCCGCGCCGCCTCAATCGATAGGCCTACAGGCGCGGAGCGGGGGCGGCGCCGGTCATTACTTATGCAAAGCAGTACTGGCAAAGCACCAGCTACCGACCCTCACCACCACGTTCATTACCAGCAGACCACGCTGCCATCTCAGACCGGCTTGACCTTAGACGTCGATTTATTGACCACTAATGCGAAAATGGATGCAGATTCAAAATAAAAGTTAGAAGTTGATACAAAAGTTGATTCGTAGTTGTAAAGAGTAGAGAGACCCTAATCTGTCAGTCGGCAATGAGCTAACGGAACCGGGGCTCATGGCTGGAAAGCCCCTATGGTTTTTCTTTGTCCGCTCCCTTCGCAGCAAGCCCTTCGACTATGTTACAAAAGGGTCACCCCTGACTTTTGTACACGCAGAGTATTCAACTGACATTCATTTGCTGTACAGAAAAAATCTAAAGTTATTAAAATAGGATTTTAAAAATGACAACTTAAATCTAAATGTAACAATTTTCAATAAACAAAGAAAATCTGTTGAATATAATGACTGGGATGTCTACTTCGGACAACATCTATGGTTTGTCTCCCTTTGTCTTTTCATTCATTTTAATTATCGTTCTATTTATTCTTAATATAACGCTCACAAATCATTTAATGCCTAGATTATTTTTAATATACTTTAAGAAACTAAACTCGTCTCATGAACGAGACCAGCGTCGTTCTAACTCAGCGAGAGCATTCGCATAAAGTTTTCGAGAGAAAACTCATTCCCGCGCTTTATAACCTCTGAGTTTCCATACCGTAATGGGGAGGGGTCTTTATATAAGCCCTCGCCGCCCGCCGCTCCCCACAATCCCCTCTGACTCTTGTACATAATATGCTTGTTTCATACTGAAAAGCTAACTTTGGAGCAAATGACGTTGGACTGGAGTCTGCAGCGACTTTTTTTCTTTTAGGTGCATCAGTTAGTGGGAAAGATTCTAATTCTAGTGTTTGCTGTTCACATTCGCTTCTTTGTTTAGAACTCGTGAACTCACTCATGACGTATTTAGGCACGATGTTCTCTCGAAAATGTTTCTTTTTCTAAATAAAACTAAAGGAAGATGTCGATCATATTTTCAATTGAACGTTCATAAGTTACGAAGCAACATCGATCATTTATTGTTGAACGAAATATTCAGAAGTACCCTGTTTAATGTAGTGATAGTGTATCGAAGTTATTGATAATTACAAATGATTGTTAAAACGTAGTCCTAATATAATAATTACTCCTTGAATATGTGTAGCAAGTGTGCAATGGTTCCTATCGGTTGTTATCGCGATTTACCAGCGTTATCAGCCTTCAAGGTGACGGCGCGATGTAATGATTGCGCGCGCTCTCTGATATCGTCCACAATTATTATATGCGACTACTTCTGATGCCAAAATATTAATCGTAATTGTTGAACACGACAGTTCTGTGCTTGAAAAAGAAAAAAAATTAAGTCGCATACAGAGAAAGCCATAACTCAATGCTAACTTATCTTTCAAATTTTTTTTTGCTTAGTTGGGTGGACAAGCTCACAGCCCACCTGTTAAGTGGTTACTGAAGCCCATAGACATCTACAACGTAAATACTCCACCCATCTTGAGATATAAGTTCTAAGGTCTCAGTATAGTTACAACAGCTGCCCCAGCCTTCAAACCGAAACGCATTACAGCTTCACGGCAGAAATAGGCGGGGTGGTGGTAACTACCCGTGCGGACTCACAAGAGGTCCTACCACCAGTCTTTCAAATTCTGGTAAATTATGAATTCAAATTCAATTCAAAATCATTTATTTCAACTTGGATGTCATCAAAAACACACTTGTTGAATGTCAAAATGTAAAAGAAAATGTTAACTCTACCACCGGTTCCAAAAAAACCCACAGTCCTGAGAAGAACCGGCGAAACAAACTCAGCGGGCTTTTTTTTTTTTTGTATTTTCTCAACTATTTTCTTTTTAAATGAGGTAGATACTGTGTTGACAGTTGTTACAGTACAAATTTAAATTTGGTATAGTAATATTGTATTAAACTGAATAAAGGATACCGTCATTTGAACGAGTAAAAACAAACTTATCGGACCAGTTTTCATTTGGACGCAACTCCCGCGCAATTACTTATAATATCACCACGGCCACGTGCTCGGCTGACGTTAACAAAGTTTCGCGGGGATGAAGAGAAAACTTTGTGACATGTGAGCGGTAGATACTTACAATATGTGATACCCTCCCCGCCGCGAGTTGAACCCGCTGACGACGCCGCCGCCGCCGTGACTCAGCGGCGCCCTCGTGCGACGTCGCCCCGTCTGCCTCCACATAAAATTTATACCCACCCTCCCAGATCATTACATTTACTCTAACTAAATTCAGCCTTATTTGGGAGGCGGTAAGAACCAATTTCGTGACTCCGGGAGCAGCAAGACAAAGGAGCCGCACCAATTTCACCGAAAACAAACTCTAACTCTAGAGAGATATAGCTGGTAATTTATGTGACGGCGCTCACATGCTAGGAAAACGCAGCAGTGACCTCATAAAATGTATTAGTTCTCCAATTTGGTTATCTTAACATTATCAGTGCCAATGACGGGTATTCATTTTTGAAAACTATTATTAAATTAAACAGGTTATAATCTCCACTTATGTGAAATAAAAAATAAGAAAAACACCTGAAATGCTGCAAAATACCGTTTTAGGAAAAGTGTTCTTTTTGGAAAATCTTAAAATTAACCACATCAAAAATATGTTTTAGAAAATATTCTAGGTACCGTGTAGAAGTGATCCCTGTCGGTATCTTTGCTAATTCCCTAACCGACGCAAGGTGGCGCGTCTAGAGAGCGTGTGCTCTCTCATCTCCTTAATTCGTCCTTCGCCACAACCCCCTTAATTCTCCCTTGTAGCAATGCCACGAGGGAGGCGCTCACTCTCTCGTTAACCCGAGTTCGCCTCCCTTATTTATGCCGGGTGGTGTTTGGGCGCAGGGCGGTTTGGGGAGGCTCTATCGACGTCCGTGTACGTACTGTCTATGTGCTGGTGAATTAAGAGCGAGTCGGCTTTCATTTCGCTAAAGCTTGCACGGCTGTGTGTTCGTCTTTCAGTCGAATCGGTGTAGTGTGCTTCTCCTACACGAGGCGCTCTCGACTCTAAGACGAGGGGATAAGGTCACGAGCCCCGTGCTCGGTTCGCTCCGCCTGTTTTCAGTATTTTATAACTTCAGAGGGCGAGGAGGCAACTGAGTTTTTGCGAGTGGAAGGACTTTACTTTTTTTTTAGCAAATGTTTTTTTCTGTATTAGTTTGCTTAGACATCGTGGAGATAATGTACAGAGCAAACGAATCTCTCGCAGAACATACAAACGTTTTAAATTCAAAACATTTATGTGTATCAGATACGACTGCAGAGTTGCGACTGAATAGAAACTTAGTTTGAAGTAGGCGCTGTCTGAAACTATTTCGCGAAGTTTACAGGAGGGCTGGGGTGCAGTGGGTGGCTCTAAGTCTACGCACAGCGTCTTCGGAGAAAGTGAAATTTAGCACAAGTTCGAAGAAATACAACCGTAGACGGTGCTACCTCACCCTACCGAACTTTCAGGGTGGAGCTCCGCGATCGCGGCTTACAACAATTAAGTTTATTCGTTCGCAGATTTCTATTACAACAACAAAAAAGTTACATGTTGAATAAAAATAGAATATCGTTTGTTTGCGTATAAACTGCACATCGGTACGTTTTTCTTTTCTGAAAAACTTAACTAGTTAACAATTACTTAAATTCGTTTTTGGAAAGTTGGAAATAGTCTTCTCAAAGTGTAACACAAAAACATTATGTAGGTATGTTCAGATATAATTCTTGAAGCAATGACCGCCGTTATGTCTTTTGTATCTTTCCATTTTACTTAAGTATGTTTCGTCGATATTAGATTTAACTTTTTTTTATAGTAACTGCACTCTTCCAATTTTTCAGTGATAAGCGTGATTGCTAGTGACTATAGATGGTTGAATGACCTTTAGTAAGGTGTCGGTTTCGGGCAGGTTATTTAGTGCGGAGGTAGGGGGTGGCCCGGGCTGCGGCCCCGGGTCGCCCGGCAACGGCAACTGGGTCACTCTGGGCTGCCCCACCACCGCCCCCCAATTATGTACACGCTCGTTACTGGACACGCGTTTTTCAATCACATCCATATTTAATTGGGCATCACAAAACTGGGAAATATGTTTGTGTTTTGTTTTATGCGGAGCTTTGTATAATATTAGAAAAGGCCTTGTGCATTTTGGTGTCGATATAGAGATACCCGTAACTTTAAGCGTTGAAAAAGTGATCCGAGTTTCTATATTAGGTTACGTTGACATATTTCATTCCGTGCTTAAAAAGTAGCGGCTCGGATTGAGATACGAAAAGTTAAGCTGTAGTTTACATGATGCACTTTTTTCCGGAACTCCTTACAAGACAGAGCCTAACTTGTTGCATGAATGCATCGTGAGGGTGCGGGGGTGAGGCGAAGGGGGCGCGGCGTCGCGGGGGGGCGTCTTCATAGTGAATGGGCGCGAGATGTCGTGGCCGGCCACCACGTGCTCGTATGGAGATGCCTCCATTGATAACCGTGACCTCGCCCTTAACGCCGCCTCTCGATGACGCCCGCATACATTTCAGACGAGCCTCCGCACTCATGCACCTTCACCTTCCAGAAATTTAACAAATGTCTTTGTAAACGTCACAAAAATGAACTTAGCGAGCTTAAGATCCTCGGAAATAAGACTGCCCGCTTAAGATTGTCATCTTGTGTCCAATGTTCAATAATATGCGATGCAAAACTGTCAATTGGACCGATTTGGTATGGTTGTGGTGTAAGTGCATAATAAAGCACAAAAGAAGGTGTGGTAACAGCTGACAATATAATGAACGAAACTGAGAACAATTCTCTTTTGTTAATTACCTTCACGGGGTCGGTAGTGGTAGGCAATTAGCATTTAGTATGGTCGGCGCGGAACGGGCGGGCGCATAGCAAGTGCAGCCTTGACATTGACCGCGGCTCGCCCTAATGTCGTCGTATCGATTGTCGGAATGCGAACAAAACCATCTCCGACCGACAAATAATAATAGTGTCGAAGCGATGAATGGGCACATTAGTGAGCGGCGCGGGCGGCGGCGGCGAGTCATTACGCGCCCCCATTAATCACTGCAACAATCGGCCGATATCTCGCTATTTACAAACGCGGGAGCACGTGTTCGACGCTCGTACTACGCCGAGTGTATTGACCCATTTAGATAGCTCGACCTTCGCGCGGCCATTGTGAGCGAAAAACATAAAAATAAGTTTATTGCGGCGTCGTTATGCGTATCGGTGCGGCGCGGTCCCGGCCGTCACGCTCACGCCGCCCAACAGCTGATCGCTACGTGACATTTTTATTTTATTCGCTCACTTCCGGGGATTCTCCGAGATACGTGCCGGTGACGTCATTATCTGCCCGCGTACGCCCGCTTTCTCTGATTTATTTTCACAAATACGTCGCGTATCTTCACCCTGTTCACTTAAGGTCAATCTCTGCCATGCGACGGCTATGTACCGTAAATCCATGCCGACTATCCCGGATTAAAATGTTATTTATAATAATGCAGAATCAAGAACGATTTTGTGCAAGTAATTTTTCAACATGCCATTAAAATGCGCTTTAGAATACGAATTGCTGCAATTGTAGTGTTGAAAATACAAGACGAAGCCAAAAAAAATGTGATTTTTGATGTAGAAAATCTGTTGATTTTCAAGGGTGTTTAAATTTTAAATTCGCTAGTCTGAGATTACTTCCGGAATCATCAAAACGTATTAAAGTTTTGATTCACTCAGTGACTGACTATTAATGTTCATGTAAGTGATTATGACTTAGAATACTGAGATTTTCCACATAAGCTCCTTTTAAAAATGACAACAATTCTCATGCGGTTTAATTGGAGCAGGAATTCACACTCAAATGTTTATTAGAGTAAATCAACAATCAAATTGAGCATAGGTATCTAACAAAAGTTCAAAATATATTACTCGCTAAAACATTTCACCTGTGTTAAAAATATCTGCAACTGATATAATAAATACCAGACAATTATATTGGAAGCGACAGGAATCTCAAGCAAAATCTATTCTACTTTTAGTGTCAAACCTATGCGAGTTTTTTTATTTGATATCCAAGTGACAGTCCGGCTTAGAGGACCGGCTGCATTTTACCAACACCTGAGCCACGAGCCCGTCTGACCATTAGTGCCAAAAATCCGGATCTAAGAAAAAATAACATGGCTAGCCACGCGGCGCTGGTCCGACATTCCGATCTCGGCGTTCGGGGAAGCGTGCGTCATCTCTCTCGGCAAAAACTACAAAATTTTCCCTTTCATTGCATTGAGCCGCGCACCACTGCGCACTGCAATAAACACATAGCGCCACATCTTGCACTCCCCGCGCACTCTGTAAACAATACCTTTCGGGAATTCCCTCCGTTTTTTATGTGCCGGATCGCATTCCTGAGGGATTCCTTTTGTTTGCCTTTCAACGGTTTATTTTTTTTCGTCCGCATCTCGGAATTCTTCACGCTATTGACACTTGCATAACGCACGCATAGATTACGGTCTAACAATGCCCATTCATAAGTAAGTTTACTATAACACTAGAGTGGTTATTTATGTATTTCTTCTCTGTCGAGTTATCATGTCTTTTACCATTCGTTTGTTATTTTTTATAACGGTCCTAAGAAACAGATAACATTTCTTCAAAAATAACTAAAATATAAATTAAGTACGTATGTACGTATGTACGTAGAATATTGATGCTACTACTGCGTATGATGGTAATTTATGACAAAAATAAATTCTCTTGAAACTATAATGTTACACAATTATACCGTAATTTTACATATATACGAGTTGGTATCGGCGTACAAATAAATTTCCTATGAATAAACGAGATAAAAACAAATCTCAAAATAATACATCAGACGATATCAAAGTGAAAAAACGAGATTAAAATGAAATTTTAAAGTGGCAAAGGCGTCGAATAAAAAGCTCGCGGTAGAGAAGCCCGGTGAGGTGCGCAAGCGACGGGCCACCAAACAGGATGTGGGACTGGTTGTGCACACACAGACGTACTGTATGTAGATACACACACTCACACATGCGCCAACGGCCTCGCCGCTCGCCACTCGCCGCGCCGCTCACGGAAATGTGCGCCGATCAGGGCTGCTATTACACTCATATTTTTGTAACTAAATTATTTCGTCTTTGATTAACAAGTACATCCAACAACAACTGGTGGTAGGACCTCTTGTGAGTCCGCACGGGTAGGTACCACCACCCTGCCTATTTCTGCCGTGAAGCAGTAATGCGTTTCGGTTTGAAGGGTGGGGCAGCCGTTGTAACTATACTGAGATCTTAGAACTTATATCTCAAGGTGGGTGACGTATTTACGTCGTAGATATCTATAGGCTCCAGTAACCACTTAACAACAGGTGGGCTGTGAGCTCGTACACTCATATAAGCAATAAAAAAAAACCCAGCTTTGTACTAATTTGTAGGAATAAAAAAACCTAAGATCACATTTAAATTAGGCGTCTCATATCATCAATATTATTACATTTCATCACTTACTAATTATGATTAAGCTGTTTTGAACTTATGCCGCCTTTTCCTAGCAAAGCTTCAAAGATGATTTTTTCCTACCATTCTTAGCAAAATACTTAAAGAGTGCATTCTTCGTAAAATAGAACTATAGGGTGCAGGCAATTTTATTTACGCAATAAATATAATAGTATACAATAATATAATTTTTTTGTATCTTCCTAGGTAGGTAAATATTTTTCTATAAACCTTTTTCAGCTAACCCACAAGAGGAGTATCAGATTGATGAGTGAGAAAGAACTAAAAGCTTAAGGTGTTTGTTGAAGAGTATAGAGAATTTTATACTTATTAAGTTTGTTAATAGAATAGAACAGTCATGCAAATATTGATATAACAATTAAAATACGCACTCTTCTAATTATTAGCAAACATATTTTAATAAAAATATAAATGGTATTAGGACTGACAATTTCTTACTTATTGCGTAGACGGTTGAACTCACGGCCCACCTGGTGTTAATTGGTTATCGGAGCTCATAGACACCATTTAAAATGTATATAAAAATGAATTGCTGTTCGTTAGTCTCGCTAAAACTCGAGAACGGCTGGACCCATTTGGCTAACTTTGGTCTTGAATTATGTGTGGAAGCCCAGAGAAGGTTTAAAAGGTAGACAAATATGAAAATGCTCGGAATTCAATAAAAATAACAATTTTGTTTTCCCTTTGCTGTGTCCCCCGTCGGACGGATTCCTTTTGTTTGTTTTAAGTTTATTTTATACAAAAGTTTAGGTCTTTTATTTATCGATTGAGGTACTACGAAGTCTGCCGGGTCAGCTAGTTTAAAATAATGTAGACGAGTGGTGACCCTGCAGACTTGCTACGGTTGCTTTCGTCGCTTTGCTCGCTTCGCGAATAAACTATACGCCCGCTGTTTGTCAACTTCTGCTTCTGCCTTTAGAATTTTTTAACTAATAAACTTAGTTTTCATTAGTAAAATAACCGAAGTCAATTGAAAAATGAGCTTTGATTGTTTTTTCTTTCGAATTACCTACTGCCTTTTTGCGTTTAAGCTTAACTCATTTGATTTCCAGTCATGGTTTGTAAGCAGTTTAAATTTTCGCTTCTGATCTAGCCTAAATTATAGAAGATAAAATTTGCCTTGTTGAGAAGACTAATCTAGCACAGTACCTTGTTTTATACATACATGCACTTTATCTGATCACATCTCACACAGTTTTTTCATTATTTCGATCATTTATGAAACTGTCTTAAGTAAATTATCTAAGAAAAAGACAGTGCGTAACTATTTCTCGATTACGCCATGACTATTATTTTTAATCCCGCCATATACTGGATTACGTAAATAATACCAATTAAGTTAAATTTAAAGTTATATGCTTGTAGGTAACTCAACAAAGTAAAAAGACGTCACACAGATGACGTACACGCGCTTATTCTTTCACAAAAATGTTACTTTGTACGTTCGTGTGACCTATTTATTGCTCCACTCCATAATGAAATGTTTATTTTTAATAAACATAACCGTGAAAATTATCCGTGAGCAATTATTTCGCTAATTCAGATATATAAGATTTAACTATCCTACCAACAAAAAAAATCCATTTGATGTATGCAGGTGTGCATGTAATTTTGGTAACAATAAAATGTCTACCAATTTTGAAAATATTGAGATACGAAATACTACATCAAAATACTTACTAGGTTTTTTGTTAATTTTCCCTTTAACGTTAGTAAAAAATTATAATTTATCCAGAGTATTATTACCCTACGGTTTGTTAGTTATTTTATAACGTTGTTCTGTGTGGAGCGTAGGTAGCTGTAGCGCTAGATAGAAGCGGCCGCTACGCGATATTATTATAGGATGCGCGTGTGTGCGTGTATGCACGTGCACAACGTGCTCGCACACTGGCGCGACGCCCTCCCCGCCCGCGCCTCTCCCCGGCGACCCTCGTCGCTCGATTCGCCTGTGCCGTATTTTACTGTGAGGCAATATCGTTGCCGTGCCACCCGTTCGTTCTTCACAATGCCATAGAAAGTCTCCGTTCGACTCGCCTCGCCGACCGAACTTTTCCTACCATCTCGAGCGAGAGGGGCCATTATTACACCGCTACATTAGATTCTTCGACATTTGTGAGTCTCATCATACTCGATACGTATACTGAGTTTCATTATAAATGTTATTTGAAATGAACAATAAGCACAAACATTTTCCCGTTCGAGTACAAACGTTTTCAAAATGCCGCACATTCGAGACTTGTGATAAAATAAACGTCAGACGTTTCCAAGTTTCTAGCGGAGAGAACGAGCGACGCGCTGCGCATCAGAAAAAGAACTTTACGACAAGATTAGAAAGAGCGTACGGAGCGGCAACGTCGCGAAGCCGCGTTCCAAAGGCGCGGAGCGGCAACGTCGGGCGCCAACGTCATTTACTAAATTTATTTTCATGAGCGCCAGCGCTGGCGACGACACCGCTACATACAGACTATTAGAGCCAACGGCACCGCGTGATATCTGCACGACTCTTCGAATTATCTAGTTCTGCATTATACAGAGACTGGTATTCTTGATAGTTTTCTAGCTCTAATCAACTAAATATGCTGGAATAAGCACACAATGGAGCGACACGTTTTCCATAGAGTGATAAAGGGTGACGCAAAACGATTATTTGCAGCGTTACGATGAGTAGTCGCTGAGTCAACGCAACGCCACGGAGCTCGCTGTCAAGTGACCGTCACGCTATACAATAATTTTACTGTGTAGTTATAAAGACTGACCTGGTACTTGGAGTTGCTTAAGAAATTTAGTTAGGTTCGTTAGGCTTATAAAGAGACTATAGACTTTGACGTTAGCTAAAAAACAGATTATGCATTTTATGGTTATAGTATAATCGGTGTTTTATAAAGCGTACATAATAGCACATGTAATCGTCAACTCTTAAGTACATACATAGAGTTCTTCGAAGACGCATGTGCCGGTTAATTGCAGCGCAGGTGCGGAGGCATCTGCCGCCTGCTGGACGTCGACTTTACTATTTTATTGTAAGGGCTTGCATTGCCGGACGACTTGTCTGCTGTCCAGAACAATGTGCAATTAGGTACATTCCAAAAATCGTGTTTCTACTTTTAGTTTGCTTAATCTATCTACTCTTAATCTATGGGAAACTTAATCTAGTATAATTTAGGTGCAAGATCTTTCGAGGCCAATCAATTAATAGGTTACCTTTAAAACAATCACACATTGTCAATTGTACTAAGTATTTTTGTAAATAAAACTTATTAATCACTCAATAAATTCAAATGGTTTTGTAATTGATAGTAAACGTAATTTGTTGTATAATGCCTAAAATTTTGGTCATACAAAACGCTTAAAGCTTTTTGCGCTGTTTTGTTCAAAGAATTCATAGGTAGCGGTGAAATCTCTTAACTGCATTAGGAATCACGAACGTATACCTGAGTTGGGTCCTGAACATAGGGGTTGCGCTCCGGGAGAGCTTTGTACCCCAAAAAAAAACTGAGAAGGGTCGGAAAGAACATAATAGAGATCCGACTTGGGTCTCACCCTACCAGGTACCTCATTTCGGCGCCCATATGCCAGCATCAGCAGTGCGATGCATTTTTTTGAATGCAAAGAAATGATAGAGTAGTAATTTAGTATTACACTGTTATCAATTAAAGACAAATAAAGAGTTACAGTTAGTATCGATATACAGACTAGGTAGTAGAGACTTAGAACAACAAATAAAGAGCTACAGTTAGTATCGATATACAGACTAGGTAGTAGAGACTTAGAACGAGAATGTAGAAAATATTTGGTATAGATGACGAAAGTACCAGCGAATTACGGTACTTCGAAAGCGCTGTACCGGCTTCGACCGAACATACCACACCCGAACCTGCTGTTTGCCGACACACCGTTTTCAGCCTTTTGACTGTTAATTTAATAACTATATTCGCATGGACGCAATTAATCCAAATGCATCGACTGATTGATCTTGATCCTTTGAAAATCATCGGTACTGGTTGGTAGTTGTAAAACGATATTTTAATTTTTACAGTAAGCAAACTTACTTATTACATAATTAGCTTTTGCCCGCGACTCCGTCCGCGTGAAATAGTTACTTTGGCATAACGCAAAATTTTATTGGTGCTCCACTTGTATTGGTCTTACCGTGATGTTATATAGCCTATAGTCTTCCTCAATAAATGGGTTATCCAACACTAAAAGAATTTTTCCAATCGGACCAGTAGTTCCTGAGATTAGCGCGTTCAAACAAATAAACTCTTCAGCTTTATAATATTAGTATAGATTCATAAGTTTCTGCACTCTTCTCTTTCTCCATATGAACTTTAACTATGCAAAATCTGACAAGTTTTTATATTTTTCATCCTTCACGTAACGATTGATTGACGAATAGAACGTATTGAAATCTAAAACTGTTATTTAGTGAAAAAAAAAACCGTTCATAGTTGTTGTCCCATTCTTTAATAATGAATCGAACAAGTGCGTGCCAGAAAACACAGTGTGAATTTTTTTTCAATCGATATTAACTCACACAATTAAAGTTCAAAATATATCGTAAACACTTATAATTTCTTAATTTCAATACACTTTCGTAACCACGATTTACAGCAATCTTCCATAATTTAATAGTGCAAATATATCGGTTTTTTTTTTTCGCAATTTGTCTACGGGTTTCTAAAAAACATTTGATAGACAAACATTAATATAACGTTTCTTTAATGTATTTATTTTATTTTATTACGAAAAAAAATATAGTATTCTCTTGTTTTATGAATACTGATATACTGATTCCGATCGTAAATCGAACCTAGCTCTAGTACAGTAGTCAGCGCGACTAGCCACTAGACCAACTGATAAACTCTGAGCGAGACCATGAGTATTTTTTTAAATTTCAAATTTTCTTTACGTTGGATTTGTTAATAGAAAAAGCTTAACTATTTTATTTTCGCTTATTTTTTTATAGACTGAATATAAACTTCTTTAGTCTAAATTATAAGAAAACAATAATGATTAAAGTTCAAAACAAATCGATCATTCATCATAAGTCATTGTCATTTTTATATTACTAGCGATCTAATCAGAACAGGTTGAATTGTAAGCTTAAAGGACCGGAATCTTTAGTAGTTTTATTTCACGAAACTGAGACTTTAGTAGTGTTTGCCTAAAGTGATTGTACATAAACAAGCACTGTTTACAGCAGTCGCGTGCTTTCGGAAACTGGTAATGTGTATAGGAAAATTTGTAGAGGAATAAGACTATTTTTTTTAATCTCAACATTTCCTTTTTTGTCCTTGTTAGTATTTCATATTAGTGTTTATTATTTATTTATATTACTTTCAAATTTGCCTACGTTAAAAGTTATTGATTTACATTATTTCTATAGACCCAATAAATAATGTCGAACTATTTACGATTCATAAAACAAACTTATAATATTACTAAAGGAAAATTTGATATGGTACGGGGTTATTCCACGAAGTACGAAAATAATTTTGATTGTTTGTAATTTGGATTGAATTGTCGAGTATGCAGTATATCAAGTAATGCACAATGACTCTATCCATTTTTAATTTGTATTATGATTCAAAGTTCCATTCTGTATACAACAGTAAATGGTGAATACTACCATTTAGATGTGGCGTTTTATAATCTTATTGGACATTAATTTTGTTCCATTAATTGAGAATTACTTTTAAAAACTTGAAGTTAAAATGTTGTATTTATCCAATTGCAGGGCTCGGGCGGCGGTTGCGGCGCCAAAAGGCGTGCCGGCTCCCCGTGCGAGGGCGGCGGCAAAGTCGCGCGCTGGGAGGACTCCATAGCGCGACTCGAGGCCGTGGCCGCCGGCGCTGGCGGCGGAGACTGCTGGCGAACCGAGGAGGAGGAGAGGCGCGCATGTCGCAGGCGCTGGTGCGGCGGCTGGTGCGGAGCGCACGACACCATCCGTGCCGAGAACGGCAAGTCTTACTTGGAGTTGGGCGGTGCTGCCGCTCGCGCCTGCTGCGACGGTCGCGCGGCCGGTCGCTGTGCTTCTCGACGCTGCTACCGCGAGAGACGTTTCAAAATGATGAACTTGTGTGCTTTGAAGTTGGCCAGATTACGCCAAACCGCGGACCCTTCTTTGAGACGATCCGTGCTAGTGTGCAATACCCTGCGAGGCATCGAAAGGGAGATGGAGAGGGAGAGTGTGGAAGAAGCACCGTTCGAACCGGTCGGGTGCGCCGGAGGCAACGTGAGTCGGTGCGAGCTGCTGAGCGCGCGAGACCCGGCCGCCGGACGAGCCACCCCGTTTCCCGCGCCAGCCGCCCCCGACCGAGACTCGGGCTACGGCGACGAGGAGCAGCGCACGATCGACTGGGGCTCGGTGCTGAGCTTGTCGTCGCGGTCGGCGCTGGACCCGCCCGAAGACGCGTGGCCCGACGACTGGGGCTGGAGCGAGGACAGCTTTGTGCGGCTACTGGTGCCGACGAGTTAGTGGTTGTCGCGCGGGCAGGAGTGGCCCGCGCCCCCCTGAGCGCCTGTGATACGCCGAGCTGAGGGCGGCGGAGCGGCCGGCCCTGTGCTGCAGGCGCCGAGCCGACGCGACGCACGCACGCACGCACTAGTTAGTATTATGTAATTGCAAAAGGGAAGGTGCTAGCTTCGGACGTGACGCTGGACTTGAAAGCGAGCCGAGTTATTTTTGATAGTTTTATTTCGTTTAAGTGATTCCGAACTGAAAACTAGTGACTTAACCGATGACGTTATTATCGTTTGATGAGACTCGGGTGTTTAAAATTTTGTTGAAATTATTATGTAATTAATTAGGTGAATAGTATATTTATTATTTCGTTGAAACAAAAACGTGATAGTTTGAAATTATTTCTGTCTTGGGATTTTCATTGAACAACGATGTTAACTTTAAAATAATTAATTTTAATCCGATTATGTTGAGACAGAAACTTAAATCGTCGGGGTGGACTCATCGGTGAAACTGCCCACAGCTCAGCTCATTTTAATATTGCCAATGATGAGGACACTTCGACGAATAAGATTTCAAATAAAAGACAAAAATACTAAAGTAAATGTGTGGACAATGTACCGAACGTTTGACAAAAGCGGCTCAATGTTGCGCGCTGCCGCTGCTCCAACTGTGTAGATTTAAAACGACGAACAAATGTAAGCCAGTTAGTTCCTTGGTACTTAACTTGTGATGTACTTTCATAATCAGCTGTTCGTCTATGGCGGCATGTACTGTACGTCAATTAAAGAAGCCTTACAACCGCTACTATGAAAGTATGAGCATGTGAAATTTGGAATTTAAAAAAAAATCACGACTAATTCGTGGCGAATCGTACTTAAAACCCTCCTACTACTGTCGGAATTGAAATCTTAAATTGTGATCCGGTTGCCTTTCAATGAACTGTTTATTACATTTTAAGCTCGTAGACTAAGAAGCACTTTTTTATTGAAGCTTACGCCGTTCAGTCAAACGATACATTCTCACGAAGCTATTTATTTATAGAAAACTAAATAAACAGTTCCTAATAATTAATAAAACAAATATACAAAACGATAATTTATTTGCAAGTTTTTTACGAAACATTTATTGAAGGGCATCCGATTATTTTATTTTTAGAACGATAATAATACAATAGCATTATTTCTCCGATTCATGATATGTCGACAATATAATTTTGTTAATGGACTGAAAATCTGTTGTTTCTGCTGTGGATAGAAAATTTTAAAGATACCAATTTAAAAATATATAAAAAAATATCAGAACGTGTTCTGGTTCTGTGATTCGTATTAACTGATTCTCGGACACAGAAACTATGAATGAATCGAGCACCACGCGGACCTGAGGTCCTGGACTCATGAAATAATTTAATAAATTTAATTCGACTGATAACGTATTAGTTGTTCGATTGTATATCGGAAGCTGCGGGCCGCTCTCCGCGAGGAAGCGGGACCGCATGGACCAAACATACCCTAGCTCGACATTACAATAGAACAAAGTACAAATATCAATGATATTCATTAGTGCTCAGGCGCATGTTTGTCCACAGTCGTCAATTACTTAAATATTTGAATTGTGATTCGGTAGCTAATGAGAGAAAATTCTATGTTCTTAAATTAAGTGTACATAGTATATTGTATGGAGATGGGCATTATGGCCGGGTGATCGCGGCCGTTTGTAAATA
The DNA here is from genome assembly GCF_030267445.1 of Bombyx mandarina. NCBI lineage: Eukaryota > Metazoa > Arthropoda > Insecta > Lepidoptera > Bombycidae > Bombyx > Bombyx mandarina. The sequence goes on along the minus strand of NC_143231.1, from coordinate 6,820,660 downwards.
TATTATGTAAATTAATAATTTTATCGATATCGATGTGGTATGTCGGGCGGCAGCTCTGTTCCGTTGGGCCCCGAAGCCGACCCGCACTTCGTCTTGTATAAGGTGACCTCTATTCTGTCCAATACACTCAACAAGTACACATTTTAAAAGTTGCATTTGAATGATTAAGATGTCACAAAATTTAATCGCCAGTACAGACTAATAGAAATACATCGAGGTTTAGCTATTAATTTTGGGTTCTAAACTCGCGATGCACTGATCAAGTGTATCGGCTCAATACGTTTTATTTCTTTTAGCATACTGTTTTGTTAAAGGTGTCCGCACGGTTGGTTGTGAAGATTTACTTAAGTAAGTTAGGGACTTTTCGGCGACTGTTCTCTGTCACGAATTTCTACTAAAAGTTTGTACCGAAAAATGTTTATTTTGCGTTTTTGTCGTATTTAATATTCGACCTGAGAGATTGAGTCGGTTCGAAACTTTAAAATAATTTGTAAAAAGTTTTTCTATTTTGTTAATATTATAATTTTTTTTATTTTTCGAATACAATACGACAAAAATGCATTTCGTCCCGTGTGCTTGCAAATATAATGTACAAAATACTTATCCTGTCATTTTCGTCGTTACACTCGCCTGACCCCCCGAAATTATATTCATTTGCCGGAATAGGACTTGTCGAGATTAATAAGTCAACCTTTTTTCTAATAATCTTATTGTTGTAAATTTTTGTAAAAAATCGATCGTTGAGCACTTGTTTGTATCTTTATTGAAATACTATTAAAGGCTTGCACACACTTCGTCCACTGTTCTCAAATTTGAATTCACTAAAAAGTTACGAGTCTTATTGGATCGTTGCACCCGTTGCAACGTGCGCGGTCCTTAAAACAAAAGTTATGATCTCGTTCAAATCGCGAAGACCACGCTGCGAGGCGCGGTCGCATAGTAAACTCAACCAGTCATTTGTTAAGAGTTCGAATTTTTCGTCTAATTCCGTCTAATGATTCGAAGTCGCGCGACTTTCAAAGAAATTTTCGCGACCGCTCACTCCCATACGTAACTCGGATCTTCGAATAAACGTGTCCTCATTAAGGTCTCTCATTGCCATTGGTTACCAAAAATGACAGGAGTTTATAATTAAAATTAATGTGAATATATATATTGTCAAAGAATACTCTCGTTAGATGATTTTGAAATGGATTTTGGGCGAGCTCATAAAGCACATCGAATTGTTAATATGTTTCCGTTGAGGGATACGTTCGAAATCGTTTCTGTTATTGTCTAATGTACGATAATGTAATTGTAATATAATTTTAAGCCGTTGTGTCGAAAATAACAAGAACAGGAATAATTTTGTAAAACAATGGCACAAAGAATGAACATAAAATATTATATATATATATATATTATAGAAACAGAAATGTGGCTATAAGAGCAATTTTTATAATAAATATTTACTGTTGAAGAAATTTAAAGACTTTTATTTAATACTAGCTGACCCGGCAGACTTCGTAGTGCCTCAATCGATAAATAAAAGACAAATCAAGGGGACACATCAAAGGAAAAACAAAATTGTTTGTTTTTATATAATTCCGAGCTTTTTTATATTTTCTCACCTTTTAAACCTTCCCTGGACTTCCACAAATAATTCAAGACCAAAGTTAGCCAAATCGGTCCAGCCGTTCTCGAGTTTTAGCGAGACTAACGAACAGCAATTCATTTTTATATATATAGATTACGACTACATCGACTTGTGCCCACACGGGTTGGTACCATCGTCCTACCTCTTTATATAACAAAACAAGCGCTGTGCAGAGCACAGTTTATTATCGTTCCAATGCTTTTGTATTAAATAGATTTTTTTAATTAAAAACCTTAACTGCACAACCTTTAGGCATTTAAATTAAAGTATTTTTAATTTCCGGTAAAAAACTAAACGGATCAACGTATGCAAACAGAACTGAGAAGAAAGCTTTTTAGTTCCTTATAATAGACAAGGAGCAAACTATTTAAAATTAATGATGACTTAATGACGCGTATGGGCCATACAAAGCTTGCACCAAAAGTCAACTTGTGGGAAAGACACAGCGTATCCCCTCTCGATATCCACCGAAAAATTAAAAATAAATTACACCACAAGTTTCGTAACCGCTTTTTATTATTATATAATACCTCTAAAATTTTATTAAACTCTTCAATAACTGGTGTTGAATGTGAGTGTCGCCATTTACCTTAAAACATTAGTTCTTAATTGTATTAATAGAACGGCTGTCCCGCCCTTCAAATAAGAAATTACCCGGACTTATAAAATACGCCTAGCTTAACATGAGATGACCCGTGAGCTCGTTCGACTGTCTAAAGCAATAAAAATAAACTTAAGCTCTTTCTGTTTAACTATTGACCGAGTCTTGAATTCTAGATCCACGAGAAGTTACATTATATTTACTGAAATTATATTTGAATACGGAAAAATTAACAACAAAATTTTTTTTTTTTTTTATTTTTTTTTTTTTATTTTTTTTTTATTGCCCTTGTAGGCAGACGAGCATACGGCCCACCTGATGGTGAGTGGTTACCGTCGCCCATGGACTTCAGCAATGCCAGGGGCAGAGCCAAGCCGCTGCCTAACGTTAAAATAACGTCCACTTTCCATTTAGTTCACAAAAATTAATACGACAGTGGTTTTAGCCTTAGAAATATATATATAAAAAAACACCACGTCCATCAAAATTGTTTATAATAAATTTATTTTATAACAATGTAAGGAAATCGCTTCCCTCAAACTTACATAGACACAGTATTTTTTTTATTTATTGCTTAGACGGGTGGACGAGCTCACAGCCCACCGGTATTAAGTGGTTACTGGAGCCCATAGACATCTATAACGTAAATGCGTCACCCACCTTAAGATGTGAGTTGTTACAGTGGCTGCCCCACCCTTCAAACCGAAACGCATTACTGCTTCACGGCAGAAATAGGCAGGGCAGTGGTACTTACCCCTGCGGACTCACAAGAGGTTCTACCACTTGTTAATTAGTTCAAAATTTTCAGTAAGTATTACGCTGCACTTATCGTGTTCTGCGAGGATTTCTTCAGAACGCTCCTAAAACGATGGGTATACATGCTGGTCTTAGTCATACATTTTGCATCGGTTTTATTCTATCTTTATTCCCGTTTTGATTCCTGGAACGGGTGGGTACCTTTACGTAGTAGGTTTTTGCCATTTTTTCCTCGCGACACGACCGAACGTGCGGCAATGGATGGAGGGCTTCGTACCTGTGCGCAGTCTCTACCTGGGTCGGGGTATTTTCAAAAGCGGCGCCTATTCAACATCTCGTTTTGTATCTGTACAGTTCGTTCGGATTCCGTGAAGCGTTCTCTTGTGCTTCCACATGTCTCCCGACCTTCTGTGTTGCGGTAAAATAAGACTTGCTGTACAAAACTATTTTCAAAATTACTTTTACATCAAAATGTACGATACGAGTTTGATTGAAAACGATTATCGAAATTCGACCATTATCATCGATATCTCAAGACTTTGAATCTTTTTATTACATGTTATAGTTTTTTTTTTTGCACATAGAACGAACTGTCTACAAAAACAAAAAAAATTAAGGCAACGAAAAAAAAAAGTAAGTCGAATCACAATCAGCAGAAAATATGGTACTAAGCTGTTTCGTATTTTCCTATTGAAATTTAAATGAGTATACATTTTTGCGCTGTATATAAGATGACAGGGAATTAACAAAGATTTTTAATTTATTTAAGTACATTCTTCTATGAAAACTCAAATGGACTGGTTTTAAAAGTATCAAGAATATGAACATGTAGTTTTGACGGTGCGTTATGACGAAACTCCCTTACACAATAGACTGATTTTCTGCCTGGATCTTCTCAGTAGGTCGCTCTTGTTACAGCTAGTGTTAGCAATCTCTTCAACGCTGATCCTCGTGAGCTCGCCTACGATGTGAATCTGGAATAATCCTTCGAGACCACTACCGAATAGTTAGGGGAAAAAAAGACAAATTTTACCTGAAAGCGGTTCCGCAGACATCGCATTCATGTGGCTTTTCCCCCGTATGTATCAGAGTGTGCACAGTTCTTGCATAAGGTCTTCTGAACGCTGCTCCGCATATGTCGCAACGGTACGGCCTAACAAAGATGTTTGATGAGACACGACGTCATGGACATAAGGACAAGCCGTTCGGTATACTCGTCAAATACCAGAGATACCAATTTCTAAGGAACTGCATACTTAACATGAATGAACGACTTTAAGGATAGAGGTAGTTTTAACAAAGTGCAAAGACGTATAACGGCTCGATACAGCCTGTTTGTGCAGCGAATCAGACATGCATTGTGGTTTGAAGACGTGGATGGCTGTTAGTATCGGTTTTTTTTATGTTCGAGGGTTTACTGGTGGCCCGGAGGCTTTTCTAGTTTCACAAGGACAGCTAGGCGAGCAAGGGCTCAGCCAGAAGGGGCGGGATTTGCTAACAGCTACCCGAACGCCTCCAAGAGAGACCTAAGAACTTAAGAGTAGCTGCTTCGCGAATGAATCTACTACCGGATCGGAATCGCGACCCGCTGAGAAGATCCGGCGAGAAACTCAACGGGCTGATGCTTAGGTTAGGTTGCACGTCGAACTCATTGCCGAGTTCGACGAGTACGGTTACCGGGCGCTCTACTCCTAGCGTTAGAGCGTAAGGAGTCTAATGCAAGAGTTATTGGATCTGATGGATTCGTAAGGACGTGAAGTTAGTATTGTCTAGCAGCTATCCAACTGAGACTTCCACTTCTATAGGGTGGCCGCGTTCACGTAGAGATTGTCTATGGACTTCAATACCAACTTAACTCGCGATTGGGTGAGAGCTCATCTATCTGGAGAAAACAAAATCAATCAGAACAGCATAACACGAAAGAAGAACATTCATTTCGCTAAGCTCATGTTTAAAATGTACACAAGACACATCAGAGTGGAATATAAAAATTAAATACGCAAGATAATACGGTATAAAGTTGTGTAAAATGTATATTTTCTCGAAGAACTATGCTAGCCGTGACACGTACCGTGTCAATAACCTAGCCGGGAGGTGACATCATTCGATCACTAGACATAATATGCATATTATATACATACATATGAAGTCTCAACTTTAGAACTTTGCTCTTAGAGTTTTTCCTATTGGTGGATGAGCAATGGAGCTCGTAGATGTGTGAAGTTATCGTAGCCTTGCAATGTGCAATCCGTATATTTATGACGGCTGCAACGGCCTTCAAAGTGGACGGTATAACCGCTTTACGATAGAAGTCAGGTTTGAGCCCCGTGAGCTCACCTACTAGTTAAGGCTACGCTGAAATAGCCTCTCAAGGCTTATTAGCTTAGGTAGGAAAAAAAAAGTTAGAAATAGGCGTGCTAGTTGGCTACTTCTATATTCGCTGCTTCGAAGCCCGTCTTCGTAGTTTAAAAATAGTTAAAAATACTTGTTGGGTAATTCTCACCCCAAAACGCATGTGTCACTAACACACATACAGGCTCAACATTTGCCGCACTACCAGCACGCAACTGCTTTAATAACTTAGTAATAAGAAGGCTTTAATGTACTACTACTTCTTTTAAGGGAGTCCTGGGTAGTACGCAGACATTGTGATGCTGACGAGCTACTGAGACCGAAAACTACAAAGGAACATTTTTATCGCTTCGATGGGTGGACGAGCTCACGGCCCACCTGCTGTTAAGACCTGACTCAATAGACACCTACAACAACATAAATGCCGCCACCCACCTTGAGACACAGTTCTAAAGCCTCAGTTTTTACAATATAGATGATGTGAATGTAGTTGTAGAAGTTCGATTTTCTATCTGTATCTTCTGAAGTATCGGCATATGATTAATGATGCTCAAAAATGGTAAAAAGTTTTTTGTATGTATTGATTCTTTACTATTGTATACCGGTGATAGTCGCAAGTGGCTGTTTAGACCCTTCATACTTTATATCCAGAACAACAACCTCAAATGGAAATGGCGGGAACGCAAAACTGTTCGAAATATATCTTATGAACAACATTATCTGCTCCCTCTCTTTGCCTTTTCATCTCATAATATTAGTTATTTCTTCTTCTCATATATTTTAACGCAAGAGGCTCATAAAATGCGATAACCGTTTATTATGGCTTGGCGGAAAAAGCAACCAGATCAATGTTACCAAATATCGCCTTACCAACAATAATACGTGGATGGTACATAATTTCTAGTTGGCTGCCATTGTATGCGATTGAACCTTATACTCCTTCAAATAGTTCGGTAAGCGCAAATACCTTAGATGAGAATAACCTTGGAAACTTGGAAGTTAACACGTCACGGCTATGAATTTGTAGGCTTGACAAAATCGGTCGGGTTCACACTACAAAAGGAAGATCTTCCATGGAGATGGTGTTTCTCAGTAGACTGACAACGGTTGATCAGAGCCTTTCAACATATATTGTATTTGCAAGATTTATTGCATTTATCATTAGCGCGATTACTGTTTTGTCGGATTTCTTCAATAAAATTCTATAAATATCAAACTACATGGGTATTCTATTCTTTAGCTTCTGGTACATTTTCTGCAACATTCATACACGACTTAAGAGTTATACTGTATTTCTGGATCTCGCGGAAGTCAAGCAGGCCGATTTGAACTTTAAAACAAATATATTAAGGATGCTATGCAAAACCTACCTAGTGCAGTGAAAACAGAAGAATAAGAAGCTTCTGAAAGGGCTAGAAATGTAGTAGTGGACTCCAAAATCTTAGTTTGTTTATTTGAAATACTTTTCGACTCGAAGTCGTTGTAAGACCCGCGTCGAAATTAATCGATTCGTATCCACGTAACCGGTTCATGAACTGTACTGTGTGGAGCCTCAAATTATACAGAGGTCAACCAGTGTATAGTCTGAAACACGGTTAACATTTTGTGTTTAATTGCTTATAGGAAATTCAGTAAGTTATAGAGACAATCTAGCTATAGATAAATACGATTAAATAACTAAAAAAACAAACAAAAATGAGGCTTCAATCACATGTCATGAATTAAGTACACCTAATCGCATTCACATCGTCTGAATGTCTGGGCCGTGAGGACTTAGATTCATCGCTACACCCAAAAATTTATGTATTTATTTTGACTCAATGACAATAACGATGATTGGACTTAAAATATAAAGAACTAGCGACCCGCCCTCGCTTCGCTTCGGAAACATTAAAACACACATGAAACCAAAAAAAAAAAAAAAAAGTAGCCTATGTTCATCAGGGACAATGTCGGCTTCTAATGGAAAAATAATTTTTCAAATCGGTCCAGTAGTTTCGGAGCCTATTCGAAACAAACAAACAAACAAATCTTTCCTCTTTATAATATTATTATAGTATAGACAACCATTTTAAGGACCAATATCTTAAATTGAACACGACTGGAATCAGGAACAAATGTAGCGTGTGGTATTAACAATGCTATTGGTTTAAATGACGTTGATTTTTAAACGTCTTGTTCATCTGCTAAATTAAGCTACATTGTTACATTATGTAATTGATTTGTTTATAAGTTTATAACAACACGCAATCCACGTACAGACGGATTGGTCAATTAATTGGTGGTATCAAATTATCAACGCAACTACAAACACAATTAATGTCACGTTTGGGAATCATTTCACGTTATTGAGTGGGCAACACACGCGTAAACACGGAGTCCGATCGTCACTGGGTCCTGCAGTTTTCATTATTTTGACAACAGTAATATTTTATGTATGACGTTAGTGTATTAGAGATGTAGGTACTTTTTACAGTTTTATGCCTTAGCTGTCTAGCCAAGAAGACTGACTGCGATGGATTTTGGACTGAATTCCTAGTTAGACACGGCATTTTTGCTAGGGATGTTCGTCAATCCATGTGTATGTGTACATTTCTCGGTAGATTTAATTCTCTCACTAAACACTAATAAGAATATTCCAGGAAATCGTTACACCACCATTTTTTCCCTCTACCTTATCGTTCTGGTACTCTAATGGATATTCTAGCTACTCACAGACTAGTAGGTGAGCTGATGGGCTCAATTTGAGAAAGTTTGCCAGCACCGGCCCTAGCAAGAGCAGTGCCTCACTAAACCTACCACCGAACCGAAATCGCGCTTTTTTTTATTTCTACCTATGCTGGTAGCCGTGAGAGGTTATTTCAGCTGGTGATAAGACCTCTTGTGAGTCCGCACGGGTAGGTACCACCGCCCCGCCTATTTCTGCCGTGAAGCAGTAATGCGTTTCGGTTTGAAGGGTGGGGCAGCCGTTGTAACTATACTGAGACCTTAGAACTGTATCTCAAGGTGTGTGGCGCATTTACGTTGTAGATGTCTATGGGCTCCAGTTACCACTTAACACCAGGTGGTCTGTGAGCTCGTCCACACATCTAAGCAATAAAAAAAAATAAGGTTCACCCTAACGTGTAGGTGAGTTCATGGGGCTCAAACCGGAGTGTTGCTAACACTGGCCCTAGCAAGAGCAGTGCTTCGCAGAATCTACCAGCGGATCGGAAACGCGACCCACTGAGAAGATCCGGCGAGAAAGTCAGTCGGGTGTAATTGCCTCATGAATATAGTTTTGTTTAGAATTTTGCAATAAGTGTCATATAAAAAATAGTTTTTAATTGTTTGCGCATTTCAAGACCTCCCCATCGCTTCCACCCTTAAGGATTAGACCCCAATAGAGTCGTTTAGAAAACAATAGCAATGGTTTTTAAACTGCATGCAATGTAAAACGATTGAAAAACAGGTGAGACGCGGGGTCAACGTTCTCATGTGACGCGAGTGTTGCCTTTGCTTTATTTAGATAAAAAAAGATAAACAAGAAAAAATAAAAACGACAGGTAGTGTTCAAGCTACTATCTCTCGAATAACCCGGGAATTTCGCGACACTATTTAAAATACGTAAACTCTATTTCAAATTGTTTTAATTTTTTCCTATTTTGCCATATATTTCGTGGATTCTACTTAAAAACTTAAAACTTGTTATTATAGCATAAAATCGTCTTAAAATGATTATCAAAATTAAGCGACATTTTAAATCCTGCAAAACATAGGCCGGCGAAGTCGTCGTGGCCTAAAGGATAAGAAGACATCCGGTTCATTCGCATCAAGCATGTTGCAGCAGTTGATGTTCGAATCCCGCAACCAGATACCATTTTTTCTAATGAAATACGTACTTATATTTTGTTCTTTTTTATTTTTCTCTACCTATTCGTTGGTAGCCTATTCAGACTAACTTTTATTTAAGGATGATTTCCGCTATGAAGGAATAATATCATGTAATAAAAAATAAAACACATACAGCAATAACTTCTATTTTTCGTGAACACTGGTAGGTAGATAGTCCATTTTTACCTGTTTTTGAGGCCAAGCATAAGGTTTGAAGGGTGGATTAGTAACTACTATATAACTGAGACTTCAAACTCATGTCCCAAATTGGATGACGGCGTTTACTTTGTTGATATTTATGAGCTTCGGTAATCCCATTACACCAGATGAGCCGTGATGGCTCATTCACCCGCTTAAGAAATGAAAACGAATCTTAACAGTTCGCACAGCGTACATATATGTACATGTCTCCTTATATATCTGAAGGGTATTCTAACCAGAGCTTAATACTAAGATACTCGCAGAATGTTATCGTACACTGCTTCTGCTATTAAGATGAGAGGATCTGTCTTAGAACTGTTGGCTGTGGCCCGCAATTCGAATACCTTTTATAAAAGGTTGAGTACGTAATGTTGGTTGGTTGGGTAAACAGTTTGGGTATACCCAAAAATGAAACTAAAACTTAACAGCTAATTAAACTGCAATAGTTTCAAAAATGTTTGGTTTCCAACGAAAATCCTTATAGAGCTATAATTGTACTTAAGCTACAGCGGTATCACGCATACATGGCAGGGGAGAGTTCAAAGGTTCAAGACATGCGTCCACATTCATACCGCTTCATAAAACCGCCAATTACCACATTCATCTAAAATGTTACTATTAAGTCATTTTATACAATAATGTATGATATCTATATATTAATACCTGAAGCAAAAACTTTGTATCCCTTTTTACGAAAATTGCGCGGACGGAGGAGTATGAAATTTTCCACACTTAAAGGGAATATAGAGAAGAAGTGCACAATGCTAATATTTTTTTTAAATAATGCATAAAAGATAAATTAAATCAATAAAGAAAACATTACACACACTACACACTATGTATTTGACGCACACATGCATGCATACTATTTACTGTCAAACTTTTGTTCTTGACGTCTGTTGTCAAATTGAGAATAGATTAAATATTGTTTGTCTTTGTAAATATTTTTTATAGTGTAGTCTTGGCGAAATTTGTGATTATAAAGGTATAAAATACAATCCAATTAATTATAGTCGAATTTCGACTACTGCGGGACCTCTAGTAGTCTTTTAAGGCATGAGCCTTTGTTGCTTTCTAGGTATTCTAGTAACCTCGAGGGGTTATTCTAGATTCACCGAGCTAGTAAATGAGCTTACGAGGCTCAAACCGGGAATGTTGCTAACGCTGGCCCTAGCAAAAGCAGTGTTTCGCAGAATCTACCACCAGATCGGAAACGCGACCCACTGAGAAGATCCAGTGAGAAGCTCAGTGGGCTGGGTCCATGGGTTAATTTACTCGAGTGGTGACCGGTGCTTGAGGTATCTAATATCACCGTTAATGGATCTGGAGGATCTGTAATGATGTGTTTAGGGATCGTATTGCTACAAAGGAATACATTGAAGACCTTTGATCGGTGTGGATGCGTGCGTGTTCACGCAACCGTGCCGCGGCGGTGAACGTCTTGTGGCAGGCGGCGCACGCGAAGGGACGCTCCCCGGTGTGCGTCCGACGGTGATCGTCGCGCTCCACCTGCCACCGACACCATTCCGCATACGTTATAACAACGAAAACACACTGGGAACTATTCGGGTCGTGCACTCATTTAACTTTTTGCCTCTATAATGAAACTAAGGGGAATATTTGTTTTTTTTTTAAGCTGAGAGCCTTGAGAGGCTATTTCAGCGCAACCTTAACTGGTAGGTGAGCTCACGGGGCTGAAACCTGACGACGTTGCTAACACGAACCCTAGCAAGAGCCGTGCTTCGCAGAATCTACAACCGGATCGGGAACGCGACCCACTGAGAAGATACGGCGAGAAACTCAGTGGGCTGTGTCTGAGGGTCAATTTAATCGTCGAGCCCTTCGTCGCAAGCGACGGGTTCGACGAGAACGATGGCCGAGGAATATTTGTAGGAACTGTTCATGTCTATGTTTATTAGAATTGATAATTGAAAAGCATTGGATTTGACGGCTAGAAAGCAAATGTACCATTGCGGTGGACAGATCTGATTGAGAGTTTTTTTTATGTTTTAAGGATTACTGGTGACTCTGAGGCCTTTCCAGTTGCACCAGGACAGGGGGGATTGATGATTGATTGGGAGTGCAATGTTTAAGAATATTTACGCAGTGCTATCTACAGCAAAAGGGATCACTGCAATGTTCCGCTCTGTCAAGAGTAAGGTGTAAAGACGTCATGTTAACGTGAGCTTAAAATTTAATAGACAATCTGAATGGAATAGGCATTTGATTAATTCCAGTAGCATCTTAGAGATTGGTGATAAACGATTAGGCATGTGGACCTGATCTCGGTGATCAAATTCTATTAGTGAGCCACAAAAAACTGGTTGAGGTACCAGTGAGGTAACGGTACAATTTACATAGCGGTAGGGTAGTTCAGACTTACCTTTACTTTGAAAGCTTTCGGGCAAAGATCGCAGGGGTAGGGTCTTTCCCCAGTGTGCATCCTCATGTGTATGGCGAGATGACCGGACTGATTGAAGCGACGACCGCAAACGCGACAGGGGTAGCCCTAAACAAGAACGATATAACCTAATAATTATGTGCAAGGTGATTTTATTCATTTGGTAAGTTTAGCCGCGTAAGCGTTTTTCACAACAGATGGTCACGAGTTACGGGACCTCTGATGTTTTAAGTGGTTGCTCATAGAAAACGCATTTATAATTTATTATGGTATTCCTTCACTATTTTTTTTTTATTGCTTAGTTGGGTGGACGAGCTCACAGCCCACCTGGTGTTAAGTGGTTACTGGAGCCCATAGATTGTCTGGGTAGAGGCCATTTGTTTTTCGAACGATTAATTATTTTTATTAAGTATCTTTTCTAAGTAATTATAGCTTTAGTGTTATCAGTAAAATTTCTGGTATTATTAGTCCTTATGTTTTCAATATAATACCGAAAATGTAGTAGGTAATTCACAAAGAATCGAAATCTTGGGATATCAGTGTATGTGGTCGAATTTCGATCATAAACGAACACTAGGTGCTTTAAATTTTTAAATTAAGCGTCAACCAAAATAATTTAACTTAAGTTTAAGTCCTAAATGTTGATTTTAAATAATAGTCTAAATAATAATTGTGCATACATCGTTCAAGATCAGGGCTTCTAAAACCGAAAGGGAAATTGAGATAATTTCACATACCTAAGCGTGCATTTGCTAAGTGTGACGTTTTTGTAAATTTACACTTGAATTAAACCTGCAATTTAAGTGAAGATAGCTCGCGTCACTCGGAATTGTGGAATTGGCACGTATTTTATTTTAATTGTGTGGTGCAAAAACATTTAGTAAGTAAAAAATAAAGATGGCTAAACATTATCATGTCAATGACCAGAACTGTAACTTAGATTTTAGAAGCTGTACAAATAATTACCCGACACCAAGATCTTGAGGATCTTTTGTGCCTAAAAATAACACCAATACAAGCTTCCGTTAGAATTGAATATGCAATTTCGAAAGGGGCACATCTCTGAAAATGTAAAATGTTCAGGAAATGAAAAAAACTGATTATTTTCTAAAGCAGTGTAAAATTTAAAATATTAAATTTTGAGATATATTTTAGTGTTAATTAGCAATTGAAAATTACTGGAATTACTTTAAAATGGGTGTGGTAAGCCTCAAAACTACATGTATATGAAAAAACGTATTTGACAAAATATGCGACATGTGCCCTTTTCGAAATTGCATATTCAATTAGAAGGAATAGTTAGGTTTTTTTTAATATTTACAGGCTTAGAAACTTTGTGCATCTTCTTGTGAGTGTGAAGCGCGCACATACTTCCCAGCACCTTGTCGCATTCATCACAAACATAAGCCAGCAGGGGTGCTCCTTCGGGGCGATCTTCACCACGCTTGTGGCGGTAAAGCTCTCTGAAAAATACTATTATTTGAAAACAAAACCTGGGTTCACCTTTTTACCGGAACGCAGGACTACTTCTCAGCAGAAATAGGCAGGAGTAATACCCGACGATTTTACAATACACCCAACAGTCTATTTATTAGTCGCGGCCGTATTCTCTCGTTAGCTAGACACTGGTGTAAAAATAAGAATCTTAAAATCAAGAAAACACAAAATAGACAAAAATAATCTACACATAAACCATTTAGGAACAATTTCCGAAAACGAATACGGATTTTATGTTTCAAAAGATACAACAAAATTTTGTTTTAACTACTCATTGCGTCTTACAACTAGCGACATCTAGCGAAATCTATTCAAAGTTCATAGTTCCACTAAGTACAATCTAGTTATTAATATATCTACCGATTCTGCAGTGGGTACATTGTAGGCTACCAATGAATAATTCACGGCTCAAACTTTTATTCGCTACAAGGATTCGGTTGTTTTATGGTACCTAGCAGTTGTAAAGAGTTGATTACATGAACCGCAGTTCCACATCTTGGTATTGCTAGCGCTCGTATAGTTCTGTTTTCTGGTTCTTGGAGGAAAGTTCTTGCGACAGTCCAACGAATGAATTTTAAGGTCTTCGTTAGTGTAATATTGTTTGTCGCAAATGTCGCAAGAAAAAGTCGCTTCGGGACTTACAGAGAACTGTAAATAAGCGTAGACACCCGTAATTCACAATGTTTTTCCCTACCTATTCGCTGTTAGACTAAGGGGCTCTTCCAGCTACACTTCTCAAGAATTCAACCTGAGAGAATTTGCTAACACTAGCCCTAGCAAGAGCAGTGCTTCGCAGAATCTACCACCAGGTCGGAATCGCAACCCATGAGAAGATCCGGTGAGAAACTCAGCGGGTTGTGTGGTGGTAGGACCTCTTGTGAGTCCGCACGGGTGGGTACCACCACCCTGCCTATTTCTGCCGAGAAGCAGTAATGCGTTTCGGTTTGAAGGGCGGGGCAGCCGTTGTAACTATACTGAGACCTTAGAACTTGGATCTCAAGATGGGTCCATCCACTCAAATGCGCCCATTTACGTTGTAGATGTCTATGGGCTCCAGTAACCACTTAACACCAGGTGGGCTGTGAGCTCGTCCGCCAATCTAAACAATAAAAAAAAATTAAAAAAATGGGCTAGTTCGCTCATCGAGATCTTCGTAATGATCGACGAGTACGATGAGGATGACGAAAGAGCCTAATAGCATCCAGATTGGATCCGGGAGATCCAACAAAACATGTTTCGGGTGACGGCCCCCGTGTCACCTGGGTCGAATCGAATGTGTCAAAATTTATTATAATCTTTTTTTTCGCATCTTTCACGATCTAAGTTCGAGGTACGAGTATAAAGCGTTTGAAATTTTCCTTTTAGATTATTTTCATCGAAAGTTGTTTTTCATATTACAGCGGTTGTTCATTGATAGAAATGATAGACAATTCGCGCGTTGCTTACAAAGACAAATGAATTTCAAAGAAACTCAATAAAACCGATATATTTATTACAGAGACTTAATAAATATGAAATACGAACAATATAAATAAACACGGTGATGTTAATTTATTAAATCTAGGCTACAGGAACTTTTTATTATTTCTATCGTTTTTGAAGAAGACGTTCACGACCCTCAGACATGAGGAATGCGAGAATTAATACAAAAGACAAGTGGTGTACCTTGTTGCACCATGTTTTGTACAAAATATTGTCTTACGTTTTGTTGTTTTGTTAATTCTTCAATGTAGCAGTTTTGGCGGTGTTTATCTAGAGCATCGCAGTCAGCAAAGAGGCCATTACAAACGTCACAGACGTACATCGTGGTCAATTTTCGTGATGCAACCTTACTTACACCATCATAATCAAGACAACATAATTGTTCTGAAATAAATATTTGCAGGGAATGTTTTGTGAAGTTAAAATTGTAATTAAAATGGTGGTAGGAGCTCTTGTGAGTCCGCGCGGGTAGGTACCACCACCCTGCCTATTTCTGCCGTGAAGCAGTAATGCGTTTCGGATTGAAGGACGGGGCAGCCGTTGTAACTATACTTGAGACCTTAGAACTTATATCTCAAGGTGGGTGGCGCATTTACGTTGTAGATGTCTGTGGGCTCCAGTGACTACTTAACACCAGGTGGGCTGTGAGCTCGTCTATCCATCTAAGCAATAAAAAAAGATGTGTAGTGTCGTGGGACACCGGATCCCACGAACCGGAACGAAGTTTCTTATTATAAAAATATTAATTTTAAGTTCTATTCGAGGTATAATTAAATATTTTTTACGAACGTAGTTTGTGAGACGGATAGTAGCTTAGACTGCATTCTTTCTCGAAAAAATAATATTTAGATTATATATATATCTTTTCATTAAAAAAAATTACGATTTGAAGAAATTTATAAAATAATAAAATAGCATATACTAAATAAAAAATAACAAATAGTTAAAATAACATAATCATCGTTTAAAATTCATATTGTATTTTAAATAATGTATGTGCGTATTTAGCACAATATTATTAGTGTAGGGAGCTAGATTCTGTTATGGTTTATTTTCTATTAAATATGTTTTACGTCTATATTATTTATATTATCTATATATTATCTATATTATTTTTAACGTTAATCATGCTAACCCTGACCTAGCGGATTGAAAAGCGTTACGATTTAAAAGATACATTTTGATGTTAAATCGATAAAGAAAAAATCGTAATTACAAAACAATTCTATTTTTACAAGCATTTATAAGTAGCTCACTAAGCCAATATGTATAAAAGTCATTTTAGTGTCAACATCAAATTTTGTTTCACTAGAGCTATAGATTTCAAATATTTTGAAAATATAATGTAATATTATCATAGACGAAGAAGAAAACGTGGTAGACGAAGTAGTAAAGGATAGTAAGTTATCTAAACATTCGTTTTATTAAATATAACAAACTATTTGCTTTTTTAAATGATGGACATAGAGTTTATCGATTCTTTCAGTGGTTTCTCACCGTTTGGCTCCTTTTCTAAGATTGTTGATAAAACACGTTCACAGATTCGGCAAACAAGCCACTCAGCTTCAAAATCAAAGTCGTTTGTACCTGGAATGTAATTATAGGCTCATAAACTATATCTAAAGATAGCCTTAGACTAATGTTAAGGTAATATCACCTTTTTTCGTAGCTTCAATAGGATGTTCAAGAATACCACTATCAGTCTGTGAAGAAGCATGCAACAAAATAGTGTGATCAAGCAAGTCACTTTCAGTTGTAAAAATTTCATGACAAATCACACATGAGTGTAAAGCCAGTACATCAGGTCCATTCTGTTCATCCTAAAAAATCAGCCGTATAATAATAAAATTTAACTCAGATATTACTTTTTAAATATTTTTGTCTTACTCTATTTGCTTCTGCAGAACCTTTAGCTGGTAAAAGAAATTGGTTAACAGTGTTTTCGTCAAGTAAAGTTGATTCGAAATTAAATAAATTATCATCTTGGACAACATAACATTCTGTAGCTTGTTCCATTAAATTTTCTGATTCTCGGACCAAAATACTTTCAACGTTAAAGTATTGCCCGCTAACATTCGATTCTAAAGTTAGTTGATTATCTGTGGTATCGATAGATGGCGCTTCTAAAGTTTTAGTCTCGTTATTGCCACTAAATAAGAGACTCTGGGTCTCATAAACTTCAGCTAGTTCTTTATAGGGATAGTCCGGTGGATCGAACATCATATTTAATCTGCAACAATATTGAATTAAAAAGTTTATTCAAATGGAATTGACTTTTTGGCGGGAACGCGAGGTGTGAAGTTGTGCTATTTGTTTTATTTTGTCTATTTAGTGTTTCTTCAGATTTAAATGTGTAATAACGGTGGTTTATTAACTGTTTAGTATCTGTGAAAGTGCACAAATGTGGGAAAATGAAACAAAGCCGTTGGATGTAACTTCTCGGGATCCTCCAAAAAGTCCACTGAAAAAATCTCAGTAAACGACCACCATTTTATATTTCATCCCATATCATCTCATCTCATTTCATCTATTTTTATCCCAGTTGATTAATGTCTCAAATTCTTCATTTCATTTCACTCTATATTATCATTTTTCATAAAAATATCCCATATCATATCATCTCACCCCATTTCAATTCATTTCATTTCATGCCATGCCATGCCATGTTTCATATTAATCAGCTTCATTTCATTTCATAATATCATATTTCATTTAAAATATATATATATATATATATATATATATATATATACAAGATTAGGCTGTATGGTGTGATACCTTTGCCTTTCCATTTGGAAAAATAAAACTACTACTACTCAAATGGATTTTTTTGATCATGTCACGATGTAGAGTACAATAATGCAAAGGAATAATATTTTTACGCCTGCTCCAAGTCTGCTTAAATATTATTTCTTTCAGTGTCTTTCATTACAAACAAAAATGTGAAATAAAATATAAAATACGTAATATTGATTGATTAATATTTAAAAAAATGGACCAATCCAATTGATCAATGTTAATTATTCTTTAATATTTAATTATAGAGAAAAGATATTTTTTCAATTTTCCTTGCATTTAATTGCGTTAAAACCTATATTAAACTTAAATGAATCTCAAAGAATTATGTTTCCAGATATGTCAGAACTATAAAAATTCCATGTTCAAACAGTGGGTAATTTCTTCAGAAGTTACACATTTCAAATTTAATGGGTATTTTAATTAATTAAAGAATAAGGGTAAAGACTTTTAATCACAATAAGCAATAAAGCAATAGTTAGCTAGTACTTAAATCACAAAATTTCGTTTTAATTATCTGAATTTGTCCATTTCATCTGTCTGGTATCACTATTAATGTCACAACAAATGCCCTATTGCCAAAAACAATAGTACTTGTTTTGATGACATTTGGCACAATAATAATTGCTTTTAAATAGCTACAAGATGAAGACTGAAACCCCACAGCCTACGGATAAACTTAAAATACCATTACCGACACTATCACAGATTAACGCGGATAGAATAACACAGGTAAATTAGGTTATGTTACAATTTCAAAACATTGTTAAGTTAAAGTAAATTACATTTAATCTCAATTACTTATAACTAAATGCTGAAGCAAATGATACTTTCGAATCATATTACTTACACTTAATAATGTTCATAAAATTTTAATAGATTACAAATCATCTCTACTAAGTAACCTCAAAAAGTGTTTCAAAATAAATCTCAAATATCTAATTTTAGTTAAAATTGCCGGTAAACATTGGTTTTCCTAATAAAGAACCGAAATTAATAGTCTTATTTTTAAATAAAAATTTGCCAATACATTCTGCAAACTAAACACAAATTGTAAACAAAACACTCAGTTTCACATATTTGCAATATACCGTAAATGAGCTTTAATCCGAAAACGTAGTTAATAAATAACCTAAAATTTTGCGTTATTACATCCCCATTTGTTTTCTGGCAAGTGCAAAGCTAATTTTTTCTGGCTTGCTAAGTAGTTAGAACTTTGATGTGTAGGAAGGACAGCATTAATCTGATGTCATTGAGGCTGACTTGTCTTAAGATGGATATTAATATTGTGACATGTCTATGGACTTTAGTTACCCCCAAAAGTAGTTTCCTAGCATGATCCCTTATCTACAAAAAAAAAAAAAACTGTGATACAAAAGTAACATAGAGTAATAATGTTAACTAAAAAGAAGAATTATAAACAAACTGATGAACACAAGTTGAAGCAACAAGCAAGCTTTCTGCTTATGATTATCACCTCAAGCCTTGATGCAACATTCACACTTTTAATTTCAAATTTGAAGAATTAAGAATCTGATACAGAGGCTCATTTCTCTGCCCTTAGATAATAAGAACTTATAATAATATATAATATAAAAATCTATCTTTAATTTTTATATTTCTTCTAATAATATTACCTGTGTATGTATCTTAATGACAAATAAAAAATGTGTAAATGTAAAAATGTATAAATTTGCAATTTGAAAAGCAACAATACAGACTTTCTACCAAAACATTAGTGGGAAACTTGACTCAGATTTTAAGTAACAGTTTTTCCACTATAGGCATTTCGTGTACAATCCATAAGTTGTCATTTATAAAAATGAATATTAATAAATAAGACATGAGATTTTTCAAAACTTCTTCAGTATTCATATTCTGTTGTTAGTTTTTGGTTCAGTCTATAATAAATAAAGATTGTAATAAAATTGTATATTGTCAGCATTGTGTAAATGTAAAATAGAAAATATGTGTAATGTTTTGTTTGTCATCATTTTATATATTCATGCACTTATGAGCCTACTGGACTACACAACCTTAAAATCTATGCAACAGCCCTCATTGAATTTTATCAATAATCACCATGGTTGAATTTTTCAGCTAGCAAATCAGTACTGGTCACCGCAAACCAAGGAATCTCACTTACCTTATGATGCTTCTATTGTGGAGTCAATATACCATGCAGAAATCCAGGGTTCAAGGTGAATAAAAATGAAATTAATAGTTTTGCCAAAAAATCACAACACCTTAAAGCAAGTCTTGGCCTAACTGATTCAAACAAATGAGTACAAAAGGTGATTGACCTAATAGAGTGGGTGCAATGACCTATATTTTTTTTTAATATTAAATGCCAGTTATAAATGATTTACTGCCTTAACACATTTTGTTAAGGTTTTGATTAAATCAAATGTTTTTCTTGAGTGTGATAGAAAAAAATGCTTTTTTCCTCTGAATTTATTAACTTAATTAAAAAACTTTTTAAAGTTAGAATTTTATTGTTATGTGTTATGACTTGCTTTAAGATAGGTTTAAGATTTTTGAATCACTTCTTTTAAAAAATGATCATAATATTGTATAAGTACTTGGAAAAATTGATGTTTCTGTTTGTTGTTGTTGACAACTTAGGTAGTTGTAGTAAGGGATAATCGGTCTTACCGAGGGATGCACAATTTTTAATGTATATAAGTTACAGTAACCACTATAACTGAAATGAATATGAAAAAAATGTCTCCATGTATACATTTTCAGTTTCTCAGTTCGACGCATCATGATGTTAGAGTTCTCACAATACCTCGAGAACTATCTGTGGCCATACTATGAAGCTGGCAAGGCATCTCACTCGCACATGATGTCTATAATAGTGATGATAAATGAGAAGTTCCGTGAGCGAGTTCCCGCTTGGCAGGTATGACTTAATTGTATTTAGTTGATTGTAGTGAATTAATTGATTGTGAATGTACCAGTACCTCAGAGTTATCAGTTAAGGTCGTTGTGGTTTAAAGAATAAGGCTCGGTGCATTGCAACCGTGTTTGAACCCCGCAGGCAGGTACAAATTTTTTTAATGAAATACATACTTAGCAAATGTTTTCAATCGACTCCCACAGTGAAGCAATAACATCGTATAATAAAAACCAAACTCGCAAAATTGTAATTGCGTAATTAGTGGTGGTACGACGTCTTCGTCGTCTCGTCCTCCGAGGCAATAAAAAACATCAGTTTCGAACCAAGGATGGCAGATTCCTATATAAGAGCATCTACAATTGTGTTTTAAAAATTTTGAACTTATGATAATCTTTTGCAAAATACTTTATACCTAGTACAGTAGACCAAGCATGTGTCTCCATTCTGATTGTTAAATTAAGATTCCGACATAACAAACACTGAAACTATTAAAACCTGTAGATAACTTATTATTTGTATTCTTCATTAACACCATAAAATTTTCTTTAAATTTCTGGTAATCATACATAACCTGTGATATATTTTGAACAATAAATTAAACTTTAAATAATTTTTTTATTGTTTAAAATTCGGGTTTACAAATGGGTTAATTTTGAATTATACTTCTATTTAATTCTTTTAGGCATTTTTAAAGCAACCGGAGCACTTTCCGGCCTTCTTTGAACAAGTCCTCCGTGCCAGTATTGCAGAAGACGACACTAGTCGTAACATGAGGGAGCAGACTGCACTGCTGCTATTCTTGAATCATTGCTTCGGCAGCATGGAAGTAGAGCTCTGCAGGGATCAAGTCAAGAGGCTTGTGTCCCTTAGTATGTGGATTAGTTTACAAGAAGGTAAGTTCCCTTGACATTCATTCAATATTGATTACATGGGCATGTTTGAAGTCGTCGTGGCCTAAAGGATAAGACGTCCAGCGCATTCGTGTTGAGCGATGTACCGGTGTTCGAATCCCGTAGGCGGGTACCAATTTTTCTAATGAAATACGTACTTAACAAATGTTCACGATTGACTTCCACGGTGAAGGAATAACATCGTGTAATAAAAATCAAACCCGCAAAATTATAATTTGCGTAATTACTGGTGGTAGGACCTCTTGTGAGTCCGCACGGGTAGGTACCACCACCCTGTCTATTTCTGCCGTGAAGCAGTAATGCGTTTCGGTTTGAAGGGTGGGGCAGCCGTTGTAACTATACTTGAGACCTTAGAACTTATATCTCAAGGTGGATGGCACATTTACGCTGTAGATGTCTATGGGCTCCAGTAACCACTTAACATCAGGTGGGCTGTGAGCTCGTCCACCCATCTAATCAATAACAAAAAAAAGAAATGTTAATACCAAATAAAACTGACCCTTAATTACAAAGATAATTGTCGCTTAAACCAAATATCTTTTCACCCCTCGATATGTCCAGCTGTGCTGATGAATTAAGTTTAAAATAATTTTACTTGCAGCTGTAACGAATGCTCGTAGAGAGATCTTCAGCCAATAAAAATAAAATTTCTTCACCTAACTAGCTTGTTAACTAAATATATCTCATAATAATACCAACCAATTGTGTGCAAAATAATAATTGTATTTTAATATTAATTGAAAGTTACTACTTTATTTCTTTAATATTAAGGAAGTGGCAGTGGATGTGTGACCACATTTCACTTGTGTCTATACTTTATTTTTTGTAGTAGATGCTTTAACTAATTCAGCTACTTCTTGATTCTTTATTATTATTTTATCGCAGGCAGAAGAAATCAGGAATTCAAAGCGGTACCAAAGTGGCGTAAATATTGGAGAGCCATACAGAAAAAGGACAAGCCAGAGCTATTGGAAAAATTGAACTGGGAACGAAGATATTTGCAAAGACTGATGATCAAGTTTATGGGAATTCTAGAGAAAATACCCGAAAACGGGGAAATTGATTCGTATGTTGTGAGGTAAATGGAGTACATATATTATTGATAAGCTACGATATTATGAGGCAGACGATTGAGACAGAGAGATGTACTATTAATATCTGAAAGGAATTTACGAATGGACAAAAAATATGTTCATGAGTGCTCGCCTATATTCTTGAAGGTAGAAAAAGTACAGTGTATTCGATGGATAGATGAGAATGGCGCTAGATATCAAACTCCGCTTTTTTTTAAAGTAGGTCTTTACAAGAAATAAAATTATGATTTTAACACTGATTCCGTATGCAGCTTAGAACTCGACGAAACGGCTAGAAACGCAGGGTCCTTTTTAAAATAACTCAAAACAAATTACAAAGTTTTTATTTAGATGTTTTTTGTTTTTATTGCATAGACGGGTGGACGAGCTCACAGCCCACCTGGTGTTAAGTGGTTACTGAAGCCAGTAGACGTCTACAACGTAAATGCTGCCACCCACCTTGAGATATGAGTTTTAAGGTCTCAGTATAGTTACAACGGTTGCTCCGCCCTTCAAAGCGAAACGCATTACTGCTTCACGGCAGGGTACCTACCCGTGCGAACTCATAAGAGGTCTTACCACCAGTAATTACGCAAATTATAATTTTGCGGGTTTGATTTTTATTACACGATGTTATTCATTTACCGTGGAAGTGAATCGTGAACATTTGTTAAGTGCATATTTCATTACAAAAAATGGTGAGATTCGAACACCGGTGCATCGCTCAACACGAAATGCACCGAACTCTTATCCTTTAGGTCACAACGACTGCAAAAGCTTCTGCTTTCAGCATAACTCACACTATCTTTGACCCTTTGTTCTAAGACAATTTTATTGTTTTACTTCTCCAGCGACATTAATAATGCCAAGGTATCCGTTACAATCTCATAGGGAACCGTATGGTCTAATCTGTGGCAGGACTTATTAATAAACGAAAATACGTTTTTTTATACAAATTGCGTTAATCTCAGAGGAGTTATGACCCAGTCTCATTGATCAACAATATAATGACTACGTATTCGGTACAACAGGTACTGCGAACGTTTCCTGGAATTGATGATAGACCTGGAGGCTTTACTGCCGACGCGCCGTTTCTTCAACACGGTGATGGACGACTGTCATCTCGTGGTGCGCTGTCAGATGTCAGCACTCGCCCAGAGACCGGAGGGGCAACTCTTTACACAAGTAAGTAATGCAATATTTAATTGAATATCCAATTTCGAAAAGGGCACATGTCGCACATTTTGTCAAATACGTTTTTTCATATTATACATGTAGTTTTGAGGCTTACCTACACCCATTTTATAATAATTCCAGTAATGTTCAATTGGTAATTAACACTAAAATATATCTCAAAAGTTAATATTTTAAAATTTACACTGCTTTAGAATTAATCAGTTTTTTTCCTGAACATTTTACATTTTCAGAGATGTGCCCTTTTCGAAATTGCATATTCAAAAGGTATATACTTAGTCTGGCCATAAATACTGTTACAATTAAAAATAAACAAAATATTACATTTGAATTTGGAATCTGTCATTTTTATATGATTGCTCATTGAGTTTTCTCATTTTGGCGCCAATACATTGTACAATATTTTGCGATATTAAAATGGAGTGGGGTGATAAAGAGAACCGAATCGCTGTGATTGCATTACACAAAGTAGGTATGGAGTCAAATGCAATTTTTAAAACTCTCCATATGCTTGGTATTAGTAAAATGTTTGTGTACCGGGCTATTAATAGGTGCAATGAGACCTCCTCTGTTTGTGACAGAAAAAGATCTGGCCGTCCACGTAGTGTTCGTACGAAAAAGGTGGTCAAAGCAGTAAGGGAAAGAATTCGAAGAAATCCTGTCCGAAAGCAAAAGATTTTATCTCGGGAGATGAAGATAGCACCTAGAACCATGTCGCGTATTTTAAAATATGACTTAGGACTTGCAGCCTATAAGAGACGTACTGGTCATTTCTTAACTAATAATTTAAAAGAGAATAGGGTGGTAAAATCGAAACAACTACTGAAGCGGTACGCAAAGATTTTGAAAACGGTTTTTTTTACGGATGAGAATATTTTTACAATTGAGCAATATTTTAACAAACAAAATGACCGTATTTATGCTCAAAGCCCTAAGGAAGCGTCCCAATTAGTCGACAGAGTGCAATGTGGGCACTATCCGACTTGGTTTGGTGGGGTATTAGCTATGAAGGAGTGACTGAGCCATACTTTTGTGAAAAAGGTATCAAAACATCGGCACAAGTGTATCAAGATACCATTCTTGAGAAGGTAGTGAAGCCCCTTAACAACACCATGTTCAATAATCAAGAATGGTCCTTCCAGCAAGACTCGGCGCCAGTTCATAAAGCTCGGTCTACGCAGTCTTGGTTGGAAACGAACGTTTCGAACTTCATCAGAGCTGAAGACTGGCCGTCGTCTAGTCCCGATCTTAATCCGCTGGATTATGATTTATGGTCAGTTTTAGAGAGTACGGCTTGCTCTAAACGCCATGATAATTTGGAGTCCCTAAAACAATCCGTGCGATTGGCAGTGAAAATTTTTTCCATGGAAAGAGTGCGTACTTCTATTGATAACTGGCCTCAACGTTTAAAGAACTGTATTGCAGCCAATGGAGACCAGTTCGAATAAGCTTTTTATACTTTAAATTGTTTTATATTTATGTATTAAACTAACACACTGTAAAAGTAATAAATGTTATTTGCAATAGAAATTTTTGTTTTTACCTTTATCTCAGTATTTATGGCAAGACTAGGTATAAAAGGTAATTTGTTTTACTGTGAAAGTGAATGCCTTCTGAAGTGTAAATAAAAACAATATGTGTGTAATTATAATCTTTATTCGATATATTTATCGATAGAGTTAAAAAAAAAGTAATATAATTAAATGACTGATATAAACATGTCAGAATAATAAAA
Source organism: Bombyx mandarina (assembly GCF_030267445.1). Classification (NCBI taxonomy): domain Eukaryota; kingdom Metazoa; phylum Arthropoda; class Insecta; order Lepidoptera; family Bombycidae; genus Bombyx; species Bombyx mandarina. Next base: position 6,795,250 of record NC_143231.1, on the reverse strand, counting down.
AGAAAGTCTCAAAAATAAAACGTTAATGAAGAGAGCATTTATTTGTAAATTCACGAACCCCCGGTCTAGCTGCCGATTATCGAGAGGACGGATATAAAGGCACTGGTTTTTAATAATAGTGTCTTATATGATATGATTACAGTCTTATATTTAATACCATTATAAAGTCTCGACTCCTAAGTTCTATTAATTTTTGGAATGTTAGCCTTATTTCGGGGACGAATACTTTTAATATTTTGAATTAAATCTTTTAAACTCATCCATCGTTTTTTCCAAAAATGAAAATATTCTGCATTATTTCTATTAATTCCTACTTAATATTAATATAAATAGAAACCACTGGATGCACGGCGTGAGCTAGATAGACATTTTTTTGTTTATACTATTATTAAACTGTGGCTAGCGCAATATTTAAATTTAATATTAACGAAATTACATACCGTTAAAAAGTGGAATATTTTGTGCGGTTTTTTCTAATTTTGCTACAAATAAGTAGAATTATATAATATTAATTACACGAACGAGGAAGCTTAATGAAATATAATAGGAATTTTTTATTAAAAGAGAAAAATTAAGTATCTTTTGTGAGCATTAAACTTGTAAGAGATCAAAATTTCGAGTTTCAAATTGAATGTAACATAAAATAGTTAAATCTGATTTCAGTTACACGAAAGGCACTTCTCATTATCACTACAATATAATATTTAAAATTATTCTTATCTATTCTATAAACGTGCTCCACTATGTGTGTTGTCTAGTAAATCACAGAAATCCTATAATTCAACATACACTCGTATCACGTTTGTGTTTCGTCATTAATATCGTTCGATAATTATTCGAGAACACGTCAGAGTTAGTAGTTATCGTAATTTCCGCCGTTCATATGAGTCATCTCGTCGCCCCATTCTCCCGTCGGTACGGGTTCCGCGTAACAGCAGCTCTTGCGCAACAAGAACGTCACGTGCGGTTGTCGTAATATGCAAACGTAAAATATTAATATAGCTTGAAGGAGATTCACGAAAATGTGCGCGTACAGTAGTTCGTCGAAGTTGAGCCACGACAACAGGAGGAATAGCCAAGCCGTTGTCATAATAACGAATAACTGCAAGAACAGGGTGAAGCTGAAACAAAACACAATATTTTTATTATTTAAATCTCTTATATGACAGCTGCGTGTAAATGAAATAATTATAAATTGTCTATTGATTTATAATTATTTCATTTAGACTGGACTACTTGGCCCTAAAGTAAAATTTGAAAAAAGAAAACTGTAAATGCGTGCGTAAATATGCGTTTATTAAAGTTTACAATATTCATTACATTTTAATTTTAACTAATTTTAATAAAAGTAAAAAATATATCTGACTCTTTTTGATTCGATATCAAAATACAGAAAGGGTGTTCGGTAGGTGACAACATTACAAACTTACCATAGAGTGAAACAATTCATTATGTATCTTTCATACATACCCAAACTATGTCTTTGTGTCAATGTTAAATAACTAAAAAGTAAATTTGTCCTTAAATAAAATAATAAACTTCATACCATCCCTTGAGCTTGTAGTGGATTCTTCCATAAATGTTGATTCTTTTAATTATCTTCAATGTTGTAATATAGAAGAACATATTAAACAGTATTGTGAATGCCACCGGTGTAAAAAATATAGCAATCCCGAGTAATCCTGAAATACAGTGAAACTACTGATAATAAATACAGTAAAGACTTTTGGCTTTTAGTAATTTTTTTATATTGTCAAATCTATTTATTGTCAAAGCACTGTGGTAGAACGTTTAAAGCTAGAGCATTTGGGTTTCTTTAGATGTCGGTTATATTCTCTTGAGTACTTTATACGATACATTCATGTAAATGAATTTGTGTATTAGTAACCATTCGACTAAATCATGGCTTTTTGGAAATAAAGCCTAATTTAAATAGCAAAATACAAATACAATACCTATGGTTTCCTGTTCCGCATCATCAACATATATTGATGATGAGGACTGCATAGTTTTTCGATCAGTGTTCGTTCCTATATCAAGGAGGAAATGTGCGCACATTGCCATTGCGGTCATTACTGCCACACACAACCAGACAACACTTGAATAGTAGCAATATTTGCGCACGTCGGTTACGCGTAGAAATACATTTCTTGATCTGAAATAATATAATAAGAAGTAATATTTCTTCACACTTTTTACAATATGTAGAAGGATATGCAATAACAATACTTCATACTTGAATGTTTTCCATATGTAGAAACCGAAGCTATTCAACCAGAAGAATGCAGCAAGTAGGCTTATGTATAAAACAATATCTGCAATTAAAAAATATATTTACAAACAAAGGTTAACTTCCGGTTCTGAAGATTGTTCTAAATAATATTTAAAAAAAATGTATTCACCTGTGATCATGAAACTGATATGGTTGCTAAATTCTGTAAATATCCTAACCAAACCAGCAGCTTGGCTGATAATCAGACACAGATTTATAGTTGTTATCATATTCCCAGACAGGTCTCTCAGAGTCGGCAAAACAAAGTATATGATCGCCACAATAAGATATATGATAATAGCAATGGCATGAAATGCTGGATTCATAACTCTTTTCATAAGAAAACTGAAATATTTCCAATTTGCTTTTACATCAGGTATGCATACATGTGCATAAAGCCCAAGTACGGTAGTGTTTTCCTTGTTCATTAATATCTAAAAAAAAGTTGAGATTAGAATTAACATCATAATAGAAACAATACTACAACACATGGTGAAAATGTGATATTTGCTTCATTCATGCTTTATTATTACTATTCTATTACCTTTTATAATAAAAAAATATATAAAAATATAGTGGTAGTTGGTTTTTGAATTCTATATATTTTATATATCATTTTTCAAACCATTTAACCATTAATATGGGCAAACGAGTTAGAAGAACATTGTTAAATGTTGCCAATCTCTAACATACAATTAATATTTTGTATTCTCATATTTGATTTTATTACAACATTTATTAAAAACTTTGAAGTTTTCAATTTTAAATTTTACAGGTCAAAGACACAATGCATTAGTGTGTTTACTAGTGTATCTACTAAAATTATAAGTCTGGTATTTTATCTCCTAAAACGTTTAAATAAAACAAAATAATTATAATAATTAAGCAGTGTTATGCATATCACGATACCAATTATTAAAAAAAAAATCTACAAGATAATGTATGCCTTAAAATTGATTATAGACAACTTTCAAATCATTTGATAGAATTTATTAATTTTATGCAAGTTGGGAGACTTGTATTTAATGCTTATGGCACTACTGCCAAAGCTTTTATCCTTATGTTCATTCACCAACTAACAATAACAAATAATCTGTTTACCTTGTCCATGCAGTATTTGTTTTGCATATGAATGTATGAAGATGGTTCATTTTCCACAGGAATAGGTATATTACCATGCAAACTGAATGTTCCACTATATTGAATGTCCTCTTTCATGCTATCAGCGGTATGCTTGTGATATATCAGATGACGTAATCGACCATCGGTTAATAAGTTCAATCTGAAATATGCAAAGGTTGAAAGGGTATACCAAAGGGCATGGGCCACTCTCCATACATTGCACGGCCCACTAAACGAAGTTCAAGGACAGTAATGAAATTAAGTTTAAAAAACAGACTATATATCCCTTTTATTATCAACAAATTAAAATCAATATTTTTCATGGGGATACAGAGATATTTAAAAAATAAGGTAAGATTTTTAGCTTACCTATATCATATGATTTGCTGTCAATACACTTACAATTTAAAATCATCATTAGCTTAAATATTATTTATATTACTATACTTTATAACATAGACCTAATTCAATGAACGCCAAGACTTAATTTTATGCACAACAAAATATAATAAGCAAGGTATATCACAAGAAAACACAATAATATCCACAATGCGCACGAGTGCGAAAACGACTCATCAAATGTAAAAACGTCAATAAACATTAGACAAGCATAGTTTTTTTTTACTTCATGATCATTACATTGATCAATAATTATTTATTTTACGGATTTAAAAGTATAAAAATAGATTTTTGTTTAGATATAATGTTTTATATTCGTTTTAAAATCCATTAATTAAATATGTTAATATATTTTGCTAGTTTTTTGCAATATAATGTCTTTTTTAAGAAGATTTAATGTGAATTGTTTAAAATAAAAGTATATTTTACCTATGGCAACTCCTTCAATATTATCAATGTAGCTTGGTCATGCTAATTTCTTTTTACTTATGATTTTAATTATCCCACCATTAAAATACCCTTAAATTTTATAATAAGTATGTAAAAATTAAATGTTTTCTTCTATAGATATTTCATTCGTTTCCGAGTAGCTGGGCCGAAAATGGCCCATGTCCTTTATATTTATACATGAGCAGGTAGTAATACATACGAAGGGCTGAACTGATTTAAGAAAGCAATAGAAAAACATTTCACCATTTTTATGTAAATAAGGCTGTCTTTACTTGTCTCTAAAATTACTTTTAAATACATAAGATCCAGAAGGGTTTTTAGAAATAAATGATAGATTAGTATATGCATACTTATCCTCGGAATCTCCAAAATCTAAAATTGGCCTCCACTGTGTAGCCTCACAGTCTGGTAATCCATATGTGTAATTGTAATATTTCACCTTTCCATCTTGTCCATCTTCGGTTTTGAAATGTGGCTCCCATATACCTTAAATTTTATGTTTGAAGGTTGTCTTTATTAAGATTTTGATAGTTACTATTTTGCTGGTACATCAAAATTTATCTTAGGCCTAGACACCAGAAAACAGAAAAAACATAGCAATTAAGTTAAGGCTAGTACTATATTTAAATGGTGGTAAGAGATATTGACTACCACCTAGCAATCTTTACTAAACCCACAGTGCATTTCTTATAAACAATTTTTTATCATTCTCTTCTGACATTCATCAAACCTTCTTGGAATTGGTTTATTTATCTGTGAACGAAGTACTTACTTTGATTATAGTTTACGGCCAATCTACAGACCAAGTCGACCATGATCTCGTTGTGCTCACAGCATTTGTTTATTCTAACAGCGTATTGTCGTTCGGATATTTCGTTTAAATCTGAATCAGCTACTTTAGCATGCATAGTCTTTGGTGATAAAACTAAAAGCGTAAAAACAATCAAGAGATACATCGTGTCGGCGTTTCGTAGCACTGAGATTCAGTTATCGATCTTTGTTAGTGACCGGAACAATAATTTGTTGTCGCGTTGAAATGCTTGCTCGAGCTTGGTATATTTGACTAGTGATGCATCTATATGTTTCTGTCAATGTTGTCTTTCTAGCTTCAGAGTAAATCGCATTTCTTTCAATAAATCATTAACTACAAACAAATTAAACAAACCAAACATGTTGTATCAGTGCTTCCTTTGACAAAATGACGAATGACGTTTGAAAATTGTCATAATTTGACATATTGTCCGTTGTAGGCATTAAGGTCTATGATTAAGAGTAGGTATGAGCAAAGCGAGGCGGAAAACGAATTGTTGTAAATATTACAGTAGTCGGAGGCAAAAAATCTTGATTAAAATTTAAATGAATTTCTTGAATTTTCGGAATCCATGAAAATGTTTGTTCTCGGTCAGTAATCCTAATACGTGGTTCAATTTGTCGAAGATAAAATATAAATTAATAAACTAATTGTACATTGAACTGCCAAAGCGCATGGATAATACCTACTGTAAAAAATCATATTATCCTACAATTACCGTAATTTGTTATATAAAGGGTGACTTATTAGTTTATTTTATTTCCGCTTGTTTTTTTTTTTTTTTTCCTACCTAAGTTGATAGCCTTGGGGGCTATTTCAGCGTAACCCTAACATTTGTAGGTAAGCTCACGGGGCTCAAACCTGATGACGTTGCTAACACGAACCCTAGCAAGAGCCGTGCTTCGCAGAATCTACCACCGGATCGGAAACGCGACCCACTGAGAAGATCCGGCGAGAAACTCAGTGGGCTGTGTCTGAGAGTTAATTTACTCGTCGAGCCCTTCGTCGCAAGCGACGGGTTCGACGAGAACGGTGACCGGTGCTTGAAGTACCTAAAAGCACCGTTAGTGGATCGGGAGGATCCGAGATGACGTGTTTTGGGCGACGTCGACTGTTTTCCATTCTGTCCGCAGAATCGGGAATGTAGTTACCGGCGGCCACGATGAGAGGGTTCTCGTGTCGTGCCGCTTTATCGAAGTGGGTCCGCTTGTGCTATCGTATTGTTAACGATGTTAATGACTGGTCATAACCAGCTACACCGAAAATAAAAATAACTAACCATATAAAAAAAAAAATTCACCAGAAAGTCTATGCAGTAAAAAGAAAACATGTGGAGTTTTATAAATTGTTAATAAAACTTAATTTTATTATTGTTTATTATTTTAATATTATTAATAACCATACAAAACAGGATATTGTAGGAAAAAATATTATATTATCCAAGTAATTTAACACAATGGCACTATTACGCAAACAAGTCACGTATTTTAAAATTAAGGACACTTTTAAATATCTACATTGCATAATTTAGTAACAAATTATGATTACTAACAAACAAAAATCAAAATTAAACTTGTGTGTATAGTGAATATAAATTTTGTTTTTTGTTTGTTTAGGAGCAGAAGCAAGAAGTTTCCAAAGATAAACAAATTTTAGACTTAAAAATTAAAATCTTATTGAGAATTATTATCATAAAGATATAATAATATGCATAAAATTGCCTATACAATAAAATACATAAAAAATATCCGTGATTAGAGATTACATCCATTAGAGATTACTTTTTATTAACAAAGTATTTATAATCTAAAAAAAAAAAAATATTATTTAAATGAGTTATCGTTTCCATTTTTACAGATCACATATCCTTTTATGTATAGACAATGATTACGAATTTGATTATTATTTGTTTGTAACTAATTAATTTAATCGGACTTCGACGGTTTCATCACCCAATATGTTCTGTTGATCATCGGAATCATCATGTGGGCTAAGTTTATCCGAGAGCCGGCGTGTTATGAAAACACAACAGTTTTCATTCGCTAGATTTTGGATTACTTTCTTTCTCAGCACTACGAGCAATAAGAATATAATAACGCCTTGGAGACAGTTGAAAATATCCATGATTTTCCTGAAAAAAAAGAAAAAAAAACGATAATCGTTAATTATAATAATAATAATTGTATATTGTAGAAGATTTTAAGCTGCCTTGTCGTATTTAGTAGAGTATATAATAGAGATATAAATAAAATCAAAGGAATAGTAAAATTTTCGAAGATTATAATTATTGATTTTTACGAACCAGATAATATGCGACTTTCCGTGAGCGAAACTGGCGATTTCGAATATCCAGGATATCCCCATGACCAAGAAGAGTTTCAGTGATAGCAGAAATCTGAAATTTAAAAATGAAATTATCAACATTCGGTCCATCCAGTTTGTTGCAGCATGGAGTTAAATACAAGTCGCTGTTAATTAGGAGAGACTACCCCACCCCTCCACCCGAGTCCGAACTTGTTTATTGCAAGTCATTTTCTAGGCGTGAAATAGGCGTGTAATAGTAGTAGTAGTAGTAATAGTTTGAGGCTTACTTGACTTTGCCTTCCTAGCAGATACAATACTACACTAAAAAGGTCGATCTTAGGAAAAAGAACATTCTGGAAAGGACTTAAGGTGTATACCGCCAAGGGATACTAGTAATTTTATAATGTACATTATAATTAATGTGTTAATAAATTGGAATGGTAACGAGGTATGAATGAAATATTTACTAATTATTATTTATTATGCTAGCATTAATAAGTCCAATTAATGTTTAAATAATCTGAGTTGTCGCAAATTAATTATTGCCGCGCGCTCGGGAAAAGTACGTGTAAGATATAAATAAATGCATTTAAACATCGACATCAACTCTGGTGTCGAACAGTGATAAGCGATAAGCCCGCCCATTATTGCATGCACGTTAATATTACTAATTAATTTGCAATACATATATTTTCAGTATTTTTAGATAAATAGCACAATAACGTACCTATATTAAACATGTATGCTCTGATTTGTTAGTAATGTATTTTAGTCGTTAGAGAGAGAGAGAGTTAAATGAGACCTAACGAGTCCATCTTAATAGAGGTAAACTTCCAAAAAGCCTCTCTGTCATCTGCCAAGAGTGTGTTTATGAGCTTCTTCGGTCATATCATGCGGTCTCCCAGAGATGAATTACACAAGCTCATATTTTGGGTCGTATAGAAGACAAGCGCGCCGTGTGCAGAACACTAGCCAGATTGTCAGATCTGGTTAAGAAAGCGGTTGGTAGTAGTCTATACCATGCGGTCCATGCCACCCATAACCGAACACTATGGAGGAAAGTCACGTCGCCTTTTCGCATTAAAAGTGTACAATTATCAAAAATATTCGAAATTTAGTTAATATGCGTAAACATTTGGTATCACCAGTATTTTTCTCATGAATACTGTCAAAAGAGCGTACTTTAGTTTTTTTTTATTTTTTATTTCATAGGTAAAAAAAAACTAAACTTTTAACTACTATTAACAAAATTAATACATAATTTTATCTTAATTTAAAAGACAGATAATGTAACTGGCAAAAAATAAAAAATAAAATGTTGCAAATATAATTAATATTAAAAGCATTACATGTTAAACATTTAAAACACTCTCCTGTAAAATTAGTAAGTTCTGAGATTATACAGTTTTAATGCGAGGGAACGATGAAGAAGAGAGTAATAAATCTATGAGAAACCCTTATTTCTTAATCGTTTCTTTCAATACTATTAAATAATGATAATATAAAGTGAATACGAGAAAATTAGGGATATTTTTAGTGTAATCTAGACAAATAATTGGATAATGGTAATTTGAGTTAAACTATATAAAATCGATTTGCCACCAAAACAAGTAAATTAGATTAACGTATAGGTAGTATATTATATATAGTATACATAGCTTTTGATGGATTATTATAACCACTATAATTTAACCATGGGCTCGCCGCAAGGTTATATCGTCTGGGCGAGTTATTGAGTTCCACCCAAAAACTGGTTAGAAAGAGAGAGATAGATTTGTCTATTCCTAACACCCTAAGTATTCAGTCTACCCGTGGTCTATCATGGCGCTGAATTATGAAAAAAAACTTACTTATACTTCAAGTTGTTCAGTTTATTGACTTCGTATTTGATAGTCTGCAGCCACAAATGAACAAATGACAGCAAGAATAGGCCAATATTCAAAGCTATCAAACACGCAATCGGTCCGTAGAAAAAGATCCATGTTTCGGTGCGACCTGAAAAAAAAAACAATTGTCAGTGAAAGAAGCGACGTTAATGTACACTCATCATCAGGTGGGCCATATGCTCGTTTGCCTACAAGGTCAATAAAAAAAAAAAAATCGTGTTTGAGTACAAATCGTGATTACTTCCGTGATTGTTTTGCGGGCTGAAATTAAGGTTGCCACCTTTTTTTTGCAGATAAAGTACATTGGTTATTATAGGTAGGAAAAAAAGTACATAGTATCAAAATAAAGTACAATTTATTTATTATTATTATCTTTAAATGCATTTTTTATTATCATTGAACAAATTAAACGAGACATTATGACAATTCATGACAGTGACTTTGTTGACATTTGAGATTAAGTTGCGGTCAGAAATATTTTTTAAAAAAACGAGTGCTTAGGTGATGTGGCGTTGGCGAGTGGCGACATCGATTGGGCAATCGATGTATTTCGCTTAACGAAACAATAGATATGACTAAACATTTCAAAATCCCAAAGAAACCAAATCATGCCAAATAAAGTATTTTCGTGTATACTTTATTGTTTACATGAAGTATAGAGTACAATTACTTGAAATAACGTACAATACTTAATTATAAAGTACGGGTGGCAACCCTAGCTGAAATGGTCAGAACGGTGTTACCAGATTGTGCGGCCGCTGAATACGCTCCACCGTTAATATTCGATAACATTCTCAAAAAAAAAATGACATTTGCAGATACCATAGATATAATAACGTATAGAATTACAAATTATCTATAAATAAGTGACTGGTTTATATAAATTTTCTTAATAAATAATTAAGTATACAAAAGTATCCCGTACTGACCGTTGAACCAACAACTCGATTCACCAAAACCTGGTTTCCAGTGGTCTCCGTCGACGAAGGTCGTAATGATGGCCACAAAGAGTAGTGCTAAAGTACCGCCCCACGCGTAACAACTGTACCACAGAAATTGCTTTCTATCCGATTTTGCCAAGCGAGAAGCGTTGCTAAAATGTAGACAAGAATAATTATTAACATCTGCACGTGGGAGCCCCACGCGTATAATATTCGTGAATACGAACCTTAAAGTAGATCTCTAATTGATTTGTAGCGCGAACCCCAGTTTTTTTTTATTGCATATGAGATATGAGTTCTAAGGACTGAGTATAATTACAACGGGTGCTTCGCCCTTCAAACCGAAAGGCACTATTGCTTAACGGCAAAAATAGGCAGAGTGGTGGTACCTACCCGTGCGGACTCACAACAGGTCCTACCACCTGTAATTACGCAATTTTAATTTTGCGGGTTTGATTTTTATTATACGATGTTATTCCTTCATCGTGCAAGTCAATCGAGAGCATCTGCCGAGTAGGTACGTATTATATTAGAAAAATTTGTACCCATCTGCGGGATTCGAACACCGTTTAACAGACTTTTAATTATTTAAAAAAAGTTGTGTCGATACGGAAAATATATACCAAAGAAGTAATGTCCATAAAATATTACCCAAAAATACATCTCTTGTTCAAATGCTAATATTGATTCAGTTTCTATGACAAATTGACCCACCCGTATAGTAAACATACCCACTTCATTTGTACATGATCCTAAAACTGGAGTGCCCATAATTGACACAGGATAAATATAAATCATAACTAACCCATTCGGAATATTTTAAATACCTCAATTATTATGTTATTTAATGTATTTTTTGTAATTGTAATGGTGTGTTATATATCGATGCGAAATTTTATGGTTCAAACGTCATGATTATATGAGCCACAATATTCCTCAAAGTTTGTTATAAACATAAAATTTCGTTTTATACTCACAGCACTGAACGACATACGTTTATACAAATCACGTTCATCCAAAAGAATGTTGCTATCATCCAAGTGTACACGACGAATCCTAAAACATTTTAACGTATTAAATGCACAATTAAAGAAATATTAATGTGATATTAATGAAATATTAAGAGAAATATAAATAATTAATAGGGAGCGCATTGCATAAAATCGTCTGTTATTTTAATTAAAAAAATATCTAACACCTTTTTTACGTTTTAACCCTCTTCGCCAACTTCCTTTTCTTTTCTGTCATTCTCTTTTCTTTTTCTTACTGTTTTCTCTCATTCACATCCTAACGTTCCGTTTCACACTCTTTTCATACGTTCCATTCTTACTACATTAAAATATGTACACATGTATGTTTAAGCAGGAATAAGCTTTAAAGTTTTCAGTAGTTATGGATAATCGGGTTAATATTGATATTTATTTTAATATCGTAAAAGTCATTAAAATTGAACTAAATTCAATTTAGAGACCTGCTCAGGATTTCTCTTTAAAAATCGCAAACCAAATATAAGAATTATAATATTCGTTTCCATGGTGTCAGATGTAGCTAATCTTTGTGTAAAAGTCTATGAACAGTAGTTAACCCATCGTATATTTAGGCTCCATACCCATTCAGTCGAATTTTGCAAAGTTTGCGCGCCAATATTGGATATGATCAAAAACTTAAATATAGTTTAAAAAAAAGTTTTTAGTTACAAGTTGAACTAATAATGAAAATAATCCTTTTTTATCTTGATAATCCGGGTCAGGATATTAAGCCAAATAATAAAATTATGGTATTGTCAGCGATCATCTAATTTTCAAGTTAATCAGACGTGTTAAATATATGTAGGTCAAGCTAATAAAAACTTTTAATTATACCTGTCAATGTACATAAATCTTGACGAAACCCTGTATTCAGTTGCAGTACTCCTAATGACAAGAATCCAAGCGCCATACTTATGCTCATAGACATGTAACATAAGCCTTGGAGGTCTCTGAAAATAATTTTTTGATCAATCTACTTACTTAATACATTGCAGTTATAAACGTTATGTATACAACTCTGACAAACCATAATTCGCACATAATGGTACAAAGATGTGAAAGGATATTAAAGTCATTTACTTTGTGAGGTCTACGGAGTCCGACTAAACACGATGCCTACGGCATATGTTAATAATAATGTATGAGCACATATAGCAGATATATATAAGGTATTCCAAAAGGAGGTTTCCTAATTTCATATTGGAAGAATACAAGTTATGTAGTTATTGTACAAATAATAGGATAAATACTAACCTTAAATTTGGAAAATATGTGTACACAGCGAAAGTCGCTAATAAAAACACTACAGATATTAACGTTAGTATTCCGCTTGTCTCAATGTCGTTGGCCTTAAGCGATGGTTCGAAGCATACAAGCGCAATGGAGATAATTCCCGAACTATAGTCTGTACCGTTTTTGTACATCGCACCGAGACAATACCTAAAAGAACAACAAGCAAAAGACGTAAAAGAAAAATACAAGATTTCAAAGCTTTTATGGAGGCCGCTTACTATGGTATATGAAAGATAATATGAAAGCGTTCTCTTAACGATTGAATGTTTTCTAGTTGTGCATTGACAATAAAAATTGTTTTTATTGTTTTAAAAACAGATAGCTTCCATAAAATGGGACATTAGAATTTTGGTTGTAGATTATTCTTCTTATATAGCACAACGCTAATTCTTATAGACATGACATCCAAGTCTGTATTCGGACGAACGGATCCTACCTTTCGAACCATGAGGGGCGTTCAAATATTATTGTTTACAAATAATAATAAAAAAGGCTTACTCATCAGGATCTTCGGCGAAAACAAAATCTGGAGTGTCCTGAGTAGACACCTTATTTCCATTCAAGATTATATCTTTCAATAGCAATCTTCCATTGCTGCAGTTCATGCTGACCATTGGCTCTGTGCCGCATTTACCCCGTGGTGAAATTATTACGCCATCGGGACAGCATTGCTTCCCGAATACAACGATTCCACAACACAATAACACGAATAAAGTAATTTCCTGAAACAACAGAAAATATAAATAAATTTGAAAAAAGTATTCTCTTTAACTCTGAAGTTCAATTTAGGATAAAACCATTTGATGGGCCCATGAAACCTTGTTTTTTATTCTTCGCTGGTAGCCTAAGAGGCTATTCCAGCTACGCCCGGAGGGGAGCTACGCCCAGACGCAAACTATGCCCATACGGGAAAACCTATAGATCGTTAGGAAATTGCTATAGATCGTTAGAAAATTCCCGATCAACACATTACTAGTATTTATAATGGTTAACACGTATTTACGAATGATTGCCATCACGAAAGAAGAGCAACGTGTATTAAAAAAATGCATATCAAGGGGTGAAAGACTATTTATTTGGCTTAAGCGACATTTTTGCAATTTTCCAGGAAAGCCATTTACAGTTTAATACATATTTGGAAAAATAATAATAACAAAAAAACTTCTTCAGCTATTTGAATTTAGTACACTTAATTGAAGTTCTATTAAAAACATCGAATTGTTAATTATAATACCAAATAAAGCGGAGCTTTAATTTCAAAGATAAATGTCGCGTATTAAGCGAAATGTCGCTTAAACCAAATAGTCTTTCACCCCTATTATATAGCTATTATATAGATTCCGTGTTCAAGTCAACAAACAGTTGATTCTGTGTGAAATGAAACGTAAAAGAATATTTTTTATGGAGAAATTACGGTAGTTAGTACAATATGCGAATATCTATGAAAACCTAATTCGTTCGTGCCCACGAAAACTGTAAAGTATTAGAAAGATCGGAATATAATGTAATGAGGATAAAATACGTAAGATTATTTTTTGTATTTGATTGGTAAAACATCCTAGAAACAATACCATTGAGATTTCAATCTCATACCTCCAGATGGCTGGACGTATTCGCGTTAAGATCTCCATACCGCTTCGATAATCACCTTACTTCTTAATACCTGGTTTGTGGTTCGTAGCATTTACCCATCCAGTGTGCTTAGTACGAGTCTTTTAACGTTTTCGATAGCGTAAAAGTTAACTCAATTTTGTATGCAGTTGGAACAGCGCCCCTAGCGGTAAACGTAGGCAAACGTTCCAATTCCATACTAATTTTAGTTAACTTTTACGCTATCGAGAACGTTAAAAAACTCGCACTAAGTATACAGATAAAGATTTCTTATGCAAAATGTCAAGGTTTCGTGTCATCTAGATTGAATGATATTAATGTGATCGAAGATGTAGGCCAATCGTCAATCAACGATCACTAATGTTATGCAAGGAGGGTAATTTGATTAAACATTTGCAACGTAGGTCAGTCTGGTATCACACTTCATAAACAAGAATTAATGCTCCGCGGTATCTGTAACGTACATAAATGGGTTGTTGTTTGTTTGATACCTAATTACGCAAATCAGGACGTGCTAATCTTTTCAATATAAAACTATGCTTTTATATGGACGTCATAGTGATCTTTCTGGTTTTCCGATTTCTCGAACTATTGTTGTTGATACTTCCAAGCAGCAGCGGTAAACTCTTCTCAAATTTATTAGGTAACTAGCAGTTACTCGCGGCTTCGCCCGTGTGGCCAAGGAAAAGTCAGTAGTTTTCAGTAGGAATGAGATGTTCTCGGGATAAAATGTAGCCGACATCATTCTCCAGAATTATCGCTTCAAAAAATTCATGTCGAAATGCTGCTTCGTTTCGAGGACAAACAAATAGACAAACTTTCAGTTTTAATACAATTAAGACTTTTATATGAGCTACTTATTCACTCGACTTACACATAAATGTATATATAACTTTCGCTTCTACCTAAGCCTAAGTCTAAGTAAGCCTAAGGAATACCTACTGAAAAATCGTGTATTATATAACTGGTTGAGGTTCCTGTGATTAGAGACTAGGTAATGCCCTTCAGTTCTAGGGATATGGCAATCGAGTACTAAATCAATTGACTGAACATCTCATAAAGTGTACATTCCGGTGGTGGTGTCTGACTATTTATTGGCTTCCGGAAACGCGTAATAATAACATGTGCGTTATCTACTCGGTTAATTTAATTATTATAATTATAATCGGCAACTTCCGGCTTAATTTTTTAAAACGCAGAAGATAAAGAATACTAAAAAAATAAAGCGTGTAATAATAATATGAATCCAGTAGAATTTCGATGTAATCTATTTAAAAAATAATAATGTAGAAATTACACACACACATGCAGATCTTGAGCGTCACAATATTTTTCATTACGTACTTTAAAAATGGATGTTAGTATGGTCGATAACCTACGACACGATCTGTCCGATTGAGTTGTGCAGTGGTCATTCACATTACAGAAAAAGTTTGTCATACTGTGAACTTACGACGATAGCAAGCGAGTTGTTTCAACATCTCTTTTGGGCATCTGCCTTTGTGGGCAGGCGAGGGCACGGGCCACCTGATGATGAGTGCTTATTGTAGCCGACAGACGTCAGCAATGCCAGGGGCAGAGCTAAGCCGCTGTCTACCGTTAATTTATAAACTGGCCTTTTGAAATGTATTTATTTATAGACCTTCTTCTTGTCCTTATACTAAATTATGTGGAGATTTTTATTTATTTATTGCTTAGATGGGTGAACGAGCTCACAGCCCACCTGGTATTAACTGGTTACTGGAGCTCATAGACATCTACAACGTAAATGCGCCACCCATCTTGAGATATAAGTTCTAAGGTATCAGTATAGTTACAACAGCTACCCCACCCTTCAAACCGAAACGCATTACTGCTTCACGGCAGAAATAGGCGGGGCGGTGGTACCTACCCGTGCGGACTCACCAGAGGTCCTACCACCAGTAATGTGTGATGGCGCATTATGTCCTCTTATCATGGTACCTAGGAGCTTGGCATGAGTTGTACTACCGGCCACCGGCCTAACATCAACCCTCCTTGGGTATCCCGCTATCTCCAGTAGTATATTCGTTGTAACGTGCTATAATCCTATAGTATATGTAAAATCCCATTCGGTTTAGCCGTTTTTTATTTTGGTATATTTTATTTCATCCATTTTTTGTTCTATGATTTGCAGTTTATTATTATATAAACTCTATACCAAAATTTAGATTTACAAATTACGATGAAAATATAACGTTTTTTTTTTCATATTTCATTTATAGATATTTGGCGTAAAAATCTCGAAGATTAGTAAATGCCTACTTAAAAACCCTATGCGAAGTCTAATAGCCACATTATGTCGGGTGACCGAGTGCAAGTTATTCCAGATTACGATTACGCAGCCCTTTGTGCTTAGTGCTAGTTTTTTAACGTTCTCGATAGCGTAAAAGTTAGCTCATGTTTGTATGGAATGGGATCGTCATACGTTTGCCGCTAGGGGCGCTGTTTCAACTGCATACAAAGTTGAGTTAACTTTTACGCTATCGAGAACGTTAAAAAACTCGCAGTAAGCACACTTGCATGAGACGAACCCTAAACCGAAAACTTTAATTTATTTACGAGAAAGGAAGACCGGCACTCGTTGGGTCAACAATAAAGGTTATCAATTACACGTTGAACGTTCGTTAATATCTCTTATTTGTGTTTGTTTATTCATCGGCCGAGACGATTCTGTGAATTCTCAAACAAACCGATGTATTTGAAAAATATCCGAAACCTATATGTGTGATGTGTATTGTTATATTTTTAAACGGTGTAGGAAGACCGTTATCGAAGCGGAAACGACATTAAACTACCCTAATGATTATCAATATATAGTATGTGTTTTTTTCTATGGTCTTCTGATTGATTTTGTTTTTATGTTTTTTAATAAAAATTGACGAGTTGAAATGCATTAAAAAATATTTGTAAGCAAATACAGCTACAAAAATATTCAATACGAAACAAAAGAGAGCTTGTCTGAGCTTTCAGTTATGGTCGAGCTTAAACTAATAAATAATAAGCATAGCTATGTTTTGGTAATAGGGAGAGCAGGTGCAAACTAACTAAAACTAACACTAAGTCGTCGTGGCCTAAAGGATAAGACGTCCGGTGCATTCGTATCGAGCGATGCACTGGTGTTCGAATCTCGCTGGCGGGTACCAATTTTTCTAATGAAATACGTACTCAACAAATGTTCACGATTGACTTCCACGGTGAAGGAATACCATCGTGCAATAAAAATCAAACCCGCAAAATTATAATTTGCGTAATTACTGGTGGTAGGACCTCTTGTGAGTCCGCACGGGTAGGTACCACCGCCCCGCCTATTTCTGCCGTGAAGCAGTAATGCGTTTCGGTTTGAAGGGTGGGGCAGCCGTTGTGACTATACTGAGACCTTAGAACTATATCTCAAGGTGTGTGGCGCATTTACGTTGTAGATGTCTATGGGCTCCAGTAACCACTTAACACCAGGTGGGCTGTGAGCTCGTCCACACATCTAAGCAATAAAAAAAAAGACATTTTGAAATAAATAAACTATAACAATAAAAATGCCGGTGGAGTGTCGTAATATATAAAATTTTAGAGATTTCTAATATTTTTAACAGATATACCTGATACAGATGTTGAAATAAGAACATAATATACTTTATTTTACAGCACTAGATGGATAACTGAGCTCAGAGCACACCTTGCTTTCAAATGATTGCCAGGGTCCAAAGACAACCTAACGTCAATACCATGAACTTGAGTCGTGAGATCTAAGTGTGAATGGTTTAAGGACCGATTGTTTCGCAATAGAAATAGGCAGACTAGTATCTTAAAATGCGTCCTGCTACCGATCAAATTTTACCGTGTGCAATTACTCAGATCTAATCAATAGACAAACGAGGTGTCTGTTTCCTCTGTTAATGATATTCGATATAATGAACTCGTTACTAAAGAGGCATTTTAATGTTTCAACGAATGATTTTTGAGTGAAACCTTTTTTCAATTGGTACCTATGAGGTTCTTCTTTTAAAAAAAGTGCAACAATCGATTATAGACTTTCAGTTTTTTTTATTTTTCATTTAGCTTAAACAAGAAAGATGGATACTTCGAAAATTCGAGTGATTTTTGAATACGAGTTCCGGAGTGTTGCTAACACTGACCCTAGCAAGAGAAGTGCTTCGTAGAATCTACCACCGGATCGGAAACGCGACCCAGTGAGAAGATCCGGCGAGTAACTCAGGACGCGGCACTAACGCTGCAGAAACAGCTCGCGATATCAATGTTGCGGTTGGAGAGGGGACTGCTAATGAACGCACCGTGCGATTTTGGTTTGTTGAAACGCTTTTGTGATGGAAATTTTGATTTTCGTAGATCATCATAACACTCGATGAGACGCGTCCGAAAAACGCGAAGAGTATAATAATCTAGTATTTTCTTTTTTCGCGTTCAGTTTTCGCGAGTCGGACAATTAATACAATTAAGTCGGTAATTAAATATTCTCAACGTTCACAGCTAGCAACTGTTATTGTTATAATATAACAATAAAAAAAACGCGATAAGCTTTAAAATATTTCGAAATAGGTACCTACATCATAGAAGCTTTTTTTATTATTTCATACAAAGAATATATATTTATTTGGGGTTTCCTAACCGAAAATCGCTAAAGGTATCCTAATAACTTATACCACGCTCAGGAATCGATAGCTATAATATTTCCACTGGAATCTGCGCACCTGATTGTTGAAATTTAGAAGTAGTGCCATTTAATAAAATTCGAAATAAGATGATGGCAATTCCTACATGTAATCAATAAATGAAAATAATCATAAAGACTTAACTTTAACAGACTTCACAGAAAAAGAAGGATGAGTTCTTAAATTGGTACGATTTTTTTAACATTTAGCCTTGATACTTTAGGAATTTTCAAATTTTTAAATCCTTTGAGAGGAAATTAAGCGGCCAGTGAATAAAATATTAATAGCTTTATAGAACAAAAGTCCACCGGAAGAGAGATGCGATAAATAATTTATCAATGGAATGTGTTTTACAAATGAATAATATATTATAATATTTTGATATATTTAGGGGCATCCTCTTCTTGTCTAATAGTTATTATCGTCAACAAAATAGAAAAAATATTTAATTATTAACTAATTAAACTGCTATTAAATTAGATAAACAGATCGTGGCGTCTACATGTAAAACGATAATGATAATGATAACAATGTAATTAGTATTTAGCGTAGTTAAACTGTAAACAGCAGATAAGTCGAGAGCATCGGTCGTATTATAAAGAAAAAGTAGTTGTTTACAATTAGAATTTAAATTGAATCGTGATTCGTTTTTTATGGAGCTAAGTGTAATAAACAAACTTGATGTGTGTTACATTTACTGTAGTCCTAAGACGTGCGACAGACCTAAGAGTAATTTTGGCCGGTAGGTAGGTATTTTAGTCTGCACCATAGCACGGCTCTTATTATAATAGGGGTTAAAGTATGAAATTACCGTTTTATTGTAGTAGGTACTTCGAATTGCGTTTTGTTATATTTATGTATAGTGAGAAAACAATATTTAAAGCCCTTAATCTAATAAAATTTATATTTTTAAACAAACTGAACTTTCTTTTTACTGAATGTTAAACTTCACTGAATGACATATGAGAAAAATCCTTTTTAGAAAGCTAAAGAGTTTTAGACTATGAAGGTTTTTCTTTACATACCTATAGATAATAATAGGGATTAAAGTATGAAATTGCCGTTTTATTGTAATAGGTACTTCGAATTGACATAGAAACTTTATGGTTTGAGATTTTTGAGGGAAACTTTTTTCAATTGGTACCTATGAGGTTCTTCTTTGAAAAAACGTGCAACATTCGATTATCGACTTTTAGTTGTTTTTTTTAATCAGCTTAAACAAGAAAGATGGGTACTTCGAAAATTTGAGTGATTTTTGAATACTAGTTGCTACGCGGAACAAACGCTGCAGAAACAGCTTGTAATATCAATGTTGCGTTTGGAGAAGGGAGTGAGCCCTCCTGGCTGAGCCTTTGCTCGCCCACCTGTCCTGGTGAAACTGGAAAGGCCTCCGGGCCACCAGTAATCCTTCAATCATAAAAAAAAAAAAGGGAGTGAGGGGACTGCTAATGAACGCACCGTGCGATTTTGGTTTAAATGCTTTCGTGATGGAAAGTTTGATTTGAAGAACGAACCACGTTGAAGACCGCCCACACATGTGAATAATGTGGACGCCGATCCGAGCCAAACCACCCAAGAATTAGCAGCATGGTTTAACGTTACCTTACCAACAATATTGACGCATTTGCGTAAAATCAATAAAATAAAAAAATATGAAAAATGGGTGCCTCATGATTTGACTGATCTGCAGAAAGAAACGAGTGTTGAAACTTGTGTTGCCTTATTGAATCGATACAGAAATGAAGGAATATTGGATCGAATTGTGACATGTGATGAAAAGTGGGTTCTTTACGATAACTGTAAGCGAAAAATAAGCGGCTTGGCTCTGCCCCTGACATTACTGACGTCCATGAGCGACGGTGACCACTTACCATCAGGTGGGTCGTATGCTCGTCTGCCTACAAAGGCAATAAAAGATTTTAGGTCAAACGCCGCAACAGCAAAGCTTACCAATAAAAAGGTAATGGTAACTATTTGGTGGTCTCAGCGTGGTGTTATTCACTATAGCTTTCTCCGAACTGGTTAAGCAATAAAGGCAGATGTCTACTGTGCCGAACTCCGAACAATGATAGCAAAACTTGCAGTGAAACAGCCCCGACTCATGAATCGATCTTTACCGTTGTTGCTCCATGATAACGCGAGACCTCATACAGCCCGAAAAACCATTTTCCCAACGGACTGCCATTTTTTCGTGATTTGGACAATTTTCTACGTGATAAAAAGTTTTCTTCCCCGGAGGGCAGTACAAAATGCTTTCACACAGCTTGTATAGAATCTAGATCACTAGATTTCTATAGCAAAGACATAAATGATCTTCATATTAGATGCATGGCAGCAATTTATAGATAATAAAATGGTAGATATTTTGATTAAATAAATATGTTAAATATTAAAAAAAAACAATTTCAACTTTTTAGACGATATGTCGTCAATTTCATACTTTAACCCCTAATAAAATATTTTAGACAGCGGCTTGACTAATCACCACCGACGATCACCGCTCACCACCAAGACGTATGCCTATCTACCTACAATAGCAATTAATAATTTCATAAAAGACATCATGTATGAAGGTGGACGTCCAACGTTATCTGTGTGCTTAACGCGAGTTTTTTAATGTTTTCGATAATATAAAAGTTGCCTTAAATTTGTATGTAGTTGGAACAGCGCCCCTAGAGGCAAACGTAGGCAAACGTGAAGTCGTCGTGGCCTAAAGGATAAGACGTCCGGTGCATTCGTATCGAGCGATGCAACGGTGTTCGAACCCCGCAGGCGGGTACTAATTTTTCTAATGAAATACGTACTTAACAAGTGTTCACGATTGACTTCCACGGTGAAGGAATAACATCGTGTAAGAAAAATCAAACCCGCAAAATTATAATTTTCGTAATTACTAGTGGTAGGACCTCTTGTGAGTCCGCACGCGTAGGTACCACCACCAAGCCTATTTCTGCCGTGAAGCAGTAATGCGTTTCGGTTTGAAGGGTGGGGTAGCCGTTTTAACTATACTGAGGTCTAAAAACGTATGTCTCAAGGTGGGTGGCGCATTTACGTCGTAGATGTCTATGGGCTCCAGTAACTACTTAACACCAGGTGGGCTGTGAGCTCGTCTACTCATCTAGACAAAAAAAAACGTTCCAACTCCATACAAATTTGACTTAACTTTTACGCTATCGAGAATGTTAAAAAACTCACATTAAGCACACTGATGTAACCGAGCAACAAAATATTAATATGCCGCCGAAACATGCCGAAAATACGTCACGATCCTCTTTTGATAATAAGTGGTGTTTCAATTGTATTGAATAATGGCTATTCCGCACTTCCAACCGAAATGCAAAATGCACTTAGCCGCAGAAAGAGATACGATGGTGGCACTTCTTTTTCCCTCCCTATTCGCTGGTATCCTAAGAGGCTATTTCAGCCACGCCCGGACGGGTAGGTGAGCTCACGGGCTCAACCTGAGAGAATTTGCTAACACTAGCCGTAGCAAGAGCCGTGCTTCGCAGAATCTACCACCGGGTCGGAATCGCGACCCACTGAGAAGATCCGGCGAGAAACTCAGTGGTCTGTGTCTATGGATTAGTTCGCTCGTCGAACCCTTTCTCGATGAGTTCGATAAGGAATGGCGGTACCTATCCATGCATGCGCATAATGCACCCACTACCAGTAGTTATATTTAAAAAAAAAACTGAATGGTGAGAAAGATATGTAAGATACGTAATTACTAAACAATTGAGGCATAGACCTCAAGTCTCAAAGTGGCTGCCGGTATTCACGTTGTAATGACTACGGGCTGCGGTATAACCATTTAGCATCAAGCGGGTCGTGAGCACGTTCACTCGCCTATGCAATAAAAAAATAATAAAAAGTAATGAAGTTGTCATTCTTTGACATCAAAAAAGTAAGAAACCCTCATTCGATATTGTGCCTAATTCAATTTTATGATCATAATAATGTATTTTAAATATTTTCTCAACCTATAGAAATGTTTGCTTCATATAAAAAGGATACGAAACAACAATAAATTTCATTAATATTAAATTTACCCACAAATAAAAAGTAAAAAAATAAGGATTGTAAATCATATTTTAATGAACTACTAAAACCAAGTTTATTTTACAGTAGCTTTATTATAAACGTAGCGATTGTTTTAAAGTATCGTTAATTTTCTCAACAGCTCTGACTTAACCATAGAAAAACAGTGATATCTACCTTCCCCCGTAATTTTTATTGTATATCTTTGTTTAAATGGTACACAAATAAAAGAAATTTTGAACATAAGCTTAAAAGAACATACCTTCATGTTTTTGTTTGAATGCGAGCGATAATCAAAGTCGGGCGATATGCTGCAACATGCACTTGGTTGAGTTCAACAGAACAATACGACTATGAGCTTATGACTTGAACGAGCGTGTCGGAGTGAGTGTCTTTAACTATCTACCGAGTATTGCTGGTATTGCCGACGACACTGTAGTAATAATTGTCATCGATACGAGATACAGTAATATCGAATCGATTTTCGTTCGATCGGGTCGCGAGTTGCATGCGCGTTGACGAATATAGGTACTCATCGTTTTGAACAAAACAAATGATCGAGTCACTATTAAAACTTAAGTTTTTATGCCGATTCGCAGAACAATAGGTATGGTAGTTTTGTTTTAGTGGGTAAATGTTACTTGCCTTTCGCATCACGAATTGTGTGTGTCACCAGAACAAATAATACTAGTAATCATCAAGAAGTGAAAAACAGTTTTTGGAGTTCCCTTTTTGTAGTTTGATTTCCAAAAAATAAGTACACCTAAATTTTGTAAGCGGCTCCCGCGAACCGTCAACATTTAAGTATTATAGCAAGTATTTTCTCATGATTATTGTAGGAGATTGTATTGAAGGAGTACTTTATTTATTTATTGCTTAGATGGGTCGACGAACTCACAGCCTACCTGGTGTTAAGTGGTTAGTGGAGCCCAAAGACATCTACTACGTAAATGAGCCACCCACCCTAAAAGTTTTAAGGTCTCAGTATAGTTTCAACGGCTGCCCCACCCTTCATACTCAAACCGAAACGCATTACTGCATCACGGCAGAAGTATGCAGGGTGGTGGTACCTACCCGTACGGACTCACAAGAGGTCCTACCACCAGTAATTAGGCAAATTATAATTTTGTGGGTTTGATTTTTATTACACGAAGTTATTTTTGCACCGTGGAAGTCAATAGTAAACATTTGCTAAGTACATATTTAATTAGAAAAATTAGTACCCGCCTGCAGGATTCGAACACCGGTGCATCGCTCAACATGAATGCACCGGACATCTTATCCTTTAGGCCACCATGACTTAGACTAGACTATAAGCCCACTCGAATGACTCCTGCTACCATATACTGTGACGCAGTTATGCGTTCCCGTTTAGATGATTAGGGGCTCCGGTAATCGCTTTAAGTCAGGTTAGCCATAAACTCTTGTCACCAATATGCAAAAATATATATAAAAATAATAATATAACGATGACATGTAGGTGCATCAAATTTGTACTAAGAATTCCAAGGAAAAAAGCAGTATTATTATTGCTATTACACTTGGATTATTGTGAATTTTGATATTGAAACAAAAGAAAACCGTTTATTATATTGTTTGAAATTAAACGCTACACAAAGTCGAAATTTAGAGCACTTTCATATTTAATAGACTTTTATAGCCGCAATTTCATTTGAACTCAAAATACTTTATTACTGCTGTAGTGCCCACTGTAACATTACATGGATAATCGATAAAATCGAACACGATTAATACAAAAAACGAGGAAAATCGATTAATTATATTTGACAACACTAACATTTTACCGTTGCCTTATCATCCCTAAGTGCTCGTCATTCCTATTGACCGATGCAGCAAAATTTTCGAACGAAAATTAATTATTGGTCTCTTCATAAATTACCTTTTTTTTTGTGAGAATAACAAACAATATCGGACGAATGGATTTCCTCCAAGCTGCACATAATGGAACACTTATAATTTATTTATGTATGTGTGCTGTTTTACTCATGCAGGTGTAATTCGGAAGTTTTGTTTACTGAGCTGAATGAGTTGTCTCTTTGTTGAATAGTTATCGAAGTCCATTAGCAAAACTAACATACTGTATTGTGAGTTTATTGTGAGCGCGCACGGGTAATTCTGATTTTTCATTTGCAACATGGTACAGCCCACATTACGGTGGTGGTATTCAAATTGTGATGTTTACAGCCTCCAGCTACAACCAATCGCCAAGCGGGCCGTGAGCACGTTAATCCCCCACCCATGCAATAATTTTACAACAGAAGTGTGTCTTAACCAGAAAAAATCTAACACAAACTTCTAAAGAAATTTAGTTCCTTTAAGATGCGTAGATTTTTTGAGTTCATTGATTCATTAGATAAATAGCGACGATAAAAAATACAAAAGTTTACCTTCGCTTTTAATTTTGTATTGTGAATATTGTCTTGACACTAGAATTAGGTGTCCGTAATCCGACATCTGAGTAGCCCTAGTGCGGACATTTAGGAATCTGAAGCATTAAAATATATTTGAACATATGTTTTGTTGAACACAAAAATTCTGACAGAAAATACCTATAAAATACTATAAAAAACTAAGAATAGTTCCTCTGTTACATCTAAAACTACACCGAATACACTATTACTGTACCTATAAAATTATACTAAAAATATAATTTACTATAATTTCCCTTGTTTTAATCAATTTTAATTTAAGAAAAATAGTCATGAATGATATTTACTCTAGTGTCATAATCAAGGAATATTGAATTAGAATTAGATTGCTTAACGCTTTGTTTTTATGGTAATAAATTATTATCTACTAATAATGTTAAGACTTGTGATAGCGAATGGCTTAGCTGAGCCCCCTAATGTCTAGCTGGGGGGCGATCGACAAATCTACCTTCAACGGTTATACAAAGATAAAACTGAAAAGTAATTCGGGCACGGTCGCCAATCTTTGAAAGGAAAAGATCCGGACTTTAATAATTAATAACGGTTTTTTCTTTTTCTGTTGCCGTTTAGAAGGTTATCAATCAAATATTTCTGTCGTTTAACACGTGTAAATATTAATTTCAATGCGAGAGAAATCGCCATCAGCCCCATGTATAAATTAGTGAGACAACGCCACCTTTTGCAAATACGTAGTACTATTTGTAAATTCCGACGTAGCGCGCTTTAAGCATACGCAGAACACATTCAAATTCTACTATATTTTCGCCAGAACATCAACAGATGGCGTTATTAGTCTCAAAACAAAATCATTGAAAAAAATTAAGTTTTTCGCAATAGTTTACAGTACAATTTTAAGAATCTAGTTGTCGACGAAACAAATATTCATGGCTTAGTAAATGGAAAATACTTTTCAACTTAATGATGTTTATTACGAACTAATTTCAGAACAGAACGTGTATAAGTACTTTTCATATATTCAAAAAAAAAAAACCAGTGTGCTTAGTAAGTATGGGGTTAGAACGTTTGCCTACGTTTGCTCCTAGGGGCGTTGTTTCAACTGCATACAAGTTTGAGTTAACTTTCACGCTATCGATAACGTTAAATAACTCGCAGTAAGCACACTGATCAAATATATTATGATCTGAGAATTATCTGACTCATCGCGTTTAGCAATTCCTTTAAAGACGTTATATGGTCACCGTAAATCGTAGATATTGTCATAACGTGAATGCAGCCATCCACCTCGAGACTTCGTCGAATTCTGATTTGTGTGCTGTGTGTGATTTTACTGTGCCTGGAATTCATCACTGCTTCGCGGTAGATATAGGCAGGATGATGGTACCTATCCCTGCGAGCTTACAATAAACCTTACCAACAGTAACAAGCTTCAATGCCTTTGAAAAATTCTCCAGAAACCGATATCATAGATTTTTCGTATAAAATTTAAAAAATCCTATTTTAAAAAAATACACATTCCAATTAAAGGAATATTTTTAGATGTGGTGAATTTTAATTAATTTTCTTTCCACAGCTGCTACAAATGCTGAAGTTTTACGCAAGATTTGAGATTAGCGATCAGACCGGAGATCCTATGACCGACCGTGACATGACATTACAGCACTACTCAAAAATCACCTCACTACAGGTAATCGTTTAATTTTGACTATAGTTTCAAGTATTTCAGCAGCTTCTAAGTTTTTAAAAGGTAGTATCCCCCTAATGATCGAAATTCGAACATCATTACTGACATTTTAATATTTCAATTAATTTTTGCATTACAATAATTCTTTAATTTCGCTCTAATATCCTGAACGGTATCAACAGGATAAGAAAAAATGAAATTAAAACTTAATTTGGTTTTCTATTTAAGTACATCGCTGCTTTATGGATGGAGCAGCCGTAAAACAAATCAGCTAAAACTTGGATTTAAAATCTCCATATCCTGCGGGATCCTACCAGCGGGATTCGAACACCGGTGCATCGCTAGATACGAATGCACCGGACTTCTCATCTTTTAGCCCACGACTACTTCAAAATAGATAAAGAAAAGTGTTTTAATTGTGTTTACCTCAATTACTTATCTTTTAGTGAATATACATTTATTGTTGGTTGTTCACACATCATTAAACTATAGTGACTGATAGCTTTAGTTCGTTATAAAGTTTAATTAAAAACATCGAGTTATTGATGCTAATACCAAATAAAACGGACCTTTAATTACAAAGATAAAGGTCGCTAAATATTAAGCGAAATGTCGTTTAAACCAAGTAGTCTTTCACTAGTCGATATATGTAGTTGTAATCTCTGACCTCCGCGATACGCTTTTTAATAAAATATTGACGTGAGCTCAACTAAGTCAATAATGATAATAATATTGTAAACAATTTGTACATAGAAAGCCGCATTTTCCAAGTTTCCTGATCTTCGTTTATTTTCCCTCGCGAATGTCGCGAGTGTCGACACCAGAGAAACGTTGCAGAAGCACTTCAAGAATTTGAGGTAATCCCTTAACGAATTAATGAGTGAGCATTTGACACAAGATTAATTACTAAAAATAGCATCATACAATCTAATGGACAAAGTCAAAGATGCAGCTGATGCATTGTCGGAATATATTGTATCCACGTTGACATAATAATTTTAAAATTTAAGGAATCTCCCGCCCACAGTTGTGGACATACGAGTTCGTATTATTATAATTTTTTTTTATTTTATTGCTTAGCTTTGTGGACGAGCTCACAGCCCACCTGATGTTAAGTGGTTACTGGAGCCCATAGACATTTCCAACGTAAATGCGCCACACACCTTGAGATATAGTTCTAAGGTCTCAGTATAGTCACAACGGCTGCCCCACCCTTCAAACCGAAACGCATTACTGCTTCACGGCAGAAATAGGCGGGGCGGTGGTACCTACCCGTGCGGACTCACAAGAGGTCCTACCACCAGTAATTACGCAAATTATAATTTTGCGGGTTTCATTTTTATTACACGATGTTATTCCTTCACCGTGGAAGTCAATCGTGAACATTTGTTGAGTACGTATTTCATTAGAAAAATTGGTACCCGCCTGCAGGATTCGAACACCGGTGCATCGCTTCAACACGAATGCACCGGACGTCTTATCCGTTAGGCCACGACGACCACAAATCTGTCTGTCAATATCTGTCAATTAATATATTAATCGACGGGTGTGACGTCATCAAAAGTGAAAAGATATTGATGCATTGACCCGTAATTGATTTTTTTATTGTGTAATTTTCGATCATCGCCTTTCCTTTATCTTTTCTTTTATCATGAATGTCTTTGGTATTATCCGCATAAAAAGACTACATATTTTATTTATTAAACTTTACGCGGAATAGGTACCGTGGTTGACTTTTAGCGGGTAGGTATTTAAAATAAACAAAAATGGTGCGCGTGCAACTTGTTGCACACGAAAGAAGTTAAACTTCTTTTGAGGTGTGTAATATTGTGGTTTTCTTCATTTTTCATCCTTAAATAAAATTTCTCTTGTAACAGGAAATGTTGTGTATAAGAGAAACGACCTAGCACGCTTTGTCCTCTTCCTCTCTCCACGGTCGAGTGGTTCGCGTGATGCTCTGTCTATTTTCTCACTCTTGCTCTTCCTAACAAATAATCTGTCGCGAGTTAAATTTTACTCTCAACGCGTCTTAAGAAGTTTCACTTCAAAAATTGTGGGACGCATTGCTTATTATCGTCTCGACGTAATCATTCGAAGAGATTAATTCCGGAGTGATGAAGAGCTCTAGTAATAATTAGTCCAAAAAAACATTATTTTTATTCTCTAAACTCGTAGTGACAAAGCTTTAAGAGCAATCGCCACGTACCTGAACCTGGTTCCTCCTGAAGGAAAAGAAGACGAGACGCCTTGGCATCGACTCGACAAAGACTTCCTCAGAGAGCTATTGGTGAGTACTACTACTACTACTATCAGCCCACAGGCGTCCACTGCTGGACATAGCCGCCCCCTGGCCACCCCAAGCCTCACCACAAAGATCGGTCCTGCCCTGCTTGCGACCAGCGGATCTCCGCGAACCACAGTAGGTCGTCGGTCCGTCTTGTAGGAGACCCACGCAACTATTGATGAATACTATTGTTATCTTAGTGTCAGAAGGGCTCAATGGATACATAAAGGTTAATATTTTTGTTATTATAATAAGTTAATCTTAAACGATTTTAAAAAATCCATAAGTTTCCATGAGAACAATGAGTTCATTAAGCCGAAAGTCCAATGAACAATGACCTTAACCTATGGAGCACGACAGTAGGAAAAACCGAGAATAATTGCAACACTAACAATTCAACCGTTTTTTTTATGGAGAATAACTTCATTAACTATTGATAAGCGGCCTTTAATAATACCTTTATTAATAAAACCCTATAGATAACGCCCTATTGTCGTTAGTATAATTTTTCCTGGAGGGTATTATTTTTTTGGTATGTTGATAATCCAAATATTTGACCACAAACATGTTTATCAAACTCGAGCCCACTTTGCCATCGCACAGCATTTTCCCCACCTTTTTATTCCTGCCCTACCGTTGGTAGCATAAGGGACTATTCTAACTACACGTGTACTGGTAGATGAGCTCACCGGGCTTAACTTGACTTGCTAACATCAGCCCTAGCGAGAGCAGTGCTTCGCTGAATCTACCACTGGGTCGGAATTGCGGCCCATTGAGTAGATCTGGCGAGACTCAGTGAGCTGCGTCTATGGCTTAGTTCGCTTGTCGAACTCTTGCGAACTCTTCGAGCTCACCGGGAAGCTCCCATAAGCTCAGAGACAGAGTTGACTGTTAGTCACACATCATTAACACAGGGAATTCTAATTTGGGACCGGATTGAGCGCGCGTGATTTCTTCCCAGTTTAATAAAAAAAAATTAATTGCTTAGATGAGTGGACGAGCTTACAGCCCACCTGGTGTTAAGTGGTTACTGGAGCCCATAGACATCTACAATGTAAATGCGCCACCCACCTTGTTATAGAAGTTCGAAGGTCTCAAGTATAGTTACAACGGCTGCCCCACCCTTCAAACCGAAACTCATTACTGCTTTACGGCAGAAATAGGAAGGACGGTGGTACCCATCCGTGCGGACTCACTAGAGGTTCTACCACCAGTAAAGCCTGGCCTTTTCCCGGTCTAGTTCCAAGGTCCGCTTTCCTATTTAAACTCCTCTACTTTGTCCGGACTTCGGCATCCTTCCGGGTGAGGTTATGCTCCTCCATATCCGCCTTTACCACATTCAACCAGCTCTAAATTTCAAAAAATTCTTACGTCATACAATTTCACAATCAGATCTCGCGTCACGAGAGGCGAATTTCACAATTGGAAGAATTGAACTTGATGCCCCTGTATCCTACAGAAGAGATTATCTGGGACGAGAATGTAGTGCCCACAGAGATATACAGCGGAGAGAATTGCCTAGCCCTGCCTAAGCTGAATCTACAATTTTTAACATTACACGACTATCTGTTACGAAACTTCAATTTGTTCCGCTTGGAGAGCACATGTAAGTATTATATCTAATCCCATTATAATAACATGTTCATTATTAATTGATGATTTTTATCTAAACAAAATCGAATACTTTTTCAAATTCATTTTAAAATAATTTTACGATAAGAAATAATATTACAATTACATTAAATTTGCTTTAAAAAAGTGTTACAGGTAATCATTTTACAAACATGCTTACGAATTCGACACATTCAGTAATAGAACATTATTTGCTGCATTTCTACAAAAATATACATTTTAATGAAATCATTTCTAGTAACTAATTAAGAAATTCATACGATTGTTTTAATGTTATATACATCCACTTTTGCAACCCACTGTACATATTATTATAATACTCGAAAAAAAAAACCTCCTTAATATTTTATTGAATTTTGCACTCAATTCGAATTATGCGAATCTGTTGTTCATTTTCTAGGATTCAAATCCTAATGCTCTAGTACTCTTCCTTCTGAGGAAACACTTATTGCGATGTGCTTAATATATCTTAAAGTCGTTTATAAAAACATATGACTCAAAAAAAAAATTATCTTTGTGCTCTAAATGTTCATAATAACACATTTATTGTTATGTTTATAAATACACGTGTATTTTTTTACATATACACGTGTATATTCTCAAAATAAGAACTTCGTCGTCTCGATCAAGTTCACTACCCTACTACATCTTTATTATTTTAACGATCCAGGCCACTGTGATATTTTTGTTTGTTTGTTTGCAGACGAGATAAGACAAGACATTGAAGACGCCGTATACAGATTGGCGCCGTGGTACGTATGACTTTACTTACCTATGTATTTTTTACCAGCTCTTTGTGTGTCTATATCTAGACACACAAAGAGCTGGTAAAAAATTTTTCACACTCACACTCATTGTCACCCATTTCTTGCTAACTAACGACTTCCATTCTGAGAATATGTTAACGTGAAAAACAAAGGTCTGTTTATAGGACGGAAATGATAAGTTTTTTTTAAAGAGCTTACAGTCGAGCTCGAAGGCACAAGAGAAACAATAAACTAGGAGAATCCAACCTTATGATTCTGTTGGCCTTTTTATTTTATTGCTTAGATGGGTGAACGAGCTCACAGACCACCTGGTATTAAATGGTTACTGGAGCTCATAGATATCTTTAACGTAAATGCGCCTCCCACTTTGAGATGTAAGTTCTATGGTCTCAGAAAAGTTACAACGGCTGCCCCACCCTTCAAACCGAAACGCATTACTGCTTCACGGCAGAAATAGGCGGGGTGTTAGTACCTACCCGTGCGGACTCACAAGATGTCCTACCACCAGTAAAGAAAGTGGCTAGTAATAAAGTTGTAGAAATGGTCGCATTAGAGAGCTTGTAATACATTTGATTGATGATGTAGATGTTCGAACTATAATGTCAAGAAATATTCTTTAAAATTACTGAAACTAAATGTTCGAAATCTTCGTGGCCTAACGAATAAGACGTCCGGTGTACTCGTGTCGATCGATGTGACTATGCCGGTGCTCGAATCCCACAGGCAGATACCGATATTTTTTTTTCAAATTAAATACATCCTTAACCCTTTTTGCCGGGAACGTGTTATGAGCTTCTTCGGACACATTATGCGGTCTCCCAGACATGAATTAGAGAAGCTCATAATTACGGGTCGAATAGAAGGCAAGCGCGCCGTGGGCAGAACACCAGCCAGATGGTCAGATCTAGCAAGAGAAGCACTCGGTGGTAGTCTGTACCATGCAGTCCATGCCACCCATGATCGGGTGCATTGGAAGTACATCGCATGTGGTCGCGATCCTCAGTAGTGAGGGAACGATATAGAAGAATAGAAGTAACCCTTTTTACTGCCGTGTAGGTCATCGATGCCTCACATGATGCACTGAATTAATTATATCAATTTATGTTTGTAGAGCGCCTGCACTGCCTAACTTTGCCTTATTTTGTTTGTCAACGGACGTTTTAGTCTTTTAGATCGTTTAGAAATAGGTTCATTCGCGCTATCTTCGGATTTGTCTCTCCCAGAATCCACTAGATATTTCAGTAATCGACATAATTACTTCAGTGCGCCGCGTAGGGCACGGGTGATCTACATGCAAGTCGTCGTGGCCTAACGGATAAGACGTCCGGTGCATTCGTGTTGAGCGATGCACCGGTGTTCGAAACCCAGGCAGGTACCAATTTTTCTAATGAAATACGTACTCAACAAATGTTCACGATTGACTTCCACGGTGAAGGAATACCATCGTGTAATAAAAATGAAACCCGCAAAATTATAATTTGCGTAATTACTGGTGGTAGGACCTCTTGTGAGTCCGCGCGGATAGGTACCACCGCCCTGCCTATTTCTGCCGTGAAGCAGTAATGCGTTTCGGTTTGAAGGGTGGGGCAGCCGTTGTAACTATACTGAGACCTTAGAACTTATATCTCAAGGTGGGTGGCGCATTTACGTTGTGGATGTCTATGGGCTCCAGTAACCACTTAACACCAGGTGGGCTGTGAGCTCGTCTACCCATCTAAGCAATAAAAAAAAAAAAAAAAAACATAGCAGTCAAAGAGTTAACGCATGCTCACGAATGACTGCCACGATGAAGGAATAACAGCGTGTCAATAAAAATCTAACCCGCAAAATGTTCTAATTTGCGTAATTACGCAATGCTAGAGTGTATCGTAAACAAAGATAAGTTAACACCATCCACTGTTTTGTTGCGGGCTGTATGAACCAGTTGCTGATGATAAAGAAAACTTGTGCTTTGTTTATACACTTGATATTTTATTAATATGATAAACACGTCCGCTTGCGGTGAAAAATAAAAAAAGGAAGAGACTGACATCAACAATGTTGCCAGTCATATAATTTTATTTTCCATACTAAAATGTTGGAGTTGCCAACACCCACCGGTCAATTTCTGCCGTCAAGCATTCCGGCTTGTAAGATGAGGCAGCCGATACTATACAACTGATTCTTGAAGCTATGTTTCAAATAGGAGTGGGTGATATAAATCGTATATAAATTCAATATCTATATATCGCAGCAATATCGTTGAATCCGATATCGCCCCGCACGAAATCTATATATCGATATCAGCCGATACACGATATTGCTCGATGTGATGCGCATCGCCATATCGTACCGATTCGTGAATCGAAATCTATATTTCGATATCAGCCGATACACGATATTGCTCGATGTGATGCGCATCGCCATATCGTACCGATTCGTGAATCGAAATCTATATTTCGATATCAGCCGATACACGATATTGCTCGATGTGATGCGCATCGCCATATCGTACCGATTCGTGAATCGAAATCTATATTTCGATATCAGCCGATACACGATATTGCTCGATGTGATGCGCATCGGCATATCGTACCGATTCGTTAATATCAGCAATATTCGTTTGGTTCGTATCGAATCGGCCAGAGTGAGTGAGCGCACGATAGGGATATCATGTGATGAATGAAACAGAAACAGGTATTATCCACACAATTGTAAACCTTATATTTAAGTCCATGTCTGTAGATTATTCTTAGCGTATCAGCAGGATACAATTAAGAAAAGAAGTTTCAACTTTCGACCCTAACTTGAATGCAGTATAGCCTATTTGCATCGTTGAATTTAATTTCACGCGCTTTGACCTTGAACTAGAATTTTTGGACAAGTGTTTATAAATACTTAAAAGTTTTTTGTGTTTGATTTTTAAAGTACACATTTTTCTATTTTTAGTTGAATCCAAATAATTGAGTTTATTTCTTGTGTTTGTATTAAATTTTTGAAATCTACACTCTTTTGGTATATTTTGTAATTTTAAATTAAGATACAAAATACTAAAAACTGAAAATAATGTAGCCAGTCCTAAGCCTGGTAAAAGCATGAAGGAAAGTTTTTTTGATATTTTTATTTTCATGTTCTTTTTATTACTTTAAGATCATATTATAAATTGATATCAGAAAACCAACCGTATAACGTTGACTTAAATCTATATCTACTATGATATTATATCAGCGTATCGTTTCAAATCTCAAATATCATGAATCGAGAAAATCTACTAGCATCCATCAATATATAGATTCAGAAAATATATAGATTCAATATCCGATATTGATCCTCGATATATAGATACGATTCGATACGCGGCAAAACCGATATTACCCACTCCTAGTTTCAAAGTCAGTAGCGGCTTTCATGCTATATTCCCATGGACTGCTATAAAAAAAACAGAAATAGTATCACAGTTATTTTGGCGCACACACAATAGAAACATTGTAACATGCACGTGCCGTGCGAAAATAAATAGACTCATATACAAGTGAACGAAATCTGCATTAAACCCGCGAATAAACAGTACCCAAGCGCTTACTCATATCTGGGCGTGACCACGCCGAGGCGTTTATAACTCTGACCGTAATCAGTGTCGGGTAATGGATCGTATTATTAAAGATTTTACGGGAATACGTAATTGCGTTTTAAACATCGTGTGTTGTAGAATAATTGTGTATTATTGCAATCAAGTACATCACCATAATACGAAACAATGCTTAGATATAGACTCTATTAGAATGTAAAGCTTAGATTTCATTCCAAATAAATCCCGCAAAACTATAATTTGCGTAATTACTGGTGGTAGGACGTCTTGTGAGTCCGCACGGGTAGTTACCACCACCCTGTCTATTTCTGCCGTAAAGCAGTAATGCGTTTCAGTTTGAAGAGTGGGGCAGCCGTCGTAACTATACTGAGACCTTAGAACTCATATCTCAAGGTGGGTGGCGGCATTTACGTTATATATATTATGTCTATGGGCTCCGGTAACCACTTAACATCAGGTGGGTCGTGAGCAGGTCCACCTATCTAGGAATAAAAAAAAACACAGATATCCTACTTTACTATACCTAGTATATTTTGATGAAAGGTAAAATTTCATCGATAATGTCGTGAGCAGGTGTTAGGATCGTGGTCACTTACGAAAAAACAATACTATTACCAGGATCTTATCATAAAGGTGCGAAACACAGTATGGCAGTTTGACTAAAACGAACAACAATAACGAAACAAAATAGATCGATTGTTTTCATAAAACCGAAATCCCTCATGCTTTGTATGTACTATTTATTATTAAGCGGGTTCTTAATTTTAATGAATACCTAATCGAAATTTTAGCGCCGTTGAAGGGGCCCCGATCACGGGTAGAATGTGGCTAGGATGTTGAGAGGAGTCTCCTGATTTATATAAGCGTAAAAGCTCAAAATGTTTCCCTTATTCTACCAGGAATTCAGAAGACGGAAGCGTTTATTTCGGGGGCTGGGCGCGGATGGCGCATCCTATAAAGAGTTTCGCAGTTGTCGAAGTGGCCAAACCGAACATCGGCGAGAAGGCCCCGTCGAGGGTCCGAGCCGATGTCACCGTCACGTTGAGCCTCAGAAACGAGATAAAACACGAATGGGAAAACCTCAGGAAGCATGACGTTTGCTTCCTGGTAACCGTCAGACCTACACAAGGCATAGGTAAGGTAACTTTAAGAATCATTAAGTTTGCGACTACAACAAATTCGTCTGCAATTTATTTCGTTCATTTTCGTCAAGATTTTATCGTATACTAGCTTTTGCCCGCGACTCCGTCCTCGTGGAATAGTTACTTTGGCATAACGCTAAATTTTACCCGCGATTCATTTACGTAGAAAGTGAAAATATTTTTGAATTATAGAATGTTAAGGAGCTATTTAAACCCCTATTTTGAAACATTCTTTATTGGTGCTCCACTTGTCTTACCGTGACGTTATACTATAGCCTTCCTCAATAAATGAGCTATCTAACACTGAAATAATATTTCAAATCGGACCAGTAGCTCCTGAGATTAGCGCGTTCAAACAAACAAACTCTTCAGCTTTATAATATTATAGTATAGATGATTTTGAGAAAATATCGTGTTCTGATAGACTGTTTACGTTACTTTTAAATTTATTTTTTATGCTGTTGTGATATAATTGAATTTATGTTGTCTGTTCGTGCCAAGAAATGCTCTCCGAAATATTTAGACGACTATCACGGCGCCCCGACGTTTGGGTTTCCCCTACTTCTATGATGTGGTGTCGGGGCTCACCGACTTAGAACGGAATCAAGGTCTTTCCCATAATAAATTCGGGGCATCTGTTTTTGAAATTCAAGTGCGCTTCTATTTTTACGTCCCGACCATCGACATTCGTAGAATCGATCCGATTCGTTGTAAGAAATAAAATTAAAATTATCTCACTGAGTAATACATGTGAAATAAAACATGAAGCACATACGAGGAAATTGTTGCTCCAATTGCTCAAAAACTCTCAGAGATTCGTCTTAGTAGTTAAGGATAAGTGATACGTACACATAATGACCATGCCGTTCACCAAGCAATGGACCTGCCTGAAAAAGGCAGCAGAAGAGAGCAAGGGGACATTGCGGAACAATATATCCCGACCTCTGAATGAGGTCCGACTTGACAGCATGACAACACAGGATAGAAATTCCCAGCGTAGACGAATCAGGAAACCCGACCACACTTAAAGTAGGATAAGCAAAGGAAGAAGAAGAAAGAATAAAACACGTTTTCTTCTGTTTGCGTATTATTCGTCCGATTGATTCGAAATTACAGCAGTCGTTGATATCTTAAAGATAGTTCTCTCAACGGTTCGTCGAGTTTCAGCGGACACGATGCTCAATAAATTAAATTAAATATACACATTTAGCTTCAGATTTGAAAATTCTTATAGGTACAAAGTATGACTACAGAAAGAGTATGGTGGATCAGGCGGGAATAGTGTACGTGAGGGGTTGCGAAGTTGAAGGTATGCTGGACGCATCCGGCAGAGTCATTGAGGACGGGCCGGAACCGCGGCCAGAGTTAGAGGGAGATTCCAGGACCTTCAGGCTCTTACTCGATCCTAACCAGTACAGGCTTGACTTGGACAGAGCTAGTAAAGGGAATGAGGTAACTAATTTTAGGTTTTGTATCAAACCCCTGTTCGCATCTACTAGGGCCCAATTGTAGGGACCTTCTAGAAGAGACTGATGATCGCAAGTCGTGGACTAAAAGATAAGGCGCCTAGTATACTCGTATCGAGCGATGCGATAATACCGGTGTTCAAATCCCGCACGTAGGTAGTAATTTTTCTAACGAAATACGCACTTAATACACGTTCGCTAATGAATACAAAATGAAATAACGCGACGTAATAAAATCAAATCAGTAAAAAATGCACTATAATGTTGGGGGGGTTTTTATTATTATTTTCTATTCTAGTGACCCCGAGGGGCCATACTAGATTCAACGAACGAATAGGTGAGCCCACGTGGCTTTGACCTGGTGTTGGGGCGTATTGTCGCGTGGTAACACCGTCTAGTCTATTTCCGCCACAAAGCCGCCGTGAATTGAAGACATGAGTGGATGAAGGGGATATGATACAATTTGCTAATTTTGAAAAAACGGGCAACATACTTTTGTTACTTGTACTTTCTCTTCGTAATTAACTCCTTCATCGCATGCAATTTCTAAAAGTAGCCTTTAAACCTAGAGTTTTAAAGTCTAATATGGTTTATAGGCACATAACGCCTTCATTCAAAGTAAAAACTCAAAATTCTTAAAAATGGTACTTCACCCCTTCATCCACTCAAGTCTTCAATTATAATTGAGACTTCACTCATCGTGGATGTCATTATTCAAAGTGTGATGTGTTTGGTTACTGGTAACCGTTTAAATTCCAATAAACAACTGATTTAAAGTAATATGAAAGCTTTTACTAGGTAACATCTGCCTATATCTATCAGGAACAGCACTTTCTTTTTGAATGAAAGGCGTCTTTTTTATGTATCCCTGACAACATACGTGTATGCCACAGATCACAGAAACATGATCAACAACAAATCATGATATCTATGATCTGTGGTGTATGCACATGCGCGATTTATTGGTTAAGGCGCGAAAGCGTCACCGATTTATTATCGCATTTCTAACGTTGGTTATAACGTTATTTTAAAACGTTTATCGCAGGACGTGTACGAGACTTTCAACATAGTTATGCGTCGTAAACCGAAAGAGAACAACTTCAAGGCCGTATTGGAAACGATACGAGAATTGATGAACACCGAATGCGTTGTACCGGACTGGCTTCACGATATAGTCTTGGGCTACGGAGATCCCGGTCAAGCTCATTACACGAGGTTCGTATATTTTTTTATATATGATTGAAAGATTACTGGTGGCCCGGAGGCCTTTCCAGTTTCATCAGGTGAGGTGGGCGAGCAAAGGCTCAGCCAGGAGGGGTGGGATTTGTTAACAACTGCCCGAGCGCCTCCGAAGGAGACCTAACAACTCAAGAGCGGTTGCTTCGCGAATGAATCTACTACCGGATCGGAATCGTATCTCTAGTATCTTGGTAGTATCATGGTCATGGGAAGCGTTAGTCTGCGAATCAAACTGAAGATGGATTGAAAAAAAAAATACGAGTAAAATTCACGCGCCATAGAAGCGAAACCTTCCGAAGTGTTTCTATCTCATTCTCTCGCATGCTAAATCGTATAGATGTATGTTTGTCTCTTTTCAGTGTCGCTTTTCAGTTTCATTGAGTTTTTAATTGTTAGGTTTATAAATAGTTTTATTTGTACCAAAGGAGTGCTAATAATTGCTTTATGCGTTGAGGAGAGTGTTGTTTCGTTAAACGCTCTGTAAGATAGTTCCGACTCGTTACTGGCTAGATGACGTCAGCATATTACCGTCTACTTTTATACCCAAGGTCTTTTTGGCCACACGAGCATCCTCTTACTGCATATATTCCCCTTACAACGAAAACTTTCCACTCTTTCCTATCTACTATCTATAAACTTATCTTAAAATGTCTTCATATTGAGACATTGATACCTACATTTCTTTGACACTGTGAAATGGATTTAACAGTGTCCAAGAAATTGACATTCACACTGTATGTTAAAAACTAAAAGTAACAATCTTAAAATAGAATTCGTCATGATGCGTCAGAATTTATCTTGTTGAATTCCCAGAAAACCACGCGATCTGATGAAGCGTGTGTACGTCAATTAGATACAATTACTTTTATCGTGTATTGAGTGTAGGTAATATATGTACATATGCGTCGTTTAATATGTATGTAATTTAATATTATATTAATGTAGATGAGAAGAAAATCTTACGATCTATTAGCATTCAATGAGTGCTCACAACCTATAGGCATCACAAGATGCCCCCATCCGCCTTGAGACATGAGGTCGAAGACTCAATCGCATGACTGCTTTGTGGCAGAAAAGACCTGAATTTTGGTACCTAACCGTGCAGGCTTTCAAATACGCCTTACCAGTATACATATATGCTGATTTTAAATTGCAGTACGCTGGTATAATACTAAGAGAATGCTGGTATCTTTTTTATTTATTGCCCATGTAGGCAGACGAGCATACGGCCCACCTGATAATGTCTTGGTATAGTTACAACGGCTGCCCCACCCTTCAAACCGAAACCCATGGCGGGGTGGTGGTATCTACCCGTGTGGACTCACAAGAGGTCTGGTCCCATCTATCGGTATGAAATTTGTGAGCGCCGTGTACTCCCACAGGATGCCGAACGAGATAGCCACTCTGGACTTCAACGATACATTCCTGAACATGGATCATCTGCGGAACAGCTTCCCGGGGTACGAAATCAAGGTGCAGACCAACGACCCGAGGAAACTCGTCAGGCCGTTCAAGTAAGTTCAGAATTTATATATGTGTATCTATATCTATACTAATATATAAATCTATAGTGGTTTTTACGGATGTTCCGTTATAACTACTCAACCATGCATCCGATTGACTTGAAACTTGGTATCCATGTAGAAAATACATATACTTAAAGGATAGGCCAGTTGCGGGGGCGTTAATGATGAGAATGTTTGTGGGTGTGAGAAATAATAATGTTAATTTTAAATGCCCAGCGAAGCGGACGGGTACAGCTAGTCTTAATATATGTGTATATATATATATGTATAATAATTCTTCTGTCCGCGAGTACGTGCCTGGACTCCTTTTAGAGGCCTTTTTTGTTTGTATGTCTTCAAGTAGTTTCGAGAATGGTTAATATCTACAATACGGTCCACAATATATATTTTTTGTTTAAAAACAAAAAGGAAACAGATTTTCTGACTTAAGACGGGTGGGTCCACATAACCACAAATGAATAATGAACCTTAATCGTGTCCCTTGTAAGTCACTTTTTCTATGAGTTCTTTTCATAATTACACGCGAAAAATTCGTTATCAATAAGGAAACCGCTCATTGTAATAACGGTGTCTAGGTAGAAATTATTTTTAATCTGTTATGTTAATGTTTGTGTGCGCAAATAAAATGCAACGCGACTAAGGGAATAAAAATAAACATTATACACCATTTTGTTTATTTTGTTGCTTAGATGGGTCGACGAACTCACAGCCCACCTGGTGTTAAGTGGTTACTGGAGCCCATAGACATCTACACCGTAAATGCGCCACCCACCTTGAGATATAAGTTCTAAGGTCTCAAGTATAGTTACAAGTTGTTTTCTGTATCATTTGGCGTCCCTTTGTGAATAGCGGCCGGAGTTTGATACCACTCCTTGCCCTTGAGTGGCGCGATTAGCGACTTGACGACCTTGATTATTTAACACTAGACGGGTCGGGAGCTCGTCCACTCGTCTATGCAATGGCCAAAGTCGAGTCGTTGTTCAAGTCCCGCGCATTCGTTGAACCGCAAACAATAGAACGTTATGTGTCAACGTCACGTGCTTTTTCGGGCGTGACGTCATTGTAATACTGAGAATAAACATGGGCATTAGAGATTCGTTTTCATACCTCGTTGTGATCTTTTGGAATCACGATGCTTCCGATATCGCTATACAAATAAGTAATCTATATCTATACTAATATATAAAGTTTTTTTTTATTGCTTAGATTGGTGGACGAGCTCACAGCCCACCTGATGTTAAGTGGTTACTGGAGCCCATAGACATCCACAACGTAAATGCGCCACCCACCTTGAGATATAAGTTCTAAGGTCTCAAGTATAGTTACAACGGTTGCCCCGCCCTTCAAAGCGAAACGCATTACTGCTTCACGGCAGAAATAGGCAGGGGTACCTACCCGTGCGAACTCACAAGAGGTCCTACCACCAGTAAGCAGAAATAGGCAGGGGCGGGGTTTTTATGGTTGTTCCGTTATAACTACTGAACCGTGCATCCGATTGACTTGAAACTTGGTATCCATGTAGAAAACACATGTACCTAATGGATAGGCTAATATTTATATGAGTGTGGGACTGATTCTGCCACGAAGCAACGAAGCATATTACACAATTCAGATTTAATGTCTCAGGTTGTCTATGGAAATATAACTTTAAAATTATTTAATAAAGAATAATTAACAAAAGCATATTAAGTTTTCAGAGTTGTAGACATAAATATGTAGACACGATATATCTACATAATCTATAGATTAGTACGTGAAGCAAAAGCTTTGTAACCCTTCTTACGAAAATTGCACGGGCGCATACGGAGTATGAAATTTCCCACACTTATATGAGAATATAGGGAAGTAGTGCAGTAGAATGTTAATACTTTTTTAAATTATGCATAAAAATACATTAAATCAATAAGAAAAACATTACACACACACGCATGCATATTATTTGTTTACTGTAAAAAAAATCTTATTGCTCATAGTCTATGGTTAAATTGAAAATAGATTAAATATTGGTTGTCTTTATTAATATTTGTCTAAAGTGTAGTCTTGACGAAATCTGTGATTACAGAAGTAAATAGTCTTTGACAATAGAATCATAATAGTGTACAAACTTATAATTTTAATTAATTATAGTCGAATTTCGACGACCGCGGGTACCACTAGTGATAATAATAACGCGCTAAATGATTAAACCGGTTAAGTAGGTTCAATATAATTATTATTGAAATTCTTTATGGATTGTTTTCAGCATTTTGACTAATTTTCGTTTATCTTGCGTGCGGGTAACTCTAAAATCTGTCACTGTAGGATCTCGATGATAAGGCCTGTTGGTGTTGCCAACGTTGTTAGAGCATCAATGTATTTTATCCGGTAGTCTGAAATTATGATGGCACTGTTTTTCCATATGTTACCATGCAGAGTCTACAGAGGGGGCTATGTAATAAAATGTCTTAACTTTTAATATGTGTTTGGACATGGAAATCAACGATGATCGATTAAGGGTCGCCGCACACGGGCCACCAGCCGCAATCACAAAACGCCGCCACCGGAATATTTCTTGTAATTTTCACACATTTTATATGTAGCTTGTGGCGGTCACCAGCGTCAACTGTGTGTGGCGAGTCCATATAAAATGTATGAAAATTACAGGAAATATGCCAGTGGCGGCGTTTTAGGGTTAGGGCCGGTGCAGCGACGACCCTAAGGCGAAGTTGTACATATTAAAATGATTCG
Organism: Bombyx mandarina; assembly: GCF_030267445.1. Taxonomy (NCBI): domain Eukaryota; kingdom Metazoa; phylum Arthropoda; class Insecta; order Lepidoptera; family Bombycidae; genus Bombyx; species Bombyx mandarina. Next base: position 6,751,967 of record NC_143231.1, on the reverse strand, counting down.
TATAAATTACCCGTTTAGGTTGACTTTCGAAAACGTCGTACGGAAGCAGCAGGTCGGGGACAGCGCTATGGACGAAGACGAACCCCGCAAAGCGATCATTGTCGAACCCCACGTACAACCGAAGAGGGGACCGTATTTGTACAACGAACCAAAGAAGTGAGTTTTTTATTTTGTTTTTTTTTTATTACTTAGCCATCTAAGCAATAAAAGAAAGACAAAGGCCCGTTTATGGGATTACAAAAAAAAAACGGAAATGGTAAGTTTTTTTTAAAGAGTTTACTTACAGTAGAGCTCAAGGCCACAAGAGAAACAATAAAGTATGAGAAACCAACCTTATGATTATAATATATTTTTTTTGCTTTGATGGGTAGACCATCTCACAGCCCACCTGGTCTTAGGTAGTTACTGGGACCCATAGACATCTACGACGTAAATGCGCCACCCACCTTGAGATACAAGTTCTCAGGTCTCAGTATAGTTACAACGGTTGCCCCAGCTTTCAAACCGAAACGCATTACTACTTCACGGCAGAAATAGGCAGGGCGGTGGTACCTACCCATGCGGACTCACAAGAGCTCCTACCGCCAGTAATAAAGGTCCTACCGCCAGTAATGAAGATGTTGACGCAACCCGCTTTAGTAGTCTGTCGTAAGTCTCGACAGCTCCGAAATAAACGATCTAATAATATCCCTTTATTTGTACAGGAATAATATACTGTTCACTCCGACACAAGTGGAAGCTATACGTTCAGGAATGCAACCTGGACTCACATTGGTCGTCGGTCCTCCTGGAACTGGTAAATAATGTTCTTGAAAATTGCTTTTTGTTTTCAAAGCCTTAAGTTGAGGGGGGGGGGGGTTCTAAGTCTTGCCTAATTTAAATGTTTATATAAAATAATTCACTCTCTGATAGATTCGCCTGAATTGCTATCACACATTTCATTAAACACTAAATTTAGTGCTCGTAGGGTCAACCAAAACAATGTGTTCGCATTATATTATTAACTAGCGACCCGCCCCCGCTTCGCTTCGGAAACTGTAATTTATTATTGATTTCTCTACTATTTAATGGATGTTATTATACATATAAACCTTTCTCTTCAATCACTCCGTATCAAAATCCATTGCATAGTTTTAAAGATTTAAGCATACATAGGGATATAGAGACAGAGAAAGCGAGTTTGTTTTATACTATGTAGTGATTATTATTAATTTACAAAAACAATATAACTATCATATTATAGTTCGTTTTTAATAAAAAAAGACATTACACACACTATCGTGTATTTGACACACACACACATGCATATTATTTGTTTAATTTTTACTTGTTGTTTTGTGATTTTTTGTGTATCTTTTTAGCTTGTAATGCGTAATGTGTGACCCTAATAAAATAAAAAAAAACAATATTTAGCGGCAGATGGAGGTTTGATCTCTCGCTACAGGGTCATGGTATGCGTTACCATAAGTATTTGATTTCAGGTAAAACGGACGTGGCAGTTCAAATCATTTCGAACATATACCACAACTTCCCGTGGCAACGTACCCTGGTCGTAACGCACAGCAACCAGGCCCTTAATCAGCTATTCGAGAAGGTTGCCGAGCTGGATGTGGACGAAAGGCATCTGCTGCGTCTCGGTCACGGCGAGGAAGCTCTTCAGACAGACAAAGACTTCTCCAGGTCAGTTCACGTTAAGCATATATTTAACCTGTTCCACACCCGATTCCGAGGTAAGCCAGTACTAACTTTTTTTTTTCCTACCTAACCTGATAGCCTTGAGAGGCTATTTCAGCGTAACCTTAACTAGTAGGTGAGCTCACGGGGCTCAAACCTGACGACGTTGCTAACACGAACCCTAGCAAGAGCCGTGCTTCGCAGAATCTACCACCGGATCGGAAACGCGACCCACTGAGAAGATCCGGCGAGAAACTCAGTGGGCTGCGTCTATGGGTTAATTTACTCGTCGAGCCCTAGTCTATCCTAAGATAGATTCAATCCGACAAATTGTTGAATATTCGTGTAGCGTGTAAAGACTTATTGTAATATGGTCGCGCCCTGTACGTCCATCGCTTCGAAAGGCAAACGTACGTGTTCAAAAAACTTTATTTGCAAATCGATATTATCTATTTGATGTTCCGTTTTTGTGTTCAACCAGTGAATACAAGTCACGCTTCACCGTGAGTCACGCCCTAAATCCTAGTTCGGATGCGTTTATGATTAATTCGAAGAATACATACGACATTTTAATGACCCCCCGTCCGTTGGGTCTGGGGGACATGCTTCGTCTATGGGTCGTGAGTGGATGGATGGAAGAGCGGTTTTGGTTAGTCCACTTTATAACGGACCTCGTCGGCAGATTTCAACGCTTGATATGAAGAAGACGAGTTTGCTTTTGGTCAATTAAAACTTTTGTTATGCCTAAACTGAACTGCGTAGGTGGTGGGGCATTACATGTTTATGTGAATTTCCACAGTGCGGTTTGTTTGTCCAGCGGTTCGAACGATATTTCTCAGAATTTGTATTATATAATAAATGAAAATTCATTTTGAAAATGTCGTCAGTCAACCATTTTGAAATTCTATTATATAAATCACCGCTACCTATGTGACGCTTGGGTTGTGACACAATTTTAAGTTTTGATTTGGATATGCCCATTAGTTTGTTTTCGATCATGAGCATCGGTGACCACTTACAATCTAATTTAATTATTAAATCAAAATGCAAGGTAGTCTCAATACCTAAATCCTTTTCCTTTACCTAATAACCTAAATCCTTTTCACAATCGAAAAAAGGGTGCGTGTACTTATGTACGCGCGTAAGAAATTATACTTTATTTTTATTAAATTTACTTCATTTTTTAAATATTAAATAATTAATAATTGATATTTAACGTTAATAATTTCATAATATTTAGTATGAATTATATTAAATAATAATTTTGTCATTTATATTACCAAATAATACATACGGATAGTTAACCTCAATTGTATTGGAGCACTTTTGGGCAACTTCATTTCTGTTAATTTTGTGTCACGGTGCGCGCGCATCGTGAAATTTCACTCTCATAAATTTTTCATAGCGCGCCTAAAGAAGTATAACTTCAATTATCTGTATGATCGTCGGTCTGTAAATGTAATAAAGATTCGGTTGATTATAATCCATCTATAGCTAATGTTGAACACACACGTATATGTTTTTTTTTCTTTTTTTTTTCTTTTTTAGCTTGCACTGTTTGTGCATTTAGCCACATACAAGCACGTATATGTTAAAAACGCGTTGCATACCATCTGTCGTACGTTTAGGGTTACCATGATATGAACATTCTATCAAGTGTTTGTTCAAAGCTTAAACCAAACTATCGAATAACTGACGCACGACAACGAACTAACATACAAACCTATAAAAATTCACAAAATGTAAATATGTCGTAGAATAAATACACAAATCGGATACAAACATAATTGCTAAGATTGCACCTAATCTAAGACAGGTTTTCGGAATCGACGATCGTGAAAACCTTGCCTTAAATTCCGATTATAAGGTATTTGCAGTACTCCCAGGATTTTTAGACAATGATTCGAATTGTGCGATCATTCTACGACATACAGCGTTATTATTATCTGTAAAGTGATAATGGAAACTATTATTATAAATGTGAAAGTGTGTTTGTTTGTTTCATGTCGAAACGAAGCAACGGATTGACAAGTTCTTATTTGTAGTTATAATATTAGGTCGGAAGAATTAGACAGGCTACATTTTATTCCGCAAAATCTATCTAATTCCCACGGGAAACTATACTGACACGTTTCCTCAACGCGGTGGGCGAAAGTGCGCGGAACTGCTGGTACTAATATAAAATTTAGTTACCTTGGTTTTGAAAAACGTGCTAAATTACTGGTGGTAGGGCGTCTTGTGGTAGATATCACCACCCTGCCAATTTCTGCCGTGAAGCAGTAATGCGTTTCGGTTTGAAGGGCGGGGCAACCGTTGTACTGTTAAAGCCTTAGAAATCGTCTCAAGGTTGGTGGCGGTATTTACGTTGTAGATGTCTATGGGCTCCGGTAAGCACTTAACTGGTGTTAAGTGGTGGGCAGTGAACTCGTCCATCCAAACTGCATACATTCACGAACATACCTTGCTGACTAACATTGCTTGAGATCATATTATTATTATGATAAAAAATGTCTATTTAAAAACACGATGTCCTTAATATTCTAGCCACCTATGGCTACTCGCGTACACCAACTCGCGTTAATGAAGGTCAGACACGTTTGGAAATGTCCTCGTACGGACCGTATTTAGCATAATTACTGTTCCTTTTTAAGACACTGTGCCCAGAGGATTCTAACGGAATCACATTAGTGAGACTATGTACTATTTTAGTCTCATATTTAAGACTCTCTATTTTAAATCACAATGAGTAGACCAAAATGTATGAGATCCACTTTTGGTCTAGTTGTTGTTAAGTAGTCATCATCGCATGTCCTCGTACGGACTGTATTTAGCATAACTACTTTTCCTTTTTAAGACACTGTGCCTAGAGAGCTTTAACGGGATCACATTAGTGAGACTATGTACTCTATTAGTCTCATATTTAGGACTCTCTATTTTAAATCACCATGAGTAGACCAAAACGTACGAGACTAACTTTCGGTATAGTTGTTGTTAACACGTTGACTGCGTCATGTGGTTTAAAGAGCCTCATGATGAACTGTCCCGTTGTGCGGCAGTCAAAGCCGCGTTTTTCTCGATGAAGGAGGCGAATACGTCCGCATTTCTATGTTCAAGGGTGTATTAACCTTACAAGACACCAAGTTTCATATGTGGAACACTGTCTTTAATCGTTCCTATAGCTATAAAACAAGAAATAGCGTCATCTATTGATTTATTGATAGATGCTACAGACATTTAGCAATGTTGTAATACCAAACTTTACCTAAATATGTCTTTCGTGTTAAAAAACGGAACTTAGTGAGGCCTACCAGGTATCATACGCGCCGTATAGAAGTCTACTTTTGCATCGAGAAGACTTCATACACTGGCTGAAAATCCCTCAAAATGGTCTCGCCGTCAACGTGTTAAATAGTCATCGTCGCTTAGGGGCATCAATGCCAGGGACACATCCAAGTCGCTCCCTACTGCTAGCAGGAGATGCTATAGGGATGTTTCAATGAGGAAAGAGTCAGTTCCACTTTTTGGCTCAACAGTCGCATTTTAATCGAAGAATCGTGCAGATCCTCGACTTGCTTTAAAACATTTTAAGATGCTGCTTTAAAAATGCTTATCAAGATTTAAGTTTATAATTTTTTCTACGAAAAATAATAGGTTTGCTTATCGATGAATGTAAACTTCCCAGGCGGACGTAATCTAGTGTTATCAAACATGTGTTATAACGTTAACATGGAATGTTTTGGAACAATGTCTAATATTATATTCACTTTTTATAAATTCTCAATTTTCCCAATAACTGTATTTTTAGAAATTATCGAATGATATCGTAATAATTCACGCCGAATTCAACTCTACGTTGAATAAATGGGATCGCGGCTAGCTTATTTAATTCAATGATGTTGATTGAACATAAATATGTCAACGTAAATAATGCTAGACTAACTATACATTCAATTACTTGCTCCCTTAATCGTTCTTGAGAATTGATGTGGATGTTGACATCAATAATATTCTATTTAAGTACAACGGCCTGCCTGAGTCGAACTTTAATTAAAAATGACGTAATTTAAAAAGTGCGTGGTCATATCGATCGTCAGTTATTGTTTTGTTTGTTTTTGTTTTGAAAAATCCTTTTTTTCTTTCTTTCCTAACTATTCTCTGGTAGCATAAGGGTAGTGTTTGTAGTATATCTTTCCTAACGATTCGCTGCTTAAGGGTAGAGTTGGTAGCTGTTCTGGCCAGGCTGTGTCTGGTAGGTGAACTAACAGGCTCATCCTGAGAATGTTCTGATACTGGCCTTAACAAGAGCAGTGCTTTGCAGAATCTACAAGGGGATCGCGACCCGCTGAGAAGAACCGGCGAGAAACCCAATGGGCTGGGTCAGTTTATCGCTGAAGACATTCTAATTAGTTGTCGTTGTCGATTTGTAGTTGTTAGTTGTCGTTTACTGGTGATAGGACCTCTTGTGAGTCCGCGCGGGTAGGTACCACCACCCCGCCTATTTCTGCCGTGAAGCAGTAATGCGCTTCGGTTTGAATGATGTGGCAGCTGTTGTAACTATACCGAGACCTTAGAACTTATATCTCAAGGTGGGTGGTGCATTTACGTTGTAGATGTCTATGGGCTCCAGTAACCACTTAACACCAGGTGGACTGTGAGCTCGTCCACCCATCTAAGCAAAAAAAAAGATGTGTGGTGTCGTGGGACACCGGATAGGAACGAAGTTCCTTATTATAAAAATATTAATTTTAAGTTCTATTCGAGGTATAAATAAAATAATTATTCGGGTATACATTTTTTATTATCATTTTTTTATTGATAAAAAAACTACTTTACAAAGCTATCAACATTATTTTATTCACAATGATTTATAAAAAATATATAATAAAAAAATATGTTATTTTTTATACGTTATTACAAAGTTAAGTTGTACACTCTGTGCATTACTAATAAAAATCTTACGTTACGGACTTTTTTTCCCGGTTAGGGTACCCCTCCGCATCGTTCCATAAGGAAATTCATTCCAAAAAAAAATTCAGTCATTGAGGGCTTAAATTTTCAAATCAGATACGGCCGCGTGAACTATGTGTTGGCGAAGCGTCTGGAGCTGCTCGAGCTGGTGTCGCGGCTGCAGCGAACGTTGGACGCGGGCTCGGACGCCGGCGCCACGTGCGAGCTGGCGCACCACTTCCACGTCTACCACGTGCGGCCGCGCTGGCGAGCCTTTCTCGAGAACTGTCAGCAACAGGTCAGCATACACACGTGTTAACCGTTCTGATGCGTCCTCTCGTACCGCCGTCTCCCTCTAGACCAGTGATGGGCAAAGTACGGCCCGCGGAAGTATTTAATCCGAGAGAGAGTCCATCCATCCTAAATATTCTAGTCAGCATTTTGGCGCGTAAAATAAAATCTGACGTTTTTTTTATTGCACTTGTAGGCAGACGAGCATACGGCCCACCTGATGGTGAGTGGTTACCGTCGCCCATGGACTTCAGCAATTCAGCAATGCCAGGGGCAGAGCCAAGCCGCTGCCTACCGCTAATCTTTGAATTGATTAATTGAAAATCTTCTCCAATTCATGAGGGGTGTTTTCGTTATCTCATAATTAACTTGCCATCATTATAATTATCTCGGCAGTCTGCCGCAGGTGTTAGTTTATTTATTGAAAAAAAAAACATTCTTTTCACCTATCTATGTAAAAGTAAAAGGTATTTTGTTTATTAAAAAGCTCTAATACAAAATACATTTTTTCTATAATTCTGGCCCTCTTCTAGAATTTCTTAAACTTTGTGGCCCGCCATTAAAAATTTTTACCCACCACTGCTCTAGACGGTTCGAAGATTACAGTGCATGCGATATGATAGTTTGTAGTTTGATTGTTTTGGCATAGCCATATCGCATATTATAACCACACCAAAAGACCACAATACTACATGATGATTGACTATATCATGAAATTTTATACATAACTAGTCAGGTCATAAGTATTGTCACATAAAAACTTTTCTTTTAGAATGCTGGCCGCAAATTTTTTTATTGAATTCGAATTTAGAATTGTTCATGAAAATAAAAATGTATATCTTCGATCAATAATAGTACCGTAAAATGGGGCGATTAGGGACAAATTCCAACTTTATGAGCAATTTTAAGGTAGTTGTTGATGTATATAATGCTATATCAGGATCAAAATGATTGAGTCTTGGGGGCATCTTTGTTATCTAATTTAAAATTATGCAACTAGCATTCCAGTTTAAGCAAAAAATGCAAAAATAGGTGTAATCCCTATTTACCCGAAAATTGCGGTTAATTGGGACGAAATGAGAAATTTGCTAGGGTTGGCACTACTTTTATTTTTATATATAGTTTTAATTTATTTATTTATTTAGTTGCACCAAAAAAGTCATGATCAATAAAAAAAATTGAAAAACTGACAAAAGTATATGGCAGACATCACCTCAATTATAGGTGCAATCGACAGTGCAATAACAACAATATATATACTATATATATATAGTGGGCTTTCTTAGAAACGGTTTATATTTCTCCGTTCTTGGTAAGTACTTAGGGGCTGATATTTCTATCTGGGTTAAGAGATTAGGTGTGTCGGTTATTCCATGGATTAATCAGATGAATACCCCCACTCTGAACAGATATTAAATATTTTATTATGTATTACTTAGACATTTTTGTCCACCTTGAGATTTCATTGATCTTGTTACATGTCTCTGCAAAATCGACTTACTTATATTAAATTGCTTATCTATTTCAACTAAAGACTTATTCCCAATTTCGCTTCGATAAACCAGATTTTTACCAACAAATTTAAAAAATATTGTTATAACCACATAGACAACCCTACAAACCTGTATCTATTTATACTTAGGTCGTTTCCATTTCACGTATTCTCATCCCAATTGACCCCTTTTTCGTTGTTATTTGTACCTAACACGTCCCCAATATCCCCAAAAACAATAGATTTTTACATGTATTTTTATTTAATCAAATACATTAAAACCAATAACAACTGAGACTTACCTTTAATATATATGCTGGTTCAAACACTAAATAACGTTTATAAATCATAGTCGTCTTCTATTATTATCAAATAAATAAAAGAGAGCAAAGTTTCTAGCACTAAAATAATTACCACCACAGGAAGTTAATTTGAAACGCGATTTTTTATAAGTTAGCAGCTATTATCATGCATATTCAGAGTTGTTTTGTGAACTTTCAACATTCTACTATTAAACTACAAAAAAATTTCAGATTTTGCAACGAATATAAAACTTATATTGAGCGTCGAAAGATTTTCCCGGTTTTTTCCCGATTCGCCTTTCAATCCCTAATCGCCCCATTTTACCGGTACTAGATTACGGATCAGGAACAAAAATAAGACGCTCCAGTGGCCACGTTTGCAGACACGAAAACATCTTCATTTCTTAGAAAAAAGTTTAATAATGTTAACGACTTCAGTTTATTATAAACCTTAATACTTAAACATAAAGTTTAATTACCATTGCAAAATATATGTATTTAGGTCCTTTCGTCAGAAAAAGAATATTATGGAATAAATTTAAAATGTCACTTGAACATAAAAAGTCATCAGTACAAAAATATTTATTCTAAAATGATACTTAAAGCCTAATTTATAAGGTTAAAAATATTTGTTTAAAATTTCGTGCTTGTTGTATTGTGGAACTAGATGTAGTTCTTGGTATTACATTTCAATGCTCAGAACACAGTAAGTATTGAAAGACATAGAGTTGCAGAATATACATATTTGTTTTAGGTTTGTTTTGTATGGGTTATGAAGCTGTCTTTTAGAAGTCATTTTTATATGAGCGGTTTCTTTTTACAAATATAATGTAATCTTATATCAATGAATTTTTCTATAATCAGTTTAATTTAGGCTTATTTTATGGCTGTGTTCGTTTCCCCCAGAAAACAAATCCTTTTCAGCATATACGCTTAAAATATTTACACATACATATAAAGTTTTTTTAATACTTTTTTGCATTGATTTGCCACCACCATTGAACAATTCTAGAATTTTTATAAGAGTTCTATATTTCTTCTCCTCTTTCTTTCGCGACAATATATATCTATTGTGCACAGCGACAAGGGGCTACTAGGAAATCTACAAACAAAAATAACATTATAAAATAACAAAACTACTCTATGCATTCCCTGTCCAAGAATAGTGATGTTTGTTACAATAGTTGGTGCCTTGTCGCAAACATTGGCCAAACAATTACAATATTCGTAAATTGTGTTTTATTTACAATATAATTGTGTTTATTATTTTATGAAAAACACTTAATAATATAAATTTACCAAAAAAAGATATTCCTTCCAAAACCTTGGTGTTACGGTGGTTTTTTACTCAGTTTTTGAACGCGCATTGCAGCGTTTTGACGTCTTAGTGTTGGCTATGATTGGACCATACTAATTTGAAATAAGACCACAAATTTATTTGTGGTCTTATTTTTCGGGCCGCTTTTGAAGCGCTAATCGCGAATCTAGTAGTATTATTGATCGAAGATGTATATTTTTAGAATTTTACTCATTTTTAAATATGGAGTGGACGCTTAAAGAAGACCGTGTTGCAGTTATTGCGTTGCATCGTTGCGATTACGGGCCAATTCAAATTTTTAACATACTGAAAAATTTGAATATAACCAAAAGATTCGGTTATCGTGCCTCGGTTATCGTGCCATCAAACGATACAATGAAGACTCTAGTGTAGATGACAGTTCAAGAAGTGGTCGCCCTCGGTCTGTTAGGACTCCAGCAGTGATAAAAGCTGTGAAGGCGCGAATTCAAAGAAATCCCAAACGTAAGCAGAAACTGTTGGCCCTTCAGATGGGGTTAAGCAGAACCACGGTGAAAAGGGTGTTAAATGAAGACTTAGGGCTTCGGGCATATCGAAGAAAAACAGGACATCGTTTGAATGCTCGTCTAATGGACCTGAGACTGAAGAGATGCCGCGCTTTGTTGAAGCGGTACGCGGGAAAAAAATATCGGGAAATTCTTTTTTCGGATGAAAAATTTTTTACCGTAGAAGAAAGAGAGCTACAACAAACAAAATGATAAGGTGTACGCACACAGTAGTGAAGAAGCGAGCAACCGTATTCCGCGTGTCCAACGAGGTCATTTTCCATCCTCGCTCATGGTATGGTTGGGAGTTTCTTATTGGGGCTTAACAGAGGTACATTTTTGTGAGAAAGGTGTAAAAACGAATGCAGTTGTGTATCAAAATACAGTCCTGACGAACCTTGTGGAACCTGTTTCTCATACCATGTTCAACATTCCAACAAGATTCGGCGCCAGCTCATAGAGCGAAGAGCACACAAGACTGGCTGGCGGCGCGTGAAATCGACTTCATCCGGCACGAAGACTGACCCTCCTCCAGTCCAGATTTGAATCCGTTAGATTACAAGATATGGCAACACTTGGAGAAAAAGGCGTGCTCAAAGCCTCATCCCAATTTGGAGTCACTCAAGACATCCTTGATTAAGGCAGCCGCCGATATTGTCATGGACCTCGTTCGTGCTGCGATAGACGACTGGCCGCGCAGATTAAAGGCCTTTATTCAAAATCACGGAGGTCATTTTGAATAAACTTTAGTATCATAAGAATCTATGTTTTGTTAAGTTCATTTTGGTATAAGAATGGTTACATAATGAATAAACTTGTTTCAATTATTTTACATTAAACATGTGACAGAATTTATGACCTGACTAGGTATATTTTTACAGCTTCATAAAAATATGTTGTGGTTTAGTGATATTGCAACTTTACAGGAGAGCCAATTAAAGTATAAATAAATAAATCATAATCATAAAAATTTTCAGCTATTTGAATGGAGTAAACTTAATTGAATTTCAATTATTATTTTTATTGCATAGATGGGTGGACGAGCTCACAGCACCCCTGGTGTTAAATGGTTACCGAAGCTCATAGATATCACACAAGGCGTTTCGTTTTGAAGGGTGGGACAGCTGTTGTAATATACAATTGTGGCTTAGACCTCATGTCTCAATGTAGATGGTGCCATCCACTTTGTAATTTCCATGGGCTCATATAGATTCACCCGTGTATGCATAAAAGACCAATCAGAGTGCATTAAGATCAAAATTCGAAGATACTTAAAATTGTTTCTTTTGTTACTTAATATTAAAATGTTCGTCAATCTACAAATGAGTTTAATTACAGACAAACTCGATTGAGATAGTCAGCAAGGAGTTTCCGTTCCACGAATTCTTCGATGATGCCCCGAAACCCTTGTTCCTGAGGAAGTCTCACGAAGAGGACATGGAAATAGCCAAAAGCTGTTACAGGTACGCTGAATTGTAACCATCGACCGTAACGATTTCAGTGACGCTGACTTCTGACTCTTTGTTAATGGAGCTCTGAAGGAACTATTGTGTGACTAATACAGCCAATAAAGAGTACAGATATAAATAAACTTGCTAAATGAATAACTGAGCAGTATGTTGAAGTCGTGGTGGCCTAAAGGATAAGACGTCCGGTGCATTCGTATGTAGCGATGCAGCGGTGTTCGAATCCCGCAGGCGGGAACCAATTTTTCCAATGAAATACGTACTTGACAAATTTTCACGATCTACTTCCACGGCGAAGGAATAGCATCGTGTAATAAAAATCAAACCCGCAAAATTATAATTTGCGTAATCACTGGTGGTAGGACGTCTTGTGAGTCCGCGCGGGTAGGTACCACCACCCCACCTATGTCTGCCGTGAAGCAGTAATGCGTTTCAGTTTGAAGGGTGGGGCAGCCGTTGTAACTATAATGGGACCTTAAAACTCATATCTCAAGGTGTGTGGCGACATTTACGCTGTAGATGTCTATGGGCTCCAGTGACTATTTAACACGAGGTGGGCTGTGAGCCCGTCCACTCAACTAAGCAAATAAAAAAAAACACGCTAGAGTAAAGCTGATATAGCCTCTCAAGGCCTTCATCATATGTAGGAGGGAAAAAAGTCTTTATTTTCCATGGCACGAGTTCACGGTTGGACTTAAATGAGGTGGTGATTAGTACACATATGCCGTAGACTGGCATACATGTCGTGCACTGAGATGATCCGGCGAGAAACTCAGTGGCCAAACAAAGATATGAACTGTGGAACGTAAATTACAATCGGTCCGCTAACAACGTTGATTACCCCGAGACTTGTGTTCTGAGAATTTAATGTAGATCAGAACATAACGCGTGCGTCAGTCTGGAAGTATGAGTCGACAAGGTTAAAAATGTACATTTTCCAAGTTCTCTCGTGGAATTTTAAAGTTAAATAAACAAAACTTGTACGCTGTTTGTTTTTATGTTTCATTCGTAAACAGTTTTACCCTTAACTCACGTAGGTATTCTGTTAAGAGATATTCGGTTGATCAATAAGGATCGGGTTCTAAATTTTTTTAATTAGTTGCTATTTAGCGTGCTGGTCGTCTTGCTGGGAATCCTAAATCGGGAACGGATGACCGTGAGTGAGTGGTTTCCAATTATTATTATTCATGACCGGATGTCACGTAACAATTGATGATCGTGATGCGTGCGATTAATTTGCAACGAAAACGAATATACTTGAGTCGTCTATTATCAAAGGTGGCATATCTGTGCATTTGGACAAAAAAATGTTATTGATATGTCAATACAGATTGATTTGAATATAATCGTCTCCTTCAAAGAATACGGTTCAAAACCTGCATTAAATAAAGGTTAATAGTTAACCTGTTATTTATCTAAGATGCCAATGGAATACAAAGTCAATAATTCGTTTTTCTGATTTACCAATAATTGTTCAAAAGTCAGATTGCCGGCTTTGATAATAGTCGACTCACTTTATCTATTCAGGTATATTGATCACATATTCGAGGAATTGGAAGAGTTCCGAGCCTTCGAACTACTGAGGTCCGGACTGGATCGGTCCAAGTACTTGTTGGTCAAAGAAGCGAAAATAATCGCGATGACGTGCACGCACGCCGCCCTCAAACGTTCCGAATTAGTGCAAATGGGTGAGTTTATTTATATAATACAACATAAAATTTTCGACGAAAACATAACCTTGTTTTTGACCTTTTACAGCACACGAAATCGCTGAAGACAGTCGATTTTTTTTATGGGATTTTATGACCTGGTAACTAAGACCTTTAGGTCATGTCTTATTTTAATTTATATTCTTATTTTTATGAATAATGATAATATGGAGTGAAATGAAATGAAATGAGATGAGATGATATGGGATGAAATATAATCTCAGTAAATCTCAGGTTATTTACTGAGATTTTTTCAGTGGACTTTTTGAAGGATCCCGAGAAGTTACGTCCAGTGGCTTTGTTTCATTTTCACACATTTTTGCTCTTTCACAGATATTAAACAGTCAATAAACCACCGTTATTATACATATAAACCTGAAGAAACACTAAATAGACAAAATAAAACAAATCACACAACTTCACTTCTCGCGTTCTCGCGAAAAAGTCCGAAGACAGTCGTTAAGTTCTGTGAAGCGTCACAGATTTACAAATAGATTAGAAGTGGCATCCGGCAGTTGTTGTGACTTTTAATTTTATCGCGTTAGGTTTCAAATACGACAACATACTGATGGAAGAGTCTGCTCAAATCCTCGAGATCGAGACGTTCATACCGCTGCTGCTGCAGAACCCGCAGGACGGCAGGTCCCGGTTGAAGCGTTGGATCATGATCGGCGACCACCACCAGCTGCCCCCGGTCGTCAAGAACATGGCGTTCCAGAAGTACTGCAACATGGAACAGAGCCTGTTCACCAGAATGGTCAGACTGGGTGTTCCGTACGTGGAACTGGACGCACAAGGTCGAGCTAGACCTAGGTATTTATTGAACAAAATAAAAACAAAATCATTTCAATCATTCAAAGTTTCAGATTCTCTGGTAACAATGCTATTTTTTGACCTCAGATGGTTAATATCAAAGGGTGATAGAACCTCTTGTCAGTTCGCGCGGGTAGGTACCATCATCCTGCCTATTTCTGCCGTAAAGCAGTAATGCGTTGCGGTTTGAAGGGTGGGGCAGCTGTTGTAACTATACTGAGACCTTTGAACTTATATCTCAAGGTGGGTGGCCCATTGTACATGGGCTCCAGTAACCACTTAACACCAGGTGGGCTGTGAGCTCGTCCACCCATCTAAGCAATAAAAAAAACTGACGCGCATACGTTTAGGCCTGAAAGGTAGCTCAACTTTATTATGATATATTTGAAGCTGCCACCTAATAATGTCTGTAGGGGCGTTACGGTCTTGATTTTGCGGTGTTGCTCTAACGACCACAGCTCTGCCATTCTCAATATATACAACGTGGGTTTCTGTCCGTACGTCGCAGCATCTGCAACCTGTACCGCTGGCGCTACCGGGCGCTGGGCGACCTGTGCCACGTGACGCAGCTCCCGGAGTACCGCGCCGCCAACGCGGGCCTGCGACACGACTTCCAGCTCGTCAACGTGGACGACTTCAACGGCGTCGGCGAGACCGAGCCCAGCCCTTACTTCTATCAGGTACTCTAGGAGGCAGCGAGGTTCTTTGCATCGACCGACCACCTCACTTTTTACTACACGACGCTACTAACTTCTAAACCGTTCTCGATATTTCTTGACAACCCTTAATGTTAAACACGTCTCGCAAACAGGACTTTTTGGCGGAAACGCGAGAAGTGAAGTTGTGTGATTTGTTTTATTTTGTCCATTTAGTGTTTCTTCAGGTTCAAATGTGTAATAATGGTGGCTTATTAACTATTTAATATCTGTCAAAGTGCACAAATGGGGGAAAATGAAACAAAGTCGCTGAACGTAACTTCTCGAGATCCTCCAAAAAGTCCACTGAAAAAATCTCAGTAAACGACCACCACTTTACTGAGATTATATTTCATCTCATATCTCATTTCATTTTATTTTATCCCAGTTGAATAATGTCTCAAATTAATCATATTCATTTTATTTCATTATATATTGTCATTTTTGATAAAAATAAGAAAGTAAATTAAAATAAGACATGACCTAAAGGTCTTAGTTACCAGGTCATAAAATCCATTAAAAAAAATGTCACAAACAAAAGTTTAACCCTTTTAGTGATGAGCTTATTTTCACATATTGCAAAAATTAAAACAGAATATTTGAAACAAAGTACTTTTAATAAACTTTAACTTAAAAATAAATACAAAAATGCCTCACTTTTTACTACACGACGCCACCAATTCTAAACCATTCTCAATATTTGTTGACAATCTTTCATGTTAAACACATGTCGCAATTAATATCATCATCAGCCTGTATCTCTCCACTGCTGGATGTAGGCCTCTCCCATAGTCCGCCACAATGAACGATCCTCCGCCTTCCGCATCCAATCTCTCCCAGCATATCGCCGCAAGTCATCGGTCCAACGGGCAGGGGGACGCCCAACGCTGCGTTTACCGGTACGCGGTCTCCAATCCAGAACACGTCTGCTCCATCGGCCATCGGTTCTGCGACACATATGTCCGGCCCATTGCCACTTCAGCTTGCTAACCTTTAGGACTATGTCGGTTACTTTGGTTCTTTGACGAATTTCATCATTTCTGACTCGATCCATCAAAGAAACTCCGAGCATACACCTTTCCATAGCACGCTGAGCGACTTTGAGCTTACGGACCAAACCTACGGTTAATGTCCACGTTTCAGCGCCATATGTCATGACCGGCAGCACACAAGCGTTGAAAACTTTTGTCTTTAAGCATTGCGGGATTGCTGAGTTCAAGATGTGACGGAGTTTTCCATACGCAGCCCAGCCCAACTGTATGCGCCTATCAGCTTCCTTCTCAAAGTTGGCCCTGCCCAGCTGAATAATTTGGCCTAGATAGGTGTATTCAGACACAACTTCGAGTACCGCAGATTCGACTATTACCGGTCCAGGAATGATATGGTCGTTGAACATGACCTTAGTTTTGTCCAGATTCATTCCCAGGCCAACACGTCGTGACGCGGCATTGAGCTCACCTAGCATACAGCTGAGATCCTCCAGCGACTCTGCCATTATAACGATATCGTCCGCAAATCGGAGGTGTGAAAGATACTCGCCATTGACATTGATGCCCAGTTTACTCCAGTCCAGAGTCTTGAAGACATCCTCGAGAGCAGCAGTGAACAGCTTCGGCGATATAACATCACCCTGTCGCACCCCTCTCTGAAGCTCAATCGGGTTTGTCTGCTGGTTTTGGATCTGGACTGTCATTTTGGCGGCTTTATATAAACTCCTCAACACCTCAACGTACCGATAATCGACTAGGCATCGCTGTAAGGATTCCAGAACAGCCCAAGTTTCGATGGAGTCGAAGGCTTTTTCGTAGTCCACAAACGCGAGACACAGAGGACGATTGTATTCTTCAGTCTTCTGAATAACCTGTCTCAGCGTGTGGATGTGGTCTACCGTACTGTAGCCTTTGCGAAACCCAGCCTGCTCCGGAGGTTGGAACTCGTCAAGTCTAGAGGCCAAGCGATTTGTAAGGACTCTCGAGAACAGCTTATAAATATGGCTAAGAAGTGAAATAGGCCTGTAGTTCTTGAGCAGAGCACGGTCTCCCTTCTTAAAGAAAAGAATAACAGTACCCTTGCTCCAGGCTTCCGGTGTAGTAGTTTTTTGGATGACGGTGTTGAACGTTGTGCATAATTGGTTGAGAACTGGTGTACCACTTGCTTTCAACAATTCTGTACTGATTCCGTCATCCCCTGTAGCTCTGTTATTTCTAAGCTGTTCCAAAGCAGCCCTTATCTCCTCTATACTGACGTCGGGTATGTCTTCTGTATAGTGGCGGACTAAAGGGGCTCGGTGATCATTCTCTGGGTTCAATTAATATCGCTATTTCGCAATTGTCTAATTACCTTTCGTATCTAAAATAGTATATTATATTTTATAAACTACGTCACAATAACTTAACCTTTTTAATGCTGAGCTTATTTTTACATATTTTGCAAAAATTACAATAGAATATTTGAAACAAAGTACCATATACAAAATTTTAACTTAAAAATAAATACAAAAATCAATGCTAAATTCACAGCAAAATATTTTTTTATGGTTATATATAAATGTTAATAACCTATTAAAACGTTATCCAAATGGGGCACTAAAGCACGTCCGTACAGGTCCACACCTAATTATAATTGCTAAATAACCTATTACTAGAGGTCCCGCAGCAGTCGAAATTCGACTATAATTAATTGGAATTGTAGGTTTGTACACTATTATGATTGTAATTTATACTTCTATAATCACAAATTTCGCCAAGACTACACTATAAAAAATATTAACAAAGACAAACCTTAATCTATTCTCAATTTGACAACAGACGTCAAGAACAAAAGTTTGACAATAAATAGTATGCATGCGTGTGTGCGTCCAATACGTGATATGTAGTGTGTGTAATGTTTTCTTTATTGATTTAATGTATCTTTCATGCATTATTTAAAAAAAATATTAACATTGTGCACTTCTTCTCTATATTCTTTATAAGTGTGGAAGATTTCATACTCCTCCGTCCGCTCAATTTTCGTAAAAAGGGATACAAAGTTTTTGCTTCACGTATTAATATATAGATAATCAAACTGCGCAATAGACGGTATTCCGGCGCTCCGCAGTTTTTACGCCTTAATAGAGAGTCTATCTATCGACTGTTCCCGCTCTATGGGTTAAAAGTTTAATTCTAAATAGATAACGCTCTTTTTTTTGGCAGTTTTTAATTGATGATATAAAAACATTGCCGTAATATCAGAAATTATGCGTGTTATACAATCGACTTTTTTATTGAAACTTAGAACGCAATGAACTCATATTGTAATAAATGTATGTGTACTGTACAAACGGGTCAATGAACGCATACCTCCTTGACATTGAACGCAGAACAACATTGATTGCTTTAAACTCTTCCTACTCGCGGCCGAGTCTGGCTGAAAATAATTCTTCTAAACATTTATGTATTTGTGTAACCTCTAAATATGGAATATACTTTCAAATTGAATAGGAAACTGTTGAGACAGACATACTAACGTTTTGTCTGGCGTAAAGCATAAGTTAACAGTAAAAAAAAACAATAAGCTAACTGTGTTTTTAAAGAACAGTTCAATAAACAGTCAGTTCAATATTGTTGAAATGGAAACATTTACATTTCATACAGTTATGTTTCATTAATTCTTTATTTATACTGTATGAATGACGCGAGAAAAGGACGACGATAATTGACACCAAATTATTTTTATCTGCTTGTCTACATATTGCGGTTATTCAAACATTACGCAATTACCATTCGATCAACTGAACTAGTTTGTAATATCGCACCTTTAGAATTGAAGTGGCTAACAACTAAAGTGGAAGTCAATTAAATTTTTTTAAGAAAATTAATTAAATACTTCGAACGGCTTATAGGAACTTCTATCAGTTAATAAAATTAATCGTAAAATGCGAAAGCCGGTTTGGTTGTAGGGCGTCTTGTGAGCCCGCACGGGTAGGTACCACCACCCTGCCTATATCTGCCCTGAAGCAGTAATGCGTTGCGGTCTGAAGAATGGGGCTAAAAACCTTAGAACTCATGTCTCAATGTGAGTTTTACGATGTCGATGTGTCGATGTCTCTGGGACCCGGTGACCATTTAACATCAGGGGGGCCGTGAGCTCGTTCAAACATATTAGCAATTAAAAAAAAATGTCGTGGTAAGAACCCGGTAAATAATAGCGTCTTTAATAAGAACTCCCGTTTCAAATAAATTCGTGTTATTTATTCCGAATATAACGCTGCCTCCGTTGTTTTGTACACAATAAAAATAGCCACAGAATACTCACGTCACACCATACTACCGTGTAACTCGTTTTTATATGAACGAAATTGAAAGTTTAAAGCTCATTCGTATATCCATGGTCGCGTGTTAATTTAATTCTTATAAAGGCACCCGTCTCATAAACGAACACGCAGGTGGTCGCGAATTAAAGACTTAACAAAACCATTTAATAGATTCGCGTAATTACTATTCGTAAATTATTCGTAATTCTGTCGCGAAGCTATTTCAAATAGGGAATAATTTAATGTACATTCTGTTTTATTTGTGCGCGATGCAATCATTGTCTGTGTCGTTTAAAAAATGTACATATTTTTAAATCGACGAACAGATGAGATCACGACTCTCTTGATGTCATTTGATTACCTGAGTCCGTGAACATCATACTGCTGCGATATTTGACGGAAGTGTCAATTATTATTATAGCTTTATTTCCACTTAACAGTACAACTATATATATGAGATTATAAACTAGTTATTTCTTCTTTTTTCTTTGTTATGTTGCCCCTTCTTGGGTAAAAGCCTCCTCCATGCTTTTTCACCATTCCCTGTCCTTGGCCAAATGCATCCAACTTGTTCTTGTTATATCAGCAGTCTTTATTGTATCATCGAAAAAGTGTCAATAACAGTTGGAACTGGTACGTAAGAATGTTATGCAGAGAAATACGGTATGCTAAGAGTCGATGCTAGGGAAAAGGTATTTGAGTGAAAGGGTATATAGGCCATTTTGAGGCGCTGCTGTTTATACCGGTAGTATGACATTTCGATAAAGCGGCACGACACGAGAACCCTCTCTCATCGTGGCCGCCGGTAACTACATTCCCGATCCTGCGGAGAGAATGGAAAGCAGTCGACGTCACCCCAAACACGTCATTTCGAATCCTCACAATCCACTAACGGTACTTTTAGGTACCTCAAGCACCGGTTATCGTTCTGCGATATGCGAATGCGAATGCGATGAAGGGTTCGGCGATCAAATAAATCCTCAGACAGCTCACTGAGTCTCTCGCCGGATCTTCTCAGTGGGTCGCGTTTCCGATCCGGTGGTATATTCTGCGAAACACTACTCTTGCTACGGCTAGTATTAGCATATTCGCCAGGCTGAGCCCCGTAAGCTCGCCAACTCACTCGATTTTTAAGGGATTTTATAACCTGGTAACTAAGATCTAGGTAAAGTCTTATTTTAATTTATATTCTTATTTTTATGAAAAATGATAACATGGAGTGGGATGAAATGAAGATGATTAATTTGAGAGAGACATTAATCAGCTGGGATGAAATTAAATGAAATGAGATGAGATTAGATGATATGGGACGAAATATAATCTCAGTGAATTTCAGGTTATTTACTGAGACTTTTTCAGTGAGCTTTTTGGAGGATCCCGAGAAGCTATGTCCAGCGGCTTTGTTTCAATTTCTCACATTTATACACTTTTACAGATATTAAACAGCCAATAAACCATCGTTATTACACATTTAAACCTGAAGAAACACTAAATAGACAAATGAAACAAATCACACAACTTCACTCCTCGCGTTCCCGCCAAAAAGTCTCGTACTCGCTCGATGAATCTAATGCAACCCCTCGAGGTTACCAGAATAGGTAGCCAAAAAAAGGAATCTCATTCGCTTGTGTATCCTCCCTTCATCGATACCTCGGCGCATCCGATAACGGAGCCTTACGGAGCGCTTCATGTTTGCAGAATTTAGCGGAAGCTGAATACGTTGTAGCGGTTTTCATGTACATGCGTCTGATCGGATGGCCGGCAGAGCGCATTTCCATACTGACCACATATAACGGGCAGAAACATCTCATCAGGGACGTCATAGATAAGCGGTGTGCCGATAATCCTCTCATCGGTCGACCTCACAAGGTGAGTCTTATGATCTGTTTCTATGTTGTTGTTTACTTATTAATAAACTTTAAAAAAAGAGGAGGTTATCAATTCGAATGTATATTTTTATTTTTTTATTTGATGCTTCTCATGTGTCATGACTATTAATCATATTTTCATTTGATTTTGATTTTGTCGAAGACGGGTTTTTTGTGTTTAAAATTTTCATATTTGCCTATCACACTATTTTTCTTCGTCACACTAGAAATTAATTTATCATACGATCATGATTTAGTTTAACACGAAGATAATTACGTGACGAGTTTTAAAATCGCTAGGTGACGACGGTAGACAAGTACCAGGGTCAGCAGAACGACATAGCTCTAGTGTCGCTGGTCCGTACGAAGGCGGTGGGTCACGTGCGCGACCTGCGGAGACTCATCGTCGCCGCCTCAAGAGCCCGTCTCGGCCTATACATATTCGCGAGGGCCAACCTCTTCAGGAACTGCTACGAGCTACAGCCTACCTTCAATCAGGTTCGGATGTACATTTTTTTTTAATCAACCCCTAAATTAAGCTCAGGGATATACAGACTATACAGCCTCAGACCTAAAATATTATACGTAACGGTGAGCTCACGGGGCTCAGACCAGGTGTGTTGCTAACACTGGCCCTAGCAAGAGTAGGGCTTCGCAGAATCTACCACCGGATCGGAAACGCGACCACTCAGAAGATTCGACGAGAAACTCAGTGGTAGGCAGGGTGGTGGTACCTACTCACGCGGACTCACGAGAGGTCCTACCATCAGTAATTACGCAAATTATAATTTTGCGGGTGTTGATTTTTATTACACCATATTACTCCTTCACCGTGGAAGTCAATCGTGAACATTTGTTAAGTACGTATTTCATTAGAAAAATTGGTACCTGGCTGCGGGATTCGAACATCTTATCCTTTGAGCCACGACGACCCGACTGGATTGGGGCAGACGTATCAACTGGACCAGATATGAAGGTTGAGCCCTTATTGAACCCCGAATCCCTTGTTATCCAACTACTGGGCATTTATATCTATTTGAAATGGCAATGTGTTTGTATGGCAGCTCGTGGAGCGTCCGCTGCAGCTTGAGCTGGTCCCGGGCGAGCGGTACCCGGCGCAGCGCGCAGCGGGCGTGGCCGTGCCGCCGGAGCTGCTGCTGTCCGTCCGGGACATGCCGCACATGGCGCGCTACGTCTACGACATGTACCTGCACATTGTCAACGACGCACCCGACGCTCGAAAGGTACGGTACCTAAATATGGAACGCCATTTTTTTTTATTTTTTTTTTCCTAAGCTGGTGGAACACGGAAACAGAGTGAATAGGCTCACGGAAGTCCCAGAGTCGGAAGGTCGTATCTCTGGACGCGGTGACAACGAGCCGCGCGTTGTGATGTGCGCACGCATGCGTCAACTTGTGATCGTGGCCTAGTCATGATAGAACATATTCATATTCATCCAAAACAGAAACTAAAAAAAAACTATTTACATATTTTCTTTTTCTTTTTGTTTTTTTCCCTACCTAAGCTGATAGTCTTGAGAGGCTATTTCAACAAGTAGGTGAGCTCACGGGGCTCAAACCTGACGATGTTGCTAACACTATAGACAAATATTATTAAAAACAAACAATATTAATCTATTCTCAATTTGACCAAAGACTTTAACAATAGACAAAAGAGTATATATGCGTGTGTGTATGTCTAATACATGGTAATATGTGTAATGTTTTATTTATTTATTTATTATATTTTTTTTTAATTAGCATTCTGCGCTTCTTCTCTATATTCCCTATAAGTGGGGAAGATTTAAAAAAAAATAGCATTCTGTACTCCTTCTCTATATTCTTTATAAGTGTGGGAGATTTCATACTCCACCCTCAGCGCAATTTTCGTAAAAAGGGGTACAAAGTTCACGTATTAATATATAGATCATTAAACTGATTAAAATTATCTGCAATACAGTCCTGCGTTCCAGTTTGAAGCGTGAGACAGTCGTTATGCAACAGAATTGACCTCATGTCTCAAAGAGGCTGGCGGCGTCTCCTTTCAATGTCTATAGACCTCCACAATCAATTTGTTGCCGTTCTCGATGAACTCTTCTCAGTGGGTCGCGATTCCGATCCGGTGGTAGATTCTGCGAAGCGCTGCTCTTGTTAGGGCTAGTATTAGTAAGTTCCCTCAATATGAGCTCGTGAGTTCATTGGAAGAACTCCTTAGGCTACATCGCTACAGTGAATAGGAAGAAAAAAATTTTCAGTAGGGTGACCACAAACTAGTGTATCTAGTACAATAAAAATATAACAGTACGGTTTCATTTATTTTCACAATAAAATGTATATTGTTACCATTGAAGCACTCAAGTAAGCAGACACTATATTTTTTCTATACGAAACCCGTTATAAATATTCAAAATAATATGTCAGTCACGTATCGCTCCTAGCTAGCGTGGATGAGTCGAATTTTAATTTCATTACTTTAGCAGAAACAGTAGATCGAGTCACAGACGTGGTGACCCTATTAAAAATGAATACATAACAAATTTATTAGGAACAATAAATTAAGCGAGACCTTGTGTTAAATATAATCGCGTGCTTCGCCCGTTAAATTTGACGATGTGATCACTCGCATCTGATTATTTTTTAAATAATTTTATGGTTACATACGTTTTTTGTGCATGAGTCATAGGTTATAAAATGACAGGTCGCCGTTGTTGGCGCTTACGATCTCAATTTTAAATGTTGTCTCACCGTTGATATCATCCCGCGCATTGATGTGTGGGAAACGCGTGATCAATGTCAATGTTAATAAATAGCCTAAAAAAATACACTAGTGTATGAGGCCATCAGCGCAAAAGTGGCCTAACCCACAATTTTTTATATTCAAGCTTATATGACGTATATTGGAATTTATTTAAAATATAATAAATTTTGATGCAAAACCGGCCTATCCATAGTTTCACCCATAGATAACAGATAGTTTTGTAAACATTCTTTTTGCGTGTATTGTTTTTTGCCTACTCAAATTCAAATTCATGAAAATTCAAACTTAATTGCCTCCATACTAGCTATGGTAAGCTTAGGCCACTTTTGCGCTGACGGCCTGATATAATATAACTGATATATCGGTGATAGAATTATGCTTAAAAGCATCGATGCGAAACCCTATTGTCTACCTTTAGAGATACTTTGAAACTCGTCTGTAAAGTGAGTGACGTATTGCAGGAGAGTGGCTGGCGGGCGCCAGGCGGGCGGGAGGCGGCGCGGGCGAGGGGCGCGGGGGGGCACGTTCCCGCGCACCCCGGCGCCGCGCCCGACAGCGACGACGAGCCGGACGCCTTCACCCCCACCGACATACTCAACGAAGTCGATGAACCGAACGCCGCGAACTCATAACCTCATTGATTCCATTAAATAAATCATTCAATTACCTTAAACATGTATTTTTATTTTGCAATCCATTAATTGACTCGCATCGTATTTCTTTTCAAACACGCTGAGGCTTAGTAGTGAATGTATTATAGTTATTATAACTCTTTTGAGCGTCTTCAAGACATAATATAGAAAAACGTTTCCAAGAATTTTTTGTTCCGCTGAAATATAAATGCCGACAATACCTCGCGTCTAAAATGAATAGAAAATTACGTAAACGTATAATAAGTATGTATGTCAGTCTTTAGTGCCCAAAACACAGGGAATCCTAATTTCGGACCGGATGACTGCGCGTGATTTAGTCCCAGTTTAAAAAAGTTTAAAAGTTAAACCGTAACAGTAGTTTCAATGACCTCTACGGCTCGTGAAAACCGTAGAAAACGTTTTATATATCATAAAAATTTATAGATAACTATGAATGACGTCAACTACTTTTGTTTGTGTTCGAACCACATAGCCGATCGATCGAAACGACAATAAAAAATGTAATGAATGCTGCTAAATAATAGTCTAATTACTAATGTGACCATTAAGGTCTTGATCTTTGTCTCATTTGATATCGAAAACTATTGTGTTACAACTACAAGGTTAAGACATTGTGGTTAAGGAATGAAAAAATAAAATTAATTAATGAAGTCATTTTTATTTGTTACAATAATAAAAATTACAATAGTTTCTATTGTGTATTGTACATGTTTAATTATTGAGTGATTTACATACGAAATCTACAAGAATATAGTCTTAAAAATAATACGTTAATTCAGTGGTCGGCAACCCGCGGCTTGCGATCCTCATGCAGCTCTTTGCTTCCTCGCGAAATCTTTAGTCCAAATACGGAATATTACGTATCATCTTGCCTTGTACGAAAAGAGTAAGCAATTTTTTACTTTGACTATAAAAATATATGTTAAAAAATGGCTCTTTGAATAAATGTCAATTATGTATCATCTATATTTGGCTCTACTGATTGGCATGGATGCCGACACTGTGTTAATCTGAAATTAGTTGTGATAAAGCACCAAGATTTGATGATGACGTTATATAAATGGCACCCTTTGGGTAACAATACTAATACCGACCGAGAGATTGGGCCCTATTATACAGTAGCTATTTCGAAAATTAAACGCGATTTTAAATTTATTATACACGATGTTATTCCTTCATTGCGGAAATCCTTCGTGAACACGTGGTACGTATAAACCCTTTGCGGTCGTATCAATTTTGGACGTGATTTTCGTACTGGTCGAAATTCATTTCCGTTGAAATAACAAAGCGCTGTTAGTCCGGTCAATTTAGACCAAAAAATGAGAGTGAAGTTACATAAAGTCCCAACAAGCTGAATTTCAGTGAAATTGTTCAAAATATAATTATAAACAATGTCTAGAAGTTCCCCATCATTCCCCTGTAAGGAACATTTTTTTTACAAGGTCAAAGGTAAAAAACAATATTTTTTTGCGATTTTCAGCAAAACGGTAAATTTTATCATAAAAGTACCTCAGACAAAAATTGTAGGCCATAAAATTATCTATAAAAAATGTATCAATACTTTTTTTCTTACGAGCCACCGTTTCTGAGATATAGCGATTCAAAAAGTTATAAAAGTTGTTATCGTCATAATATGCATGAGTACGCCACGTATATCTAGAGTTGTTATATTTTATATAATATATATAATAGCTATATATAATAAGCTCCTAAAAAAACTACCTGTTTAGATAAGCATCGATATGCATGTTTCGTTAAAAATACTAAAAATAAAAAACAAGTTCAATTAGCTTGTCTTCCTCCAATCTCAGTTGCTGCTCACCAACATCTTTTTCGAGTATATTACCAAGTTCAAGTGTGGCTTGGTTATCAGCTAGACCCTACAGACTGGGGTTGGAAGTTGGTCAACAATATATTAGAGCCAGTTCAAACTTTACTTCCACCTGCGCCGGAAAAACTGCGGAACACTATTTTTTGCAACCGCAAAAAGGGATGCACTGCTAAATGTGGTTGGAAAAAAAGTCGGACTGTCTTGTTCTTTGGCATGCACAAATTGTCAAGGCCGGTCGTGCTCTAATATTGAATCACAAACAATGAAGGATTCGTTTGACTCCGACGAAGTATCATGCGATACATCGCTATTGACGCAATTTACTTGCATCCAAAATGAAGATGAAGAAGAAGCAGGAGAAGAAGAACAAGAAGAAGATCAAGAAGAAGAACAAGAATTTGAAACTTACGAATAAGACGAATAAACTTCAACACTTTTTTTTAATTTACATCGCTTTTATCTTTCCCAATCTTTGAAAATTTCCGTTATTATGCAATAGTTTTACATTAAACAGGATCACAACTGACCCGTGGAGTAGGCCTACTGGGGAAACCACGTTAAAAAAACGCGCTAAGTACACTACCTCATAGGTGTCGTGGAAACGTGTGCATATTATGACGATAACAACTTTTATAACTTTTTGAATCATTATATCTCAGAAACGGTGGCTCGTAAGAAAAAAGTATTGATACATTTTTTATAGATAATTTTATGATCTAAAATTTTTGTCTGAGGTACTTTTATGATAAAACTTACCGTTTTGCTGAAAATCATTTTTTTGACCTTTGACCTTGAATAAAAAATTTTCCTTACAGGGGAATGATGGGGAACTTCTAGACATTGTTTATAATTATGTTTTGAACAATTTCACAGAAATTCAGCTTGTTGGGACTTTATGTAACTTCGAATGTCTAAATTGACCGGACTATGTAATACTTCGCGAATGGGTTATTTAGGGATCATTCTCGGTCGTTAAATTCGGCGTAAACTGACATGGTCGAATAAAGTAGTGAAGTAATGAGAGTAGTTGCTGATAGAAAATATACGACGGCAACGGGTTAACTTAAAGCTTCGTCAAACAGAACGCGCACTTTTTTTTTTATTGGTTAGGTGGGTGGACGAGGTCACAGACCACCTAGTGTTAAGTGGTTACTGGAGCCCATAGACATCTATGAGGTAAATTGCGCCATCCACCTTGAGATATAAGTTGTAAGGTCTCAGTATAGTTACAACGGCTGCCCCACCCTTCAAACTGAAACACATTACTGCTTCACGGCAGAAATAGGCAGGGCGGTGGTACCTACCCGTGCGGACTCACAAGAGGTCCTACCACCAGTAATTGCGCAAATTATAATTTTGCGGGTTTAATTTTTATTACACGATGTTATTCTTTCACCGTGGAAGTCAATCCTGATCACTTGTTAAGTACGTATTTCATTAGAAAAATTGGTACCCGCCTGCGGGATTCGAACACCGGTGCATCGCTAGATACGAACGCACCGGACGTCTTATCCTTTACGCCACGACGTTTGTACTACTATGGTAATGTACGGTCAAACAGAGCACCAGCGCTAGCAGTACGCAACGTTAGGACGTTTTGACGTCAGGCGTAGTAATTTAAAAAAATATATATTTTAGCGTCCGAGTGTGTATAAAGATACTGTAATGCCCGAAATATTTATAAATTAGTTAGAAAATACCCATGCTTATATAATGCCACATCTGAACCACTCGACATCTTAATACTTTAAAATTTTCGCACTGCTATCGAAAGGCACTATGATTTGGCGAATGTTACGTTGCGGCAGGGAAAGTTAGGCTTATCTATATAGTCAATTTGTTACATGAAAAGAGCACGACGTTATAACACAGCGCTAAGTACGCGTTCTGTTTGACGAAGCCTTTATAAAACTTGATGTAAATCCTATTTATACGGGGGTCATCCATGAAGCCAACGCGATTTAATATGAATAATTTATCAATATCACATGTTGAAACTGTATCACTAACATATTATCAAAAAAGTCTTTATCTATGTGGTTTACTATATATTGTGGTTTGGTAAAATTAAAACAAAAATATTTTATTTTTTATGTGTGTTTTTTTTTCTTTTCTTTTATCAGACATTAAATTACAATATACTCCTAATTCAAAATAAGTTTTTTGTCACATATTCTTGCCTTAAAAACTAAATTGTTATAATGAATAATAAAAAGCTATTACATATTCCAAATAAGTTAGCCAAGCTGTTTATGTATTAACAAATAATGTTGTAAAGATTACTTGTATAACTAATTATATCACGGAATCTTGTTAACGGTCAAATCCTTTTTTAAAGGATTTCAAAAAAGGAGGAGGTTACGTATTAATTCGGCTCTATTTATAAGTCTGTTCCCTCAGAACTTCTTTCTACGTTGACCGATTTTTGTGTTTTTTTATTATTATTTGAAAGCTAATGCTTCTGTAGTCCCTTTTCATCAAGATTTAATTAGTAGTTTTAAGTTATCCATAATAATGCATATATTCACATCGACTACATTGGTGATAGTCTGATTTTATTTGAAATCCGTTTTCTTTTTTATTAAAATGTTGTATAACATTATCTAGAGAAGCTACTTAATATAATACGCTATTTGTTCTTAAGTTTATAGATAAATAATCAAAATGCATTACTGCCCTCTCATATTTTAGAGAAGTTCTCTTTACCCAATGCAATCATGACCCAATACGCAATTTTTTAACAATCAAATACATAATTACTATAGACTAGTAGTTTGACTTTTTTATTTTGATCCTTTATATAATACATATTATTATTATGATTTTATTATGCTTACATTTATTATGGTCTACACTCGTAGATACGGACATACACGATACGAAATAATTTAATTATCATTACCGTAATAACATAAGTAATGTAGAATTAATAGCACTCAAAAATTTGGCTGATTGTCGGATCAAATCATTACCACATCAATTACCACATAGCGAAATTATGGTTAGGGATCCTTCATCATCATCATCATCATTTCAGCTTATCGATGTCCACTGCTGAACATAGGCCTCTCCAATAGATTTCCAGTGCGACCGGTCCATTGCCACCTGCATCCAACGAGACCCAGCGCTTTTTACTAGGGATCCTTATAAAAATATATTTTTATCTCTTATTATAAATCTTTATAACAAGAAACGCTATTGATAACATTATTAAACGACCAGTTACTGTCTACTTGGATGTGAGTGCAGTCTAGACACTGTCGTGAGTCAACGAGTCAATATGAGATGACGTCACCCACAGAAGTATTAATAGCATCCGAAAACCGGATGTTACAGCTGCCGCTAAAGGCTCATCATCCTTAATCTCGTACATTACACATAAATACTATTCAATAACTTAGTTCTATGCCGGTGGTATACTGCATCTAGCCTATGGCCGACTATTTATCGGTCATAGCGACCTCCGTGTGCACGATACATTCGTCCTCTGCATCATCGACCACGGCCAAACATTTTTCAACCATTCCGGACATACAAAAGAAGAGGCCGCGCTGGTGGATGGTTTTGATAACGCGCGGACGCAGAACCACAAGTACCACAAACATTAGGAAGCCTTGTAAAGTGTTGAAGACGTCCAATATAGTCCTGTGACGGAAAATACAAATAGTGATGATCAAAAATTATTCGAATTTACTTTAAAAGCAACTCGTTTATGAATTTTGTGCTAAAATAAATACTTCATAAGTTTAAAAAAAACTAAGAAAATACGCTTTTATAGAAAATTCAACTGAAAAAAAGGAAAAAAAAAAAAAAAATTAGAATTAAAAATAGTGTAAGTAAAAATGATTTTATTGTAAAAAAGCGTGGGGCGCTTTTCAGAATATTATCAAAATAACCCTTCTTCTCATATCTGTTCATAAAATATTTATAACTACTGATACTATGCACGTATTTTATTAATGTTTTTTAAACTATTATTTATTTTTAATTTATTAGTTGAATTTGAAGTTTTTTTATTTTTTTTAAATATTGAATTGTCATCAATCCTTAATAAGTATACCAAATTTCTAATTAATCCGACGTTTTGAACGAGGTCAAAATCATGTTCAAAGATTCCGTTACATATTAACTAACATACTAACATACATACGTCTGAAGCTAATAAAAGCGTATTAAAAACATGATGATGCCTATCAATTAAACTTTAACTTTTTCTTCCAATAACTTTATTAGTAAAACTTACCACACAATATGTGCTTCAGTGAATGTACTGATCATTTCGAAGATCCAAAACAATCCCATCAGCACTAAAAGACGTATCATCAGCCACAATCTAATAAAAAAGATTTGTTAACAATAAAAAAAAGAAAACACCGGACTGTCTCTGGTGGGGGCAATTTTTTCGTTGAATTAAAATAGTGTTTTTTATTCAAGTACGCTTTTAAATGATTGTTAATTTGCTATCGATTTGGAATACAGCTTCACTACCGAGAATAATTTGCAAGAAACATAAATGAAAGCTCTTTTCTAGTACAGACAATAAAATTTGATTGATGCCCACCAAAACTGACAAACTCATAATTTTACGTTTGATTAATTTCAACATTGGTAATCTTTAAATATAAAAATGAATTGCTGTTCGTTAGTCTCGCTAAAACTCGAGAACGACTGGACCGATTTGGCTAATCTTGGTCTTAAATTATTTGTGGAAGTCCAGAGAAAGTTTAAAAGGTATTTATATATGAAAATTCTCGGAATTAAATAAAAATAACAATTTTGTTTGTCCTTTGATGTGTCCCCCATCAGACGGATTCCTTTTGTCTTTTATTTATCGATTGAGGCACTACGAAGTCTGCCGGGTCAGCTAGTAAAGAATAAAAAATCTTTGTAGTTTTAACGTTCCCGCCTGTTATTCAGTGAATAGGTATAGGTACACGTGGCTAGAAATTCACGCTGAATTTCGGCTCAACAAGGCTCAATTTCATGATTACCATACCACGTGTCAAAACAGAACACGTGAATGCTCAGCGGGAGGGATTATAGTGGTACTCATTCATGAGAGCCTAGAAAATGCCTGGCCACTATTAAAAGTCGATTGACGGTTGCAGCTTAAATACTTAAAAAACACTGCCCATTCTCCAGATGATTTTTTAGTCGTCTTTACAACATTCACGCGTACGGATAGTGGTACCATTGTAGGCCCACACTACACAGCTAATGCTTCATAATACTACTTGTAAAAAATTACATAGTTAATGAATATTTATTATATAATTTTCATTAACATATTTATGAAACGAAAATGTTTATCAGAACATTTTAAACACGGTTCGTTCGCGGCGATCCACATTGTCAACACTTTTATTTGATAGTAACACGTGTATGTTAGGTAATGACCTTGCAACAACGTCGAAATAGCGGGAGCCCATTATATGTGCGAATCGTGTTAACAAACCGCTATATAATAGTATATATTCTAATGTTCTCGCCAGAAACAGTATGAAGTGAATAATAGGTGAGCCTTAAAACAGTAACAACTTACTTGTAACGCATTTCTTTGATATGCGCCGACGAAAACGGCTTCCGACATACAAGTGTTGCGCAATATACATAAATGCACATATTTAAAATTATTAGCACCGACATAACGCTATACATGTAATACCATCTTTGCGATTCACCTGAAACAACGTAGGAAATCTAAAAACAAAGCTATTATATTATTATATACCTATTACGAGGTATTACAAAGCTGTAAAGAGTTCAATTCTCGAGACATTGTTTTTGACACGATCGGTCGTTAGAAGCATAACCCTATAAGAATAACAGAATAATCTCTAATCGCTACTATGAGTTTAGCTATAAATACCACATACTCATTGAAAATAATTAAGCAAAGTTTTCCTGCGTATAAAATATATATATATATTTAAAAACAAAAATTGGTACTTACGTATTAACGCCACCGCGGCAAAAATTTAATGGTTAGCAAGTGTGGACAACTTGAAAAATATGGAAAAGCGAATCAGAGCACCCCACTTTCCACCTGGTCTTGTCTGCCCTACACCTAGAGTGTATATAAAAAACCGGAGGCGCGGAGGGAGAGCAGTCCTCGCCCGCTGTGACTGAGCACGGAAACAGTGCGAGGCGGAGCTCCCTTGACTAAATAATGCAATTTTAATTAAAAAAAATTAACTGTGGATATCTTCATAACCATGGGATTCCGCAGGGGCGGAATGGTGCAGGGAGTAAACCCTTACCCCCCTTCCTCCCCCCACCCCGACCCAAAATCGACGGACCATAAAGGAAAGTTTAACCGAATTTTTGCCGCGGTGGCGTTAATACGTAAGTACCCAAAAATTATATCGAATACGGCTTAGGTTGAAAGATATACTTCATTATTGCAATACTATGAATACATTACGTGAAAGTCACTATTCGTACGCTATTCGCGCGTTCTTTCTTGAAACTATTTATCGTAATGCATTTAAAAATATTACAATGGGTCTTACTTGCAAACCAACAGTGATTTAAACCGAGTCCCGGCTTAGCATGGTCCCCAGGATGAAAATTTACAATTGCCATGCATATTGTGAGAACAGCAGGACACCCCCAAGCATATAAGGAATACCATAAGAAGCTACTTTTGGCACTAAATAGTGCCGGTGCTCTGTAAAAATTAGGGAGTTGAATTAAAAAAATAACACAAATCGATTTTTTTTTATTTGAACCTTATATATTTAAACTTACCTAGAACAGAGAAGAATTTGTATTGAAATAGCATTTGACCAGAAAAAGCTACTTATCAGAAAGAAGTACGCAAGAAATCCTGAAAAGCAATCACGTTAGATTTATATATTATACATAAACGCATTACATTCTAACTCTAAGCTAAATGAATTTAGGGTCGAAGCGATGAGAACAAATACATCCAAACTTTAAATTTCAAATAGTACTTTAAAATCAGTTAGAGAACCCTTTTAATTAATATTAATCTATATATATAAAAGAAAGTCGTGTTAGTTATACTATTTATAACTCAAGAACGACTGAACTGATTTGGCTGAAAATTGGTGAGGAGGTAGCTTAGATCCAGGAGAAGGACATAGGATACTTATTATCACATTCCCGTGGGACTTGACATAAAACGTGGTAACTATAACAAAACGCAACTGACAGCTAAACGTAATATATTCTATGGTTAATTGTGTTAATTATAGTAGAATTTTGAAGTTGACTGGTTGATGTGTTTGAAACAAACCGTGTAGCGGAACAAAGTTCGCCGGGTCCGCTAGTATTGTATAAATGCGGGAACAAACTCATGGCTCTCACAGTGATCACTGATGCCCACTTTAAGGTCTAAGTCTTTTATAATGGCACAGTTGGGCGGACAAGTTTACAATCCTGATGCTACAGAGCTCAAAAACACCGCATCCATAAATTTCGCCGATTACCTTTTTTTTTATTGCTAGATGGCTGGACGAGCTCACAGCCCACCTGGTGTCAAG
Source organism: Bombyx mandarina (assembly GCF_030267445.1). NCBI lineage: Eukaryota > Metazoa > Arthropoda > Insecta > Lepidoptera > Bombycidae > Bombyx > Bombyx mandarina. Next base: position 6,717,827 of record NC_143231.1, on the reverse strand, counting down.
TGGTTACTGGAGCCCATAGACATCTACGACGTAAATGCGCCACCCACCTTGAGATATAAGTTCTAAGGTCTCAAGTATAGTTACAACGGCTGCCCCACCCTTCAAACCGAAACGCATTACTGCTTCTATAAAAAATCTTGAGTTATGAGGTTGAAATCTCAATAATTACATTAGGATAGCGGTAGTCGTAACCTTTAAACTAGAATCACACAACACCACAGCGACAATGCAATTCCCAATAACCACAATAAGTTAAACACAATAATCTATTGAGGCTCACTTTTATTATTATTATTATTCGAAAACTGCATTCTTGTTCTCCCAACTCACCTCGAACAGCACACCAACTCATATCCGAATATGACATTAGCTTTATTATTGCCAGTAAGGCTAAAGCTATTGCCATGCTACCACAATAACTTATGATGCTTTTACCAAAAAGATCCCTGTAAAATAATGAACAAATATATAATACTCTGAATGTGATCGATTCCTAAAATATACTTAAGACCTCAACTGACCGCAAGTTCGAAAAACTACTGTATATGACAACCGTTATTACCAGAAAAATAACGGACACAATCATACAATATCCAAAAACAGCTTCTTTCGGATCTGTTTCGGTTGCACATGTGACGGCAACGTTTTGGATTATTGACAAGTTGAGACGTCTTTCGCCAATTGCCACGTCGTTAATACAACTGAAACAAAAATAGTCGCTGTATCTTAAGATTTTTTTTTTCTTTGTTTAGATGGATGGACGAGCTCACAGTCCACCTGGTGTTAAGTGGTTACTGGAGCCCATAGACATCTACAACGTAAATGCGCCACCCACCTCGAGATATAAGTTCTAAGATCTCAGTATAGCTACAACGGCTACCCCACCCTTCGAAACGAAACGCATTACTGCTTCACGGCGGAAATAGGCAGAGTGGTGGTACCTACCCGTGTGGACTCCCATTTTTTTCCTACTTAAGCTGAAAGCCTTGAAACCTTAACTAGTAGGTGAGCTCACGGGGCTCAAACCTGACGACGTTGCTAACACGAACCCTAGCAAAAACCGTGCTTCACAGAATCTACCACCGGATCGGAAACGCGACCCACTGAGAAGATCCGGCGAGAAACTCAGTGGGCTGTATCTGAGGGTCAATCTACTCATCGAGCCCTACGTCGCAAGCGACGGGGATCTTAAGCACGAAATAGCTTTAATCTACGATATAATATACTTAGTCTGGCCATAAATACTGATACAATTAAAAATAAACAAAATATTACATTTGAATTTGGAATCTGTCATTTTTATATGATTGCTCATTGAGTTTTCTCATTTTGGTGCCAATACATTGTACAATATTTTGCGATATTAAAATGGAGTGGGGTGATAAAGAGAACCGAATCGCTGTGATTGCATTACACAAAGTAGGTATGGAGCCACATGCAATTTTTAAAACTCTCCATACGCTTGGTATTAGTAAAAGGTTTGTGTACCGGGCTATTAATAGGTGCAATGAGACCTCCTCTGTTTGTGACAGAAAAAGATCTGGCCGTCCACGTAGTGTTCGTACGAAAAAGGTGGTCAAAGCAGTAAGGGAAAGAATTCGCAGAAACTGTCCGAAAGCAAAAGATTTTATCTCGGGAGATGAAGATAGCACCTAGAACCATGTCGCGTATTTTAAAAAATTGACTTAGGACTTGCAGTCTATAAGAGACGTACTGGTCATTTCTTCACTGATAATTTAAAAGAGAATAGGGTAGTAAAATTTATGTATATGTATTTATTTAAGTACGAGTATTTGTATCTATAAATATTATGTATGTTATATATCTGCACTCCCCTCTGCACTCCCCTAAGGTAGACTGTTAGAGAATGCCTATGGCATTAAGTCCGCATTTATACTTTCTAGTATAAGAAGTTATTAATAAAAAAATCGAAACAACTACTGAAGCGGTACGCAAAGGGAGGTCATAGAAAAATTTTGTTTACGGATGAGAACATTTTTACAAACAAAATGATCGTATTTATGCTCAAAGCTCTAAGGAAGCTTCCCAATTAGTCGACAGAGTGCAACGTGGGCACTATCCGACTTCAGTGATGGTTTGGTAGGGTATTAGCTATGAAGGAGTGACTGAGCCATACTTTTGAGAAAAATGTATCAAAACATCGGCACAAGTGTATCAAGATACCATTCTTGAGAAGGTAGTGAAGCCCCTTAACAACACCATGTTCAATAATCAAGAATGGTCCTCCCAGTAAGACTCGGCGCCAGGTCATAAAACTCGGTCTACGCAGTCTTGGTTGGAAACGAACGTTTCGGACTTCATCAGAGCTGAAGACTGGCCGTCGTCTAGTCCCGATCTTAATCCGCTGGATTATGATTTATGGTCAGTTTTAGAGAGTACAGCTTGCTCTAAACGCCATGATAATTTGGAGTCCCTAAAACAATCCGTACGATTGGCAGTGAAAAATTTTCCCATGGAAAGAGTGCGTGCTTCTATTGATAACTGGCCTCAACGTTTAAAGGACTGTATTACAGCCAATGGAGACCACTTCGAATAAGCTTTTTATACTTTAAATTGTTTTATATTTATGTATTAAACTAACACACTGTAAAAGTAATAAATGTTATTTGCAATAGATTTTTTTTCCTTTGTCTCAGTATTTATGGCAAGACTAGGTAGTTATCAAACGTTTCATAATCATAGCGGGAAATACCTAGTCCAGCCATAAGTTCTGTTACAAATGAGAATGCATTTTTTTTAATGAAGTAATGTAATAATATTATTAAAAATTATTCCTACATATTTATCAACAACAAAAAATAAAAATTAAAATATTTTATTCATAATGGCCACCTTTGGCTTTTATATAGGCCTTTAATCTGTTTGGCCACGAATCTATAGATTTACGCACTGTTTCCAAGCGAAATTTCGCCACTGCTTGTTTCAAAGAGTTTTTAAGAGACTAAATGTCCCTATGTCCTTTAGAGCAGGTCATGTCCTCTAAAACTGACCATAATTTGAAGTCTAAAGCGTTGAGGTCTGGGCTAGAGGAGAGCCAGTCTTCAGCTCTTATAAAGTCCGGAGCGTCGGAAGCTAGGCTTGGGTAGTTCGTGCCTTGTGACCAGGTGCAAAGTCCTGCTGCGAAGTCCACGGTATATTTTAAAAAACTGTATTACTGAGAGGCATCAATGATCCAAGACTGTATCTTGATATACTTTGTCTGAAGTTTTCACTCCTTTTTCACAAAAATGTAGTTTTGTGACTCCTTGATAAGACACGCCCCACCAAACCATCACTGACGCAGGATGATGACCACGTCGTATCTTTCCGACCACTTGAGCAGCTTCTTTAGACCTGTGAGCGTACACTTTATCGTTTTGCTTATTGTAGTGTTCTTCAAACGTGAACATTTTTTCGTCGATAAAGAGGATATTTCTGTGCCTTTCATCTGCGTATTGCGACAGAAGGCGTTTTGATTTATCCACTCTCTTTAATTGTAAAGATTGATTTTAGGTATGTCCTGTAAATCGACGATAAGCACCGAGCTTCAGGTCTTGTTTTATAATATGCGACAGAGTCCTAACATGAATCTTCATTTCGCGATATGATATTTGTTTCTTAATGGAGTTTCGACGAATTCTGGCTTTAATAGCTTATTCGAGCTACGTACGGTCTACCGAGAATACTAGCTCTAGCTAGTACGTACGTACGCTTCGCAGATGGCGATACCGACGAGTTCAGGGTGACGGTAGGCTTACACCAGGGATCACTTTTAAGCCCATACCTGTTCATCCTAATAATGGATGCCCTAACATCGGACATACAGGAGTAGGCGCCTAGGTGTATGCTGTTCGCCGACGACATTGTTCTCGTTGGTCTCTGCTACAGCATGCAATCGTAGAATGCCTCTTTAGCTTGAGCTAATTAAGCCTGTCGTGCTGTATGGATCTGAATGTTGGGCGACGAAAGTAAACCACGAAAGAGGAGTGCATGCGGCAGAGATGCGAATATTGAGATGGATGTGTGGAGTGACAACAATGGACAAGATAAAGAATGAGTATATGATAAAGAATATGTGAAATGGAGTAAAATCGAAAGAAGTTTTTAAAATAATATACATGTTCCATATTCAAAATAATTAAAAGGTTGAAAAAAAAAAAGTTTTTATCTATCAGTATTTATGGCCAGACTAGTTTTTCATATACATAAATCGTATTAACGACATTAAACGTTTAACATAAAACAGTTTTAGGGCTACAAATATTGATGCCATACTTTGAAGTTTACACGATATCTAAAGAAGTGTTAAAAAAAATGTTTTTAACTACAATCGTTTCGGTTAAAGTATGCACTAGAATTATGAAACATAACAGAAGTAATACATACGTATTTACGTAATATTACGTACTAGTGGTCCCCCAGTAGTCGAAATTCGACTATAATTAATTGGAATTGTAAGTTTGTACACTATTATGATTGTATTTTATACTTCTATAATCAAAAATTTCGCCAAGACTACACTATAAAAAATATTAACAATATTTAATTTCAGTTTTTTTTTTTTTTAAACAATCACGCCACGTTAACTGGTCCCGTGATAAGTTCGTAAAGAACTTGTGTTACAGGTACCAGATAACGGATATAAATGTAATTTAATTTCAGTATGTTTAATCTATTCTCAATTTGACAACAGACGTAAAGAACAAAAGTTTGACAATAAATAGTATGTATGCGTGTGTGCGTCAAATACATGGTATGTAGTGTGTGTAATGTTTTCTTTATTGATTTAATGTATCTTTTATGCATTATTTAAAAAATATATTGGCATTGTGCACTTCTTCTCTATATTCTCTATAAGTGTGGGAAATTTCATACTCCTCCGTCCGCGCAATTTTCGTAAAAAGGGGTACAAAGTTTTTGCTTCACCTATTAATATATAGATATACGTAAAGTATAGTAAAACATTAGCGCTTAATATCTTAATGTAATAGAAACTCGAGGTGGTTTTCTTACGAAAATTCGGTTAAAGTTGTGATTAAATTCAGTTTTGTCTAGCATTGAATTAATTTATTAGAAAAATAAACTTTAGAAACTATGGAAAAGACAAATAAATATAAAAAAACATTATTAACAATACATATTATAAATATAATTAATAAATTTTAAGTGGTCGTTTATTTTTATGCAACGGCGAATCGCTGTAAATTTGTAAACGACTATCAAGATTAATTAGTATTGTAAATGTAAACATTTTGTATGTATCAATGTTTATATCACTTTACGATAGCGACTATAACCAAACCGAACTGGTTGAAAAATGGCGTAAACGAATGGCTAGCTGCAAATATTTAGAATTTACAAAAAAATGTTATGATCTGCAAAACTAATATTTGTTCAAGGCCTATTTGTTGAAGTTTCGTAAACAAAATTCACTCATTTATTTATCTTGATAGTGAATTTAAAAAGTCACATTTTCATAATTGTTGTTCATATTGGCACTATTCAGAGCACTTGTTCTAATTATCAAATTCGTTTCATTTAATCATTGATTCTAAAAAAGAATAAAAAAATATATATATATATTCCAACTTCCAACGAAAGGTCGTATCTCTGGACGCGGTGACAACGAGCCGCGCGTTGTGATGTGCGGACGCATGCGTCAACTCGTGATCGTGGCCTAGTCATGATAGAACATATTCATATTCATATTTTACTGGTGGTAGGACCTCTTGTGAGTCCGCGCGGTTGGGTACCACCACCCTGCCTATTTCTACCGTGAAGCAGTAATGCGTTTCGGTTTGAAGGGTGGGGCAGCCGTTGTAACTATACTTGAGACCTCAGAACTTATATCTCAAGGTGGGTGGCGCATTTACGTTGTGGATGTCTATGGGCTCCAGTAACCACTTTACACCAGGTGGGCTGAGAGCTCGTCCACCCATCGAAGCAATAAAAAAAAAAAAGAACCAATAAAACCTCCGACCGCCCAGACCAATGACTACTTCATTGGTCTGCCGGTCTCAATAGTAAAAATGACCCCGGTCAATAAAAAATATTTTTACGTGTCACACAAATTTAACGAATAGCATATTTTCAGTTTCAACCAATAGGACATTATTTGCCGGGTTGTTCGCCAAAAAATTAAGATTACTTTCATGAAAAAATCCTAAGCGAATTTTGGAGATGAGTTTAACTATGATTTTAGGTTTTAGCTTTTATTTAAAATTTACTACTTTGTTAATTGCCTGATTTGAAGACCTATTTAATACATTATCACTGATTTTGTGTAAATTTTTATTGTACTTTCCATTTTCTGATTTTGATGTTATTTTATTCATTATAATAGTATAGATAATGTAATAGAATAAAGCTACTACTTACAAACTAACATTCAGTGGCCCTATTTCTTTCCCCAAGCTAATAAGCACCAATTTTCCATCTCTTTCTATAAACTTTCTTATGAACACGTATTTTTTACAAGGCATATTAATCTGTGAAGTTTCATTCGTTTGCGAATCCCAGCAAACTGTTTCGTTTTTGAGGAGGTATTGGTCTGGGGGGCAACATCTTTTACTGTTCACTGCTTCCATAAAGAAATGCAAAAATAAATAGCCAAGAACACTTTTTAATTGAATTAAATTCATTTTTTGTTTGTGCTATATTGTATTCGTCTAAGCGTCAGAGCGAACGCGCGCGCACTACAAGAACCGGCGTTTGCGCAATACTGAGAATCTGACAGCCTTCAGACCTGTACGTGGCGGACCGACGCGGCGTGGTTTTAATTCTTAACTGATGATATTTACAGAAAAAAAATATATAGTTTATGTTCATTGTTAGCAGGCGTCGCGCCAGTTTACAGTTATTATTATTAAACGGTTTTATGATACATCTTTTGCTTAGCGGGATCGAAGTCAATGAAAATGAAAAAATAGAAAATGTTTGTGAACTAGGACTTCCTAACTACCGAAAAAAAGATACCATCTAAAATACGTTATAACCTTGTAGCAATTTGTACTAAGAGTTACCTACAAAAAGCATTATTTTTCTTGGATTCAAGAAACGCATTACCGTAGTTTTCTTCTTCTTTTTCTTCTGCCTCAACATTTTGGGTATTTGTGCTGCAAAATAATTATGGTCCGAATTTTAAAATGTATCGAATTTCTTCATTAGATTCACTCATCTTGACTGTACGAAAAATAAATAAAAATCACACATTTAACTAATTCTTTAAAATTTAAACTTTTAATGATGCTAAAACCAGCCAAATACAAATAGTATAGCCAAAGAGATTTTATTACAAGTTCATACATACTATGGTAGTTTTCCAATTACAGAGCATAATGCGACTCAGTGACGCACAATGGCGAATTATGCTGAAGCTTACTAGGCTGCCAAAAGGGTCCATAAACTGCAATCACCCAAGAAAACGTTGATGCTGTGCGTAAGCTGATAGAGGAAGATCGACATGTGACATACCGCGAAATTCAGGCAACTTTAGATATTGGCATGAGTCAAATACAAATAATCTTGCATGAACAATTAGGTGTAAAAAAGTTGTTTTCCCGATGGATACCGCATTCGCTCTGTGAAGAGCAAAAAGCGGCTCGCGTTACTTGGTGCGTCAGAACTCTCGAAAGATTCCACGCAGGATCCTCAAATGCTGTATACAACATTGTATCAGGTGACGAATCCTGGATATACGCGTACGAACCCGAAACAAAAAACCAGTCACGAGTTTGGGTGTTCGAAAATGAGTTAAAGCCAACAAAAATTGTTCGTTCACGGAGTGTTGCAAAAAAAATGGTGGGCACGTTTGTCTCCAAAACCGGCCATGTTACGACTATTCCTCTTGAGGGACAAAGAACGGTTAATGCACAATGGTATGCTATCATTTGTTTGCCACAGGTCGTTTCTGAACTCCGTAAAGAGAACTGCAACCGCCGCATCATCCTCCATCACGACAATGCGAGTTCTCACACCGCGCACAGAACAAAAGAGTTTTTAGAGCAAAAAAACATAGAATTATTAGACCATCCGCCGTACAGCCCCGACCTAAGCCCTAATGATTTCTATACTTTCCCTAAAATAAAGAATAAATTGCGTGGACAGAGATTTTCATCACCTGAAGACGCTGTGGACGCCTACAAAACGGCCATTTTGGAGACCCCAACTTCCGAATGGAATGGTTGCTTCAATGATTGGTTCCATCGTATGGAAAAATGTGTCAAATTTCGCGGAGAATACTTCGAAAAGCAATAAATACATTTTTAAATAGTAATGTTGTGTCACTTCGTTAATTCCCGAAATTTTCAGTGCCGCCCTCGTGGAACGTGAATTCGTTTTCAAATGCATCAGCAGAGTGCGCTAGCACAGTTTTAATTAACATTGATTATTTCTAAGAAACTACGACGAAACAAAAGCCTTACAATTTTTTTCAACATTAAATAATATTACTAACGATAATATAAACAAAATTTCGATCAATGCCAACTTAAAGAAAAAACACATGTCAATTTTCTGTCACTGAGTCGGTATCGATTGCTAGTATCACGCGAGAGCAGTACTTTTGAGAGTGCTCGATTGTGCGAAGGGTTGCTGTAGTTGGAACATTCAACGTTGAGCATTATGCCGCATAATGCGCTCTTGTGCTGTAATTGGAAAACTACCTATAATGCGAAGAAACTTTTTCCCCACCCTATTATGTTAAAACTGAGACTTCGATTAATTAATAACTTAAGGCGAGTGTCTGCACGTTTTGATGTCTTTAAGCTTTGTAACGGGCTTAGTGAGTAGGCCATAGCTAAAAAAGAATTTTACATTATGTAATTTTAATCTGTAAGCTGTTTTTTTTAATTGTATGCCATTGATTGAAATGGACAAAATCCTTTAGAAAGTTTTCAAATGCCCCAAAATTCTGTCTGAAAATAACGAAGACTATGCTTTATTGAAAACCAATGTAATACAAAAAGAAGTACAAAATATTTAATATATATTTGTATAAAGTAAAATAGGGAGTTTATTTATGTGCAGGAATATAAGGAAAACTTGGAATCGTTATCGATTGATCGTCTGTGAAAACAATTCCAATTGTTGAATTGAGGAACGTGAAATGACGTCAATCAGTTTAATAAACTGTTAAGCATTTTGGACCTTGAACGAAGTACTATATATATAAATTACAAGTTGTTGATATATTTATATATTATATATAGTACTTCGTTCAAGGTCGAAAATAAATATATCAACAACTTGTAATTTATTTAAAACTCTTTTTTGAACAATTTTTCCGAGTGAAGTTGCATAAGGATTTGATGAAGACTCGATGCTATCGTATCATAATAATAATCTAAGAATTAATAAATTTTGGCGAATATGCGTTTTAATGCGGACCAAAAATAAAGATATGTGATAATGGAATGTGTAGTGCTCCAAGAAATTGTTCAAGAGAAACCCGTTATCTCCTTTTTCGAATCACACCGGAATACAATTTATCCATATTGACTTGATGCGCTGTGTTCAGGTAGGTACGTAGCGTTTCCAAATACAAAGGTTTCTTGTCTCGTACTATCCGGCTTTTTTTTTTCAACTCCCAAATCCCACTTTGGCTAATTAGGCTTTACCTTCCAAATGACTCCGATACTGAACACCACTCAAAATATGGATCCCCAGAATCTCTATACTGGCGGAAAACTGCAGATATACTCCTTGAAATTGTGACGCTATGCAAAAAGGTCCTTCTTCTTAGGGTCTTAGTGAACGCGCAAACCTGTGTCTTCAATGGGTTGAACTGAATTCTATTCACCCCATTTGAAGACCCGCTCCAGAGAGTTCTCCACTTCAGGCACAAACTTTGATCACCTCTTGCACCACGGCTTTGGAATTAACCCTTCCACAATGCTTACTTTTTGAGAAGATATCGTCGTATTTTCCAAAAAAAAATTTTATTTCATTTTTCAAGCCCCTTGAACAATGTTGTATTCTGTGCCATATATTGTATTTTTGGTCAGGCGTATATATTAAAAAAAAATAAGAAAGGTTAACCTTAAAATCTTTCAGTAACAATATCAGAACAATAATTTTAACATAAACTCGTAAACTCGGTAATAGCTATTATTTATGATATACATTACAAGGTAATATTTATGGTATGATTTCAAGATTTAAGGTTACTGCGTGCGTTGTCAAACAAGCACTCACCAGGTTTTAAATAAAAGATTTTCAAATTAGTTTCTTCATTATAATTGTGTATACATCAAATAAAATACATGAATTCACGGTCAGAGTAAATACGTATTAAGACAAAAAAGGCAAATTGTACCATAATCAGATATAACTCTAATTTTGTATAGTAAAATATTGAAATAATTATCTATTAAGCCTCGCGTGGACTAATTTTGGTGTACCTATGCGTAATTCGTGCAGTTATACGTAGCGAATTCAATAATTCGAAAATAGGTATAAATTCAAGATTATTGAATTCCGTGAACACTTAGAAAAGGCCTTCGATTTCCCCTGTTTTTGTGTTGAGGTCAATATCGTAGATGCTAGGTCGCGTCGGCAGTCCGGGCATCTTCGAGATCTCCCCAACCATGGGCACCACGAAGCCGGCGCCTACCGATACGAATATTCCGTTGATCTTTAGCGTGAAGTCAGTGGGAGCTCCCTTGATGGAGGGATCACCGGTTAGGGAGTTCGAAGTCTTGGCCATGCAAATCGGAAATTTGTCGTATCCCTGAAAATATTTACAAATGTTTATTTAGTTGAATTATGTGTTTAACTGAGTAAGTATATACATCGTGAAATACAGATGAAAAATAAAACGACTAGCTAAGAATATTTTTGCATTAATTTTGTACATATTTAGAGATTCGTCAATGAAGACTGTTGTTGATTGTTTTGACCTTGAACTTTGTTTTTTTAAGGTAATTGTTTGGTGATTGAATTATTGATGAATGTCACATAAAAATGCCTATTTTATAGGTTTACTCGCCCGCTTCGCTGCGGATTTAAAATCTACATTATTATTTATTGTCATTATTATTAGCGAGTCCAACACTCATATAAATATTAGGCTATTCATTAAGTACATGTACATTCTACATGAATACCAAGTTTTAAGTCAATCGGATGCATGGTTCAATTGGTAAAAACGAACATCTGTAAAACTGTAGATTCATACATTAGTATAGATATCGTAACATTTTATTAACTCGACTACCTTTTCGGTGAAGATTTTAATTTTTTCTAAAACCTCTTCAGTGTATTCGATTTCGGAAGCGCCGTACATCTGACTGGCGATTGTGTGAATCTTGTCCTGGATGGAGAAGCTCAGGGGGTATAGGTACTGGAAATGCGTGGGTCGGTTGCAGGCGTCGATGACGGCGTCGGCAAGCTCGATAGCGCCCGCCCCACCGTGGGTGAAGTGGCTACACACCACCGCCCTGAACGCGCCGTTGTGCAGAGCGAAGTCTTGCACCAAACTCAATTCCGCGGCGCTATCATTACTAAACAACCGGAATATGTCAATTAGCCGGGATTAATTGTAATCAAATACTGGCTTACTGGTGGTAGGACCTCTTGTGAGTCCGCGCAGGTAGGTACCACCACCCTGCCTATTTCTGCCGTGAAGCAGTAATGCGTTTCGGTTTGAAGGGTGGGGTAGTCGTTGTAACTATATTTGAGACGTTAGAACTAATTATATCTCAAGGTGGGTGGCGCATTTACGTTATAGATGTCTATGGGCTCCAGTAACCACTTAACACCAGGTGGACTGTGAGCTCATCCACTCATCTAAACAATAAATAAAAAATACAAAAGAAAACGTTAAATAATGAATATTGAAAGAAAATTGTTCTCTAAACTCTCTTTTACATTGCTCTACAAATTTTCTTGACTATCGTTACATATGACGCTAATCAGAAATTATGATTTCTATCAGACAGTCTGAAGTGGAAAGGTTTACTTAAAAATAACTTACTTAAATTATGAAGATAGGATCTTATGTTTAATTAGAAACATCTCAAACCAAATAAATAAAAATATGTAATAAAACAAAATAATGGTGGCAGCAGACACAGCCAATATAATAGTGAATTTTTGTTATTACTTTAAAATGGTCGGTGTGCGCTTTACAGAGAAGCTCAGTATATTTCAAACAGAAACCGCTAGGTTATTAAAACAGTTATAAAATATAGTACTATTAAAAGAAACCCGAAGGGTTATTTGATGAATTTAAGACATAATTAATTTTATTTTATTATTTATTTATTAATTAATTAATAATTAATCCCATTCTCTCGGATCGTTTGGAGCCTCTGGGTCTGCGGAGGGACTTCGGTTCCCTCTGTATTTTATACCGTATGTTCCATGGGGAGTGCTCTGAGGAATTGTTCGAGATGATACCAGCATTTCGTTTTTACCATCGCACCGCCCGCCACCGGAGTAGAGTTCATCCATACTACCTGGAGCCGCTGCGGTCATCCACAGTGCGTTTCCAGAGATCTTTTTTGCCACGTACCATCCGGCTATGGAATGAGCTCCCCTCCATGGTGTTTCCCGAGCGCTATGACATTTCCTTCTTCAAACGAGGCTTGTGGAGAGTATTAAGCGGTAGGCAGCGGCTTGGCTTTGCCCCTGGCATTGCTGAAGTCCATGGGCGACGGTAACCACTCACCATCAGGTGGGCCGTATGCCCGTCTGCCTACAAAGGCAATAAAAAAAAAACATAATACTGGCATTATTAGTTAGGAAATCACAACATTCTTGGAGAAAACGCGGGTAAATCTGGAGACTGTCTGTCTGCAGTGGAAGAAAGAGTGAGGTGAGATTCCGAGAAACCTAATACGAAATGACCTGAGATCAATATAAACCTTACGTACTCCTGAGGAGCTGATCTGAGTAGCTGGTAGAGTTCATTTAAGAGTCTGTTTAATCGCCAGATGGTACACGGCAAGTGATCTTTCCAAACGCGTTTTGGATAAACGCTATGCTGGGCTAGGCGATGGTATAAAGGGGATATCGATATCATTAAATACGGTACAAACACACAAAGAGAACAAAGATCCCTCCGTAGATCAAAGGGTAACCGCGAGATCGGGAATTCGAGATAGGGAATTAAACTATCAATTTCGACTATTTGTGGCGCCTTACCCGTGCTTGTTAACAGCTACGACGACCGGAATACCAAATTTGTTGCCGTTACTGATGTGTTTGCCCAAGTTACATAAACCTTTGTGTAGCAGATCTAGGTTCTCCTGCAAGGATCGACGACAAATGGTTACAATTACTTCCACGTAAAATCGTGTAATCAAAATTTAATTTACGTAATTACTGGTGGCTTTTGTTGCGAAGCAGTAATGCGTTCCGGTTTGAAGGGATATACTTAGACATCGTTACTCAAGATGAGTGGCGACATTTATGTAGAATAGGGATCGCAGCACATAAAATAAAAATTACACTGTTCCAAAATCTTCTGTTATAATAATAATTAATAATTAACACTTTTATTACGTCTTGCTCATTTTTCAACCGTCTTCGCCATCTCCCTTTTTTCTATCATTCTGTCTGTCATTCTCTTCTCTCTTTCTTTCCGTTTTCTCTCACTCATATCTTAACGCTCCGTTCCACACTATTTTCATACGTTCCGTTCTTACCAATCCTACATTTATGTAGTTTTGTCTATGGCCTTTGGTAACCACCTGGTGGGCTGTGATCTCTTACGCCTTACTACCAGTAGCGGAGGTACCTGCAGGTAGACGTCATGCAGAGGCAGGCCGGGTGAGACGGGCGGGCCGCCGCCGTGCATCTTGAGCGCGCGCACGGTCGCAACGATGACCGCGCAGTGAGGCCGGTCGCCGCTTGCGCGACACTTTATGTCGAAGAACTTCTCCATTCCTGAACACGCAAAGTCAGTTACAGTTCTGCAGTGGTAGCCATCATCATAGAACATAACATATTTATCAGATTTTCCACCAAGCGGGTGAAACTGTTCGGTAGACCGACGATTCAATTGTTATTCTCCAGAACTTTGTGCAAGATATGCAAGATTATCATGAAAATGTCACTACAGTTCACTAAACTATCGATGGCCGTTTTGACATACTACTATGGTGCTGTGAAATTTCAATACTAGTATTCTCGAAAAAAATATAATGAAATCTAAAAGTTTTTATTGCAAGTAGTGGTAGTGGACAAACGTCAAATTGGCCATCATAGCGTGCCGGTAGAATTGCGAGATTCAGGCGTCTGTCAAATATCTTATGTTCTATGTTAATTGCAACCGCCACAGTTATTTATCATATCACCACGGTACTGTAATAAGTATGTTGACTGAAATATTACAAAGTTGTTTATCATCGATATCACCGCGTTAGTCTAATAAACATGTTAACTAAATTATTAAAATTATATTCTAATTTTATCTAAGCCCGCTCAGAATTGACTAAGTTAGGAACGTAATTTAATTCGTATAATCATTTGACGTTACGAGTGTGCGAATGAAATAACATATCTCCAATTTCACGCACCTACTCTTCCTTGCTACGCGATATCTTAAATAATATTTGCCGATAGGTATTAAAAAAATGCTTTAAATTAGAAATAATACATTTCACAAGTCCTTTTGAAAATATGAACTGTATGAATGTATAACAAGAAAACGAATTTACCAATATCAGATCCAAAACCAGCTTCAGTGGCGACGTATCCAGCAGGACCGGCCAACTTCATGGCGATCTTGTCGGCGAGTATGGAGGAGCAGCCGTGCGCGATGTTGGCGAAGGGTCCCGCGTGCACCAGCACTGGCGTGCCCTCCAGACTCTGCATCAGCGTCGGCTCGAACGCGTCACGTAACAACACCAGCAACGCTCCCGTCATGCCCTGCGTCCCGCATTCACGAATCACATACAAAACTAGCTACATTTTTTACTGGTGGTAGGACCTCTTGTGAGTCCACACGGGTAGGTACCACCGCCCTGCCTATTTCTACCGTGAAACAGTAATGCGTTTCACTTTGTGATCGAAAATCTATCGTAATCATCGACATCATAAAACATAGGGTCGTTTATGTGGATTATAATTTCTCTTCTGGTCTAATATTTTGAAAAAACTGTGTTTATCATTATTTTTTATTGATAACACTAAATCTTGCTTGCAAGTGCTACTTAGCTTCGCCGAGCTATTACTTAATTAATAATTAATTAATTAATAATTAATTAATTAATAATTAATTAATTAATAATTAATTAAGTAATGGCTTATAGTATTACTATACTATCATCAGATCAAAGACCCTTGTTACCTGTGTAACCAGTTCAAGGTTGGTTCAGTTGTGTTCAATGCGCAAAATTGTAATCAAAATCAACCATATTGCATATTTCAAAGACCTCCAGTTTCGCTAGGAAAAGAAGAACAGTTTCAAGGAAATATCGAGGATATTTATAACAAATGTTTTGTTTTTACCAAGTCGTCTGCGGTAACAGCGTTGCCGTCCTTATCGAGGGCGACCACCATGCTGGCGAGACGTTCTTTGATGTCGTCCACGTCATTACCTAACGCCAGAATAGCCATGATCTCCGAAGCGACGGAAATATCGAATGCAGTCTCCCGAGTGAAGCCTTTTTCCGTAGGTGACTGACCTATTGTAATCTTTCGAAGATATCTGTCGTTTAGATCTACAACTGAAACAAGAAACGTGAGTGTTGTCCGATTTACAGAAGAACGGAAAAATGCATGTACCGAAAAAACAATTTACTGGTGCTCTAAACAGTTATTTAATCACAAGATTCAATTTCAGCATTAATGTGTATAATGCAAATTAACAATAATGAACATTTTATAACCTAAATATTTTACCTCTGTTCCACATAATCTTTGTTGGGTCTATATTGAGTCGAGCAAACTGAACCCTCTCTTCGGCAGTTAAAGAGTCAGGGTCCGTTTTATCGATTCCCAATCTCTTCAGTCTGCGTAGCTGGATAGGGGAGAACTTCCTGACGCCCTTGATCTTGGGGACGAGACGGTCATACAGAGGTCCGTCCTTCTGTGTCAGCTCGTGGAAGATGCGCGCGTCCATTTGTGCAGCAAGAAGATTGTTGGCAGCGGTTACGGCATGAATGTCGCCAGTCATGTGCAGGTTGAACTCCTCCATTGGAATTACCTGAATTATAGGAAAGTTCATTAGTCTATTGTTTGGTCAAAGTGTTACAAAGAAAAATAATAGTTTAAAAAAACTAACAAAATACGCTTTTATAGAAAATCCAACTAAAAAATAGAAAATAACTTTTAATAAATTTGTATTAAAATTAGTGTAAGAACAAAATGATGTTATTATAAAAAAAGCGAGGAAAAAAATTCAAATTTTCTATTTTTTAGTTGGATTTTCTATAAAAGCGTATTTTGTTAGTTTTTTTAAACTATTATTTACTTTTCAATTTTTAGTTGAATTTCAACTTATTCATTTTTTTTCAATTTTTTTTTTTAGTATTGCATTGTCGTCGATCCTTATAAGTATGTCGGCGCGTGTTTTTATAAACCATTAGTTCATGACTAATAAAGATGGGACGACAAACAACAGGTGCAAGCATTCATCGAAAACAACACGTGCAAGATAAGAATCGTAAACAACATCGTCCCACCACGATACCTTGCTATAAAAACGCTCCGTTGTTATCTCTCGAGCTCAAAGTTAGGGTTACGCTGACATAGCCTCTCAAGGCTCTCAGCTTAGGTAGGAAAAAAAAAAAAAAAAACTCTCGAGCTCAGAAGCGAGCGAGTCGCCGTGTCGGACGGAGCGCTCCTGCGTAATATACGCTCTGAGTTCATTTCTGGTTTTATTGACTTACGAAGACCGCCCGCTTACCATGTCGCTACCCGAAAGTGGAAATACTCCAACAAGTATACCAAATTTCGAGTTAATCCGACGTTTTGAAGGGGGTCAAAATCATGTTCAAAGATTCCGTTACAAACATACATACGTCTGAAGCTAATAAAAGCGTATTAAAAATAGGCATCTTAAGGATAGTATTAGAGTTTACCTGAGAGTAGCCCCCTCCAGCAGCACCCCCTTTAACGCCGAAGGTCGGTCCCTGACTCGGTTGCCGCATGCATGCAAATGCGTTCTTCCCGCGATGTGCTGTCAACGCTTGCACCAGACCTATTAGAGTGGTGCTTTTGCCTTCACCAAGTGGTGTCGGAGTTATACTGAAAACATAGGAAGTGATAAGTTCTTGCGAATTTTCATTAATCGAACATTTTGAGCTTTTAAGCTATTACATCTAACTTTTATCGCGAGCTTTGAGGGCGGCGAATTAAGAAATTTCGTAACGAAAATAAAACCTAACACCCCCACTCCGATAACCATGTAGCTCGGGTGCAACACATTCACACGTTGCGCTTGTGTAGTGTTTGTATATAAGCGCGCGGCGTGACGTCGCACTGCATGGCGCATCATGAAAAGTCTGCCCATCTCTCTCTTGCGCAGTCTAGCTTATCAGTGTGAAGGGGACAGTTACTGTTTTGCTTTTGTTAATGTTTATAAATATAGTGTGGTCTTATTTTATTATTGTTTTAATATCAAATTATTATTGTCTAATTATAATTGCATAAGTTGTTAAAAAAATGCTATGCAATAGCTCTACCGCGGCAGTCCCCGAATGCCACACGTGTTTTTTTTTAAATTACTTTCACAACGTGCAATTGCGTGGAAATAAGACATCATTCTACATTTTTTTATTTGTAGCCACTAATAGTAGTGACTTAAATTTTAATAAAAACGTATAGTAGTATATCTTTCCTCACCCAGCAACTACGATGTATTTCCCTGTGCGTTGGTTGCGTAGTCTGTCGAGAACGGACAGTGCAATCTTGGCCTTAGTACGTCCATATTGAGACACCTCGCTCGGACACAGACCGATCTCTGCTGCCAGCTCTCCGATGTCTTTAGGCTTCTGAGAACGAGCTATCACGATGTCACTGAAACGTTTTTTTTAATTATTATTCTCAAATTAGCTATACCACAAACAATGATGACCAATGCGATAGGAAATAACAATGTTTTTCCTTTGTTTTATCAATTTCCCCCTCATTATTTTGATAAAAGATGGTCACCCGTGACCAGGGACGTCTTAAACTAGGATGGGGCCCTTGGGCACACAAGAATTTGAGGCCCTTTTGGAAAGTAAAAAAGCGAATTATAATAACATTTTTTTACTGAGTATGACCATTTATTATAGGTAATCAAATACAGTGACAATGATATAATATGTCTTTAATGATATTAATGTTTTTTGGTTACGATTTCGATAACGGTTTCTTTCGGGATTTCTGTTGAGCAAAATCTTCTATTATAGGCATATTATATTTCTTGTAAATACCTTCTGATTACTGATTTCTGAAAAAAGTGTAATGTGCTCGACAAAAATGTTTTGAGAATAAACGTGTGAGAGAAATTGTCGGTCTTTCGGGCCCCCCTGAGAATGGGGGCCCTGGGCACGGGCCCCGTGTGCCCTTATGGTAAAGACGGTATTGCCCGTGACTCGTACACAACAAATGACACCGAAAACATGCCATTGTTTTGGACGAAAAGTACAAACTGTTGACAAATCGTCTTCTCGCATTAAAACTGTATAATCTCAAAACTTACTAATTTCACAGGAGAGTGTTTTGAAGGTTTAACATGTGATATTTATATAATAATTATCTTTGCAACATTTATTTTTTATTTTGTACTAGCTACACTATCTGTCTTTTAAAGTAAGATAAAATTATGTATTAATTTTGTTCATAGTAGTCAAAACATAGGTAAACTAAAAAAAAAAAACTAAAACTAAGCTACGCTCTTTTGACAGTATTTATTAGCCAAATACTGGTGAGACCAAATGATTCCGCATATTAACTCAATTTCGAATATTTTTGGAAAGTTTTTTTTTATTGCCTCTGTAGGCAGACGAGCATACGACCCACCTGATGGTAAGTGGTCACCGTCGCTCATGGACGTTAGCAATGCCAGGGGCAGAGTCAAGCCGCTGCCTACCAACAAGTGTACACTTTTAATGCGAAAAGACGAAATGTACGCTTATACTGAGGCAATTATTTTTGTTCTTTGAATACCTGGGTGGTGGCGTAATCGGGGTGAGGCGAAGCGGTTTCAGAGGCCAGGAGGGGGCAAGCAAGCGATCGAGCTGTCGGCGCGCTGCCTGCACGGTGTTCCGCATGAGCATCGCGACGGTCATGGGCCCCACACCTCCCGGCACAGGAGTCACAGCCGAAGCTACTTTGAGCGCCTCCTGGTAAGCCACGTCGCCCACTAAACGTTGCCCGCTTTTCTTTGTAGGATCTATTACAGAAGCAGTCTATTTAAAAAACGACACTTAGAGCTCCCTCAAAATTTCAATAATCTGTTCTGGTAAAAACAAATTCTTCGAGGCTTAAGCAAAAAGAATGATACATGAAATACCGGATTTTTACGTGAACTCAGCTACACGGATAATTATCATAAAAAATGTCTCCATCCGTTGGATTACGCGTTCAAAAGCCAACTAACTGTAAATGTTTTCAAAAACAATGAAGATGTGTGTGTTTTATCAATACCCTGAAACGTCAGGTGTGGAATTGTAATATGAGGATCTTAATGTCGTTTTACCATCATGAGAACGATAATATACAGTTTTTTGCGTATAGGCCGACAAACAAATGGTAAGTGGTAGTCCTTCTTAGTCAGTAAAAACACAATCTTTGCTATAAAACTGAAACTTAGAATTCATTTCTCATGGTAAGTGGCGACATTTACGTTGCTGATGCTCCGTGAGCTCGTAACCCACTAAGCAATAAAAAAACATTACCAGATCTTGAGACAGTCAGTATCTTATATATATTCTACATTACAGACTGAAAATTAGAATTCATTTCTCAAGGTGAGTGGTGACATTTACGTTTTTGATGTCTATGGTTTCCAGTGACCACTTAGGCCTAATCATTCAAACCAAAAAAAGCTTTTCCTAAACAATAATTGATTTTGGTGATATTTACCAATTAAATTATACAGTTCCATCAGTGTTGTGAGCTCTACAACAGCCCGAAATCATTATCATTTTTTACTGGTGGTAGGACCTCCTGTGAGTCCGTACGGGTAGGCACCACCACCCTACCTATTTCTGCCGTGAAGCAGTAATGCGTTTCGGTTTGAAGGGTAGGGCAGCCGTTGTAACTATACTGAGACCTTAGAACTTATATTTCAAGATGGGTGGCGGCATTTACGTTATAAATGTTTGTGGGCTCCGGTAACCACTTAACACCAAGTGGGCTAAGAGCTCATCCACTCATCAATGCAAAAAAAGAAAAAAAGAATTCAAGATATCGAATGAAGAACTTCTAAATTCATACCCTCAATAGCGTTGATACCACAGTCTATAACGACGGCTCCAGGCTTGATCCAAGAGCCTCGGACCATCTCTGGACTACCGATCGCCACCACCAGTATTTCTGCTGTCTTAGTCTAAATATTAAAACAATATCCATTAGATTCACACTTTAACCTTTCACCTTTCGTGAAGCAGTAATGCGATTCGGTTTGAAAGGTAGGGCAGCCGTTGTACTGATAAAACTGAAACTTAAAACTTATGTCTCGAGGTAGGTGGCGGCATTTACGTCGTAGGTGTCTATGGGCTTCGGTAACACTTAACATCAGGTGGGCCGTGAGATCGCCCATCCACCTAAGCATTAAAAAAAACCTATCTAAGTGTAAATTTTATTTGGATAATACTCACAATTTCACTCAAATTCTTAGTCTTTGAATGGCACACTGTGACAGTAGCGTGTTCCCATTTCAGCAACTCTGACACCGGAGTACCCACAATGCGACTCCGCCCGAGCACTACCACATTTTTGCCAGCTATAGTGACGCCGGTCTTCTTAATCAGTTCCACGCACCCGGCTGGAGTGCAAGGAATGAATCCGGACAGATCACCTACTGCTACTCGACCCTCGTTAATTGTGTTTAAGCTGTAGATGAGAGTATGATTGTTGTTTAGAAGTATGGTGGCCTTGATTGTAGGATACATTATGAGATAGTGATAACTTTCAACCTGACCTTAACAAAAAATATCAGTGTAAGAAAACATATCGCAGATCAATAGACACTTCGAAATCAAATTTCAAAGAATCCTAATTCACGTTCTGTTATTTTTAGTATCTGATAGGTCAGGGATTCCCAAAATGGTCGATATCAGTTCATAATCATAAACGAAAACCGCAGTTTTTAAGTTAGAGTAGACATAGGATATTAAAGTAATTTGGCTATGTTGTTTTTTTATGAATGAAGGATTGCTCGTAGCGTTAGAGCTGGAGGCGTCTAATGCAAAGGTTATTGGATCTAAAGGACGTGTTGGCTATGATGATCTGAATTACCAGTTCATTTTGGAAAATGAGTCTCTTGTCCAAAATTCGTTGGGAATCTTCGGTCTAAGAAGAAATACGATTCGTCGTGGTCACTTAGGCTTAAGAAGCAATATGCAAATGAGTTATTAGATTTGAAAAGAGAGACTCTTTTTACCCGTCAACATCTTTATCAGGCGAAACAGCATCAGTGACTCGATGAGCGTCGATCGCGTGGTCCGAATCAAGGGGCATTTGAACAATGATGCCGTGAACCGAAGGAGATTCGTTCAGACTCGTGATTTTTGCTAACAGCTGCAATCAAACGTGTTAAGTTTCATTATTACGTGTGACCTTCGTTAAGTCTGTCTGCGCCTTGCCGGTTTTAGGGAGTAGGTAAAGATAAGGGAAAGAAACGTTGCACATTAGACCGACTTAATTTATTTTTGCATAGCTATCACTAGTAACTGCGAGGGGTTATACTAACTTCACCGAACGGGTTAAGCGAACGGTTCCAATATTAATATATGGTATTTAAGCAATCTTTTTTTTTTAAATATCGTTAGCGAAATGCAGGCATCTGTCAAATATCTTGTGTTGTATATTAATAGCTGCTATCCTCTACATATTTTTACGTGTTTCAGATTAGCATAAAGATTTCATTAAATGGCCTTTCTATTAATTAGTAGACGCTTATTGTTTTCGCAGAAAAAAACAACATTTGTTATGCAATAATTTATGGTTTGTTACGTAATGTTACATCAGATTAATTACGTACGAAAGTGTACAACAAAACAAGAGAGACTGTCTTATCAAATGTCATAAGATCAAGGGTGTAGAGCACTTGAAACCGCGCTGCTTCAATTGTTTTTTCTTGAAGTCTTATTCGAATTAGAAACAAACGTATTTGCTCCCAAAATATATTTTATTATTAGTATATAACAGATAAAATAATAAGTGACTATGTTTACGACTCGTCTTAAAAATAAATAAAAAGTAAAGAAAATATCATAAATTAAAATGTCCATGCATTCTTTTTCTTACAGCTTTGTAGTATTCGCACACAGTTTTTGTGCCATTTTATTAAATTCTTCCAAAATATTACACTTTAGTACACATATTCGTACCATCTGAAATTAGATTTTTGAACCAGGGAATACCACATAGCTAAAAATAAAAATAAAAATACTAAGAGTATTAGGAGAACATTAGTCAGTCGATGGTTGTTAAATGCAAATATTTAATTGATTATTTTCTATTTACTACGTTTTTCTGGGTTTTTTTTCAAATTGTTGTTATTTTTGTTTTTGTTTTACGTTTTGCTTTAATTATTTAATTCTAGGCGACGCGACGCCACAATGGTGGTAGATGTAAGGTTAGATTTGTGTAAGGTAGATTATTTCAGTACAGCCTATCGGGTGAAAATTCCTTTATATATACAGTATTTAGTGATGAACTCAAACATTAACCCAATAAACATTAAAATTTTTCAAGAGACACAGTAGTTAGCGAACCTGACTGCTGGTTTTGATTTCCACATCGGGCAAAGATTCATATGATGCACAAAGTTTTTTGCCTGGCTGTCAAATATCGATATATCCATTTATTTAACAGTACAGTCAAACCTGGATAAGCGAGAGTTCAAGGGAGCACAATCTTATTCTCCCTTATAGAGGTTTCTCACTAACCCGAGTTTCTCCTTAATGCACCCTCTGAACTTCATTTCGCGATTTTCCGGATTCAAACGCATTAACTATTTTAAGTTTATCACTTAATGACAGTACTTTAATTTTCCGTTTTGACATGATGCAGAACAGAACTTTCCTTCGCAATTGATTAACGATAAACTGAGTAAGTTCGACAAACAGGACGGTACACAAGCACACGTGTCCATTCGAAAAGCATACGATAAAATAACAACGTTATTTAGTTCCACGAAATAGAATATTCAATATTGACGAGAAAACAATACAAAAACAATGGTAGGAAGTTCCACGAAAGCTAAGAATGAGTCATAAAATAGCAGATGTTCAATTTGTAATTTGTTTTTTCATTTGTTCCTCCTAAATAATATAAATAAATAAAGCTCGACTGTCGCTTATAGAGGTATAGTTAGGTAGCTGTCTCACTTATGGAGGTCCATGAGGGAAAAACGACTCTCTCTTACAGAGGTTTCTGTTTCTCGCTAATAGAGGTTTTGGGAGCTTAAAATGACGGGTCCTGGCTATTACTCTCACTTATCCAGTTCTCACTTACCCAGGTTTGACTGTATATGATAGTGATAGTGTGTGAGTTATCCCGGATTACTTCTTTATTTTTTTAATACTGCTGCAAACATCCAACATAATTATAAATCTTCGAGTTAGGGGCAATTCTTATTTAGGCAAAAGTAGTTGTGATTCTAGATTTAGTTTTATCACAGTCTATACTAATATATAAATCTACAACTGTTTTTACGGATGTTCCGTTATAACTACTGAACCGTGCATCCGATTGACTCGAAACTTGGTATCCATGTAGAAAATACATGTACTTAATGGATAGGCTAATATTTATATGAGTCTTGGACTCCCTAATAATAATGACAATAAACAATAATGTTAGTTTTAAATGCCCAGCGAAGCGGGTGAGTACGGCTAGTATTCTATAAGATACCTCTGTTTCAGTGATGTCCCTTGGTAAGCGGATATGTTCGGCGGCGATACCAATTTTCTCAGCTGCCTTCAGCTTCATCCTGATGTAGACGTTGGAGTCCTCGCGCCCGCCCACCTGCACGATGGCAAGCCTGGGCTCGAAGCCAGACCATTTTGAACGGAGCCTAGTCACTTGTTGACGCAGGTCATTTTCTATGGATCTGTATGTAAATTTTTGGTGCTTTTAATTTATTATGTTTATTATATACGTACGTATGGGCAGTCTGCCACGGACGGACAGGCAAACAGTACGGACGCCTGTTTATTATTTTTTAACATTACATATTACATAGTACGGTACGTACAGGTACATTGGACCTGTGCGTACCTATGTCCAATAAGTAGATACATTGACAATTTGTAATTTTAATAAATAATAAACAGGCGAAAAGAAAAAAGAAAAAAGACATTCTAATTTTAAAACACATCAAAATCTAAATCTGTTTCTTTAGCGAAAGCGCCATTGACGCAATGAAATGGAAACTAAAAAACGATGTTATTTCACGACCGTATCTATAGTTTGTTTCATTCGATTTTATGCCAAACATTAACGAAAATAGTTTCATTTTTATAAATAAATAAAAAAAAAAAACTTTGGACTCTTCAAATACTCAGAGTTTTTATTGTCGTTGATTAATTCTCCGCTCCCTTTTTTACGGGGTACACTAAGCTGTAAAACTCCGATTTTGTCCTCTATGTAATGTTCGCTTAAGTTATATAAGCTAAAGATTGCTAATAATTTCCTTCATAACAGAAAATTGACACACTGAAAAACTAAGGTCACTGTAATACTCGTAATATCTCTTTTTGAACCAATTAACTTTACCACACGGTTGAAATAAATAAATAAATGTGCTTAACAACAAGTAAAAAAACGCTTATAATTGAACATAGTTTTTAATATTTACCCTGCAACTTCAATCCCAGATATAATTTGTGCCATCTTAGCCCAGAGAACTGTCTCGTTGGTCGATCCAATCCCGACTGCTCTCTCGGACTGAGATGGATCGAAGATGCAAGTGACCCTTATGATAACCCCATAACCAACAAAATATCATCGGGTTATATTGAATTTAAACAAAAAAAATCTTAATATTCCGTATTTTTTTAATATCACAATCACTGTAGTCTTCTTTAAAAGTGTGTTTACACAGGAAATAAATAGTACATATAATAATAATCAAGCAAATTATTCAAATTTACCTTAAAATATCAAATAAATAACGTACCATATATTATATATAAATTGAAACTTATTTATTACAAGCTCGTGAGTATTTCATGTTATTTCGTACCTTAGACATCGATGACTGAAAAACCTTGTAATCAAACCGAAGATTTGTTTAGGATAAAATAATATCATATTTATTCTCGTTTGAACGAAGCCGTACCTCACTTCTATCCTTCTCCTATATTCAAACTGAAGATTATAAATTAAAGGAACTGGAATTGTTGTCTCACAGATAGTGTTATTAGTTTGAACACATGCGCTATCAAACATTGATTTTGTGAAATTTAAACGGATGTAATATATCCAATTCCGATTCTAATTATTCAAATTCCAATTTATATATATATTATTATTTATTATATAAATTATTATATTATATAATGTGTATAATATATTTTTTATCATCAATCGTGTCCATCTCAATCATTCAGATAAAATAAAAATAAATAATTGATAGAATGTGAACATATTTTAATCAAGCGCTGTTTAAATTGAAATATTTATAGAGTTCAATAATTACAGTAAATTGAAATTTGCGGGAAAATTTATGCGCGTTCGCTCATCCCTGATCTTTCAACAAACAGTTCACTCATTCCTGTACCATATTTTGCGACAATTGCAACAAAGCGTAGCTGCTGCAACTCTTCAATTCTTTAAGCACAGTGAAGGAAGGAATCTATCAATCTAGAGTTGCAAATATGTAAACAAATGCGTACGTATTTATGAGTTAGATAGTTGCAATAAATTGTTTTGTACGTTGAACATATTGATCAATCAATTAGGGACAATTGAGGAATGATTGAATCCTCATCGTTGGGCTTGCAAGAAATGATATTATATTTTCTTATTCATATTTTCATTTAACTTTATCCCCAAAGGCTATTATTTTAGCTTTATACCCAAATTCTACAGCGGCGAGCTTAATGGCTAACACATTTTCTGTCAATCAACCAAGGATGTGGTAGAGCAGTGCTGTGGTAAATAAACCGCTTTATTGAAAATTAAATATTATACGCATATACAGATAAACAGAAACATCATATATATACATACATAGCGTAAAACGCCATATATAATAAATATAATATCATAAACACATTTATCAGACATTACATAAACAAAAAACACACTTAGGTAAATAGCACCGAAAATACTAACAATCATATATGAGATTGTAGTTCCAGTTATTAGATGTTACTGCCCGTTCGGTTTGAAGTTTTAGCGTCAACAATAGATAATATACGCTCTCGCTTTACCTTCGATCTATACGTTTATACCAAAAGTTTATTTTGAAATGATTTCGTAGCCTCTCTATTCTTAAGCCCTGACAGGAGTTCAAATTTATTCCTAAAAACATTCGCAAAAGAGATAAATACCTCGGCTACTAGACTATTCGTAGGAACGTCAAAATAAACGCAAGCTAATCGAGCTACGAACAAACACGTTGTTGTTCTCTATTAACAAGCAAAAGGGATAAAACTAAAATACATAACCTTGCAGTACTCTGTCATCAATAACATATATTCCGTCTTCAATTACTGGTGGTAGGACCTCTTGTGAATCCGCACGGCTAGGTACCACCACCCCGCCTATTTCTGCCGTGAAGCAGTAATGCGTTTCGGTTTGAAGGGTGGGGCAGCCGTTGTAACTATACTGAGACCTTAGAACTTATATCTCAAGGTGGGTGCTGCATTTACGTTGTAGATCTCTATGGACTCCAGTAACCACTTAACACCGGGTGGTCTGTGAGCTCTAAGCAATAGCATCTAAGCAATAAAAAAAAATTCGATTCAGCATAACACGGACCAACTTGAATTGAACTCATAGTTCTGATTAAGGAATACGTTATCCCTGTTTGGCATTGGACAATCCGGATCGGCATTAACAGATGAAACCAATTTTTGTATATATAACCTATTAATATGGACGAAAAACTAACAATGGTGGATATGACCAGAATCGCAAATCACAAAATCGTTAAAAATCACAATGTTTTTATCACAAACAGACAATTAGTTTTATACGTTAATTGAGTAGAGATAAGAAATTATATGCAATTAGTTAATATTGATGTCAACTGTCGTACTTTTTAGATTATTCTAACAGAATTTGTTATACAAATTCAGCACTATATGTATTGTTTTGTCGTGCGCACATAACCTATGTTGCAAGCCAGATTTTGTTTCTTTTTATTTGTGTTTTTTATGTATCTTTAGCTTGTGATGTGTATTGTGAGCCTAATAAAATAAATAAATAAAAAAATATATAATTGCTAGCGGTATGCAGGAACTTGCTTTGTTAGGTTACACATTAAAATATTCCTGAATCCTGTATCTGATACATATTTTGCATTTTCTCACACCAATATATTTACGTACTTCATTCGTACAATACATTTGCTCTGTATTTGTTATGCAATATCAATTTGGATCGTAACAAGAACACGCTATATTTTCCGATTTGTATTTAAGTATAATTTACTACGCGGTAGAAATTGACAGTATGATGGTACCAGCGCGTGTGGACATACACATCTAACACCATACACAGGGACGTCTTAAACTAGGATGGGGCTCTTGGGCACACAAGAATTTGAGGCCCTTTTGGAAAGTAAAAAAAGCGAATTATAATAAAAAAAATTACTGAGTTTGAGACCATTTATTATAGGTAATCAAATACAGTATGATATAATATGTCATTAATGATATTAGAATGCTGCTGGTTTTTTGGTTACGATTTCGATAACGGTTTCTTTCGGGATTTCTGTTGAGCAAAATCTTCTATTATAGTCATAGTATATGCCTTGTTAATACCTTCTGATTACTGATTTGTGAAAAAAGTGTAATATGCCCGACAAAAATGTTTTGAGAATAAACGTGTGAGAGAAATTGTCGGTCTTTCGGGGCCCCCTGAGAATGGGGGCCCTGGGCACGGGCCCCGTGTGCCCTTATGGTAAAGACGGTATTGACTATACATATACAATTACGCAAATTTACAAGTTTTCCTTCAGGAGTCGTATCCTTTAGACCACAACTTGAGACCGTAAATATTTCATTAACCCGGCGTCATAGGGGTGGAAATGACTCGATATTCTCCTGTGGAAAAAAAAAAAAAAAAAAACACGGACGTGGGGGTGGGTCATATCTACCCAATATTTTCACTTAACTTATTTCAATAATATTAAAATAAATATTTTTTTTTTTTTGTAATGACTTTATTGTCTTATGGTTTAGTAAATAAAATAAGAATTTGTATTGCAGAATATCGTAATTAAATCTTTAAACCTTCCAAAACATAAACACGTAAAAATCAACAAAATTGGCGTTCCCTAGCCTTTTTTTTTTTTAATCCTACCTATGCTGATAGCCTTGAGAGGCTATTTCAGCTTCACCCTAACGTTTGTAGGTGAGCTCGCGGGGCTCAACCGGAGAGTTGCTAACACTGACCCTAGCAAGAGCAGTGCTTCGCAGAATCTACCACCGGATCGGAAACGCGACCCACTGAGAAGATCCGGCGAGAAACTCAGTGGGCTGTGTCTATGGGTTAGTTCGCTCGTCGAGCCCTTCGTCGCAAGCGACGGGTTCGACGAGGACGGTGACCGGTGCTTGTGGTGCCTAAGAGCACCGTTAATGGATCAGGAGGATCCGTAATGACGTGCTTTGGGCGACGTCGACGGTTTACCATTCGGTCTACTGGGTCGGGTATGTAATTTCCAGCGGCTACGATGAGAGGGTTCTCATGTCGTGCCGCCTTCTCAAAATGGCGCAGCGATGCCGACTGTAGATACTTACTAAATGAGTCGAGCTCCAGGTCATCGTGGAGATCCACATTCCTAAGGAACCATGGCGCTCCGACGGCTATCCTGCAGAATTTTGATTGAATAACCTGAAGGGATTTCAAGTGGGTGCGGGCTGCGTGAGCGAACACTACGCTTGCATACGTCATGACGGGGCGTATACAAGTTTTGTAGAGAGTTACCTTATTGCGGAGGGACAGTTTGCTTCGACTACAAAGCATTGGATAGAGTCGTCCTAGAATAAACGCGGCGCGGTCGCGTACCGTTTTTATATGGGGACGGAATGTCATCCCTCTGTCGAGGGTGACGCCTAGATATTTGACCTTCGAGACCCACGGTATGGGCTGGCCAAAGAGAGTGATGGGACTAACGGCGGAGGTGTTTGCGCGCCTACTACGGAGTGGGATGCTCGAAGTGATGTTCGGAGGGCGACCCCTTTTGAAGAGCACCGCTGCGCTTTTCGTGGGGTTGATGTCAATTCGCCACTTCCGGAACCACTGTCCCATGGTGGCTACTGCGATCTGGAGTCGCCGATGAAGCAGCGACATCTTCCTACACGAGTAGTAGATAGCCGTGTCATCGGCGAAGAGCGCTAGATGGGTCTCCGGAGACCGGGGTATATCATTGATATACAAACTAAATAATAACGGGGAGAGCGCGGAGCCTTGCGGGACTCCGGCAGTCAGTTGACGGGGACGAGAACGAGTTCCCTCTACTCGATATCGAAACGAACGGTTCGACAAGAAGTCTCGTATGATGAGCACGAGTCTGTCTGGCACTCCCATGTTGTACAGTTTGTAAATTAAACCGTTGTGCCAGACTTTGTCGAACGCCTTCGCGATGTCGAAGAAGAGGGCGCCGGTCGGGATTTGTTTACGCCTATTTAGTCCTATCAGGATGTGCTCCGTGAGGCGGTGCACTTGTTGTACGCACGAGTGTTTAGAGCGGAATCCGAACTGTTCGTCTATGAGAATTTTGTTCGCGGTAACAAAATCCCAGAGGCGTTTCCTAAGGAGCCGTTCGTAAATTTTTCCTATCGTCGAGAGGAGACTAATCGGACGGTAACTAGATGTTTCGTTTGTCGGTTTGCCCGGCTTATGTATACCGATAACGTCCGCTTCTTTCCACACCGCGGGAAAGATGCAGTGCGTCATAGCGGCATTTAAAATTGTAACCAACATTGCTATCAGTTGGACTGGCAAGAGTTTTAGCGCGCGGTTGCGGATGCCGTCGGAGCCGGATGCCTTCCTAGGTTGGAGATTGTGGATCGCGTCTCTAACTTCGTCAGTGGTAATGGGGGGTAACGCGTCAGAGGGCGGCAGGGAAGCTCTGCGCTCGACCTCCCTGTCGACTAACTCGGTGTGTTCGGGGTCCGCGTGTTGAGTGCTGGTGGTGCACTGCTCTTGCAGTGCATCGGCCAGCAGCTCAGCCTTGTCATCGTCATCGAATGCCGGTGGTTGGCCTGAAGGGCGTACGAGGGGAGGCATAGTAGCGGTAGTTTCGGATTTGAGAGTCCTAGCTAGTCGCCAGTATGCTTGGTGGGAGGGCGCGAGTTGTTCTAAATAACTATGCCAATTATCGTTACGCGCGTCGCTTAGGCGGGAGTGGACTTCGCGTTGTAGACGACGCATCCGAATCCGGTTTGAATGCGTGGGAAGCCGATCGTAGGCCCGGATTGCCGCGTTCCTAACTCTTAAGAGATTCCTAAGTTCGGAGGATAGTCTGATGCGGTGAAAGCTGTCCTCCACATCGACTTCTTTTGAAGATCTAATGATCGCGGAAGAGATGTGATCGGTAATGATGTTTATGGATTCGACGGTGTCCTCGGGGGATAGATTCGAATTCGGGCCGTAAGGGAGGATTGGCGGAGCGGCTTCGGCTAGGCACGTGCCCAGCTTATTCCAATCCACCATGGTCCTCGTAACAGTGACTGGGTTGTGAGGGCGACCGAGCTGCATAAGAACAGGTCGGTGGTCTGAGTCGAGCTCTGACAGTGCTTCGATGGAACGTAAGCGCAGAGTTACGTTCCTAAGCAATGCCAGGTCTATAGTGCTCGGACGGAGCGCGATGTTATACGGATAACATGTTGGAGTTGGGGGACCGACTACTTCAAAAGTGAGGTCGTCTATAAACGCGTCGAGACGCCTACCGTTAACGTTCGTACGATGGCAGTTCCACCTAGTGTGGTGGCAATTTAAATCGCCTGCCAGGATGACGGAGTCTCCCATGCCGAACAGTGACTCGATGTCACTGCTCAGGAGGGGCTTGTCCGGGGGGAGATAAACGGATGTGATGACGATCGGCTGGTGTCCCGTCAGCGAGATACGGCACACTGACGCCTCGATATGTAAGAGCGAGGGAGTATCGAGAGGGACAACGTGCAGGGCCCGCCTATAGTAAATGGCAGTCCCGCCTTTGGAGGCGGTGAGTCTGTCATTCCTAACCATGACGTAATTCGCGACTTTCGGGTCACGACGCGAGGGCTTCAGACAGGTCTCCTGCACTAACAAAATATCTACAAGATTGTCGCGGAGGAATTCGAAAATTTGATCGCGTTGCCGCGCGAGTCCGTTAGCATTGTAGAATGCTAACGTAAGGGAATACGGTTTTTCTCTACCTTTTTGCGCCATTGAATACCGGTAAAGAATCTTTATAACGTGCGAGACACGGACTCGTAGACGTCCATGTGATCGAAAGCGGCCGCGAGCCGCTGTTCGGGGGTTACCGACCTACGGATAGCATCTGCGAACGATCGCAGACGGTCAAAGTTTACCGCGGTGACGAAGTCGCGCACGAGCGCGAAGTCGTTGACGACTGAGGGTTGCGGGGGGCGGTACGCGGGCGCGGGGCGAGGTGCGAGCAGGGGCTGAGGCGCGTGACGTGTCGCAGGCGGGAGCTGGGGTACGTTTTGTGTTCCCTCCTTCGTATACGGCAGCGGTTTTTTCCACGCCGAGACGGTGGGAACCGCAGCCGGTACGAAGGCTGGTTTCGGCACTGAAGGCGCCGAAGTCTTTGGGTCGACGGTTCGGGGGGCTGGGTGGTTCGGGCGTTTACGCGGAGCCCTAGGACATCCGCGGTAGTTTGCCGGGTGCCCTTGCTTAAGGCATAGGACACAGCTTGGGGGTTCCGTCGCGGTTTCCCTAACACGCGAACATTCTGTGGTTGCGTGATCGCCGAGGCATTTCACGCAGCGGGGGCGCGCGTGGCAATTACGCGCTGAGTGGCCATAGAGCTGGCACCTGTGGCACTGCCCGGGAGTACCACGTTTATGGGGGGCTTCGATGGTGACCCCGGAGAGGCCGCATATCGTTTTGAGACATGAGATTCTTTTCTTTGCCTCCGGGGTTGATTCTAGCGCGACGAGAATCATATTGTACGGCTGTCTGCCGCGTCCGCTGTGCATCCGGTGCACACTAATTATTGGGAGGGACTGACCGATCAGATCCTCCTTTACGTAGTCTATGTCGAGTTCCTTGGGGACTCCGCGTATCACTACGCGGAGTTCGCGGTCCTCCTGAAGAGCATAGGTGTGATAACCTATGTTCTCCTTTCGGAGGTAAGCAGAGAGGGCCCTATGGTCGCCCGGCGTTGCGACCTTAATCTGAATCCCATGCGCGACGTTACGCGCATGGGTATAATTAATTTTGTTGGCCTGAAGGGCCTGGGATACGCGATTCCACGCTGACTTCTCCTGGAGTATCAGCGGGGGCGGGACAACTGTTTTAGGCGCGGGCGCGGTTTTTGGGCGCGGCGGTGGGGTTACGCGGCGGGCGGAGTCCGACTCCGGCGTCACGACTACCTGCGGTCGGGAGGCGGTCGCGGACTTGGTTTGCTTCGTCATGGAGCTCCGGGACTCCACGACGCGAGTACGCTTTTTACCGCGCGTTACAGTTTGGAACCCATCCGAGGTTCCGGGTTGAGGGCTAGTCGCGGACTCGAAGTCCATCTCCGATTCGGTATCGGAGCCTGAACTAGACGCTATTGAGGTCGCGACGGACGAAACTGACGTGATTGACGCGGGCGCGGGGGTAGCGGGGGCGGGGGCGTTAGACGCTACGGCGGCGGCGTGCGTACGTGCGCTTGAACACGGACCGGCGGCGGGGCACGCGAGGCATGCCTGCGAGGCATGTTTGGCGACGGCGGCGAGAGATGCGGGGGGAGAATAGTTACCAAATGAGGCCCTATAGGCTTCGAATTCGGGCGCGATTGACGGGTATTTTTCCCGAATGAAGTCGATGAAAAGTTTTTCCTCCATCTTTACGTGATTTTCGCCTGGGGGGGGCGGCCCCGGGACTTAAA
This sequence comes from Bombyx mandarina, assembly GCF_030267445.1. Taxonomy (NCBI): domain Eukaryota; kingdom Metazoa; phylum Arthropoda; class Insecta; order Lepidoptera; family Bombycidae; genus Bombyx; species Bombyx mandarina. The sequence continues at coordinate 6,684,442 of NC_143231.1, read as the reverse complement.
CACGCGCTCGCCTTGCGGCGAGGCCCCTGCGTCGGTAACACTAAATTGGCCGAAGCGATTCTAGGAATTTTAGAAATTTTAGTGAATAGAATAAATAGAATAGAATTAGAGTGAATAGAACCACCGCACAGTTTCCGGGCGGCAATGCCTTGCAATTAGGCGCAGGTACAAATTCCGAGAAACACTTGGGCCACAGATGTGCCACGAACAATGATCTATTATCACCGGTAGTCACTTCCGACAAAACAATGAGCACGTCCACGCGCGTCGGTTGCTCAAATCGGAATGTCCCTAGCCTAATCTCATATTTATTTGCACTAATTGACAGTCTTTAATTATTTATAGCACTTTTATAAACTTAACTGCGATATCATTAGATAAAACTTACATATAACTAATCAGAGTCATCGTTGTGAATACAATCACTGCAGAAAAGTACGACATGTTCAGGTCAAATAAATTTTTGTTTGCAACCATAACATGTATGGGTTGTTTTGCAGTATTTTTTCGCAGGACATACCTAACATCTCTTATGAGTATTGGGTCTTTTAGCTGGAGGCTCCTCCGAATCTTCGCTAACAAATAATCCGATTTTTTTCGCATTTCTCGAGGCAAACGTGTCACATTCTGGCGGACTCTCAGATGCTCACTCACAAGGGCAAGGCCTAGTTTCTTCAGATATTGACATCGCTTTTGGTTCGACTCATTATTGATTCTATGTATGTATGTAAGTCCACTGACAGCAAACATGTTCAAAAAGGCGTAGAAAACTCAAATTTTGTTCAAAAGTTTTTTGAATTGCGACACATGTCATATTATTATGTAGCGTACAACTCATCAGCCATATCCACTCCATATTTTATTGAATTGTAATACGTATTGATTTCCGGCTTTTGCTTTTCTCCAGTTGAATTATCAATACTGTTGTTATGGCACGGACTTGACATCAGCAGACTCCTGATCAGAGGACATGCCATCCGAGTCATATGCCTCAAGAATTGATAAATTATGTTTTCGTTCTCCTTCCTCTGGATCCAATTTTTTTCGATATACCAATAAAAAGATAGTAAAATAGTAAGAAACGATAGTTCAAACATAAATTGTAAAATAACAGCACTTAAAACAATGAAAAAACATAAAAGCCATATTTGGAAATAATGGCGCAAAACTGTTACACCGAGTACGGGGATGGGTCATATTTACCCTTTTTTAACTTTGGTCACAGTTAGTTCCAAGCACGGTCGCAGCACTACTAAATTAATAATTGTAAACAATGCTTAGAGGAAGTCATAAATTCCAGCTATTGAGAAGTACGGCGCGGCATCGTCACTTGCGTAATTACGAATCTGTAAGCTAACAAAAACGTCTCGGGTCATTTTGACCCAACCCCCATGACGCCGGGTTAATACATTTTTTTTAAATCTTGATGTGACAAAAAAAATAGCCTGAGTGAATGTAGACAGTCATATTGAGGATACCTATGGAATAAGCTTATCAGTGCATACACAGTTCACGTTCATATTATCTCAGTTTCTAAGACCGCATGTGTGCATTGTGTTTATTACAATAGAATATTGGGTACAGAAGATATTTATCTACACGTTGAATAATCTTAGTTGAGAAGACCTACTTGTTTATTATTATTCTTTATTTTATTTTCATTTAAATATGTATCTATTTGTAATTTAATTTTGACTTAAATGTATATCTGAATATATGGATTATTATTATCTGATAAATACATGAATTAGCATTATTATTTTTATGTACAAAGTCTTTATTCTCGAATTTTAATGAATTTCGGTAAATACTAAAAACCACGGGCCTAAGCCGAGTGGAGTTCATTTTCAGTTTTAATTTCGTCTGATGTTTCGTCCTGCAACAACTTCCGAACAATCCGGCACGTATTTAAAATCATGGCCTTTTGCAGGGTAAAAAAAGATTATTAGGTGTTATACATCAATATTTAATCTTACGAAAAACAATTCCGACATAATGGTAGTTCAAATTTTAAAACTAATTACATTAAGACATACTTAGCATACTTAAATACTAATTAAACTAATTCCAAAATATCGTTTGTGTAATTGTACATTTTTACAACATACGCTCTGTTTGATAAGACTTCAGACATTGTCATAGTTATATCATAGCATGTTTACACAGCATTAACGTGCCGTAATGAAATTGAGATTAGGTACTTACCAGATAGGTACAGATATATCTTTAATAAAAATCGAAGTAGAATTCAATTAATAGCTACTGATAAGACGAAAAAGGATAATTCTTCAAACTATGATAAACGTTTTGATGCTCTACAAATTAAAATAATATTATAAAAGATCACTTACTCTTGTACAGCTTCCAATTCTTCAGAATTCTTCCACATAATCGTGATTCTCAGTATCTTTATCACGATACAACAGTAAAAACAAATTCGCCGGTTCCGTGAGCAACTTATTTTACACTAAAATGCACTGCAGACGAATACGTCCAGCTAGGTTTGACAAACCAACAAAACTGGTTTTAAACATTTGAATAAACATGGACATACCGGTTTTATATTTTAATACATTAATTTTACAAATTTCCGCTGGTAACGTTTTGTTTCATGGAGGTCTATTGTCCGATCTTGTATTTAAATTAGATATTTTTCTTTCATAGAATCGAACAATGATTTGAATTTTGTTGAATCTCCAAGCGGTAAAATAGATAAATTATCAGCGTGGATTTTACTGGATGTATGGTATGTCGTGTATTCTATAAAGAGTGAGAGAGACAATACCTACTAATATTACATAACAGGCAGTACATAAGCAATCATATAAACAAATTCTAAAAAATATTATAAACACGGATGGTCTTTGCTGAAAATGAAAGAAAAGGTGGAATTAACTTCCTAAATAAAAGCACTCAACATTTTTTTTGTTACCTGACTACACTCGTATTTACGAGACTGGAAAATTTGTGTCCTATCCATGTAAATATTTCTGAAGAATAGAAAATGCACAGTAACGTAATAAGCGTAGATTATGTTACATTACTAGTACTAAAGTATAGAACGACTACTGACTTATATCAAAGTACTCGGCTCCAGTTTTAAATTTGTATTATTTTTAAAATTCCTGTTAATGAAACATAAAAATTAACGATTTACCTGCAAAAAGGACTCTTATGGATAATGATGGGGCGCCCGTACGGTACCACAACCCCGTTTTTTTGGTCGTGGGGCGTTTCGGTTTGAAAAGGCGGGCAGTCGTACTTAACACCAAGACTTAGAGCTCTAGTCTCAAGCTGGATGGTAGGCTTTAACGTTGTAGATGTTTATGGGCTGAGGTTATTATTATAAACAGAATTGGCTGTGAATACATTCATCCATCCACGCATTGAAAAAAAGGAGGGCATCCTACCTCGGAACTGTTCAATGTGAATCGTTTTTATTTTTCCTAAATTGATACTAACTTTGGCGCCGTAGATATTTTTTTTAAACTCAAACGGAAACGACACAATCTACAAACATATTAGGGGTTAAAGTATGAAAAATAATTACCGATTTTTACTGAAAATTTTAAATTGTTTTTTTTTATTTTTTTATACATATTATCTATACATTGCTGCCATCTAATAGGAAGGTCATTTATGCCTTTGCGATAGAGTTCTGGTGATCTAGATTCTACAAACTGTGTAAAAGCATTTTACAAACTGTGTAAAAGCATTTTGTACTGCCTCCTGGAAAGAAAACTTTTTATCACGTGAAAATTGTCCAGATCACGAAAAAATGGTAGCCCGTTGGAGCAAGGTCCGGCGAATACGAAGGGCGACGAATGGTTTCTAATCGAAGTTCCTGTAGAGTTAAAACGGCTTCTCGTGCTGTATGAGATCTCGCGGTATCATGGAGCAATAATGGTGAAGATCGATTCATGAGTCGGGGCTGTTTCACTGCAAGTTTTGCTTTGCTATCATTGTTCGGAGTTCGGCACAGTAAACATCTGCCGTTATTGCTTGACCAGTTCGGAGAAAGCTATAGTGAATAACACATGCTGAGACCACCAAGCAGTTACCATTACCTTTTTATTGGTAAGCTTTACTGTTGCGGCGTTTGACCTAGAGTAAGCCATTAAATTTTTCACTTACGCTTATCGTACAGAATCCACTTTTCATCACATGTCACAATTCGATCCAATATTCCTTCATTTCTGTATCGATTCAATAAGGCAACACAAGTTTCAACACGCGTTTCTTTCTGCAGATCAGTCTAATCATGAGGCACCCATTTTTCATATTTTTTTATTTTATTGATTTGATGCAAATGCATCAATATTGTTGGTAAGGTAACGTTAAACCATGCCGCTAACTCCTGGGCAGTTTGGCTCGGATCGGCTTCCACCATCTCTTTCAATTGATTATTATTCATATGTGTGGGCGGTCTTCCACGTGGTTCGTTCTTCAAATCAAACTTTCCATCACGAAAGCGTTTAAACTAAAATCGCACGGTGCGTTCATTAGCAGACCCCATTCCAAACGCAGCACATTTTTTTAAAAAAGAACCTCATAGGTACCATTTGAAAAAAGTATCACACAAAAATCTCAAACCATGAAGGACTATGTCAATTTGAAGTACCTATTACAATAAAACGGCAATTTCATACTAAACACCTATTACTAAAAAAGACACCAATCAATAATAGGATTGAAAAGAAAATACTTTTGAACCAAAACAATCAAAAAGATAGGTCAATCATTTATTCACATCAACATTACAGCTGCTTAGTTATGTGATAAACTAATTAATTATACTTATACACTTTACACAAACTCTTTATCGAGTTAATCTAACTTATGATTCAATTGGGTAGACGACAAACTTTTAGAAGCTGCACCTAATTTCCGTATGGACAGATTCTTTTTTTAAATATTCAGCTAAACGTTTTGTGGCGGGTTGCAGGTATACCTACAGTGATGTAGTCTGTGGCAGACATCAAATTCCCGGCAAAACGGAAAACCTGTCAGAAGTCTAGAAATATTATGATTGAAATACTGGTATAAAATATTGCTTCAATACAGATACTAATTCAATATCAAAGTGAAATAATTTAATTATTTTGTTCGTACAAGATATTTTACAAATATACCCCCAAAATGTAATATGTATAATTTTCTTTTGTTTATATCAACATTGTAGTTTCCTTTAATGCGAACCAAATTATATTAAAACTATTTTTATATACATATAGTGTGTACACATATTCTCAAACTTTAAAATAGATTATAATGACGACAGTGATATCACTAGAGATTTCTTAGAACGTTTTAATTTAGCGGAAATTTTAAAAATAAAACCTATATTTACACTGTCTTTAATTAGAACAGTGTTATTCGGCGTAAGAACAATATAAACATTCTAAAAGTTTGTATTCTTCCCTATTAGCACTAAACGAGATCAACTTCGGAAATAACAAAATGTTACGTAACAGAATGTGTCAAAGACACATTTTAATGTCACAATAAAAAATATCACAAATTACTTTAGTAACGTAGACAAAACAAATATGCCATATTACAAAGCCCATCTTTCTTAAGCCACAGATCTGGTTTATTTTCAAAGAAAACTATTTTTTTTGTTTTCCACATTAATGACAATTTGATGATATCGTTATCTAGGAGTAATATATAGCATCGTATCATTAGGAACAAATAGGCCATATTTTCAATTTCACTTCTTTCAAGGTATCATAATTCTAAACGCATAAAATTTGCCCTGAGAGAAAATCTCATCAAAAATTTCAAAACACAAATTTATTTTTATGTTCGTCGACATTATTACTTTATCGCGAAACTTGAAGAAAAAAACAAAACAATAAAATAAAGACTAACAAACAATACTTATCGCTTACGTCCGAAGATAATTTGTATAAATCAATATGTTTATACAAGGTTTTATTCTCAACAATTAACACATTTTTGTTATCAAACAGTTATGTTAAAAATAAACGGTGGTCTTGGTGTGAAGATTAAAATGTTTTTTTTAAATGTTATGTTTGGAACATCTGAAAATCTTCTTCCTTTTCTTTGTGAATGTTGGAGTAGAGATGCAACCTCATGGCGTGAGGCGGCATCGGTCCGGTGCCGCACAGCTTACACGACAATTCGGCGCTTGACGATATCGGAGTCCTAAACGGAAAACAAACAGTATAATAAGTACAGACAATAACACCTTGTATGGGTGTGCAGATTCGCGGGATATCTGTGTGCTTAGCGCGAGTTTTTTAACGTTCTCGATCGCCTAAAAATAAACTCAAAGTACATGGGCCATTTTCGGCCCAACTACTCGTGCTCTCAAGGACATTAATGAAATATCTATAGAAAACAAATTTTCATTTTTAGATACTTATTATAAAATTTAAGGGTATTTTAATCTACTACCGGATCGGAATCGCGACCCATTAAAAATATCCGGCGAGAAACTCAGCGGGTTGATTGATGCATGGGTTAGGTTGCACGTCGACCTCTTTGTCGAGTTCAACGAGTACGGTTACCGGGGTCCCTAGGCCTGCTTCTAGTATTAGAGCTGAAGGCGTCTAATGAAAAGTAATGAAATGGTAGCATAGAGGGCAACTAGCCTGCTGACGAGCAGCTTGAGTTGGTCGTTGTCCCGCTTGAGGGCCAGCAGGTGGTCGCGCGAGACGGGGTGCAGCTCTAGCGGCACGTGCAGCTCGTACAGCACGGCGCGCTCCACCATGTCGGGCACGGTGATCTCCATGAGCTCGTCCTCGGGCACGCTCTTCCACTCCCACGCGGTCGGCACCGCCTCGGTCGGGCGGAGCTTGCGACGTTTCTTTATCAACCTATCAATACATACATACTTTTTAGTGCACCAGCGCATAAAAACGACAACTTTTTTTTTTTTATTGCCTTTCTAGGCAGACGAGCATACGGCCCACCTGATGGTGAGTGGTTACCGTCGCCCATGGACTTCAGCAATGCCAAGGGCAGAGCCAAGCCGCTGCCTACCGAAAAAACTAAAACTTGAAGTCCTCGTGGCCTAAAGGATAAGACGTCCGGTGCATTCGTATCTAGTGATGCATCGGTGTTCGAATCCCGCTGGCAAGTATATATTTTTTTCAAATGAAATACGTACTTGACAAATGTTCACAATTGACCACCACGGTGAAAGAATAACATTGTGTAATAAAAATCAAACCCGCAAAATTATAATTTTCGCAATTACTGGTGAAAAGACGTTTTGAGTTCGCACCACCACCCTGCCTATTTATGCCGTGAAGCAGTAATGCGCTCCGGTTTGAAGAGCGGGGGAACCGTTGTAACTATACTGAGACCTTAGAATTTATATCTAAAGGTGGGTGGCGAGTTTACGTTGTAGATGTCTATGGGCTCCAGTAACCACTTAACACCAGGTGAACTGTCAGCTCGTCCACTCATCTAAGCAATAAAAAAAAATTGTTGACGGATTCAATATAATACGCCAGAATACCTAATAGTAATCGTTACACAGCTGTTATTGTATCCTTCACATGGGACACGCAAATGTTCCGGCACAGAAATGGGTGAGATAGTTCGAGCAATAAACCTTAGAGATGAGCTTAAAATTTACATTGGTTTTGAACCGGACATCGATAATCAAACTATTTGAAAATTAAGCTTTCATGTAGCTCACTTCAGTGTATTTATTTATTTCAATCTTACAAACTAGCAGTTGAAACAAAACATTTGTGATACTAATGATAGCTTAAGTAGCTTCTTGCAACAATTACAAATCGATGCAAGCCGTCATGGAGTTTATCCGTTTCCAAAGCATCGACATAATTGAAAAGATGAGTGGATGAAGTGGATATGATATAATTTGATAATTTTGAGAAAACGGGCAACAAACTTTTGTTAAGTACTTGTACTTTTTATTCGTATATAGCTCCTTCATCACGTGCAATTTCTAAAAATAGCCTTTTAACCCGTAGTTTTAAGTTTTAATATGGTTTATAGGCACATAACACTCAATGTAAAAATTCAAAAATCAGCACATTCATTCAATGTAAAAAATCAAAAATCTTAAAAATTGTATATATTTAATAGCCCCTTCATGCACTCATGTCTTCAATTACTTCAACACGCCACATAGGGTACCAGTGACCTACATAGCAGTCAATAGGTTAACGAAATGTCTCTAAGTGGGAATCGAGGCCTGTATTAAAGTAGATAGCACCACTAACCAGCCGAAATATGATCGTGTACTAGCTAACTCGGCAGACTTCGTAGCGCCTCAATCGATAAATAAAAGACCTAAACTTTCGTATTAAATAAACGTAAAACAAACAAAAGGAATGCGACACATCAAAGGAAAAACAAAACTGTTATTTTTATTTAATTCCGAGCATTTTCATATTTATCTAGCTTTTAAATCTTCTCCGGACTTCCACAAATAATTCAAGACCAAAATTAGCCAAATTGGTCCAGCCGTTGTCGAGTTTTAGCGAGACTAACGAACAGCAATTCATTTTTATATATATAGATAATACGTACTGCATGAGATTCTTTCGAATGATGCCGGGAATCTGAGGTCGGAATTCGTCGTCCGCAGTCGGCATGTCCTGTCCCTCGCCGCAGTACAGCATGTAGTCCGTCAGGTAACGATTGTGATTTATCTGTTTAAAGAAAAAAATATAATTAAACCGCAGTTTTTACAATAAAAATAATTCTATACTTTATTAATAAATTAAATTATTATTTTATATTTTTTTACTATTTTAGGTAGGCCTTGCTGACGTCCATGAGCGAAGGTAGCCACTCACACTCGGATGAGCCGTACGCTCGTCTACCTAATAATAATTATAATCTACGTAGTCTTACATCGAGTGTTCCAGTATGCATAGTGCGAGTTTTTTAACGTTCACGATAGCGTAAAAGTTAACTCCAATTTGTATGGAGTTGGAACGTTTACCTAGGCGTGCCGCTAGGGGGCGCTGTTCTAACTGCATACAAATATCAGTTAGCTTTTACGCTATCGAGAACGTTAAAAACTCGCATTAAGCACACAGTTTGGTTAACTATAAAAGCGTGTTTTTTTTTTTTTGTTTTATTAAATAATTATGTTCCAATGTTCAACTAAACTCTAAACGAACGTTTCATTGACCGAATCGTTCCGATTATGTGTTTAGACAAGTGTTTGTGTCGAGCGAGTGGCGAGAGAGTTTCGAGAGAGTGTCGAGTTAGTGTCGAGAGGGAGTCGAGTGTGTTTCGCGTGAGTGTCGAGAAGGGGTCGAGTTTGTGTCGAGAGAGCTTCGAATGAGTGTCGTGCGAGTGTATGTCGAGTGAGTGTCGTGCGAGTGAGGTCCGGGGCGTGTAGTTACCCATCCGATGTCCTCGACGTCGAGGTCGGCGTCGATGTTGACGAGCAGGTCGTGCTCGGGGAAGCGCGGCGCGGCGTCGGGCGCGGCCCCCAGCCCGCACAGCGCGCTCACGTAGCGGGTGGCCGCGCTGTCCCGCCGGAGCTCCGCCCTGCGTCGCGGTCGCATTCCATAATTTAGAAATATGTTAATCGACAAATCGTCCGAACCGACCACAAACATTACTAAGCTCTATTGTAATTTTTCTTATTCATTATTAACGTTCGGCTTCACTCATGTGGTCTACACTTTATATCGTTTCCGTGACCCGTGACCATGGTAATGGAATAAAAAGTACCAAATATTTCTGGGGGGGGTAAATGGCAAAGAAAAGATCTTCCGTCGAACAGGCGAAGTAGCTCGGCAAACCGACGGTCTAAATGTTATTGCTCGGCACTTGTATACGGGTGTCCTACAAAGAGGAAATGTGGTATTTAAATCTTTCGACTAAATTCTTCTTCTTTTTCTCCACTTTATCTTCAAATTTTTCTCTTCCATTCTCTTCTATCAGCCGTCATCTCAACACTCACTCCTCTCTCTCATATCATCATTCACACACTCCATCCATGTCTTTTTCGGTCGACCTCTTCTCCCTCTAACTTACACTACTATTTCCATACATGTCCTAGTCACATGCATATTCTCTAATTATTAAATCTTTGACTAAATTATTAATCAATTAAGAAGCTATTACAGTATACTATGTTACCTGTTTTGTTCAATGTTCGATAGCCATCTGTCTAAGTCATTCCGAAAATTCAATAAAATTCGATTATGTATAAATATTTTAGGGTGGAAAGCCTACTACTCTTAACACATTTCACGCGCACAGTTCAAGTTAAATGAATAGTCACCGTTGTAACTATACTGAGACCTTAGAACTTATATCACAAGGTGGGTGGCGCATTTACCTTGTGCCAGTAACAAAAAAAAAAAAAAGTTACCTCAACATGCCTACTATTTCCACGAGACCGGGATCTCTTGTACGTAACATCTAACCACTATTACAATGTAGCAGAGAGCATAATATGGGAACGTGTTTGACCTCCACATATCGAATTAAACGATAGCTTCTTGAGCGTGTAACGTACGTGGGACAGAACAGCAGCGCGATGATGGCGGGCAGAGCCGGAATGTTCGGCATCAACGTCGACAGTCGCAGGGTCAACTTGCTAAAGCTCTCATTCTGTCCGACCTCTGCCGCGACCAGCAACCTGAAAACAGATGTTACAATATGTGAAGTCGTCGTGTCCTAAAGGATAAGACGTCTAGTGAATTCGTATCTAGCGATGCACCGGTGTTCGAATCCCGCTGGAAGATACCAATATTTGTAATGAAATACGTACTTAACATATGTTCACGATTGACTTCCACGGTGAAGGAATAACGTCGTGTAATAAAAAAAAAATCAAACCCGTAAAATTATAATTTGCGTAATTACTGGTGGTAGGACCTCTTGTGACGGGTAGGTACCACCGCCCTGCCTATTTCCGTCATCAAGTCGTTGTAACTATACTGAGACCTTAGAACTTATATCTCAAGATGGGTGGCGCATTTACGTTGTAGATGTCTATGGGCTCCAGTAACCACTTAACAAATAGGTGGGCTCTAAGCTTGTCCACCCATCTAAGCAATAAAAATATAGTGTAATGAAGTTACAGTTAAGTAGTTAGTTACAGTTTAGTTAAGTTAGTTACAGTTTAGTTACCTTTCGTACGTAATCTGGGGCTCGGTGTCGAGCAGGACCGAGTTGACGGAGCTGCTGTCGATCTGCACGGGCTTGTCGCGGCTCGAGTACATCAAGTTGTGCAACGACGACTCCAGCGGGCTGCAAGTGCACACGCACGTTACGCTCGGCAACGGCCCGCAGTGTATTCGACAGAGACAACACTATATGACTTTCTCATTTTTTGGACAACAGCTAAGAGGTTCACACAGACCGGCTCGGAGAGGACAGCAGACTTTTAGTACATTGGAAACAGAGTTTTGAATAATTGTATACCTAGTCAGGTCATAAATTCTGTCACATGTTTAATGTAAAATAATTGAAACAAGTTTATTCATTATGTAACCATTCATATACCAAATTGAACTTAACAAAACATAGATTCTTATGACACTAAAGTTTATTCAAAATGACCTCCGTGATTTTGAATACAGGCCTTCAATCTGCGCGGACAGTCGTCTATCGCAGCACGAACGATGTCCATGTCAATATCGGCGGCTGCCTTAATCAAGGATGTCTGGAGTGACTCCAAATTGGGATGTGGCTTTGAGCACGCCTTTTCCTCCAAGTGTTGCTATATCTTGTAATCTAACGGATTCAAATCTGGACTGGAGGAGGGCCAGTCTTCGTGCCGGATGAAGTCGATTTTACGCGCGCCAGCCAGTCTTGTGTGCTCTTCGCTCTATGAGCTGGCGCCGAATCTTGTTGGAATACCCAGTGCCTGTTATTGAACATGGTATGAGAAACAGGTTCCACAAGGTTCGTCAGGACTGTATTTTGAGACACAACTGCATTCGTTTTTACACCTTTCTCACAAAAATATACCTCTGTTAAGCCCCAATAAGAAACTCCCAACCATACCATGAGCGAGGATGGAAAATGACCTCGTTGGACACGCGGAATACGGTTGCTCGCTTCTTCACTACTGTGTGCGTACACCTTATCATTTTGTTTGTTGTAGCTCTCTTCTACGGTAAAAAGTTTTTCATCCGAAAAAAGAATTTCCCCATATTTTTTCCCGCGTACCGCTTCAACAAAGCGCGGCATCTCTTCAGTCTCAGGTCCATTAGACGAGCATTCAAACGATGTCCTGTTTTTCTTCGATATGCCCGAAGCCCTAAGTCTTCATTTAACACCCTTTTCACCGTGGTTCTGCTTAACCCCATCTGAAGGGCCAACAGTTTCTGCTTACGTTTGGGATTTCTTTGAATTCGCGCCTTCACAGCTTTTATCACTGCTGGAGTCCTAACAGACCGAGGGCGACCACTTCTTGACCTGTCATCTACACTAGAGTCTTCATTGTATCGTTTGATGGTACGATAAACGAATCTTTTGGTTATATTCAAATTTTTCAGTATGTTAAAAATTTGAATTGGCGCGTAACCGCAACGATGCAACGCAATAACTGCAACATGGTCTTCTTTAAGCGTCCACTCCTTATTTAAAAATGAATAAAATTCTAAAAGTATACATTTTTATTTTCATGAACAATTCGAGATTCGAATTCAATAAACTTTTTTGTGGCCAGCATTCTAAAAGAAAAGTTTTTACTGTGTGACAATACTTATGACCTGACTAGTTAATAGCCGGCAAACTTCTTGAGCATTTGTTGACGTAGTGGGGGTAAGTTCGCGCATGGTACACTCACGTGCAAAAACATTATTTACTCTGCGTCATAATGCAATTAAATTATTAAAATCAACATATGTATTTATTTATATATTTATTAGAACATCAACAAAAAATTTAGGTTAATAATTGTAATAATTTAATCTTGGGGTAAAATAGATATTCCTTCTATTAAGTCAAAACTAGAGCTGTTGCCAGGTCTTGGTTCAGTTGAAGCGAAGCTGGTATTTGTAATTTTTTTTTCGTTATCATAATCTTGACCATCATCATCATCACTGTTTTCATCACCCGAGTCGCTATCATCGTGATGAGTCGACATAGGGCTCATCGGTGTAGTTTATAACTCGGTCGGTTCGGTCTTCTTTTTTGTCTATAATTAATTATTTTTTGAAGATATTCGATTCGTAGTAATCGAATGTAACTTTTTTCAATTAGCAGCTTCCGATTATTTTCCATCTGAAGCCTAGCTCTTTCATAATTCGTCGTAAGCTTCATTCCGAGCCATTAAAATTTATATCTTCTTTAAATTGTTCGAAGCCTTTCTACGGTACGGAGTTTCGCTGCTTGTTATGTAGTTATTATGATTACATCTTTTTATTACAGATTGAATGAAACTATCCATTCCGGTAACTTTCTTCTTCCCTGATCTTTTCTTACCCGGAGTCCGAAAAACGGCGAGCAAGCCAGAGCCTTTAGCTTCGTTAATAATGCACCTCACAGTACTGATGTTTTTGTTGCTTCCGAAGTTTGTTTTACTTTTTCCATATCATTCTTCCCCTGTTTTATAATGAAGCACTATACGTCGTACACAATTTTTCTACCTTTTCTTTTGAATACTACACCAGTTTGTCACTGCATAGTGTATTTTTTATAAAAAATCAACAAACACTCAACAAATAGCAATGGCAACAAAGTCAACAAGCAATTATAACAAATAACTTAACGATTAATAACGATAGACTTTTCACTGTATGCAAGCGTACTTTTGGGAGCAAGCGGAACGAGGGCGCGGTGCGGGACGCAAGGTTCGACTGATCTACCAATAACGCGCTCAATACGATTTCCCCTGCCGTCGCGCCTCACCCTCACCACCAAAGTGATCTAAAATTCGGTTCTGCGCAGTCAAGGTCATTTGCTCAAGAAGTTTGTCGGTTACTATAGTAAAGTTTATTTTTGCATGTCGTCGCTGTCAAACCAAAATCTGCTATGTGCAAAAACTCTATTTTGAATTAACGAGTAAAAACGTTATGGTATAAAATTTTATATCAAGGTGAATTTTTAAAAATTACATCAAACGAAAGCTGTAGATAAATATTAAAGCTATAGACACATAACAGTTTTTTTATACGGTAGATAGGGCTGTGAACTATACGAAAAGGTCAAAAAGTCAAAATCTCAAAAAGTGCATAAAGCAGATTTTGGTTTGACAATGACGATGTGCACTTTTTTGTCATTAAAAATGACAAGAGGAGCCGACCGGCTCCTATAGCGCGCTCTTTCTCGCTCGCGTAGCCGATCGGCTTTCAGATCTCTTCGAGCCGGTCTATGTGAAATAGTAGACGGCTCCGCTCCGGCCAATTCCAAATATATACGATCCGGTCTGTGTGAAAAGAAAAAAGCGAACCGATGCTCTCCGAACTGATCAGTGTAAACGGACCCTAAGCGCTTGAAGAAATCCGCGACATCGATTAATCTATGATTCCCGGAATCGTTTTGATGAACGCTAATATTTTCCAGAGCACGTGCGTCCGTTAAACAAATTTCGATATGTTTATCGTTTTTTTTTTTTTGTGTAGTAATTATCAGCATTGTAGGTTTTCAAGGACAAGCGTATTGCATAATCGAAATTTAAAGCGAGGGGAGGTGCGGAACGTCCTAGTTTACAGATTCCTAGATATTACAGAGTAAGACTATGCAGTTGATTTGATTTATTTTCTAATTCTTTTTTGTTACAAGACACAATATAGAATTAAAATACGATTAACTTGGGTATAGAATATTCTAAATAAAAAAATTACTTACCTGTAGGGTCCTTTTAGGCAAACATCCGTAACACATTCCCTGTAATTAGGCGGCGCTGCGTCCCCCAGCTGGTAGAACGCGGCTTCCGTCTGCTCCTTGTTGTAGGCTCGCTTCTGCGCGAGGTTCAGTTCGTTCGCAGTCTGTCTCAGGTCATGGTTCAGCTAACGAATTAACACAATACAGTCTTTTAGTACACAAAGTTTCTACTGTAGGCGCGCGAGTTCACGTACATCCATGAGGAATGCGATAGTGCTGTGACCTAACTAATTATGGTAATGTCGATAATAACTACCGATTTAGTCAACAGCTGTCAATTTGGTTTATTGTAACTTTTTTTTTTTTTTTCCCACAGGAGAAAATCGCCGGATCCCCACCCGCGCGGCAGGTGGGGTATGTGGGAGTTGAACCCACTAAAAACTCCTGCCGCTCACAACCGGCGCTCACAACCGGCGACAGGGTTGACGCAGAGCACATTACATCCATCCCACCGTCCCACGGACGCCGGACCGGTGGCCGCCAGCGACACGACCACCGGTTCCCTCGTTCAGCGGGCCGAGAGCCCGCTTTGAAGGCGCCGCGTTACACCTTCCCCCAGAGCGGTCGGGGGAACGCGGTCTACCATCACCCGGCTTCCTATTGCGGGTGAGCGTGCCAAGCACGCCACCCCACGTCTGGGTCTCTCCCCGCACAAAACGGGTGGGACCCCTAGCTCTTAGGGGGCCAGGTCACGGATACGACCCCGGTCCCGACCCCCTGCTCGGCGGCGGCGGGGTTTATTGTAACTTAAGGTAATTTTGCAAATAATGAAATAAAATAAAATAAGTAATAGCTTATTTATTTCTAATTTAAATTAAATTGAATTTCTAAAGCCGGTAGGCAGCGACTTGGCTCTGCCCCTGGTATTGCTGAAGTCCATGGGCGACGGTAACCACTCACCATCGGGTGGGCCGTATGCTCGTCTGCTTACAAGGGCAATAAAAAAAATACAGAAAAATCTTATTTAAATTCCAATCCAATCACTCAGATGAAAAAACGACCGACAGATCAGAGTCGGAATCACTGTATTTTTTCAGTAGATTTTATTTCTACCTGAACTTGTTGGATGCGGAGTCATGGTTTATTCACAATTAAATAACACAAAAGCGTCAGCGTAAATTTCGATATCGATAAGCGCGCGTCACAACCGTCAAGGACAACACTCGACGTCAGAAAAATGCGGCGGGGTGAGCTGCCCCCCGCGCGTACCCTCTGGCCCCGATGGACATGAACTCGCCCGCACACAGTAAGTACAACATTTCACAGACAGGTGTGCGAATGATCAATGTAATTATTTTTTTATTGCTTAGATGGGTGAACGAACTCACAGCCCACCTGGTGTTAAGTGGTTACTGGAGTCCATAGACATCTACAACATAAATGCGTCACCCACCTTGAGATATAAGTTCTAAGATCTCAGTATAGTTACAACGGCTGCCCCACCCTTCAGACCGAAACTCATTACTGCTTCACGGCAGAAATAGGCAGGGCGGTGGTACCTACCCGCGCGGACTCACAAGAGGTCCTACCACCAGTAATTACGCAAATTATAATTTTGCGGGTTTGCTTTCTATTACACGATGTTATTCCTTCACCGTGGAAGTCAATCGTAAACATTTGTTGAGTACGTATTTCTTTAGAAAAATTGGTACCCGCCTGCGGGATTCGAACACCGGTGCATCGCTCAACACGCATGCACCGGACGTCTTATCCTTTAGGCCACGACGACTTCAAAATTTATTTAGCATCTATCAAGAACTACAGTCTGGGTAAGTAATGCGAATGTAAGCACGAATAGACTTTTTGGCGGGAACGCGAGGAGTGAAGTTGTGTGATTTGTTTTATTTTGTCTATTTAGTGTTTTTTCGGGTTTGAATAATAACGGTGGTTTATTAACTGTTTAGTATCTGAACGTATCCTCTCGAGATCCTCCAAAAGACCACTGAAAAGTCTCAGTAAATGACCACTATTTTACTGAGATTATATTTCATCCCATATCATGTCATCTCATTTCATTTTGTTTCATTTCATTTCGTTTTCATTTCGTGCCATGTTTCATATTAATCGACTTCGTTTCATTTCATAACATCATTCTTCATATAAAAAAGTTTTCATTAAAATTAAGTCTTGACATAAGGTCATAGTTACCAGGTCATAAAATCTCTAAAAAAAAGTAAGCACGAATAGACAACACAATCTTGAGTATTTCTGTCACGAAGCAGGCATGCATTCTTGCTTGAAAGGCGCGACAGCAGTCGTAAAATAAAGTTAAGATAACCTCACGTCTGAAGTCGGTTGGAGGTACTAAAGTTGTGATGACTAATGGGCTCCATCAATCTCTTTACTTCATATGGACCACGAGTTCGTTTACCCTTCTAGATAATTG
This sequence comes from Bombyx mandarina, assembly GCF_030267445.1. Taxonomy (NCBI): domain Eukaryota; kingdom Metazoa; phylum Arthropoda; class Insecta; order Lepidoptera; family Bombycidae; genus Bombyx; species Bombyx mandarina. The sequence goes on along the minus strand of NC_143231.1, from coordinate 6,667,245 downwards.
AGAAAGTGTTGGCGTGGTGGCATTTAATATAGAAACTTGCTTTATTTATTTTAAAACTGTTATTCAACTATCAATTTACTCACCTTAGATTCGTAACTCTCTTCACACGGAACAGCAAATCCTTTTTTAATTAGTATTTCATTAACGCTTACATGGCCGCCATCTGTGAGCAGTTCGATAGCTACGACGCCGTGTACTACAGAATAAACCTGAGTAACAATTTTAGTTTAATGAGTTACATTTTAAGAAAATCAAGAGATCGTGAGGATATATTGATTCTGTCTATGTTTATGTCAATAACGTCATTGAAGTCTGTAATCGTCCTTATTATCAATTAGTTTAATCACTCATTCATTTCAGTTCTGTTTGTTTTTTATTGCGTAGATTGGTGGACGAGCTCACAGCCTACCTGGTGTTGAAGGGTGGGGCAGCCGTTGTAACTATACTGCGAGCTTAGAACTCATATCTTAGGGTGGGTGGCGGAATTTACGTTGTAGATGTCTATGTGCTCAGGTAACCACTTAAGACCAGGTGGGCTGTGAGCTCGTCCACCCATATATGCAATAAAATAATAAAATAAAAATGTTTATTATTTCTGTTGCAATAAATAACTTTATTATTTCTTTATCGATTACTAGCGACCCGCCCTCCCTTCGCTTCGGAAATTTTAATTTATTATTAATTTCTCCACTATTTAATGGATGTTATTATACATACAAACCTTCCTCTTCAATCACTATCTATTAAAAAAACGCATCAAAATCCGTTGCGTAGTTTTAAAGATTTAAGCATACATAGGGACAGAGAAAGCGATTTTGTTTTATACTATGTAGTGATTAGATCGATTATTTTTTTTTAATTTAAAGGTGTGATGTTAAATGTGCAACAGAACGCTATTGTAGATTGATTTGTGCTTATCAATGTAACACCTTGGCTATGAGACGCGGACGCGAGATGAGCTCCCGGAAGCAGCTGTAGGCCTGCGGCGACCAGGCGGGCCGGTCGTGCAGGCGCCGCGCGGGCGCTACACCGGCCAGCGTGCACGGCACGCCCAGCGGCGGGCACGTGCGGCTCGCGCCCGCCGGCAGCGCGTGCAGGTTGCACGTGCTCACGCGCCCCGTGCCGCCGTAGTCCATGTACGCCACCTGCGACAGCCGACGATTGTACGGGTCACACAGACATGACAAAACGTGGTACTTGCACACTTTTTTTTTCCTACCTATGCTGATAGCCTTGAGAGGCTATTTCAGCTTCACTCTAACGTGTGTAGATGAGCTCACGGGGCTCAAACCGGAGTGTTGCTAACACTGACCCTAGCAAGAGCAGTGCTTCTCAGAATGTACCACCGGATCGGAAACGCGACCCACTGAGAAGATCTGGCGAGAAACTCAGTGGGCTATGTCGATGGGTTAATTCGATCGTCGAGCCCTTCTTCGCAAACGAGTTCGACGAGGACGGTGACCGGTGCTTGTGGTGCCTAAAAGCACCGTTAATGCGTCGGGAGGATCCGTAATGACGTGCTTTGGGCGACGTCGACTGTTTACCATTTGGTCTACAGGATCGGGTAAGCTTGCACACTAAGCATATTATTTAGTACTGGGAACTTGAATTCTTGATTATACAATCTGGTGTAACAGAGGAAGTCTCGCGTCGAATCACGCAATAAAGCACGCTCTAAGTGATTGAGATCACAGAACAGTATAACATCCCAAACACAGTAAATAAGCAACTCTATGATTGTATGAACACATTGCTGAGAGTGAAGATTTGTTCTGCACCTCTCGGCCGCGAAACACGTGGCGTGGCGTTGTCTCACCTCGACCATGTCCATGGGCAACAATTTAAGCACCCGCACTCGGCACATGACGGTCCCCGAGGCGTCCGCGTAGGGGGCGGCGTATATCTCGTCCGCGGACACGTCCCCGGTGTGCGTCAGCAGGGGCCCGTGGTTCAGCGCGTACTGGATAAGGCGGAGTTCGGCTGCGGTTGATTCATCGTCATATTGCACCCAAAACTTCCCAACGTTCACCTCCTGAAAAGTGATTTAACATAAATTATAATTTATTGAAAATATCCTAATGTACATAATGTATTACCAATTGATCTGATGAAAAAAATCTAGAGTATTCAATTATAGGAGCGGGAGGAATTAATTACATTGGGTCTACGGAGAGAATTCGGTTCTCTGGTACAGTATATTCCATGGGGAGTTCTCGAATTGTTAGAGACGACTTCACCTTTTTTTAATTGCTCTCGTAGGCATATGGCCCATTGATTTGGCCAATAAAATTGGCCATGGCTGTATTTTTTTTTGTGGGTTAATTCAGAACTTTTTTCTAGGTGAAACGGTTTTGATAAATATTTTAGTTTCGTTTTTCAGTTATACTAAATAATGCAAAGCGACATTAATCATTTTCTCATTTTGTAGTTGAAGTTGTTTTTCTTAACTTGTTAATTATTTTAATATAATTACAAGCATCGATATCAGCAGATTACTGTCTTGCCTACCCGGGAGCTGTGCTCTGCTGTCGATAGGGATGTCACAATGTGTAGTTAACGTTTATCGACACATAAATCCTACGATAATTTATCAAGAATTTGCAAATTACTTCCAGTGTTTTTACTGTTGTTTTGTATTAATGTTCAATTACTATAAAGCTTTAAGAACGTACATGGGTAATTTTGAGTGGGAAATGAGTATCATCGATCTCCGGAAGGCGCGGCACTGTTCTCTCCATGCTGATGTCTTTGTTGTTTATCTGCATGGCGCTTGCCAAAGCATTTGCTTTTTCCAGGCTGCAATAATAAAAGGCTACATTTATGTAGTACTCACAACAGTACCCCGCGGTTTCACCCGCATTATAATTGCAATTCAGGTATAACGAAATACATCGGACATTATTCTAGATGTAAAAGTTATAAAATTATTATAAAATAATTATATAAAACAAAATTATAAAAAGTTGTTGTTGAACCTCAGCCTCAGCCTTGGTCTGAGTACTCGGGTATTACTGTCCTTGCTGTCTTTCTTTTGATTTTTTTTAAATTATTATTAGTATTGTTAAATCTCTGTTGATATATTAATGTAATGCATGCTGTGATTGCCTCTAATTAGAGTTGCAGTTATCAATTGCTCTATACATGTCAATGTTATTTTATGTCTTACTGTACGCCCTGTTGGTAATCCTTAAATAAATAAATAAATAAATAAATAATGAATATAAGTAGAAATTAAATTCAGACCAAAATATTAAAAAGTCATAGTCTCATAAATTTATTGGTAGGCATTTTTTCTAATTATTTTGATGTAAAACAAAAAAACTGAACTGATTTTGATTGCATGTCTATATGACTGATAAAAATGTTTTCAATTCCGTTTCTAAATCAGCGAACTAAGGCACTAAAAATAAAATAATCAAATTGAGAACATCCTCCTTTTATTAAATCAGTTAAATGTAAGATATACATTTATTTATTTATTGTAGATTTAAAAATTATGTGGACATGGTAAGATTTTATTCTTGATATTTAGAAAATCTCGTGTTGTCACTTACGGTAGTAAAGGTATCCTGATATCCAACCGAAGCTGCCGAGCTTTGATACATTTGTAAACAGGTAGTGCCACTTGACCGGGAATCGTTGGATCCTGATTAAGAAAAAGTAACAATGTTAATAAGGGGCCATCCATAAAGTACGTCACACGAATTTTAGGACTTTTGAACCCCTCCCCCCCTCCTTGTCACAGGTTGTCACATTTTTATAACCCCCCCCTCCTGATGTGACGTCACACATTTTTTAAATTTATGTATGTATTTAAAAATAATCGAGAGAAAACAGCTATTTTCATTTTTTACTTATTTTTATTAAATAATAATCTAATAAAATCAACATAAAGTCCAACATTTCATAAAACCGAAAAAACAAACGACTAGTTAGAAAATAATAAACGATTAATTATATTAATTAAAGATAAAAAACTTAATTATCGAGTGTCCATGGACTTTGGATCCACTCTTTTATATCAGCTATTACTGGTAAATTAGGCACTTCATTTTCGTTCTGAATTTGAACGTCAGGAACATCCTAATTTGAGTGTCTCACTTGCATTACAACGCCGCTCTAGAAGTTAAATGACGTTGCATGAGAGATTATCGCATAGCGAGAATGCTAAATTATTAATAAATATAGATCAAGTTTGTAAATTTTTAAAATTTTTAATTCACATACAAACTTTGCGTTTTAGTATTTAAAATTTTAACATGTGACGTCACAAAAGTATTGACCCCCCCATGCCCCTTGTCACACGATGTCATACTTCGGTGATACCCTCCCTCCCCATTAACGTGTGACGTACTTTATGGATGGCCCCTAATTTGTGTGTGATGTGTCAATTTTTATTCTTTTAAAGTCATACTTACGCCACTATTTTCTTTTTCACTTCTCGACAGGTAGCTCCCGTCATTGAAGGTCAGGAACACCTTTCTGCAAAACAATAGATAGGTAACATATTAAGGTTGGATCATGATGAAATTCCAGATAGGAGGAATCTTTAATTTGAAACACTTGGTGGGCAATTAATCCAGTCTGTATTGGGGACTAATTGATATGTGCTGATGTGTAGTGCGCGGTATGATATAGTTGATTCTTCATCATCTAATTTTATGATTTAGTTTTATATTTTTTCTACTCTCCCGTTCACTATTATCTAGTCTGATTTGCCTCTACTGGAAAATTTCTCTCTAATTGACTGAAACAATTTAGGGTGATAATGTCGATTATGATTTTTCACAAATCTTTCTGTAAGCACTGTGCATTTACATTCATTTCAATGGTAGTCAGCAACTTGCCTCTGCCCTTGGCATTGCTGACGTCCATGAGTGACGGTAACCATTCACCGTCAGGTGGGCCGGGCAATATGGTCGTCTCCTAACAAGGCAATAAAATACTACTACTACTATAGTTACCTCCCGTTTTTATCAAATGAGACGCAGGGTTCGTCTCCTATTTGTTGTTTTACTACTTTTTTGATGAGAGACGCATACACCTCCCCGGGCTGGTGATCCGGAAAGTTCCTCAAATAAACCTAGAAAAAAAAAAGTTTTGAAATATTCACATCGCTAGAGTTACGTAAGCATCTCATTGTAAGTGGCGATAATTTGTTCCAATTGATGAATACAAAAAAAAATTCGGACACATCCAATATATTGGATAAATGATATAATCATTAAGCGATTTTTCTTAAGACTAGACTTAAAACGAAAAGAATTGATATTTAAATTTTCCGAATAATACTTCAACTCAAGCTTGTGAATTAATTTACCAACGGCAACACTATCAACATTCACGTGGTGAGGACTTTTTGGCGGGAACGCGAGGAGTGAAGTTGTGTGATTTGTTTTATTTTGTCTATTTAGTGTTTCTTCAGGTTTAAATGTGTAATAACCGTGGTTTATTAACTGTTTAGTATTTGTGAAAGTGTACAAATGTGGGAAAATGAAACAAAGCCACTGAACGTAACTTCTCGGGATCATCCAAAAGCCCACTGAAAAAATCTCAGTAAATGACCACCGTTTTACTGAGATTATAGTTCATCTCATATCATCTGATCTCATTTCATATCATCTCATCCCATTTCATTTAATTTCATCCCAGTTAATTAATGTCTCAAATTAATCATCTTCTTTTCATTTCATGTCACTCCATATTATCTTTCTTTTTTTTTATGATTGAGATATTACTGGTGGCCCGAAGGCCTTTCCAGTTTCACCAGGACAGGTGGGCGAGCAAAGGCTCAGCCAGGAGGGGTGGGATTTGCTAACAGCTGCCCGAGCGCCTTCGAAGGAGACCTAACAACTCAAGAGCAATTGCTTCGCGAATGAATCTACTACCGGATCGGAATCGCGACCCGCTGAGAAGGTCCGGCGAGAAACTCAGCGGGCTGATGCATGGGCTAGGTTGCACGTCGACCTCTTTGTCGAGTTCGACGAGTACGGTTACTGGGGTCCCTAAGCCTGCTCCTAGTATTAGAGCTGAAGGCATCTAATGCAAAGGTTATTGGATCTGATGGATCCGTAAGGATGTGTCTAGGGCGTCGACGGTGACTGGCTCCTGCATGATCAGGATTCGGTGAGTAGTCAGCAGCGCATCCATATTATCATTTTTCATACAAAAGTACCTAAGAATATAAATTAAAATAAGAATTGACCTAAAGGTCTTAGTTACCAGGTCATAAAATCCCTTAAAAAAACCACGTGGTGAGGTGCTGATAAACTAGCGTACCGTGTTCCTGGGGTCGAACCCGCTGAGCGTCCGCAAAGCTTCACGTTCTCGTTCTTCGTCTTGTGACACTTGTATGAAGTATTGTGGGTAGAATGCGCCCGCCATTATTACCTAATTCAAAAATAGCATTATTCTATTGAATGTGAACCTTAAAGTCAGGAGCTAGCTCGTCCAGGAAGTTTGCCGCTCATTTTTTTCATTGCTTAGATGAGTGGACGAGCTCACAGCCCACCTGGTGTTAAGTGGTTACTGGAGCCCATAGACATCTACAACGTAAATGCGCCACCCACCTTGAGATATAAGTTCTAAGGTCTCAAGTACAAGTCACAAAAGGTAGGTAGTTACAACATCTCCAAAGGTATACACCTACCCAAGTCGTCAAATTTTGCTGAAGACATTTCAGGAGCTGCTTAGAATGATATGGTACTATTTTACAAATAAGAATATTGACAACTAACGGCCCGCTCCGGCTCCGCTCGGGTCCTTAACCAACATTTCAACGATATTTGACGTTGTTTTATTTTTTAATTAAAAGAACACTTATTGCGGTATTACTGCAATAGTTAGTATAATAATATGCTGCATAATAATATGCTGTCGCGACACTTTTTGTAATTGATAATGTGTTCTACAAAGTCGTAGTACATTCTTTTATTCTATCATCAATAGTTTTCGCAGGGCACGCCATGTAAAGAATATTTTAGGTAATTTTTTTACACCTTGGGTTACATTAATGGAGTTTTAGTAAAGATCCTTAATTTTTTTCAAAAAAGATTATAGCCATATAAGTTCAGTAGTTTCAGATACTATTCGAAACAAACAAACAAATCTTTCCTCTTTATAATATTAGTATAGATACACCAATGTACTGGAATCACGTATATTTTTTTTTAAATAAATTAACAGTTTTTTTTCATAAATTTATTTAATGTGACAAACCTTCAAAGCGAGAGGGAGTTCGTTCCTGGCCCAGGGCGATGCGTTTCCCTTCGATTCCAATCCCTCTCGGGATAGCCGCAGCCGCAGCTCGCGGACCATGTCATCGAGCTCCCGCAGCGCTCGGACCTGCACGAAGAACCGGCGCGACCACTGCACCTCACTGCCTTGCTGCTTGAACTGCTGCTGCTGTCTCAAGTGGTTCCACACCTGTGTAACGTTAAAATAGCTGAAGAAATTGAACTTGCCCCTTGTTAAAAATACGTAAGTAATTTATTTTTATTGCTTAGATGGATAGACGAACTCACGGTCCATCTGGTGTTAAATGGTTACCGGAGCCCATAGACATCTATGTAAATGCCGCCACCCACCTTTAGACATGAGTTGTAACCGTACGGACTCACAAGAGGTCCTACCACCAGTAATTACGCAAATTATAATTTTGCGAGTTTGATTTTTATTACACGATGTTATTCCTTTACCGTGGAAGTCAATCGTGAACATTTGTTAAGCACGTATTTCATTGGAAAAATTGGTACCCGCCTGGGATTCGAACACCGGTACATCGCTCAACACGAATGCACCTGATGTCTTATCCTTTAGGCCACGACGACTTTAGTTAATCTTCAATAAGTTGTCATTGATTGTTTTAATAGAGGCAACAATTGCCTATCTATACTACACTAATCTATACATATAAATAAAATTGGAGTGTCTGTATGTAATATTGAAATAACCGCTTTTTACTACATGCATATGAATATATTATATAGTACATACACCAAAAAACATTTTTTACAATTATTGTCTGTTGTCTGTTCCGGCTAATCTCTGGAACGGCTAAACCGATTTTGACGAGATTTTCACTGATAGGTAGCTGATGATATAAGGAGTAACTTAGGCTTTTTTTAGACTATCTTCGCCCTGCGGTGTCACCGGCGGTACGACAATAACCGCGGGTAAAATCGCGGGACTCAGCTATCAATAATAAAATTTTATGTTTCCGAAGCGAAGCGAGGGCGGGTTGCTAGACAGATATATATTTATAAGTGTATTGATATGCGGAGTTGCGTCAGACCTGACTGAATACAGTCGCCTGGAGAGTTGAGATAGCACTTCGGGGACCGGAGACCACAACCATACCACATGTTACTGCAAGTAGTAAGTAAATTTCAAATAGTAGTTTATGTAATAAATTTTAGTGAATACCAACCTTATAGACATTAAGTAGAGCAATACAATCACTGGTTGAACCGTCCGCCCAAGTCAACTTAGAGTTGTACGCATTTAGACGCTCACGGAACGGACTGTTGAACACGTTCTTCACAGACATTGCAGCCGCTGTTGCAAAACACATTAAACAGTTATCTAAATACCTTGGTCTTATATTAGAATCAGAGTTGTATTAAAGAGTAGAGACGGTTCAAAATGCCATTTAATAGCGCTCTAAACATTCAGTGATCATAACCAGACATAAGCATAGAGAACCTATATTCATCATAAGTAAATGTTGAATATAAATATTTTAATTAGATTTTAAACATAATCTAGTTCCACTTTAATTGTAAATTTTGCATTCGCATTGCGAGTCTGTTGTAGTAGTGAAATACTTGTTAATTAATCGATATATCAATCGATACAAGTACTTCGGGTATCTAATCGTTTAGATCACAACAAATTCGATTCCAACATTATCGTGTATACTTTTTTTTCCGTCAATGGATCGAATTTTAATCGATTACCCACTTACTAAATATAAATTTTAAAACTAAATGCAGCGCAATAACTTGACACATTTCAGTTTCAGTGTTAAAAATCAACATCACTAACCCTATTTTCGTTTTTGAAAAGTGCACCTATATACGCAGCTTAATACGCATTTAATAATAATTTATGTACCCATTATGACACACTCGTCCAGACATCCGTAGACATAGCCGAGCACTATCAGCTTGGATGCTCGTACATCGATGGGCAATTTTGCCATAATACGCCCCATATAAGTGAGGTCACCATCCGAGGAACTCCACTCATTGTCTAAAGTCTTTTTTAAAGCTCCAATCTAAAGAACATAAATATTATATGCATTATGGTATTAACATTGAAATTATGGAAACAAATTATACTATCACATAGCAAATTAAATTTTGTTATACTTATTGTAAAGTACACATCAATTTGGAAACGCATAAGAGCGTACTGATGTACATTATGACGTCTCTGATAATAGACAAAAATGGTAGGGGGTGTTTATGTTAATATGTAAAAGATTTTTCTTAAAGCTACCAACTCAAACACATTAAATTTAGGCCATGATATTTAAACCACTTACTTCTTTTAATACAAGTACAGTTCGATGTATGTTAGACATATCAGGTGGGTCCATGGCCAACGCCAGGATATCACTGGGCGGACCCATATCCAGCATCTTAGCGAGTAATGCTAGCCTTTCTAGTGGACACCGCACTATCTCAGGAGGACATTCATCTCTCAGGCTATCCTGTTAACAAAACAAGAGCTCAATTTACAAAAATTGCTAGTGAAATAAATAATATGTAAATTCATACATATTCATAAATATTTTTTCTTTTTTAAATGTAACTATATAGTTGTCTGCGGTTAATTCGAATGCTAATTTGAAATGTAACCATTTGTGTCGTCTGTGCCTAATTCGAAATTTAAATTAAAATACTTACGTAAAACTTATCTGTGACTAAGCGATATACGCGTCCGTCACGCACGCGGCCCGCGCGACCGGCCCGCTGCTCGCAGTTTGTCTTCGAGGCCCAACATAACTTCAGTGATGTGAAGTTTGTGATCGCGTCTGCTTCTAATACTTTCATTAGACAGAAGTCCACCACTATAAAAGGTCAGGAGAGAATTTATTTGAAATATTCGTTTTTGAGTGTTTAATGTTAGTTTATGTTTCGCATTATGATAACAGGTTTTTATGTCTAAAGAATTTTTACGATAGTTGCAAGCTAAATGCCTGTCGGCGCAGCACTGCTGTTTACTTAACTAAGATGCGTTAAAGATGAATGTTATAAGTTCAAGCCTTTTTTTACTCATGCTGATAGCCTTGAGCGGCTATTTCAGCTTCGCCTTGACATGTAGGTGAGCTCACGGGGCTCAAATCGGAGCGTTGCTACCACTGGCCCTATCAAGAGCAGTGCTTCGCAGAATCTACCACCGGATCGGAAACGCGACCTACTGAGAAGATCCGGCGAGAAACTCAGTAGGCTGTGTCCAACCCTTGTAAACAATTGTTTAATAGGGTATTCAGGAAAATTAACGAACAAAACCACCCCCACTGTTCTACTATAGATACCGAGTGACTATTATCACACCATACATTCCAACTTGATCAACTGAACGGAGTGAACCTTTCTGATGGCACCAGTCTTTGTTTCATATCATATTTATAATAGAGTACGAACCATATTTGATGTCGGGTACAGTGATGGAACTCTCGGCGATGTTAGTGGAAAGAATGATCTTGCGGTGCCCGAGCGGCGCGCGTTGGAACACACGTACTTGTTCATCAGCTGTGATGGTAGAGTGCAGAGGAAGCACCCACCATTTATAGTTTGCGCATTCCACATCTGCTACTTTTGTCCTGAAATAAATAATCTTGTGATCAATCAATAAAATTTTTAGAACTGTAATATATATTTTTATCCATTAAAGCTTATTTGATGCGAGTTTTCAAAATGTACCTTAAATCATGATCAGTAAGACTGGAATACAAATCTTCAATCTCATTGATACCAGGCAAAAATATTAACACAGACGGCAAGTCAGCTTCTGATCTGTCCCTGTAATTGTCTTCTTGCTTGTCAATTTGCTCAAACGCATTCAACAGTTTGATGACTAGGTGATGCATTTCTGGATTTATTCCGGGTTCTCCGTTTTTTGGCATTGAGTTTTGAAGAACCTAGAGAATTTGGAATTAACGCACATATTATACGTATTTGTTATATTTTCCTACATTTTGCCATAAAACTAAACAATAACCTGATAGGCCGTAACATTTATGTAAAAAGAAAATTTTATTACAGAAATAATTAACATAATTATTTACTTTTAATTAAGTTTATCTACAAATCAGGAAGAAAGAATTACTATTATTAGTAATCCTAATTTCTTTCAATTTCTGAGCCTCTACATTCCTGTAATTCAAGAAGGTAAATTTATCAATTTTCGTTACATTACATTTCAACCAAATGAAACTTACCGAACCAAACTTATTTAAATGATTCAGATAAAATGTTTTGACAGTGAACATATGTTCCCTCTTCTCGACTTTGATGCAAGTTGACATCTGCAGTCCACGAGGCGTGGGTATCATGAAATAATCAGCAAAAGCTTTACTATTAAATGTAGCTGACATCAAGACAACTTTTACAGCTGGGGACATGGTGTATAAAAGTTTTTTCACAACTAAGAGTAGAAAATCCATCTCTTGTCCTCTTTCGTGAACTTCATCAAGAATAACATGGGTGTATTCATTCATTGTTTTGGCAGAAACTAAAAAATAAAAATATTTTTTTTACCACAACTAATACCAATATTTTAAAACATTAAATATATTAAATATTTTTAGATAATATCTATTCAGAAACTCTTTGTCATTCATTAATAAAGATCCATCAAATCACCTAGTTTCTGAAGCAGAACTCCTGTGGTGACATAATGTATACGAGTGTCTGTTGATGTCCGATTGTCTAGGCCGACCTAAAATTAGATAAAAAATTAAATATGCAATGTCTATAAAATATGGTTTACACATGTAATATTCATATAGTGGATATTGGGGATATATATCTATATATGAGGAAACATTATTTTATAATCTATGAATGACTGTACCTATTCTGCAGCTTCACAGAGAAGAAAAAACACAAAAAAATACTCTGTAATGTTTATGTATAAATGGCTTATTAACCTTCGTCAAGCTAGATTATTGTAGTTTTAGGGGACATTATTTTAAAGATTTACAATCCTATTAAAAACAACCAAGTAGAAATAAAACATTAAAGAACATAATTAAACACCTGATATCCAACTAATCCTCCAACATCCCAGCCCCTCTCCTGAGCAACTCGCCTTGTTATAGATATAGCTGCAATCCTCCTTGGCTGTGTCACAATAATTTTACACGGTCTTCGGTTATGGTAACAATCATCTAATAACCATTGTGGGACTTGAGTTGTTTTTCCGCAACCTGTTGGACCTTCAATGATGACAACTGGGAAGCCTCTAATTCGATCTAATATCTGAAACATGACAGCATACGGTATAATAAAAGTACATTATTCTTGACCTAGACAAGGCCAGGTAGTATTGTTTTAAGCAAGACTTAAATCTATTTAATAAGTTTTTTGAAGTTATGTTCTTTCTTTTGTAGGTTTGTTGTGTTGTGGATGTAGCCATTTTTAACAGATAAATTATAAAATGTTCAATGAAACACATGCTTATGGACCAAAAGTGTTTCTACATCTATTGAATAATTTAAGAACACCAAATTTTGTAGATAAGTCTGTTTGAAGAGAGCACAGCATCTGCAGGATATGAACATGAACAGAATGGACAGTAGGGTCCATGATTACCCTCAAACTAGCTATAATATTGTCCTTAAGCCAAAGCATCCACACCTTATATAGCACAGTATTTCTCATATGTGGAGTAACTTGAATTGAGTAGTTCAAATAAATTTTTTTTAATATCTGGGTCTACAGAGTGACTTTGGTTTTCACAGTGTTTGTAATGTATGTTCTATGGGGAGTGCTCTAAGGAATTGTTTCCGATGATCCCATCATTTCGTTTTTTTCCATTCAACCACCCACCACCAGAGTAGTGTTAATCCATACTACCTACAACCACTAGGTTCATCCACAATGTGTTTCTAGAGATCTACTGTACAGCATCTGACTTTACAATGAACACTGAGTGAATGATGACATATCCTTCTTCAAACAAGGTTTACAGAGAATACTCAGTGGTAGACAGCAGCTTGCCTGACCTTACTGATATCCATGAACAATAGCAAACACTTACCAATAGGTGGACGTCTGCCTATATGAGCAAAAAAATACTCTGGAAATTGTCCATACCAAGATTTATATACAGTGGTTGACACTCTTTTCTCATGTTTAAAATCAGTTTTAAGTCTGAATTTATATATAGTGGTTGACATTCTTTTTAAGCCTGATGTATTTACTATGATCTCAATATACCTAGAATAACATTACCCCATCTCTTCCCATGAACATGGTAAAGGCAACTCAAGCATTTACCAGAGAATGGTCTGTAGGATTCTCAGTATTTCCAGTACACTATGATGGCCAACAGCATTAACTTATCGTAGGGTGTATTCTGAGCCCGCACACACAGGAACTACCCTCTAAGCAGTCATGTACTCCAATTAGAAGAATGGGGTAACAGATATACAATACAAATTGAAACGGTAGCAATAAAAAAAAAAATTAGTACAGATAGAGTTATAGTAAATATTTTGCTTTTACTGTCAATGTACTAAGTATCCGAGCGCAAGAAAATAAACGCATTTGAAATGTGGTGCTGGAGACGAATGCTCCGAATTCCGTGGACGGCCAAGAGGACAAATAAATCTATCCTGGATCAGCTTCGCATCCGAGTCAGGCTCTCAACAACCTGTTACCAGAGGATCCTCAGCTACTTCGGACATATTGCCCACCGACAGTCAGATAACTTGGACAAAGTGATTGTGACGGGCAAAGTAGAAGAAAAGAGACCCCGCGGCCGATTACCTAGCCGTTGGTGTGATCAAGTAACCGCTCTAACTGGGTTGCCAGTCGCAACGGCCATTCAAGCAGCTGAGAACCGGACGAGATGGAAACAGCTCACGAGACAGGCAACGGTCGAGTTTCAGGCACACGACCTTCAGCAATGAAGAAAGCGACGAAGAAGAAGTACTAAGTAATTTTATTAACTCTTTCTGCAGAAACAGTTTTCAGGTTGAGGTTGTTTGATAGAAAAAGTAAAGCATTCATCTTCAAGTTGGTGTTCTAAAATCTAAAACCTTACCTTTAAATTCAGATATTCTTCTTCTTCCTATTCGTACACTCTTGACAGAGTGGTCGTGGTCATGCATCAGTCGGATACGACCTGCTCATGACTCTCGTGGGAAATTAGTGCAGTGGTTTCCCGTTGCCTTCTGCACCAGCATTTTAGGGGGTATTTGATCCCAAAGGTTTCTGACGCCTCTTCCGTACAGGTTGTCCTGACGGGTGTGTATGGTTATACCACCATTGCTCGGTCGTCATTGCTCCGTTCGTTCTCTAGCAGGAAGCACCACGGCAACCTGTTGGTCGCCGCCGCCATCCGGCGCGTGCAGGTGGGGTTGACAATAGGGCCGGTGAAGGTAGCATTCCGATCTCCCCTTACTCCCCAGATAATTCAGATATAGTTCTTGATAAACTTATCACTTAACAATTTACATTGGAATACTAAAATGTTTTTAAAGCAATGTTATTCATCAGATTTACCTGTTGTTTATATGAATTGATTGCTAGATTATTAGCATCTTCTTTCTTTTGGAAAGAATATTTACTATACACTTCTGTCATTGCTTCATCATTGAGCTCCCCAATGTTCTGTACCGACGCACCAATTAATGAGAGTTGCTCCAAAGACTCCAAGCCGGCCGACATGCTTTCATATTGTTTCCGCTCAATTTCATTCTGTGAAAAAAAACATACTTTTTAGCTGTGATATCCTTTACTTATTTGATAAACAATATTCATACAAATTAAATTCTTGGGTAACTTTAAACTTTAACACTAGCAAATAGCCAGCCCATTAATTTTGTTCAACAGATTCTATATGTAGGCACGATTATTTCCGGTTTAGCTGTGTCGTTGATATTGCCGAGGTCATGCAGTATAAATACCATTAAAAGCCGAACTTTTTTCCCGGTGGTCAGAAATTGCAACCTTATTCAATTTTTATTTATACCTTTAAATACAGTTCTGTTTCTCGATCTTTCACTTCTCGAGCGTAATCCGTACCAGTAGGCACCACCATATGCCGATGTGCCTCTTTTCTATTCATATCGTTCATTGTATCTTCTTTGGGAATACGAAAACCACCTGTTAAGGGACCGCGCAATTTTGTAACTTGATTACCCGATGGACATGGGGAATTGAAGAATGCTTTTAATTCATCCATTTTATTTGAGGAAGATCTTTACTAGATACGTAATATTTTCACGTTCTTTTGTTAATTTTGTTGTAATCAAAATATTTACTGAGTATTGTATTGCTTTTCATTCAATCACTTTACTCTTTGGCTTTTCAAAAAACGTAACATGAAGATGTGGTGTTGCAAAGAAAAAAAATAAAATAGTTGGAAAACTATAGGTCTACCAGGATCTGATGGCAAAAAGGGAAAAAAGAAATTGACGCTAGCAATACTGGGGAATTTGGAGTAAAATGTTTAGATACTTTTTTTCCTTAGAGCGGCTGATTCTGTGTGTGATACATGCAAATATAAAAAATTATGCAATGATCAAAGATAATGTTTGAAAATCTTACTGTGGCGAATGTGGGGTTCGAAATTTAGATGAAAACTCCAATTACTCTGTTCATGAATTTATTATTTAATTATAGGCTATCAGAACTTGAAAATGGTTGCAATACTGTACTGCAATTCATTCAGCTTTTATAATATAACGATAATATAATCAATTTAATTAAAGTCTAGGGGTGTCTGGCAGGGGGTAGCAACTGTAAAAAGTGTCCGGCAATGGATATCGTGATTTCTAAAGATATCCTAGAGAAAATATAAAAAAAAAATTAAAGCTCACGGGGGCCGTTTTCCAATTACAGCACAAGAGCGCATTATGCGGCATAATGCTCAACTAAGCTTCAGCATAATTCGGCATTGTACGTCACTGAGTCGCATTATCCTCTGTAATTAACCATTACTTAATGGTAGTTTTCCAATTACAGAGCATAATGCGACTCAGTGACGCACAATGCCGAATTATGCTGAAGCTTGGTTGCCGCATAATGCGCTCTTGTGCTGTAATTGGAAAACGGCCGGGGTCAGCCTAAGACTTTGCTATTATCGCCCCTAACAAGAGCAATGCTTCACTAAATCTGCCACAGGATCGGAATCGCGGGCTACTGAGAAGTCGTCGTGGTCCATAAGGTTAAGACGCTCGGTGCATTTGTAACAAGCGACACAATTGTGCCCGTGCTCGAATCTAGCAGGCAGGTACATACCAATATACGACTGGGTCCTGCGGGGCGTCATTCGGGGACCCCTCCCCGGGCTCAGCGTAATTTGCTACGCTGATGACACGTTGGTCGTAGCTCCGGGGAGGGACTACCGGGAGTCTGCCCGTCTGGCGTGCGCAGGCGTGGCACACGTCGTCACTAGGATCCGACGGTTGGGGCTCAAGGTGGCGCTCGACAAAACCCAGGCCCTGCTATTTCACGGGCCGGGACGAGCGCCGCTTCTGGGTGCCCACCTCGTGATCGGAGGCGTCCGCGTCGGGGTCGGGGTGACCAGTCTTCGGTACCTCGGCCTCGAACTGGATGGTCGGTGGAACTTCCGCGCTCACTTTGAAAAGTTGGGCCCTCGACTGATGGCGACGGCCGGCTCTTTGAGCCGGCTGCTTCCAAACGTCGGGGGTCCCGATCAGGTGGCGCGCCGCCTCTACATGGGGGTGGTGCGGTCGATGGCACTATACGGGGCTCCCGTATGGTGCCACGCCCTGACCCGCAAGAACGTCGCGGCGCTGCGACGTCCGCAGCGCGCGATCGCGGTCAGGGCGATCCGAGGATACCGCACCGTCTCCTTCGAGGCGGCGTGTTTGCTCGCCGGGGCGCCACCCTGGGACCTGGAGGCGGAGGCGCTCGCTGCCGATTACCGGTGGCGTAGCGACCTTCGCTCTAGGGGGGAAGGGCGCCCCGGCGAAGGAGTAGTTCGAGCGCGGAGGCTCCAATCTCGGCGGTCCGTGCTGGAGGCGTGGTCTCGCCGCTTGGCGGACCCGTCGGCCGGCCTCCGTACTCCGGCGTCGAGGCGGTCCGCCCGGTTCTCGCGGACTGGGTGGGCCGCGACCGCGGATGCCTCACCTTCCGGCTGACGCAGATGCTTACCGGCCACGGATGCTTCGGCCGGTACTTGCACAAGATAGCCGGAAGGGAACCGACGGCGCAGTGCCACCACTGCGCGGACCGCGACGAGGAAGACACAGCGGAACATACATTGGCGCGTTGCTCTGGATTCGACGAGCAACGCGCCGCCCTCGTCACGGTCATAGGAGAGGACCTCTCATCGTAGCCACGACGCGCGGCAGCGACGCGTCCTGGAAGGCGATGCTCGACTTCTGCGAGTCCACCATCTCGCAGAAGGAGGCGGCGGAGCGAGAGAGGGAGAGCTCTTCCCTTTCCACACCGATCCGTCGCCGTCGAGCCGGGGGCCGGAGGCGGGAATACGCCCGTACGTCCCGGCCCCTGTAGGTAGCGGCCTCCCCCCGGTGAAGGTCAAGGGGCAACCTGAGGGGGTGAGGCCGCGCGGCGCGCTACCAGCACTCTAGCGCGCTGCCGTGGAGTGAATAGAGCGACCGGTCGACGGTCGCGTCCCGACCCGGCAGGCTGGTTCTGGTCCAGCGGGGTATTCCGGGACACCAGCGGCACCGTCTGGGCGGCCCGACGGGCTGCCGTACCGAGACGGCCGACGTTTCAGAGCCTTCGATTCGCCTCGAAGGCTCCGTCGGCTGGGCGTCCTTGGGGTGAGCCGCGCCGTCTGGTTGTAGTGTTGACCGCGGTAGCCCCCCTACCTCATCCGGGTTCTGACCTCGGAGGGGATCGGACGTCGGGTGTAAGAGTGCAGGGGAGTCGTTTAGTGGGTGGGTCCTAAAATCCTTGGGCCCGCGCTCTGCTCACAACACCATGCAGACCGTTGAGTCTCACATACCCCGCGCGCCCCTTTTGCGCGGGGACCTCGTAGGAGGTTCGGCCCTCTACCCGATAAAAAAAAAAAAAAAAAAAGGTACATACCAATTTTTTTACTGAAATACGTACATAACATACGTTCATGAGTGAATTCCACGGTGAAGGGATAACGTCGTGTAATAAAAATCAAACTTGCAAAATTATAATTTGCATAATTACTGATGATACGACGTCTTGTGATATCACAAGAATACTTACCACCAGCCTGCTTACTTCAACCGTGAATCAGCAATGCTTTTCAGTTTGAAGATAGGGTGCTGTTGTACTGTAAAAACTGAGACCTTAGAACTCATGTCGCAAGGTAGCTGGTGACATTTATGTTGCAGATGTTTATGGCTCGTCCAAATATCTAAGCAATAAAAATAAAAAAAGATCCGGAAACTCAGTAGGCTGTATCTGTGGATTAAGTTGCCCATCGAACCAGTAGCGTAGCTACCTAGGGGCCAGGCGGGGCAGTGCCCTGGGGCCCTCAAGCTCAGGGGGCCCTCGAATCCTTACCAGAAATCTCGATCAAACTGAACTTTTGGAATTTTTTCCTATTTTTTAAATAAATATGACAGGCTGCAACCCCACTTTAATTATAACAACTCAGTTGAGAGAAATTCAAACGTTATGCCTAGAGAATTCCCCTAAATTCTTACTGTAGGTTGGCAGTGTTGTCAATTTGACGGATAGTGATATGTGCGTTTTATTATTCTACGATGTGCGTTTTATTGTGAATTCGAGTTAAGCCTCGAAGGCTCCGTCGGCCGGGAATCCTTGAAGTGAGCTGCACCGTCTGGTTGTAGTGTTCACCGCAGTAACCCTTACCTCATCCGTGTTTTGACCTCAGAGGGGATCGGACGCTTGGGCGAAGAGTGCAGGGGAGTTGCTTAGTGCGGTAGGGCCCTGAAAATATTCTTGGACCCGCGGTTTCGTAATCGCGGACCAGTCCCACATACCCCGCGCGCACCCTAGGCGCGGGGACCTTGTAAGAGGTTCGGCCCCCGGCCCGAAAAAAAAAAGCCCGACCTTTATTTAATAAACCGTTGATTCTTCTCTATTTCGTTTTATTAGCCAAACCTACATTAAGTATTAATTGTAATTTGTGTTGTTATTGTTTAATATTTTTATTACCTACTATCCAGTGCACAAAAAAGAGCTGTAGCTTAACATTTTTAAAGTATTTCATATTTTTATATTTATACTTACATAGCAGTGGGGCCCTATTTTTTAATTTGCCCCAGGGCCCTTGGTTACCTAAGCCGCTTTCCAATTACAGTACAAAAGCGCATTATGCGGCATAATGCTCAACTAAGCTTCAGCATAATTCGGCATTGTGCGTCACTGAGTCGCATTATGCTCTGTAATTGGAAAACTACCTGTATGTACTTAATGGCAGTTTTCCAATTACAGAGCAGTTGAGCATTATGCCGCATAATGCGCTCTTGTGCTGTAATAGGAAAACGGCCCTAGCTACGCCACTGCATCGAACCCTTTAACGGGTTCGACAAGAACCGCAACCGGTGCTTGGAATGCCCAAAAGAGCTGAGAGTGGTTTGGGAGGATCCGAAAAGACTTGTTTGGGGCGACGGGGGCTGTATGTTATTCGGTGGTTTGGATTGGGTATGTAATTCGCGACGACTACGTTAGGTTATCGTGTCAGCCGCTTTTTCGATGAAGGAGTATAGACAGATGTAATTAGCCTTACTGACAGGTCGCCATTTTGCTTTTCACTAGGTTAAAAACCTTCGATCAATAATAGTACTAGATTAAAGATCAGGAAAAAAAATAAGACGCTCCAGTGGCCACGTTTGCAGACACGAAAACATCTTCATTTCTTAGAAAAAAGTTTAATAATGTTAACGACTTCAGTTTATTATAAACCTTAAAACTTAAACATAAAGTTTAATTACCATTGCAAAATATATGTATTTAGGTCCTTTCGTCAGAAAAAGAATATTATGGAATAAATTTAAAATGTCACTTGAACATAAAAAGACATCAGTGCAAAAATATTTATTCTAAAATGATACTTAAAGCCTAATTTATAAGGTTAAAAATATTTGTTTAAAATTTCGTGCTTATTGTATTGTGGAACTAGATGTAGTTCTTGGTATTACATTTCAATGCTCAGAACACAGTAAGTATTGAAAGACATAGAGTTGCAGAATATACATATTTGTTTTAGGTTTGTTTTGTATGATCGCAACTATTTTTGACCGATTCAAAAAAGTAGTAGATAATATTTTACATTGCCGCTATTACAACAAATAGGTGATAAAAAATAAAATTGAATAAAGTAAAAAAAATATGAAAGGAAACACGAAACATGTTTTCCACGTATTCTTTATACAGAAGTAATTAAAACAATAATGTAGGTTTAATTACCTTTAAACAGATTCAGTTTGTTATAAAGCTGTCTTTTAGAAGTCATTTTTATATGAGCGGTTTCTTTTTTACAAATATAATGTAATCTTATATCAATGAATTTTTCTATAATCAGTTTAATTTAGGCTTATTTTATGGCTGTGTTCGTTTCCCCCAGAAAACAAATCCTTTTCAGCATATACGCTTAAAATATTTACACATACATATAAAGTTTTTTGGAGTTTACTCCTTTAGAATCGATTTACATATATAGGCCCGGGGTATGAAAATTATGGGGACCAAAATCGTACTAGCATGTCACACGAAATGCGTTATGCGCATTTCGTGTGACATGCTAGTACATGCGCCGGCAGTCCGCCACAAAGCCTCGTACTGATCGCGCGTTTCTCTCATTATTGTATTTTCATATATTTGTTAGTCGTTTGTTTTGTGTCTCGTTAATTTGTTAATAATCTGTAGTGTATCGTGTTGTCGTAATATAGAACTATTTCTCGTATTGTTTCGTTTAATTTTTTATATCCAGTAAACTCCAGTCGTGCGTCGGAGCGGACACACACACTTTTTTTAATACTTTTTTGCATTGATTTGCCACCACCATTGAACAATTCTAGAATTTTTATAAGAGTTGTATATTTCTTCTCCTCTTTCTTTCGCGACAATATATATCCATTGTGCACAGCGACAAGGGGCTACTAGGAAATCTACAAACAAAAATAACATTATAAAATAACAAAACTACTCTATGCATTCCCTGTTCAAGAATTGGTGATGTTTGTTACAATAGTTGGTGTCTTGTTGCAAACATTGGCCAAACAATTACAATATTCGTAAATTGTGTTTTATTTACAATATAATTGTGTTTATTATTTTATGAAAAACACTTAATAATATAAATTTACCAAAAAAAGATATTCCTTCCAAAACCTTGGTGTTACGGTGGTTTTTTACTCAGTTTTTGAACGCGCGTTGCAGCGTTTTGACGTCTTAGTGTTGGCTATGATTGGACCATACATATTAAGTGTATAATCTATGGACCATACTAATTTGAAATAAGACCACAAATTTATTTGTGGTCTTATTTTTCGGGCCGTTTTTGAAGCGCTAATCGCGAATCTAGTAGTATTATTGATCGAAGTTAAAAACCTTCAGTTTGAGTGAACGAATGCTTCTTTTGCTAACGCGCTCTTCAAATGTTAAGTTTATGTTACGTTGTATTTGTGATTAAGGGTTTTTTTTAATCTATGCCTGAAGAGTTTTGTTATGAATACAAAAGCATATAAATATAAACGAGTTAGAGTAAACGAGTGGTTGTTTCATCTTACATCCTTACTACTATGATCACTGAATAGTAGTCTTAGTAAGAAATATTTTAAATTTTAAATCATAATACTTATAGTTTTTTTTGTGGCTGTAAGGCATATTTTCAGCCTGCATGGGCACCACCGTGCCATAAAGCAGTAATTAAGGGTGGGGCGAGCAACCGCTTTCAGTGTGCTTAGTGCGAGTTTTGTAACGTTCTCACTAGCGAGCCAGTTTACTCAAATTTGTATGCAATTGGAACAGCGCCCCTAGCGGCAAACGTACTCGGTGTTATTTTGTGAGTGCGAGTTCATATTAACGTTGTGATCTCGTAACCGAGTAATTTTACCGAAATGAGTACTACGAATGACATTTGTGCGAGTGCGTGTTACAAATTAGTGGATTTTAACGTTTCGATCGAGTATTTCTTTAGTAGTTTTATTTTTCCAACTAGAGAGGCAAAAATATCATGCCATAGAGCCTAATCTTTTTTTATGAAAAATGATAATATGGAGTGAAATGGATTTGATTAATTTGAAGCATTAATCAATTGGCATGGAATGAAATGAAATGAGATCAGATAATATGGGATAAAATATAATCTCTGCAAAATGCTGATTATATACTGAGATTTTTTTCAGTGGACCTTTTCGAAGACTTCGAGAAGCTACGTCCAGCGGTTTTGTTTAATTTTTTTAAATTTTCGCACTTTCACAGATACTAAACAGTTAATAAACCCACGTTACTTTGTTATTGCACAGATGGGTGGACGAGCTCCCGGCCCACCTAATCTTAAGTGGTTACCGGAGCCCATAGACATCTACAACGCAAATGCCGCCTCCCACCTTGAGATATTAGTTCTAAGGTCTCAGTATAGTTACAACGGTTGTCCCACCCTTCAAACCGAAACGCATTACTGCTTCACGGCAAAAATAGGCAGGGTGGTGATACCTACCCGTGCGGACTCACAAGACGTCCTACCACCAGTAATTACAAAAATTAATTTTGCGGGTTTGATTTTTATTACATGATGCTATTCCTTTACAGTGAAAGTCAATCGTAAACATTTGATAAGTACGTATTTCATTAGAAAAATTGATACCCGCCGGCGGGATTAGAACACCGGTGCATTGCAAGATACGAATACACCGGACGTCTTAACCTTTAGGCCAGGACGGTCTCAAAATTACACTTATACACGAAGAAATATTAAATACGCATTAACTAAGAAACATTAAATAGACAAAATAAAACAATTCACACAATTTAGCTCCTCGCGGTCCCTCCAAAATGTATTTTCATCTTTTTTTCCTAGTTGTTCAATTGTAAATGAATAAATCAAAATCAAATCGAGTTTACGTTCTATACGGTGAAAAATGAAGAATTGTGAGTGTGAGTTGAGATATGCTACTCGCTTCGCAGGGCGTTTATTCACCGAGAGCAGCAATAATATTATTTCTCGTATATTGGTAGCACGTGATGTTTTGGCATTAGACCGTCTAAATGAAATACAACGCATTTTAACAGCATTTTAATGGGAACCGACTACTTTCAAAATTATTCGGGTAATGTCACGTGCTCAATACTATTTTGTACCTTTAGAATTAAAGTGGCTCAACCCAAAATTCTTAGTTTCTGGTAAACTTCAATATTGTAATACAATAATTGTATTTTTTTAGTTTTTCGGTTTAAACACTTTAAGGCATGCCATTTTATTTGAAAAAGACAGAAAGAGTACTTTGTCCTTTTCTAGACTAAAAGAGACTGTTTAATTTTATAAGCTGATAGAATAATATAGAAAAGAATAATAGGATACCCTCTAATCGTCACATTGAAAAAAGGTATGGCTTTATCATTTTATCATTTAAATTAATTTTTATTGCACTTATAAAACTAATTTAATTTACAATATGTAACTACATATATCTATAACTAATCCGTACTTGTCAAATTCCTCATAAATTGTCAATATTCTTAATAAAATTCCTATTAATAATATACAAGTGCAAATGTTGAGCTGCTTGCCAGAAATGATATAATAGTGTTTTGTTTTTTTGTTGTTTCCTTGTAGGCTGCCTGTAATAATCTAAATCTGTGTGAAAGGCAATAAATGATTTTATTATTATCTACTAATGGTAGTCCAGTGGTCGAAATTTGACCATAATTTATTTAAATTTTAAGTTTGAACATTATTATAGTTCTATTGTCATCTTTCGATTATCATCATTTCTATAATAATCATTGCTCTATGTCGCCAAGGCTACATTATAGAAAAATAATATTAAAGACAAAAAATATTAATCTATTCTCAATTTGACCACAGATTGATAAATCAATAAACAAAAAAAGTATAAATGCATGTGTGTGTGTGTGTGTCAAATACATGGTAATGTGTGTAAGGTTTTTTTATTCATTTAGTTTATTTTTTTATTGTTTATGCACAATTAAAAAAAAAAATCAAGCAATCTGCACTACTTCTCTATATTCTCTATGAGTGTGGGAAATTTCATACTTCTCCGTCCGCGCAATTTTCGTAAAAAGGAGTCCAACATTTTTGCTACACGTATTACCTACTTAAAATGTAGGTTCTTAATAATAATACATAAGTGTTTTGAAATATAAAACTAATCTTAAATTTTTTAGTTATACCACTTCCATTCTAAGGGTGCAATTTCGTAAACAAACTTTGCCGTAATGGCGTAACCTTTAAAATACACGAAAACTGCCCAGCATAAACATATTTTTTTAGTAACTTTAATAGAAGTATTAGAATTAGAAGTTTATTATAGAATTTATTTAATTGTAATTACATATTTAGACATACTTAACATAATTAATCTTGGAATAGGTAATTATTTCAGCTTTTTTTAATTAAAGAAATTATGTTTTACATAGGTTTAATCTTTTACCCGTTGAACGTTTATAAAATGATTGTATTTACGGTAATAGTGTTGATGATCTTCATTAGGTGGCCCAAATATACTAAAATTATTACGAGCATCCATCCTTATTTATAAATGTGTAAAGAAGCAAAATTATTATTACATTGTTCAAATTTCTATATAATTTATAAATATAAATCTGTACGTATGTACCTGTAAATATGTATATTGCGCGCGTGTGTATGTGCGTGTGTGTATATATTTATATAATAGATAGATACACAGTGTGCAATTCATTTCGAAATTATTCTTGCCCATCTAATGGTTGTCTGGAAGAGATCACTCTTAGCGATAAGACCAAGAAAAAATGTTTCACAATTATTATTCATTTTGTGTACAATAAAGAATACTCTTTCACTGGTGGTAGGACCTCTTGGGAGTCCACACGGGTAGGTACCACCACCCCGCCTATTTCCGCCGTGAAGCAATAATGCGTTTCGGTTCGAAGGGTGGGGTAGCCGTTGTAACTATACTGAGACCTTAGAACTTATATCTCGAGGTGGGTGGCGCATTTACGTTGTAGATGTCTATGGGCACCAGTAACCACTTAACATCAGGTGGACTGTGAGCTCGTCCATCCATCTAAGCAATAAAAAAAAAACAACTCTATCTCGCTCTCTCTCTCTCATCAAACAACTCTTTAAAAAAAAGCAATGATTTAATAAGAATTAAATGAAAAAGCAAAGAATTAATATGTATTTACAACTAGCAAGACGTCTATAAAATTTTCTAACCGAAAAAATATATGTGTATAAACCATTAGAATAGATAAAACCTTAAAAAACAACATTATTATTAAAAACGAAAGAAAAAATCTTGATATTGTATTAGTTTCACGGCAAAATTTTTAGTGACTACTTAACTTGCTTGAAAGTGAAGAAATACTCTCAAAATCCATTAATTTGCAACTCGCACTCGCACATACAATAATCGAGAGCCTCACTTCGGTTTAAAGCTATTCGATACATGAGACAACAACATAAACAAACCTTCTCTCTCCCACAAAATGAGATTCATAAGCTTACCACTAGGTGGCACTGATACAAACTCACACAAATTAAACATAACATTAACATCGACTGAGTAATTAAAAAAACTCGCACTAAGCACAGGTACATTACCCATTACCCGACTAATTATAAATATCGTTAGAAAGCTTGGCATTTCAATTAAACGCCTTAAAAAAAACCTTGCGTGCTACCAATATAAAAGAAAAAAATATCGCTTCTCAAGATGAATAAACGTCCTGCAAATCGAGTAACTCGCACTCAGAGCTCCGCACGTTTCACCGTGAAGAGCGTACACTCGATGCGAGTCAATCGATTCCATTTTTGAAACTCGCACTAAGCCTACAGTACACAATTTTAACTTAGACCGCATGTGTCAAAGTGGATAACGGTATTCAGGTTTTGGTGGGCTCTAGTAACAACATAACAACAGTGACCCCTTTTAATTCACGTGTCTAAGTCAGGTCTAAGTAATAAAATAACAATAAAAAGAATTGCCAATTATGAAATTTCATGAATAAAAAAAATTGTTTTATTTGAAGCAATACATATAGTTTGGTTTTAATCTGATTAAAGGTAAACAAAGACAAGATGAATATTGATTTAACCTTATAATTATCATTGCTTCGCAAAATATTATTTTTTTCGATTAACAAACAGAATTAGAAAATCTCTTAGTAAATATTAAGCACATGGCAGTAATTAATATGCACCACATTAACTGTTAAAAAAATCGCAATTGAAAGTACCTAGTTTCTAGTTTCTTAAGGTGCTCATAATTTTAGTGTTAGAAACTTTGCTTGCTTCAATTTATTAGATAGTAATAGAAGAGTAGGCTAGCAATAGGTACGAAAAAGTCTTAAAGTGCCCATAGTTGGAACGTGTCTCTATTCACCGCGATTTACGGTATTTTTATTTTTTGGAAAATCCAAAGGCAATTTTGGTATTCCCCAAGGATTGATTTTGTGCATAGATTGTACACATTATATATTGATTTTGTGTTTTAATATACTTTCTTACATTTACACCTGCCTATCGTTTTTAGAGATCAGAGAGAAAGTTTTGCCTGATTTGTGCATTGATCAAATAATAATAGGTACATACTCATTTCTTAGCTCATTTAATTTTTTCTACCTATTAGCTGGTAGCTTATGGGGCTTTTCCAGCTACGCCCGGAAGTTTCAGTAATCTCACGGGCTCAACCTGAGAGAATTTTCTAACACTAGTACTAGCAAGAGTAGTGTTTCGCACAATTTACTATCGGATCGGAATCGAGGACCACTGAGAACATCTGGCGAGAAACACTACTGGGCGGCTCGAGTGTGGGTTAATCCTTTACCTCTAGTAGTTGAACTAGGTTGACTGGTTGACTGACTAAGATTACTAGTGGTAGGACCTCTTGTGAGTCCGCGCGGGTAGGTACCACCGCCCTGCCTATTTATGCCGTGAAGCAGTAATGCGTTTCGGTTTGAAGGGTGGGGCAGCCGTTGTAACTATACTGAGATCTTAGAACTTATATCTCAAGGTGGG
Organism: Bombyx mandarina; assembly: GCF_030267445.1. NCBI lineage: Eukaryota > Metazoa > Arthropoda > Insecta > Lepidoptera > Bombycidae > Bombyx > Bombyx mandarina. The sequence goes on along the minus strand of NC_143231.1, from coordinate 6,639,879 downwards.
TGGTGCATTTACGTTGTAGATGTCCATGGGCTCCAGTAACCACTTAACACCAGGTGGGCTCTGAGCTCGTCCACCCATCTTAGCAATAAAAATAAAATAAAACTTTCAAAGTAATTTTAGTATAAAATAGACAATTCTCATTTATATTAGAATATCTCTCAACATAACAATAATTACATTTTTATAATATTTGAGCTCTCGTTTTATTTTTTATCAACCCTAAAATGTTATTTACATACGTACTAAATAATAGTTACATATAGCAAATCATTCTGACAACACCAACACATTATTATATTTTAGTCTTCTTCTTCATCCCATGTGCCACTTTTAAGTGTTGATGTAAATTAATGCTTGATTTAAAAATCTTGTTAGGGCAGTGAGGACATACTACAGTTGCACTCTCTGGAGGGTGAACATGCTTCATATGTTGGTGAACACAAAGACGACTTTTGAACTCTTTGCCACAAACAGTACACTTGTGAATTTTGTCACCTGAAATTAAAACAAATATATTGAATGATATAGGTACTGTAGAGGTCGTCTTAAATTAATCATTTATCTTGGTTTCTAAATTTTCGCAAATGACAAAAATTAACCAGAAACACATCGACAATTTTATACAGTTGACCCCCCACTAACTCTGCCCCTCTATAATCCATAAAGATACACTTAGAATACAGAGCCCTTGTAATCCGACATGACTATCACTGATTGTAAATAAAAAATAGATAATGTCATCAGTTAGGACTCTTAAGATTTGCTAGGGAGCGATCAGTGTTACCAACTTCAGAAGTAATTAAGCATGTTGCTACCGAAACACAGTTAAGTTCTCAAGATTTGAAAATCTAGTGCTGTGCAATGGATAGTGCTAAACAATTTTTTATTTACGATTTATAGTTACAGTAAAATCTTTGATTTGTAATTTGGCTAATTATAGTCCTCTTTTTTCAAAAATTACAGAATATAGAGGGTATTAGGTAGTGTCCTACAATTCGTCAAATTCCATAGTCTGATACCACCCTGCAAAATGTTTGTCAGATTACTGGGAGTCCACTATATCTTGATATTATATTTTAATAATTTTATCTTTGTTATGAAATATGCACTAGATCCAAGCAAAATTAGATAGTTTTTAGTACTGATTGATTAGGTAGGAATTGATTTTATTAACTCACCACTCGGGTGCACATTTCTTTTATGGTTGGCTAAATATTTAAGAGATCTAAACTTTTGCCCGCAGAGTTCACACTGCTCAGAATCTTCAACAGCTTCATGTACTAATTTAATATGCTCTTTTAGAGTAAGCTTTGACTTGAAGGTTCTGTTACAAATCTGACATGTTAAATTAATTTCAGGCTTCCTATGTTCTATATCCACATGTTCCCGCAGTGAAAATTTTGGCACTTCCACTACACAAACCGGACAAGCTACAGTATCTAATAGATTTTCAGGATTCTTTAATATCTTGTCCACTTCTTTCATTATTTGTCCGATTGATTTTTTCTTGGCAGTTTTTAGCAGAGGACGACATTCTTCTCTATGGACTTGTAAAAGTTTGCGTTCTTGAAAAACTGTCTGACAGATGTGACATTTGAAAAGAATTTTTTTATAGATGTGAACATTAACCATGTGAGCATTAATGGAACTTGAATCAATTTCACCTAAGCAATGAAGGCAAACCATTTTTCCAGTTTTGGGATCCGTTATTGCATCGGTGGAGTTGAATTCAATTGGATCTGTATTTGATTCTACACAAGTTGCAAGCCGAAGAAGATCCCTGAAATATGTTTATGTTGTTAAATTATTTTCAACAATCAATGGTCTTATTAGTTTTATGGATAATGTCCCTTAATGTAATGTCATGTTTGTGTAATGTAATATTTTGAGCTTACAGTATTATTTTTTAAATATATTGATATGTCTAATTACCTTTGTTCTTGTCTCACTGTGAAATAACAAAGAATATTGTTGTTGCTTAGAATGAGAATGTAGACTTGTTCTCAAGTTAGGACCATTTATTCCAGTTAGTGCTTATGGGAAGTACTACAAATTGACAAAAACAACAAATGCAGCAGCAGGGTATAACTGTACATTCTCTCATTTAATAAGATTTCTGTTCTCCATTTCATAATATCTCATGTTTCAAACTGGACCGATTATTGCTTCAAAGCAGAATTAATCATTATAGTATATTGAACACTTACAGGGCGATGAGATGCTCCACAACAATAGTAACAGTACTTAAAAAATGAATTATAGAGATATTTACATTTAAATTATAAGAATACTTTTAAAAAAATTAATGAGGAAATTTTTACAAGGTTGGTCAAGAAAGCCCTAATATATATCTTCTGTTTACTGCCTGGACAGACTGTTATTTTCATTTAGGCCGACCTGGTAGATTGTAAATCGATGGGCCATTATTTGCAATTCATCATTTGAATCTCAATCTGACCCTAGTGTAATTTTAATATAACTAGGGTCAATATTAATGACTTACATAGTATATCGCTCATCGTCGTCTTCTTCTTTAAATTCCAGTTTTACTGACGAATCTGTAGTATCGTCTAGCAGATCTCTTTCTATATGATTAAAATCAATGTCCATACTGATTGATCAATGTAATTTTTCTTTTGATATTTTTGTTGAGCAATATTTAAGTTCTTGTGAACTAATATATAATCTAATACTTTTCCGTGGCGTTTGTATTTTCTATTTATTTTTAGAAAATTTCAGGGCTAATCAAAACTGGGGTAAGTATTATCAGAGAAAATTTTTGTAAGGTAAACAAATAAACATAAATTAGAGTTGTTCGATCCAATCCGACACTTTTGTGGATCGATACAAAGGAATATGAGACTTTTGTATCGATACAACGACTTCCGATACGATAATCGTCATAGTAGATCGATACATGTGCAATAAGGATCTGAATCTGATCAGTTTTTATTAAATTCTAAAAAAGTTACACAACCTTTATCAATAATATTTATTTGCAACTTTCATACTGCATTTAGTATTGTCTACTACGAACAGGTTCATATTATATTAATATAAATATTTCTCTGGCGACAGATTTTTAATCACTTGTTAAGCATCTAAAATTTCAATATGCCTTTCATTTCCGCATGATTACTTCGATAATTCAATATTTATGTATTTCCTCTCTTGATTCACCAACATTTTATATTAATTATTTTGATGATATCTCTCGTATAATATTACTTAAGTGTATTATCTATGATGATACTTATGGCTCCCCCAAAAAAGTTAATTTTATTGTTATATAGGTTTTTTTTCACAAATTAGTGGATGAACTTTAATCATGAAAGTTATGATTCTGAGTGCTCATGCACACGAACGGCATGTTTTCAACGGCGCAGACAACTGCAGCCGTCGACCTATAGCGACATTTATTGCAATGTAGCGTACTGACGATGTCGCGTCCGCCATTTTGTCAGTCGACTGTATAGTTCAAGATTGTGTATGCGTCGGGAATATGTAAAATGATTTCTAGTGACGAAATTGATGTTGAATTGTTAATTGTGGCTATCAAGAAAAATGCTTGACTGACTCCTAAAGTCCTATACTATGTAAGCTGACGACGGCTGCCGCTGATCTTCACAGTTAGAATGTCGACGGCTGCAGTTATCTGTGCCGTTGACAACATGCCGTTCGTGCGTGTGTATGAGCGCTTACAACAAATTTGGCCAAATGTATACAAATAAACCACACTATAAAGAAATTGTATTTTAATTCTATTAAAAACTTGTTTTATTTATAAAGAAACACTTGATCTGATACATACTGGAGCGACCCATTGAATCGTATCGAATCGAATCAATGGTATCGATACTTGGATCTTTTCCTGTTTTTTTTAAGGGATCTCATGACCTGGTAACTGAGACCTTTAAGTCATATCTTATTTTAATTTATATTCATATTTTTATGAAAAATGATATTATGGAGTGAAATTAAATGAAGATGATTAATTTGAGACATTAATCAACTGGGATGAAATTAAATGAAATGAAATGGGATGAAATATAATCTCAGTAAAATGGTGGTCATTTACTAAGATTTTTTCAGTGGACTTTTTGGAGGATCCCGAGAAGTTACGTCCAGCGGCTTTGTTTCATTTTCCCACATTTGTGCACTTTCACAGATATTAAACAGTTAATAAACCACCATTATTACACATTTAAACCCGAAGAAACACTAAATAGACAAAATAAAACAAATCACACAACTTACCTCCTCCATTCCCGCCAAAAAGTCCATCTTTTCCTGTATTATGGTCCACTGCATAGATAAAAAAAGACGTGTGGCACTCGGGGACTGCCGCGGTAAAGATATTGCAAAGCATTTTGTATCAACTTATGCAATTACAATTCGACAATAATAATTTAATATTAAAACAATAATAAAATAAGACCATGCTATATTTATAAACATGAACAAAAGCAAAACATTAACTGTCCCCTTCACACTCATAAGCTAGACCGCGTGAGAGAGAGAGATGGGGAGACTTTTCATGATGCTCATGCAGTGCGACGTCACGCCGCGCGCTTATTCACAAACACTACACCAGCGCAACGTGTGAATGTGTTGGACGCGAGCTACATATTAGGCGTAGTGGGGGTGTCAGCTTATTTTCGTTACGGAATTTCTTGATTCAGTCGCCGCGCTCAAGGCCCGCGATAGAAGCTATGCAATAGCTTAAAAATGATACACTGGTCCATTGCGATCTCGCTAAAAGGTCTCCACTACTACTACTCCACTCATCTTTTGAGATTTTACCAATCTATTGTCTATGAATAATTATTCTTATACCGGTCACTCACATGCGCACGAATACGCAACCCGCAAGTGTAAGACAACATTTGCAAATGAATATGCAAAGTTTTCGCTGCATTCGTGGTTTTCCAAGCTGTGTCGGTTTTTAAACAGACATCAAAGCACGCGAATCGCGATCCTTCGCGTAGTCTCCCACACATTCGTTTGCCCAGTTGCGCCGACGATTGCGAAGGTAACGGACGTATCGCCATTTTCATAGTTCGTGACGTCTACTGTGTAGCGTATCTTCATCAAAAGAAATCCCATAAAAACAGCATGACTATTAATGATGTCTGGGAAAGAATTCAAAACTCTTTTTCTCTTCTTCTATTGACGAATTAAAAAGGAGGAGAAATTCGTGAGACATTCGTAAACAAGTGTAGGAGGAAACACAAACGGGTTCGCAAATTGAGTATGCGAACCCATTTGCACAGCCGCTAGGTTTGCGAATGAATGTTTGACGGCCCTTCACATGCGCGCAAACATTCGTACAATGTACGAATATTTGCGCGCATGTCAGTGGCCGGCATTAGCATTAGTGGACCAATTTTGTCAAATTGCACCGGCAAAGTGATAGTAGCCCTTAACATGACCTAGTCTTGTTATTAACTTCCGAACGAAAAGTGAAATGAAGGGAAAATAAATTAGGATGTTCAATGTAAAATTGGCGTGGAGAGCAACTAAGGTCACATTGTTTGATTGCGTTACGAACTAAACATTTTTAAATGTAATTAAAACACACAATTTCCCTTTTATTTATTTTTCTTACACAAGTACCATTATCGGCATAACAAAAATACTCAGATCATATTTAAAGTTTTCATTATAAAGTGATATTTGAACTGCATCAATTAACACTTATGTAGGTACTTGTTATTGATATTAAAATTGTATAATCATAATACCAAATATTTAACTTCTCTAAAGCGCAATTAAATAGCTATAAACAAGGACACACCACTTAAGAAATATGTTACATATTTGCGAATGTGATAAAATTTATAAATATTATCATAATAACATTGTTTGGCATCTTAATAAATAACCGTAAAACAAACCAGACATTTTTTTAAATGTTATAAATCATTTACAAGAACACAAATTATTTTCTGAAAATAGGTTAATTTTGAAAACAGTGAAGTTAAATTTTCTCATTTGGATAAAAAATAACGTTCGTCGTCCGTGTTTGAATGTATGTTCATGATTTAAGCGTTCACGTGTCTCTTCTCCGATTCGAGTTGAAATTACACATAATGAACAAACTCATACGTGCCAATACATTCTGCAGACATTAAGTTACAATCAGAAAATATGTTCATTTAACTTTAATTTAGTTTTATTTCATACGTTCCTCCAGGGCGACTGAAATAGAAAAGAACAAGATTTTCCAAACGTCACGTTCCGGAACGATGAATGCTCCTTAAAGAGTATTAATATAACCTAATGTTAAACTAGTCATATATTTTGTTATTCACACTTGATGTTCGGGGTTCGGATATACTTGTTCTCTATATGTGTTTTATAAAACAGAAATATGGGCATGATGTGTAACGTTCATATTACAATCTAGTCCCCATTTCCCAACAAAACCCCCATTCTCAATTAGTACTGTTCAACCAATAAGCAAATAAACAAAACTATAATTTCTATAGTGTAATAAAACCGCCTCCAAAGCCGCAATCATAATGAATCTTAATGTAAACAGAACAGCTTTAATTTGCTTGACAAAGCACACTACCTGTAGCTTTTGCTTTTAACTCGCAACAAAGAACGTAATAAACTTTCGTAATTTGAGTCTCGTCAGAAACTATACAGCTAAACTACTAGTGTTGCCCTACTCATTTTACGGGACATGCTGGACGAAAAATAACTTATGAAGCTATTTACACCTGTAGGTATTCCAGGTGTGAGTTTTGCGGTCTCGTATAACACTGCACCGTCCCGTTTATTTCTGCTGCGAGACAATGATGCTTTTTGGTTTGAAAGTCATGGTAAAGACGTAATGTCAATGCAGTTGAAACTTCGACCGCGACTAACGTATTCTACATTGTTATTTAATTTCATTAAAAAGAACAGTAGGTACAAGAAAACTGTTTTAGTTTATTTTGAGATTAACAATTACACTAATTACATTTTCTTATTTAAATAATGATAAAATACGTACTGGGTATTATTGCACGTTCGTACCACCCCGGTAAATTTCTTTAAAACGATTATTTGCGGATGTCCGGAATTATATAATAGAAAGTTATGCGAATTTCGGAAATAGGACGTCAGAAATATTGACATACTGTTAGAAATATGACGGACAGGTTAGAACGCACAATATACACCCTAGATATATTATAAAACGAAATTATACAACACAATATAACATAACATTTTAATTAAATATTATAATTAATCTTACGCTGGTAAATAGAAATATTAAAGGTATTCATAAATTAGGTTTAATCCGATTGAATTGTATGATTTCAAGTAGATTCCAAAATAACCTATTCAATTACACGTAGTTGTGTAAGTACCGCAAGCACAGGAAGGTACCAACGCTCTGCCCTTTTTATTACTTTGCCTATTCTTGCATAGAGATATATATTTTTTTCATTAATATAATTAAAAATAAATTTCACAGGAAAGAGTTAGTATGTCATCTTTGGCTAAAAAAACTTTTGCTGACTAGGTTTATTGCAAATTCCGAATAAATAAATAAAAAGAGTTAAATAATTTTTGATTTTCCTGATACAAACACGGATTCATATATATGAAACTGAAAACAAAGATGTAGTTTAACCATAATTTCTACGAGAAAATCTAGATAGATTTGGTCTATTCCATACTCACAAAGTGTTGTGTACCTAAGAAATATTGACGAAAAAGCTCAAAAATGATCATCTGCTTTCAAAGGTAAGCTGTAAGTTGAAAACTTCTATAGTCTATGCTAAAAGATAAAGCCGTGTTGTTCTAAATATTCTGGAAAAAGGTTTATTTTATTAATTTAATATTAGATATTTTTAAAAAAGAACCATCCAACTAATTTGAAATATCTTATCAGAACTACACTGAATGCTAACTCCTAGCAATATTTGTCTTACAAAATGATTTAATGTAATACTGATATTCGAAGCTAAACTCATAATGTAGTTGTTTTTAAGTTTCTCTATTCAACCACAAAAATATCTTACATCTGTTTCACATTTACTTTTATGCAAAGATTTTTTGACAATTTCTGGACATAGAGCTCTAAGAAAGTTCGCCACAATAATAAATAAAATTTATATTACTTATAAAAACAACACAAATTAGCAGAGTGCTTAAGTGAGTTGATTGGCATTGTAATTTCGGACTTAAATTTGATGCTTAGTATTCTTTATATTTAGTGTTCAGTGAACTTTTTATAGAGACGAGGGTAGATGCCTATTACATAGGTTTAAGAGAACGTTCCAGAGGCCACTACGGTGCTAAATCCAGGTATATTAAATCAATAATAAAATAGTTGTATTTTATGGTGGCATATGTTGTATGTTCGAGGGCATTAAGCTCACCACCACCTGATTTCAATCATTCTACATTGAGTGCAACATTAGTAATTAGAAGATTTATTTTTTCAAACGTGATCGTCGTTTTATGAACATAGATGTTTTTATCATTTGACAATGTCTTCTGATCATTGAATTGTATTATACTTAAAACGGTTTTGTGTTTTAAGAGTCACTATTTGAAATCCAATCATTTTTGAAATATGTTGACTTTATAGATAAGTGACTGACCAGAAATTGTAAAATGTTTTTTTTGAGAGATTCGATACTGTTAATTTTTAGTAATACAGTGCGTACATAAATAACATTAAGTAAGTTACTACTACATTGTATCATATTAAATAGTGACAAAATTAAACGGCATTACAAATTAAATTATGAAAATGAAAACAAAAATACAACAACTTCACAACAACGATTACAGAACTCAAATATAATTATATATTTTTAGCCGAATTTCTATATAATAATATTTATGTTTAAGACATAAAATACATATCGATTTTAAATTACTAATCGATTAGCCTAGCGCATCCCTAGAAACAGTAAAACAGACTATATAATAATGAATGTACTAAAACATAGAGGGTAGAGGAAAAGAAGTACCATCTTGTATAGGAAATTAGGGAACAAGTTGAAAAAGTGTTCACCTGTAAACAGCAAGTTATAGTTCGAAAACTCGCCAAAACAGCGCTAGCGTTGACAGTGGAAATTATATCAATACGCCAGTTTTCCAACAGAGTGAAGTGTGCTAAATTGAAGTCAAGTGTGGTAGTTTATGGGGCGTTTTTTAAATCTTTCCACTTGCTACTGTGGCGCCACCTTAATTGGTTCCCTTTGGGCGGAAACTTTTAATACATTGAGATGGTGTTCCTTAATTCTACCCTCCATAATATATACTGAACGATCATTTCTTTTATCGTGAGTTTTAAACGTCACTTCTTGATTGATGACTTTAATAAACCTTTTTCACTATAGTAACTTCTTTTGATAATAATTCTCAATAGCGATTTCTTCTCACGAAAAACATAAGACGGCGAATAAATACGTAGTAAAATACATTTTCTAATTAGATAATCTAACATTTTGATATTTATTTATTTATTCATTTATCACTGATGATACCTTTTCATGATCAATTTTCCTTCGACGGTTGAATAGACCAGCCCAGTATGCGGCGGTCGAAGCCGCAACTGAAGAAGTTAATGTTCGAGGACATGTCTTCAGCCCAGGCCACTGACGTCACCATGCGACGATGACCCTGAAAGTACGCGTGATTTTGTAAATCAATTCTGAAAATATAAATGGCGGAATTATGTCATGAGACATAATTCGTGATCAGCTCTTAGGTAGAACGAGGGTTCTCAGTCAAGACTTAAAAGACGTTTCTTTAAAACCGGAAACATCGCTTTAAGTGAGTTTATCACTTGTCAATTTCTAACCCAAAGACCTTTTGCGGAACCCATCACATTATAAAAGAAACCCGTCAAAAATCTGAATCGCTATAAATATAAATGTTGTTTACAAGATTAAACTACAGTTAGGTTGTATGGTCGAACTGGAGATCAAAAACTTCCGATCGGTGGAAGATCTTTACTTTCCGCTTTTTCCCACAATATATGATGGATGCGCTGAAAATAATGTTCATTTGCGAAGACTCTCAAACAAAACACCTGTGAAATGATCACATTTGAACAGAACCAAAATATCGTCTTGTCAAACCAAAATCTGCTATGTGCACTTTTAGAGAATTTTACTTTTTGACCTTTTTGTATAGTTCACAGCCCTATAGCTTTAATATTTATCTATAGCTTTCATTTTGTATAGTTCTTAAAAATTCACCTTCATATAAAATATTATACTGGTGGTAGAGGACCTCTTGTGAGTTCGCACGGGAAGGTACCATCACCCGGCCTATTTATGTCGTAAAACAGTAATGCGTTTCGGTTTGATGGGTGGGGCAGCCGTTGTAACTATACTAAGACCTTAGAACTTAATATCTCAAGGTGGGTGGCGCATTTACTTTGTAGATGTCTATGGGCTCCAGTAACCACTTAACATCAGTTGGGCTGTGAGATCGTCCACCTATGTAAGCAATAAAAAAAAATTATACGAAAATGTTTTTGCACAGAGCAGATTTTGGTTTGACAGAGACGATGTCCTTTTTTCACCTGTCTGCTCGACCTGGGAAGTCTGGCGAGTCTCTGTCCTTGTAGATCGAACAGACGCACTTGTCTGTTGTCGTGTGGTATGGCGATGAGGCCGGCGCTGCTCACGCCGACGCGGTTCACCGACGAATCGGACCTTATCGTAGCGAGCGCGGACCGCATGTTCCGCACATCCCACACCTGAATACGTAAAACGTTATCGGCAACCGAACTAATGTGTTTAAACTATGGTTTCTATTCTGAGAATCGGAACGTTTTTCATTAGAACCTTCAATGTGGTCAAGACTATGGATTCGGCACACAATACACATCACAAGCTAAAAAGATACATAAAAAACACAAGTAAAAAGAAACAAAATCTGGCTTGCAACATGAGCCATGTGCGCACGACTAAGCAATGTGGTCACGACTATGAATTCGGCACACAATACACAATATTCCCGGCCGGAAGTGGCGGTTTGATATTAATAGATTATATTCGATAATTGTATAAGTCCGTATTTAAATTGACATCAACTATACTGAGACCTTAGAACTTATATCTCAAGGCGGGTGGCGCATTTACGGTTGTAGATGTCTCTGGGTTCCGGTAACCACTTAACACCAGGTGGGCTGTGAGCTCGTCCACTCATCTAAGCAATAAAAAAATATAGAAATAAACCATATCACTGAACTCTACATTTAAGGATCGTGTAGCAGTAAACAGAAAATTAAACTCGTAATATCTTTGCTATAGGACTCAGTTTACAAAAGTATGTGTGAAAACATCTCATATCATCATCATATATATTATTTTTCCTCGAAAAATGACAGCATTCATTTTAAAAGGCCGCCTAGTTCGTGTCATTATAGGCTAATAATACAAGCCCTACTCTACATTTTGCAGCGACTATTAAGTCAACTTGTCTATTTTAACTTATTAAACTAATTGTCCATTCAAATGTATCGTCTTTTCGCATTAAAAGTGTACAATTTCCAAAAATATTCGAAATTGAGTTAATATGCGGAATCATTTGGTATAATCAGTATTTTACTCATAAATACTGTCAAAAGAGCGTAGTTTAGTTTTAGTTTTTTTTAGTTACCTATGTTTTGACTACTATGAACAAAATTAATACATAATTTTATCTTACTTTAAAAGACAGATAATGTAATTGATAAAAAAAAAAAAAAGTTTGCAAAGATGATTAATGTTAAAAATATCACATGTTAAACCTTTAAAATGCTCTCCTGTAAAATTAGTAAGTTTTGAGATTATACAGTTTTAACGCGGGAAGACGATATGTATCGTAAATTTGATTTGTCCCGAAAATAAAATTGTACCTTTACTGAGCGATCGTCCGAACCGGAAACGACTTTGTCCTCTCGCGTGAAGACAGCTGATGTTACACTCCTGTCAAACACACAATATATCATTATTACAGAATGGCGCTATGGATTCAATTTGAGATGGCTGTAATTCATTTAGTTACATTAAAATTCAACCTTAGTATTATTTTCGTTTACTACTTAACGGGGAACTAAGAGAGTGACGTTTGTGAAGGTTAGTTTACGATCATAAGACACTTCTAAATTTCGACAATTTTAGTAGACATCTCTATTTTTTTTTATCTGGCAATTTCTTCCACGGCAAACGTGAAAGACATTTTGTATCTCAAAATATAGCTTCAATTTTTATTTAATATATTGAGTAATCGCTTTTATTTCGTCACATATCTATCGTATCTCTCATTAAATTCTTATATCTTTAACTTCAAATTTCAAAGTTTAGCGAGTCAATGTTGTATCAACATCTACGGACTGCGTGTGAACTGTGAACTTATGCGCACACGCCATAGTGAATACTCAATTTTTATCAGTGTTAAAAAAACCTGCAAAATTAATTTGCGTAATTACTTGCGAGTCCGCACGAGTAGGTACTACCACCCTGCCTATTTCTGCCGTGAAGCAGTAATGCGTTTCGGTTTGAAGGGTGGGACAGCCGTTGTAACTATACTGAGACCTTAGAACTCATATCTCAAGGTGGGTGGCGGCATTTACGTTGTAGAAGTCTATGGGCTCCGGTAGCTACTTGACAATGTGTATGGCTGTGAGCTCGTCCACCCATCTACGCAGTAAAAAATAATAATTAAAACTTACTCAGTGTGCCCCTGGAACACGGAAACAGAGTGAATCGGCTCACGGAAGTCCCAGAGTCGGAAGGTCGTATCTCTGGACGCGGTGACAACGAGCCGTGCGTTGTGATGTGCGGACGCATGCGTCAACTCGTGATCGTGCCCTAATCATGACAGAACATATTCATATTTTACTGGTGGTAGGACCTCTTGTGAGTCCGCGCGGGTAGGTACCACCACCCTGCCTATATCTGCCGTGAAGCAGTAACGCGTTTCGATTTGAAGGGTGGGGCAGCCGTTGTAACTATATTGAGACCTTACAACTGATATCTCAAGGTGGGTGGCACATTTACAGATGTCTATGGGCTCCAGTAACCACTTAACACCAGGTGGGCTGTGAGCTCGTCCATCCATCTAAGCAATAGATAAATAAAAAAACATTCATAAGAGAAACTACAAAAATTAATCCCTTAATGAAATAATTTACACATTTTACACAGTAATGTTTTAGAGCTTTAATAGCCTGTACCTACTTTTTTTTAATGAGTGACTACTGTTGGCCCAGAGGGCTTTCCAGTTTCACCAGGACAGGTCTGTATCTACTATATGGATATGTTACGCAAGTTTTTTTTAAAAATAGGAAGCGTTTTATTCCGCTAGTTATTAAGTTTTGTAACTTATATTGTTTATGGTAAAATAATACGGTACTGGGAACTAAAGCAATGTTATAATGAGGTTTGAAGAGACTCTTTAGCAATAGGTAGCGGTTTAGCAGTGCCTTTGGCATGTCCACAAACGACGATAACCACACACCATTCGATGAACCGTGGCTCGTCTGCCTACACCAGTAATAAAATATGAGACTTTGAAATCAACTTTTCGAATTGAATTATTTGACCCTAATATAAAGAAACAATGCGGTGTAGTTGAAAAAGTATAACTTCTTACGTAATTGCTACCAATCAGTCTCGAATTCAAAATAAAAAAAGACAAGAATTACAACGGTATGATTATAGAATCAGTTTTAGAAAATAATAAGTCCGAGTGTATGTCACGATTGACGAATTTAAAAAAAAAATGAAAAACTTTCGTTTCCCAATACGAAACCAAATGAACCAGATGTCACATTTGAATGTCTGCTAACATAAATCTCATGCACTGTCTACGTATGTACATAATTATTATGTAACAATCTTTTCAATTCAAAAGTTTGAGCAATATAATATTATACTGGGACGCTGAGTTTGTTTTGGTAATTATTATTGGTGTCAAATTCCGAATTTAGTTCCTAGTGCTAACTTCACTTTGCTGGCACCTATTGCGAATGTCGTCCCAATAATATCAGTTACTGCTTTAGAAAAACTCTACAAACTATAACCAAATATGACAAATCCGGAAAACAGAAGAAAAAAGGTCAACATATTTTGTTCTTTTTTTTCCTACATAATCGTTGGTAGCTTAAGGGGCTATTGCAACTTCGAAATTCTTAGTTGAAGTCGTATAGCATAGAAAACAGGAGTTTTGTCAGTTTCCTATCCGATTGCAATAGTTAGCCAAAGGCTCGTCTGCTTTTTGGAGCAATAAATTTGTGGCCCTTACCGGTTAGAACCTGCAGGCAGTCCCCAGTCTCTACATCATATAAATTAGCCGTCCTATCCCAGGACGCGGTGATGACGTGATCGCCGCCGGTCAGCCAGTCAGCCGCCACCACGACGCCCTGGTGTCCACTGAGCTCTATAAGTGGTGTGCGGAGCACTTCAGGCCTATCCCCGCCTTCCCCAAGACTCTCCTCGCCTCCGCCTTCAAGTTCCTCTTCAGAAGATTGACCACGCTAAAATATTCAATTAGTAACTGTTAGGGTGAACATAGAAAATATGAACACTGAAAGTATTTGATGTCGCATTGTGGTGATTATATATTATAATTATAAATACATTCATTCTATTTATTTAATTCGTTCAGTACATAGTTAGTGTTTGTATCGATACTTTTGGATAAGCTTGGTCGTCAATATGACATTAAATCAGTTTCATCAATTTGGTGCGGCTAACTTCGCTATATTAAAATACATTTTAAAAAATATATTTTTTCGCCAGTCTAAAGAGCATTGCAAACTTAACGATTATCACCCTAACTAAAACTTTTTCTACGATTTAATCTCGCTTTTTTTATTGGAATTTTATTATTTCCATCGCTTCAAATACTTTACAATTTTCATCCTTATATATATTTTAGTCGTCCATACCGTAAAAGTAGTTTTAATTATGTTTGCGACTCGCGAAAACCCAAAAAGAAAGATCTCTTTTCAAAGGTCGATGTATACAGTATAGTAACCGGCAAACTTCTTGAGCAAATGACCTTGACTGCGCAGAACCGAATTTTAGATCACTTTGGTGGTGAGGGTGAGGCGCGACGGCAGGGGAAATCGTATCGAGCGCGTTATTGGTAGATCAGTCGAACCTTGCGTCCCGCACCGCGCCCTCGTTCCGCTTGCGCCCAAAAGTACGCTTGCGTACAGTGAAAAGTCTATCGTTATTAATCGTTAAGTTATTTGTTATAATTGCTACTGTTATATTGCTAAACGGCAACAAAGTCAACAACTTTGTTGCCGTTGCTATTTGTTGAGTGTTTGTTGATTTTTTATAAAAAATACACTATGCCGCGACAAACTGGTGTAGTATTCTAAAGAAAGGGTAGAAGAATTGTGTACGACGTATATTGCTTCATTATAAAACAGGGGAAGAATGATATGGAAAAAGTAAAACAGACTTCGGAAGCAACAAAAACATCCGTGAGTACTGTTAGGTGCATTATTAACGAAGCTAAAGGCTCTAGCTTGCTCGCCGTGTTTCGGACTCCGGCTAAGAAAAGATCAGGGAAGAAGAAAGTTACCGGAATGGATAGTTTCGTTCAATCTGTAATAAAAAGATGTAATCATAATAACTACATAACAAGCAGCGAAACTCCGTACCGTAGAAAGGCTTCGAAAAATTTAAAGAAGATATAAATTTTAATGGCTCGGTATGAAGTTTACGACGAATTATGAAAGAGCTAGGCTTCAGATGGAAAAAAAAAACGAAAATAATCGGAAGCTGGTAATTGAAAAAAGTTACATTCGATTACTACGAATCGAATATCTTCAAAAAATAATTAATTATAGACAAAAAAGTACACCGAACTGACCGAGTTGTAAACTACACCGATGAGCCCTATGTCGACTCATCACGATGATAGCGACTCGGGTAATGAAAACAGTGATGATGATGGTCAAGATTATGATAACGAAAAAAAAATTACAAATACCAGCTTCGCTTCAACTGAACCAAGACCTGGCAACAGCTCTAGTTTTGACTTAATAGACGGAATATCTATTTTACCCCAAGATTAAATTATTACAATTATTAACCTATATTTTTTGTTAATGTTCTAATAAATATATAAATAAATACATATGTTGATTTTAATAATTTAATTGCATTATGACGCAGAGTAAATAATGTTTTTGCACGTGAGTGTACCATGCGCGAACTTACCCCCACTACGTCAACAAATGCTCAAGAAGTTTGCCGGCTATTATACATGTGAGGCGCATAACTTCTGCATGTATCTGCAATGACACTTACTGACGACTACGACAACTCTAACAAGAGTGATACGACAAAGAAAACACAAATCATGGCTATTATATTCGTTCGGTGAATCTAGTATGACCTTTCGAGGTCACTAAAATAGGTAGAAAAAAGAAGAAGCTATTAGTTGCGTTTCAGAGCGTGTCCATAAAAAGATTTACATATTTAAGGCAACTCAACCATAAGATTTGTATAAATTTTGCATCCGAAGTATATTTTTAAATATTTATTGCATAAAACATTTATTTGGATTCAAAGTTTAGTCTAGTCACGTAATTTTCTGAGATATTTTTTATAGTCTTTGAAGATTCGTGCAATCAAACATGTTTGACGACTCGTACGTCTCAAGGTGGTTCTGACGTACATAATAAAATGCTTTTGTGTAATAAATCTTAATTTACATGATGATCACATTTCAAAACTTGTTTATAAAGATTAAATATATTGAAATGAACTTCAACGATTTACATATTGTTCCAATTGCATTTGAAAGTATTTCAAATTATTCAAAGATTCAAGATCGCACACGTTAATCGTCAATTATACAACACCACAGTGAAGATATTCATGTTCTCAACTCTCATTGAAATTGTCCAAAAATTCGGCTGATGCTAAGCTACCTAATGATCTGGTTTTTAGCCTTGATAGGCTATTTCAGCTTCACCCTAACGCGGTGAGCTCGCGGGGCTCAAACCGGAAGTGTTGCTAACACTGGCCGTAGCAAGGGCAGTGCTTCGCAGAAGATCTGGTGAGAAATCCAGTGGGCTGTGTCTATGGGTTAATTCGCTGGTCGATCCCTTCGTCGCAGGCGACGAGGACGGTGATCGGGACAATGAGTAATACTACTCCATATATAAACCGTAATTTATCATTGTAAGTATAAAATTAAGTATTTCCCATAGCTTATAGGCATCCGAAATAACAAAGGTGGAATCATTGCCAAAGTTTGCAGAGGACTTAACTACATGAAGAGCTGTTAGTTTGTTTTTCTGACAAGAGACAACAAACAAAATACAGGCTCTTTGATTTTAAAAATCAACACAGCAAGCAATATACCAAGATTATTTTCATGTCTTAACAACATCTTATAGCTGGTCTGTTTTAATTACAGTCAGTTCAGTATGTTAAAGAATAAACATAAATTCATCATTACACTTGAGAGTACTCACAGGTAAATCCCAGTTCACAGCAGCTTGCCATACATGTGCTGTGTTATCACCACTGCTAGTCAATGCTATGTCTCTGCTCGGGTGAAATCGAATGGAGTTTACTGAACCAGAATGACCGGTGTATTGTAGAAGGCATTTACCCCATTCCACACTCCACACACAGGCTGTGTGATCTATTGCAAACAAGATTATAGTTATTACTTTAATTTAAACGATTAAAGTAATAATAATAAAATTAAAAGAAAATAATAAAGCTGACAAAAAACTTTTTTATGGTTAAATGTTAAAATGATACATCCTTGAATGTTTGCTGAAAAGTGCCACTTATAACATCTTTCAATGCTTTTAATATTACTTGATTATTTAAGTTTATAAAACCACAGTTTTAATAATTAAAATAATTTAAGTTACAAATAAGCATATGTATTTATGACGCTCTTCGCACACTAATATGGCTGATTAAAATTATCATTTAATATTAATGAAAATACCAACAATAACCTGTTGAAAAATCTGAATAAGCTTATAAGCTTCATATTCTATAAAATCTACAAAACTGTTTCTTTTAAATTACTTCATGATACTTAATTAACATTCTTAAAGACAAGAAAACATAATGAAAATCATGATTGAAAAAGTAATTTAAGAGAAATTTTATTAGTAAACATTTATACTGTGAGTTTGTCCACCCATCAAGGCAATAAAAAATAATTATAATAGTATATTTTTGAATAGTTAACCTGCTGAAGCAGTTCCAATCAATGCCTGCCCAGGACGTGCTGACGTGACATCCCAGATTCCATCTTTGTGACCAGTGAATTCACGTATCAGTTGGCAACTGTACGTGGGTGCTTTGAAACTAGACACTATTTTGCTTGTTTGCACCCTCAGCTTGTGACTCGCTTTTACTTTTTGAGAGTTGCTTTGTGATACTAAAATTATTAAAAATTAAAGGAATAACATCATAAATGAATATAAAATTTGTGTTGTAATTAAATTTTAAATAGATTCAACTTAATTTGGCATTACTAATGAACTAAATGACAACTTTGTATAATTTTATTTAGAATACACATAAAATCATAGAAAATTTAAGAGCATCTACAATAGGAGATAGACCTAGTGCATTTTCTCCCAACAAGTTTTCCATAACTACTTACAGATTATATTATTTTGTTTTACTCACATTTTACTTTAGAATTTTTTCCAGTAGCATCAAATTCAATGTAATCCACATTCTGTCTGTCTCCAATATAACTTTCCCTCTCAAGTTTTTCACTTAATATATCAATTTTTTCTTGTACTGCAATTAATTGCATTTGCTTTTAAATAGCTGTTCAAATTGCTTATAATACATTTTAAAAGTACATAATACTGTTTAACTTGCAGACATCTTTTTCAAATAATACTTATCAAAAGTAACTATCTTAACATTTTTATAATCCTGGTCTCCCAGATATATTTCTCAGAATTATTTGCTGATCTTAGTTATTTATTCACAAGACATTTTATCAGCCCTCACTAAGCCCTATGGTTTCAATAAATATAATATCAATCTGCTTCCCAATGTAAACGGTTACTTAAGATGGTTTTGGGCATCAATTCACAACACATTTAACGAATATATTCTATATATGTTTGCTACTTACAATTCAAATTTTCCGTATAAAGAAGATCGAACTCCTTTTCTATTTGAGAAAATAGCTCGTGCAAACGAGATCGGAATACTGGTGGAATTGAAGTTTCTGAATCTTCCATTTTGAGATAGTTCGGCATTCCGTCGGTACCTTCAGTTAAAGCTTGGAGTCGGCGCTTACTGGATTTCATGGTTGAAAGCAGAATGTTCAGCTGTAATCCGCTTTCTTATGTTACGTAGCACATGTTAAGCACAACTTTACTATAATTTATAGATTTACTAGGTTGAACCACAAATTTTAAGTTTTAAAGGTACCGAGATATTTAGATGCCTTGCTGTTGTGTTGTAACAATAAAGTTTAATTTTGTATTCATTTATCTATAGATTCTCTGTCTACGCTCAAGCAAGATTTGAGAAATCTTGAAATAAAAACATTTCGCTGTCTTAAACAACAGAATATAATCTGTAGTAAGTTTTTTTTTTGGGATTTCAGACCTGGTATTTACAATCTTTAGGTCAAATCTGTAGTAAGGTTTTGGAGCTACAGACTAGTTAGAAATTAATTTGGATTTACATGTTCCATTAAGTAGTAGTTTTCTTTTTACCACTTACAGCAACGCTCATAAGGAGCATGTTACTATCACAGATTAATATGCAGTATTATAATAGAGCTGCTTTTAAACTAGAAATTAACGAATTTCATTGGAATTATCACTATTTGTAAGACTAGTAACAGTTTCCTGGTTCAAAAGCTTAGGTCTATATTTTACGTCTATGGTTGCCTGGTAAGTTCGACTATTAATTTGCAAATTATACTGTACATCGTGAATTTTAATATCACCGTCCTTTTCTATACTCGCGTTAGGAAGAGATATTGTAGTAAAAATACGTCTTATCAGACATTCAATAGGAATGATGCGTTTTAGCTTAACGTTAAAAATCTTTTTCACACAGTAATACGGTTTTCTAAATGAGAGCATTAAATTACAAACAAAACAGGATTTTGATTTTGACGAACTGTCTGGAAACTGTAACTGTAAAAACTGTCTCACACTTCAAACTAGAATGCATGATGGTTTCATGGCAGAAATACACTAATATAAACCTCTTGTCGATCGCAAGACTTATATTGGTTTATTATTTCTGTGCATCGTTCATTGTTCAGTTTTCTTAGTTGTATTTTGTGACACCAACGGGAAGCGATAGGGTAGTTTTTTTTTTTACCTAAGCCGATAGCTTTGAGAGGCTATGTCAGCCAAACCTAACAAGTAGGTGAGCTCACGGGGCTCAAACCTGACGATTTTGCTAATACTAACCCTAGCAAGAGCAGTGCTTCGCAGAATCTACTACCAGATCGGAAACGCGACCCACTGTGAAGATCCGGCGAGAAACTCGGTGAGCTGTGTCTGTGGGTTAATTTTCTCGCCGATGACCGGATAGGGTAGTGTTACTCCAATCTTGTACCACGCTACCAAATTAATTTTCAAATACATAATAGATTCAAATCTATTCAACATGTTAGAATGCGTAGTTAAGTTTTAGGAAATAAAATATTTTACAAAATATGTTTTATTACTCTGGTAACTCAAAATGTTTGGGAATAAAAACGTAAAATGGCTTTGGAAATTTGTGCGCTAATCTGAAGCCTGCCAACGTACAAGTTTAAAGTTTGTTTTCACTGTAATAAAAATCATGTCATTTTCAGATCTTTACGCTAAATATAATTGTACATATTGTCAAGAGGAAATAAACGGCGTAAGAGTTAAATGTACTGAATGTGTTGATTTTGATATTTGTTTGCAGGTAAAGTAGTTGATACTGCCATTTTTGTTGATAGTTTTGGCGCAAAATTTAAAATTGTCACTTAGAAATTAATATGCAATAAAATGCATTTTCAGTGTTTTTCTCTTGGTGCTGAAATCGGACAGCACAAAAACGATCATTCATATCAGTTTGTGGTAAGCACTTTATAAACGACGACTGTAATACTATTACAGAAAGTAAATAGATTTTCAAGAGTGTTCTATTTTTCCAGGACTCTGGGGCTTTTGGAATATTTTTAGGACGTAGTAGCTGGTCAGCTAACGAAGAAGTAAGATTATTAGATGCCATAGAACAATTCGGCTTTGGTAACTGGGAGGATATAGCAAAACATATTGAAACAAGAACTCCTGAAGGTAATTTAATGATATAAGCTACTCAGTAATCTGCTGTCTTAGCACTGTGCTTCGGTTCATTTTTCAACATTGGCATCAAACAGCATACATTGCATGCCTTGGCAAAGAATACCTAGTATATGCATACTATTATTTGTTACTTTTTATCTAAATGCAATAACAATTTTCAAAAATTGCTTCTGCAACAAAAAAACATTGTTGAATAAAATATAGAAAATATATCGAATTGAATTTTTTTTAAAAGCTACAACTTTTATATTGAGTAGATGTGCTCACCGTCTACCTGTTGTTCTTAGGTGGTTACGGGAGTCAAGAGATTTCAACTACGTAATGCTACTAGCCACCTTTAGGCAAGATTACTAAGTCTTCGTTTTATAATATCGAGGGGTGAAATACTATTTGGTTTAACCTACATTACCTTAGTAATTAAAGGTATGCTTAGTATTAGCATCAACAGTTTGATGTTTTTTATTTAATTTCAATTTACGTTTAGTCCATTGAAATAGCTGAAGAAGTTTTTTGTTTATGATATTTTTTCCAATTTTTAAGCTTTGAATGGCTTTCCTGTAAAGTTGCAAAAATGTCATTTAAACCAAATAGCCTTTTACCCCCTTGATATAGTAACTTTGCATACTTAATGGTGACAGCATTGTGACCATTCAATAATATTTTATATATAAACTCACCACATGTTAAGACAGGATTTTTTCATGTGTTATGGAAGCTCAATTAATGTATTAAACAAGAACAATCATACCCAGACTCTGAATACCACAGATCTGTTAAAAGATACTGATTGTAATTGAATAAATTGAAAATTAACGCTATAGTACTATACACAAAGCTACCACCCAATCAACAAAGCCTTAACAATTATCATAAAAGACAGGATAGGTGTTAGCTCGAATTCAAAGTCAAGATTACTTATTTAAATTTAACATATTAATTGAATGCCAAAATTAACTACCATTGGTATAATTAACATTGGTCACTTGTCTCAAGGGATATGTTTGTAATATCTACGAGATCTGCTAATAACTAGTTACCAAGTCAGTTATGAGTTTGTCTGCCAATATTCGCCAATAACAATTAACCTTATGAATATATATAAAATTAAATAAAGGTAATTTTACTAGAGGTCACATAAAGATCTGTAGCCAATAGCTCTATTTTTATTATTATATTATAGCCAAATAGACATTTGAATACTTAACAGATTTGACAGTGGACAGTTATTTGTGACCACATTTTTTTATATATCATCTATGAATGCCGTGAACTGAAAATTATTCTATATTTCATTATTAGTTTATTGATTTATTAATTTCATCATAATGTGGAATACAGCTAATGTCTGAGTTCGTACACTGTAGTCAGAAATTTAAATTTACATTTACATTAAATAAATTTTGTTGGGATTAAATTTACATGATGTGTATCCTTATTTTCACAAGTAAAAAAGAATTATTTGGAAATAAATCATCCCAAAAGTTCAAATCAACGATTTAACACCAGTACTAAAAATAATAAATAGAGTGAGAAGTAAATCTGTTGAGAATACTTCTAAAAATTGACACCGCAAAAGGACTGACCATGTCAATCTCAGATTCTTTAAGACCTCTGCACTCTTCTAAACTTCTTCCTAAACCTGTAACAGCGATGGAAGCATTGCAAACAAATATACTGAACTGTGACTATAGGTAGAGCAAAGGAGGTTCTGCTTCACATGGTGGCAGTGGTACAGTAGTGCTGAACTTTAGAAAGATTACCAAAAAATTATCATATTATATATAAATTAATTAATTAAATATAATAATAAAAATAAATAATAATCATCATCATCATTCTTTCCTATTACCCTCTGCTGGGGTGTAGGGCTCGAATCAAATCCTTACATTTACATTGTTGTTATAAGAAAGACAAATAAATAATAATAACAAATAAATATAAATTTCAATTACAGAAGCAAAAGATGAATACATTACTAGGTACCTGGAAGGCACCATAGGCAAAGCAACATGGGGCAATATTGAAAGTACATCTCGCCCATCACTACATTGTGCAGATAAAGATGATGGCCCACTTGGTCCAACTGCAGTGTCTCGACTACCAAACCTAGCTATAACAGTAGACGAAGCAGCACAACTTGGGTATATGCCAAATAGAGATGATTTTGAAAGAGTAAGAATGATTTTTTTGTACTATTTACTATAATAAATTAAAATATTGTTCTACAAAGTGTCGAAATTTCAGGAACATGATCATGAGGCAGAGCAGTTGATCTCAACATTATCACTAAATCCAGAAGATGATGAATTAGATGTTGGTAGGTTATATATAGATATATATTCAATAGAGAAGCAAATATGTGGTTTTTAATATAATAATATCCTTTTAAAAAAATCATAATAATGACTGATAGACTGCCAACCTTGAGTACTCATGAATAGAGTTAGGATTAAATACGTAAAATAGCTTGAAATTTATATATCAATTATTCACTCTGAGACATCTCTTACATCTGGTACATATTATGAACATGACTATGAATACAAGCTTTATAAGATCTGCATATCTATTTTATGATTTTAGAACGTCTTATAGCTTAGTAACAAAATAAATACATATAGATATGTACAATAAAAAAAAATTCCATATTGTTATCCTGTTTTTTATTTTTTATAGCACTGAAGCTATCACAAGTTGATATATACATCAGAAGACTGAGAGAGAGAACGAGACGAAAAAGATTAGTTAGAGATTTTCAGCTAGTGTCTGTCTTCTTCAACAATCAGAGGAATAAACAGAAGACCCTAGGAAAACTTGCCAAAGAAAAAAAGTATGTACCAATAATATTTTTGAAGTATTTCGAATGTGTAGTAGATAGATATATTATGATTTGTGTTTTGACACAATTTAGACAAATATTAATAAAGACAAACAATATTTAATCTATTCTCAATTTGACCACAGACTATTAGCAACAAGAAAAGTTTGATAATAAACAAATAATATGCATGCGTGTGTGTGTAATGTTTTTATTTGTATTGATTTAATGTATTTTTATGCATAATTTAAAAATAAGTATATTAACATCTGCACTCCTTCTCTATATTCTCTATAAGTGTGGGAAATTTCATACTCCTCTGTCCGCGCAATTTTCTTAAAAAGGGGTACAAAGTTTTTGCTTCACGTATATTAATATATAGATTGTATGTCTTCAGAGAGTTCACGGAGCGGCTACGATGGATGGCCCAATTCTACGGGCGCGCAGAGCAGGCGTGCGTGTCGAGCGGGCTGTGGCGGGAGCGCGAGCTGCGCGTGCGGCTGGCGGAGCTGCACCGGTACCGGCTGGCCGGCGTCACGCGGCTGGAGGAGTGCGCGCACCACGACCAGCACGCCGCGCTCAGGCGCTCCACGCACCACGACCGGAACGTGAGTCGCACTGATGATTGTTCTCCCACTACTTTCTTTTTTGTTGCTTAGATGGGTGGACGAGCTCACAGCCCACCTGGTGTTAAGTGGTTACTGGAGCCCATGGACATCTACAACGTAAATGCGCCACCCACCTTGAGATATAAGCTCTAAGATCTCAGTATAGTTACAACGGCTGCCTCACCCTTCAAACCGAAACGCATTACTGCTTCACGGCAGAAATAAGCGGGACGGTAGTACCTACCCGCGCGGACTCACAAGAGGTCCTACCACCAGTATATTTAGTGTTTTCGCCCAAAACACGTCATTTCGGATCCTCCCGATCCATTAACGGTGCTTTTAGGTACCACAAGCACCGGTCACCGTCCTCGTCGAACCCGTCGCTTGCAACGAAGGTCTCGACGAACGAATTAACCCATAGACACAGCCCACTGAGTTTCTCGCCGGATCTTCTCAGTGGGTCACGTTTCCTATCCAGCGGTAGATTCTGCGAAGCACTGCTTTTGCTAGGGTCAGCGTTAGCATCACTCTGGTTTGAGCCTCGTGAGCTCACCTACTATTTAAGGTTTTGCTGAAATAGCCTCTCCAGGCTATCAGTTTAGGTAGGAAAAAAAAGTGTTTTGTAGTCATCGCATCATTATGGATGAGTTATGCTTGAACTGATGAACGGACTAGGACGACAAGAGTATTGTCAGGGTAGCCCTTTGATCTGTCAGTCATAGGAGTTGATCATTGATAAGAAAAGTAGTTCTTGTGATAGCCCTGAAACTCGAATAGTTTTGCCAATCATGGAGAACGTTCCACATATTATTATATTGATCCTTATTGGTGTTCTAAGAGATCTAATGAATAGAAAAATGTAGAGGTGTCGATTCTAGGCTGGCTGAGGGCTGTACAATTTAAGTGTTATTTAAGGGATAGGTATGCAATCAGACAACTGAATAGTGTTTTTATTGCCACTGGAGGCATACGGCCAATCTTATAGTGAGTGGTCACCGTTACTCATAGAGGTTAGCAACCCCAGAAGCATAGACAAGCTGCTGTCTATATATCACCTGTACCTATAGAGATGTATCGTCTGTCCGTTTTTTTTTTTGTGAACACGGATATCATTGCAGGGTTAGTTCCATTTGTGATTTGAATATTCTAGTAGTACCGAACAGTGTCGCATGTAGTTTTGGGTTTGATTCCGTATAACGATTGTATTCGCCAGGGTAGCAGTGGGTGCCCGGAAACCAATCAGACAAGAGATCAAACATCGATCAACTCGCTGCAGCAAAGAAAAAGGTAATACTGCTAATCAATGCAATAATATTA
This sequence comes from Bombyx mandarina, assembly GCF_030267445.1. Classification (NCBI taxonomy): domain Eukaryota; kingdom Metazoa; phylum Arthropoda; class Insecta; order Lepidoptera; family Bombycidae; genus Bombyx; species Bombyx mandarina. Next base: position 6,613,859 of record NC_143231.1, on the reverse strand, counting down.
GACAGGCACATGATTTAACATTTGTAAGGATAATATTCGCACATGGAAAAGTGCTGTGAAACAGTACCTCAACATAAATTTTGTCTGCAACAGAGACGGCGAAAGCGGCTCAAATTCCACCAGCCCAAAGTGCACACGGGACGGAAGTACCGCATGTGGATGCTCCAAAAAGAGCTCATGCAACAGCAACAGCGCAGGATGCTCGAGGAATCTGCTCACCACTAATGAGATACAGGTATTTATTCGTATTTGTGCGACCGCCACCTTCTAGAACAGCCTTTCCCAAAGTGGGCGATAACGCCCCCTTGTGGGCGCTGCAGGCTTAATGGGGGGGCGGTAATAGACCCAGAAAAAAATGGGAGCGTTGTGTAGAGGCTTGGGAGGCAATCTGTAATTTTATTTAGGAGAACTCTTAGAAACAGACTGAGCTCTCGCTATAGTGGTTTTTAAGTAGGTAGAAAAAATGGGGGCGCTAAAAAATAATTTATACTCAAAGTGGGCAGTAGACAAAATAAGTTTGGGAGTCACTGTTCTAGACTCTTCTCCGTTATGTTGTGTCATCGTTCCCTGTCTTCGGTGGGTTAAAACGCATCGCACACTGTTGTGTGTTGGCCGATTCTAATTACATATATTGGCCAGAAACTTGGCGTTAAGTGGTTACCACAGCTCATAAACACAATCACGTTTTAGTTTGTTATCGCTCATGGAAGCTTGATATCTTAATTGAAGAAAATGGAAATACAATATTAAGAATCTTTTCTAAAAAAAATCCATACACCCTATACATCATTTTGAGATTGTTTTCACGTTAAAAAATATCTGAATGCGTGTTTCTTTTGATAATGAAAATCGAAATAACATTTAGGGCATGTTTGGTCGTTTATTGAAACTACGATGTGTGTACAGTTGTGTTCGGCGTTGAGCCTGCCGCCGGCGCAGTACGTGACGCTGAAGGGCGTGTTGCTCCGCCGAGCGCCCGCGCCCGACTGCGACCTCGACCTCTCCGTCACGCACTACCTGCACGCCGCCGGATGGATACGGAACTAGCTCAGGTCTACCAGCTTGCTATCATCATAATAGGGATTTTTTTCTAACTACCTTACAAAAATCTCTAAAGATTTGAAAATTGCTTAGAAACCATCAATTTAAATAAAATTCCTTAAAAGAATTAAAATAAAATAAATTAACGCCAAAACGTATGCGTATATTACAGTTAGTAGTTTATTGGATACGGTCAATGTTATAAGCAAACAGTCTGTACAATTATTTGTGAATTTTTTTTATTGCCTTAGCAGGCAGACGAGCGTACGGCCCACCTGATGTTAAGGGGTTACCGTCGCTCATGGACGTCAGGAATGCCAGGGGCAGAGACAAGCCGCTGGCTACCGCTAAATTACAATAGGATTCGAACGGAATAAAAATTATTTTGGCGATTAAGGAAAATATCGTATAGCCATTGCATTCTTCACTTAGTTAACGTTTACAATGTTTTCAATTGGACATAGTTTGCGCTAAAAGAAGTTAATGGTACCAAAGCAGGCTAGCAAAGGAGTTCTCCGAAAATCTGGATATTGTGACCTAGTGATATTTATTGACTTTTATCTGGTGCGATTTTAAAATTTCACAAATAACATTTGTTTAATTTGTATGCTAAACTAAGACCAATTGAAAAAAAAGTGTTGTCACATGATACGCAAGACTTTGTTGATCGTAGCCTAAGTAAGCTCTTGTGCATACAATAAATTTCGGAATTGTGCATAATTCCTTTTCAGATTGTCAATTAACTAAAACAAAACAAAAAAAAGTTGTAAAAAGTACCTACTCATATTTTAAATAGTGACCTATTGTTATACCATTAACTATTTAATTTCAATAAAAGACGCTGACAGTTGAAGTAGTACTCTTATGAGAGTTTTACGCATAATAAGAGTGTGTGAAAACGGCTTAAAGGAGACACGTGCGTCTAGAACTCTTCTAGACTCTAGAAGGTGAATTCTGACACGCTAAGTAATCACTTAGCGTTATCAAGAAATCTCTTGAAATCATTCATGAAGTGTGATGAAATAATATGATTAATAAAAAAAGACAATTATATGATAAATATTTTGAAAATAACGTAAGCCCTCATATTTGTTGCGCAGAGCAGCTCGAATGCGGTCTTTGACCTTTGGTTTTGAAAGCTTTACATTACGGGCTCACGAAGTTATGTTGTTGTTTACTATACATTGAATGTTTTGGCTTGGCTTAGCAAAATTGAACCGGCGCTATATGTTAATATCGTTTCGGCTGCGGATTTCGGTGCTTTTTTTTCGTTTTTAAAACTATAGTCGAGTGAAGTTAAATTTCTCAGAAAAAATCCTAGCTCACAGTACAAAATATATTAGTCAAAATTATTCGATAGAAAACTACCGTCATCAAAGTTGAAATGTTTTAAACGTTGTAGTATAACGAAAAATATTCATGTTCATTGAAACACTTTACGTTTAGGTTTTAATTTTCATATAGAGAGTTCGAAAAAGTCGTAAAATGGCTCGAAATAAGTACATCCTTACCAAGCCATTGAAACATGCAGTAAGTTCATTATTTATTTTACACATTCGCGAAGGGCTGACATTCGAAATAATTATCAGGGGTTATTGTTGCGATTTTCAAACATTTAAGTCGTGGTAAGAACTCTTCAAAATTAGTATTTGTGATGTAGCTCACGATTGATAGATGACTTTCTTATGGGTAGCGCGAGCTGCGAAAAATATCACTTCATATAGCCAATATATGAAGTTAATATTTACCTTTCTGTTCTCGCTGATGGAACACTGCAATCATATAATCTAATAAGCATATAAAAAAACTTTCCATCAATATCATAACGTCATGTGATTATTATTTTTTTTAACTATAGAAGTCCTTCATCTTTACAAACACAATTCACACATAAAGAAGAGTGCATACAGATTAGTATCTTGTATTGGATTAATGATTACTACCATTATAATTATAGTGATATTTTTATTGGTGCTTCCGAAATTTCTAATAACAGGTTTTATGTATAGGATTATAATTTAAATTAATAGAAATCGAAAAAAACATGGTTTACCATCAGGTGACGAAAAAAAAATTATTTTTCTAAAAAAAAGTTAACTACATACGGCTCACCTGGTGGTGAGTGGTTACTGTCGCTCATGGACCTCAGCAATGCCAGGGGCAGAGCCAAGCCGATGCCTACCGTTTAATACTCTTCACAAGCTTCGTTTGAAGAAGGGCATGACATTTGTATAATGACGTCATCGTTTAACACAAATAACCATAATCTTGTTGCGAAAAATAGAAGTGTTGGGGATGTCCTCTCAATCCTCAACAAAAAAGTAGCGATTGTGTATTTTATATTAAATTGTATTCCCCACTAAGAAGAGCATTGATTTTTTTATTGCCTTTCTTGGCAGTCGAGCACATGGTCCATTGATTGCGAGTGATCACCATCCCTCATGACGTCTTCAATGCCAGGGGCTCTGCCAAGCGGCTGCCTGCCGCTGAGATAGAGATCTCAAACTTTGTAGAGAAAGACATGTCATAGCATTCAGAAGACCGCGGGGCCAGTTCATTCCAAAGTTGGAAGGTAGTTTGCTAAAAAGTACTACGGAAGGCATCTTGGATCAGCACAGTGGTTGAATAGTAAGATGTAGGTAAATCGTAAAATCTGCTCCGGAGACGCACGGGGCGATTGCGAAAAGGAGATGACAGGATAATCTAAAAAACTAAAAAAATAAACACAATTGTGGTGTTATTAATTACGAAACCAGTCAATTACCAAAATTGTTTGGTGGTTCAATTCCAGCAATTGAAAATATGATCGTGCACAACGCTCATATAAATTAAACGACGAAGATACAACGCTTTCATAAATATGAAACAATGACACAATGTACTTTTCAGTGATAAATCTAAATACAGGTCATGTTAATTGTTAGTACGATTTCTGATTATGAATACAAAACGGCTCGAAATAAAACAAAAGAACAATTATAATTACAAGTAATTCTCTTCCTTAATATATTGCAAATTTCAAATATGTTTAATATATACATATATGTATAATTTCCAAGTAAAACAAACCCTTTTCCGTTCCAAATACCTAGTCTTACCATAAATACTGAGACAAAGGAAAACAAAAAATTTCTATTGCAAATAACATTTATTACTTTCACAGTGTGTTAGTTTAATACATAAATATAAAACAATATAAAGTATATAAAGCTTATTCGAAGTGGTCTCCATTGGCTGCAATACAGTCCTTTAAACGTTGAGTCCAGTTATCAATAGAAGCACGCACTCTTTCCATGGCAAAATTTTTCACTGCCTATCGTACGGATTGTTTTAGGGACTCCAAATTATCATGGCGTTTAGAGCAAGCTGTACTCTCTAAAACTGACCATAAATCATAATCCAGCGGGTTAAGATCGGGACTAGACGACGGCCAGTCTTCAGCACTGATGAAGTCCGAAACGTTCGTTTCCAACCAAGACTGCGTAGACCAAGCTTTATGACCTGGCGCCGAGTCTTGCTGGAAGGACCATTCTTGATAATTGAACATGGTGTTGTTAAGGGGCTTCACTACCTTCTCAAGAATGGTATCTTGATACACTTGTGCCGATGTTTTGATACCTTTTTCACAAAAGTATGGCTCAGTCACTCCTTCATAGCTAATACCCCACCAAACCATCACTGAAGTCGGATAGTGCCCACGTTGCACTCTGTCGACTAATTGGGAAGCTTCCTTAGAGCTTTGAGCGTAAATACGGTCATTTTGTTTGTTAAAATGTTGCTCAATTATAAAAAAAATCTCATCCGTAAACAAATTTTTTCTATGGACTCCCTTTGCGTACCGCTTCAGTAGTTGTTTCGATTTTACCACCCTATTCTCTTTTAAATTATCAGTTAAGAAATGACCAGTACTACGTCTCTTATAGGCTGCAAGTCCTAAGTCATCTTTTAAAATACGCGACATGGTTTTAGATGCTATCTTCATCTCCCGAGATAAAATCTTTTGCTTTCAGACAGGATTTCTTCGAATTCTTTCTCTTACTGCTTTGACCACCTTTTTCGTACGAACACTACGTTGACGGCTAGATATTTTTCTGTCACAAACAGAGGAGGTCTCATTGCACCTATTAATAGCCTGGTACACAAACATTTTACCAAGCGTATGGAGAGTTTTAAAAATTGCATTTGGCTCCATACCTACTTTGTGTAATGCAATTACAGCGATTCGCTTCTCTTTATCACCCCACTCCATTTTTATATCGCAAAATATTGTACAATGTATAGGCGCCAAAATGAGAAAACTCAATAAGCAATCATATAAAAATGACAGATTCCAAATTCAAATGTAATATTTTGTTTATTTTTAATTGTAACAGTATTTATGGCCAGACTAAATATATGTTAATACTTTGACGATAGAAAACGAAAACGACCTGATAGTGAGTGTTCTGTCTGTTTATAGACAGAAGCTTTGATATAGAATACGAAAATTGAGAAAAAAAATTAAGGAATCAATGATATTAAGTTAACTTTTAAGTGTGAGTTTCCATAAAGAAACTTAACCTAACACATGAAACACTTATATAGTTTACAAGGTAATGGATGATTATGTAAATTAAAGCAACTATTGATTAGAATTTTAATGGCCTTTATATTAATGTGCCAATTGATCAATGTCCTTGTGTATTATGTACCTAATGTTCAGAGAGGCGCGGCGGCACGTATTAACAGTTGCATTTTTTAAAACCACTAAACATGTTTTAACAAAGTTTATTCTCATTTTAGGATCATTTAACACGATTTATTATATGACATAATTTTAGCTGAATAGAATTACCATAAAACAATTTTTTTTTGTTTATAATATTCAATAAAATTTTGAATATGCACCCTTTTGTACTTGTAAAAATTAAAAACATACAATTTTAAAAAAGTATCGCTCTTATAGTCGTTTTCATTCTGACGTTAATTTTTTTATAAAACAAATGAAAGAGGTACCGAGGAAAGCAATGTATAATATTTAAAATATTCGCGTATCTATTTATTTGCTTGAGTTATTGCTGGTAACCAAGAACCATTACTTCTAGGTAATTTTATAAAGTAAAATTTCTTATCATTTAATATAGGTATTATGTTACACCTACTTAAATAAACATATGGGTGTAACAGTAGAAAAAAAAGGTCAGCTCACTTCACATTATGAATTTCGAATATAAAGGCTGGTAGTATAACCTGGTAATATAACACCAAAATACCATTTCCTCCAGTTGTATGTCAACCAATTTTTTTTTTTTTTGGTCAGTAGTTATCTACGAACTGGAGGACTATTAAGAAAACAATTTGGAAATATATATTTTTTTTCAATATAACATAAAAAGAATATAAAATTTAATACATAAATATAATGATCCAAATCTTGAGATGTCAGTAATAATTTAATTTCGATAGTTGGAAGAATGCTAGTTAAATTAATTCTACATAATTTATCTTCAAGGTGTTAGCAGTACAAGGTTTGGATCAAATTTTTACAAAAAGCACTTGGTTTCGTGTTTGCCTTTATTTTGGGTACTAGAATTTATTATTTAACTATAATTATTGCAAAAAACAATTCACTTCAAGTAAATCGCATAGTTATTTGTATTAATACATTAGGACCAATTACAATATTAAATGTTCAATTTGCAAAGATAAATATGTTCCACCTTATCTTATCTTATCCCACTGAATATTCTCATCATATACATTACAGTTTGACAGAATTGGTTGATGTAAAAATGCCTCAAAGGTCCATTCATTATTCTGGAGACAAAGTTACTAGACTATAAGTAAATAAGTGCATTTGAATGACGGATTGGTTTGTTGTGAATATTTAATTCATCCACGTTTTAATAAATTAATTGTATATGTAAAGTAAACGTATAATAAAATTATGACGTTAATGTATTGTAGTAATTTGTTAACAAGCTTTACAAATTGTGTGAAAATGTGGACAGATTTTTATATTTCTAGCATACGATGGTTCCTGCGCAGTAATATATTTAATATTGTGGTCTCTTCATTGAAACTGCATAGGTTAAAGCTGTGTGACCAAAAATTAAAAAGTCCAACGTTACTTAAACTTTGCTGTAGCAGTAACTTGGCTGTGGCTAGCTCATATTTGTAAATAATTTTAGTTTTATAATGTTTGTATTATTATTTTAAAATATGTTTAAACTGGGTAGGTATGTAATGATTTCGTAATCTTTAAATTGATTTTAATTAGTTTCAATTAAACAACCTGTATATTTTTCCTAGAAAGGGTTCCGTTTTAATGTGATCTCTTGTACGAAAGGTTCTACATTTTTTTAGTTAATTTATTAAGACAATTTTATACCTTGCAATATTGTACAAACAGCAAATGCAGAACATAAAAAACAAAACAAGAAACATAATCTATTTGGCATATTACAAATGTAAATTTTTAATGTAGCGAGAAGTGGCACAGACGCACTATTTTATTAATATTATTATTTTGTTTTTTTCAAAAGAGCTAAAGTAGTTTGCATGCTGAGAAAATACAAATTATTGTTAATAAAATAGAACCATATTTAATATTATCATTGAAACAAGGTAAAAAAAGTGTATGTATGTAGCTTCCAAACTGTGCTGGGTGTCACGTGAACTGTTATAAAATGATTATGGTTACTTGTTATGTCATAAATTAGTTATTAATAAATAAAATATACTTTTGTAAGTTTTTTGTAATCGGGTGACAACCACATTATGCAATTTTCATTTTGGTCGTATTGTAATCTCAACATATTTTAGTTTTTATTTTGCATGACAAAACTTTGCAAAAAACAAACACATAATAATATATTTGTGCTGATACGTGTTTATTGGCCAGTGTATACATATTTATTTACGTATTTTCCAACTCTTGTTTTCTTTTCTTTAGTGAAATCTATAAAAGACTTAACACCGCCGTTGTATCTAACAACGCTTTTAGTAAAATATTTGTTACTTTGTTTTTTATGCTGTTAGCACAATAAATTGCGCTCAAACTGTTGCCTTATGCGACGAATAAATACGATGGTTTATTCCCAACGAGTTTAAATGTTATAATTTAATTTAAGCGCAACGAGTTCAATGGAAATGCAAATAATAAATTTTTGACTTATAGGTGTATAGTTTTTAAAAGAGTACAATTCGGTAATGGATAAACGAAAATATGATTGTAATTTAAATCATAAATGATGTATTAAAAAAATAAATATTTCATTACATTTTGGTTTTTATAATTTCAATATAACATCTACTTTGGTTTTGGCTTTGGCATTTCTTCTAACGAGGCCGGTAGAGGATTTTTTTGGAACCACTGGTGTCTTAAAGCCTGGAAATGAAAAGGGTGATTATTCTGCGTGGTATATGCCGCGATCATTCCATTTGGCCCAACAGCTACCATAAATGAATAAAATGAAATTAATTAAACGTTTTTCTTTGATAGGACAACTAAACTATACAATTTATGTCTCGAGGTGTGTGACAGTTTTCACGATCTTTCTTGATAGTTATTGAATATCAGTCTTCATGATCCATTATGGTCGTCTGATTACTGATGACAGTGGGATGTCTGGAATAGGCGTGAGATGAACATAAATGAGTTGAATTCTGCGTGAAAGAACATGTGCAGTTCACACGCGGTAGAAGTGGAACCTTAAGAAGTATTCTATCATATTCTCGAAGGCTAAGACCTATAGACGTTTAAGTTTGTCTTTTTTTATTGTCACCTTCTCGTTTGATTGACATTCAAATGATAGCAATGCTAAAGAAGCTTTCACTAGAAAAAAAAAACAATTTCAGGTAAACGCTACAGGTATGTATTAAGGTGCCTAATAAAATGGCTCAATAAAATAACAATGTATAAGTTAATCTTACTTGTTTCGCTGACATTCTTCTGTTAGCATCATATAAAATAAATGATTTTATTAGATGAATTGCGTCTGGCTCCACGCCTGGCAAAAGGTCAATCCATGGCGTCGGAGCAGATTCAGGGAAAGATATTTTATGGAAGTCCGGTAGTTGCGAGTGACCGGGCCATGTTTCTTCTGTGGGCGTTCCAAGGTGCTGAAGTACAATTGCTAGTTGTTCAATGTCCGATTCTCCCTAAAACAAATAAAAAATATTAGGTATCCAACATTGAAAAATATTGAAGAATATTGGTGTATATTGGAAATATATTGGCGGAAATCCCTTTGCGTGTGGCGCCGTGTGTTTGTACCATCTAATCCTTTGAAAGCTTTACCACGAAGCCAGATAATTAGATACTTATGGATATTGGCAATGTCAGGAACAGCTTAGTCGGTGGCTAATGCCAGGCCTTACCGATATTTAACGCAAAAATAAAAAAAAATGATTCGGATTAATTTATTTGATATCAAAATAAAATATAAATTTCTAAATTTGTTTGGATTAGTAATTATTAATTTCGATGATTTTTAGTAGGTATTAGAGTTCTTGATATTTAGGCGCTGTTGCAGCCGCCATGATAACGTGTAGACCAAAAATCCTATTAAGATCCCTTTTGATAATAGTGATTGTAACATCGATAATAATTGTTTTAATGAAATACTAAAAATACGGATACTAGATTACTCACAGCAAATAGTGGTTTCTTTGTAATCATTTCGGCAATTATGCATCCAACTGACCACAGGTCTATTTTTTCAGAGTAATAGCGTGCTCCATACAACAATTCCGGAGCACGATACCACCTGTAAGTTAGTGAAGTTTAAAGTTTTTTTTTATTGCTTAGATGGGTGGACAAGCTCACAGCCCACCTGGTGTTAAGTGGTTACTGAGTTACCTTGAGATATAAGTTCTAAGGTCTCAGTATAGTTACAACGGCTGCCCCAAAGTAAAGTTGTATACGAAGGTATGGAATTCTCAGTCCATAAACAATGCCAACGATACGATCATTTTATAATTTGAAAATTCACTAAACGATGCGGACGCCGACCAAGAGGGCCGGTGGTCGTGGCGCCGACGACCGCCGGTCCGGCGTCCCGAGGGGGAGGGTGATGGGAGAGATGTGCTCCGCACTAAGCGCTTCACTTTCTCCCCTTTACCTTTTCATGAGTTCTGTCTCATGCGAGGCTTGGATGCTGGCTGTTGAGCAACAGGAGGTTTTAGTCGGTTCAACTCCGACATTTCATTTCCTCCTGACAAAAAAAAACGATGCGGACGTGGCTTGTTTGATTGTTTAATAAAGTAATATAATGCGTATTAACCTTGTGGCCACTTGATGTGAATAGGGCCTACCACCCTCAGGCCAGTATAGTCGAGCTAATCCTAGATCTGCTATTTTCAATATTCCCTCATGATTTATTAACAGGTTTGCTGGTTTCAGATCCTTAAAAACAATAAAAGCTATACATTTTTACGAATATCTTTGAAATTATATTTGGAATTAACATTTAAATAAATAATTGAAATGCTCTGGATTATTCTAGAAAGTACTAATGATAATGATATACTATACCCTATGCATGACGTAATGAGCATGCATGTAACGCATTCCCTTTAATAACATTTCTGCATAAGTTTTGACTCTAGCTATTGTCAGTTCATGCTCGCATTGGTGCAACATTTCCCATAATCCGGAGTACATATATTCTAGCACGAGAACAAGACTCATGCCGCGCGGGAACATATCGTATAGTTTAATAATCTGAAATTAGAAAAAAGATAAATCAATCACTGTGCAGTTTTGTTACGGTGTTATTTTTCCGAACTGTGAAATGGCAATCCTTTCTGTTTAAAAATCACACCAAACGCCGCCTTAACTGTGGGATCTGTCCACTTGGATAAAGCGGCACGACACGAGAATCCTCTCATCGTGGCCGCCGGTAACTACATGCCCGATCCTGCGGACAGAATGGAAAGCAGTCGACGTCGCCCCAAACACGTCATTTCGGATCCTCCCGATCCACTAACGGTGCTTTTAGGTATCTCAAGCACTGGTCATCGTTCTGGTCGAACCCGTCGCTTGCGACGAAGGGCTCGACGAGTAAATTAACCCTCAGACACAGCCCACTGAGTTTCTCGCTGGATCTTCTCAGTGGGTCGCGTTTCCGATCCGGTGGTAGATTCGGCGAAGCACGGCTCTTGTTAGGGTTCGTGTTAGCAACGTCATCAGGTTTGAACTCCGTGAGCTCATCTACTAGTTAAAGCGACGCTGATATAGCCTCTCAAGGCTTAGGTAGGAAAAAAAGGTATCTGTATCGTATTCATATATTTACTTTAAATAAAATACAATACAATTTCCTGCAATTAGATAAGTAATTTGAGCTTTTTGACGGTCTTTTTTTTGTAACGGTATTTTTTAGGACGAAAGGATTGGATTTAAATTACAGTGAATTTAAACAAGTACTGACGTATTTACATCTTAGTAGTTGTAAAGCCTTGATCTCTCTCATGACATGGACCGGTATTCCATCTTCAAGATTCTTTATCAGAATTTTCTTTAAGGCCACCTCGCGACCTGTTGTGTTGTGTTTGGCTTTGAAAACAAGCCCGTGGGCTCCTTCACCGATTCGACCAACGACTGTATAATTATTTACATCATAATCCATCTTAGAAACTATTTATGGAATCTAATATAACATTAAAACAGATTATAATCCCTAAGTTTTATCTACAAAACTTTAATATTACAATAACATATTTTATAATCAACACAGTATTGTTGGCGACTGGTTGCTATGACGATTAAGGAACGTTCACATGTGCACTAGAAAAATATTATAATAAAAAAATTTAGAAAAGTTGTACTCAACTTTTCTAAATTTTTTTATTATAATATTTTTCTAGAGCTACTGCTCTGAAACGCTGGATTTATCTACATTTCTTTAAAATTTTTTATGTGTCATTTTTGCATCTCTACTCGACTGAATTAAAAAAAAATTACTCATGTACGCGGTAGTCCGAGCCACTAAGTGTAACTCCACATTTGAACTCGTAAAAACATAAATATTGCAAATAAAAACAAGAAGAAAAGTGTTTTGTCATAATTTAATATGATCGAATTGCATCGTAAATGCCGTGTCGTATTTGTTTATACTCGTTGTTCCACTTAAGCTACTAAAAAACAGTAAAGAAAATTGTCGACGTTGCAAATTCTATGTTACGAAGGTAGGTACTTCCAACGAAGCATCTCGTTTCGCAAGACTATGGACTATCTAAAACAGCGTACATTCAGCGCTTTAAAATGCTGTAGCGCTTTCTGATACAAAAAAAATGTTCTCCCAGTTGAGTGCATTTTTTATTTGGCCCAAATCACAACGGTTAATTTGGCACGCACTAGAATTCCCTTTACTTTATGAACCACAGACTGTTAAAATACCTATATATAAATTAATAAAAAAATAAAAAAAAATAAAGAATAAAACATCCAGTTATAAAGCATAATTCAAGTTAATGAGCCTGTCAGTCACACGAATGTGTAGCCGATGTGTGAATCTAACCCACGAGTATTGGCTCAGCAGTCCGGTACAACTACTACCAAGTCAGAAGAAAATAATTACAACTCATTATAATGAATGTTTGTCTATATGCACGTATTCTAGCCAAGCTCTACCATAATATTTTTATATTACAATGAATCGGCTTTAAATTGAACATGTTTGTACAGATGTGAAATTTTCTTTTATTGCTCATAGTACCTACTGCGTGCCCTCCTCATAAAATTATATCATTTTGAATTCCACGTCAGTCACAACTAGTCACTTTTGGTGTAGTGTTCGTTTTCTCCACAATGTGGTTAAAGTTTTTTTATTTCTTTAGTTTAGTTTTGTGTCCGTGTTATGCGGCTCAAGGCGCTTCGATATTAGCAGTCTTCTCTTCACTTTCCTATTCAGATCATCTGGTTTTTCGGGGCTATGTGTCTCTCCTCGCTCAAAGAGGACATTCCGTTGTGGTCATGACTCCTTACCCAGGCGAGTTTCAATACCCGGAGGTAGAAAACATAATCGAGCTAGATGTTAGTCAAGAATCAGCACCGTTTTGGGAGGAGTACAAAAGGCTGATGACCAATACGGACGATTACTATCCTCGGCTTAAAGCACTGAACGAGCTCTCACTAAAGATTGCCATAGCGCAGCTGAAGTCCAAGCAAATGACGGCGCTGCTCATTAATCCTAATGTCAAATTTGACTTGGTAATAACTGAAGCAGATGTACCATTACTTTACGCTTTAGCTGACAAATACCAGACTCCACATATAACGATAAGTACATTTAATGGAAAAATTCACCAGTACGAAGCTAAGGGTAATCCCATTCACCCTATTTTGTATCCCGACGTGAACTCACTGAACTACGGTAATTTGACTCGTTGGCAGAAAATTATCGAATTCTACAGACACATACAAACGAAAACAGAGTTTTACAACAACTATTTGCCGTTATGCGATGTTGCCGCCAAAAAGATACTCGGATTGAAAAGAGATTTACAAGAAGTTGAATATGACATCGATATGTTGTTCATTGCCAGTAATCCGCTGTTAATCGGGAATAGACCAGTTGTACCTGCCATACAATTTGTGGATCGGATGCATATTAAACCAAGGATGAGTCTTCCGCAGGTATATATTTTTATATATTACAAGACGTTATTTTTTAGGTTATGTTCGGTGTTATGATGGTGGTCTCTCTCGGTAACCGGATTCGGACTGGCTGGGGAAATCGAGGCCGTACGAAGCTCATTAGGTTTAAAATAAAGAGCCACGGTTTTGACTCTGAATCTGGTCTAGAGGGGTACCCCCGAACATCAGCGGTACCGCCACGTGGAGACGTTTTCGCTAACGATTCCGTCAGTCTGGCGTTCTTGCGGTGGCTGCTGGTTGAGGTATTGACTGCTGCCACTTCTCTTACCTGTCTCGGAAGGGTTGTTGACTGCTGGTTCATGCTCGGACGATCTGTATGGGAGAGTCAGTTAGTGGATCACTTACATCACCCGATTTCGTCTAGCGGACTTCCATCTGCATAACCACATTTTCGACGAGGGAGGGTGCCACATAAATCGAGTGCCCTCGGCACACCCCTTATATATATTCAGCCGCAGGCACATAAAAGGGTATGTTGTGGGCAAGAACCCGCAGAACAAGAAGAAGAAGAAGGGAGAAGCAGTTATCAATTTCCGTTCGATCTCGTATCTCATGTGTTAGATGATATGGTTTCTAGGTGGTGATGACTTTGGACTCAGGTCACAAAATGGTTCTTTGCTAACTCTGTCGAAAATGGTTTCTCTGACAAAAATATATGCTTAAACAGATTGCTTTATAAGATTAGGCCGCCTATTGCTTATATTTTATATGCATAAAGTTTTATTGTTATAAGACTTTACTGTTCATTATTTGTGATGTTCATAACATATGGATTTTAATTAAGAGATAGTATTCTATAGCTACAGATCATTAACGCTGCAGAAATATTTTTATGTAAGTAATGAATGTACTTGCAAAATTTTGTTTTAGAATTTACAATCATTGTTAGACTCTCAAACGAAGGGAGTAATTTACTTCAGCTTGGGAACTCTACAAGAGGCGGAGAAATTATCTGTTAAAACACTTCAAGTTTTCGCGGATGCTTTTAGAGAATTACCTTTCACAGTTTTGTGGAAGATTGGTAAAATGAGCACGTTAAAGCTATCTGACAACGTTATCACAGACGTATGGTTTCCGCAACAACAATTATTGGGTAATTATTATTTTTTGCAGATTTTATTTAGGTACTGGTAATGAGACAATATTAAGATAATTAATGAATTTTAACTTTTTTTTTCGATATTCATTTATTTTAAGTAGTGACATTTTTATGCCATTAATACTCCAAAATCCAATAACGATCTAAATAATTATTTGAAACTTTTAAATAGATTTTTTTCTCTATTTACAGCACACAGAAACGTAAGGGCATTTATAACTCACGGCGGACCTAGATCTTTGGAAGAAGCACTATTTTATGAAGTACCAATCATAGGTTTTCCTCTTATCACATCTAGAAAGATATTTATAAGAGAGCTTACCAAGTACGGCGCTGGTGAAATCTTGGACCCCTTACACATTGACAAACAAACATTGAAACAGGTCATATCCACAGTGGCCACTGATGAAAAGTAAGTATGAAATTGAAATAAGTTTTAATTCGGAAACTTGGTATCTACTTACTGACTTCTTTTAAAATTTTCAGGTACAAAAAAGCGATAATTAAGCTTAAAGGTATGGTTGTCGATCCGTTGATTTCGGGTCCCGACAACGCTGTCTGGTGGACTGAATACGTTCTTCGTAACCGCGGCGCACAACATCTACGTTCACCAGTTGTTGGCGTTACCTTCATCAAATATTACATGTTGGACATCCTTACTTATATACTTGCAGTCGTTCTATTTCTGCTATATTTGACTTTTCTTGTGCTGAAATGTATTTACAGACGTTTGCGAGCACGATTTGTGCTGAGAACTGGTCAAGGACCAGAAGGAAAATTCAAGGCTTTGTAAATCCAATTAAAATGTTTATTTAGTATCGATAATATTAAACATATTTTGTGAAATTTGTTTTTAATTACACCAGTAGTACTTGTGTTCTACGGTACAAACCTTAACATTGAGATACCTATAAGTTTGAGGATCGAATAAAATTGGTTTTCTACACGTTTCATACCCTTCGTACCGGAATATCTACCGGAGTGGTTTATCTCAGAACCAAAAAGGGTGACAAGTTATCCTAAAATTGATTTTTTATAGGCAAATAATAATTAATATTGCTGAGCTTCAGTTAGGAACTTCATGTATTAAAAACCAACAAAAGATGGATATTAGTGGGTGTATGCCACCGCTCATCTGGAAACATGATTCGATTGAATTGACTGATTGTGCCCGGACAGAGTTCAGTACTGAGAGCCCATAGACAATACAAGTGAAAGCCGCCACTCACCTGGAGATACGAGGTTGATTTATTAAATTTATTCTATTTATTAAATTGTAAAACATGTGTCCCACTCACTAAGTCAGGATACATGACGACAGAAATAGACATGATAGTAGGCACAAATATTAAGTGTATAACCTATGGTAGGCACATAATCATAAAAACTTCTTATGCCTAGATATTGTTTCTTTAAGGGATTTTATGACCTGGTAACTAAAACCTTTAGATCAAGTCTTATTTTAATCCTAGCAATGGTAACATCCTTTTTGAGGATGTGGATTTGTATTTATTTTTCAAAGATTCACAATTTTTTTAAAGGCTTTGAATTATAAAATTTATTAAAACTTTGAATTAAGTAAATTGCTCGTATGGTAGCCTCTTCCGACGAAAACCAATATTTCTTTTTCTAAGCCACATGCCACCAGTATTCAATTTGGATCCGTATACAGTATGTGTTGTAATTTCTTTGCATATCACAGTGCAAAAAAATAGGAAAAACATGGCATTGACATTGACTACTATGTATGTACAGATAATGTCAGCAATTTAAAACTTTCAAATCCAAAAAATAAATCCATTAACACACTTCCTAACCTTTTTGCATGGCTGACGCACAAACCGTGCAGGCCAAGAAATGGCAGAAAAAAAAAAAATTTAAAACTTTGAAAAGCTTGGAAATTGAAGGAATTATAAAATTTATATTAATATTTCACACAGGTACGCTGTCTAACATATGATTCTGATATTATGACGAAGTAATAATTCTGAAAAAAAATATTCTGAGACTATTATAAATATTAATATCACTTAGACAATACAACAATAAATACAATCTATACAGCTCAGCTGTAGATTGTTCCATTACAGAATGGCAGCTGTAAGATCGTGTCCAGGACTGTATTGTGGTCGTATTGAACTCGAAGATGGGTCGTGGAGTGACTGTGGAGCGTGTCCGCGAGGTTTCAGGACAAACGCATCAAGTTACTGCATGCCGTGCGTTGATGAACCCTCTCTTTATGACTGGCAGTACCTTGGCTTTATGGTCCTCCTGCCCATGGTTTTGCACTGGTTTTTTATTGACATGGTCACCAGGGGTAAAGCGTGAGTATTTCTTACTTAAATAAAACGATTGATTATTTTAGTTCCATCCTTACATACATTTCAAACTCGATTAATTAATACTATTCTAGTGACCAATCTCAGGCTCACTATTTACTAGGTTTATGAAACTAAGCAGAATGTCATAGAAATACTGACACAGTCACATTGTGCTTACCTATTGTGAGAGATATGGTTTCGCAAAAGTAAATCATAATGTTTAAATCTAAGATAGTTCCATTTTCACTGAATCACCTTTCTCGTCTCATCAACAATTTTGTTAGCTCTACAAGAAAGTTTGATAATACAGAACTAAAAATATTTTGAGATTCTTGGCTTATGTATTTTAAATTAACATTTCAGCGAGAATGGCGTTATCATACAACACATGTGTGCCTTTTTGGAGGTCATATCAGGAACACTTGCCGCATTGTTAGTGCTGCCTCCGCCTGGGTCAGTCTCACTATATATGTGTTCACCAAAAGCACTTTCGGATTGGTATACACTGTTGCATAATCCACAGCCAGATTATAAAGAGATCTTGCATTGTACTCAGGAAGCAGTGTATCCTTTGTAAGTATTAAATTTTTCTTATTAGTAATTTAGTAACTTTATTTATTGCCCTTGTAGGCCGACGAGCATATCGTCTACCTGATGATGAGTGATTACCGTTGTTCATGGACGCTAGCAATGCCAGGGGTAGAGCCAAGTCACTCTCTATGATGCAACTTGTAACGTAAGTAGAAAAATTAACAAATTTGGAATTTTGATATTGTTTAGACAATAAAACTTTCAGCTTATCTCATAGATGAAAAAAATTGAATTTTTCATTTGAATGTAAGTCCTAAAAAATTTCAGAGCAGTAAGCCAATTTATTTAACCATCATGTAATCATTTATAAGTTTAACTTCTATTAGATGTTCCCTCACTTTGCCAAAGCACTATAGCACGAATAAACTTATAAAAGTGTGGTGATTTGGGGACTGTGATTATTTTGACTGGCAGTCATTTGGTCTGACACATTTGGATTACTTGGTATATGTTAGCAATATTGTGTTATTAGTGTTGTTGATCTACTTCTTAATTTAATTGTCAATTACTTGCTGTCATCCTTATCTGTCCATCATTAAACTTGTAAATTAATTTGTGAGTTGATTATCAATATCAAAATTGAGTAAAATAAGGTGGGATTGTCACATGTTGTATATTTATTAATAATTACCATTTCTGTTGCTAAAACTTGTTTATTTCTTTGTCATGGCTGGATTTTGTGTCATTTCCTTCACTTCCTGTTGTGCAAATTTAATTGCCATACAAGATTTTGAAATGAAAAGATATAATTATTATTTTTTGTTTCAGATACACAATAGTTTTTCTGATTTATGCATTCAGCTTATTAATGACCATAACATTAAGACCATGGTTACTGGCCTGGAATGCACCCAATTCTGGTAAAAAGGCAATATATTGTGCTTTATATTTTCATCCTATACTTGTATTGATTCATACTGTTGCTGCCGGTTTAATTTGTGAGTACACATTTTCTTAATGCATCATTTAGAAGTCTTGATCTGATCAAAGTGATTTTGATCCTTTTTTCACCCTGATATTTTTGTTTTTTAAAAGACAAATCCTAACACATTTCTTGTGTGTTATATGAATATTGTTTTTGTCCCCAATATAAATTTGAATCTAAATTTACACTGTGGACATATATTATAAAACTATGTACTTATTTTTATAATATAACACTTTTAATATTTGAAATTATATATATTATATTACGGAAGGTCTCGAAGATGAATTTACTGATATGAAGGATATTGTTCCGGTGTATCATGCTAAACTTTAATTTTAACATTAAATGTTGCTTTTAAAGAAAATTACTTATTAAGATATTATTTATTAAATTATAGTTTTTATTTATTTTATCCTTTGATGGGTGAACAAGTTCATGCAAACCTAGTGTTAAGCGATTACCAGAGCCACTTGAGGTTTCTTAAATGTAATAATTCTGCAAATTCAGAATTTTTTATAACATGTTGTGCTTCGTTCAATGTGGAAGTCATGCCTGAACATATTTTATTAAAAAGTACATATTTTAGTTATACATATTTTATTAAAAAATGGTATTGCCGGCGGGATTAAAGAGCACTGCCACAGTTGTGCAGTTTGGTATGAGTACACAGAGTATATAAAACGTTCGTAGTGATTTTAATATTATTATTCATATAAGTTTTATTTTTTCAGATTGCTCATTCCCCTATATAGTAATAATAATATCAATGATGACATCAGCATCGCATTTCTCAATTAAATCAGAACAGTCTGCACCAGCACTATTAATTTCTTCTATCACCAATACACGGAATTTAATTATCCTTTTTGGACACTGGTTGGTCCATGCATATGGCATATTATCACTAACAGGGTTTATAGAATTATGGTATTTGTCGTTAGTGCCCGCTCCGGCTATGTTTTATATTGTGACGGCACAATTCACAGATCCCTTGAAGATACATGGTGATTGATTGGTAAAAGTTAAATCTGATTTTATCAGAACGACTTTGTGATAGCACTATGCACTGTTGAAGACAACGAGCAACAGGTGTACACGTTTCTGTAATCCTGTTCATTGTTTGTGTTAATGAAAAGAATGAATATCATCGTTACATTAGTGCTTTGAACTCGCAGGTCCAAACTAGGATTTTGTTGACTGATGGGAAAATTACAAGATAATAATTATAATGAATAATTTGCAAAATTGTTAATTTACCTAAAATGGGTGAATGGATTAATGGTTAAAATTATTACAGCCATCTGTCGATATTATATTGTCATCTTAATGAATTTATTGGGGACAGGGAAAGATTTCTTTAGTGAGTTTGCTCTCATTAATATTAGGATAATTGTGTTGAATGTTAAAGTACATTTTTAGTGAAATAATAATTTATAAATTAAGTTGAATTTCATTCGCTTTTGTTGGTATGATTTAATCTTGTTCTAAATGATATATTATGTTTGCTTGTTGGATTTATTTTTATTTGCCACACTACAAATATTTAGAATTTGCAAGAAATGAGCGCGCTCTGTTAGCGCAGCTAAGAGGTCGGATTGCAGAAAATGAAAGCATAGCAATAACATTGTTGAGTCTTATCACCTCTTCGGGTTATCTTCGTTCAATCGATCAGATGTACTCAACATTGTAAATAAATTATTTTCATACAAAGTTACTATTTATTTTCATCACCGTTAATAAAATTCAGTTGATAAGATTTATTGGTCTATCGTAACTAGCATCCTTGATTTTCTTTCTATCTCAGAAGGTCCGTTGACTCTTATTTTCAACGCTTCTCAGCAACCAAAGAAAGATGGTTACACGGCTAAAAGTTGCATATTATGTGTTAATCATAATCCACGTCATTTCAGATCCTCTCGATTCACTAACGGTGCTTCTAGGTACCTCAAGCACCGGTCATCGTTCTCGTTGAACCCATCGCTTGCGACGAAGGGTTTGGCGAGTAAATTACACTATAAAGAAATTGTATTTCAATTTTAATTAAAACTTGTTTTATTTATAAAAAAACACTTGATCCGATACTGGAGCGACCCAAAGAATCGTATCGAATCGAATCAATGGTATCGATACTTGGATCCTTTCCTGTATTATGGTCCATTGCATAGATAATAAATAATACCCTGGTCCATTGCGATTTCGTTCCCGACCCTGCGGACAGAATGGAAAGCAGTCGACGTCGCCCCAAACACGTCATTTCGGATCCTCCCGATCCACTAACGGTGCTTTTAGGTACCTACCTCAAGCACCGGTCATCGTTCTCGTTGAACCCGTCTTGCGACGAAGAGTTTGGCGAGTAAATTAACACACAGACACAGCCCACTGAGTTTTTTGCCGAATTTTCTCAGTGGGTCGTGTTTCCGATTCGGTGGTAGATTCTGCGAAGCACTGCTCTTGTTCGACCTAGTGTTAGTAATGTCCTCAGGTTAGAGCCCTATGAGCTCACACCTACTTGCTCGGTAACGTTGGCATAGCCTCTCAAGGCTACCAGCTTAGGTAGGAGAAAAAAAAATTAGGTTTCCATTAAACAACATGTACAAATCAATTGACCCGCAGGGACACGATACACAGTATACGACACTATTGATCTGAGATTTTAAGAAATGTTTATGTACTAAAACGATATATTTTGTTTAGTAAAAGATTGTTTTTTCAGTTATGTTTATTGTTCCTATTATTGGTTCGGTAGTCAAACTCGTCCTTACCTAGTCATATAACAGCTGGAAAGGTACCAATCCCAAAACCGAAGACTGGGTTAACTAGTATAATTTCCATCTATATGTCGATTACAAAAAATATAATACTTAATAGTAAAATGGCAAATTTTTTAGAACGACTACTATTCATGATCATGGTTAATATATACCACATAAAACAGTTAAAACGTATCATTACGTTTGTGATTAACTTAACAAATGCATTTAGTATCTATTTTGGCTTGGGTGACCTACCTGAGGCTCACGATATTCTATACTAACATCACGTAGGTGAGGTGTAGGTTATTTTCAATCTGTCATCCTTCTGTCAAGGGTGACTCCTAGGTACAATTGGCCTTCGAAGCCAATAGTATGGGCTGGACAAAGATTTTGATGGCGGGAATGGAGTTACCGAACCCAATTCTGGACGAGATGCTAGCAGTGGTGCCAGAAGGGAAACAAAACTTATTTACTTATTAAAACAAATCGCGGCTGATAAGTAATGAAATTACAGTAGTTCATTTTGTTCACAATAAGTATCGAAGCACAAGAAAAATAAGTTTTCTCCATTTCTTTACATCAACACCTTATTGAGTTCACGCGCTTTCCATAAAATACCAGCCAAACATTTATCAGAGATTTGTTTGTATTTATTTTTGCCGAAAATTTTTGAGTGGGTATTGCCAAGTTTCTGTCAGAAAAATGGGGTATTCAACCTTAAATTTCCTGTCTTGAAAGTTAGCTGAAAATAAAATAACGTACAAATAGCCTGCTCTTGGGTTGGTTGGGTATTACAGCGCTCGAAACAAAGGCCAAGGAGGCGGAATAAAAAGAAATGGCCGCGTTTATAGCATTCTCATTATTAAACGCTTTCAGTGTTCCAAGCGAATCCGAGTGACTATTCTAACCGTATTATTCGCTTATTTGTTTACTTATCTTTTTACACGCGTCTCGTTAAGCGATTCCATCGCACATCTTTGTAAGCGATTTTCCGTCTCGGAAAATGGTTGTCATTAAAATGAGATAATGCGGATTCTGTCGGGGCATAAATAAAGCTCATTTCGTTTGAGGCCCGACTCAAGAACAATAATGGAGGTATGTGTACCTAATTGAAATAATGAGTACGTGTATTTTTATGAAAAAGAATTGTTTGTCAATTTAATCTTCTCATTTGATCAACAAAATCTGGTTTTGAAATTAATCTACATTCAAATGAATTACACAAAATTCTCGTAACTTACTTATCTTGTATATAAGTTATAATTTTTTAAGATAGGGACTTCCATCTTTTCCGTTTCTTCACGGGCGGCGGGTGGACGAGTTCGCATGCTCAGCCTATATTATATGAAGACACAATCTCTATACCTATTACATGTGTAATTGTTGTTTAAAACTACTATTCTTACTTACATGTATCTTAAATATTTTTGATTTTATGTTTTTACATTGGAACATATTACGATTTTAATAGGATCAATACATACTTCGTTTTTTTTAAGTTTTAATATATCTACTGTAATGCTAAATGTAAAATAAAATATCTATAATATATCTTATAATCTTTACAAAAGGCGAGGGTAACTTAGATTACCTACACGTACCTTACCCTAAGACTAATTGACTTAGTATTTTCTTTCATTTCGCGAGCCGTAGATATAATTAAACCGACTCTTACGGTTTAATGTCGCGTTATTTATTGTCATTCTATTACTTCCGAGTTTCTTAAACTATATGGTCACGGTCCGTTACCACTAACTAATACTGTAAAGTACGAGGGACCAAACCGTAAAAGTCATTTTAATTAAGTAATAGAGTTGTAATTAATTGTGTTTTAATTATGGACCTGAAAACCGAACAAAGACATCATTTATAGTCTGTGCAGTTCATTGCTGGCGACAACGAACCTAGTTCAAATATTTTTGGCGGTCCCAGCCCGCGGCGGTACGGAATGAGTCGTTCGTTTGTGATTTGAATGAGGCACAGACAATGCCCTGTCCTGCTTTGTGCGCTCCACACACCTGTTATTAAAACTCTCCGAGCCATACAGCGACGCACGTTTTCCCCTTGTGGAAATTCTTTTCTTGTTTACATTAGAATTTGGTAGTGTTGAATTAGTTTTTTGTGCGTAGGCTTATATGTATTTTAATGAAAGGCATTGAACCTATAATACCTTGGTGATACTGGTTGTAAATGCCTTTTGTATAAATGTAAATAAATATCCTTATTACCTTTTGCTGTGTACCTACATATTTTTGGGGAGCACGGTCGTTACGTATAGTTATATTTTAATTGCCAAACCTATGGGGGGAAGCGTGAAATGAATCAATATCCTAGAAATATCAAAAGGAAAAGAGGGAATTAACAAAAAAGTTGGGTACTAACACTTACGGAAAGTTTGTACAGGAGAGTTGTAAGGTAGGGTCTAGAGTAATCGAAATCATTCCGTAGGTACTCCTTAAGATCACTGCACTTAGGGTAATCATAATAAAAATATAGAATTGCAACAAGAGGCCCGTATTAAAGGGCTTATTAATATTATTATTGTTTAATTTGAGAAAATCTATATAGATAAGTATTCCTAAGACATTAAATCTACGGTTAAAATAATCATTTCGAACAACAAGGTTAAAAATGCTTATAGGTAAATGTCATTTATTATATAATGTATGTAACCTCTATACGATTAATCTTAAAAGAGGTTAATATGATATAAAGATGACATAAATAGAATTTCGAATATTGAAACATAAAAACATTAGAAAGAACATTAGACATACGAGGGCGGCACTGAAAATTTCGGGAATTAACGAAGTGACACAACATTACTATTTAAAAATGTATTTATTGCTTTTCGAAGTATTTTCCGCGAAATTTGACACATTTTTCCATACGATGGAACCAATCATTGAAGCAACCATTCCATTCGGAAGTTGGGGTCTCCAAAATGGCCGTTTTGTAGGCGTCCACAGCTTCTTCAGGTGATGAAAATCTCTGTCCACGCAATTTATTCTTTATTTTAGGGAAAGTATAGAAATCATTAGGGCTTAGGTCGGGGCTGTACGGCGGATGGTCTAATAATTCTATGTTTTCTTGCTCTAAAAACTCTTTTGTTCTGTGCGCGGTGTGAGAACTCGCATTGTCGTGATGGAGGATGATGCGGCGGTTACAGTTCTCTTTACGGAGTTCAGAAACGACCTGTGGCAAACAAATGCTAGCATACCATTCTGCATTAACCGTTCTTTGTCACTCAAGAGGAATAGTCGTAACATGGCCGGTTTTGGAGACAAACGTGGCCACCATTTTTTTTTGCAACACTCCGTGAACGAACAATTTTTGTTGGCTTTAACTCATTTTCGAACACCCAAACTCATGACTGGTTTTTTGTTTCGGGTTCGTACGCGTATATCCAGGATTCGTCACCTGATACAATGTTGTATACAGCATTTGAGGATCCTGCGTGGAATCTTTCGAGAGTTCTGACGCACCAAGTAACGCGAGCCGCTTTTTGCTCTTCACAGAGCGAATGCGGTATCCATCGGGAAAACAACTTTTTTACACCTAATTGTTCATGCAAGATTATTTGTATTTGACTCATGCCAATGTCTAAAGTTGCCTGAATTCCGCGGTATGTCACATGTCGATCTTCCTCAATCAGCTTACGCACAGCATCAACGCTTTCTTGGGTGACTGCAGTTTTTGGATGACCTTGACGGGGATCATCACTGAGCTTGACACGTCCACGTTGAAACTCAGCAAACCAGCGATAAATTGTGGTTTTGGATGGGGCTTCATCACCAAATGCAGAAATCATCCAGTCAACACACTGTTTTTGTGTTAAACCACTTCGAAAGTCATAATAAATCATCGCTCTTGAATTTTCTCGAGTAAATTCCATTTTCTCAACGACTAAGCAAGTGTGACAAAACCTCGTGACAAGACCGAGAATCTTTTTTTAAATAAATAAATGGTATTCGATTTTTAAAACCATGGAGTTTTCAATTAAAAATATTTTAATATGACAGAAACAGTGGAAATATTCCATTCCCGATACTTTTAGTGCAGCCTAGTATAAAAGCATTTTTGAAATATTAAAATATAAAAACATATAAAAATAGTGGTGAAGCAATAGCTTTAAATGTTGTTTCTCTTCATAAGAGCAACTCAATTTGTGCTATAGTTTTACTAAGCTAAACTGTATTTTGATATAAATAAAATAATACATTATATGTATAATATTATTGATATAAACAGTAGCTGTAACTTAAATAAAAACTAGTACATGTACCTGTACTGGGATGTTAAAAATAAAATGTTAACGTTAAAAAATCGGAATGGCATTTTAGCTAGGTAGTATTCGAAACGAAAATAGTTTTATATTAAAAGTGATTCGCAACAGATTGCTCGCTGAAACTCCGCATAAAATCAGACGATGCATGTGCATTGAAAGCAAAATCGTGAACTGGAAACTGGTGAACATTCTGGAACATTGAATGCGAGAAATAACGAGGGCCCAGCCGTGGAGGGCGAGCCGTAAACAGAAATAAATATACAGCGAAAATTTAGTAACTTGGGCCTGGTAAATTTGGTAGTGGACGAATGGATTACTTTTGAATGTGTTGTTGATGTTGTGAATGTGTATCTAGTTTCTGATTTTCCGAAATATGTAATAATATTTTGTTGTTTATTGTATTTATATGTGAATTTCGGGTGATCCGTCGCTTGGTATTCGCATTAAGTTATTTCGTACGTTTCCAAGTTAGGTTTTTTTTTCCGGTCGTCGTGGTTGTAGGGAATAACGCATAACAATAATATGGTTTCAATTATGTCGCTTCTCCCGATCACCAAAGAACATATAAATAACTCTAACCCTTTACAGGTATTCAAGAAGACTTCAAAGTATGCAATAAGCTGTTAGTACTTGGGAATAATGCATTAACAATAATATGGTTTCAATTATGTCGCGTCTCCCGATAACCAAAGAACCTATAAATAACTCTAAACCATTACAGGTATTCAAGAAGACTTCAAACTATGCAATGAACTGTTAGTAGGTACAGTAGAAGAAACTATTTCGTAACAACACTAAAATTCGTAGGTAGAAAAAAAACGACGTTTTTTAATAGGAGCAAATATCACCAAGACCATTAACAAAGCCAATACAAACAGACTGTCAATCGTGAGCACTCGTGAACTCATCACCTAACGTATTCACAATGAAATAATGCTGTGGCTTCCAACCGTAATAAAAGCTTGGAGCTATGAAAATTCGTAAATACGAAATGCAATTTTGTGTTTACAACATCGAATAAAACCTTCGTTGGTATTAAACAATAAAAACTTTGTAGCCCCAGCCAGCCCGGGGTCTTGGGAATGTAAGATATTCCGATCGTATCCGACTATTTAGTAGTTGGAATCAATGATCCGTAGGTAGGTATTTTGTTATCGTTTTCAGTTAGACGTAATAACGTAGCGTATTTAATGTTCCGCATGGCGTAAAGTATCACGACAACTCTTGGTTTATTTCTATGTGTTTTAAGTTTAACATTAGGTATTCATTGTGGGACGCGAGTTTTGTAAATGTGCTTTTTATTATAATAACCGGTTGTAGGAAAGAGATAATTTTTAGCGAGCAAAAACTTTAAACAGTTAACGTATACCATTCAATAATAATAATAATATATTAATAAATTATTTATTTACTACATAAACTCTTAAATCATGACATAGAATACTAAGTATTTACATATTTAATAAATTCAGAGATTACGCAGATGGCATCAACAATATAAAATTAACCAATGATCCTCGCACTAGGCATAGCCTGTATCGTGAGCTCCAAAATGCGATTTACTATGTATATAATTGACCTCAAAACGACATTACTATTATTAAATAATTATTACGCTCAAAAGCATGCGTTACAAGATTTAACATAAAATATAATAAAAAAATTTGAGTAATAAAAATGACACATCAAATAATTACACATATGTGGGGAGCGTAGACATAAACAAATATAAAATAAGTTAATTAGAAAAAATAAACAAAAAGATACAATACTAATAAATCTACTCCTATTTCTTGCTTTTAATTAAGTTCTCTGTGCCCATGTAGTTCAATGTTAACAACCATTTTTTCACTAGTGGTTTAGCTTGCCTAAAACCGTTTTGTGTTTTAGGTTTTCATAACAATATCTAATCTATTCAATCGCTCCAAGCTTGATTTTCTTTTGCAATACGACTGACTACAACTCTGAAAACCGAATTCGAAGTTCGTGGTATGGTAATCAAGGTCTATCACCACTCGATCAACGAGGCGCTACTGACGAATTGCAGAGCTTCATGAAATGATGACGATACAGCAATAATTCAAATGTGATAAATCTTCAATTTAAATTTTTTAGGGCGGTTAGGTTCAATGACTTCATACAATCATCGTTATTTAGTGCTAAGCGCGAATCATTTTCACCGGAAAATAATATAAACCCTTTCCAAGCGAATGGAAAACATGTTTCTCGATACGCTATCACGGAAGTTGGGAAAAAAAGTTTCAGAGCAAACTTATACTGCGAACTGAATAAAACTTGCCTATCTTAGTTTTTCCAAGTAACTAAACCAACGTACGGCGTAGGTGGAGTTACGAACGAGCCGGTGTAGTGCTATCGAACTTTCTGATTTTTCAAACGGAATACACAATTTTCAATGTGGATTCCGAGAACGGGAATGCAGACGGATTTTTGATTTCGTTGGCTGTTGCCGGAATAAATATTGATTTACGTTCGAGATGTTATTTCAAGAGTTTGTTGTTGGAATTTGTAATGAGTTGGATGATAATTTTGCTGTGTTAAGGAATCATATTAGTCACGGTAAATTTAACACTTCGGCCTAATAGAATAACGATATATTCAATGAAAATTTCAAATCCGAATTGTTATTTTTTTACTAATTAATATATTTGTTGAAATAAATTCTTTATCAAGATTATTAGCAAGATAATACAGAACACGAAAAATACTTTGTCATTAGTGTCGAAGATCCAACAGTACACTGAATCAACTTGCCACACGGTATTAGTCTCGTGGGAAAAGCTTAATATTAATCCGTTTCAATATTATTCAATTATTTTTTCTCAAGAAAACACGCAAAATACTATTCGCTTTCACCTTAGCCCGTAAATATCGCGCGCCATATAACTATTTATCATTTGCAATTACGTTTAAAATAAAATATACTACTAAAATCTATTTCTAAATGTTTTTATCGGCTTTACCTGTATCATTCTATTTAATATGTAACGAGTTTTTCGGTAGGCAGCGGCTTGGCTCTGCCCCTGGCATTGCTGAGGTCCATGGGCGACGGTAACCACTCACCATCAGGTGGGCAGTATGCTCGTCTGCCTACAAGGGCAATAATAAAAAAAAAGTTATTTTAAAGTAATTTTGTCAATTAAATCAAGACATCCAATTAACGTGAAGATTTGCATAGGTACGCATCAAGGATCGATAAGAATATAATTAGTCAATTGCTTTGGTCCAATATTCTGGCCTGAACTAAATCAAATACTGCTGTTTTAAATTTCATTTGTTTTTAGAGTGTGTTTATATTAATTTTTGATTAGTGCTTTCATTATCAAAGTAACCAATTAACTGCTTGCATGCCGAACTGGAAGGTTCCAGTACCATTGAATTATCATCTATTATTGCCAATTGTATTAAAAGTATCAATTTCTTGAAAGTAATCATTCTCTGTCCGTCGTACGTTGATGGCGGAAGCGATAGAAACCATTTCTAGAACGCCAAAAACAACGATATCATATTTCATCACAATTTTATGAATGGTTTTTGACGCTTAGAGGACAATTTTCTTTTCATCTATCGGCAGCAGTTGCTCTAGTCAATGTTTAGGTAAAATAAAATGTTATCATAAATCAGTACTGTGCAAATAATATATCGTTATGTACTACATAAATGTTTATATAGACACAACACTGAATATTCAATGATTGTAGTGGAGAAAACGCTAAAAGCCTTGTCATTTCCAGAACTCGAAGATAACATTGAAACATATTTACGGTGACAAGAAAACGGTGAATACGCATTTT
This sequence comes from Bombyx mandarina, assembly GCF_030267445.1. NCBI lineage: Eukaryota > Metazoa > Arthropoda > Insecta > Lepidoptera > Bombycidae > Bombyx > Bombyx mandarina. Next base: position 6,584,386 of record NC_143231.1, on the reverse strand, counting down.
GTTTCTTAGATATTCCTGGCTGTGATAACATATAACGAAGTGATATATCGTCGTTGTCAAACTAAAATCTGCTATGTGCACTTTTTGAGATTTTTACTTGTTGACCTTTTCGTATAGTTCACAGCCCTATCTACCGTATAAAAAAAAAAACTTATGTGTCTATAGCTTTAATATTTATCTATAGCTTTCATTTGATATAGTTCTTAATAATTCACCTTCATATAAAAATTTATACGAAAATGTTTTTACTCGTTAATTCAAAATAGAGTTTTTGCACATAGCAGATTTTGGTTTGACAGCGACGATATGTTGTATCATATCATTGACATGGAATTCCAGTTTTTTCACAAGTATTCAAACCAGTGTTTTCATCTTTGAACGACACTTATTCTGAAAAGTTTTTTTTCGGTATATTAATCACACGATAAGTCCACATTATGTTATTTATTTGCTAACTAATTTCGTGTTACGAGCTCGTTACATTGTAGCAGAGTACAAATTGCGTTTTCACGTACCCTCCATCACAGGCCACTGATTAGCGGTGTGCCACACGAAGCCTTACGGTTCAGAGCAAAAGTATTCAATATTCGTAGCCAATATAGTGGACTGCCCACGGCAGGGGGCGGTGGGGGCACCAGACCATCGGCCGGTCCATTAAACCCCCTCTCGGCGCGATTATTCGTCGGAATAGTGTGCAATAAAACGCGAACGCTAGCCACAGCAAAAAATATACCCTAAATTATTATTCTTCTATATCGGCGGGGCAACACAGGCCTTTATGTATCGGAATTTCTTTTAGACGCTCGAGGAATGGTCGGTTATATATGTACATATTACCCTTTGTTCTGTCTACAGGATTTATGTCTGTAATAAGCATGTACATGAGTATTCCGTGGGAGCATAAAATTAAAACACTAAGTACGCAAGGGCATTAGGATGCAATCATGTGACAAGTGATATATTTTATATTTAGACGAGACTTTAAATTTTAACCCATTCAAAAGTCTGTAGTTGGAGTTTGATGAGATGAGCTCATGTAAAAACATGAAATTCATTTTATAGTTTGAAAAATATGGCAAAACGCGAACCTATTTCGACGCAATATATTTTCGTTTCGTATTCCGCTGAAGAACGGTTTTGCAATACCGAAACGCTGGCAGCTTTTGTTTTGTTTTTAAAAACAGTTGCGTCAGTTTGTTTCGGGGTATTTTTTTTTGGGAAAAAGCACACGGTTGGCGTGGGTCCGTTGGACAAGCTGGCCTGTCACATACAGCGGAAATGTTGCTAGTTTTTGAACATTATTTGCGAATTTTCAATGTATTATTATCAAATGCATTTTAACGTATTATTATCATATGTATTGGTGGTTTTCATTATATGAAAATAGCAATGGTAGCTATAAGAAGCAGTGTCCGACCGAAATTGAACTTTCGGTATCTCGTTTAGTTTCGGCCGATGTCGAAATCTTTTCAGGCATGTTTTGTTTTCTTGTTAGGATTTTCTAAAAGATGTTTTTACAAATCTGCAAACAAATAAATACTAGTTTTTTTTTTAGGAATTCAGTCTTTAACGTTTCGGAAACAATTTCTAGGCGTTATTCATTATTGTGCATGCGTTTCAGCCTCCTCGAGTTCTGCGGTAATTTACCGAGTCAAATTAAAACAGTGAGAATTTAATTAAATGTGGTAATGGGTGCACTTGTAAAAATCGCTATAGTCCGCCGGGCGTAGTCGAGTGCTCACCGTAGCCTCGCTGCGTTCGACTTAATTCCTCAGGCCGAGATTTAATACCTTTTGTACGTCTGTAGGCTTAGGGTTCTGGCCATGGATCGTTGGTTACGTTGAGTTGTGAAGTGTTTTATTCACCTTTGTGTAAAATTCATTTCTGCAATTCAATTTAAAAGTGAAACAATGCTACTTCAGAACATAATTAATGAACATGTTAATAATATTCTAAAACCTATTTTTTTATTGCTTAAATTGGTAGACGAGCTCACAGCCCACTTGGTGTTAAGTGGTTACCGGGCCCCATAGACATCTACAACGTAAATGCGCCACCCACCTTCAGATGTAAGTTCTAAGGTATAAGGTGTTTCCTCCACGGTGTTTCCCGAGCGCTATGACATGTCCTTCTTCAAACGAGGCTTGTGGAGAGTATTAAGCGGTAGGCAGCGGCTTGGCTCTGCCCCTGGCATTGCTGAAGTCCATGGGCGAAGGTAACCACTCACCATCAGGTGGGCCGTATGCTCGTCTGCCTACGAGGGCAATAAAAAAAAGGTATAGTTACAACGGCTGTCCCACCCTTCAGATCAAAACGTATTACTGCTTCACGGCAGAAATAGGCAGGTTGGTGGTACCTACCCGTGCGGACTCACAATACGTCCTACCATCACTAAAAACATTTTTGTTATTAACACATAAGTATACTTGATTTCATTTACATTTGCAAGAAGAAGGATCATCAATGAATAAATAAACCCTCATTCTTGATATTCACTTTGGTACAACCAACACGTAAAACTAAATTAAAGTACAATTCACTTTCACACAGAATCCACACACTTATGCATATACATACACAGATTCATCAACATGCAAACATTGCCAAAAAAATCCTCCCTCGCTTAATACTCGTATCTTTTCCAACATTTCTTTATTATCTTTTAAAAGTTAGTTGCATTGCATATTTGAAAATCATCCGCGCGCTATTTAACCGCTATGATCCTGGAGTGCTGCACTCAGAAACCTAAGAGACAAGCTTTTTGCTTAGTTTGGGATTGACTGTCGCCAGTTTGACATAAATATTTTAAACTATAAAACCCTTGCGCTGAATGTCTAGGTACATTATCCGTTCGTACATAAATATCCTTATACATATTACATTAAATTTCAAGACTCTTTAAATTAATTATGCTGAAAACATGAGAGAGTGTGAGACGGCGTAATACGGCGTTTGCAAGTGTCAACTTTGCATATCTTCAGGGTCGGGGCAGGCTAAATATTACACAGAAATATTAAAGTTCGCAAAGAATAAGGTGTCGCGTAAACCGTGTCTGGTGCCCTCCCGGGGGAAATGAAATTGCAAAATATGTCCCCGGGATGGAGAGAACGTGTCTGCGACAGATATTCGCTTCTACGCATTCGATCTGCTTACTTTTCACTTGATATTGTTGTCGTGAAATGTATTTTTTTATTTTTAAAATGGAAATAGCACAATTTAAATGGTATCTACAAAAGGCGTGCTTAAATAGATGTATGCTTGCTTCCGACAAACCAAAATCAGAGCAGGGGAAGGTAACAGCGCCCGCCTCCATCAGCATTTCCTTGTCCATTCGTTTCAAGGCGCATCTGGGAAACGAATGGGGTGTACCTCGCGGGAGCTCCCCCTTACCTCGGGCGCCCGCAGCTGATGCCGAAGACGAAAGCGAAGACCACGTGGAGGACGCAGAGAGCTCGAATCGGAGATATCTGTGCTCCGAGAGCGTCTCCACCCCCTCGAGTACGTCAGCCAGCAACGGGTTCGGCGCATGGCGGACAGGGACGCGAACTTTACGTCCACGTGAGATTCCCAGTTCCACCGCAGGTCGCGGCCGTGCCACGGCGGGAACTGACTCGCCGGCTGCCCTTATTGCAGCCGGCTCTTTCCTTCTTTCATTTTTCTTTCCGCCCCTCCTCGTTTTGGTAGAGGAGGGAGCGGACTTACATGCTGGGCCCCCTACCCGGTGGTCGGCCTTCCTTTTGGGCGCGTCGCACTAGACGCAGTGCGGCGCGGCTGTTGTGCAAGAGTTGGCCTTGTGCCCCGGCTGGCCGCAGCGGAAGCACAGATCGCTGCGGTCCACTGTCGAGGGGCACTTGGTGAGGCCGTGGCCAATGCCGAAGCACTGAAGACAGCGTCACGGCCTGCTCTCCTGCAGTTGCACGTGGGCCACTACCCAGCACGCGCAGCCTTCCCGGGCTATCAGCCGGTCGACCCTGTAGAGGGGTAGCCAGAAGGGTCGCCGTCGCAATCGGGCATCGCGCCCACGCCGTCCAGGTTCCGGAATATGTCATCCGGAACTCCCCGACTTTGACGTCGGCGAGGGCGCAGTTGCCCTGCGACGCGATGGCCGCGGCGACCTCCTCCTTCGTGGTGCACTCGTCAAGGCCCGTAATCTTCATCTCCGCCTTTTTTAGGGGCCGCGCAATGCGCGCCACTTCGGGGTCCGGCAGGATCTCCCTCAGCCGGGCCGCTAGTTTTTCGGCCGCGGCGTTTATGTTTGGGCCGGGGAACTCCAAAAGGCGCGCCCCGTTGGCCCATCTACCGGACCCTCAGGCCTCCTGGGTCTTGGACTGGCCGGTAGGCCTTGAGGGGGCGGGTTTTGGTGCCCCCGTTGTCTGATGCTGCCTTGCCGGAACAGCAGCGGCAGGAGCGGCAGGACGTGTCGCGGGTGTCGCGCCTGGTTTTGGTCCGCCATATGTTTAGACGGCCTTTAGGGTTTTGTTAGGCGTCTCCAGAAGAAACACCCTTCAGCCAGTGAAAGGCGTGGAGAGCCCGGAACTGCCTATGTTATATATGTCGGTAAGACTCAGACATCAGGAATGTAATCGAGGTATAGCACATAGGAATTTATTATTATTAAATAATCACTGATCGTAACCCAGTAATTTAAATGAATTATAAAAATAGAGACTGAACTAATTAAACGACAATCGTGATTGATAACGGTCACATAGGGCAGCTTAAAAAATGATACGACAAATAACAAAGCTGTGAAGAGTACATTGAGCAGTAGGTCTCTACGTAGTCGGGTCGTGATCCAATGCGAGAACTCACGTACAAAATTTATTGGCCTCTCTAATAAAACAGAACACATTTTCTGCATTTCTGTCGTGACGTGAACTAAGGGTTGACACTAAGCTATGAGAATTTTATTTTTGTGAATACAATAATATATCGTGAGTACAGATAAACGTGACACCGTTTATCTGTACGTAAAATATATGTTTTTGTTAGAACAGCGTAATCACGTTGGGTTATTCCGTCAGTAGAATTTCGTTGCAATTCATACAGGTTATAAACACTGCAAATTTTAATCATAAGAGAACAGATCCTTAGCGTCATCCGCGTTGCCCAACAGAGATTATAATCTGATCATATTGATAAATAAAAGCCAAAGATGAAAACAACTTTTATTGTAAATAATTTTAATTACAATCCACTCTTAAGTTAAGAAAAGTTTTCTTAACCGCTTAAGAACAGGGTTGCTGTGAGCTTGCCCACTTATTTGTAATAAAGAATAAGGATTGTGTGAAGCAAGCGTTAATATAAATAGATTTCTTTATAACATTATAATATGCGATAAATTTATTATATATAATATAATAATAAATATGTGGTAGCCCTACCGGCCCAGGGCTGACCGTCTCCAGTTTCTCTACCTGGTGATTACGTTGCCGTTTGTTTATCCTCCAAGACAATCCTGATTTCTCTAATCAATTAGTGTGCCGTGAATTTCTGTAAGCATTTAAATATGAATAGAGAAGATTGATTACCAACATTCCAATTACACAACGTTAATGATTTATGTCACTTCAATTTTAATAATAAGGCACTAACTTGGTTCTTAAAATTGAAAAGAGTTCCGTTATGTAGGGGTTTTGCTGTGATCTTATCCTTAGATCGTGTTGTATATGGGTCGATCATACTATCTCGCCTATTTTTACCGCGAAGCAATCGCGGTTTATGCTCTGAAAGAAAGGGTAAGTTTTATAATACGATCTATGTATATAAGTTGGTACCTACTCCATAGGAGGTGAGTCGTCAGCTTTTCTGTGCGTATGAAAATAAGTGCGATGTCATGAGATTTCCTAAAGAAGATACCTTATCTAGGATACGTTTAAAATTGTAGTTATGTGAAATTATAGTTTCCTAACGCTACTATTGATAGATAATCCGCCAACAGGTATAGTAGCTGTGTATAATTATGTTCGACAGTAAGTTTTTTTTTTCTTTTTTTTCCCTTGTAGGCAGACGACCCTACGGCCCACCTGATGGTGAGTGGGTACCGTCGCCCATGGACTTCAGCACAGCCAGGGGCAAGGCCAAGCCGCTGCCTACAAATTACAAAAGTATCAAGGTAATGATATAATTCTGGAAACCCTCGTTAGCGCGATTCAGGATTTCGTCAGATTTCTTCTGTGTTTTCAAAAATTGTCGAATTCAAATCAGGAATGTTAACATTTACGATGAATAGGTACGACTGATTGTGATGGTATTTAGGCAATTACTCTTTGCTGCTTGAATGTCGAATAATGTTATTTAAATATTTACCATAAAGAAATATTTAATTTAGAGCTGGAAATTATTAATAGCAGATTGAAAAAAAATCTTTGGGGGCCGAATGTAGAAAATTTGACGACGAAATTTGACGTGAAATAATAAAAAAAATCCATACATAAGTGAGCTGATTTTAATTAATTATTCTATTAATTTTGTCCTAAATATTCTTGGAAAGGAAAATTTCCTTTCAAACCTAAGAATTTTTAATAAGAATTCATAGGGCCTTTGCGAATGTAAGATTGATTAGTTTCAGAGGTCAAAGTGACCGCGATCACCATTATGAATTCAAGTCCATTGATATAAATGTCTCTACGTTCTTATCTTATGTGCAACTGAGGTTTGAATCTTTTCTCAGGCAGTACTAAAGTTTGTTACGCTATATTATTTCAAAATTTAATTTTCACGCGTTATCTAGCAATCAAAGCTACTGGTAATATTTTAGGCACATTATAACGCAGTAATTAACGGTAATTATATTATTTATGAAGTGTTCAAATTCAAATTCAAAATCATTTATTTCAACTTAGATGTCAGTATGACACACTTGTTGAATGTCAAAATACAAATAACAATGTTAACTCTACCACCGATTCCAAAAAAAGCCACAGTCCTGAGAAGAACCGACGAAACAAACTCAGCGGGCTTTTTTTTTTTGTTTTTTCTCAAATATTTTCTTTTTTTTAAATAAATAGAAATATTCACAATAAAAGAAAAAACAAGTCAAAAAAATACAATTAAAAAATAATAATAATAATGAAAAATGAAAAGGCCAGGAGCGAGCGCCTCATTCCCACGTAGTGCCATCTAGTAAATAATCCTTAACTTTATAATATGCCTTGTTGCACAAACGTTCCTTAACAGTTTTCTTAAATCTATGAACAGGTAGTAGTTGAACATTTAGTGGGATCTTGTTGAAAAGCTGTACACCCAGCCCCCTAAAAGAGTTGCTTATTTTCTTAATTCGAGCCGCCGGCAACGCAAGCCTATGTTTGTTCCTAGTGTTCACATTGTGCAAATCGCAGACTCTGGGGAATTATTCAATGTTTTTACGCACATACAATAAATTTTCAAAAATGTATTGGGGCGCTAAAGTTAGAATTTTGATTTCCTTAAACTTGTCCCTCAAGGATTCCCTCGGGTGCATATTATAAATAGCACGAATAGCCCTCTTCTGCAGGATGAAAATCGTTTCGACATCGGCAGCATTGCCCCATAGCAAAATGCCATAGGATATAACACTATGAAAATAACTAAAATAAACCAGGCGTGCCGTATATTCATTAGTATACATTCGTATTTTTTTTACCGCAAACGCTGCTAACATGTGAATCATAACCTTTTCGCTTTTATGAAATAATGGAAGATCAATGTTGTTTGTGGCGAATAATATATTATAAGCAGGTGGAATAGTAGAGTTATAGTTGCACATTGTATGGAAATCCGACGAATAATATGAATAATTAAGATTGTCAACAAATATTTGATGCGGGCGACAATCGGCAATATCAGTAATAATAATATGTCTATTTATTTATTTTATTTATTTCATTTACTTCAGATTTTGCATCCATATTACATTCATTAACATTTCATATACTTTACCAGAATTAAAAATAAATAACTACTATTTTGGAATAAAACAAAAGCAATAATAATAATAAAAAGCAAAAAATCTAATAATAATAATAAAACAAAAACTAAAATGAATAATATCATAAAATATGTAACAACTTTTATATAATACATTTCATGAAATACGTAAAAATACGCATTGCTTCTGAAATCAAACTTATCCAGACAAAATGAGAAGAAAATTTGGTTTGGAGTGTTCGACAAACAGTTTATTCTCGATAAGTCATTCCACTTATCTACTTGAGTTTTCGATTCGGAAAATATAGCAGGGAATACATTTAAAAAGTCACACGGTGATTTCACAATAATTAGATTTGTTGTAAATGTAATCAGAGATTAGATAGAATATTTATTCAAGTTGCAAATGTGACAATTTAAATTGGTCTATTGTTTTGTTTCTATATTTATTTAGATTTTCATATATAAAAATGAAAAGTATAATATTTATTTATAATAATACAGAAAATAATAGTAGTATATTATATGGTTTAATTAATATTGGTTCATCAAATATTCTTATCCGGAACAGAAAATATTATTTCAATCAAAGTAATGGTCTCTTGTCCGTTACACGTCAGCCATGTTGAATTATTTACAGAAGAACGGAGAAAGCGGTAATGCGATGGAAATTTCTCGAAGTTTTACCCAAAAATGTAATAAAGGCGGTTTTATTTTCAATATTAAAATACCGGGACGATCATACGAGGGATAAAGTAGAAAATCGTCCTACGATAAGTCCTTGAAAGTCCTACGCCTTAATTCGATACTACATAAAATATGAATTATTTGAACAAGGTACCTTCTTAGAACTTAAACAAGTCAAGGTCGTACATGTCATAAAAACTACTAATACAGCTTAGTCTCGTGTTAATTAGTTTTCAATGAAATATTTTCCTAACTTCGAATACATAATATATTAAGTTTTAAAATGATAACACGATATTTAAATCGTAATAGCAATTTTCAGTGTTAATATTTGTAGATGGCTTATATTCTCTAATACTATTGGTATTTATGCGGAGTATGAGTTGCTACAATTGATAGTTCAGGACGAGATACTAAAGGGAGCTCTAGGGATAAGGAGGTGCAATCAATAGACGTAGTAGGGTAGCCGTGTCAGGTTAGATGAAAACTGTGAGACTGTGAGAGTGGCGAAACTGCTTGGGTGTCCACGGTGCGCCATCATCGTCCATCATTCAAAGCCACCGTCTCTAAGAAAAATGCTACAGCTGAAGTTGCTACTTGAAGAATAAGCGGGTCATATTTTAATGGCTAGGTACTTGTGAGCCGTGGCCAGTTCATTGTACTAATTTCTTCTTGATAATGTCTGTAGCTTTTGGTGTTAATGTCTTCTTCATAAGGAAAATATGTTACAAGCGTTGGTTTGCCAATGATGTAGCTGGTATCTGTGTAGCTCATAAAAAACCATATCTAAGTGTTAAAATACCTATTTAGATATTGGCTTATATTGCGGAGTCGAACAAAGACAGCAAAATACGAATAAATTTATTCAGCGTCGCAAATTGAAATCTCAGGTGGTCGAGTTGCCCGGTTGGGAGAGCACCACCTTAACCTGATCTCTTGTTCGTAATTTTATATTCAAAAAGGTAAACATATTTTAAGAACCAAAGAGAGCTCTTTCAAACTTGGACATTCCGCGTTGGATTTGTATTCTGAAAACAACCTCGCTGCTAGAGATCCGTGGTAGGTACATTTTGATAAAATGTCTGTAGAAAAAATACGTAGGTATTTGTGTAGATATGAATGTTAAAAATGTAAATTGAACTCACGACGAATAAAACTGAATTCTTATAACTCACAGGTAAGTACGATACGTTGTTCTCAAAAGTCATGTTGTAGTAAACACATTCTGATATTCTATTTCATGGGATTTCGAATGTGATAGAGGGCAGGTAATAAAACTGCTAGTACTGGAGGAAAACGAATTTATCTGAAACGAGCACAAATAAGATTTGCAGCCGTGTGCGAGTACGAAGGTGGTAGATATATCGAGGCAAGGCACCCTCTCACGTACGAGCACGTTCGCGTTAGGATTCACGAAATGATATATTGTAATCAGTTTCCAACCACAACAACGTTACGTGCGGATAGAAATGAATGAAATTTGTTTGACACTGTTTTCTTAGACGTTCATCTTTAATACGATTTTATGGTTCGCCGGTATTATTGAATAAATAATAAAGAAATATATATAAAAATATATTGCTGTTCGTTAGTCTCGCTAAAACTCGAGAACGGCTGGACCGATTTGGCTAATTTTGGTCTTGAATTATTTTTGAAAGTCCAGAGAAGGTTTAAAAAGTAGGTAAATATGAAAATGCTCGGAATTAAATAAAAATAACAATTTTGTTTTTCCTTTGATGTGTCCCCCGTCGGACGGATTCCTTTTGTTTGTTCTAAGTTTATTTTATACAAAAGTTTAGGTCTTTTATTTATCGATTGAGGCACTACGAAGTCTGCCGGGTCAGCTAGTAATAAATAAATAAATTGAAGTCGTCGTGGCCTAAAGGATAAGACGTCCGGTGCATTCGTATATAGCGGTGCACCGTTGTTCGAATCCCAAGCGGGTACCATTTTTTATAATGAAATACGTACTTAACAAATGTTCACGATTGACTTCAACGGTGAAGGAAGGCAGGATGTTGGTACCTACCCGCGCGGACTCACAAGAGGTCCTACCACCAGTGATAACGCAAATTATGATTTTGCGGGTTCATTAGAAAAATTGGTACCCGCCTGCGGGATTCGAACACCGGTGCAACGCTCAACACGAATGCACCGGACATCTTATCCCTTAGGCCACGACAACTTCACAGAATTATAAAACCAGTCCTTTAAAAAAACTCTAATTGCATTTCAGAACACAAGTCTACAGCTCTAAAACGTTTGTAATTTATGTAATTCCATTTATTCAAGCTTATAATTTATTTTTGTATCTGCAGTGTGTCACAAATATATTGGAAGGCTGAAAGATGCGATGTCTGGTCGGATATTGGGAATAACTTGTAGATTTAACGTCAAGCATTCACCGACGGAATCGGATGTCACGCCCGAGATTCGCCATAGTCAGCATCCGTATTATGCTTTATTTTTTGTCGAAAACGTAAGTACATACATAATATATACAAAACACACAATATAATTTTGTTAGTTCTATATTTTTTTAATCACATGTACCTTTTATAGACTAATTATATTTAATGTGTAGGTAATATACGAATATTTTGAGAAAAAGTAAGTAACTTAAACTATTTCATTGAATACTGACTGCAATGATAATAAATGTCAACGTAAATTTTTGATTCGTCGAAATTCATCTCAAATACATGTACTATCATTTGAAAAGTGTTAAAATTTTTTTGTTGACTTGTTTAAAGTACTTACTGAATATCAGAAATATTAACCGACAAGATAAGCAGTAAAAGCAAAAGAACAAATCTTCCACGAAGATTACCAAAACAGTTTAGCAAAACAGGGAAAGATAATGATCGTAATGACAATAGCGTTCACCGAACCGGGCTAGTGGAAGATTTATTTACGCTTAGAAACTCATTTGCCGGAACGACTCGAAATAAAAAGCAACTCAACAGCTTGAAAAATATGATTTCGGAAAACGCGGCCGAAGGAAGGCCGGTATCGCGTAATGTCCCCTAATGTGCGCGCGTAAAAAATCCTCACTGTCCGCGAATTCTCCTCGAATAGACAGAATTTTATGCAAATTTCCTTTATGGTCTTTCGGCGTTTGACGCGGATTAACGCTATGAGGATGTTCGACAGTTTTATTGTCTACGGAGACACTAAAAGCTTTCTTTATTTCGAAAGTGTTTTATTAAAACGCCTACTCTGGCTCTCCTCACTTTGTTTTCATTCCTGGAAAACTCTTTTTTTCATTAATTTTTTAATGAAATTTCATTTGACCCTTCTTTTGTAGTGTTAATTTTGTGAAAGTAAACAAAGTTATCTTTTGACTTTTACATGCATTATTTCATTTTTAATTTTTGTTCTTTCAAAATTATACATTATGCATCGTACAAAAGCTACCTGAAACATTGCAGAATATCTACTTATACCTAGAACTTGTATACACAGTTGATTTCATGATCTTTTCTGAATCGTCAGATGAACGAAATCATGTTATTTCTTCATGTTATGGAAGCAATTTGTAAACATGCGTTAAGTACGTATTTAATATGAAAATGTGATACTTGCCTGCGGGATTTCAACACCGTCACAACATCGTATGAAATAATCGTATTGCTCGATAGGCGCGCGTTTCATCCATTAGCTTAGACGATTTATGTGGGAGTATGTGTAGAAAATTATTTAATATCTCTATTATAGAATGTAAAGATGAGCTTGATCGAGTAAGAGTCACGGATAAAAAAAATATTATTATAAAATAAAATAAAAATATTAAAACCAATGTCACACCGTTGATGAGATTGCGATAATTTTTTTTCAACTTATTGCTAGTACTCGCGTGAAGATAATACGCACAGTTCAATACAATCAATCAATATAATGTGATGCAAGTGTATTCTGAAAAAAATTCCAAAATATTTCTCTATAAGTCATTGTTCAAGCTTAAATTCAGCGAATCTCAAGATTCTCTAGTAAACGTAAGATTTGCAATGTTCCGAAAATCATAACATCGGAAATAACATAGTGACAGTGATAAATGATAAAAGATTAGATCGTAAAAGTGTATTTAATTATGCCTCCGACTCGTGAAAACCGAAGAAAGATCCTTAGTTCTGAAGCGTCCATGGTCTTACTGGTAAGATACCCAGCGTACTTACCTACTGTAAGTTGTATCCCAGTATGTCGGGGCTCAAGAGTTGTTACACAGCTGTCTGTAAAGTTTTCTTATGAAGCAATTAGTTATAATGTTGAACGAAATAAAAATAATGTTCTACACCCGAAACAGTAAAGTACCAAGTTCGCTGTGAACTACGGACAAAGTTGAAAGCATTAAAGAGAAAGTAGCCGGACGACTGTGTTTTACACCAATTTACGATTTTTGTTTCTCAGTAAACAGCGAACTTGCACATTCGCCTTCGAACTTTATAAAAGTAACGTAAAGATCTTTGTTACATACAAAAAAAATACAAAAAAGTGTAATGATATTGAAATATACCATCGTTGCTATTGAACGAGTAACATGATTGCCGGCAATCCTTGAGAATTGAGGTCGAAGTCTCAACAATATTTGAAAGTGACTATCGCAATGATCGAACTCGAATTTAGTGTGCTTAGTGCGAGTTTTTTAACTTCTCGATCGCATAAAAGTTGGAACAGCGCCACTAGCGGCACGTGCTCCAACTCCATAGAAATTTTAGTTAACTTTTACGCAATCGAGGAGTTAAAAAACGCGCACTAAGCGCACATGACTATATCGCGATAGACATGGGCAGGGCCGGATACCAGAAAAACTTTGGTCAAAGTATTAATAAAAAATTGACTTAAGTTATGTCACCACTCACGAATTCAATATTATCGTTTAAAAGACAAAATGTCGAAGTTGATACATTTTAGTATGTCAGCAAACCTTACACCTCCATGAACTTGTATTACCGCGCTGTCAGTGAATGGAAGTTCCAAACCTTTCAAAACAATATGGCGAACTAAGTCAAACGAAGAAAAGCTCGGCATTTAATCGTTATTGCGTTACGGTAAGGTTCAAAATGACAAAATTCGTTTCATTAGTTGAAACGGCTGCGGTTAATGAAACTGTCTGTTACCATTGAAACAAAACGGTTCGGCATCAATGAAAAAGAAAAAAAAAATCGTTTGTTTCATAAAGTCTGAACTGTGTTTGGTTTGTTAGAACGGAACCCACGAAAAGGCACCTAAAGAAATTGATTTCTTTGTACTAAAGCGATGCACTAGAAATCCGATCAAAGCGGCTTCTGTGTCGTTTTGTATGATAAGTTTTTAATTAGACCCTGGAAGTTTGAGCTTAAATAATATTTTTTTAAATTATTAAACACTCAATCCAAACTTCAAATTTATTTGTGATATCTGGGTACTTAGGTACTTAGGAAAGCACTCTCTGAGGCTTAAGGTAAAATGTTTTACGCTGACTCGACTTCCGGCATTTTTAAATTATACTTTTATCGAATTTTTACTGAAAATGTGGTAATGTATTAAATTCATTTCTCTTATTTCTACGATCAGCTGTATCATATTAATATAAATATTTTTATTGCTTAGATGAGTCAACGAGCTCACAGCCCACCTGGTATTAAGTGATACTAGAGCCCATAGACATCTACAATGTAAATGCGCCACCCACCTTGAGATATAAGTTCTAAGGTCTCACTTTTAACAGTACAACGACTGCCCTACCCTTCAAACCGAAACGCATTAAAGAGGCGGGGTGGTGGTAGCTAGGTAACAACAGGTAGATGTGCAAATAGTAGTGCAAATCGATAGTTTTTTTTTTCGCAAACTCATTGCCGTTTTAAAGTTCCATCGTAATAATAATGTAGCGTGCAACACTGGGTTGCACTCGGGCGTCATCGGATGCGATCGGAGTTCCCGAACGCGCAGGTGTCCCGTGACGTCATGCAACGAGATTCGCGCGCGTCGATTTATGTTTATTGTAAAAACGTAATTTTAGTTTTAACTCGTATCTTCTAGTGCCTAGCGTTGTTTACTTTACTTTAGGTTATATTTTAATATTGTACACATTATATATATTGTGGAATTGATGTGTTTGACTTTTATATGTTCGGAGCGTAATATCTCGCGAATACGAACAACAAATAACAAACCACAAATATATTCGAACACGATCCCTCAGAAACGCATTCTTTAAACGGCCGTACTAGACTAAAATATATCAAGTGCCGTGTTGTTTCAATGGATCTACATTCACTGACTCTCATATAGGATTTCCCTTAAGGGATATACATATACCATTAATAGGGATTTGGATCGTCAATCAACTCAAAATTCCAAAACTAAATGCGACTGTTAGAGCTACTGAGCTTAATTGTAGTGTGTGTATGTTATAGCTTATTAAAGGAGCTTTTAATCGTGTTTGTTCTACATTAAAGCGCACGCAACCGAATCGAAGTCAATTACCGAGCTAATCATCTATGAAACTCAACTTCTATGATGCATTATGCCGGCACACAATAGCGGCAGCTGGCGTTTATCAACGGTAATGCAAATTTTCCCTCCATAATTTCTTTGAAACGTTTGCGTTTTGGTCATATAATTACTAATCTATACTAATATTATAAAGCTGAAGAGTTTGTTTGTTTCAACGCGCTAATCTCAGGAACTACAGGTCCGATTTGAAAAATTCTTTCAGTGTTAGATAGCCCATTTATTGAGGAAAGCTATAGGCTATATAACACTAAAGACCGATACAGGTGGAGCACCAATAAAGAATGTTTCAAAATATTTTCACTTTCTACGTAAATGAAGTGGGGGGTAAAATTTTGCGTTATGCCAAAGTAACTATTTCTTCCACGCGGATGGAATCGCGGGCATAAGCTAGTGAGTTGATATAATTCGTGACAACAAAACAACGGTAAAGTATAGTAAACATTAGAAACAAATGAATAACATAAACACGACATAAATACGTGTTTAATGTCTACTATTCCTGAAAACGTCAAAAATACTTATTACAGCTAGTAAATAAAATTAAAACTCTGCGCTCAAATGTTTTAAGCTGCCTTACTGAGTATTAATATAATTAAAACAATAGAATTTGTCGAGTTTCATTTCCATTCTGCCGTCCCTGGCAACACAGCGCATCAGGTTCTGACAACGCCGCACACACGTCGTTTTATACAATTGTCTTTCAGTAGCATGTGCGTTGCATTTAGCGATTGTAATCTACTAAGTGGATTCCGTTGAAAAGCTAGCGTGGAACGGATACCGATTTAGGCTTGAATCGAATAGCTAATCTCATAATTAATTGGCCCTGTTAAAACCTAAATTAATTTCTCTAACGGTATATAAAATAATGCGAAATTAATTTCTCTAAAGGTATTTCAAATAATGCGAAATTTGTAATTGTACAACTTACTGTTGAATCAAACATTGGTTGGAAAGCCATTCCTCAATTTTATTAGATCGTATCGCGGCATCCACAGCTGCACGCCGTTCTATTGCTCATCAAGTAAGCTGACAATAAAAGACATTGTAGTCAAAAACGTTTTCATTGAAAATTATGTCTTAGAATTCCATTGAAAAGTTGGTTCAGTTTTCAAATAATAGCTAGCTTTTCAATGTATCAAGCACTCAAGCGACAAGGGTAGTATCCCATTAAACGCTAACATCTCACAAACCATGATTCAAATATGTAATTTCTCAATTTTAGATTTAATAAACATAGTGTGGCGGGTAGCTATCAAACAACACATGTTATTTGACCTGAGCCTCGTTTACGACATTTTCAAGATTAGCTTGCATATATATACAAGTTCCGAACTACAACATTTGGACTCGGTTTGTTTATTTTTTTTTAATGCCCTTATAGGCTACGAGCATACGGCCCACCTGATGGTGAGTGGTTACTGTTGCCCATGGACTTCAGTAATGCCAGGGGCAGAGCCAAGCCGCTGCCTACAAATCTCCCTTTACCGAGCAATTATACCCACTTGGTGGTAGATTTTCCCTCGGTCGTATAATATCCACACTAGCATTAGCTATCCAATCAAGACTGCTTCCGCGACACCTACCTCATTTTTTTCGGGCAAAATAAAATAAGTTCGAAAATCGCGAACGAAACTTGTAGTTGTAGCGTAGACGTTTGATTCACTAAAAATGTGGTTGGACTCGGTCGAGTTTAATTAAGAACTGAAAGGGTCGTTTGGTGAAGCACGTAGAATGAAAGAAATACGCGGACCGTGGGTTTTCTTTTATTAGTCGGCGCCTGGGTGTACTGGCGAATTGTAATTTACAAGTAACTTTATGATCGGATCACTGCGGGGGAGTATCTATCTTGTTACTCTTTGAAAATGCCGTACGATGGAATACATTTTTATGTTCAAATAATTCTGTACTACTTTAATTATGGTGTTAAACTACGGCAGCCATTCACCAAAAATTGAGATGAATTTCCGGCTATTTTTGAAATTAAAAAGAACTGAAGCTATATTTTTTTTAGAATAAACTAACCATAGAATTGTATATGTTGGTTTTCAATAGACAAACTTTTTATATATTTAACACATGCTGAAAACTCGTTGGTATAATATTATGTTTTTATTTTCTTATTTCATTCTTCGATGGTTGTTAAGGGATACACAATAATATGTATTTTACAGCAGGCAGTAGCGGGACTGTGATTTATAGCCATGGACAGCATTCAACAGTAGGGGACTAGCACTACGTGAACAAAAGGGTTTTTTGGCGGGAATGCGAGGAGTGAAGTTGTGTGATTTGTTTTATTTTGTCTATTTATTGTTTCTTCACGTTTAAATGTGTATAACGGTGTTTTATTAACTTTTTGGTATCTGTGAAAGTGCACAGATGTGGGAAAAGCAAACAAAGCCGCTGAACGTAACTTCTCGGGATCCTCCAAAAAGTCTCAATAAATGACCACCATTTTACTGAGATTATATTTCATTCTATAATATCATCTCATTTTATTTTATTTCGTTTCGTTTTCATTTCATTTCATTTCATAATATTATTTTTCAGATAAAAAAGTTTTCATTAAAATTAAAATAAGACTTGACCTAAAGGTCTTATTTACCAGGTCATAAAATCCCTTAGAAAACATGAACAAAATAATTTGTAGTCTTATATTCGGTTTTCGCCAGTCGTACATACTTACTACAAACTAAGAAACACATTTCGGTCAGAGTTAAAGAGGACGTTGCTCATGTTGAAAATAATCGGGTGCACAAGTTTGCAGTTTGTCAACATGCTCGGGACAGTGGTGCCAACCATTTTACAAGATTTAACAAATTCCAAAAGCTCGCTTAAGAAAACAAATTAATTTCACGTATCGTGCAGAACATCCTAACTTCATTATAGATGGTTGACGCTTATCTAACACTTGGGATCCTCTTCCCATGCAGATAGAAACCCATATCAAACACACTTCCAGATAGGTACTATTTGTTTCTTCTGTGTAAAACGGAACGTAAAAATCGAGACATATTTTTTATAGGAAAACAGACGGTAGCTAAGAAAATATTCAAATGTCGACGAATAACACGTTAGAAGTTCGTGATCACGGAAATTGTAGTGTTCGTAACGTCGGAAATAATAAAAAAAGCGATAATAATAATTAAAAAAAAAAGCGAGATTAAACTGTAAAAGTGTTTTTAATTTGAATAATTGTAGTAGAGGCAATAATTGTAGTAGATACATCTTGACTCCATGAATTCAAATTTCATGTAGTACCTCTTTGAAGGTGATTGCCGCTTTATACTAGAGCTTAAACTTCAACCTAATATGGGAAGAGGCGGTGCTCACGTTATGAAGCCTATGGACATCGACATTCACTAAGCACTAATTGGCCTGAGATTCTGTTTGCCCATTTAGAGCAATAACATATTAATCTAATAATCTATATATTAATATGTGAAGCAAAAACTTTGTACCCCTTTTTGCGAAAATTGCGGGGACGGAGGAGTATGAAACTTCCCACACTTGTAGACAATATGAAGAAGGAGCGCAAAATGTTAATATTTTTTTAAATTAGGCACAAAAAATACATTGAATCAATAAAGAAATACATTACACACACTACCATCTATTTGACATACACACGCATGCATACTATTAGTTTATTGTCAAATTTTTCTTATTGTTTATAGTGTGTGGTCAAATTGAAAATAGATTTAATATTGTTTGTCTTTTATTAATATTTGTCTAAAGTGTAGTCTTAGCTATATCTGAATTTCTAAAAGTGTAATAGTCTTTGACAATATAATCATAATAATGTTCAAACTTATAATTTCAATGAATTATAGTCGTATTTCGACTACTGCGGGATCATAGTCTGGATCATAAACGGCCGTCTGGTGTAGTGGTAAGTGACATGGTCACTACACAAGGGGGTCGTGGGTTCGAATCCCGCCTAGGGAAGATATTTGTATGATAAATATAAATGTCTTTTCCAGGGTTATGGATGTCTATTAAATATATGTATGTGTATAATAAAAATCTTACATTTATATCCGTTATCTGGTACCGGTAACACAAGTTCTTTACGAACTTAGCACGGGACCAGTTAACGTGGCGTGATTGTTAGTAAATATTTATTTATTTATTATAGTTTATTGAATAAGGTGAAATATGGTAAATAGCGATATTGTATCGTCATACGTCATATGTGATGTTACGTCATAGCTCCACACTTAGGTGCAAATGTCAGACTTAGTAGAAAGTTTAACAGCCGCGTGAAAACGTAACAAAGCTATTTAGGAATCTAACCGTGTTTCTTAAGTACTTGTTTGGTAGCTTCCTACATTGTCTTATTTTATGACAATGTATTTAGAAATGTTCGTTTACTTAGTCACGGAAGACAAGCGTGGAAGGTTAACCGACTACTAAGTGAACATTGCTGCTTGCATACAAGATATTCTATGAACTTTTTATTTTTATTGCTTAGATGGTTGGACGAGCTCACAGCCCACCTGATGTTAAGTGGTTACTGGAGCCCATAGACATCTACAACGTAAATGAGCCACCCCCCTTGAGATATAAGTTCTAAGGTCTCAGTATAGTTACAACAGCTGCCCCATCTTTCAAACCGAAACGCATTACTGCTTTAGGGCAGAAATAGGCAAGGCGGTGGTAACCACCCGCCCGGACTTACAAGAGGTCCTGCCACCAGTAATTACGCAAATTATAATTTTGCGGGTTTGATTTTTATTACACGATGTTATTCCTTCATTGTGGAAGTTAATCGTGAACATTTGTTAAGTACGTATTTCATTAGAAAAATTGGTACCCACCTGCGGGATTTGAACATCGGTGCATCGCTACATACGAATGCACCGGACGTCTTATCTTTTAGGCCACGACGACTTAAAACTGTTTTTAGATGGGCAGACGAGATCTCGGCTCATCTTAGTTTAAAAGTCTAACTTCTAACTTCTGAAACTACTGTTAGTAACTAAGTTCTCACTTGGTTAAAAGTGCTCATAGATATCAGAATGCGAACGCTGGCCCTTACTTGGCAAACACTAATTTTAAATATTGAATTATTGTTAGTTGTCTACGCAAAAAATATGCTTCACAGCAGAATTTGATACTATGGTTGCACATTCCCTTGCAATTTCATATTATGCTCCTACCGGGTTTTTTTTTTGTACAGAAGCGACTTCAGGTCACATATTAAGCTACATTTCTTGGCTGCACAACGTATCTGATTCATTTGACCACGGACAGTCCTTAATGTAGCTATTTGTATAAATCATGCACCTACATAAAAACTCTGTAGGTATCAATAAATAACCAATGTTAGAACCACTTCAATCCGCGTAATCCACTGCCGAGCGAGGTCCGAACACGACAAATTTAATAAATCAGTTGAAAGAAAAATCGTCTCAGCACTCCGGGGACACAGTAAACAGCTATACGAGATTACTGCGGACACAGTGAAAAATTTAGACTCGCGCAAACTGAGCGGGTGTCTCAGGAAATTGCGAAAAATGCGCTCGACTTGCCCCTAATGGATGTAGTTTATGTGCCACTCTGTAGCTCTATAAGACTATGACAATATTATCAAAATTATAAAGAAGACTTTATAGCTCTTAAGCTATTTTCGTAAGACTACAATGGAGGAATATAACATGAAATTGTTGAACTTTTTGTTTATTTTCTAACCAACAATTCGTACCGATTTCTAGAAAGTTCACGCCGGCCTTATTGTAAAACTGGCAGCCAAATCAAAATGAAAGTAATTGGGTACATATTATTTCGATTTGACTTATTTGGAAGAAGCAAAACAAATTTATTTTAATTGGATACTCTTGTTACAATTAGCTAAGTACATAATATCGGTGTAGCTTGATAACGCAGTTACGTCGTAGTGTTATATTAAATTGAAAGTTAATTAAAACTGTTTTCTTTTAGAGAGTCTGTTATTGAGAAAGGCGAACTCAGTATTTTGGGTTTTTCTATCGTCACAGCTGTATTTCAATTCGAAAATGATTTAAGACCATATAACTATTCCTGGGTTACAATTCGTTCATTGATGAGACCGTCAAAGCTTTGAAACCGAAGTTGTGAAGAAAGTAGGTACGCAAATAATATCTCAGATCTAAGGATCGGTCAAGCGTGTTGTAGGGTCGAGTTTGATGTATTCTCGTGCAATCGATAAGTATTCGAATGGAATTCTTCAATCTTTGAGGACGCATTAACTTTGTGAAGTTTATGGGAGTCTTTTAACCGCTTACCGTAAGATGCCTCGTGAGCTCGTGTGCTGAATTTAGGCTATAAAAATCATTTTTATACGTTCTTTATGGAGGTCGATAAAATTTACACATCGTCTCGAATTATTTAGTCCATTACAATTTTAATCTTGGATCCAAAAAGGTCCGGCGCGGATTACGGAGATAAGAATTGGGACGCTTAATTAATTTGTAATTACAACGAGGTAGATTTAGGCCTGAAAATAAGTCGTTTGATTCATGTATTTTTACTGTTGGCTGATGTAATTTTTCGAATGAACAGAATCAATGGAAATAAACAATGGTAAATTTAGATAAACTTGACGGGTTGCTTCAAACTCCTTTGTTTCTTTTCTCTACATCAAAATACAAGTACGCGTTTTAATTTTGTTTGTATCTGAAATGGTTACGAAAGTATAGATTTAAAATTCATGCGTGAAACAAAAAAAAAAGGTACAATGCACATATGTAGCGCGAGTGACCTTATTTGGAACCTCGGGCACACTTACA
The DNA here is from genome assembly GCF_030267445.1 of Bombyx mandarina. NCBI lineage: Eukaryota > Metazoa > Arthropoda > Insecta > Lepidoptera > Bombycidae > Bombyx > Bombyx mandarina. Next base: position 6,562,529 of record NC_143231.1, on the reverse strand, counting down.
ATAGTATCTCTGGTACATTAAAATTATATACAGTTTCGGGTGCCGCCTAGGGAATGTATGGACTACGCTTGGATAACTTGCCGATCAGACTACACACGCGGTGTGGAACACTCGTTGAATCCCAATCTGTACAACTATTTATAAGAATGGCAACTATTGGTATACACAGTATATTCTAGGGAGGTAAATCAAAAAGAAAATTATTACAAACGAGTAACAAGATCAGGTGAAAGATTGAGGGAATGAGGAAAAGAATGAATGTATTGATTAAGAGATGAATTAATGAATAGGATTAAGTGATTACGCGTGATATTTGAGCGGGTGTCTTATTGGTCATCTAGTGCGTGTTACAACATTATTTTTAAGATTATTAGTATCCATATTATGACACAAAAGTATTATATCATTTTTATGATGAAAACTTAGTTCAAACAAAAGTGCTCCATAAAGGTCACGACCTTTAGCACTGAGGAACACAATGCAAGAAGGAGGATGATGAAACTATTGTAAGAAAGTTTGGCTAAGCTTGTCTCTGTGAACTTTACTTAACATTTAAATTCAATAAATTTATTTTATAACTAATACTTATAATATTACACAAAAGTATTAAGCCATTTTTGAGATTAAAATAAAGTTACAAATGCTTAACAAAACTAAACTATGGGGACTTGTTAAGATAACGATTATTAAATATAATAAATTATTAAATTGTATTTTTTAAAAACTAGGTTAGACAATTTTCGAAGTACAATCACGGTATTGTACCCATCTGTAGAGAGTAATTAATAGATTCGTAGTAAAAGCTTTGTTTCAGATTTTTTCAAGTATTTCTTTAATATCCATTACTTTTTTTTTTATTGCTTATATGGGTGGACGAGCTCACAGCCCACCTGGTCTTAAGTGGTTACTGGAGCCCATAGACATCCACAACGTAAATGCGCCACCCACCTTGAGATATAAGTTCTAAGGTCTCAAGTATAGTTACAACGGCTGCCCCGCCCTTCAAACCGAAACGCATTACTGCTTCACGGGAGAAATAGGCAGGGTGATGGTGGTGGTACCTACCCGTGCGAACTCACAAGAGGTCCTACCACCAGTAATTACGCAAATTATAATTTTGCGGGTTTGATTTTTATTACACGATGTTATTCCTTCACCGTGGAAGTCAATCGTGAACATTTGTTGAGTACGTATTTCATTAGAAAAATTGGTACCCGCCTGAGATTTGAACACCGGTGCATCGCTCAACACGAATGCACCGGACGTCTTATTGCTTAGGCCACGACGACTTCTTAGGCTCCTTTTCCCATTCCCCCACTTCCTTCCACTTCCACACAACCTTCGATGTTCTTCGTCAAGTCTTAAATCAATTCGAATGACAGAATCTGGTTATATATTGGAGAAAACAAATAAAAATAGAAAGGAAGTAACCAAAAAAAGAACAATAAAACAGAATAGAAGTGATAGAGCATAGTCCAGAATTTTGTCTAGCTCTCTGTGGGTTTCTTTGCTCTTGCTTATCTACTGTGCGGAATTTCATATATAATTTTCACAGGTAGACTGAGGCTAATTACTTTAGGCTAATTAATGGACTAAAATATTATAAAACAAATTCATTAAATTATTTTAGAATTAAAATTAAATGAATTTACACAATTTCTAAAAAAGTCGGCGCTTGTAGATTTTTGGCATATCCTTATAAATGTTAGGTGTTTGAAGTTATATAGGATATAATATTATGAATTCAAATGTAACTTTGTCTATTATAATTTGACGAAATTTGGCAGTACAGTTTGAACCCTTTGGAAGAAGCTGGCTACCTTTCTTCTTACTACTGAGCCCGGGCATTTGCCAATCCAATATAAAGTGCAGTGCGGGCGAAAATGCTGGCGGGAAGCTCGTATCACATAAAGTCCAATATTGATTCATGAAAGTATGCAGTTTTACGATACTATTACAACAGTAGAATATATGGTTAAAAGGCAAGCGTTAAAGCAAAAAAAGAGTGTAGTATTCTGAAATAGGATTAAAACTATATAATAGCCTCTAAATCGAATCGAAAAAATCTCTTCTATATCGTTCCCTCACTACTGAGATCGCGACCACATGTGACGTTCTTCCACTGTGTTCGATCATGGGTGGCATGGACCGCATGGTACAGACTACCACCAAGTGCTTCTCTTACTAGATCTGACCATCTGGCTGGTGTTCTGCCCACGGTGCGCCTGCCCTTTATGCGAACCGCAATTATGAGCTTCTCTAATTCATGTAAAAAATACCAATACATCAATCAATATGTTAAAGGTTTTGTAATTTAAAACATTAATTTGTTATTATTTTGTACGCAGAACAGATAAAACAAAAAAAAAACGAACAAAAAGCATGTATATAGACGCGACAGTGAAACGTGCTACAATGATGTAAATGTTAAGTTGATAAGGAAAAATAGTTCAAGGTATATAATTAATACAATAAATTTTCTGTTAAGCCTATTTTCTGTATATATAAAGCTTGCTTTCACTCATTTTTTTTACTGGTGGTAGGACCTCTTGTGAGTTCGCACGGGTAGGTACCACCACCATCACCCTGCCTATTTCTCCCGTGAAGCAGTAATGCGTTTCGGTTTGAAGGGTATAGGGCAGCAGCCGTTGTAACTATGCTGAGATTTTCGAACTTATATCTCAAGGTAGGTGGCGCATTTACGTTGTAGATGTCTATGTGTTCCAGTAACCACTTAACTAAGACAAAGCAATAAAAAAAAAAAACTTCTTGAAGCAGTGAGTATAGTCCAATTAATATATCTCAAGTCTGGCATCGATTGGCAGTAGCAGCGTTCTCGGATGCAGACGGACGCTCCATCGAGCAATAAAGAGTGATCGATATGCTGGTTGGTACCCTTTAAAATGTGGTATTTTAGGCGCTGCCAGTCAGCCCTGTTTATGCCGTGCACTTATGTTGCCAATGAACAATGAAAATAGATGAACTATTCTATTATTCCTACCTAAAGATCCCGTAATTATTCCCATGTATGTACATACATACCGAATGAAAGGCTGTTTGGTTTAAGCGACATTTTTGCCACTTACAGGAGAGCCATTTAAAGTTTAAAATTAAAAAAAAAAATAACAAAAAAACACTTCTTCAGCTATTTTAATTGAGTAAAATTGATTGAAGTTCAATTAAAAATATCGAACTGTTGATACTAATGCCAAATAAAACGTACCTTTAATTACAAAGATAAATGTGGTTTAAAGGAAATAAATAAATAAAAGTTTAAAAAAACTAACAAAATACGCTTTTATACAAAATCCAACTAAAAATAGAAAATAAAATTTTATAAATTTGAATTAAAAGTCGTGTAAGAAAAAATGACTTTATTGTAAAAAAAAGCGGGGGTTGCATGGTATCAGTAGTTATAATTATTTGTGGAAGTCCAGAGAAGGTTTAAAATCTAGATAAATATGAAAATGCTCGGAATTAAATAAAAATAACAATTCTGTTTTTCCTTTGATGTGTCCCCCCCGTCGGACGGATTCCTTTTGTTTGTTTTAAGTTTATTTTATACAAAAGTTTAGGTCTTTTATTAATCGATTGAGGCACTACGAAGTCTGCCGGGTCAGCTAGTAAACAATAAATTAAGCCAAATAAACACGATCTTAAGCTATGCTTTGTAATTGCGATATTGCTGTAAGGGGTCTTACCTACATCTGAGTGCAGTACAGAACCACATCAAACTGTAGAACGATCGTAATACGATATGCGCCGGCCTTACTGTCGTAAATTTCAAATGACGCCAGCGCCGACAGTATTGGTATCCGGTCGTTGGACATAAATTTCATTATCTGACCTCTTTATCAGCTGCGACGTCGATATACGAACTGTCATAATGGAACAGTATTTTCATCGTGAACTCGTGAATAAAAATGAAATCGGGTGAAAAATGTTTTTAATGCAGAGAAAAAAAGGGTCGATGCTGGACATTTACGATTTCGCAGTAATGCGACGTTGCTGGATTTCGTACTTCGTTTTAAATTTTTTACTACCAATAATAATTGTAGGTATATCGTCGGTGTCAAACAAAAATCTGTTATGTGCAAAAATTCTATTTTGAATTAACGAGTAAAAACCTTTTCGTAATTTTTTTTTATGAATGTGATTTTTTAGAACTATATTAAATGAAAGCTGTAGATAAATATTAAAGCTATAGACACTTAACAGTTTTTTTATTCGGTAGATAGGGCTGTGAACTATACGAAAAGGTCAACAAGTAAAAATCTCAAAAAGTGCACATAGCAGATTTTGGTTTGACAACGACGATATGTCAAATTACGATTTTCAATATTCTTCTACGTAGTCGTTTGAACTATTGGTAGTTTTTGTTGTGGTCAAGTGATGGTGCATTTCCCAAAGACGTGTAGCCATTTGTTGCGTACCGCGGTATTTCTCGTGCAGTCGTTGACGGGACTGTTAGGAGATGCTTTTATTTGATTGGTCCATTGTAACGGTAAACTGCCACGCGGTCGATCGGACACGTGACGCTCACTCAGTGTGATGACTCAGTGGAGCGCCTTGTGATTCAAGGCATGATTGAGGGTAAATATATGGGTGGTGCATTTACGTTGTTGATGTCTATGGGCTGCAGTAACCACTTAACACTAGGTGGGCTGTGAGCTCGTCCACCCATTAAAGCAATAAAAAATGTGTGGTGTCGTTGGATACCGGATAGGAACGAAGTTCCTTATTATAAATACAGTCAAAACCGTTTAGTGCGACATCGTTTAACACAACATGCCGTTTATAATAACCAAGAACAAAGGTCCCGGCTGAATGTCATATGACCACCTTATTAAAAATATTGCTTTCTACGACATTGGTAATAACGACATACCTCATAAAACGACCACATTTAACTAATATTTCGGAGAATTAGATCCGTTAGAACGACCGGCTAAGCTGTATTGTAAACAATTTGAATAGGTATCCAAATTTGTCTTCAATGGCTATTAAAATCAGGAAAGAAAACAATAGGATTTAGTTTAGTACAGGGTCTTTTCTAATTCTTAGAAGCAAAACACGTGCATGCGGTAGAGTCAAAGCCCGCTTCTTCGTATCTCTTCAGTTAGTTTGTTACTTATCTATACACAAGACGCACCAAAACTTTGTGGAGTTATTCGTGAAACTTTCAAAATGTCACAAAGAAATAGAAAACAAATTAATATGGAAGAAAAATCGCGTATTATGTAAATATATTTTTCCATAATTCCCTATCGATTTGTTTGTACTTGCACGATACAGATTAAACATCACCGGTTGTTACGACTATCGGTTTTTACGACTGAATATGAGCAGTCCCTTCGATGTCGTTATAACAGATTTTGACTGTATATTAACTTTAAGTTCTATTCGAGGTATAAAGAAGATAAAACTGGAGGTTTCGCAACAACCCACGGTCATTCGGTAAAGTGCGAACTTATTAACGGCCGTCTGGTGTAGTGGTAAGTGACATGGTCACTACACAAGGGGGTCGCGGGTTCGAATCCCGCCAAGGGAAGATATTTGTATGATAAATATAAATGTCTTTTCCAGTGTTATGGATGTATATTAAATATATGTATGTGTATAATAAAAATCTTACATTTATATCCGTTATCTGGTACCTGTAACACAAGTTCTTTACGAACTTATCACGGGACCATTTAACGTGGCGTGATTGTTAGTAAATATTTATTATTTATTATTATTTATTTATTTATTATTGTGGTACACTTCATTCACGGTTGTTTGCATAAGAGTTAGTGTATTGCGCAAAAAAACGTTCTGAGATCGTGGTCAATGAATGATAAAAAAATATGTAATTTTTTGTATGTTATTACAAAGTTAAGTGGTACACTGTGTGCATTACTAATAAAAATCTTACGTTATGGACGTTTTTTCCCGGTTAGGGTACGCCTCCGCATCGTCCCATAAGGAACTTCGTTCCAAAAAAAACAAGATCGCGCGGCAGATTTTAAATATTACCTGCACTTTCCTCCTTTGGATGTCGTATGTTACGGACGTGTCACAATTTTATTTAAATGTTAATTTAAATTCTTACTCCGTAAAATAAAGTGCATAAAATCATAAAGTACCAGGCGACCAAAACTACAAGGAAGTGGTGTCAACAAATAATATGAGTGAGTGAGAACACAAATTCAGACAAATATACGTTTCCTTGCATCGACCCGGGTGCACTGCTCACAGCCCCGCCCACCTGCTTCTGCGACACACGGGCTTACCGGACGTACAGTGTCCAATTACATTGTACCACCTAACATGGCAGCGCAAAAAAATCTGTCACCGACTTCTATAAGCTTACACACTACCACGTCTGAACCCTTTCTCCATATACAGTCAAAAGAACAAGACCTAGGGACAGAAAAATTTGTTAACTTCAGTCGGCGCACACGACGTGGACTCGATGAGGATCATTTCGAGGATCACGTGACCGAATATCCTAAATTTCTAACTGAACTGACAAAATTATTCTCCGCTTTTGAATGTAAACAAGACCGGAAATTCGATTCCTTAAAAATTAAAATGGATGATATATTAGAACAAAACAACCAGATTCAACAGTCTATTGCATTTTTCTCCAACAAGTACGACGAACTATTAGTCCGTATGTCAGCGGCGGAAAGCGAAAACAACGAACTCAAAAAACAGATTGGCACACTGCATACGAAGATTGATTTGCTAGAAAGGAATTCCCGATCTGCTATGATTGAGATAAACAATCTACCAATCTCGAAACCTGAAGATAAGAACACCTTAAGCGAAAAATTATCTAAAATTGGCACAACTATTAATTATGATATTCCAACTACCCACATTAAAAATATATACAGAGTTAAACCAAAACATCAATCTTCATCTACTGGTACCGTCATCGTTGAGTTTGATACAGCTACTACTAAAGATAATATCCTGAAAGCTTCAAGATTATATAATAAGCAGAATGGAAAGTCTAAGCTCTCGACCGCTTCTATCCAGCTGCCTGGCCCACCAACACCTATCTATATAACTGAATTTCTGACCTCTCAAGCCAAGCATCTATATTTCCTGGGGCGCAAACTTCAGAAAGAGGGAAAATGTGACAGCTGCTGGCCAAGCCACGGGAAGATTTTAATCAAGAAAACTGCTAGTTCTGTTCCGTATTGTGTAAACTCCGAAAAAGATATTCAAAATCTAATGTCTACTGCTAAATGACTAAACAGTTACGTTCAACCACTGGTTTGTCTACTTTTCCATTATTTATGTTCAAACAATTTTGTAACTTTCTTTTTTATACATAAGATATATCAGATACCCACAGACTATTACACACACATACACACACCTACACTTAATTTCACACACAAAATGATTACACATACGTCTGCATCTACAATAACATGCTATTACTTAAAACATTTATACAGCACATGCTCCCCATTCATAATATTAACATTAACATTTAAAATTAACTATCTGTACACCTATTTTTATCTGTCATATAGTTTAAGCGACTCATATATTATTACTTTATATATACCCTGGGAAAAACAAACATTATCACAATTTAACAAAGCAACAAATTATATTTTCCTCCTAATTAAACTTATAAACTTAATCTTATACTCATACAATATACAAAATTCGATACCCTTAACCATTTACACATTGATTTAGATCGAGTATCGGTGGCCGACGTAGTGACTTGTTCGATAGAAGATTGTCACCATGTTGCCAGTCTACACCAGGGTGCTCTAAAGCTCCTTAACTAAAACATTAGAAGTATAAATAGAAATTTTGATGGATTAACTACCCTTCTTGAACGTAGTGGAACGACATGGGACTTGATTATACTCACTGAATGTTGGCTACTTCACTCTCCCCCTATACCAGTTATGCAAGGTTATAATTTGGCTGCTACTAGCCGTCACCGCACTCAAAATGAGGGAGTTATAGTCTATAGCCGCACCCAGCTTCAAATATATTTTAAAGAGCCGGAAATTCATGACGCTAACTGCCTCGCACTAACGATAAACAAGGATACCGTAGTTATTGCTATATACCGCCCACCGGCTCAACAAAATTTTACATTGTTTCTAGAATCCCTTAATGAACTTTTAAAGTCTTATTCTTCTTATAAAAATATTGTCTTGGCTGGCGATATAAACATTGATATTTCCGAGAAAAATATCGATTCGCGTTCTCACGACTATCTCACGTTGCTAACTTATCACGGAATGTTACCTGCACATGAACTCCCGACCAGATTAAATCGATCATGCCTTGACCATATTATTTTAAAATCAAAAAATCATGCTTGTTGTTTGGTTGCTGATACTTCGCTGACCGACCACGACACGACACTTCTATTTCTTCATACCTCAAGCCAGTATAATAATTTAACTCAAAATAATAAAACAAGAAAATTTATTGACTATGACAAAATTAATGAAAAATTACTTCAAATTGATTTTTCCCTTTTATACAACTCCACTGACGCTAACGTAGCTACTAATTATTTTATTAACACTCTTAATACCATCATTCTTGAAAACACGAGTCTAAAAGTTGTACCACATCGCAAAAGGCTCAGAAAATTGTGGATGACTCCGGGGCTTCTGAGATGCCTCCGAAACCGGGACAACTTACACAAAAAAGTGAAAAAATATCCTAACAATGAAGTTCTTCAATTAACTTTTAAAAGATATAGGAACTACTGTACATCTCTTTTAAAAAGCGCTAAGAGCAATTATGATAGGGCCCAAATAAAAAATGCTCAAAACAATAATAAGAAGCTTTGGGAAACGATTAAAACTATAACACATACCAAAAAACAAAATACCCATGCGAACGACCTTCTCACACACGCAGGACCCGCAAACTCTATTAATACGGTCAACCATTACTTTGCCAATGTCGGTAGTTCACTAGCTCTAAATATTCATGCAAAAAAAACACACTCAAAAGTACCTATATTGTTTTCTCATTTAAGAACTTTTGCTATGCTGGAAACTGACCAATCCGAGATAGAAACCCTAATAAATAGTCTCAGAACAGACTGTGCCACTGGATCGGATAATATCTCTGGGATAATTCTAAAAAAATTTAAACACATCCTTCTAGCTCCAGTTACGTTTTTATGTAATCTGGCTATTTCTACTGGAGTCTTTCCCGACGTCTTTAAGCTTGCAGTAGTTCATCCGATCTATAAGGGTACGGGGGACCGACGTCTGCCGAACAATTACAGACCTATTTCTATTCTGCCAACCCTCTCAAAAATTCTGGAAAAAATTATGAACCATAGACTCATAAAATTCTTAGACAAATACAACCTTCTCTCCCCCTCTCAATATGGTTTCCGCTCTGGTATATCGACTAGCGATGCAGTTTTAAACTTAACTAATGAAATTGTCACAAAACTAGATAAAAAGAACAAAGTAATTGGTATATTCTTGGACTTAGCTAAAGCCTTCGACACGATTTCTATCCCAACTCTCATAACTAAGCTTGAAGCCGTTGGGTTGAGAGGCAATCAGCTTTCTCTTTTCAGGAGCTACCTTACGGGCAGACGTCAATGTGTCAAAATCAGTGACCTTATCAGTGACGAACTCCCTATAGCATATGGAGTGCCACAGGGCAGTATTCTCGGCCCTACCCTATTTTTAATATATATAAATGACCTATGTCAACTAAATATCACAAACGGGTCTATTTACACCTATGCTGACGATACTGCTCTCGTATTTCATGGCAGTTCTTGGGAGGCAGCTTTTAGTTTTGCTCAATGTGGCCTGAACACCGTAACTGACTGGCTGTCTAAAAATCTACTGACACTGAACGTGGATAAAACTAAGTACGTCACTTTTTCCCTGTCTACGCGTGGTAAAATATCATCTTCGCCTTTTTCACTTATAGCCCACTCCTGTAACGCTCTTGGACAAACTGCCTGCGGTTGCCCCTCCCTTGCCAGGACAAATTGCATTAGGTATCTGGGTATACAGATCGATGACCTATTATCCTTTCATTCCCATATTGACGTTCTGTCGTCCAGATTACGCAAACTCACTTACATTTTTAAAAATCTGCGTCATGTTACCGACAGGAACGTACTTACACTCGTTTATTTAGCGCTCTGTCAATCAGTCACTCAGTACTGCATAGTGGCATGGGGCGGGTCTTCCAAAACACACTTTTTAAAACTTGAACGTGCCCAGAGATGTATTTTAAAAGTTGGATGGCGGCTCCCTTATAGGTTTCCTACAAATGATCTTTACAAAACCTGTAAAGTCCTTTCTGTCCGTAAATTATTTATTCTTAATCTTATTATGACTACACACTCGAAAACTCCATACGATCCGACATTGCTCGTAAGTCAGCGGCGCGGGTATGGTGTGCGTCCCACAACACTTGTTTCTACATCGTTAGCTCAACGCTTTTATGGCTTCCTAAGTAGCTTCATATACAATAAAATCAATAAGCTCATAAATATATACCCCATGACACAGACCCAATGCAAACATGCACTAACAAATTGGCTTCACGACCTAGACTACGAGCAAACAGAGAACTTACTCCAGACTGTGAAGTAATCTGCTTTTTGTTTTCGAGCCCAATTAAGCAAATAATTATTTATATTATTATATTTATATTATTTATACCTATGTAATAGTAATAATAAACACGCATAGATGCAGATACTCACACATACACAATACAACATGCATGCGCGCACACGCTCATATATACACACACTCACACTCACTCACACACACACACACACACACTCACACACCCAAATACACACACATTCACACACGCACACACACGTAAAATGACCTTCTTAAAATATAACACCTAATGATCTCTCAACACTAGTCCGCATCATCTGTTCACGACTTAACCTAACCTAATCTATCTTAAGAAGGAGGGAGCCTGGAGATCAGTAATACAGGTCTTTGAACCTAGTACAGACTTCAGCTCTTTCAAAGGCTTACAAAATAAATTATAAGGTTAATTTATTTCCATTTGAATTTGTATGTACCTTGTACCTTTAAGAGAGAAATAAATAAATTATTATTATTATTATATTATTACTTTAATTGGAAATAAAGAATTAAAGTTTTATAAATTCGAAGTATTCCGAACGAAACCCCAAAAAAAATTCCTCGGAATACGTTGTAGCATTTTGTGTGCCCGACACAATCTAAACTAACGCGATACATGCATTCAAATCGTAGGAGCGTTACAACCTAAAAAAAATACTCGCAAAAATGAAACCCATAAATCGAAGCGGGCTATACCACGGTCCGGCATTCATGGCGTCGTGCTCAACTACAGAACCGAACAGTAGCAAAGGAAAGGTATAAAAGCTTTACCCCTTCTAAAAACGTAAATACGCGATCTGCTCGACTCGCACTCACACACGCTGACCGACCTTACATACGGCGAATAAACGACGTGAAATGGGAAAAAAGTTAAATATGTATGAGTGCGGGTAAATATATAAATCGTTATATAAACGGTTTATATAAAATAGATGGGTCGGGCGCGCTTCTGGCTCTCAGTCGCGTTCGGTACTCTCGCGCGATCTCATCTCCGCGTCCCTACTCGGATGCTGCGGCCGTTGTCGCGAGTTTAATTATGCTCTCTCTTAAACACTTTGACAGTCTTGTAAAATTCATAGTAATTATGTAATTTACACTTTTTCGAAGATAGTTATTTAGTGTATAATGAAACTTTATTTTTGAACTTAGTTGTTATGGCGAAAAAAAAAGTTTTCTGAAGTCAAGTAAGTATTGAATAAAGTTTTTACCAGCTTTTCTCGTTCGAAGAACTTTCGAACGGTGTGCTGTTAAGGGCACTTAAGTTCTTCATCATTATATTGAAATTATATAAATTGTTAATTTAAAATTTTTTGTTTCTATAAAACTAGAATAACGGCAAACAAAAGTTTTTTTAACTGCTAAAATAATCAATAGGCTTTGTTTTAGTATCAATAACTTAAGTTTTCACTTTTGTGTCTGTAATCAAGGAGTTTAAAAAAATATCATTTAATTTCATTAAAACAATTACTGCTTTTCATAAATATAGGACTGGTTCATAGTTTAAGTTCAATGCATTAAATATGATTTGCTAAAAAGCTACAACAGGTACAAAAGAAATAATTACAACCGAGTATCAAGTTCGAGTAGTTTGAATGAACGATATCGTAGCGAGCTCTACGAGAACCGTAGCAATATCCGTAGCGCCTTCATACTAAATCGATTGTGGCGAAAATACAACGCTGCCTGGGTGTTACAGTAATATTCAATTAACATGGTGCACAAGCTTAGTAAACTTGTTTCCGATTATATTTTAGTGAAGATAGTTCACTTTACAGGGCTCTAGGTGACTGATTTATTCAATGAAGGTTCTTTTTATTGTTTTTTATTTACGATTTTCAAGTTTATCTATAGTAATATTATAAAGAGGAAAGATTCGTTTGTTTGTTTGTATTGAATAGGATCCGAAACTACTGAACCGATTTGAAAAATTATTTCACTGTTTGGAAGCTACACTATTTCTGAGTGACATAGGCTATAATCTTTTTTGAAAAAAATTAGGGATCCTTACTAAAATCCCAGTAATGTTACCCGAGGGTTAAAAAAATTACCTAAAATATTCTTTACATCGCGTGCCCCGCGAAAACTATTGATGATAGAATAAAATAATGTACTACGACTTTGTAGAGCGCATTACAATTATTTACAAAAAGTGTCACGCCACCATATATTTAACTATTATAGTTATGCCACAATAATGTGTTCTTTTATTTAAAACTAGCGGACCCGGCGAACTTTGTTCCGCCACACGGTTTGTTTCACACACATCAACCGGTTAACTTCAAAATTCTACTATAATTAACCATAGAACGTTTAACTGTCAGTTGACATCAACCGCTCAACTTCAAAATTCTACTATAATTAACTATAGAATATATTACGTTTAGCTGTCAGTTGCGTTTTGTTATTCCATATCAGTTGCGTTTTGTTATACGTTTTATGTCACGTCCCATGGGAATGTGATAAAAAGTATCCTATGTCCTTCTCCTGATTTTAAGCTACCTCTTCAGCAATTTTCAGCCAAATCAGTTCAGCCGTTCTTGAGTTATAAATAGTGTAACTAACACGACTTTCTTTTATATATATAGATAGATAAATAAAACAACGTCAAATATCTTTGAAAATTTTGTTAAAGACCCGGACGGAGCCGGAGCGGGCCGCTAGTGATTTAATAAAACTGTTTTTACTAAAATCGTCTATTTATATAATAAATCTATTAAAAATAGACATTACTTAGAATTGGTTCAATGTATACATGAAAACTGTACATCTGTAGTCATACAATTGTAGATCGTAAAAGTAGTTTTAAAGTTTACGATTTGTGAAAACCGAAGAAAATCCTTGGTTTTTTTAAATTTTGATAGCTTCTAAGTGGTCCAGACTTTACTTAGCTAGCTGCTTTTAATGGGTTGGTACATAAATAAAGCGATATTTATAGTTGTGGAGAGAGGAGGGTCTTAATGTTTTAAAATACACTTTATTATACATTGCCGTGCAATACAAGTGATGCACCGGTGTTTGAATCCCGCAGGGAAGTACCAATTTTTCTAATGAAATACGTACTTAACAATTGTGATCGCGATTGACTTCCGCAGTGAAGGAATAACATCGTGTAATAAAAATCAAACCCGAAAAATTATAATTTTCGTAATTACTGGTGGTAGGACACCTTGAGTCCGCACGGGTGGGTACCACCGCCCTGCCTATTTCTACCGTGAAACAGTTATGTGTTTTTTTAATTTATTGATGCACAAAACAAATTGCAATTATTACAGTACATATTAGCTAAATCGTACAAGTAGTAGCTAGATCTAATCTGGATTCAGTTTGAAGGATAGGAGAGCCGATGCACTGTTAAAACTGAGACTTAGAATTTATCTCTCGAGGCAGGTGGCGGCATTTACATCGTAGGTGTCTATGGGCTCCGGTAACCACTTAATACCAGATAGGCAATGAGATCGCTCACCCATTTATGCAATAAAAAAATTTAAATATTTCGAGTGCAATCAACAAAGAATTTCACAACTTTTTTTCCGGACTTAACTTTCGCAATTTAGTCGAAGCTGATATAAAATAATTTAATAAAAACAATTTCTTTAAGCCCAACTGTTAATCAAAATATTTTTTGTTGTATTGAAAATTAAAAAAGATATTGTAGAAAACAGACTATCTTTTGAATCTTATAAAACAGCTTTTGTTTTACAATAACATTGCATACACGATAATATTTGTACTTTTGCAAACTTATTGAAACCGTTTTTGTCGGACAGACTTATTTTCAACTCACGCTCCAATTACAGAAGTTAATCAATAAAGCTCTTTGATGCGTGATGAGCTCCGCATGAAGACTCAAAATTAAGTCGCTTTTGTAACTAATCGTTTATATGATTCCAAGAATATATTTATTGACATCAGAAACATTTATTAATTAATACTCAAAATAAGTTGGTTTTTATTGTTACGCGCTGGGATTCGGGATAAATAAAATTCCAAAGAAGTACAAGTTAACACTGTATTAGCATTTAGAACACTTACAACACTTCAAAACTTTCAAATTCTCAATTCGCTTCTTCCGCTTCGCCTCAGGTGATCCGTTTGCTAGATCCTAGAATCCCTAGAATTATCGAGAATATTCCACACATTTCGAGTATCGTGTTTCCGCTATCCGATAATAGATGGCGTTGTACTTCTCGAGCGTTCTAGAACCTTCGATATGCGTTTGACTATTCGGCGATAGATGGCGTTACTTTTACCGACGTAACATTATTCTATGACTTGCAAAACGTATCTGAAAATAATAGGTCTTATGAAATTGCCGTTTTACAATATCGGCTATTTGAAACTAACTTATGTACATACATAAGCCCGACATTAAATAGTTAATATAAATTAATTTTACTCAATTTATGAGCAAATCAATTAATTATCAAATTCGAAGCCATTTGTTTATTAATTAGTTTTTTGTTTCCACCTAGGTATCTTTTATGTCAATATGGGTAACAATCCAGTAATTATCGACGAATACGAGTTCCGTCGCGGTAGCAAACACGCGACTCACAACGTTAATGACGTGTACGAAGAGAACACTGCAAACAAGCGCACGACTCGTTTTTGGTTTGAATACCTCCGAAATGGAAATTTTGATCTAAAAAACAAACTAAAAATAATTAAATATTAGTAGATGGGTGGACGAGCTCGCAGCCCACCTGGTGTTATGTGGTTACTGAAGCCCATAGACATCTACAATAAGCCACCCATCTTGAGATATAAGTTCTAAGGCCTCAGTATAGTTACAACGGCTGCCCCACCCTTCAAACCGAAACGCATTACTGCTTCACGGCAGAAATAGGCAGGGTGGTAGTACCTACCCGTGCGGACTCACAAGAGATCCTACCACCAGTAAATATAAATAAATAATTAAATACGTATGTCATAAAAAAATCATAACAATTTAATAACCCTTTTTTTAAGAGTTCACGTTTTGGGTGTATGTACTTTGGTAGCCGCTTAACATCAAACGAGCTGTAATTGCGACTGATCACGTACAAAACTAAAAGGAGTCTTGTCATTAATCATTTTAATCGATTTAGCAGATTATTGTTATCTCAAAACATATATCGCCGTTATTTATTTATATAATTTTTTGCTTGTTTCAGATGCAGAATGCTGAAATTAATTTTAATATTAGGTAAGTAATATTTACTTTCAGACACAATTCAAATTCACGGAATCCCTGAGGAACTCTGCAAGTGGATTGCTAGCTTTCTAGATAGACGGAGCGTTATAGCCGACGTTGACGGCTGGCATAACTATTAACGCTAGCGTTCCACAAGTTTCTAAACTCCCCCCACGCTTTTTATCCTGTATATCAATGACATGCTATCAATTCACGGTATTCATTGCTATACGGATGTTAGCCGAGGGATGCGAATTATATCGGCCATCAGAATTTCTCTTGAAGCATACTGCACGAGAAATGATCAAAACTTGTGTCTGAAGTGGAGAAACTCTCAATTTCCATCCAAATTCATTATATACATACACGACATAGGTTTGTTTGACAAAAAAAAATCAACTATTGTTGAATATAATTTTTATTTGAAGATTCTCTTATATGAAACCAGTTTATATTCAAATTTTAATCACCTTTTACGATGTTACCACTCGCCATTGAACTAGAATTTGTTACTTTTACCTGGAAGCACCCGAACTTTTCTTAAGCTATTTTCGGAGCGATACGACATAATAATATCATCAATCAAACGAAACTTGAGGAAGTTATTTACGGTACCACGGCACATCACTGTAATTATGGCGGCAATTATACGTTGCATTCTCAAGGATGGAACAAACTGGAACTTAGACCTCATATCTTCAAGGCAGACTGGGATCGGGATTCGACCGTCAAGAAAAAAAAACAATTTTTATAAATGAGAACACGCTTACGAGAAGTAAAGTAGTTCGGTGACGTAGTTAGTGCGAGTTTTCTTTGAGCCCCGTTAGCAGGTTAAAGCACAAAGCTGTTTAAACACCCATAAAAAAAACTTCGTTGCACTTTTTGTGAAAAATCTCATTATGAAAGTCAATCTACGAGGCATATTTAGTGGGTTTTCTTAAAATAGCATTAATTGCATTTACGCAATGCGTTCTATTTTATAATGCAGAAATATAATATGGCTTAAATTTTTAATTATTGTTAAAAGGAAAGACAAAGAAAAGTATGGGTGTTAAATAAAATTTTAATTAATTTAAAATAAAATGTATTTGGACGAATATTAAAAAGTTTTTTAGGCAAGCGTAGACGGAGCGAAAATAATGTGAGAGATCTGCAAACAACACTTTTAGAAACTGCAAAAAAAAACACTTTATTTTTAAACTTCGATCAATAATTTTTAAACAATTTATTTTACTTTGTTTTTTTATGTTACTTTTAATTTGTTGTTTTTCTTCGTAATACCTACCTGTTCTGTCAGAGTTTCGATAGATAATATTATGAAATGATATGAAAATAGTTTGGCCGAAAACAAATCTAATATATAACATAAGTGATCTCAGCCTTCTTCAAATACAATTACGTCATCCGCACGTAAAAAAGGTAGACAAGGTGTTTCCGGGATAGATTTTTGTTAGTGGGCCGTGCTTTGAAACCAAGCTTAGCTTAGCTTACCTATTTGTTAGGTAATGGTGTTTTCCGATTAAGAGAATTTGACAGTCTATTGTAATGAAATTGGAGGATCGCAGTCAGCGGCGGAATTTAGCCAATGGTGCCAGAGGATTCAGAAAACCTCTTAACATCAAACGAGCGCTGAACTTGTCGTTATCTCAGGTTTTTTTTATTGAATTTGTAGGCAGAACGGCATACGGCCCACCTGATGTTGAGTGGTTACCGTGGCCCATGGACCTCAGCAATGCCAGGGGGCAAAAGCCAAGCCGCTGCCTAGTGTTGCCTTCTGTTTTCGGGCCTGGGGCCGAACCTCCTACGAGGTCCCCGCGCCTAGGGGGCGCGCGGGGTATGTCGGACTTGACGATCTGCAGATGTTGGGAGCAGACCGCGGGTCCAAGGATATTTTTAGAACCCTACCGCACTAAACGACTCCTCTGCACTCTTACACCCGACGTCTGATCTCACCTGGGGTCAGAACCCGGTCAGAGTTAGGGGTTTCCCCGGTCAATCCTACAACCAGACACGCGGCCTCACCCCAAGGACTCCCGACCGATGGGTCGTCGAGGCGATAGTTGACGACCAATGACGCCTGTCTCAGCGGTATGGTGGCCCTACCGCTATGCCGCCCGGGCAATGCCGCTGGTGTTCCGGGATACCCCTCTGGGTCAGAACCAACCCGCCGGGTCACAACGCGATACACCGCCGACCGGGTTGCCTACTGTATCCTGCCTCATGTAATCAAATTGCCGTTTTTTTACCTAGTTATCCGGCATCTTTGTCATTTACGAAATTGCCAATATTTCGCGTATTTATTCAGAATAATAAAATATTTTTAATCGGTCTCCGTGCTCTGAATTCATTCTATTAGCAATAGTACCTAAGTTTTTACCACACGAAATAGTTGCAATGTTCAATGATAAAAATTCGAAGGATTTAGTTGGTCATGTGTTCATAAAATTTGAACCCATAAAACATAAAATGTGAATGAGAAACTATTGCTAAATACGTGAAATACATCAATCTGTTTCAGGGACACGTGCAATATATATTGTATGTTAATGCTAATATATCTATTTGCCCGGAGAGACCTTCTCAGAAACAGCTACCAACAGAACCCGTATTAAGTTTAAACTCATTCGGGAAAATTGTTAATGTCGGACACAAACCACAGCTGTGTTTGTGTATGTCTTGATAGAAAAAAAACTTTTTCTTGTGATAATAAATTCATTTTAAAAAGGATAAGTAGATTGGTAAATTGATTTGTCTGAAGCTAATGTTGACGGGATCACCTCCCTCACTCGCCGGTAGTTAATTGTTTGCTTATTCTGTCTATGTTTGCTCGATCTCTCCGCTATTGATTTATATCGGTTGAACTACACAGATATCGTTGTTCCAAAAGAAAACGTTTTGTTTTAATCTCACTTTTTTTTAATAAGCCACGGATATTAATGAACAGCTTTTCGTGTAATTAAGTTCATTTCATCATAACATTTTCTTTTCATTTAAAATAAATAAATGAGTACATACAATTTTTACAAAACGAATGTATTATTTAACAATTACCAAAAAAAAAAACGGACGTTTTAAATTACCCACGATCTACACACATCCAGAAAGTTCGAGATCTGTTCTTTGTTAGTTTAACGAGAAGACGAATAAACACGAATGGCAAAGGTTAGAACGCTTTGTACGATTCAATCGATGCTCTGTGGATCTTGCGAGTTGAGGATTTCTTTTTTCAAAAAGCCCAAGAGCAAAGTATCGAGAAACCGGTTAATGGAATTCACAAAAAGCAACTTCCTTTTCCTTTGGGATTACGTTTGAATGACAAAATTTAAATTACGCAACGAACTGTGTACTTTTATTTCAATTAAATTGATTTTTTTCTTTCGTCGTCTACTTTGTTTAGTAGAATTTTCATTAATTTACGAAACAGTCATAATAATGTTGTTTTAATTCAGAGATAAGTCCACATAACCTGAAGTTGCTTCGGCTAATACATAAAGCAGCTGATGATTTGAATTGAACGATTACCATTAATAACAAAATATGTCATTTTTAAGGTAGTTTCATATTTTAATTTCGTATAAAAATCAAACCCACAAAATTATAATTTGCGTAATTACTGGTGGTAGGACCTCTTGTGAGTCCGCACGGGTAGGTACCACCGCCCTGCCTATTTCTGCCGTGAAGCAGTAATGCGTTTCGGTTTGAAGGGTGGGGCAGCCGTTGTAACTATACTGAGACCTTAGAACTTATATATCACAAGGTGGGTGGCGCATTTACGTTATAAATGTCTATGGGCTCCAGTAATCACTTAACACCAGGTGGGCTGTGAGCTCGTCCACCCATCTATCCAAGAAAATAATAATAAAAATGTTGTTATGTTTGTTATGAAAACACTGGATTTCTATTAAATTTTATATACTATATTTAATAATTAGTCGTCATGGCCAAAGGATAAGACGTCCAGTGTATTTGTATTTAGCGAAACACCGGTGTTCGAATCCCACTGGCAAGTACCAATTTTTCTAATGATATACGTTCTGAACAAAGGTTCACGATTGACTTCCACGGTGAAGGAATAACATCGTGTCATATAATTTCAAACCCGCAAAATTATATGTAATTTGCGTAATTACTGGTGGTAGGACGTCTTGCGAGTCCGCACGGGTAGGCACCACCACCCTGCCTATGTCTGCCGTGAAGGCATTTCGGTTTGAAGGGTGGGCAGCTGTTGTACTGTAAAAACTGAGATCTTAGAACTCATATCTCAAGGTAGGTGGCGGCATTTACGTTGTAGATGTCTATGGGCTCCGGTGATCACTTAAAACCAGATTGGCCGCGAGCTTGTCCACACACCTAAGAAAAAAATTTAGTAATTTTAAGCTGAAGGGTTCCACATAATTTATCATGGCATTCATTATAATACCGGTAACTCAGTGCACATGCATGTATTTTGGTTATGTTCAAGAAAATATAATAAAAATAATTTAATTATAAAGCAGCGGTAGGCAGCGGCTTGGCTCTGCCCCTGGCATTGCTGAAGTCCATGGGCGACGGTAACCACTCACCATCAGGTGGGCCGTATGCCCGTCTGCCTACAAAGGCAATAAAAAATAAAAAATTATTACTCCGTAATTTTATCAACTTAGATGTAATACCACAAAAATGTCCAATACGCAACAGGGGTAGAGCCGGTAACATGCTACATGACATTTAAGTCCTCTGTACCAATATTATGTTTGTACAATAAAGATTTTTCGTCATCTATTCTAGATTGTAAAATAAAATATAAACTAATTTTTTAATGAATAAGACTAGACTAGAGATTCTAACGCCGATTTATGTATGGTATTTTAGTAACTTTGTACGGAACCATTATTTTAATTACCTCAAGCCTTCTTCATCCTTAGGTCGCAACTCGTTTACTTTGCGTTAGTGTACTCGTCTTTACCACAAAATCCAGATTAGATTCACGTGAAATCATTTACATTACTTTTCCTATTTCTACCGAAGCAGTAAAGCTCTCCGATTTGAAGCGTGATACGGCACTTATACAACACTCTTATGACTTTTAGCTCATGTATCAACACGAGTGGCGGCGTTCAGGTGGTTATGTCTATGGACTCCAGCAGTTATTTAATACCAGGTGGTCCTTGAGTTCATTCACCCATTTCAAGAAATAAATGAAAAACGTTAAGTTGAAAATCGTATCAAATCGCAAACCCATACGTAATGTTTAAGTTCATATTCTTCTTACGAGTAATAGACGAATAACATTAAGAAGACTTCTTCTTCTTATTCTTCCTAGCGTTTTCCCGGTCTAGTGTCAGGGTCCGCTTTCCTACTTAAACTCCTCCACTTTGCCCAATCATCGGCATCCCTATGGGTGAGGATTCTCTTCCATATCCACATTAAGAAGACTTCTAAGATGTAACTGTTTATTTTAATTTAACATATAACGGTTAAATAATCCACCCAATGCTGTGCCACAGAATGTTATTTTACCGCATTTGATAATTGACTCTCAAAAGTAATTTAAAATAAAGTCTTTCTCCACTCGAGTTCCCTAAATATTGCTAATGAATCCCTTTACTTGTAGTTAGTTACAAATGAATACCTTATTTGTTGTTCTCGAATGAGATTCAAAAGTTAAATGTCCTTTCACCACCCTTTATTCGTTCTATTTATTTTGTATTATCGATTCTAGATGATTGAACTCTCGTGTCAATAAAAGCCATTAAAAATAACCGTTGAAACCCGTTATTCTGTCATTTACCATAAATGAGTGTCGTGGGAAGCGAGAATGAGTTTGCCGAGAGGGTTGTTCTAATTTATTTGTAAATACGTTAATAGGTAATGATTGGTGTGGTAATAGTTATATCGGTGTTGGAGGTGCGACGTGCGGTAAAAATATAACTGGGTTAATATTGATTTTATTGTAGATTTCGGAAAATGTAATAATGAATTAATGTTACTATATCTCATTGCACTATTTCGTTTACAAACTAAAAAAAAAATAAAAAATTATTTCCGTTGTTTCGAATAATTTACATTCGTGGTCACGCATGACTGTAACGACAATGAACTGATTAAAAACGTCAGATTAAGTCGTAACAGAGGCTTTAAGTTTGCTTACGACTCGTGAATGCCAACGGAAGTACTATGTATGATTCTGGTTTATTCACTTAAATGAAATTCACTTCAGAAAAGCTCAAAAAAGAAAATGGCGTTAAACAACATGATCTTGATGACCAGCTTACATCCCAATTTCGTGAGACGATTTGGTCTGGGCATCGTTGCTTCAATCAATTGAATGTTTAATACGCGATGCGGCAGATGGCGCAGTCCCGCTGAAACCATTTATATTTCCCGGATCCATGTCACACAATTCAGTATCCATCAGTCCATCAGTGTCATCCGCCATTTTTGTAATGGCTTTTCACAATAATAACACGTGATTCTTTTGTTTAGAGTTCCTTATTTAAAAATTAAAACAATCATATGTGACAGTTGTCAAAGTTTAGAGTTGCCACTGGATAAAACAAATTTAAATGCATAGATAATACACATAAATTTTTAAATGGTTCACTTTTATCGAGACCCCTGTTGGATCACAATTTATATGTCGCTACCCACTATGAGACATGAGGTGGAATTCTCAGTTGTATTTTTTAAAGACTGCTTCACTCTTAATCACTAATGAGGTACCTATCCGTTCTCATAAGGCACACTACCACTGGTTGTCTTGGCATTATTACTTCACAATGTAGCCTAAGCAATATGATATGAAATCGTTACATTTTCATGAACGTTAATTGGTAATTTTTCATGTCTAATTCGACAAAATTGCACTTAATTTTCCACAAGATTTCTTCTTTTTCTTTATTAAAATTCTAATCGCTGGTTGTTTGGTCCATAATTTTGTTTTTTCTCATTTACATAATTTGCGGTGGTGCTCACTGGATATCTTTCCTTTTATATGCTGTTTTAATGTAAGGTGTAAATTATTGCGAAACATAAACGTGGGAGTGTGAAAGTGAAATTGCATCGTAAAAGTGGACTTCAAAACTGGACTGGGTGAAATGGGGACCCGTTCAGAATTTTTACGTTAATTGTATTACCCCCGTTTTCGTTATTCGTAGTCTTGATCGATCTATATTGTTTTAATTAAGTTTTCTCGTTTCGAATTCATTCAAACAAATTTACACTTTAACCCATCATATCATGCTTGTATTCTATTATACAATTTCCGATGTTTTAATCCTTGGAGTAATCAAAGCAAATATTAACGACAAAATTTAGAAATTTTAACAACAAAACTACATAAAAAAAGACGTGTGGCACTCGGAGACTGCCGCGGTAAAACTATTGCATAGCATTTTTTATCAACTTATGCAATTATAAATCGACAATAATAATTTAATATTAAAACAACAATAAAATAAGATCCGGCGAGAAACTCAGTGGGCTAACTTTCAATGAATCTGCTACATTGTGAGTATTCCATTTTGACCGCGCACTCACTAGAGGGCGCTACCTGGGATAGAGACTCGCCTTTGGATGCTAGTTCTAATTCTCATTCGCCCAGAATCAACGGCTTAGCTAGTTTATTTTTAATGCCACTCCAATCACTGAATGAGTAGTAGGAGTAGTAATAAAATTCTTCGACTAAGCGATAGAAAATGGCACGCCCAACGCATTGTAATGTGATATAATTTTCTATTTTACAATTCCGTTTGTCGCCGATAGATGGCGTTTGACGCAAAAGCTATCGTTGTGTTACCCACGAAATTATATCACATATTTTGATAGTACATAAATCGGTGTTTAGACTTCTTATTTTAAACACTACACAAGCGCAACGTGTGAATGTGTTGAACGCGAGCTTCATAATTCATAGTAGGCGTAGTGAGGGGTGGAAGGTTTTTTTCGTTACGGAATTTCACGATTCCGCTCTCAAGCCGCGCCCAAGGCCCACGCAATAGCTTAAAAATATAATCTATACTTAATGCTTTTGTAAGTCATCGTGGCCTAAAGGATAAAACATCCAATGCATTCGTGTTGAAGCGATGCACCGATGTTCAAATCCCAGGTGGGTACCAATTTTTCTAATTAAATACGTTACTCAACAAATGTTCACGATTGACTTCCACGGTGAAGGAATAACATCGTGTAATAAAAATCAAACCCGCAAAATTATATGTAATTTGCTTAATTACTGATGGTACGACGTCTTGTTAGTATGCGCGGGTAGGTACCACCACCCTGCCTATTTCTGCCGTGAAGCAGTAATGTATTTCGGTTTGAAAGGTGGGGCAGCCGTTGTAACTATACTTGAGATCTTAGAACCTATATCTCAGGGTGGGTGGTGCACATACGTTGTAGATGCCTATGGGCTTCAGTAACCGCTTAACAACAGGTGGGCTGTGAGCTCGTCCACCCATATAAGCAATAAAAAAATATGCAATTATTTTCTGGTGCGAAGTGGTTACCAGAATAGAATCTCAAGGTGAATGTCATCATAATGATATAAGGGCGAAGCTTCATTTGTATTAAATAATGACTGTCTCACCCTTAAAACCAGAACGCATTACTACTTGGCGGCAACGGGCAGGGTGTGGAGCCTATCTCTGCAGGCCTACAATACGATTTAACACCATTAAAAGTCACACAACCTTATTCTCGTTCAAGATATTCCTGAAACAATGTAAATAATTTAATTAGATATTGTATTAATCTTATCAGATTATCTTATCTTATCTTATCGTTAGTTCTGACTTATATTCAATGAATTTTAACGAAATGTGATTTTGTTAAAGTATCAAATTAATGTTAATGTTATATCGACAATGACTTACTCAATCGATATGACTGTATGTCTAAGTCTATAAATTCTGTAATATACTGTAAATATTTATATAACCTATATATGCTTGTTTGTTATACAACTTGGATTAGGAAAATCTATAATTATATTATTTTTCTCATCATGTCTAAGCACTATATTGAGAACTATTGGTTTATTTATTTTTAAAACATCTAAATGAACTTACCCATTAGCTGAAACGTATTGTGCTCCATCTGTGGTTCATTAATATTTTATGCGAGAAACCTTCCCTCCCTGAAACGAGAACTGAAAATAAGTTATATCACATTAATATCTCAGTCGATGGACAACTCGCAAACGGATATTCATACGTATGAAAATCACGAACAGGCAAACCGACCTGTGGTTATTCTTAATTATAATAGAAAAAAATAATCCTATAACAAAAAAAAAACAAGGATACTTGCTAATTATAATCGCATTTAATGAATTTAATTACTCCGTGCATCGTGTACGTGGCCGGTAACTCAATAAACTTTAGCAGTGAACGTTTGGGAAAATGAAAATTTACGTGAAACAAATTATAATGATAGCCAGAGGAACGTTTCGCTTAGCAAAATTGAGAAAGTACGAAATTTAGTGTGACATTGAATACGTAAGACGTAGGGGATCCAATTTATGTGTGCAATAAAAGAACAAAATTGCAGTAAGGCAATTTTCAGGGTTTACTCCTATGCCGTAACGACGACGCTTCAATTCTGTTCGTATATATTATCTATGATTCTCATTCATCTAAGGGTTTTGTTTTTTTTCTTTGCCTTCCTATTGCTAGTAGTAGCCTCGGGCGATTATGCTTGCTCTACGGACCTTTCAGCGTTCATTAAAAAAGTTAGTGATAGAGTAACAACACTATCTTTGTAAGGCGCGCAAAATGTACTGTGTCCATACTTTCAAAGTACAGTAGATCTTAAAAAAATAGTACATATTGTGTTCTTCTAAGTGTATATATTTAAAAGATCAAACGTTTACTTTGTCATATAAAAGCAAAAGGTCTATAGAATAATACAATTTATTATTCTGCAAGTCACGAAGAAATATAAATAAGAGCCAAAACTCCTGAGATACCAGACTCATTTAAAAGGGCTGCGTAAAACTCAGAAGAGATATCTTTTTGAATTTTTTATATTACTGTATCACGTTCTATTGTATTTGTTTGATTGGTAAGTCAAACGAAAAATTTATGGTTAATATATATTCTTTGTTCATTTGTTCAATGCCAATAACTTTAATCGTTTTGTTTAGGGCTGAATTCATTTAGTAAAAAAAAACTTTATTTATTTATTAATTTTTTTATTGCTTCGATGGGTGGACGAGCTCACAGCCCACCTGGTGTTAAGTGGATATTAAGTGGTTACTGGGGCCCATTGACATCTACAACGTAAATGCGCCACCCACCTTGAGATATCAGTTCTAAGGTCTCAGTATAGTTACAACGGCTGCTCCACCCTTCAAACCGAAACGCATTACTGCTTCACGGTAGAAATAGGCAGGGTGGTGGTACCTATTCGCGCGGACTCACAAGAGGTCCTACCACCAGTAATTACGGAAATTATAATTTTGCGGGTTTGATTTTTATTACACGATGTTATTCCATCACCGTGGAAGTCAACCGTGAGCTTTTGTTGAGTACGTATTTCATTAGAAAAATTGGTACCCGCCTGAGATTCGAACACCGGTGCAGCGCTCAACACGAATGCATCAAACGTCTTATCGCTTAGGCCACGACGACTTTCTAACAAACTGCTCTCTAATAAAGGGTCGTAATTTGCAGTCTAAAAAATTTGAATACAGAAGTTTGTGGTTAGTTTGTGTATTCACATCAATCCCATTCACAAGTCACGCTCAGAATTCACGCTGTATAATTATAAGCGCGCGCCGTCTACTGAACGGAATAGTCGGATGTCTTTTTTTCTAGTTGGCGTGATGTAAACAGATGACCGCGGGTTCAAAGCTCTCGTTTCCGTACGGGGCGCGGGTTGGAAACAAAAGATGCTCGTTTCCTCGGCTGTACTCCGCCTGGGCTGGGGGAGGCCGCTGCCCTACAATGGAGGCATTGTTTGTGCCCGGTGACAGGAAAAACTCCGACCTCCGTGTTTCTGTGCATTTTTTATTTCTTTCTTTCTTTAGTCGCCTTTTCCTTTTTTTTTGTTCCTACGGGTAAGCTTCTTTGACTGCGCCAAGAGGAAATCAAAGCTGTTTTGAACGCACTATCTCAGGAGATGCCGTACTTGTATAAAAAATATTCTAATCCTTAAGGGGCCGGTATGGGAAATTTAATTCAATTAATAAATAGGACAAAGGCTTTCAGACATGAATACGATAAAATATTTAAACAACATCTAATGTGATTTCGTATCTAAATTAGAAACAGGACCGGCCTCGTTCGACTTCATACTGACATTTTATGGTTAATGTCATTTTCTCAATCGTAGCGCGAATCCAATTAGCCATAATGTTCGGAAATATTACGATAATTTTACAATGAACGAATTAGCTTACGAGCTGATTTATTATATGTATGTAAGTATGTATATTGGTATATAAATCAAATAGTTATTTCATATTATATGGAAACAGTATATATCTATTTATTGTATGTATATATTTTCTATTATAATGTATTGACAATGGTACACCGCAACACACCTACTATATTTTTATATTTTTTAGAGTTTCTCTAAATTAAACGATTGTCTGGAAGAGATCGCTTTTAGCGATAAGACCGCCTATTGTACAAATCTATCTGCTTTTTTACTGTTTTTAATACGCTTTTTTATTAGCTTCAGACGTATGTATGTATGTATGTTTGTAACGGAATTTTTGAATATGATTTTGACCCCCTTCAAAACGTCAGATTAACTCTAAATTTGGTATATTTATTAAGGACCGATGACAATTCAATACTTAAAAAATATTGAAAAAAAATTATTTAGAATTGAAATTCAACTAAAAAATAAAAAATAAATAATAGTTTAAAAAAACTAACAAAATACGCTTTTATAGAAAATGTAACTAAAAAATAGAAAATAAAATTTAATAAATTTGAATTAAATATTATGGAAGAAAATAATGATTTTATTGTAAAAAAAACGTGAGGTGCTTTTTAGGATATTATCAAAATAACCCTTCTTCTACTCATATCTGTTCATAAAATATTTATAACTACTTATACCATGCACCCCACGCTTTTTAGTTGGCTTCTCTATAAAATTTATATTTTGTTAGTTTTTTTAAACTATTGTTTATTGAATGTAAATTGTGTTTTGGTGTGCAATAAAGTGTATTCTCTCTCTCTCTCTCCCTCTTGCAAATGTACATTCAATGTTTTATAAAAGTGCGGACGAGTTTTGCCGTCGACGATGAAATATAGCGGGTGTCCGGCGTCCGGCGCGACGCCGTCTCCGCGCCGGAAGAACGCCGCGCCCGCTCCCCGCCTGACCCTTTCCGGTACGGCCGCCTCGCACGATTCCTTATTTACCCGTTTTTCCTTATCAACCCGTACCATTCGCAACACATTACCGAGGATCTTGTTGGTGAAATTGAGGTTATTCCGCCCATACCTACACGGCGGCAGCGTGCGTCGGATTAGGCCTTTGTTTGGTAACTCTATTTCACCTCGCCAATTTACGGATTTCATGTGTCATTAGGGACCTCTATAGAAATATGATTGGAACGAAAATCGCGCCCTCGTCGCCTTTATTGCTAAGATGAGGAGCATCTTTGTTTGTTACACTATTACTATTGTAGTCTGTTCCATTGTAATGAAATTGTGAGGACTTTTTTAAGGAATATTTGAAGTGATCACAAAAATTGTGAAGTCCTCGAAACGATGACGATAACGGTGACTGTAACCATTCACTAGGTATATTGACAAAAGCCATAAAAGAAGTCGGAAACTACACAATATATATAAAAATGAATTGCTGTTCGTTAGTCTCGCTAAAACTCGAGAACGGCTGGACCGATTTTTCTAATTTTGGTCTTAAACTATTTGTGTTAGTTCAGGGAAGGTTTAGATAAATATGAAAATGCTCGGAATTAAATAAAAATAAGTTTTGTTTTTCCTGTGATGCGTCCTCCGTCGGACGGATTCCTTTTGTTTGTTTTAAGTTTATTTTATACAAAAGTTTAGGTATTTTTATATCGATTGAGGCACTACGAAGTCTGCCGGGTCAGCTAGTAAGAATTAAAAAAACGCGAGCTTAAGAAGTGAAAGTAGTTTTAATTTCTTCATTTTAATAATATTATTTAGCAGAAAAATGTATGAGTCAGTCATATTACATCGAGGGAAGAAAGACTATTTGGTTTAAGCGACATTTCGCTTAATACGCTACATTTATCTTTTAAATTAAATATTCGTTTTATGTGATATTATTATAGTATCAACAATTCCATGTTTTTCATTGAAATTTAATTAACTAAGTTTACCTCATACAAATAATAGCTGAAGAAATTCTTTACAAGTTTACTTTTCCAAATTTTAAGCTTTAAATGTCTTGCTGTTTCACCCCTTGATATGGTGACGGAAACACATTGAGTTTTCCACAAGAGTCCATACGTAGCACTCCATATTTGAGCGACTAAAACGCGTCACTTGACTCCATCTACATACATACAGCTCTCAGCATTGTATTGTTTCAAGAATTCTGTTCCTGTCACAGAAAACCGTTAAGTAGGGCTTTCAGTTCTTGTATGTGCAAAAGTTACGTCATTCATATTATACTTGATAGTCTAAAGTCGTTGGATTGACCGACTTTAATTAAAAATAAGGCGAAGGAAATTTATGTACTGGTTTATAGTTTATTAAATTCAATGTTTCAGCTTTAAATGTTATACCTCAACAATGTGCAGTGGACAACAGCTTGGCTATGCCTAAGGACCGTATAAAAAACTAAAAGTTTGGCACTTTTGATTCGCGATTTGAAAATGAGATTAAAACTGAAAGGTTTTAAATAGAGAAACGAAATAGCTTTCAATATTTTTAATTTAATTTTTTAATAATTTACTGATATTTGTGTTTGAAACGATAAATACCAACCATTTTCAATTTTTTTTATAATTATAGCTAACTTTGTCGTTCTTGTGCAGTAAATTTGAAAATGTAATATATTACGAATTAATTATACGAATTTCCTAAAGACAAATAATGATTTAAAAAAGAAACGTTGATCATAGTGACATAACCATTATTCTCGTCAAAGCAATCTCGGCTCAGCAGGCAAGACGTACGAAATGAATATTCAAGTAGAATTGTAAAATATAGAAGTTATTAATCTTGAAACTGAACAGTTAGTGAGACGGCTAATGAATACGGCCCAGCTTTAGCACTCACCTTCAGACATAAGGTCGAAGACTCAACAAGTCCCAACAAAAACACCCAAAAAGTTCTAATATTGTGATAACATATGGAATGCAATAAAATATGGATATATACCATGCATATCGAGATGAGTAATCGCGTCCAGTGGTAATGTCCAAAATTGAATACAAAGAGGGTAAATACATTTATCTGCTCCTAATATTCTACCCGCATTCTCAGTCTAAACTTTGCAAGAACATTCTTAAATCAGGAACTCACTAAAATTAAAAATCGTGCGTACCCTTTATCTATTCTATTCTTTAAAACAGTTTCTAGTATACTTACTGATTTTAAAACGAAAGGATAAATAGGAAAATTATATAGCAATCGAAGCACATACGCGATAATGTTAACCTTAAAAACACGATATAAAATATATTCGGTGGAACCGTGGTTTGGTTGCTGCGTCATTGAATATAGCGTAAAATTGTGAATAATGGGAGAAACCTCTGTGCTGAGCTCACGGAAATATTTCGTGAATTCTCATATATAAAAGTTGTTTGATATACAGAGAAATTGAAGTAATTTCTTATTTTGTTCTATCAGCTACCGTTATGTGTGTGTTTGTGTAAATTCGACTAATGCTTAGCAAACGCTGGAAATTTAAGTCTTGGGCAGATAAAGGCGGTTTTTTGGAAGACTATAATCGTCTTAAGTTTATTATTGATTATATACATATATAAATTAGCTTAATAAAGTTTCTTCGAAATAAATTGTAGTTGTTCAATAAATGATAAATTGATTTTATTTATATATTTTATCCATCAGATTAAGATATTAAACAATCAATAACATTCATGAACTTAGTTCTCCTTAAAACTCAACATGAAACGAAAAAAAGTATTCAACACTACGTAATAAAGTCGTATTTTAAATGTTCAGATTTCTCTTAGCAAAAACATTTGAAGGCACGTACGTACATCTAGGCAGATATATTTATCTAAACCGTATCTTTGTAATAACATTAGCACAATATCCTTCTCTCTCGTGGATCACATATGAAATGTGCTTAGCGTCCGTAGTCTCGGCAGACCGTACATCCGCCTCCGTGAAAACCACCCACAGCCCCCATGATTTCCAATGTATTTCTCCTTCGGTTTTTTTTTGCCTCTTGTCCTCAGTCATGCGTAATACATTACGTACGTTCTTGTTACGTTTTATATTTCAATATAAATGCTTTGGGCTCGTTTTCAGACTGTTGAGTTTGCAAATAATCATACCGCTTCGTAAATAACGATAAAAACGTGAATTTAATGAGTCATTAACCTCCGTTCGCGAAGTAAGTACATGAATATTACTGTTAAGTTAACATTAAAGAAATACGATGTTGATTTTTCTTTGAGTTAAGTGATTTGTAATTTTGAACAAAGTTTTTTTTTACTTTCTCGGATATTTGAGAAAAAGGCTGATTCTGAGGGTGACCGTTTGCTCATAGATGTCAGCAATCAATCCTAGTTTAAAGTCACGGCGCTCAGATTATACCGCGAAGAGAAGTTCAAGGGCCTATTTTTGACATCAAGGATTTGACTGTGGATTGAACCTCCTGTGTTTCCTGAGTACTGAGACATCAGGTAGGATATACGTCTGACACTCAAGGCAATAACAACATCAAAGGTGATCTTTCGAAGCGTACTCTGGATGAATTCAGTGTTTCCAGGTCGTAAGAATAAGATCCGCTCCGAGGATGTGTGGTGCGATTACAAAAAAACACATGACAGAATCATCTCAAATATTTTTTCGGAGCACTCACCGCGTCTTTTGTTGATGATTGTGTAACTTTTCCTTTTTCGTTCAATCGATCATTTGATTCTAGAATGTGATCAGATTATTATAAAACTAGTGGTCCCGCAGTAGTCGAAATTCGACTATAAATGATTGAAATTATAAGTTTCATTATTATGGTCCTATTGTTACAGATTTCGCCAAGACTACACTATACACAAATACTCGTAATATTAAAGATAAACAATACTAACCTATTCTCAATTTGACTACAGACTTTAAGCAATAACAACAGTTTGACAATAAACAAAGTATATGTGTGTGTCAAATACATGGTAGTGTGTGTAATGTTTTTTAATGACTCAATGTATCTTTTATGCATTATTTAAAAAAAATATAAGCATTGTGCACTTCTTCTCTATATTCTCTATAAGTGTGGGAAATTTCATGCTCCTCCGTCGGCGCAATTTTCGTAAAAAGGGGTACAAAGTTTTTGCTTCACGTATTAATATATAGATATTATTACATGGATGTGTGAAACACTTGCTTTATGGTGCTAATGGTAAATTAGATAGATATTTGACGGTTACTTTTTAAGGTACGTGAAAGACAAATAGAATAATGAAGTAGTATAGGAAAAGCAATATCCTCTGGAGCCTTTGCATTTCCGTAGGAAATCGATTTCTGAGAATGCTTTCTCGGGTAATATTATCTATTACCAAACCATACCGTCGTCACAGAATTAATGGCTCGAATTTAATTCACGTATTTATTATGTAGGTACGTAATATTTTATTATTAATTACATTCGAAGTTCGTTAATTCTCATTGTGTACAGAGAATATATGGAGTATGGTGTTATAACTTTGTAAAAAAGCTTACAATTTTCTTTCGAAAAATTACCTATTAATATGGAAACAAAAAGGCTTGAAATAAATGCGCATCACGCCGTTCATTTTTGGGAAAAATCTCCAGATTTAAAAGTGTTTTTTTTTCCTATTGAATTTTATATTTAGATTCCGTTTCTCGACGCATTTCGCTATAAAATTATAATAAATGATCTAATTTATGTATAAAACTATAAGTTTGGATATTAGAAAACACAAATCCATTTTAATAATGTGTGTAAAGGAAAACGAATACTTTTTTTAATTATGGATTAACTGATGGCCCAGAGGCCTTTCCAGTTTCATACAGGTGGGCGAACAAAGATTCCGCCAGGAGAAGATGTGGTTTGCTAACAACTGCCCAAGCGCTTCCAAAGGAGATCTAGCAACTGCTTCGCGAATGAATCAACTACAGGAGTCGCCATCTGCTCAGAAGATTCGGCGAGAAACTCAGCGTGCTGATAAATAGGTTAGGTTCCACGTCGAACTCTTTGTTGAGTACGGTTACCAGAGTCCCTAAGTCTGCTCCTAGAGCTGAAGGCATCTAATACAAGAGTTTTTGGATCTGATGGGTCCGTAAGAACGTGTATAGGGCGAAAACGAATGTTACGATAATGCGAGGTTTAAAAAAAAATACTTTTTCAATTGTCATACCGAATCATAGCCACGTCAATAATTGGAACGGTTGTTCATGTGTTATTTTTTTTTACTTTCAGGGGCGCTCTCGCCGGCTCTGTATTGTTCGTGCTCTGGTCCGGAGCTGGCTGCACCGGCCCCCCCGGCTATCTCCCCCCCGCCGCCCGACGTGAAACGGTTCGTATTTTTCATTGTTTCTTTAACGCTTTATAGGTTTCGCTTTTCTCTACGTTTATAACGATTCGCGGGTAAATTTGAAATGAGAATATTTCTTTTCACAGTGCTATGTAGTCAAGTGTAAGCGTAAAGTCGTCGTGGCCTAAAGGATAAGACGTTCGGTGCATTCGTAACTTACGATGCGTCGGTGTTCGAATCCCGCTGGCGGGTACCAATTTTTATAATAAAATACGTACTTAAAAATATTCACAATTGATTTCCTGCCTATTTCTGGTGTGAAGCAACAATGCGTTTCGGTTTGAAGGGTGGGGCAGCCGTTGTAGCTATACTGAGACCTTAGAACTTATATCTCAAGGTGGGCGGCGCATTTACGTTATAGATGTCTATGGGCTCCAGTAACCACTTAACACCAGGTGGGCTCTGAGCTCGTTCGCCCAACTAAACAATAAAAAGGGTTGAATACGGACAACAATCAAATTAAATATCCGCATCGTGTTCAATTTATCAGGGAATTTCCAATAGAGTTATTCATTGTTTAAAAAAGATGAAACATTTACAATGGGCACGATTTGTCGTGTGTTGACGTTGTATCTAACGAACACTGAATACTTGTTATTCTTTTTTTCGAATGTATTTGAACAATTGTTTGAGGAACTGTACAAACAAAATGGAATTAAAAGTGAAAAAAAAAAGCTGTAATGCATAGAGCACACGTTCACAGATGAGGAGAGACAGGCGTGTCCGACGCTGGTGTAACACTGGCTTATCTTGTTACCGATGACGACACGGTACACGTGCTGTGCAAACACATGTGCACTAGCTTACCGGTGTACAAACTCTACGGTCGTTCTATTGAATAGGATTATCGTGGAACGTATCACTACGAGAGATTATTAGAGACGTTTAAAAAGCAGATTGGAATCGAGCCTTTATTTTTAATCTATCCGATTATCTTTCGAGCGCTCTAAGCTGACTAAGTTTTTGAAGTTTATTATCACGTTTTACGATTTTTTGGCAAATAATCAATGACCCACCCATAAGAAAAAGGAGATTATATTACAACAGGCGGGCTAGGAAAGAAGGCTTTTGTTTCTGTATTTAATAATAAACTTTATTAAATATTTAAATGTAGCTCACGAGACTACCGTGTGGTATGTCGATTCGACTAACATTTGTTTCGATAGTTGTGTCAATAAACGATTTGATAGTGAGAAATGAAAACCCCTTAAGAATCGTTTTTTATAAATTGTATATTTTGACTTTATTTTTTTATTTTTTTATTGCTTAGATGTGTGGACGAGCTCACAGCCCACCTGGTGTCAAGTGGATACTGGAACCCATAGACATCTACAACGTAAATGCGCCACACACCTTGAGATATAGTTCTAAGGTCTCAGTAACGGCTGCCCCACCCTTCAAACCGAAACGCATTACTGCTTCACGGCAGAAATAAGCGGGGCGGTGGTACCTACCCGTGCGGACTCACAAAATCCACTTACCACCAAACTTCCAACACCACTTTTCTTCTCATTTTATATTTAATAGCAATCTAATAAATTATTAGTAAAATTTAATAATTATGAATTCCATCTGTAATATTCTTCCTTTGAGTTACATTTATGCTCTTACTATGTAAATGATTTCAAACTAACGTATATTTCAGTTATTTGGATTTTTTTGCATACAAAAATAAGGTAGGTATGCTTCGTAAAAAATCTGTTAGTTCAATTTTGCTATAAATTTTATAACTTTTCGTATATTTATCAGTTAATAAACACATGGCTGCCTCTGTTCTAAAAACCTATGCATAATTCTCTTCGTACCTGTTTTTCTCATAAATATGGATGCGTTACGTCAGTCCGTGATAAATTGGAATAGCTTTAGCATTACACTCGCGCGTCCATCTATCATAACGCTGTCGTGATGTTATATGAAACTAAAAGTATTTATCTAAAGCACTGTGTGTATTCCTCTTAACACAACTTGCCACTTACCAAAGTGAGGACGAAATAAATAACTAACTATAGGTATATCCGTTTTTCGGAATAAATAATGTTAGAGGTCGGGAGCATTTTTTTTCATCTAAGCAATAAAAAAAAAGCTGATCTGA
Source organism: Bombyx mandarina (assembly GCF_030267445.1). Taxonomy (NCBI): domain Eukaryota; kingdom Metazoa; phylum Arthropoda; class Insecta; order Lepidoptera; family Bombycidae; genus Bombyx; species Bombyx mandarina. The sequence goes on along the minus strand of NC_143231.1, from coordinate 6,526,950 downwards.
AGACTTTAAATGCTAAATCGGTTCGGATACAGAAAGCATGCAGACGAAACCGAAATCAAGATCTTCAAAACCTCTATACTACTGAACTAGAAATACATACATATAAGCATGAAAATACTTAACCAAAATTCTATTGTCAAAAACATGGACTATTAAGAATTCGCAAGGCGAAACAGTGACCTTGAAGATACATCTGAAACGTGGAAACAGTACTGTCAATCTCAAGTTCAGTTTCAAAACTCTAACTCGCACTATTTCGATCCAACAGCCTCTCTAAAACTGACCATAAATCATAATCCAGCGGATTAAGATCGGGACTAGACGACGGCCTGTCTTCAGCTCTTCCCTGGTGGTAGGACCTCTTGGGAGTCCGCACGGGTAGGTACCACCACCCCGCCTATTTCTGCCGTGAAGCAGTAATGCGTTTCGGTTCGAAGGGTGGGGTAGCCGTTGTAACTATACTGAGATCTTAGAACTTATATCTCGAGGTGGGTGGCGCATTTACGTTGTAGATGTCTATGGGCTCCAGTAACCAATTAACACCAGGTGGGCTGTGAGCTCGTCCATCCATCTAAGCAATAATAAAAAAAAAACCTCAAGACGAAGAGATAGAACCGAATATTCTTAAGGATGAAGTTCCAGCTGCAATAAAACACATTAAAAAAGGGAAAGCCATAGGAAAGAAAACCATTCGAACTGAAGTCATCGAGACATCTGGGAAGTATGGAATTTGGCCTCAAGAATGGGCTCATATGGCTATGGGCGCTTTTCATCCTGATGCATAAAAAAGGCTCGACAAAAAGTTGTAGTAATACCGCCTCATAGCATTAATTTTACACGCAAGATAAATCTTACTGCACATCCATAATGAGCGGCTTAAATCGTATCTCTCCAAAGTAATTATTCCCGAACAGGCTGGCTTTGTGAAAGGAAAATGTACCCAAGAACAAATGTTGACCGTTGGAAAGATCATAGAAAAATCCCGGGAATTCAACAAGCCTACGCACGTACATATGCTTTGTAGATTTCTCTAAGGAATTTGATTCTGTCAAATGGCCAAATCTTTTGGAAACTCTTTTGGCCTTGAATACTCCTAAGTACTTTGTCCATCTGCTGAGGAGACTTTATGAGAAAGGAAAAGCTCCGTTAGAACAGATGACTATTATCGCGCCATTTCTACTCTAGCGCAAGAGTTAGCGATGGGTGTATCATATCACGCTCCTGCTCAATGTACATAATGTACATATATGTACATTATGATGAGTATTACCCTCGAAAACTAATCGTATTGAATAAACGTCGGAGGTTGGAAGATTTCAAATCTTCTATTATTTAATTCTTCTTATAATTTGTTTCCTATTATTTAATTCTTCTTATAATTTGTGTCCCAAATAAGATTAGGTAATTTTATCTTAAATGAAGGTATTTGAAATTTAAAGGAAAATATGTAAAGCATTCTTGAGTTATCTGAATGTGTCTAATTGAGAAAAATAGAAGTTCCACTACGAAATCTTACTACGAGAATATAGGCTTACGAGGCTACTAGTAATTAAGTAGGCTCCAAATAAAAAGCAAGGAATTTTAATCGGTACTAAATAATGCGTTATTCATACTTATATTTTAAATGAATTAAAAATTTTGCTGTTAAATTCGAATGAGTCAGCAGTCAAAAAGTGTATTTAAATTTAACTGAAATAGCAAATAATCCGGATGTGATAAATTACTGTTTCGAGGCCATTAGGTATTCCGTTACACCATGGTGCTCCCATCTGCCTCATCAATCACAACTGTCAATACATTCCACGTTTCCCCCTTATGAACAATGCCTAATATTTGAGACTGTTCAAGACTATATTTAGTCATGTAATTTTTTATGATACAGTAACGAATTTGTTAATTTAGTCAAATAATTGAGTAGTGTGTGAAGTCGCAGTTTGTCGAAAGGTTGAGATGCCTGGTACATTCATATCGAAAGATGGACACTTTTCTAATGAAATACGTACTTAACACATGTTCACGAATGACTTACACAAGGAAGAAATGCTAGTCGCGGAAATTATAATAATCATAATTGGTAGTTTGGTATCCTCGCACTGGTAGATACCACCATTCTGCTCATTTCCGTCGCGAAGCTGTAATGCATTTTGCTTCGAATTGACGGGCAGCCGTTGTATAGAACTAAGACTAAGAACTGCTATCTCAAGGTGGACGGTTCTATTATATTTGGATGTTGATGTCTATGGTCTTAACTCATGTCTCATAGTGGGCGGTCTTATTTACATTGTTGATGTCTATGGGCTTTGTCACTAATCACTTAACACCAGGTGGGCCGTAAGCTCATTCAACCGTCTAAGCACCAAAAAAAACATAGTCGGTCATTAGAAATTGTCTCATTGTTCCTAACACGAACCTTTTACTCAATATTCTTTTGGATTGAGCCAAATAGCCACACTAAACCAAAACAATAAATATATACGGTCATACGAGTGTGTATGTGTGCGATTTTTTTTCTCAGACTAGGGTTACGTGGTTATGAAAAGTGCTCATGATAACAATGAATTTTTTGTGGAATACATGATGGCCCTCGAGTCGTCCACCGTAGGCTGTCACCGTGCCTTCATTGTTTGACGTGCTTACAATGAGTATTGTTCGTATACAGGGCTCGAAACTTTCGAGATATTGCAGGAAGTACGTGGGAGCCCTACGCATTGTTAGTTTGTTAATGTTTAAATGATAGCATGGCGGCCAAAATTACCGCAATTAGGTGCACTTTGTTGTTTAGTGCAACAGTCGTGTAAAGTGTATACAAGAAAAACTACATTGCAACATAAAGTATTTGTGTTTAGTATAATGCATTCTAATTGAAAAAGAATTCATAAAGGTTTTCACACATAATAAATGCGTTATGAATCTTTTGGAACGAACTTCCTTATGGGACGATGCGGAGGGAGGGTAACCGGGAAAAAACGTCCGTAACGTAAGATTTTTATTAGTAATGCACACAGTATACTACTTAACTTTGTAATAACGTACAAATTAGTAATGCACACAGTGTACGACTTAACTTTGTAATAACGTAAAAAAATAACATTTTTTTTTATCATTCATTGACCACGATCTCAGAGCGTTCGTTTGCGCAATACACTAACTCTTATGCAAAAAACCGTGAATAAAGTGTACCACAATAAGTTCGCACGTTACCGAATGACCGTGGGTTGTTGCGAAACCTCCAGTTTTATTTTCTTTATACCTCGAATAGAAATTTAAATAAATATTTTTGTAATAAGGAACTTCGTTCCTATCCGGTGTCCCACGACACCACGCATCTTTTTTTTTTAAATCAATATACCGAAAATTTGGTAATGGCAAATATAACTTACGAACATCACCGAATTCGCTCTCAATGAAAAGAAATAAATCCTACGAAGCTGAGAATGTTGGAGCAAATCCTCAGAGACTTTGGACATCTTGGGCGGCGGTTACTTAACCACCATTAGGCGGGTCGCGAACTGAACCCTTCGACCGAATCTTTTATTTAATACAAAGAACTCTGCTTCTTGAATAATCGAATGAGGCGCAAATAGCAACCTTTGCGATGTGCCGCCCCTCTGAATGTTTGACTTAAGAATACTACAGTCTTTTTACATTACAATGAACTTTATTCACAGGTAACAAGCAGGTATCCTTTTGTTGTAGAAATCATACAAATATTATTCTATAAATTTAATAGAGTGTTCACTGAATCAACAAACTGGTAGTATTTACATCATATAATATATGTTTTGTTAATAAGTTTCAGTTGCCAACAAAAACATTCAAATATTCGAACACTTCATGGTTTTTAAATAACTAGTGGCTCAATTAAGTATTTCGTTCGTAGATGCAACATTTAGTTTATTATTCTACTAGCTTTTGCCCGAGACGCCGTCCGCGTGGAATAGTTACTTTGGCATAACGCTACATTTTACCTGCCTCTTCATTTACGCAGTGGAAGCTCTCAAAAGGGATTAAAACCCCGATTTTGAAATATTATTTATTAGTGCTCCGCTTGCATTTGTCTTAGCGTGATATTATATAGCTTCCATAGCCTTCCTCGATAAATGGGCTATCGAACACTGAGATATTTTTTTAATTTGGACCAGTAGTTCCTGAGATTAGCGCGTACAAACAAACAAACTCTTCAGCTTTATAATATTAGTATAGATTATACTAAGAAGTGTCACCAAACTTTGTGAATATATACAGTGTGAGCGTGTGCTATTATGTGAAATTAAAGAGAATCTACCCATTGCGTACTAGGCGCTTTCGTTAAGTATCTTCCTTATAGTATATATTGTAAGTCCAAGAAAGTGTCACAATCGCACTAACTCCGTGAAATAATTATGCGAGTGAGTCAGATAGCACCCATTTTTATATCTCTGGGTCTAGGTCTAATACTAGATGGATTGTGAACTGGGCTGTCCATTTATAGCATTTTTTTCTTCTTTTGGTACGGTTCGAATTTTGCCTCTAAGGAAATAAAAAAGCTATGCGGACACAGCTCGTAATTTGATTTACCTTACACTTTTACGATCTGCCGCCTCTAACGTCCGCCTGAAAGAAGGTATCCTCGCGAATAATTTGGCTTAAGAACATGGCAGTAAGAGAAAGAGTGATGGTTAAGTTTTTTTGTTATTCGGGTTCACGGTTCATCTGTTGTTCAGTCAGTAGTGACCGGAATCCACAAGCAATCACTGAACACATCACATCAAAACTGCCTCTGTCTGTAACGGCTGTACCAGCCCTTGAAATCGTATCGCATTAATACTTTATGGCATAAATAGGCACAGGGGCTTCACTGGACGGCTTTACACCCCCCCCCGTCACTAATAACAAAAAAGTTGAAAAGTAAATCGAGGATTAAGCCGGAAGAATGACTATGAGTAAATGGTGCGTCCTATTAACAGGCTATGCTAAGGCCATGGACGCAAATAAGATGTTTCAGTACCTGAGTGACTATTGAAAGCCACATTTAATAAATGAAAATTGTTTTGAAACAGATTGTTGAATTGAAAAATTGTTGAAGATAAAAGTTTTTGATATTCAAACAAATAAAGTCTTAATAATTAACTTAATATAAATTTCATTGCACCTACCACTATTTACTTTGCACTAACTTTGGTTCACTGGTAGAGAATGCCTTAGGCATTAAATCCGCCAATGTAAATTCTACATGAAATGTAATAAATAAATAAATAAATTGCACAAAAAACGCCGTAGTTATTTTTAATAATATCTATCTCTCTCTCTCTCCCTCTCTCTCTGTCTATCAGGTGTCGTAACAAATTACGTTTTCTATTTTTCACAATACAGCGTTATGTCTTAAAAGAGGTCGATATATTGTTATTTTTCACAGATGTCGACGAATGGCGGCGAGTGAGTCGGGGGTGGCGAAGCTCCGTGGTATGGGTGAGTCCCACCTATGATTTGTAGCTTTATGTCGCTTACAAAAAACATCGAATACACAGAAGCGTGTTAATAAATAAACAAATGTTGATCCTGAAATTGTTGTAATTGTATTAAAACTTTCATCAATTTTCTATCTGTTTTAAATAAAATTCACTTGTTTTGTTATTTATTTTCCTGATGTTTTCGATAACAATACAGTTACAACACAGATAACACAGATGTTTAAATCACAAGCTTTTTTTTTTAAATATTGCATCGTTGGGTGGACTAGCTCACCGCTCTCCAGATGTTAAGTGTTTACCAGAGCCCATAGACATCTACAACGTAAATGCCGCCACCCACCTTGAGATATTGAGCGCAATAAAAAAAAAGAATATGAGTTCTAAGGTAACAGTAGGGTTACAATTGATGCCCCACCCATCAAACCGAAACGCATCATTGCTTCACGGCAGAAATAGGCAGGGTGGTGGTACCTACCCGTGCGGACTCACAAGAGGTCCTACCACCAGTAATACTATTACAATTACAAAAACATAATTCATATACAGTAGTACACTTTGTGACGTTAATCGGTTTTGGATTATATAGAAGGGTCTATAAACATGATAGGCATAGGCTAAGCAGCGGCTTGGCTCTACCCCTGGCATTGCTGAAGTCCATGGGCGACGGTAACCACTCACCATCAGGTGGGCCGTATGCTCGTCTGCCGACACGGGCAATAAAAAAAAAGATGATTTTAGTTTACATTTAAGTTTCACACTGTTAATGGTAAAGAAATTCCTAGGACCACCTTGTGTGCATGTAAGCGTAAGCATGTTTCAATAAATTTTTATTTATTAATACCATCTAAAAAGACTACCACAGCCACATCTACTCTATATACTGTTAGTTCGATTATACTTTATTTTATAGTCAAAAATATTTTAATTTAATATCTTGCTATAAAGCGCATATATTCCCGGTTGCAATCAGCTGGCTGCTACTGCACATGGGGTGTTATCTGTGTACTGCAACCACATTTATTGAAAAATGTACTTTTATTTTAACTTAATTTTGAATGTTTGAATTTAGAATTTATAAACAAATAATACAGACCAAATAGTACATAAGCGTGCGTCTATAGATACGTCGCGCCAAAATATTTACCGAAACTCATTTTATCGAACAAATACTTCGTACGATTTATTACGAAAACGCGTGAAAATTTCATTGCGCACCAAACGAAAACGTATTCGCTGCGAAACGTATCTCATTATGTGCGATGGAAATAAATTGGGACAGACTATTTGTTGAACACTCGGTTTCGAACGCTGTCGAACCGAATCGATTCAATTTGCCCCAAAATTTAATTGCAATTGAAATGGTTGAGTGAAACGTAAGCCTCTCGGGGGGGATTATCGTTTAAGCGACGCTTTCAAAAAGGTTAATTAGGCCGTAAATTTAATTTGTGGTCTCTGCGTACGGAATAATTTTTCTAATTAATTTGTGTATGATTATTTAAGTTTTTGTTTAGTACTACGAGTTTCATCGGTGTTAAATTTGTATTATTCAGACAGATGAAACATTTTCTCGCAATAAAGAGCTTCTTGTGTTACTCTTCGGCCCAGAAAATTCCTATTCACTTGTAGATTCGTTGATACGTAAAATAATTAACCAGCGATCATATTGTCGTATGTTTTTTACTGTACAGAATGGTGTACGAGCTTACAGATTAATATTATCTGATGTTAAGTGGCTATTAAGGTATTACAAGGTATATAGAAATCACTTTATATTAGATTTGAGGTATATGCCTCAGTTTGTAAGGTTATTTTCATATCTTTTGCATAATTTTTGCGGTTTTGATTTTTATAACACGATGTTTTATACTTTCATGGTGGAAGTTATTCTTGAACAAAATTTAAGTACGTGTTTTCTATGGATAAAATGACCAGTTTGAGAGATCTTAAACACGGGTATAGTCGCATTTCTTGATACGAGTACCTCTGAAGTCATATCCTTTAGATTTATCCGTCGTTACCCGGGTCGTGTCTTTTACCACGATAAAAAGTATCCTAGTGTTAATCCAGCTTATAAATTATCTCTGTGCGGAATACATTCAAATCCGTTCAGACATTTCCGTGTAATTCAAATTTTCACATTTAAAATATTACTAGTAGCCTTCCAGAACTTCGCACGTGTACTGTATTAATTTAAGTTATCTATATATTAATATGTGAAGCAAAAACTTTGTACCCCTTTTTACGAAAATTGCGCGGACGGAGGAGTGTAAAATTTGCCACACTTATAGAGAAGGAGTGCAGAATGCTAATATTTTTATTAATTACTAGCGACCCGCCCTCGCTTCGCTTCGGAAACATTAAAACACACATGAAACCAAAAAAATAAAATAAAAATAAAATATAAAAAAAGTAGCCTATGTTCATCAGGGACAATGTCGGCTTCTAATGGAAAAATAATTTTTCAAATCGGTCCAGTAGTTTCGGAGCCTATTCGAAACAAACAAACAAACAAATCTTTCCTCTTTATAATATTAGTATAGATATAGATGTATAAAAAAACATTAAATCAATAAAGAAAACATTACATACACTACCATGTATTTGTCACACACACACACGCGCACATATACTCTATAGTCAAGTACTCTTTTGTTTATTGTTAAAGTCTGTGGTCTAATCGAGAATAGATTAATACTGTTGGTCTTTAATATTATTTGCCTAAAGTGTAGCCTTGGCGAAATATGTGATTAAAGAAGTAAAGTTTTTGACAACAGAACCATAATAATGTTCAAATTTATAATTTAAATTAATAATTATAGTCAATTTCTGTGGGACCATTAGTAAAAACAATTTTGCTATTATAGAAACGACGTGTCACAAAAAGGACAGAATGTAAGAGTCAGGTGACGAGGGTGCAGTCGAGTGTATTGGGGATGTGTCATATGTTTAATAAGTCTGTGCCAGTCGCTCACATTCACACGTAGCTTTATTTCATAAAAGATAAAAAAATAGCAAAGAAAGTAAATAAAGGACAACGCTTAAAGTTTAATATACATAAGTAGCTACAACAGACAGCAGGTCATAGATAGCACAACGTGAATGCAACCTTGAGACAACAAATTGAAGTCTCATCTTCATTGGCTTAGTGGCTATCTTACCCTTCACAATACTCAGGATGGCGTGGCGCCGCGTGGTCATTCAGCACTACTTAAGATAAAGGTTAGCCACATTGATTGCGCGCGGCGTGGCTACCTTAAGATTTGTATTTTCACTATTATGTTCACTGCTTCGGAAAAAAATTCAAAAACGTAGCCTATTAATAATGTTTATAATTATTTACGGAGGTGATTAAACAAAAGAAAACAAATGTCACGACCAAGCATTGTATTTATTGAGATTCCTTGCGTTAGACTCAATTAGATATCTGCTGATTCATGAATTATAATATCGTTTCATTTTGAATAGCGGATTCACGAAATCTAAACTCATTGAAATGAGAAGTATTTATGCTCAGCTTAGTAAAATAATAAAAGGCACTTGAATTTTCGTTTGCATTAATCTATCAGATTATTAGCGTTTAGGCTTCAGGAACTATCTTTTTACAGCCTGTATGTAGCTACATATCTTATACCTTTAAACGAGCAATTCTTGTATATATATACTTATATATAATCTGAATCTCGGAAGCGGCTCCAAAGATTTTCATAAAATTTTGTATACAGGGGATTTCGGAGGCGATAAATCGTTTTAGGTACGATTTATTTTCAGGAAATGTTGTTTTATTCATGTTTTCAATAATCAACTCTTCCTGACATCTATTGGCGAATAATAATACTATTTTTCTTAATTGAGGGCAACTAACCGCTTTAAAGACACAACAATGGCGTTATCAAAAACCGAGCAAAGCTCGGTCATCATCTAGTGCTATGTTATATGCTACTATTTTCTTGACACTGATTTGCAACCCCTAACATTAGCAAGTTCTCTCCGGTTGAGCCCCGTGAGTGCACCTACCCGTCTGCATGTAGCAGCAATATTCCCTTACGTTACCGACTATTAAAATATTTAGGTTTAAAAAAAAGGGCTTACATTCTCTGCGTAAATTTGAAAATGATTTAAGAATCTTACATTACTTTAACCACCAACGATTGATCTAAACGTCGTTCGTGTAATTCTGTTACGTTATACTAAATAAATTTTGTCACAGGCGTCGAGAACAAAGCAAGATACGTCTCGCGGAGTTCACACGGCGGAGGGAAACGTTATTCTCTTTGTGTAAGAAACGAAAACACGGGACTGATGAATAAGGAAGAAAACGTCACCAGGTAAACGTCACGCTTAACTGTTCTTTAGTCATTATTATTATTTAATTTGACAATCAAACAATTGTCGTATTACGCGAAAATTTAATACGTCTGTTGATTAATTTGTAATTGTTGAAAGCAAATTTTGAGATGTTATATGTTTTCCCAATTCGGAATATAATTAAACATCAAAACACTCAAACGTAGCCCCCTGAATATCCATTGTTCATACATTTTGGCAGCGATTGAATATTCTGTAACTACACGGCACACAGGTTCGCACAAGCCCCATAAATATATAGACGACCAGCTCTGTACTTTTTTATTTACTTTATAGCCTATGTATATTTATGTAATATGTCCCAAGCTGGCTATTATTGTACCAATCTGCAAATATACCAAAATACAATTATGACTTTAGCAACTCTTAGCCATAGTAAAAGTTATTTTCGGTACTATAAAGTATTTGAAACATAGCAAAATTGTTAACCGAAAACAGATAAACACAAGATTGTACGATAAAAGTAGTTTTAATTATAATTATTATTATTTGAATTAGCGATTGCATGCAGCAGAGATGCGAATGTTGCGATTGATGTGTGGAGTAACGAGAATGGATAGAATACGGAATTAATATGTTAGAGGAAGTTTGAAAGTGCGCGTTTGGGATTCAAATTCAAATTCAAAATCATTTATTTCAACTCCGATGTCAGTATAACACACTTGTTGAATGTCAAAATTAATGGTATGGACATGTGATGAAAATGAATGAGAAGGAAATGAAAATGAGGTTGGTAAGAGAGTATTAATTATGAATGTGAAAGGATATAGAGGAAGAGGTAGACCTAAGAAGAAATGGATGGATTGCGTGAGAGACGATATGGGTAAGAGGGGAGTGAGCGAAGAAATGGTATATGAAAGAAGAGTATGGAAGAAGAAAACATGCCCCCAGGTGACTGGGAGAAGGACAGGAGAATGATGAAATGATGAGTATTGGAATTAGTATATTAAAACGGGATAGTATAGGGAAGTAGATTAACCGTGAGAGGAAAAAAATGTTCTGGAATGACCTCTCAAAGAATTAATTTGTGAATTCAGTAAGAGCAGTGGAAGGTTTTACAGTAGCTATCGTAAATAGCGTTAGCAGATTCAGGCACTCTTAATAAAATTGTGATTATTTTCGAATAAGTTTTCATGAACTTATTATTTCCAGTTCAGCGGGACTTGTCAGCGAAACAGTAATCAAAGAGGAAGCTAGGAATGCGGGTGAGTTACTGATATAAAGTTTTCTGAAATATCGCTACATCATCATCACTCTGTGAGCTCAAACGCGAACACCGAAAACATCTTTTAACTTTGTTTCCCGCGCATAAACTTCCTGCAAAGTGAAAACATTGATTTATTTCGACTACTTGACTTTCTGATAGCGATTTGAGGAAGACATTTAAAAAGTTATAAATAAATACTAATATTGTACAGCAACAGAGCTGTGTCTGTTTATTGAAACAATTTATAAAGAGCAATAGCACAAAATTACCCTTTGTGTCCCTGTCGATAGTGTTTTTTGTTAGTCCGTATTACAATATATATTTTTTGTTCTAATTTCATCCAAAACCGCTATTTAATTAATTACGATAAAGGTTATTGTCAAATAGAATATGTCACGATATAATAATACATCACGCCAAAATAACAATTAGGTCAGAATACATTTTCATTTTGGTCAGAATTGAGCACAATCAACAAAGTTGTCATGCCTGCTTCTTGTGTTAAATTAAAATGGCAATCAGCAATTGTTATAGTTGATTAATTAAATTAATTAAAAACATTTGTCTGTTTTACATGTAGACATGCTATGGGTTTAATATAATCCGCAATTGCTTATACCGTTTTATAACGCGTCGTTTATGTGTGTGACATAAAACATAATAGATAAACTCGGCAAGCCACGCCCACAGCGTTAAAGACATGTCCGCAATTATACGTACGTTGTCCAAAGTCTTTTGGTCAGAGAACAAATGAGAAACGAAACCAGTGTCTCAGCGTTCCCTTTTTTCATTATTTCCGGACCACATGGTGTTCGAGACTGTCATTTGTTACAAGTGGCTCCACCGTCAGTAACCATTAGGAAGCAGTAAAAAGTTACAGACGTCAATGACAAATCGAACGCTTCTTCGTTCAATTGTATGTCTTCTTTGCGATAAGATTTTATGTTTTGTTAGTTATGGATATTATAGGTATAAACGTAGACGGTGTATAGGCGAAAAAAAAGGCGAAATAATCAGATTTAAAACAAGAAAAAGAAAAAAAAAAATTATCATCCGAACTCGACGACCCCGACCGTAATGTTTGCTGCGTGAAAATAACCAACACTGATTTTCATTCGGTACCGGCGATGACGAAGCAGACGTGCTGATTGGGCTTGTATATGAAATAAAAGTTTAAAAAAACAGAAAAATCAAAGTATCGAAATCTATAATAATATATAAATCTACAGTGGTTTTTACGGATGTTCCGTTATAACAACTAAACCATGCATCTGATTGACTTGAAACTTGGTATCCATGTAGAAAATACATGTAATTAATGGATAGGCTAATAATTATATGAGTGTTGGACTCCCTACACCAGTTGCGGGGGCGTTAATGATGAGAATCTTTGTGGGGGTGAGAAATAATAATGTTAATTTTAAATGCCCAGCGAAGCGGACGGTTACAGCTAGTAAATTATGAAATTGGAGCACGGTATAGCAAGCAAATCAGTGTTAGACATGTATTAACACATTAGGTCTCCTACTGCGTATTTTAATTCTGCGCAATTATGTTAAGCCGATATGAAAATCTAATTCAGATTATCAATAAAATTGGACCAGTCGATTTTTACCGCAAAAATAATACTATCAAGTTTATATGCAAGAAGAACCCTCATCACTGTAAAAATGAGACGTTGCAGTTGGCCCTGGGATAGCGAATGTCATGTCATCTTGTAGTATTTATGGGCCCTGAAATTGTGGTTTTAGACGATGCATTCTTTATCTTCCCAATATCTCCCTAAATACGTCAACCATACAAATACATAAGTACAAAGCTTGATTATGAAGTGTATGTGTTTGTGATTCATCCATCTACTTACGGAGCTCATGGATCATCTGGTTTGAAACGATTGGAGCCTATAAGATCTGATCGAAACGAGTGATTAAGCCATATGTGGTTTTAATTATGTCTATGACACGCAAAGACCGCAGAAAAAGTCTATAATAATATACCTACATACACGACAACGGTAATGCTGTCACCCAGATTGAAACAATAAGTCGTAGTCGCAATTGGATTGTTCAATCCTTGAAACCAGAACGCATGACTGATTTTTGATTGATTGGATTAGAAGGCGTATAGAAGTCGTCGTGGCCTAAAGGATAAGATGTCCGGTGCATTCGTATCTAGCGATGCACCGGTATTTGAATCTCGCTGGCAAGTACCAATTTTTCTAATGAAATAACATATTTGACAAATGTTCACGATTGACTTCCACGGTGAAGGAATAACATCGTGTAATAAAAATCAAACCCGCAAAATTATTTGCGTAATTACTGGTGGTAGGACCTCTTGTGAGTCCGCACGGGTAGGTACCACCACCCTGCCTATTTTTGCCGTGAAGCAGTAATGCGTTTCGGTTTGAAGGATGGGCCGTTGTAATTATACTGAGACCTTAGAGCTCATATCTCAAGGTAGGCAGTATTTACGTTGTAGATGTCTATAGGCTCCGGTAACCACTTAACATCAGATGGATCGTGAGCTCGTCCACCGACCTAAGCAATAGTTATCAATACGAGTAAACTAGCCGACTTCTCCCGATATATTATGGATGTTGCTCCCAAACAAAAACAAAATGAATTCATTGGCATCAATAATTATGAAATTCCACTACTCAAAGAAAAACAAGTGTAGCATTCCGGCTTTGTGTGCTCACGAGTTTCCCTAGTTTTCAAAGGCAGAGAGAGATATTGCACTCCGTTCTCGTATTTGAGGAACAAGCGTGTAATTCCCGGAGGTTTTGTCTTGCGGCAACACGTTCTACAAATGAAAAGATGCCAACATTGAATGTGCTTTGCTGCATTTTAAATATGCACAGTGGCCGGCTGCGTTTCTAGGGAAAAAAACTCACGCCGCACTGCCAGCTAATGGACTTTTAAGCACGTTTCGTGGTTTTATACGATGCATTCTTTATCTTCGAAATATCTTCGTCATTCGGGCATTCTGATCGCTTGGAACTAACGCTATTCATCTAGATTTATCAGTTATTAGATTTCTCTTCACCTTATTCTTTTTGGTGGGTTATTGCGCTCATCTGTCACCAGGTAGTTTTTTCAAAAGGCATGTAAAGCAGCCTATATATCGTCCTCTTGGATCAAAGCGGTATACGGAGAAAGCCCCAAACACTTAATCCTTCTCGTGGCCCCTGGATTATTGGGGACCGGTTGTTGCGGGCATGGCTTCTCTACTCCTTGCTTCCAACTTCTGCAAGATGGTGCACTCGCAGAAGTCGATCATCGCCCGCTACGACTCGCCAGTATTTCTTTGTGCGTCACGGACATGGCTCCCGTGCGGGGCAGATTTCGAGCGTGTGCTCGGGGGTTCTAACTCGCATCCGTAGCGTTTTATTCACCAAAGGATCATTGCTATTTTAGCTCTAGATTTAGTGCAGCAAGTATTTCGATAATGTAGCGTATCGTAAACTCTCATTTTATCTAATAGTTATTGGGTTTTTGTTATTGAAGCCAGTAAAAATGATAACGTGAATGTCCTTTCAGATCGGAATGCATAATTTCCCAATACGGGCTCATATACCTTAGCATTATTAAGTAAAAAGCTGAACATCATAATAGAATATAGTCTCATTTCAAATAAAACAGAGTCATAAAGTTTTACTGCATTTAACAAGAATAGGGGCGCAGTAACGTTTTTCAAAACAGTTTCGCAAAGCTTTGAGGGGATGAGACATTGCGATTCATTCTCGCATTTAAAAGCAAGACTGTAATTTCACAGGCCTTTGTCTCCGACCGCGCGGGACGCCGGCTTGCAGGAAAATATGCGCATTCAAAATGGATTTTTATCGCTTTTCAAGTGGTAGGCTCTAATCGTACAGTCAGCACAATATTCTTAAAAGGTTTATTTACAACTGTATTCATTTAAGTTGTATAAACTACAGTTTTGCATCGTTATAACTTCAGTCGGATAATTATGGAATATTCCAAAGAGATTTTTGCGGTTTTATTTAGTTTTTTTTTTTTTTTTTAATGTTTCTAAATAAAAAGACGCGAAATGAAATTAGTTATTTAATGAAATAGTTGAGAACTACGTATTAAACTAATACAGGTTATAGTTATTGCAAGGCAAGTGACACAAAAACCTGTAGCCCGGAGAATACTATCCCAAATATTGATAAAGTTTCTCTTTACTTTATTAATATTGGGGATGGTATTCTCCAGGCTCCAGCAAAAAAAAATACCAAAATCGGAAGCTGTAAACTGCTGAACTGAACTATTTTTCAAACATCCTGCCCGGAATAGCGAAACATCGGTAAAACACGAGGGTGGACCGTAGCAGCCAGTAGATCGCAATTTGTCACTGTTATAAACGTCTGTCCCACGTCCCTTTTTCCGATTGCATGTTTATCCGCTATTTACATAACGTCACATGTGCGGTGGCGGTTTTACGGATTTCTCTCTAAATTTCCCCCTTTGATCTAGCAAAAGATAATTAAAATGTTTAGAATGATTAACGTATATACGAGTATATGTATATTATTTACATTTGTAAGTCTGTCGGAACAAAATGCGCCATTAATTCGTGCCCTTTGTTTGCTTAGGACTTCTTAACTCTCGAAAATTTATGTAGACGCGTACATACCTACGTATTTAAATTAAACCTTGTAATATAAAACTTGTTTAAAATAATTACATTCGTAATAAAGTCTCTAGGTTTGATTGACAGTGAAATGAGTCGAGTTTCTCTTTATGCGCGCGAGCCTTTTGACACTAATTGGACGATGCTAGTCTCGTTTGGACTGTTTTATTTCACGTTACTGTACTTTATGCAACGTGTGGCCTTATTCGGATGGAGCGCATGACTGGGTCACTGTACTCTTGGAAAGTTCACAGTATCGATTTTATTGCGCACGCCCGAAAATATAAATGGAATCGCCTTCTCTACGGAAGTGGCCGATGATTTAATAAATCGTGATCCGCAAATAGGTGCGCTAGATAAGCTGCAGTCCAGTAGGCAATCAAGCCATTGTTGAATACAATTTGACTAATCTAGAAGTGTATATCTAAAGGGTCTTACTGGTGGTAGGACCTCTTGTGAGTCCGCGCGGGTAGGTACCACTACCCTGCCTATTTCTGCCGTGAGGCAGTAATGCGTTTCGGTTTGAAGGGTGGGGCAGCCGTTGTAACTATACTGAGACCTTAGAACTTATATCTCAAGGTGTGTGGCGCATTTACGTTGTAGATGTCTATGGGCTCCAGTAACCACTTAACACCAGGTGGGCTGTGAGCTCGTCCACCCGTCTAAGTAATAAAAAAGGTGAAAGTGCGGCCCGCTTATGCCGTTTTTCATTAAACATACAATTGTATCCCCGAATTTCATTATGGTAATTTATCGATACGCTGCTGATTGACATTTTATTTAATCAAAATGATTATTTAAATTTTTAATGATTGTGCTTCTTTGTTGACTGCTTTTAAAATCATTTTCTGTTTTCAGGAATTAATACAAAACTGGATGAAATTAGTTTATCCGAATGCAGTACTCTACTTGTGTGTAAGCCACCACGACCAGCGAGAAAGTAAGTTCATTTAAAATTTATGAGTACTTTACAGGGATAATAATACCTTGGCAATTAAGATATTATCGGTATCAGGAACTGGAAGGAGAAAGCCTTAAACAGAGCAGTCTGGAGAGACATACTGGACCATGCTAAGGCCCGCCCTGGGCTGTAAGACCTAAGATGATGATGATGATGAATTAAGATATTCGTGAAATATGTGTTATTAGTTTATTTATATGTGCCATCAGATGCCACTTAACATCAGATGAGCCATAGGCTCGTTTGACCACCTCGTCAAATAATAAATTCGAGAATGGAGTAAAAAAATTCAAGGTAAACAAGCAGATATGACAAAGCTTATCAAGATCAGTCTGTAGACGTCACGTGATTTTCAACCTAAAGCCGGTACTTTAGACAACAAATTATTATGGAGGGTAGTGTATCGTCGCGACATCCTTGTTACGTAATTATTAGACTCTCGACACCGCCACGGGCCGTCGACCCCGACTTGACTTTGACCCAGTTCTTAATCTGACTTCGCGACTCATCTACAGTTAGTTTATGAAAGTTTTGATAATTTTACGTTTTCTTATTCATGTTGGCTCAAGACCAGTCATGGTCAATGTAAAATAAATAAAATGTACTGCTTTTTTTAAGAAAGATTTTGTATTACTAACACTTCAAGATTTTGTATTACTAACACTTCATATGGAATTTAATTCTGAAATAAAAATTTATTATTATAGTGTATTAAGCACTGCCACGCCTGGGAAGACGGCAGGACACACTCCGGCGAGGTGGGCAATAATCGGCCGGAGCGTTAGGGACTATTGGGAGAGAAAAAAAAAAAGAGAAATTATTATTATTATTATTATTATTCTTCAAATATATAAATGTGAGGTTCTTAAATCGAAAGATAAGGTATTTGTTACTGTAGATTCCGTCACAAATGTGATTTTTCGGCTTCTAGTCTAAATTATCGAACGATGTCTGTACTGGCTATCATCAGTCCAAGATTCGCAAAGTCTTTCTTTTGTTTAGCCCCCTTATCACCCATTTTGTCTCTGGGGGATACTTGACTTACCCAGTTCTACATACTTTACGCATTGGGTGTTCTTCAAGGCCACGGCACGTAATATGTTTCCGTATTAAGGAAAATAGAGAGACAAAGGAATCCAAATACTCCTAATGAAATTCTGTGTATTATTAGTCTACAAAATATATTATACTATTATTATATTTTATTATTATTTATTTATATTTAATGTGAAGTTCGTGAACTCCTAAGCATTTATGTTAACGTAGCGTGGGCTCTCACTAAAGTTCACTCCGAACGTAATGTTTTCTTTCCATTACATATGATTTGAACATTTTCCAGAGCCCCTGAATAAAACAATATTATGCGATAGAGGGAAAAGCCTCTGTTTCCATATTTTTCGAGTAAAGGCTTAGTAGGTATATGTCATGTTTCCACTAACCTATAAATATTTGATTTTTTTTATTATTATTCTTACAATGTTATTTGCTTGAGTGAAAACATTACCGGAATTGCTGCATGCATAAACCACAAACCCTTTGTGATTTTTTCGGAAACATAAATTATAATGAATTAGAATAAACGCATACCGTACTCAATTTGATCACGATCTCTCGAATATTTAGTTGTTACATTAAACATTTAATATTCAATGCTTTTGTTGGATGTCGTGTAGACTATACCACTATATGACATGATCGTTATTTTCTTCTTCAAGTGAAGTGTACTAACGAAAGTCAGCGGTGGAGGATCATCAAAACGACTTGGACTTTACAAACAACAATTCTAAACAAAGAACGAATGCTTTTGCTAAATCTTTGATGTTGGTTTTACGGGTACGATTGTCTTCTTTTTCCTACACTTCTGTTTTCTGGTTCTTTATCTTGTATTATTTAGGAGCTCATATTTCTTAGGACTTATTATTATGTGCTTTAAGTACTCCAACATTCGGCTTGGAATAATATTGAGTACATCCCGTTTTTTATAAGCACGTCTCAGTACAACTTCATACTTGCAACTTGTGTTTGGTCTTTATTCTTAAATAAATAAAGTCTTACATTAGTGTATGGCAAAATCCAAAATAAAGTCTCTAAAGTCTTTATGTCTTAAAACAATGCCTATTAAAAAAAATTAATGGTATGTTTGTGAGTTCTGATCCGTTTTCCGATGCCATAATTACGATATTATTTGGGCGTGTATTCGATCTATTTCCAAATCGTCATTAATTAATTGCGTTATCTTGTACAAGCGGTACAAGTTCTTGAAATTTGTAAGTCAAATAAAAACATATTACACAAAGTAGCTAAGCTCCATTTAATCTAACAGTATTCAAAAAAGTCTATTTAATCGAATATTATATTGATTTTCTTGATGAATTTCTCGATTTTCCCCCTAGATGAAATTTGTGTAATCAAATTAGAGCGTAATAATTTTATTGCGCGAGTTAAAGCCGTAACGCAATTACGTTCCTCGTATGAGTAATAACGCACATTTCTCGGCATCGCATTCATATGATTTTGATGTATTAAAATAAATTATATACTTGTGCTTATATGGGAGCAATTAGTAAATGTTTTGGATCAAAAGGCGAGGTCGAGGGAAATGATTTCGTTCGTTATTCAGTATCCGTGGGGTGTAATTGGTGGGCTCCCGTGGGTCGAGACTCCGATGTGGCTGTTACATCAAATAAAATATTCCTAAATTACGACGACCTTTTAATTTGAAACAATTAACAAATTGAACGATTTTCTCAGTGCTCAGTAGAGTAAATACACATTTCAATTTGGATTATAATTTACGTTTTAAAAGGTCTTGAATTATACGTACATATCTATCTCTCTGTCATTACATACACAATGTGTATCATAGATTATCTATACATTAATACGTGAAGCAAAAACTTTGTATCCCTTTTTACGTAAATTGCGCGGTCGGAGGAGTATGAAATTTTCTATACCTATAAAGAATATAGAGAAGAAGTACATAATGCTAAAAAAATTTTTAAATAATGCATAAAAGATACATTAAATCAATAAAGAAAACATTACACACACTACTTACATAACATGTATTTGACGCACACACGTATGCATACTATTTATTGTCAAACTTTTGTTCTTGACGTCTGTTGTCAAATTGAGATTAAATATTGTTTGTCTTTGTTAATATTTTTCATAGTGTAGTCTTGGCGAAATTTCTGATTATAGAAGTATAAAATACAATCATAATAGTGTACAAACTTACAATTCCAATTAATTATAGTCGAATTTCGACTACTGTGGGGCCACTAGTACACTTAATATGATGTGTATGTTATGACAGAGAGATATTGTATATTAACTATGGCGCGTCCATCTTCAAACGAGGTTTTAAATCAAATTAAAATCAAAAAGTTTTTTATCCAAGCATTATTATTATTATTACAGTTAACAACGCGAGATTGAGGCATAAAAGTGGTGTTATTTTTCTTTTGTAACTAGCTTAGAATTTAAGTTAAGTCGTATTATTTTATTTGTTACAGGAATCGTCTTTTCAAAGTAATGAAAAATATACTTTTTAGATTCGACGTTTCTGACACAGAACACTTGTTGGTTCACCGGCGGAGAAATGGTAAGTTTCAATCTACATTAACGGATTCGCTTCAAATATACTTGAGACCTTAGAACTTATATCTCAAGGTGGGTGGCGCATCTACGTTGTAGATGTCTATGGGCTCCAGTAACCACTTAACACCAGTTGGGCTGTGAGCTCGTCCACCCACCTAAGCAATAAAAAAATAAAAAAAATATGTTTTTAATTAAGAGTTGGACGTCATTTATTCATATTATTATTATTATTATTTTATCGAACATTAAAACAGCTGTATCTCAATGCACAATATAAAATGATCGGAATCCATTTAATTTATGTAAACGAAGAGAATGATGCGGATTGATTCCTTGAGTTTGAAAGTTCTATTTTCGACGGCGATCATTGGAAATATCCTTATCGAATTCAAACAATTAAAATTCACAGCAATATCTGTAACGTCACATATCTCAGTACTAAATTATAGAACCGAGTGCGCGCCTCACCTCCGATATGTGCTCTCGATTTATTAGAGTTATAAAAGCAGGAGATGTACCTACTGGTATAAAATGTATGAGCTCTGAGCTTGAAGTGCTCTCATGCTCTCTGATAATTTTCTTATTTTAAGACTACTTTTTTTTTAATTGCTTATATGTGTGGACGAGCTCACAGCCCACCTTGTGTTAAGTGGTTACTGGAGCCCCTAGACATCTACAACGTAAATGCGCCACACACCTTGAGATATCAGTTCTAAGGTCTCAGTATAGTTACAACGGCTGCCCCACCCTTCAAACCGAAACGCGTTACTGCTTCACGGCAGAAGTAGGCGGGGCGGTGGTACCTACCCGTGCAGACCGACAAGAGGTCCTACCACTAGATTTTACGCAAACAAATTTCTTATTTTACGAAATCGTTACAAGTGGTCTTCATTATTAAAACTATTTCCAGGGGTTGAGCTCGCGTTTATTATTTAAATTTTATTATTTCCGACGCTTCGACGTTACGATTTACAATTTTTGTGGTTATGTGTGGTCACTCTGTTCATCGATTACCGTGCTTATTATCGATTATCGCATTATCGCGATTATCGATTATCGCATTTGATTATCGTGTTAACTGCCGTCGAATTTTCATTTAATGTTTAAA
This sequence comes from Bombyx mandarina, assembly GCF_030267445.1. Lineage (NCBI taxonomy): Eukaryota > Metazoa > Arthropoda > Insecta > Lepidoptera > Bombycidae > Bombyx > Bombyx mandarina. Next base: position 6,505,618 of record NC_143231.1, on the reverse strand, counting down.
AAAATCAATACTTTTTTTGTAAATACCAATAGTTCGATTAAGTCTATGGTTTGCGGAAACCGAAGAAAAAACTGAGTCTACGTTAATAATATACCGATTTCATTAAAGGGACTTTATTTTTTTATGAACATTGTTATGTTTTACTAATCAGTGATTTTTTTATAATGTAAGTTGAGAATATTTGGTATGATTTATGATAAGCTAACGTTTAATAAACTGATTATAAGAGAATTGTCAAACATTAATAATTCTTGATCTTAATCTTTAGAATAACATCGTAAAATGAAAACAAAACCCGCGAAAATATTTTTACAGCGTATTCGCGTAGTAGCTATGACAATACGGCCGTGACGCAGTAATTAATACCTTTCATAGTAGGAGAGCTGGCACCAATTTTTGGGTAGGTATTTGAGGCAAGCTGAAAACTTGTCACATACCTCTCCTATTATATTCCAACACGGAATTGCAGACCTGGCTGGTGAGTAGCGGGGCTAAATCAACCCCTACATTTTTTAAAATATTAATTTTTTTTCCCCAAAAATATATTTGAGGCAATACGCAATTTATATATGTTGCAGTGTAATACTTAATAAATACGAAAAAAAATAAGCCAGACAATTTAATCGGGGTTGTAACATTACCAGACGCGTGCAAAAAATTTTTGAAAAAAATTATAAATAATGTTTTTGAGGCAGCTTGAAATTTTAATGGAGTGTTATTTATAGCTAAAAAATAAGATTCCCAAAAAGACAGATCATTTCGGTAGGGCTTTCTACCTGCCAGGTGATCAAACAAATAATGGATGGGTACGGGCCTGTACTGCTATAGACAAGCTGTAGTGTGAGAGAGAGCGCATATCGACAGCTGTCTTCGTTCTTGCTTGCCGCGTTACTATTGGCTCTAGCGAGGCCACGTGACTTACAATAACCCATGAGGTTTCTAGTTAGAATTTCAGAGTCAAAAAATAAAAATTTCTGAATTTGTACTAAATACATTTTGCATAAAAGTGATTGTATTGATTTATGGACGTTAGAGGGACATATTTTTGTGATTCCTTTTTATCTTAAAAAAATAGTTATTTTGCCAATTTTAATGCGAATTTAAACGTACTGAATTTTAAATATTTGATATTTCCGTAAAAATATTTAGTTTTTGAAGAGAATTTAAAAAAAAATTAATTTTTCAACAATTTTTGTTCCAAAATTTTTTGTACAGAATTCATACTGTTGCCCCTACATTCAAAACTAAAAATTGTTTTTTTTTTCTCTGACAGTATTCCAACTCAAAATTTATACGGAAATATAAAACTTTTTCATCTTAAAATTAATAAGGGTTACGTATTAAAAAAACCAATGATTAAAATATAAAATCGCAAAACTAGATTTATAAAAATATAATATTTCTTCAGTGGTACACTACAGCTTGTCTATAGCATTTTATGCAAAATGTATTTAGTACAAATTCAGAAATTTTTATTTTTTGACTCTGAAATTCTAACTAGAAACCTCATGGGTTATTGTAAGTCACGTGGCCTCGCTAGAGCCAATAGTAACGCGGCAAGCAAGAACGAAGACAGCTGTCGATATGCGCTCTCTCTCACACTACAGCTTGTCTATAGCAGTACAAGGCCCGTACCCATCCATCATTTGTTAGATCACCTGGCAGGTAGAAAGCCCTACCGAAATGATCTGTCTTTTTGGGAATCTTATTTTTTAGCTATAAATAACACTCCATTAAAATTTCAAGCTGCCTCAAAAACATTTTTTATAATTTTTTGCAAAAAATTTTTGCACGCGTCTTGTAATGTTACAACCCCGATTAAATTGTCTGGCTTATTTTTTTTCGTATTTATTAAGTATTACACTGCAACATATATAAATTGCGTATTGCCTCAAATATATTTTTGGGGAAAAAAAATTAATATTTAAAAAAATGTAGGGGTTGATTTAGCCCCGCTACTCACCAGCCAGGTCTGCAATTCCGTGTTGGAATATAATAGGAGAGGTATGTGACAAGTTTTCAGCTTGCCTCAAATACCTACCCAAAAATTGGTACCTGCTCTCGGACTATCAGTTTGAAAAGTGAGCAGGAAAAAAGGTAGGACAACCGTTATGTAATAACATTGAAACTTTGATTTCATGTAAGTGATTGAAATTTTGATATCTATCGGTTCCGAAAACTACTAAACTCCGAGTGAGATCATAAACGCATTTAGAATGTTCTAGATCAGGCAAGATGGGCGAGTCCGTGATTTAAACCGTTGCAGTCCACAATCAATTTATCTGAGCACGTAATTACTAAGTACGTTCACTTAGTAAATTAATGTAACGAAATAGACGAACCGAATAAATGACTTTGCAGAAAATAAATTACGCGTATTATATCAATTTCTGAAATTCATCAAATAAATGTTGATGTTACCTAAAAGCACTAGTAAGCACAACATGAATTCATGAACACTTTAGCGTATTGTTTTCGACAATAAATAAGTAATGTACCGTATTGAAAGGGATCTCGCAACTTAAGCAAACAATTTATCATTTCGCAAAGAAAAGACAGAGTAACATCCGATAATTCATCTCGGATGATAAAACATTCACGCTACAAAAGCTCAAGTTTCTAAATAGATATAATTCTTATTGAATTTGATACAACCTGTTGCTCTAATGGAAAATGAGTTTTATTTTATTATTCTTGAGATAAGTCTCGTGCCTCAGCTTACGTGATAATACGATGTAATATAACAGAATGGATAAGAAATATAAAATAAAGAAGGGTAGCTTATAAAGCTCTTTTTCAAATATAAACACGTCTTCAACATTTATTTTTCATATAAGTTTAATGTAATCTGTATATCTGTATTTTTCTTTTTCGTTGCCAGTTAAATGACTGTGATTATAAAATCGCACCAATGTCGTATAAAAGTAATAAAAATTTGTAGAGAATCGTAAAGTGAACTTGTTTTGGGTCTATGATGAATGAATTTCATATAACACTTCCATAAAAATACTCACCCGCAGATGGCTGTAACGGTTTCCTTCTAGCCACCAAGAAACAAATATATTGCGATTTGCTCTTTCATTTTCTCGCAAGGTATTTTATTGCTCTGGGGTCTCTCATAAATTCCGCACTCGCTCACAGAGAAAAATAAGGTCTGCTCGGAGCTCAAAAGATAATGGTGCGAAGATTTCTTATTAGTTTATTCTTATCGTAAAGGACCACGGGTCACGTCTTGGTGTCCGGCATCTCCATTCCCAAATGATGCCTTTTGCCGGACTTACTTTTGATTTAATTTATTTAAGATCTTATTAAATATGTGATAAATAAAATAATTTTTACGGTTTAATCTTGCATTTTTAATTGTCGTTACATTATTTCCGAAGTTTTGTAAACTTTACAGTTTTCGTAGGCACGGACGACTACGGTGTTGTACATCAGCAAACTAAAGCTAAAATACACGAAATTAAACCTTAAAAATAGTTTTAATTATATTTATGACTTCTGAAGATAATACTTACTGAAGATAATAATACTTATCATATATGTTTATGAAGGACAAATTTCAGAAAGTTTGTCATGTACTCATATTGTTACTTGATTCAGGGAATTTATTTCCCTCAGAACATTTAGCGAAAGGCAATTTGATCGTGCCTTTAGTTTTGCTTACCTCGATGAATGAATTCCCATTTTACAATGAAGCAATGAATTGAATTGAATAGGAAAATGAGATTAACACCTTACCATAGAAATACAACATAGTAATGATGGCAAAATAACACGTAATTAGGTAATTAGAGGTGGCTGCGGTCCCTATATGTTCAGTTTCACGTAAAATCATCGGTGCTTAAAATGGCATCGCTCATTCGATACTACCTAAATTTAATTAGCTTGAACAGCGAATTCATAAACTGTTTTTACCAACAAAATTATGCAGCTTCTTTCTATTCAGTAAACAAACGCCCAATCTTTTGTTAACGAATTCGTTCTCTTATAAAATCAAATTGTTTAAGTTTATTTTCAAATGTTATTCAGACTATAGATAGGGATTTGTATTTCAAATAAACCGTCCACTTGATTTGATTCTTGATTTGTTTATTGGAAAAATATTTTGAAATAATTCAGTTTAATTTGGAAATTCATAATTATCAATTTCGAATGTTATGGTATGTGCGCAATTTTGATGATCATTTGTTTGTGGCCTACGTCATAACGAATTGTTTCATTATAGCGCTTTCATTGTTTCTCACGAATCAGAGACATAATCAAATTACTTTTACGAATAAATCTCGAAATTTTCAGTCGTCCGTGACCATGAAAACTGTAAAATATTCCAAACGTTGGAAGTAATTTAATGACAATAAAAAAGGTAAGATTAAACCGTGAAAGTAGTTTTAATTGTGTTGAAATATTTCAAGAAAGAAGAACAATATCATTATAGGCTGCTCATCAGTCAACACCAAACGTAAAGTATTATAAAAATTCTCGAGCAAATAATAGTTTCAGGTTTCAGAAAATATCTTCATTATTATTATTCATTAATTGATAAAAAAACAATTTAGGAATGTTCATTATGCGCTATTAAAATCGTTTCAATAAATCTCAGCATTTTTGCCTTCTGGTTTAAATCAATAGTTTTTTTTTAGTATTTTTGTTAGTTTATCGACCCATTTTACATACATATTGTTTTACATAAACATCGACGCATTCCGTACACTTTCTATCAAATATTAAAAAAAATTGTAACCTAAAGTTATTGGAGTTTATTTTGACAGAATAAACACTTTTTAATTGAATGTAGTCATAGATATGCATAGCTACGAGAAATTAATTGTTCTCGACTCACGATGTATGCACATATCATATCGAACTAAATATGCATATATAATGGTGTAAATTTTCTAAGCATACAAAATATACATTAAAAAAGAGTTAAAGTTTAACTTTAACTCTGGTTAATTACATAGTCTGGCAATTAACCCTTGAAATTTCTACTAGCTTCCCATTAAACGACGATAGTATTTTTTCTTAATTCATGAATGGAGTACTAATTAATGCCTTAGCTCTTATCTATAAACTAGAAAAAGTTGATTTGAAGTAATAAATGTATAACGGCAGTCCTGTGCTAAAACTAAATCAATAGTTACACGGATAGCCGAGTTAAAGCCAGCGCCCCCGAAATTTGTGTGATTCGTCAGGATACGGTACACAGAAGCGTTCGGTGACCTACAAACATGGACGACTGGACCACCGAATTTTTTATGTGCACACCGTGTGCGCCGCATAGTAATGTTAGCTATCCTACTGAATGGATATGCTAGGTATATACATATAACGTGCAATATGCGATAGCCGAAACAGTGAATTATTTATACGTATTACCATTGGTATAAGACAAATTTCGAGCGTAGCATTTCGGTTCTTTATAAGATTCTATTAGTACAGAGGTTATTAGTATCGGGGTATGTTTTTTTTAGCATAGTTAGGTGAACGGTTTTACGGCCCAACTAGTGTAAGGTGGTTCATACCTTTGTGGATTTACAATATGCCCTACCTGTGAGGAATTTTTGCGATTGCAGTATGGTGGTATAATACTCAGAGGACGTTCCTGTGACTATCTTAGTAACTTAGGATAGCTAGCGGAAGAAATTGGGGTGGTGCTAATCTAGGCTGACAACGTATGTTTGCATAGCCAAAGTACATATTATTGATTCGAAGCGTCGGAAATATTAAAATGGTGCTGCGTGACTTAACCTTTAAAGCAGTTATAATGAATTACCTACTTACAAACACAATAATTTTAGCATATTAACAATGAATTAACAATAAAATAAGTATTGAAGTAATCCGAGAACACTACTTAAGTGTGATATCACTTTATTTTAATATAAATTAAATTAAAGTTAATATATTAATATGCGTTTCTTTTACTGAATTCCTATATTTAAACGATTGTCAGTGTGCGGTGTTGACATTCATAAAATAGTTTACCACGTGATTTTACGCTGATTGCGGTATACATAATTATTATCTGTATTGATATCTTGTGTGTAAAGTTCATTTTGCATTGTTATAGAAATGAAACTTTGAATTGAATCGTTTCAACGGAATTGTTTGGTTCGATATTTCGCATATCAGCATCCATCTTTGATAGGAGTATTTGGTGATGCGGGGTTTAGCGGTGATGCGGGGTTTAGCGGTGGACGATTTTTTCACAGGCCAATACAGCCACTTCGTGAATATTACCTATTTGTTTTTAACTTTGACATCGGCCAAATGTGTAAATGTAATTTGCATGTTTAAATGACTCGTTTGGCTCCATAGCTTAAAATCAGGTTTGCCGTGCCAAAACGTTATTGTGCGGTTTGGTTCATAATAGGCATGCTGCCGGGTTTATTTCTTTAGTATCGTAAAAAAAACCGTAATTAAAAAGGTGCCTTATATTGTTTGACAGATCACAAACAAAAAAGGATTGAATTTCTAAATAGCTTAGGTGCCAGATTATATTTTTGATTTCTCACACACTAGGTTCCAAGGAAGTAATCGACACACGGTCATCTGGCTTCAAAATAAGATTTTGTTATGTAGTACTATGGGAAACAAAAACTTAAATTACTCACTCACATGTATTTCTAATTCTTCAAATATGTCACTAAGCATTGTCATTCCGTACAATTCGTTATAAAAAAGATAATATATTTTACTAATAGTTCTTCTCTTTCGTCAATTTCATCGTTTTTCAGACACAAATGTCTACTCAGTGAGACATTAAAAGGACAATGTATTTTGCTTATGGTATAACCAATTTATTTTAAAGTAAATGCAATAATTAGTAACGACTAACAAATCTGTGTGCTGTCATTCGAGGCGATCTCATCATCATCACCGTGCGTTTCTTAACACTAGTGGCGTCCAGTGTTCGTAATTCGACCATATTCACTAAAATATCGAGATTGCGGTTTGTTTTATGTATTTTTCTCTTTTATTTTTTACATATTGAATTGTAAAAAACTAAATAAAACAAAATCTAATTCCAAGCTAAGATAAAGCTAATCAATTGCTATTAAACAATAAAAGAAAATCATTTGCCGAGAAGACGAAACGAACGATTGAAAAACGACATTTCTCGTCATTCAATCGTTTCAATTGGTTTTGCTTTATGTCACGTTGTTTATACCCGATGACCTTTGGAATAACGAGCCGATTTTAATGAAACTTCGCAAGCTGCGTGTAGCTTAGACCGACTTGAGAGATAATCGAAATCGATTATATAATAACGTGACAAAGGATTTTTTATTATCTTTGAAAGTTTTTAACAAATGGCGGTGTATCTAATCGATGGCGCTCAGGCGCTGTATTGAAATTCCAAAGGTTTCATTTATGCTACAGTTTGGTTATACATGTATAATTAAATAAAGGTTAATGTTTGTCCTCTTAGCGTTACTGAACTGATCATTTCGACCGTTGATCAGATTGTGATGAAACAGTTCTAGTTGTCACATCCCTCAAGCGATGGTTTATGTCTTTACCATTTACGGACACTAGATGGCGCGTGAATAGTGTCAAGAAATCGATGTTTTACATACAATTAGCCATAGTGACGGCGAATGGTGACTAGGCCTTTCATTCAGCGAAAGTTTTTATTTTTTTACTGCTTAGGTGGGTGGACGAGCTTACGGCACACCTGGTGTTAAGTGGTTACGGAGCCCATAGACATCTACAACGTACATGCCGCCACCCACCTTGAGATATGAGTTCTAAGGTCTCAGTATAGTTACAACGGCTGCCCAACCTTTCAAACCGAAACACATTACTGCTTCACGGCAGAAATAATTAGGGTGGTGGTACCTACCCATGCGAACTCATAAGAGGTCCTACCACCAGTAATTATGCAAATTATAATTTTGCGGGTTTGATTTTTATTACACGATGTTATTCCTTCACCGTGGAAGTCAATCGTGAACATTTGTGGAGTACGTATTTCATTAGAAAAATTGGTACCCGCCTGCGGGATTCGAACACTGGTGCATCGCTTCAACACGAATGCACCGGACGTCTTATCCCTTAGACCACGATGACTTCAAAAGTAGAAGAGCCCTTCGAGGCTATTGGTAATTAAACGGCATACAGACCAACCAGTGTATTTATAGATTCTTTACTAATCTTATAACGTATTTATAAACATAGCATCTTATTGCCTTAGTGATATCTGGTAAGCGAGGCTTAAGTCCCAATGCCCCTGTTGACTGTGCTATGGCATATTACTGGTGTCTATGAGGGGCGTTGACCAATTTCCATTAAGAGTAGTATTCGCGTCTGGATACGATGCCAATAAATATTACTTAATAATAATGAATTTTCAATTTCGTTATTAAGCTCATAAATTGTCATTGTCAATTGTCAGGTCATAAATTGTAACTATACCTGAGACCTTAGAACTTATGTTTCAAGGTGGGTGGCGCATTTACGTTGTAGATGTCTATGGGCTCCAGTAACCACTTAATACCAGGTGGGCTGTGAGCTCGTCCCATCTAAGCAATAAAAAAAAACTTGTACATAAAATCAAGGTCTTCTCTGCTGAGCGTCTTGTGAGCCCGCACTGGTAGGTAACTCCACCCTATCCATTTGTGCAGCGAAGCACTAATACCTTCCAGTTTGAAGGATGTGGCAGCCGTTATGTCGGCACTAATTGGTGATATTTATGTGCTCCAGTAACAGATTAATTAACAGCATGTGAGCGTCTTTCACTCGTCAATTAATAAAAAAAAAATACATGTGTGCAATTCACACGTGGTAGAAGTGAAACCTTCCAAAATTAAAATACAATTATCCTAAACGTCTTAAGTATATGTAAAATTTTGTCATTAGTAAATAATTGTAAGGTAGCGCCCTCTGTGAATTGATATTTTAATTTCACGTATAATCCTAAATTAAAATTCACTACAAGAGCTTTCATACACACGTTAGTATTAAAAAATCTCAGAGATGGCGCTGTATTAAATAGTATGTATATTTCTGTCTCATTCTTTGCTGGCTTAATCCTACACATTTTTGTATTTGTGTCTCTTACCTGTCGTTTTTTCCGTTGCATCCGGTTTGAAATCACAACGATTCTAAAGAAGTTTTCACTTCAAAAAGGAACAATTACAAAGACTTTATAAACTTCAAAAGGCTTCTGAGCGGTCGCCCTCCGAGTCTAAGGGCACTCAGGGCTGAGGTTCAACTTTCAAAATTTATGCGCGAATGTATGCATGTAGCTAAAGCGATCTGTAACGAAGCCAGCATCCCTTGTTTATGAGGAAAGATAAGGCTCAGCTATCGGAGTGTCGGTTTACCTCACCAATTCGGGCCTCTACACGGTTGTAAATTTTTTGTTATTTTTTTTACGATTTACTGCGTTGTAAATTCTGAACGAACTTGGACAGTAAAAGGCGAGGTGGAGTGAATTTTTCTTTCAGTAATACATTTCTGCAGTCCTAAAGCATAGTTCAGTCATCTATATATTAATACGTGAAGCAAAAACTTTGTATCCCTTTTTACGAAAATTGCGTTGAAATTTCTGTCTGTTTACTGGTGGTAGGATCTCTTGTGAGTCCGCGCGGGTAAGTACCACCACCCCACCTATTTCTGCCGTGAAGCAGTAATGTGTTTCGGTTTGAAGGGTGGGGCAGCCATTGTAACTATACTGAGACATTAGAAATTATATCTCAAGGTGGGTGGCGCATTTACGTTGTAGATGTCTATGGGCTCCAGTAAATAATTAACAACACGTGGGCTGTTAGCTCGTCCACTTATTATGCAATAAAATAAAAAACTATCAAATTTGATACTAATAGTTGGTTACTTAAATTCAAGCAAAATTTTGTTATTCGAACGTCGAAGACTTCTCGCTGGCGAACACAAGCCGGGTAGTTTTATTTCACTAACTCACCTAGTTATATTTTCAGTAACACGATGCTCGTTAGTGAGGAAAACGGGCAATGTGCTCCCGTTCAAACGAAAACGCTTAAAACGTTCTTCAGGTGAGCTTGTTATTGTTATTATGGGAATATTTAGGTTTTTTGGAACGAAGTTCTTTATGGGACGATGCGTAGGGATACCCTAACCGGGAAAAAACGTCCGTAACGTAAGATTTTTATTAGTAATGCGCACAGTGTACGACTTAACTTTGTAATAACGTACAAAACATAACATAGTATTTTTATTATATATTTTTTATAAATCATTGTGAATAAAATAAAGTTGATAATTTTGTAAAGTAGTTTTTTTTTATCAATAAAAAAACCATAAAAAAATGTAAAGCCGAATAATTATTATTTTCTTTATACCTCGAATAGAACTTACAATTAATATTGTTACAATAAAGAACTTCGTTCCTATCCGGTGTCCCACGATACCACACATCTTTTTTTTGTAGAGTTTTTTCTTAGTTGAATGATTTATGCAGATTCTCGTCCCGAGCTGGTGTATACGTTTATTGAGCAAGCGGTACAGCCTGGAGCGCAGGTGGCTTTAAAATGCTCGGCAGTAGGCGAGCCTCCCCCAAGGTTCAAGTGGACAGTGGACGGTCAGGCGATACCATCACATCACGGGTGAGTATACAAGAAAAAAAAAAATTTTTTTTACTAGTGCAAGATCTCAATTCCACTTTTTCCGAAATAGTTTTTGTAATTTTTTATATATAGAGAACGGTAAAATATTATATAATAATATTTTTGAAAACTACAACGGCAATTTTTTGCATTTCCTTGAACTTAACACGAGTGTCCTTGTTTAGGGCCAAAACAAACGATCAGTTGATCATAAACCTTACACTAAATTAGTCACATAGTAATGTCGTCACATAGTTATTTCAATAACATTTTAAAACTTCTCTTTCATACTTCTATCACATCCAAATTGTGGGGCATATGCACTTATAACTAGCACTAAATTTCACTAGCATCAGCCTATCATTCATTCGTCTTACATCCGGCACGCGTTTTTTCAACTAACTATCTAGTACAATCCCAACTCCTTAACTCTAAAATTGGTCGATTTTGAGTGATGTTCAATAAAATATAATAAATAACATATAAATCATTAACGGCACAAATAAACATACGATATCGATTATTGAACTAGTAGATGATGACCGAGCTTTGCTCGTTTTTTTTTGATAACGCTATCTTGTGTCTTTAAAGCGGTTAGTTGCCCCCATAATAAGAAAAATATTATTATTATTCGCCAATAGATGTCGGGAAGAGTTGATTATTGAAAACACGAATAAAACAACATTTTCTGAAAATAAATCGTAGCTAGATCGATTTATCGCCCACGAAATCCCCTGTATACTAAATTTTATGAAAATCGTTGTAGCCGTTTCCGAGGTTCAGATGATATATATATATATATATTAATATACAAGAATTTCTCGTTTAAAGGTATAAGATAACTATTATCCACTATTTATTTATTCAAAATATTCGGAACTATGAAGTGTGTCGAAAATTTTGACCGCCCTAGGTCATGTGGTTATATTCGCTATATACCAATTTACTTTTACTAATCATTTCAGTGAGACGTATTTAGCTTGGGATATATTTTGCAGAATCCAAGGTGGTATTCACGTTCAATATCTTCGATAATCACTTAATATCGGCTGAAGAGGGTCACGTAAAAGAATAACGTATAGATAACTAGCTCATTGGAAATTGTATTGTTTTTGTTTAGAGCATCAATAACTGAAGGCAGAGAATCTGGGCCGTCTAGTTTAGGTACTAGTAACAACTACGTGCTGTCCACTTTTGGTATTCACGTTCAATATCTTCGATAATCACTTAATATCGGCTGAAGAGGGTCATATAAAAGAATAACGTATAGATAACTAGCTCATTGGAAATTGTATTGTTTTTGTATAGAGCGTCAATAACTGAAGGCAGAGAATCTGGGCCGTCTAGTTTAGGTCCCAGTAACAACTACGTGCTTTCCACTTTGTCTCTGAGCAGTGCCAGGGTTGAGCACGGCGGGAGATACGAATGTCGCGCCACCAATAATCACGGAAGTGTCGCTCACGCAGCGAGATTGAACGTTTACGGTAAGAACTAGTTAGCTAACTATTTAATTTATTTATCCAGTTCTTTATAGAATTATTTGTTTACTAGAATTTTTGGAATATGTATTTTGTATACTCTTTTTATTTATTTACTAGCTTTTGCTCGCGACTCCGTCCGCGCGGAATAGTTACTTTGGCATAGCGCTAAATTTTATCCCCACTTCATTTACGTAGAAAGTGAAAATATTTTTGAATTATAGAATATTAAGAACTATTTAAACCCCTATTTTTTTAAACATTCTTTATTATACATATATAATACATATTCCTCAATAAATGGGCTATCTAACACATAAATAATTTTTCAAATCGGACCAGTAGTTCCTGAGATTAGCGCGTTTAAACAAACAAAACTACGAATAAATAATAAGTATTTATTCGTAGAAACAAAATTCTTCAGCTTTATAATATTAGTATATTTTTTTTATTGCTTAGATGGGTGGACGAGCTCACGGCCCACCTGATGCTAAGCGGTTACCAGAGCCCATAGACATTTACAAAGTAAATGCCGCCACCCACCTTGAGATGTAAGTTCTAAGGTCTCAGTATAGTTTCAACGCCAGGCGGATCGAGTTCTCGATTTATGAAAATAAATAAAATTTGAGCAACAACATTGTTACAGACGTTAATAATCGAATATGAAAATGTCTGTTTATCTGCACGTCCTATCTAAATAAGCATTAAGATGGGATGATTGCTTCACAAATATTGTTATGTGATTTGCATAGGTCCCCCCTACATCCGAGCTATGAATCCCGTGAAGGCCGTCGCCGGAACTGAAGTAACCATTTGGTGTCCCTATTACGGATTCCCTATAGAGTAAGTCTTTTAGTGAGGATTCATTGTTTATAAAGTATCTATTTATTTCCATTTACAGAATATTTGTTTTGTCGTAATCTTATTACCATCCCAAAATTTATTGAGGTATATCTCGGTCATACTGTTCTCACTAAACAATCATGTGGCCGAAGTAATTATTTATTTAAAACTAGCTGAGTACCGCGATGTTACTCGCGGTTATTATCGTAACGCGGGCGACTCCGCGGAGCGAAGCTATTCTAAAAAAAGTAGTCTAAGTTACTCCTTATATCATCAGCTACCTATCAGTGGAGGTCCCGTCAAAATCGGCCCAGAAATTCCAGAGATAAGCCGGAACAAACAGAGAGACAGACAGACAAAAATTGTAAAAAATGATATTTTACTGTGTATATATTATTCATATGCATTTAATAAAAAGCAGCTATTTCAATATTACATACAGACGCTCCAATTTTATTTATATGTATAGATATAAAAAAATATTTCCATATTTTTTTAAGTTTGGCGTGATAGTAATATTTTCTACGTCGATATCTATTTCATTCAACAACTTAGATGAGATGAGAAGTTTTCTTCGAGTCCATAAAAAAATCACTAAGAACGCACAGCCTTGATACAAAATACATGAAATGTTTATATTAGCAAACCAGGCACGAAGTCATTCGACGCTCCCTGGCTATTCAGATTAGTATAATGATTATCCATAGAATATGTGGCAGCTGCTGTATAGTTTCGGGTCTTGGACATTAAAGAAAATTAACTACACAGTATTTGCCTTTTGAATTCAAATGATTCTGTGAAAGATAATCAATTTTATTTGAAGTTCAGTGAAATGGGAGGGAGGCGCCGGCATAGATCCACGGTACCAGCAGTCAGATGGCCAGTTGACGATAACAAACGTTGATTGGAATAGAGATAAAGGAAGCTGGGTTTGTTCAGTTCTTACTCCTGGTGGAGAGCTGGCTAGGCGGGAGGTAAATAAGTTTAAATGAAATTAGGGTATTTCAAATTTGAAAAAAAATTAGGCACGCTATGCTTTTCTGTTTCTAGGTACAAATAACAGTGGTATCGCCGCCGGTATTATCGCCAATTGTGTTTCCGCCGGGACTTAGATCGGGAGATAGAGCTCAACTAACTTGCACGGTTACATCTGGAGATATGCCCGTTTATTTTTCCTGGTTAAAAGATCAAATCCCAATTTCAAGTGCACTTCAGGTAAATCTCGAAATACAACCAAATAGTCCGGAAGAAGGTTAGCGATCTTTTTTAAATAATTTGGCAATTATTATTGTAGGTAGATGAAAGAGGAGCAGAATTTTTCAGTATGCTCCTATTCAAGAGTTTGACTGCTGCACACAGTGGTACTTACACTTGTGTAGTCACGAATACAGCTGGAAAAGCTAATGTCTCTGTGGAATTAGCTATCAAAGGTATTGTGGATTTATGTATTTTTTATAGATAGGGATATAGATAGGGGGTTACCCTCTTTTCTAAATCCGTGTTTTTTTTCCCACCAGTACCCCCGTATTGGCAAATTGAACCATCAGATGCTGCAGTGCTATTAAACGGATCGCTGACCGTTAGTTGTGAAGCACGTGGCCATCCACCTCCAAATATATACTGGACTAAATTTTCGGGTAAATTTAAATTTTCAAACCAAAATGATTCCTAAGTTTGATATGAGCTGTAAATTTTATTTATGAATTTTAGGTAGTACCGAAACTTCATTAGGTGGAGTATCGGACCCCGTCGTTTTGACAAATGGATCTTTGAGATTAGAATCAGCGCGAGCGGAACATTCTGGAAAGTATCGTTGCAGGGCTGACAATGGTGTCGCTCCACCTTTATCTAAAACTCTTAATATACATGTTAACGGTAAGTCTGTTAACGTCTAAGGTGATTCTAATTTGTTTATTTCAAAACTTAAACACCATTTTCATCATAGAGCCAGCAAGATTTGAAATTCAGTCAATCAACGTTACGGCGAAGCTTGGTGAGACGGTGAGGTTAGCATGCGTAGCTCGTGGAGATAGCCCCCTGTCTACGGCGTGGAGTCATTCCGGAAGAGCTCTACCGAACTCAGACTACAGGTAGTAGAAAGAATTGCGTCTGATTTGTTTAGATCGATGATATTGTAATTAAGCTTTACTACTATATACTCGTATAACCAAATGTTTCAAATTAATTTTAACTTTTTCAGAATGAGTATTTCAGAAACAAGGAGCACTGAGGGATTGAGAAGTGAATTAGTTATAGAGAGAGCTGATCGTAGAGATTCTGGAGTGTATCGATGCCAAGCTTCCAATCCTTTCGGTAGATCGGATCATTTTGTGCATCTCGCCGTTCAAGGTAATTTATGATTTCAGCTTTGTGTGTTAAAAGTTTAACTACAACTTATTTAATACAATATATTACTAGAACCACCAGAACCGCCATCTAATTTCCGAGTTTTGGATACAACTTCACGCTCTGTTCGGTTGCAATGGAGAAAACCGTACGATGGAAATTCTCCAGTTTTGGGCTACGTCGTTCAGTATAGAAAACATGATTCCACAAGTTCGGATCTATGGAGAGATGCCGAGACCCATAATGTTACAGTATCTGTGCAAAGCGGTAATTCCTACTCTGAGTAAGTATGGCCTCGAAATGGGATGGCTAATATAAAGTAAATTGTCGGATAATTATAATTAATTTGAATTAAAATTTGTATTTAGGACCGAAAGCGCGACGATAAATGGGTTGGAACCAGCTACACCTTATTTGGTTAGAGCGCGTACTGTTACAGCGCAGTTTGCTTCAGCACATACGCGAGCCTTACTTGCGTTGACTTTACATGAGCCTCCATCACGGACTCCGATTAATTTGCGTGCGTCTACTCCTAGACCTTCTACTATTGAATTGAGTTGGCAGGTACTAGAAGCATTATACAAAGCTGATGTTATTTATTTCTACATTCCGAATTGGATATATGGATGATTATTTATTTTAAGGCGCCACCTGCTTCTTCGTGGAATGGAGAATTATTAGGATACACTGTATGGTGGTGGGCATCAGCTGATGGCTCATTATCGGGTGGTGCTGTGGGCATGGAGTTTGCCACTGTTCGAGGACAGGTTACAAAATATATTATAGAGGGTCTTGAGCACTATACACGGTTTGTTTTATAATATTGATTCAAATGTTTTATTATTATATTTTTTGATATCCCAGGCATTTACAGATATTAATGTTGCAGGTATTCTGTTAGTGTACGAGCTTTTAACAGTGCTGGAGCCGGTCCAGCATCGGCGCCAGTTAATACTCTAACGCAAGAAAACGGTAAGATTAAATTTAACTTCTTGAATCGTGCTATGTTATAATTGTAGAAATTCGAACATGCGACATTTGAATGGCCATTAAACCACAAGTATGACCTCTCATGGAGTACTATCAGCTTGATATCTCTTCGAGAAAGCGGCGCTGCATGATAGCTCTCTAATCGTGGCCACCTGGAAATACATTTTCGACCCAGGTCAGTCGTCTTAAACAATCACTGGGTCTACGAAGGAACTTCGGTTTCTCTTTATTTTGTACTGTATGTTAATGGGGAGTGTTCTGAGTAATTGTTTGAGATGATCCCGACATTTCTTTTTACCATCGCATTACTCACCATCGAAGCAGAGTATAGCGATACTTTCGGGACAAAAAAAGCAACGGGCGTTTGTTTCCAAAGGGCTTTTTTTGCCACGTCCCATCTGATTTTGAGATGAACTCCCCTCCACGGTGTTTCCTTAGCCATGTGACATGTCTATTCACACAAACATACACAACATAGCATACATTCAAATACGGCGGTATAGGTTAGTAAAATTACCCTTAAATTTCTGTTGTTTCTAGTTTCTAGTTCGAGCTGTACGTCACAAGCGCTAGGGAATCTAATATGAGGTTACCATTAATCACAGCTCGCAACTTGCTTTATGCAGAAACCAATGAGAAATTTATAAGTTTGGTGTAAATAAACAATCCCGTCCTTATACTCAAATATGGATAAAAGTATTTAAATGCTTTGTGTATTTCAAGATATACTTTAATCTTTGCCAATGTGCAATAGCATATCTATATATTAATACGTGAAGGAAAAATTTTGTATCCCTTTTTACGAAAATTGCGCGGACGGAGGAGTCTGAAATGTCCCACACTTATAGAGAATATAGAAAAGGAGTGTAGAATGTTAATATTTTTTTAAATTATTCCTAAAAAATACATTAAATCAATAAAAAAAACATTACACACACTACCATGTATTTGACGCACATACGCATGCATACTATGCATTATTTATTGTTTGTCTTTATTAATATTTTTCTATAGTGTAGTCTTGGCGAAATTTGTGATTAAGTATAGACGTATAACAGTCTTTGAAAATAGAATCATAATAGTGTACAAACTTACAATTTCAATCAATTATAGTCGAATTTCGACTACTGCGGGGCCACTAGATATAATCGGTATGATGTATCATGACAATGCTCTTAAAGATTTGCGTGTCGGAGCTGAGACGATTTTGTTTCTTTCTCTAGTACCATCCGAAGGTCCCCGTGGCGTCAGATGTCGTGCAGTTTCACCACAAAGTTTGAAAGTTGAATGGTCCCCTCCTCCTGCCCATTCACACAATGGTGGTTTGATCGGCTATAAATTAATTTATCGGCCAGAGCATAGTGAGTAATTTTCCTTTTTTTTATTGCTTAGATGGTTGGACGAGCTCACAGCCCACCTGGTGTTAAGTGGTTACTGGAGCCCATAGACATCTACAACGTAAATGCGCCACCCACCTTGAGACATAAGTTCTAAGGTCTCAGTATAATTACAACGGCTGTCATACCCTTCAAACCGAAACGCATTATTGCTTCACGGCAGAAATAGGCAGAGTGGTGGTACCTACCCGCACGGACTCACAAGAGCTCCTACCACTAGTAAAAATTCCTTAAGAGTAGTAAAAATTTTCAGTAAAAATTTCCTGATGCAATTAATTGACTTTAAAATTTGGAATATTATAATAATACATTTTTTTTTTAAATCAAATCTGAGTGATGGTAGTTGTTTGTTGGCAGCGGCAGAGTGGCTTGAGTGGGAGGTGCGTGCTGGTGGGGGCTCTAACGCAGGACCGGGAGCTGAAGTCAAAAGGGTATCTGCTGTTGAGACCCTGCTGTTGGCTTTGAGACCACACACAAATTACACTATTCAAGCATTAGCTTATACTAATGTTGGAGACGGTGTTCCCGCTCATCCAGTCCATTGTAGCACCCAACAAGATAGTAAGTACAAATTAGCTAATATCATCATATTTTTTATTGCTTAGGTAGGTGGACAAGCTCACGGCCCTACAACGTAAATGCCGCCACCTACCTTGAGATATAAGTTCTAAAGGTCTCAGTAGTTAGAACGGCTGCCCCACCCTTCAAACCGCATTACTGCATTACTGCTTTATGGCAGAAATAGGCAGGGTGGTATCTACCCGTGCGGACTCACAAGAGGTCCTACCACCAGTAATTACGCAAATTATAATTTTGCGGGTTTGATTTTTATTACACGATGTTATTCCTTCACCGTGGAAGTCAATCGTGAACATTTGTTAAATACGTATTTCATTAGAAAAATTGGTACCCGCCTGAGATTCGAACATCGGTGTATCGCTCAACACGAATGCACCGGACGTCTTATCCTTTAGGCCACGACGACTTACTACTAATACTCGTACCTATTATAATCTCTCCGTTTTTTTTTCACAAACTATCATTATTTTTTAGCTCCTGGACCACCCGCAGCTGTAAAAGTTGTACCCACTTCAGTAACGTCATTAGCCATTAGTTGGTTACCACCTAATCGCCCGAGCGGTCCTATACTTTACTACACAGTGTTTTATAGAGAGCTTGGCAGGTAAAAATTACTCGTAAATATTTTTTAATTATTTCGCTTCCAGTTATTTTAACGATCTAGGTATTTTTTTTAGGGACAGACCCCCGCAAACTACAACTGTCCAAACGGACGATAGCGAGTTTATGGTCGGATTAGGAGGATCGACAGAACTAAGAGCTTTAGCCGAAGGAGCTACCTATGAGGCTTGGGTGGCAGCTCATTCTGTAGTAGGAGAAGGAGAGCCGTCTGCTCCGCAACCTGCAACAACGACTTCTAGAGGTAAATACTACATTTTGCTCACAATAACACAGCTTTTCTAACGTCGTTTAAAAGTTCTGAATTTTCTATGACATTACGCTAAAGCGGATTAAATTCTAGTCAATGTTTTTCTGCTCAGCGGAATATACTCTTGAATTTCGATCACTCGCTCGTACTTAATTAGCCGTTCAAAATTTCACATTCAATTATTATTTTTACTGAATATTTTCTGGGAATTGAAAAAAAAAGATGTGTGGTGGCGTGGGACACCGGATAGGAACAAAGTTCCTTATTATAAAAAATTTAATTTTAAGTTCTATTCGAGGTATACAGAAAATAATTATTCGGGTATACATTTTTTATTATGATTTTTTTATTGATAAAAAAAAAACTACTTTACAATGTTATCAACTTTATTTTATTCACAATGATTTATAAAAAATATATAATAAAAATATGTTCTTTTTAGTACGTTATTACAAAGTTAAGTCGTGCACTGTGTGCATTACTAATAAAAATCTTACGTTACGGACGTTTTTTCTCGGTTAAGGTACCGCATCGTCCCATAAAGAACTTCGTTCCAATACTACAATTTTTGCTCACAGAGTTAACCAACCTCTTTTAATGCAAATTAAAATATTTAAAAAGGAATTTAGATTACTGATTATATTCGTAGCGGGAGCTAGATTGCTGTCGTTCGGAGTGTGGGTTCGAGTACAGTGTGGTCATCCGTTGAGGTTAGCATGTGCTTGGCGCGGGGAACCGGCTCCAAGAGCGCGATGGTTACGAGGGGACAGGCCGGTCACACATGACCCGAGGGCTACACTCACTCCTCATGGACATCTAGCAATACATGGTGAGATTTTATTATTATTTTAAATATGGAACTATATTATTTGGTTTCGTGGACACCATATACGTCTATATATACATATATGCACACACTTCATTAGTTTAATAGGATCAGTATCGTTTGAAATAAAAATGCTTTTACGTCTTGCTATGAAAATAATGTTTGTAAAACATGAAATGTTTAAAGACAATATGTATGAGCTGTTATTTAATTACAATTAATGGCATTGGTGGTTGTTTTCTTTAAGTTTATTTGAAAATTCCTTAGTTAGGTTAAAGTTTCCTTAGGTACTTTTTGTCATTTAGCATATTCACAACGGTCTTGTTTTATTAGAACAACTTAGATATATGTATATTCATCTCATTCTACACTACAGAGAACCTTACGTTCCGAAAACACATGAATTCAGCGTCAGAAACTTACTTCGATAAACCAATGATGCGTCAGGATAATTGCCTTATCATTGCCGGCGCTGACTACTCTCCGAATCTCGATCACATTGATGCCAGTCACCGTAGACGCCCTAGACACATCCTTATGAATCCAACAGATCCAATAACTCTTGCATTAGACGACTTCAGCTTTAATACTAGGAGCAGGCTTAGAGACCCCGGTAACAGTACTCGTCGAACTCGGCAAAGAGTTCAATATGCAACCTAACCCATGCATCAGGCCGCTAAGTTTCTCGCTGGATCTTCCCCGCGGGTCGCGATTCCGATCCGGTAGTGGATTCATTCACAAAGCAGCTGCTCTTGAGATGTTACGTCTCCTTTGGAGGCGTTCAGGTAACTGTTAGCAAAACCCACCCCTCATGGCTGAGCCTTTACTCGCCCACCTGTCCTGTAATACTGAAAAGACCTTGGGGCCAGCAATAATCCCTCATTCATAAAAAAAATACTTTACATAAGAGAAATACGGGTGAGAGGTATTAGAACTCGGTAAGGTCGTGCTTAAGGTGTCATTAAAATTATTTCTAACAGAAGTGGATGCTTCTACGAGCGGTAACTACACTTGCTCAGCTCGTAACACGTTCGGTTCTGAAGAGGTGACGTATCGCGTTGAATGTGCCAGTCTGCCACTACCTCCTACGCTCACATTGGACTACGTGGCGCATAAAGAGGCCAAGCTCTCCTTGAAAACAACACATCATCCATCGGCACCTCCTCACGGTAAGCGGTTTGTTTATTTCAATTATCTGTTACAGTATAGAAGAGCGTATAAATTGACTGGTTATGAAGTATTGAAACTACCCGCGAATAGTGTAAAAAAAAATTTATATCACAATGTAACGAATTGTCAATTATAGTCGTCATGGCCTTAAAGATACGATGGTGTACTCCTATCGAGTGATGCGTCTATGCCAGTGTTCAAATCCCGCAGTCAGCCCCTTTTGTTTTTAAATGAAATACGCACTTAAGACACTTTCACAAATCTTAACGCATTAAAATTTTTAATTTACGTAGTTACTAAGCAATTCAGACGTATGCCTTGAGTAAAAAAGTGGGTGACGGCAGTCAAGCTGTGATGTCCATGGGCCCGGTAACCACTTAATACAGATGGGCCGTATGTTCATTTATCAATCTACGCTTTTTTTTAAACAGTTCAACAAACTAGTTATTTATCACCGGATAAAGCGTAGGTTAAGGTCGCACCACTATCCTGCTTATTTTGCCGCGAGACATTCCTTTTATAGGGTGACCTAATCGTAATAAACTACGATTGGGACTTCCGCTTTACATCTCAATGGCAGCATACACATTGTGATTTTACACGGTTTCCTTTAATAACCTAATATCGGATATATCGGGACTTTGACCATCAAGGGTGTTAAAAATACTTTGTTGGTTTTACATATAATACAATGTTTTTTATTCAAGTAAACATTTTTTAAGATACAACTTGCCTAAAATCATTACTACCCTACTTTTCATTTTTTAAATATACATACATACCTATATTGGATATTAGAATTTTTGTTCCTAAAAATTTTATTCAATATTTTATAATTTGTCTGATTTTGTTTTTGTTACTAATATTTAAAAAATTACAGATATCATATTTAAAATAGGAAAATGTCTGTTCGTACCCAACATAAAAGAACATATATATATTTTTTAAGAACAACACGAGAGACATCTTGAATAATATAAAGATAAAACATTCGGAGTATGTGATCAATTTTAGTTATGAGTAAGCATTTGTCATCAACATTTAGAAATATTGTGGTATTTTGTGTGGATGTGTTTTGGTAGGATTTCTTTCAACGAGAATCGACAGTAATGAAATTCGGGTTCTCACCATTTCGAATAACTGTTGAGATTTATGTGCATACTTTTTCCAATTAGTCATTACAATAAAAGCTTAGCGGCTTTATAACGTTAATAGCCTTCGACATAGTCAACTTCGCAGTGATTGATACCAATCAATTGTTACAGAATTGTGGATATATTAATAAAGCCTATATAAAATACCTTGAGATTTGTGACGACTTACATAAGTCTCCAAACTTAATAGGACCACTGAGATTGAGGCCACAAAATAATTAACAATTCTCCAAACAATTATATCTCTCATCGACCGAATGATCATTGTTCTATACTCTTCGTATATACTGTGTTACTTATAATATTTTCTATTCAAGTTTAACAATATTTGCTATGTGTATGTGCATTACTATAATTCTCATGTTGTATTTGTTATTTTAGCTGTTCTACACACACTCATCACTTTTAATTATTATTCTCATAATCCTATCGCAGGTCTGCTGGAACAGATTTCATAAAGAAATAAGCAGTGCCTTTGTACATAATTTTCCTATTACTCTGTACTATGTATTCTTTTTTGTGTGTACATAAATAAATAAATAAATAAATAAATAATTATTAAATGAATTTTACGTGCTCATAAACGGGCATTTTCGCAGAAAGAATAGAATCACATTATAGGAGTAGGGAGTTGAAGAAGTTAATTAGCATTTTTTTCAAAGGTTTCACGATCTGGTGGTTACGTGTGAGAGACGATTTGAACGATGGAACAGAACAGACGAATACACGAGGCGAAGAAGAAAGAAGATTAGAAACTGGCGGTGAAGTTGTTAGTGTGGTGCTAAGGGCGTTGTCTTGTGGTGCTGTGTATTCAGTCCGAGCTGTGGCCCATTCTAGGGCGGGACCCTCATCGTTCTCCGCACCGCTGATAGTGCGAACTAAACCTCCAGGTAAAACGGGATGGCATTATGCAAATAAGATAAAATATATCAAATAAAAGTATTTGAAATATATTATATATTTGAAATAGTATTAATAAAAGTATTTGCAAACTTTTAAAGTGGCCATCAGCTTACGTCAAGTGTTGGACAAACGTTCCAATAATAATATAAAAAAAAAACTTCAGACATAATATATTGTATGAGTTAGATCATAATAAAATATGTTGTACATTTATAGAAAGTAGACCAATGAAATCTTCCAGAAGTAAAAAAAGAACTATTCATGTTTAAATCACTTTGACTTTATAAAAGTTTTAAAAGTCATAAGTTGTAAGATAAATATTTTATGAGACATCGGACTTTTTATCACACAAAGTTTTACAAGCGGTCTGTAAATTTCTCAGTAAAAAACAGAGACTAAGAAATGAGGTCGAGTACTATAATATCATCTATGTATTAGTTATTAGATCATTAATTAATTACTAATTAATGATGTAATAACATGTTTTAATAGTTTTAGTTTTAAATTTTAATCATTTCTAAAAATAATAGCGTAGAGGATTTTTAAAAATCTTTATTTAAAATGCTTCTTTGAGTTATGTAGTAGCCCTTTTAAATAATTAGTACTACAAATAAATTTCTAGTTTTAGTTTGGGAAGGAGGAGGGGAGCTTGACAATCCAGAGGAACTTGCTGAAGCAGCTGTTTGGAGTAATAGCAGCGCGTTAGCTATAGATGCTCGTAGGGCTGTACGATGTGGGGCTCGTCTAGTGAGGCTGCAGTGGAGGAGGGCTGATGCTGCGGGCTCAGCTGCTTGGAGAGATGCTGATCTCACCTCATTGCACCACCACAGGGAGGTAAGGAAGTACCCTTATGTTAACTTATAATTATTTTTTTTATTATTGCCTAGATGTGTGGACGAGCTCACAGCCCACCTGGTGTTAAGTGGTTACTGGAACCCATAAACATTTACAACGTACCACACACCTCGAGATATAAGTTCTAAGGTTTCAGTATAGTTACAACGGCTGCCCCACCCTTCAAACCGAAACGCATTACTGCTTCACGGCAGAAATAGGCGGGGCGGTAGTACCTACCCATGCGGACTCACAAGAGGTCCTACCACCAGTCCACCTACCATCTTATAAATAAGTATATTTGATAGTCAATAAGATTTAATTGAAGAAACTGGTACAGCAATGGTTATAATTATACTTCTTACGAATCAACAAAACGATGCATTAAAGAAATGAAAAGTAATCGAAAAATCTCTAACGCGCCTCTTCTATATTCAAAATTTTCGTCTTCCCTATCCCGCGAAAACAACGTCCAATTGAAACCATGCAAATTGAGACGCGCTTTCCATATAAAGTAGGTTATGATCCGCGGCAACGGCTAAAATACCTTTTTTTCTCGCAAATACCAACAAGTTTACTGTGCCTCCGTGATACGCTCAAAGGAAGTGGAAATATCTGTTGATTAAAGGTGAAAAGGCACACGGAAGCGAAATGAAACGTGCTTGTTGCCCCTATCACTTGAGAAATCAAAATCAAAATGGCAGTGATTGTATAAACTCAGAGATAAGGTTGCTAAAATAAAGGCTTGCGTTTTTGTCTAAACTCATATAAAGAACACGTCCAAAATGCGATTAAGAGTGTATGAAAGCTGTAGATAAAACTTAATATTATAAGCCATCTAATATTTCCTTATCGATACTTTTACGAGTAATTGTTGATTTTGTAAAATTTTACTTAACTTAATAGGTATATTTATTGTTTTGATAAATCTTACGTATTCTTTCCGATCCGGTAGTAGATTCTGCGAAGCGCTGCTCTTGCTAGGTCTAGAGTTAGCAAATTCTCTCAGGTTGAGTCCGTGAGCTCACCTACCCGTCCGGGCTAGCTGGGATAGCCCCCTAGGCTCAGCGAATAATAATTGTTCGTCACTCACTGTGACTTTTGTCTGGGTAGGTAGGTTTTGTAAAGTTTCTGGAGACAGATCATGAGGTTCAGATTTTACGTGAGTGAGCTTTTTTTGGAAAACTTAATTTGTTTTGGATCCCGCAACGAATTTAATAAGCTGATTCCTTGAAAAGTTTCGCATGCCTATGGTACCTAACGTACTTTGATATTTAATTCAAGCTTTCTCAGAAACATTTCTCTGAAGTGCCGATAACTATAAAGTTTCAAATCAGTCGGAGGAACGGCGCGTAAATGCGTAAAACAAACTTTCAAGTTAAATATTCATTTGAAGAAAAAAGTTATAAGAGCCACTAACAATGGAGGTAGTGCCGATATCTGCGATGCAAGAAACCAGTGGTTAGGGCTCCAGAGTCTTTATCTTCAAGGTGCGTGCTGTATTGTGAGTGATCGCTTTCTGCGCCAGGCCCTTAACCCCTGCATAGCAAACGCTTCTTAAGGTCAAAGATTTTCGTCATCAAACCGTGCACTGACACAATGATAGTTAAATTATTATCCTTAGTTAACATTTTGTCGGAAATAATGTCAATAAGGTGGTAATCGGTGACCTCACCGCCGGAGCCTGGTATGGACTGCGTTTGTGGACGGCCACTGAATCTGCCAGACACCAAGCTACAATATATGCGGCTACTACTACGCATTCTGGAGGTATGATTATTTCTTCACTGATAATTTTACTAGGAAAATAATCTTAGCTCTTACGATTCATTTATCTAATTTAATAATTTACATTTACTTTCCCTTAAATCTTAATTGGATGTTTTTAGGGCAATTAATTCTGTGCGGTATGAGTGAGATGAGTGGTAAACCATCACCCATGAATATCAGCAGTGCTAATGGCTATAGCTCTATCGATCCCTAGACCATTATCGAGGGTTTTTTTATATAGACTTCTTTATTGCGGATGGATTGACTCAATGCCCCAATCGTATTATTTGGGTTAATGGAGCACCCACCGAATCCATTCTAATACGTAAGGTCAGTCTTAGTTGCATGTAATATCGGCTACCTTTCAAACAGGAACGGATGATTGCTTCGCGCCAGAAATAGGCGGATACGATGGTGATTAAAGAAGACTTATTTCATTGCATACCTTACTATAGAACGCGGCCGATGTTGTTCTACCTCGAACAATAAAAAACTTTTCTAAATTTTTTAATGCCACCCACCGATTCCACTACATGAGAATTATGTAAAACGATTTTATTATTAATAAGTGTGTATATTAGCCCACACGGGTAGGTACCACTGCCCTGCTCGTTTTTTCCGCCGCTTATCCAATAAGATTGAGATAACGTCCTCAACTCTCAAGGTGACTTTTATATTGTGACATTTATGGGATCCGGTGTCCACTTAACAATCGGTGGAAATAGAAAATGGAAAGACGTTGCTTAAGTTACTATTTGAAAAATCCAGAGCGTCTACGTCGTCCCGTGGCATTTCTCTCGGAAGGACCTCAGGTGACCACCGCCGGCTCCAACGCGGACACTGAGAGAGTTCTTGGGGCTGTGTCGTTAGCGTTTGCCGCACTAGCCGCGCTTGCTGTCACAGCCCTATTGCTTGTCCTTGTCGCGAAACGAAGGTAAATTTACAGCATTATAATCAAACTAGCCGTACTCGCCTAGCACTAGCCTAGCTTCGCTGGGCATTTAACATTAACATTATTATTTATTGTCATTATTATTAGGGAGTCCAACACTCATATAAATATTAGCCTATCCATTAAGAACATGTATTTTCTTTCTACATGGATACCAAGTTTCAAGTCAATCGGATGCACGGTTCAGTAGTTATAATGGAACATCCGTAAAAACCACTGTAGATTTATATATTAGTATAGATGTCATCAACAAATCCAATTAACTCCATATATGTCAGAGACTTTCTGGCGAGAACGCGAGGAGCAAAGTTGTGCGAATTGTTTTATTTTGGCTATTTAGTGTTTTTTTCAGGTTTAAATGTGCAATAAAGGTGGTTTATCAACTGTTTAGTATCTGTGAAAGGGCACAAAAGTGGGAAAATGAAACAAAGTCGATGGACGTAACATCTCGGTATCCTCCAAAAAGTCCACTGAAAAAGTCTCAGTAAATAACCACCATTTTATTGAGATTATATTTGATCCCATATCATCTCATCTCATTTCATATCATTTCGTGATAATTGATTATTGTTCCAAATTGATCCATTTCATTTCATTTCATATCATTTTTCATATTTTAGGCTGTTTGGTATGATACCTTTGCTTTTCCAGTTGGAAAAATAGTACTACTACTCAACTATTATGTCAAATGTAATTTTTTTCACGTGTTTATTTATTTCATTTATCTTTATTTGATCACAATAATATGTACTATTGTGTATATTTGTACGTTTATATAAATATGTTGAATGCATCTTTACGTTATCCATTTCACGGATTTGCGTATTTACCTCTAGTTTTCTCAAAACTAATATGTACATATCTTGCTATATTTGAATGAGCATAATTAACAGTATGCGCATTATTATGTACATACACATATACCTACATGTGTACAAACAAAGTATAATCTTACTCTTACACAAATTAGTTAAGCTGAAGTTGATTATTAAACACGTTTGCTCACATTTTGAAGTATCTATAGCCTAAAATATTAATGTTGTCTAGGGAGCAGTACACCGTGAGAAATCATATAGAGCGATGAGACTATGCCTCCCTTCAAATACGAACTCAATACGTGTTCACTTTGCAAGATGAAGGAATAAAACACTGTGTTAAAATGAAAGTAGGAAAATACATAAAATTTTCGTGTTTATTGGATACCTCTGAGTTCACGATACACACGTGGAGACCGTGTCTTTTTATTGCCCTTGTAGGCAGACGAGCATACAGCCCACCTGATGGTAAGTGGTTACCGTCGCCCATGGGCTTCAGTAATGCCAGGGGCAGAGCCAATCCGCTGCATACCGAAACGTCACGTAGGTCTGGTTTTCGTGAATATAAGGCCATAAGACTAGTAGTCTAGAAGACTAGCCGTAGGCTACTTCCTATGACCTTACATTCTAAGGTGTGTAGTGGCATGTACGCTCTTATATCTATATATATAAGCGGCTGTTTAGCACCAGCTGGGTCGTAAGCTTGTCTACTCATCGATTGGAGTAAAAACTTAAGTTTTTAAATTTTTTTTATTGCTTAGATGGGTGGACGAGCTCACGGCCCACCTGGTGTTAAGTGGTTAATGGAGCCCATAGACATTTACCACATAAATGCGCCACCCACCCTGATATATAAGTTCTAAGGTCTCAAGTATAGTAGAATGTCCAGAAATTCAAATAAAAATACATGATATACTATAATGTCTAAATTTCTGTTCATACACTGAAGGTTGTGTTACGTGGTTTTATTAAAGAGAAAAAATATAGTATCACAAAATAACAAATTAAGATAAACGGCTCCGTATTGCGGACGAGAAGCCTACGTAAATCACCCCCGGCGACCTATATACGCCCCAATTGTCTGAATGCCTGAATTTTGTATTGATGTTGTTACATCTGTCGATTTTTCGATGCTGAAAATGTTTTCTCATGAATGTTCTTGCGGCGTTTGAATGGTTTATTGTTTGTTCTTGAAATATTATCACATGTCTGAAGATTGAACATTTTTTTTTTTTTTTTTTATTGCTTAGATGGGTGGACGAGCGCACAGCCCACCTGGTATTAAGTGATTACTGGAGCCCATAGACATCTACAACGTAAATGCGCCACCCACCTTGTGATATAAGTTTTAAGGTCTCAAGTATAGTTACAACGGCTGCCCCGCCCTTCAAACCGAAATGCATTACTACTTCACGACAAAAATAGGCAACTTCGAACTCAATACCAGATGTTGCGACGTAAAAAAAATGTCTTTTAAAATTATATCAATTACTTAAATGAGTCGTCTGTGTCCATTTAGCATGTTGTGGCCTTGCGCTGGTCAAACCGATGAAGAAGTCCGACGCTGCAACCACTCAGTATGTAGCACCGACAAATCGGTCTGCCCAGAACAGCAAAACATACGGAATTGTCAGCACGATTACAAACACGACAAACTATCGCCGGCGTCTGGTAAGTGCTGTTCGTAGGTTAAGTATCTTAAAACGTTGACTGCCATGTGGGTCAACGATGCCCTACGCGGCGTACTGAAGTAATTATGTCGATTTCTGTCTTCGATCTTCTTATTATTATTATTATTTTCCTGTACGAAGTTTTTCCTCTCGAATTTTTATGAATTTCCGTAAACGCTGAAAAACCACGGGCCTATGCCAAGTGGAGTTCATTTTCAGTTTTAGTTTCGCCTGATGTTTCGTCCTGCAAAAACTTCCGAACAATCCGGCACTATTTTTTTTTTCTTAGATGGGTGGACGACTCACAACTCACCTGGTCTTAGGTGGTTACTGGAGCCCATAGACATCTACAACGTAACGGCAGCGCGCAGCTTGAGATATAAGTTCTAAGGTCTCAGTATAGTTACAGAGGCTGCACTACCCTTCAACCCGAAACGCATTACTGCTTCATGGCAGAAATAGGCAGGGTGGTGGTACCAACCCGTGCCGACTCACAATTCATATCATTCTACCTATATATACCTAGTCAGGTCATAAATTCTGTCACATGTTTAATGTAAAATAATTGAAACAAGTTTATTCATTATGTAACCATTCATATACCAAAATGAACTTAACAAAACATAGATTCTTATGACACTAAAGTTTATTCAAAATGACCTCCGTGATTTTGAATACAGGCCTTCAATCTGCGCGGCCAGTCGTCTATCGCAGCACGAACGTGGTCCATGTCAATATCGGCGGCTGCCTTAATCAAGAATGTCTTGCGTGACTCCAAATTGGGATGAGGCTTTGAGCACGCCTTTTCCTCCAAGTGTTGCCATATCTTGTAATCTAACGGATTCAAATCTGGACTGGAGGAGGGCCAGTCTTCGTGCCGGATGAAGTCGATTTCACGCGCCGCCAGCCAGTCTTGTGTGCTCTTCGCTCTATGAGCTGGCGCCGAATCTTGTTGGAATACCCAGTGCCTGTTATTGAACATGGTATGAGAAACAGGTTCCACAAGGTTCGTCAGGACTGTATTTTGATACACAACTGCATTCGTTTTTACACCTTTCTCACAAAAAGGTACCTCTGATAAGCCCCAATAAGAAACTCCCAACCATACCATGAGCGAGGATGGAAAATGACCTCGTTGGACACGCGGAATACGGTTGCTCGCTTCTTCACTACTGTGTGCGTACACCTTATCATTTTGTTTGTTGTAGCTCTCTTCTACGGTAAAAAATTTTTCATCCGAAAAAAGAATTTCCCGATATTTTTTTCCCGCGTACCGCTTCAACAAAGCGCGACATCTCTTCAGTCTCAGGTCCATTAGACGAGCATTCAAACGATATCCTGTTTTTCTTCGATATTCCCGAAGCTCATTTAACACCCTTCTCACCGTGGTTCTGCTTAACCCCATCTGAAGGGCCAACAGTTTCTGCTTACGTTTGGGATTTCTTTGAATTCGCGCCTTCACAGCTTTTATCACTGCTGGAGTCCTAACAGACCGAGGGCGACCACTTCTTGACCTGTCATCTACACTAGAGTCTTCATTGTATCGTTTGATGGTACGATAAACTAATCTTTTGGGTTATATTCAAATTTTTCAGTATGTTAAAAATTTGAATTGGCGCGTAACCGCAACGATGCAACGCAATAACTGCAACACGGTATTATTTAAGCGTCCACTCCATATTTAAAAATGAGTAAAATTCTAAAAGTATACATTTTTATTTTCATGAACAATTCGAAATTCGAATTCAATCAACTTTTTTGTGGCCAGCATTCTAAAAGAAAAGTTTTTACTGTGTGACAATACTTATGACCTGACTAGGTACATATATTGAGGGAACCACAAGTCTTTTGTCCATGTGTTGACTTGACCGACCTAAGTACGTAAATATTATTTGGTATGCACATAGACGTATACGAGATAAGTCCGTATGCGACGTTTGCTGTGGGTGGCGAGGCCGCGACCGCGACCCTGGACCACACGTTGCAGTTCCGCACGTTCGGGCATCGCGACAACGATGCTCCCCCCCACAGACCGTGCAGAAAGCATCCTCAAAGACATCGAGATAGACCTGAAGGTAACAAAGGAGAATAACCAAAAGTCGTCTAGTAAAGTTGCATGTTGCAGAATCAAAATAACATCGAAATAGTTTTTTTCTCCCACCTACGCCGAAATTTTTCCTCCCGCTATACAGGGAAGAAAGTCTAACTTTTCCTCCCGATGTACAGAGAAGAAAGTGTAACTTTTCCTCCCTGGGTACTGACAAGTGCGCATGCGCGTTAGTGTCTACGTCTGCTCTCACGCACCTAAAATTATCCGCCATTGTTGTGCTCGGGTAATTTGCAATATTGTGTTTAGTGTAAAAGTGAGATAAACAAAAGGCAATAAATTTAATAGTGAAGTATTAAACAAAGATGAGTTCATCAGACAGTTCTTATTCAATTAGTAGTAGTTTATTTAAAAATAAAAAATAAACAGTTATATTGTTTTTTATGAGTGAGAGTTTACACACGGGAGGAAATGCCCTACTTTTCTCACTTGGTGCACAATGTACTATCTCATTTTTTACAATCAATTTCACTACAGAAATGTTTTGTACAGGACCGGAATTATGATTTTAAGATTAATAGTAAATTAACAATTGTTACGCATCTTTTCTGTATTATAGTCATGACATGGCGTTTCGTTCTCTCCATTTAGACAGGTTAAATATGCGTGACATTAAACTTATACTTGTATAATGTAAGTCTCACTTTTTTTTATTTGTTATCCATGCTGATAGCCTTGAGAGGCTATTTCAGCTTTACCCTAGCGTGTAGGTGAGCTCTCGGGGCTCAAACCGGAAGTGTTGCTAACATGGCCCAAGCAAGAGCAGTGCTTCGCAGAATCTACCACCGGATCGAAAACGCGACCTACTGAGAAGCGAGTCTCACATGTCACGAATTTGGACTGGGAACTAGATCCCAATTCCCTTGTTGAGTATTCTCACCGTAAACATTAAATTTCTTATTTAAACCAAACTTGATTGTGGTAAGAATTAATTAAAAAAGTCCTGATATTAAAACTGTAAGCAGAATACCAAACCGTTTTCTTTTTCCCTGTACAGTTGAGAAGCATCATTCAGATTGCGAATTGCAACAGTTGAGTCGATACGAGAAAGTTAGACCGCGGCACTGCGCTGGTACATCTTACTGTGTACCACTTTCCCATCACGGTAAGACATTACAATGTTGGTTATCAAGGGCTTAAAGAACCCATCGTAAACCGAAGACCCTTTTTTTATTTGGGAGGTCGTAGTTTTTCTGTGAAAAATAAATATCAAAAGTATTTTTGAGCGCAAGTGTACTTTTATTTAGCATATAGATATTATTGCTGTCGGTTGATAAACTGGTATGTTATTTATATTTTGGTCTCTGAAACGCCTTTAGTTGTGTATTATCCGTTTGTTCACGTGTCGATAAGCAAACGCCGTGTATAATTATTCTTGATTCACGGGTTTATTACTGCGTAATACTCTGACTTGAAATATTATGTCGGAAGGGCATATCAAGTTTGGGAATTTCCTTTTCAATTCAAGAAAAGTGGGAAGTGAAAATTATTGAAATGTGTATGATTGAAACTAATTTTATAAACATGTTTATTTTATTTTAATATTTATTCTTTTTGTATTCCGTGACCAGTTTTTATCAATTTTTATTATTTTTACGAAGTCAATAAAATTATGCTATATTTAATTGTTATAACAGGTTTTCAATGATGACTACGACCTTCCATAACCTATTCAGATTAGGGGGTAGTATAATGTTAGAATTGTACTCAGGTGGGGGCAGCGGCGGTGGTGGTGGCAGCGGTGGTGGGTTTTCGGAAGTGTACGCGGGTGATTCCAGCGTGGAGTCGGGGCCGGGGTCACTCTCACCTCGTACACACCTCGAGCACAGCTAGCGCCGCCCTCACACAGCCAAGCGATACCACTTACTATAATACGTTTAAATAAAAAAATCCGTTGACCTTTCCAGCCATACCACGAACTATAATACGTTCAAATTAAAAACTCCGTTGACATCTCTGGCATGATCATGACAACTCTGGATATCAAACACAAAATAAACCTATCAAGAACTAATTTTAATCATCACATAAACATTTTATAACCTAACCGAATATGAACGTGGAACTATTGAGTAATTTGGTCGTGTAATTGTATTTTTTTTTTTATTATTATTTGTGTAATATCCGAATATTTAATGCGATTGTTTAAACTGAGTGACAATTATGGTAGATTTTTAAATCAAATTATATGATGTAGCAGATCTATTAAATATTTTTTCATGCCTTATTGTACTTTCTGATGTAACTTTGCTACAAGTCGCCTTTTTCATAGTTCACTAGAACATTTCGAATTTGCGACACAAGTCAACCGTTTTGGAACATTTCAGATGACGTTTTATTTTTGAAATTTTGCTACAGATTTAAGTCGGCTCTTTTTTAAATTTGGTACATATCTTGTAGACGTTTTCGATCCGATATCTATAACATACAAACCACTGACAATAATTTTAGCTGTGACGTTTATTCTCGCTATTAAAAAAAGAGGAATTATTCATAAACATTTCTTTCAGTACAGTTTCAGTAGCTACTTCAAACTGGAACGTAGTATTGCTTCGCTGCATAAAGTAGCAGGGCGTTGGTACATAAGCGTGTGAGATCACAATAAGCCCGATCACCAGTGAAATTGGAACTCAATTCGTGGCTAAAATTTTAAAGATCGTCGTGTCTACCTTTGCGGATTCAGAATACGTTCGACCACAACTAAGACCAAGTTAATTAAGTCGACCACAATAAGTTGACGCTTTAACTTATCAATGTCACCAGCGGTGAGGAGTTACGTTAATAAATCGTCTTTGGAGCAAGCCATCGAACTATATTTAAAAAGTAGATATTTTTTTAAACTTAATGTATCTGGAAATAGTTCCATTTACGACAATTACTCTTCAATTTACGACTGTAATTTGAAATTGTGCCAAATTTTAAAATCACTGCCAAATATATGCTGAAATTATAGGTAGCTTCGGTTTGTGATATTTTTGTTCGAGATCGTGAAAAATAAATAAAATTTCATAAAATACAGGATATATTTCAATATTTTTAACAATTACGTACTAGTCTGGTTTTAGTTTTAAAATTTCCTTTCAATAGGTTTTTATTTTTATCTGTTTCCGTATATTACAATCGTTTCTTTCATATTTGGCAATATATCCAAGAAATAATAATATCTTTAGCTAAATTATCATAAATTATTAGGTTTAAAACAATACGTACATAATTGATAAAACTTATTCAGAGTTCACGTTTTGGGTACACATAACACAAATCTAATAAATCATAGCATCTATTATTATATTTAGTACTAGCGACCTGCCCTCGCTTCGCTTCGGAAGCATTAAAGCTTTTTATTGATAGCTGAGTCCCGCGATGTTACCCGTGGTTATTGTCGTACCGCAGGTGACGCCGCGGGGCGAAGCTAGTCTAAAAAAAGTAGCCTAAGTTACTCCTTATATCATCAGCTATCATCATCAGTCTCGTCAAAATCGGTCCAGGCGTTCCAGAGATTGGCTGAAACAAACGAACAGACGGACAAAAATTGTAAAAAGTTATGTTGGTGTAGGTACCGTATATGTATGTAGTAAAAAACGGTTATTTCAATATTATAAACAGACACTCCAATTTTATTTATATGTATAGATACTGATTTATTAAAAAAATACTAATACTTACAATAATCTTTAATATATCGCTCTTTTTTCTATTATAATATACTAACAAGGACTAATTTAGTTCGTAATTTTTTACAGCTAGCATAATCATAAGTCTCGAAATATTTCACAGATAATTCACATTCGTATAATTGTGAATTAGATCTTATTCAGTGTTGTATAAAAGGGTGTTAAAAATATGTATAAATAGCTCGCGTTACTATTGGAAGACTTCAAATTAATGAACTCTAGAATTAAAATTAAGTTTTAAGTTTGATCTTTGCATTTCAGTCAAATTATAGGTGAACTCGTTTTGAATGAAATCGGGCCACTTAAAAGCGAAAAGTAACAAGTGACAAGAAAAACAAACATTACTCTACGGAACTTTTGTCGAGAATTAAGATTATGGGTTAACAAAACGTGGTCAGATAATAATGTTAGATTGAAAAACCGTTTTTGGGTTTGGCAACATTACCAATAAGTGAGTGCGTTTCGATCTCCGTAAATTATGAAAATTTTACTATTATGACAATTTAAATTTTTATTTCATAATATAGAATAATTTTCTTATCGAAAAATAATTATGTCAAAATTGCCAAATCATAAAAGAAATAGTTTCAACTTTTAAATCAACCGTTTTTTTGACACTATCCCTCCCTACATCATTTAAATCATTTAACCTTCAAGAAATTACCAAGCATCATTCTTTTTCAAATACACGTTCATTAGGTGTAGTTGTTTGTAGCTAGATCTATAGGGTAAATTGCGTGCGTCCGTCGGTTTAAGGGAATGATTGTTACCGAAAAAAGGTAGGGAGCTCACTGAATAAGCCCTAATGAGAATCTTCGGGATTCGCATCTTTTAATTCAATTTAAGGTAGGTACTCATTAATTAAACAAGACGTTTAATTAGAGATTAGTCTGTATATTCCTCAATTTTAAATCGCATTCCGCTACAGACATATAAAATATTAGAAGCGAATCTATCGAATGCCACTTTTGGCTATACTAGTTATTTCATTTGGCTTCTTCGTAATATCGTATGTATATTCTGAATAAAATAGAATTATAGCATTTAATTAAATTATATTTCTAGACAGCATTTAATTAAATTATATTTCTAGACTTAACTTGAATGAATATCTGTGTCGGACGACTATAATATTTAAAAAATTTAGAAAAGAAATTTGTGACTCTAGACAAGTAACAAATCACAATATATTGGGTTTCTCAAACAGGCCCCGGATTTCAAAGTTAAACAAACACTTGTTACAAAGTTTTTTCGTTTCTTATTTCTCTTGCTATTAATGGGCGGACGCACGGTACTAATAATTAGTTTCTGTAAATAGTTAATTTTAGTCAGACTGATATTAAAGTCTCTATTGATTCGGAGCTTATAAGTGTAAATACGAAACATTTTCTAGATATCTACGAACTCTAGTCAATTTCATTAAATGTTCTACGACAATATAATTGTGTGTTTTGTATATAATGATTATGCCTATGACGATATATGTATGTTTGGTGTAAAATAAATTTATTTATGAGAATACCGTCGTTTTAATTATCAATTGAAACATGATGCAAGGGATTAATTAATGATTTTAACAAAGTCGAATGAAGGAATAAAGATAAATATAGCTGGAGATGAAATCAATATCGTTAAAACCTCATGAAATTGTTCTGTTTATGTACATTTTGTAATGATTAAGTTCATTCAACACATATATTTTTATTTTATTGTCTCAGTAGGCAGACGAGCATACGGCCTACCTGATGGTGAGTGGTTACCGTCGCCCATGGACTTCAGCAATGCCAGGGGCAGAGCCAAGCTCTTGCCTACCATTCATGTCCAAAAACCTCTCATTGACTGGGTATTTGAATTGAAAAGCAGCTTCTTCTTCTTCTCAATCGTGTCACTATTAACAGAGTGGTCGTGATCGTCATGTAGGAAAGGACAGCCATCTTGCTTTCATTAGCTGCGAGAAGAGTGGTGTCGTCGGCGTATCGGAGGTTGGTCAATTTTACCCCACTAATGATAACTCCACCATCCCAGCCTTCACAAGTCCGTCTAATGATATACTGCATATAATTCATAGCAAACAAATTCAAAACGTCAATTATAAATTCAGAAATTTTAATATGGTATTATCGGAATATCTTCAACCAATTGGAAGTAAATATTTAATCAAGCGATATTATGAACGAATAAATCGGATTTTCCACTCTTCATTGAAGCAGGCTCATGATACCTGGAGCCACTTACGTCGAGTGACTTTCGAAAAATAATTGCTTCCCAAAGGATGCACGTACATATGGCTATAAATTTCATATTGAGGCTTAACCACGACCCCGCCTAATACTTTTTTTCAATCCAGATGCGTTTATATTTTAAGATAATTAATTCCCAATGTATATGACTATAATACATGCATATTAATTAAATATTTGTCAGAGTATTGTAAACTACAATTTATATTTACACAATTTAAACAAATCGATAATATTAAATGGAAATTTTTATTCTGTGTCAGGTAAATGTGTATATAAAGGTAAGTTCTTGGAATGTGAATTACTGTATCAGCCGGCCCCTATATTGTAACAAAAAGCTTTGCTTCGTGTTTCAATATCGAAAATCGAAAATTCGGATGAGATTCCAATATCAGGCGTTTCTGGAATGTAGACTCCGGGGCGAAATTCTGAAAGAGGGTGGGTCACTGTTATTGAAACAGCAAGCGTATCTATTTTTAATTTCATGCAACCTGATAAATTATTTTAATGTATTTTTAATATAGTACGTCATCATAAGAAATAACAGTCCATCCTAAGAGCTGTAAAAAAAATCACGCTACTTTACCAGCTGATACTGAATGGCTACTGGGACACATAGACATAGACATTGACATTGCAAGGTGAATTAAACACAAGATCGAGCATTAATTACATTAGACAAATGATATCCTCGGCTTCAAGCTGGAACACGCGACTATTTCACGGCAGAAATAGATAGGAAGCTTGATACAAAGAAATATACTAACATTTGCGGGCTTAATACAAGAATTACAGATAAATCTGAAAATTAAAATACATATACTATTATTTAAAATATGTTTATTGAACTTAAGTAGACAAGACAAATCGCATTATAGAAACAGTTCGATCGAATACAGTGTAGGACAAAATAATGTCATGTCTTAATTCCAATAATAATAATTAATAATTAAAGATATTAATTAGTGAGAGCTTTGTTTGTGAACTTCAATCTGTTTAACAAAAAGCTTCTTTTTTACAAAAGATTTTCGCATCTAAAAGGCATATTGAATATATGTTCCTCGTTTCTTTTTCTTCTTGGTGAAGGGAGATTCTTGGATTTCGATTATCGTTTTACAACCGATCGTCTGCCTGATATAAATTGATACAGATTGACTGATAACATTGATACAGATTGACCTGATACAGATTGACAAAGCAGAATAAATATTACTACTACCTCTTTGGGTGGATAACGGTTGCTTTAGAAGTCGGAGGTAAAAAGGTTCATGCTCTGATTAATATCTCATAATTGTTATGATATCAGATTCATTGATCATAATTAGTCGATTCGTTGTGTATGAAATTCCAGGCTTGACTACAGTTCCTATAGTGCATGACGTTTTGTTGTTTCAACATTCATTTTGCACATTAAGACTCTTTGAAAATTTAATATATAAATTTAGCGCCAGGATTTTTTTACGGACTTTGTTTTAAAGTCTAGCTATCCATCTCAGGTTGAGTTCAGTGAAATTGCCGTAACGATTTTTGTCTTTCAAAACAAAGAATAAAAGACTGAGATTTAAAATCTGATTAATGGTGAAATGAGTCTAAACTAAAAATAGGAATTTTAAATAAGATTCAAAACCTCAATCCTTTATTCTTTCATCAACTGTAATTACGTTATTGGACTGAGGTCCGGATCGTGTCATTAACCTCAAAAAAAAACCTATAACAATGCCATTTGCGTCCAGGGATGTCTTATAGTAATTAATTAGGTAATGAACCGTTGCGATATTCCCAAATAACTGTTTCATTAGCTAGGACAACGTTTACATATGAGCTAATGAGACCCCGTGGGAAATTCAGTCGATCTAATTAATTAAGGTGAGTCGTTTTATTAAACTAATCATTAGATCATGATAATCGTTGAATGTTTAATGTTAATCATTGGCACTCGAGAGGTGAGTCTCGCTCACCACTTTGTTTGGTGCGGAAATTCATTGCGCTGACTATTTATGTTACTTTATTTGATGATTGACATCTTGTTTATGTTTTTGAAATTTGTTCTTATCGTTCTTTTTGTCGTTTATAATTAAATCATGTGGCTAGCGATACTCACGTCTCGAATGCAAAGGGTTAGTATTTTCTAAAGCCGTGATATAATATAAATCTTTCATAAAATGCATTCATTTCTCATTTAACTTCGTAAACAATTTCGAAGTTATAACTAGCCGGTATTGCAGCCGGAAGAAAACCTCTCAGACACCGGAGCTGATATTTTTTCATTTTTATTTTCCGATGAAATATTTCATAATCCGTTCATCCAGTGGTCAGCGAGTGGGTGGTTAGGGGGGTTGAGCCCGACTCTTTCGTGCAGAGAGTCCATTTAACTAGGGCCTCCCACACCCCGGGGCTGGGCTTGGGTGGCGTCACGTTTGTACGGGAAAACGGAAAAATGCTCTCAAACAAAAACACGAATTGAGCGTTCAGCGCGAATCGAAAATTAATTACAGCTTTGAATGTTTTTCTTTTTATGTTCTGCACGTAGCGACCGGTACGTTGATTGCTGATGCCTCATTTCGTATTACAGTTAAGTCAGCATTATAATTATTTCTCCTTGTAGTAGTGACGTGCCCGTAAAAATCTTTCATCGACAGGGAACGATAATTCATATTTTAAATTTCAAGTTTACTAAAAAACCGATCTCTTCGTTCGTTCGGGAATTTTCATTTAAGTAAAATAATCTTTTAAGACTTGAATAAATCTACGATATTGGTCACTGACCAAATATTTATTCAATATTCTTGCCGTGTAAAGCCAGTCATAATTTCGCTTTGCAATATGAAGTCTCAACGTATGGTATAACAGTTGTCCCATCAATTTCAACCAAATTCAAATTGAAAAGCATGACTGGTCACGATTAGCCAAGTATCCACGGGGTACCTAGTTGAGCTGGCTTACAATACGACAAAACAAATAAATGCGGCAATCGCATTACTCCTGTATAATACTAAAAGAGCTACCCATTTTCGAGTGAGCTTCTTAATCGACTTTTACAACGACGGGTAGAGAAGGGGGTGATGCTATTTTAGGTCGATATCACCACGTAATTGACGTAACTTTTCAAAAATATTATGTTGGTTTACGTTGTTCTATTAATGTCTTTCGGTAACTACTTAACATCAGTATTGTCTGTCTATTTACAGATAAGAACAAATTGGAAATGCGCACAAAATCAATATCCCAAATTGGCAATGTTTACCCACAAATTGCATGCAATTGCAATTGAACACAAATTGCCCAGGAAAAATCATTTGAAGCATCCAAACGTATAACTTCACTCGCAATTTCTATCGTTTGTTAAATTAAGAAAACGTGACCGTATTTAATGGATGGAAGTACACATAGCTCATAATTACGTAACGTTAAAATCAGAAAAGGCAAGAAAAAAACTGCATAGTTTTAAACTTGGTTGTTTATCCCGACATCCCCTTTTCAATTTTAAAAGCAGCATTTATGGAATTTATTCAGTAAACTTTAATGTCAAACAGCACTTGTAGAGCGCAGAATGGATTAAAAATTCTCCGGCTGAAGTTAATTGCATGCTTTAATTATTTAGCTTTAGGAATTAAATTATTTTGAACGATATTTTTAAGATTTGTTTGCGTTAACATAATACTTATTTAGTATCTTCTTCGATTGATACGAGTCGTAGACATGATTAGCTGTATTTTTATTGTTTAATTCGGTTTTTCGGTGTGAAATGAAAATTAAAATTCATAATATTTTTTTTATAGAAAAATAGACGGTAAGTAACACAATGTTCAAATGTCGACGAATTATACCTTAGTCGTTCTGTGTCCACGAAAGCTATAAAGTATTCGAAGCGTTGCAAATAATTTGATGAGAATAAGAAGCACTCGACTAAGCCGTAACATTAGTTTTCATTATAACACCTATGTCATTTAATATTGGAACGAACCATGCCTTATTTACAGTTTTCTCTACTTTAAAGCGGTATTGGATATGTTTACGAGGGTTGTTAAGATACCCGAAGTCTATACACACTGACAGACAGGATCTATGAGATCGGTTATTTTTTAATTTTTTTACTTATTTATTTATTTATTACAGTTCATGTAAACTTTATATTGGCGGACTTAATGCCTAGGCATTCTCTACCAAAGTCAACCAAAGGTAGTGCAGAGTAAATAGTGGTAGGCGCAATGAAATTTATGTTATGTTACAAATACATACACAAAAAAGTATATATTTATATATAATATCCTCTATCCTACGCAGGCTTGACTTTAAAATCAACTCATCGTACAATAAACACATTCT
The DNA here is from genome assembly GCF_030267445.1 of Bombyx mandarina. Lineage (NCBI taxonomy): Eukaryota > Metazoa > Arthropoda > Insecta > Lepidoptera > Bombycidae > Bombyx > Bombyx mandarina. Next base: position 6,464,087 of record NC_143231.1, on the reverse strand, counting down.
GCCCACAGAAAAGCCACGAAGGTCTTTCAGGGATACGACCTTCAGCAATGAAGTATGCGGCGACAAAGAAGAAGAAGCCCATAGAAATACAAAAAAATAATGCAACTAACCAACCTTGAATATCCATAAGAACGAAATATTACTTTTATTTTAATAATAATAACCTATCAAAGGCACGTCGGCTTCAAGATAAGAACAGACCGAAATCTACGGAACACACAATACGCCTTACCTTCAATTTCATTACACGCTGTTATAACCTGCCTCATAAAAATCGTTCATGGTGTAAGGCACGGAATAGATAAATAAGGTCTATTCCGTGGTGTAAGGCACTTATTTATTTTGAAACGTTAAGATCTGCCGAGAGCTTTTGAAACATAGAATGATCACATCACTCAGAAAAAGAAGAATGCTCATCTTTTCTACATCAAAATAAGGTATTTTTTTATTGCTTAGATTGATGGACGAGCTCACAGCCCACCTGGTGTTAAGTGGTTATTGGAGCCCATTGACATCTACAACGTAAATGCGCCACGCAACTTGAGTTATAAGTTCTAAGGTCTCAGTATAGTTACAACGGCTGCCCCACCCTTCAAACCGAAACTCATTAATGCTTCACGGCAGAAATAGGCAGAGCGGTGGTACCTACCCGTGCGGACTCACAAGAGGTCCTACCACCAGTAATTACGCAAATAATAATTTTGCGGGTTTGATTTTTATTACACGATGTTATTTCTTCACCGTGGAAGCAAATTAAGTACGTATTTCATTAGAAAAAATGGTACCCGCCTGCGGGATTCGAACACCGTTGCATCGCTAGATACGAATGCACCGGACGCCTTATCCTATGGGTCACGACGACTTCATAGTGTCTTACTAACGTAATCCGAAGATTTGTATGCCACTGGACCTCCTTAAGAAATTGCTGCCACTTGTCTATCATTCATCTTAAGTATTGTCAATTTATTTTTTAGCCAAAATATCTATACTACCTCTTACATGTTAAGGCATAGTTTGGGCTGCAAGGATTGTTACCGACGTCGTGTTCATTTTTATAATGAAGCTATCATGCGTTCTAGTCTGAAGAACAGGATAGATGTGTTAATTCAATAGAACTGCGGCTTTGACCCGTATGACGGTGGGCAAAGGCATTCACGTTGTTAACATAGGGAGGCTTTTTTTTTTTACTTAAGCTGATAGCCTTGAGAAACTTGTAACCTTAACTAGTAGGTGAGCTCGCGGGGCTCAAGCCGGAGTGATGCTAACACTGACCCTAGCAAGAGCAGTCCTTCGCAGAATCTACCACCGGATCGGAAACGCGACCCACTGAGAAGATCCGGCGAGAAACTCAGTGGACTGTGTCTGTGGGACCGACATTTCACATAATACGCGACATTTATCTTTGTAATTAAATACAGTATTATGTGTTATTAGTATCAACAATTCTATGGTCTTAATTAAACTTCAATGAAGCGTACCGCATTCAATTAATTGAAAAAAGTTTTTTTGTTATGATATTTTGTCCAAATTTTAAGTGGCTCCCCTATAAATAGTTGCAACAATGTCGCTTAAACTAAATATCCTTTTATCCCTCGATATGGTGCTTATGACCTCTGTTCTATGCTATACAATGAAGAGTCAGTGTTAATACGGATGCTTACAAACTAGAACATCAAAATCTTTGATCTTTAAGAATAGTCATTATTTAAATAATAATAATAATAATAGAACTACTAAGTAGTACTTCTAATTAACAATATGGTTCATAGATAGAACGTGGCAGTTTTTATGTGATACAAATAGAATCTGGGGTTACTACACAAATTATTTTTTACCCTGAGCCCTTGATTACTGCGTTTAGCAGACAACAGCTGTGAGCTTATTGTAGTACACGTGACTGTAATTTGAAAAATAAATTCTTAAAGACTTATATTACGACACGACATTGTATAATAAGCTTATATTTCAAATAAATTGACTTTATTTACGAGACACTGAAGAAGACACGACAAATAGAAATTTAAATTGCAGTCAAAATAATAGGTATATCCGAAATATTTGTGCATTAGAATAGTAAGTGGAAGATATAGGATAGGAAAATATATAAAAATAAGCAGTAAAATAAAATTTTATTTCACATCTATAAACAAAAAACTTCATCGCCCTACGTCTTCAACGTGTAACGTGACTATTGTATTTAAAGCTTGCGTGAAAGCAACATGTGCATTCTAATGGTAGCAACGCTGCGCTCGGAATGTCGTTTTCAGATACGCGACTACCTCAAGTACCCTTCGCCCTGGAGAAACAGCTTGAACGCCTCAGCTATCTTACTTGGCTGCTCTTCCAATACCATTCCACTATCGGAAATGCTTAACCACGACGTCTTAGCGGGATCTAGTCGCCCGTTAAACGTCACCGTGTCATCGACGTGTGGCGACAAAGCGCCGGTCACATTCAGAACTGGCACCTTCAGTGTGTTTGAATCGCGCGCTATACTCAGGTCCGTGCGTCGTAAGTAGCTGTCGATGAACAATGACAAATTGACAGGGTTCACATGAGAAAAGCAATCTTTGTATACTTGAGCGAGGTCATGGTTGCGATCCTCCGTGCTTCGACCGAAGTGGTGCCACATCAGGTAGTCCAGCGCGCCTTGAGTCATTCCGTTAGCGCGCAGTTGTCTTGTATTAATTTTTTGGTACAGCCACTCGGTCCAACCCGCTTGGGTAGAGGTGCAGTTAATGAGCACTAAAGCATCTACTTTTTGGGGGTTAATGATGGCATAACGCGATAATATGTTCGCTCCGGCACCCACTCCGAAACCGATGAAAGATCGTATACCAAAATGACCCAAGACGAAGTCGATCTGAGACGCCAGAGCGTCCATGCTAGGATAGGTGTAATCCTCGGGTAGAGTCGGAGATCCCTCTTCTTGGCCAGGAGCGTTTACGTGGTAGATGCAAAATTGTTCCAGAATTGATCTCATATCGACGAAGTTAAAGAACGCCTGAAAGTTGGCGGCATAATTGAGTCCAAGGTCATGATAAGTAATTATAGCTCGTTTGCTGCGGTCTCCTCGTACGGCAACGAGGATGTCGCCGCGGGAAGTCCGCACCCTCTCCTCCACGCATGCGCCGTCACTTTGCAAACGTCTTTCGGATGGAAAATGCAGTTGAACACTTTTGAGATCGTCTTCGTAATTATCCGAAGACATCATGTTGAGGAGAGCAACGTTTTCGTGCACCGATGTCGGCATTTTTTATTTATTTATTTAATTAGCTTCGTACGAAATCTGCGATTTTGAGTACTTATTGTTTACTTTCCCTTATGTCCTCACACAAACAAATCGATGGTTTACTTCTTAATTATCGCTAATTATAGTTAGCGGAACTCCTTAGTGTTCGTTACCGATCTTGCCGTTGTTTTATTCATAATATTATTGTCTGTGGTTACAATTTACTTGCGTAACGATATTATTTTGTTTTGTTTTTATCACTGTTTCACTCGATTTATTGTCAACGTTTTAACTTAACAAAGGGCTGGTTTTAAGAGAGAATGCTATAGGAAATTGTCAATAAATGTGGTCTCCCGACGGACGTGAATACTTGTGTGACTTTCGTTCGGTACTATTCGGCAGTTTTCGTATGTGCTTGTCGTGTCTCCGAGGTCGATCGCGCGAACTTCACTCGGGTCAATTAATTCCAAGACATGCGCCAGAAAACCCGTTACGTTCGTGACAACTAATATTAAGGGACAATGGCATTATATTTTAATTAATAACAAATACAAAATTGTGGACTGCTGGGGGAGTTCATTTTTAATAACCTAAATGGCACTGAGAATTGTTTTTTTAATCTATTATAAATGAAACAAAACAGCCATTGTTTTGACAATTTAGTTTTAAACAAAATTACTATAGTCGGATTTTTAATTAGACGAAGCCAGCTGACAGTAGCTAATGTCACTTTGTGAAATAATGTTGCTATATTTAAAGTAATAGTGATGCGTTCAGTTCTCGTTCAATCACATGAATGAATATTGAGTTTGAAGAGTTAATCATTAATTTCAAACTATCATAGAATATTATTTATATTTTACAATAAAATTGTATTAAAGTGCTCCAATATATGTTACTAGTAGTATGTAACTACAATCAGTTTTTTTATTTTCATTACCTACCTATAATTGTTATATTTTATACCTCTATAATTTCAAATATATGATGTATTGGAAATAGGACAGTCTTACAAGCTTCCTCGCAATGTTTTTCTTAATGTTTAAAACACTCGGTATTCAGTACAGGTAGATACTATAGGAACATAATATTTCGTCGAAAACCCGTTGGTATGTACAAAGCACGCCTAAAATTCTAACCCCGTACCCGATATCGGCAATTCGGCACACCAACTATTCACTAGACAATCGAGGCAATTTCATTAATTCAGGAGTTTTTTCAATCGTTCACTTTGTCACAACACTATTTTTATTTCATCAAAAACTGACAACACAGTAAACGTCAGTTGACTTCGTCTAATAAAAAATCCGACTATATGTACATATTTGTCGTTTTTAGTGTTTTGTCCCCTCTAATTTTAATATCACGAATATTAAAGCCTTCTTAAAAAAAATATCCACAGACATCAAAATAAGAATGCCAGTTGATAATTTCAAATGTTTTAGAGAAGTTCCTGGTAGCAACATGCCTATTTCAAGTATGTACTTTATCTATAAATACAGTTTTTCAATTAAACTTAGGTATACGGTATTTTACTAGATCTTCGCTGTTTTAGTTAGGGTGTAAAAGTTTTAGTATTGCACTCGTCTTAATCCATGGTCGAAGTCGTCGAATGCGATGAAGAGTTCGACATGCAATCTACCTTATTCCACTGAATTTCGCAGGGTTTTCTCCGTGATCACGATTTTGATCAATTGGTTGATTCAGCTTTTTTTTCCTACTTATTCTGGTAGCAAGTAGATGTTCTCACGAGGCTCTAACCTGGTTATATTTCGCGAAGCATTGCTCTTCATAGGGCCAGTGTTAGCAAGTCCTCTCAGGTTAAGCACCGTGACCTCATCCACCCAAGATATCACGCAATATTTTATGGGAAGCAGTATTCTCAGATTATTATACCAACATATTGCGTGGCCTGTATTTGTGCGGTAGGGCATATTAAGTAAGACCCCGCACAGAATTCATTAGAAAGTATGTTTTAAGAAAATGAAAAAAGGGAAAGCGCATTATACGCTTAGTTATATAAATAGTATTTTTTATTTTACAAAAAAAAAGTTGGTTTAATTATGTTTTGAGGATCTCGTTGGTTTAATTATAAAATAACTGATGGTTGACTTGTTCGATGTCCGACTAGAATCAATTTATTGATTAAAAATATTGGTGTTAGTGATCTTTGGTCGTCTCGTATGTATCTTTCAATTTCAAACGTTAAATATTTTTTTAATTTTAATTTGACTTTTAGTAAAGTAATGAGCGTGTATTTATCAAGAGTTCATTTGATACCAAGATTATTAATGGAACTGCCATCTATCGTGCTTCAGAGAAACTACAGCGCGGCTACTTTGAAAATGTTCAGAGGATACTTTTTTTGTCGCTAGATGTCACTAAGGCTCAACATTGCATTTTCCATCAATTCCAAATATAATTTTGTTGATTCGATTCTAAAATTAATTGGATGAACCACAATCCAAGCTCTTAGATCACAACGAATATTTGTTGGTACTAAGTGTTGCTCAGAGTCGCTGAGCACCACAAAATGAATGCCCCTACTTTAAGAGGTCTAAATAGTACTGTAATACGTTTATTGTACCCTATGTACCTACGTAAATGCATGAATGATTTACGGCAGAAATAAATAGGACTTAATTAAAAATACTTATGCGACATCGTTAGTCGGTCTTCCGTGACAACGAAAACTTCGAAAGTAATCGAGACGTCAGATAAAATATAGATGGGTGGAAAGCTATTTGGTTCAAGCGACTTTTCGTTTAGAACGTCACATTTATCATTCTAAAAGGTGCGGGTTTTTAGTATTAGTATCAAGTATTCGATGTTTGTAACTAAGCTTTAATTATCTTTACCCTATAAAAATAGCTGAGAAAGTTTTTTTGCCACGATATTTTTTCAAAATTTTAAGCTTTAAATGGCACTCTCGTAAAGTTCCAAAACTGTCATTTAAACCAGTCTTTTTAAATCAGTCTTCCACCCCTCGATTTAATGAATAAAAACGGGCGATTAAACCATAAAAGAAACCTGAGAGATAGTTTAAAGAGGATTATTAAATTATTATTTTTTAAAGCTAATATTTGTTGAGGTTGTCGTGGCCTGAAGGCGAACGATTTTTTTTTTTTAAATGTAATTCGTATTGAACACATGTTCACGAATGTGAGGGAACAACACCGTGTCATTACAAATAAAAAATAAATTTAAATTTAAATTTAGGTGTTTTTTTTTTTTATTTTTTTATTTGCGTAATTACTGTTGGTAGTTCGCTTTGAGAGCCCGCGCAGGTAATCACCACCCTGCTTATGTCTGCTGTGAACCCTAATGCATTTCGGTTTGAAGAGCGGGGCAACTATTGCACTATAAAAGTAAGACTTAGAACTCATGTCTCCCACCTTTTACAGCGGCATGCATGTTATTGATATCTATGGGCTCCAGTAACCACTTAACACTAGGTGGGCGGTGGCCTTATTTTTTATTGCCCTTGTAGGCAGACGAGCATACGGCCCACCTGATGGTGAGTTGTTACCGTCGCCCATGGACTTCAACAATGGCAGGGGCAGAGCCAAGCCGCTGCCTACAAAATCTTCGCCCATGCATCTAAGCAGTTAAAAAAATGTCAGAATATCTTGTACTTTTTCCCCTACCTATCCTGATAGCCTTGAGAGGCTATTTCAGCTTCACCCTGTACCCTTCACATGTAGGTGAGCTTCACGGGGCTCAAATCGGAGTTTTGCTAACACTGGCCCTAGCAAGAGCAGTGCTTCGCAGAATCTACCACCGGATCCGGTTGTAGATTCTGCGAAGAAGACTATTCCGGTTCCGATACCGGAATAGTCGGAATAGCCGTCGGAATAGACTGCCAACGATTAGGTAAGGGAAAAAAGTACCACTAGACTGACTCGTAGGTTCTCGTCTCCTCAATATCTTCATTACGCTATAACATGGTCTTGTTCAAATGTCGAATATATTAATCATTAAAGTCAAATGATTTGGTCGAAAAAGTCCCAATCTCACGACGTGCCATCTAGTAAATCATTATTAACTTTATATAATACCAAAAACCTTGAACGTTATCAACGCGTAAGCACAACCGGTAGTTGAGCGATTTATTAAATCTCTGTCATGCAGCCTATATAGACCGTATCGATTATTCAGATGAATAAATGTAAACTATGCGAATTTCGGCTACCGTCGCGTCGTCTAGATTATAACCTTTCCGAGAAACCCACCCGTTCTCCAAGTTTTTCCTTTAATAATTTGGTACGTTTTTTAATACAATGCTCCCCTATAATAAAGCAGCGCCGGTCCTTCCCACTAAGCTGGTTATTGTTTGTGGCTTACACGCAGAAACAACTCAGGTCAATAAATAGCTCAACGTAAAACTACCTGGAGGAAAAAATTGGCAACGTCATGTATACAGGGAGCGCAGTGCATTTGTACCGCGAAATAATGAGTTTCAAATTTTAGAAAATACAACTGCCACATAGCAATAACTAGAGTACCTAATACGCATTCACAAATAGCATCCGCTATGAAAGAATATTGTAATAAAAAACGAACTCGCCAAATTTGAGGATTAGTTAAGTCAACTGTGTTTTGCAACATTTAGTTTAACCCATTAGCGCCCAAAGGACATCTGAGCTTGGGCTGTTGCTTGTGATGAATTAGTACAGAAAAAAGTGAGGAAGCGCAGCTCCCTATGTTTTAAAGTGTGCTCTTTCTAATGGTAACGGTTAATATAGCGCAAAAAATTAATTATAAAAAATTAAAAAACAAAAAACAAAAGACGAAATTTTTTCGATGTGCTTTTTGTAAGTGACTTTTCATTCCCTGTCGATTTGTTTCATGCCTAAAGCCAATTAATATTGTGACCTCGATGTCTGAACTAAAAATACATGAGGCTACCATTATTTTTTTAACGTTTTGGTTAGCTATAATATTACTTTTTCTGAAACTTGACAATTTTTTTTCTTGCAAACTCCTAAATTGTTTGAGAAAAAAAAATCTTAAAATAAGTCAAAAAATACTCTCAATTTTTTTATTATTTGGATCTGATGAAATTTTCGATAGCAAAAATGTCAGGCTTCAAACTGTATTGGTAACATTGCCTAATAAAACCGCCATATGTACATAAATGTATATTTAAATGAAATATATTTCCGGCACTCTCCCTATCTGAGGTAACTTGTAGGCAATAAGTAAATATATGAGAAAATATTAACAGTTTCCTTGTATGTATTTTACATATCGTTATCGTATCGTATGCATGACAACGATTAATAGTGACTGAATAAAATCTGACAAAAAAACACAACCATTAATCAAAAATGACAACGTCTACAAAAAAAAAAAAAACAATACTATGAACTAAATTACTATTGTTGGAACGCTATCTCGAGAAACTGTACTCATTACGCAGACCAATCGGATACGAGCAATGTCACGCGATAAGCGCCTACACGTTGATTGGTCAGAATGACGGATCTAAAAAGTGTCGTGACAACTTTTCGTAAGAATTTTTTCCGTCTAGCCCCCTTTCACAACGCGCGATAAGGAACTTCGTTCCAAAAAAAGAATTGAAGTTATTGAAAAATATAATTTTATTGTTGTTGTTTATATTCCGGATCCTGGTATTTCCGGAGAATCTAATTTTGGCGAATCTGATGAGAGCTACGAGTCGTAGAGCAATAGTTCTGAGGCACTACCCTCAGATTCAGCCTCATTATTATTATATTAGTGACTCGGAAGCTGACTTTTTCCTGTGTTTTGAATTCTACGAAAAGGTATTGAGTAATTATTCTGCAAAAAATAATGTATGCAATAAAAAAGTCTGAAGTAAAATTTAATTAAAATCAAAGCTATCATCGTACCTATGGGAATCGTCACATATCTATACATTAATACGTGAAGCAAAAACTTTGTATCCCTTTTTACGAAAATTGCGCAGACGGAGGGACGGAGGAGTATGAAATTTTTCACAATTATAGAGAATATAGAGAAGAAGTGCACAATGCTAATATTTTTTTTAAATAATGCATAAAATATACATTAAATTTTAAATCAATAAAGAAAACATTACACACACTACCGTGTATTTGCTGTGAAACAACAATTAGTAGTAGTTCTATTTTTTCAACTGGGAAAGCAAAGATATCATACCAAACAGTCTAATATTTTATATTTAAAAAAAAATGAATAATGGTAATATGAAATGAAACGAAATGAAGTTGATTAATTTGAAACATTAATCAATTGGCATGAAATTAAGTGTAATGAGGTGAGATGATATGGGATGAGATATAATCTCACTTTGCTCGCCCACCTGTCCTGGTGAAACTGGAAAAGCCTCCAGGCCACCAGTAATCCTTCAATCATAAAAAATAAAAATAAAACCCCAGGGTTTTCGCACATAAGATCTATTACAATTACAATGAAAATACAATATACACAATTCTATACAACTTTAATATTACTTGTTTATTACCAAAAGTCACGTCTTAATTTTTACACGATTAACCATATTTTTTATGGTTATAGCAACAAAAACTTCTTTTATAGAAACAAATGGAATAACTGCGAAACAATTCATAAAATGTAGCTTAATATTCTCAATAAATATTTTAGTGATTTTTACATGACTCTGACATTAATTTATTTTACATAAATTACTTTTAACAAATATAAACTAGCATTATTATTATCCAGCATAACAATAGATGGCGCCAACAATATTATTTGCATAATAATTACAATACTTAATCAAATTATTAATCTCTTATCTTTAAACGAGCAATTCTTGTATATTAATATATCTGAATATACCTAGTCAGGTCATAAATTCTGTCACATGTTTAATGTAAAATAATTGAAACAAGTTTATTCATTATATAACCATTCATATACCAAAATGAACTTAACAAAACATAGATTCCTATGACACTAAAGTTTATTCAAAATGACCTCCGTGATTTTGAATACAGGCCTTCAATCTGCGCAGCCAGTCGTCTATCGCAGCACGAACGAGGTCCATGTCAATATCGGCGGCTGCCTTAATCAAGGATGTCTTGAGTGACTCCAAATTGGGATGAGGCTTTGAGCACGCCTTTTCCTCCAAGTGTTGCCATATCTTGTAATCTAACGGATTCAAATCTGGACTGGAGGAGGGCCAGTCTTCGTGCCGGATGAAGTCGATTTCACGCGCCGCCAGCCAGTCTTGTATGCTCTTCGCTCTATGAGCTGGCGCCGAATCTTGTTGGAATACCCAGTGCCTGTTATTGAACATGGTATGAGAAACAGGTTCCGCAAGGTTCGTCAGGACTGTATTTTGATACACAACTGCATTCGTTTTTACACCTTTCTCACAAAAATGTACCTCTGTTAAGCCCCAATAAGAAACTCCCAACCATACCATGAGCGAGGATGGAAAATGACCTCGTTGGACACGCGGAATACTGTTGCTCGCTTTTGCACTACTGTGTGCGTACACCTTATCATTTTGTTTGTTGTAGCTCTCTTCTACGGTAAAAATTTTTTCATCCGAAAAAAGAATTTCCCGATATTTTTTTCCCGCGTACCGCTTCAACAAAGCGCGGTATCTCTTCAGTCTCAGGTCCATTAGACGAGCATTCAAACGATGTCCTGTTTTTCTTCGATATGCCCGAAGCCCTAAGTCTTCATTTAACACCCTTTTCACCGTGGTTCTGCTTAACCCCATCTGAAGGGCCAACAGTTTCTGCTTACGTTTGGGATTTCTTTGAATTCGCGCCTTCACAGCTTTTATCACTGCTGGAGTCCTAACAGACCGAGGGCGATCACTTCTTGACCTGTCATCTACACTAGAGTCTTCATTGTATCGTTTGATGGTACGATAAACGAATTCTTTTGGTTATATTCAAATTTTTCAGTATGTTAAAAATTTGAATTGGCGCGTAACCGCAACGATGCAACGCAATAACTGCAACACGGTCTTTTTTAAGCGTCCACTCCATATTTAAAAATGAGTAAAATTCTAAAAGTATACATTTTTTATTTTCATGAACAATTCGAAATTCGAATTCAATAAACTTTTTTGTGGCCAACATTCTAAAAGAAAAGTTTTTACTGTGTGACAATACTTATGACCTGACTAGTTATATATATATAATCTGAATCTCGGAAACGGCTCCAACGATTTTCATAAAATTTAGTACTTCGGGGGCGATAAATCGATCTAGCTACGATTTATTTTCAGAAAATATTGTTTTATTCGTGTTTTCAATAATCAACTCTTCCCGACATCTATTGGCGAATAATAATACTATTTTTGTTATTTGAGGGCAACTAACCGCTTTAAAGACACAACAAGATGGCGTTATCAAAAAAAATAACGAGCAAAGCTCGGTCATAATCTAATGTTAATTATAACAATTAATTTATTGTTAGTATTTATGCTTTATTAATATTTGATTAACTATACAGTCATTTGTGTTTTTAAACAATAATATAAGCATTAAACAAATTCTAAACATTTTCACATCAAAACAGTGTCTACAAAATATTAAATATGGTAGATAGAATAAGTTTCATCTTGCTAATAATAAATAAATAAAATAACATAGAGTAAACTAAACTATACTCGTATATTATCATCTTAATTATTGCCAATAGTGGCGTTTGCGCCCTTATTATATACTATTCATAATAACGGTTAATGACCGACGATGAATGAAGTCCAGCAAGTGATCTAAGCTGTGTAAGTGTAAGTGATCTAAGATCTAAGTGATCTAAATCTGAAGCTACGCCGATCAACAGAGCTACGGTTACTACGCACGTAGTAGACAAGCTGTCTGGCTCCGGTATTGTGTAGTTTTATATCGCACCTTTAAAAATTAAAATGTGGCTTAATTAATTTATTTTAAGAAAATGAATTTTAAGCTTTGATCGATTTATAAAAATGTATTCTATCAATTTATAAATAAAAACGGTCTCTTTTAGTCTAGAAAAGGACAAAGTAAATAAAATAAGTTTCGTTTAAATAAAGCGCATACTTTAAAATATTAAAATCGAAAAACTAAAAAAAATTACAAGTCTTCAATTACGTTTTTGGCGTTTACCAAAAAATATGAATTTTAGATTAATTCACTTCAATTCTAAAGGTGCGATATACATATAAAATAATACAATCAAGCATTAAAAAATAATCACCATGGTCATCATTACATGTTACGCGTGAATAAGAGCGTGTAATAAACCCGCAGAATTTCAGCGTAAAAGCAACAGACATCACAGCGTAAAAGCCGCCATTTGCCATTAAGTATAAGGTCGAAATCTCAATGACAATGTGTGATTTTTATCTCACAATTCAAAATGACGCTTGATGGGCTTGCGGGATAAATAAGCAAGAGAAGTAATTGCTAATCCCTCTACTTATCGTATGTGATTATTGATTTTCTTAAAATGGTATTAATGAAATTTTACGACCTGTTTTTTTGTTGTTGTAAATATGTATCTTTTAAGAAGAGCATACGGCCTTAGATTCATGTACATAGACTAACTGTACCCGTCCGCTTCGCTGGGCATTTAAAATTAACATTATTATTTCTCACCCCCACAATGATTCTCATCATTAACGCCCCCGCAACTGGTGTAGGGAGTCCAACACTCATATAAATATTAGCCTATCCATTAAGTACAAGTATTTTCTACATGGATACCAAGTTTCAAGTCAATCGGATGCATGGTTCAGTAGCTATAACGGAACTTCCGTAAAAACAATGTAGATTTATATATTAGTATAGATTGAAACAGCAAAAGAAAGCATGAAATAATTGATAACAATACAAAACATTGTAACATTGTAACAGTACTAATAGGTTCCTAGCATCGGTCGCAAACGGGGGGACGCAGAGCAGGTAGAACTTCCAAAGTATAAAAGCGGTAGTGGAACTGCTGAGCTGGCTATTTGTTCGAATAATCGATTCAACACAGTTCCTATACTAAATAAAATGAAATAAATGGATCAAGTAAATATTTTGAATAATAAACTTAGTAACTTAATGTACTGAAATATTTGGTTGAATTTAATACAATTGTTTATTTTTGTCTTTCTTTAGAAAGACCGTGCCGGACCGTCGAGAAAGAGGGGTCGTCCCGCTGGACGAAATCGCGTCCCGTTATCCTTGGTAATTAAGTGATGTAATTAAAACATTTTTTACGCTTTAATCTCGCTTTTACAGTTTAAATTTTATAATTGCCGAATCTTTCGAATAGTCGACAGCTGTCTTGATCAACGACGCGGGCGTTATAAAACGAAAAACAATAAACGCGAGATAAAACCGTAAAAGTTGTTTTAAATAATTAATGTGTTTTCCGAAAAGCGAAGAGAATTAAGTGATGGTCAGTTAGGCCGATGAGTGAGTATATCAAATTAAATCGGTGTTTAAATCGAAACAGGAAGAGCGTCGCAACCGCAACGCACAGTACGAACGAGAGCGACGCGCGGTCACCGCGGAGGCGACCCAGCAGTTGGCTGAGGCCGCCGGCTGTTCCCCAGAGGTGAGTCTCACATTCGATCTGCACTCTTAAATATGTTTTTTTATTTATTGTTTATTACTCTTCATGTAATATTTATGTTAGCGGACTTAATACTTAGATATTATTTCATTAGGGACTCTACCAACCAAAGGTAGTGTAGTGTAGTAGAGTAAATAATGGCAGATGCATTGCAATATAAATTAAAATACAAATACATACATACCATACATAAGTGTAAATAAGTGTATATATAAATACATAGAGGAGTGAAAGGCTATTTGGTCTAAACGATATTTGACTTATTAGAAGATATGTCTTTGTAATTATATGTGCGTTTTATTTATTACTAGCTGACCCGGCAGACTTCGTAGTGCCTCAACCGATAAATAAAATACCTAAACTTTTGTATAAAACAAACTTAAAACAAACAAAAGGAATCCGTCCGACGGGGGACACATCAAAGGAAAAACAAAATTGTTAATTTTATCTAATTTCGAGCATTTTTTATATTTGTCTACCTTTTAAACCTTCTCTGGACTTCCACAAATAATTCAAGACGAAAATTAGCCAAATCGGTCCAGCCGTTCTCGAGTTTTAGCGAGACTAACGAACAGTAATTCATTTTTATATATAAAGATTAGCACCAACAGTTCGGTATTTTTGATTGTGTTCAATTATATTTACTTCCATTCAAATAGCTGAAGAAGCTTTGTCGTTATACTTGACTTGAACACGCATCGGTTGATAATGATTCTGATGCCGAGAGGGAGCGCACTTCATAGCAGAATAGACTGCACGACAAAATAATTTCCTATATAACTAGAACTATGTGTAGGACAACGAACTATTAGGCTCTGGAGGGAACGTCGGGCCCGCTCAAGGCTGGAGTGAAGATATCGAAAATATAATGCCATTGAAAATTTGCGATATTTTTCGAAATGGATTGTCTTTAAAAATATAGTCATTACAATTTTTTTTCAAGTTCATAATCTATACTAATATATAAATCTACAGTGGTTTTTACAGATGTTCCGTTATAACCACTGGAACCATGCATCCGATTGATTTGAAACTTCGTATCCGTGTAGAAAATATATGTAGGTACTTAATAGATAAGCTAATATTTATATGAGTTTTGGGCTCCCTAATAATAATGACAATAAATAATAATATACTAATATATAAATCTACAGTGGTTTTTACAGATGTTCCGTTATAACCACTGAACCATGCATCCGATTGATTTGAAACTTCGTATCCGTGTAGAAAATATATTTACTTAATGGATAAGCTAATATTTATATGAGTTTTGGGCTCCCTAATAATAATGACAATAAATAATAATATACTAATATATAACTATATATAATTTCTTAATTATATAATTAAGTAATAATAATAATTCTTAATATAATTCTTATAATTCTTAATATATATAATTTCTTGGAAACAAGCCTACGTTGTTCCTATCCCAAAAAGCCCCAATCCTATTTTGCCATCTCAGTTCCGGCCTATATCTATACTTCCTTTTCTTTCCAAAGTCCTTGAGCACATTGTCCACCGTCAGCTGTCGTCTTTTCTCCTCTCCCACAATCTTCTTAGCTCCTTCCAATCTGGTTTTCGCAAGGGCCACAGCACGGTTACAGCTCTTCTAAAAGTGACCGATGACATTCGCTGGGCCATGGAAAACAAACAACTAACTTTATTAGTGTTGTTAGATTTCAGCAGCGCTTTTAACTCTGTTGACTTCGATGTTCTGCTCGAAATACTCAAATCAAACAATATCTCCTCGTCTGCTATTAACTGGTTTGATAGTTACCTTCGGGGGCGCTCGCAGTGTGTCCGTCTTGACGAGACTTTCTCGGATTGGCAAAACGTCAGTGCGGGCGTTCCCCAAGGTGGTGTTCTTTCTCCTCTTCTGTTTTCTGTGTTTATAAACTCTGTCACTAGGCTTATATCTTCTAAATTCCACCTCTACGCAGACGATCTCCAGCTATATCGCCACTTCTCGGAGCCTGAAGTTGAATCGGCTATTGCTGCGATGAACAGTGATCTAAAGTCTATCAGTGAATGGGCAAAAGCCTACGGTCTGCACATTAATCCGGGTAAATCACAGGCTATCATTATAGGGGGTAAACAATTGCGCAGTAGACTCAGCGATCCTATACTCCCCCCAATTTATTTGGATGGGACTCAAATAACTCTAACCGATTCAGTTAAAAACCTGGGTGTTATTGTAGATCGACATCTTTCGTGGAGTTCTCACGTTGCTGAGATTAGTAGGAAGGTGCACTTTGCCTTGCACTCGTTGAGATGTCTGCAGGGCTTCTTACCTCAGCATACAAAAATATCTCTCGTCCAAGCTCTCATTCTACCCATAATTGATTACGCCGATGCCTGCTACTTGGATGCCACTGAGGAGCTCTCAAACAAGCTTGAGAGGTTGCAAAATCTATGTATCCGTTTTATATACCATCTCAGAAAATTCGATCATGTTTCTCATTTTCGCAAAGAACTTAAATGGCTCCCTATACGCCTTCGTAGGAATACTCGAATATTATGTTTCCTATTCAATATCCTACATAAGCCCACTTCTCCCTTATATTTACGTGAGCGATTCTCTTTCATTCGTTCTCCTGATGCTCCCTGCAGGTCCAACCAACGTTCTGTTTTGTTATTCCCTTCCCACAAAACCAATTTCTATTCTCACTCCTTTACTGTGCACGCGGTCAGACTGTGGAATTCGTTGCCGGCTGACATCCGAGTTTGCAAGTCTGTTTCTGTTTTTAAATACAAGGTCAAACAATTTTATCTCTCATCAACCGAATGATCATGGTTCTATACTCTTCGCATACACGAGTGTTACTGTGTTACTTATAATATTTGCTATGTGTATGTGCTATAATTCTCATTTTGTGTTCGTTATTTTAGTTATGTGTTATTTGTTCTACACACACTTATCACTTTTTATTATTATTCTCATTATCCTCTCGCAGGTCTGCTGGAAGAGATTTCTCAAAGAAATAAGCAGTGCCTTTGTACATAATTTTCCTATTACTCTGTACTGGGTCTTGTTTTCTGTGTGTACATAAATAAATAAATAAATATAAATCTACAGTGGTTTTTACGGATGTTCCGTTATAACTACTGAACCATGCATCTGATTTTTTTTTATTTATTGCCCTTGTAGGCAGACGGGCGTACGGCCCACCTGATGGTGAGTGGTTACCGTCGCTCATGGACTTCAGCAATGCCAGGGGCAGAGCCAAGCCGCTGCCTACCGCTTAATACTCTCCATAAGCCTCGTTTGAAGAAGGACATGTCATAGCGCTCGGGAAACACCGTGGAGGGGAGCTCATTCCATAGCCGGATGGTGCGTGGCAAAAAAAGATCTCTAGAAGCGCACTGTGGATGACCGCAATGGCTACAGGTAATATGGATGAACTCTACTCCGGTGGCGGGCGGTGCGGTGGTAAAAACGAGATGCCGGTATCATCTCGAATAATTCCTCAGAGCATTGACTGATTGACTTGAAACTTGGTATCCATGTAGAAAATACATGTACTTTATGGATAGACTAATATTTATATGAGTGTTGGACAGCCTAATAATAATGACAATAAATAATAATGTCAATTTTAAATGCCCAGAGAAACGGGCGAGTACGGCTAGTAGTATATAATATTGTTCACAGACTCCAACTGGAGACCTTCTTCTTCATGTTGTAGCATATTTGCATCGGAATATGCAACCACGACTTGGTGAGGAAATCGCTGACTTGCGTCGAAGGAATACATTATTGAAAGCTCAAAGTAAGAGTCAATGTGTACATAATTATATTACGGTTTAAATGGGTTTTTTCTAATGGGTGCGTGAATTCACGGCCCACCTGGTATTAGAGGGTTATCTGAGCCCATAGACATCAACAACGTAAGCACCGCCACCCACCTTGACACATGAGTTCTCAATCTCTTTTTATTGTACAACGGTACTGCCAAACCTATAAAACCTGAACGCATTACTGCTTCAGGGCAGCAATAAGTAGGGTAGTGACACATACCCGTACGGAGTGGCAAGATGTCCTACAATGCTCGAAATTATACAATCTATAAATCTACAATCCTGCAAATTGTAATTTTTCAGGTTTTACTTATAATATATTACACTAGCGACCCGCCCTCGCTTCGCTTCGGAAACATTAAATTTTATTATTGATAGCTGAGTTTCGCGATGTTACCCGCGGCTATTATCGTGCCGCGGGTGACGCCGCGAGGCAAAACTAGTCTAAAAAAAGTGACCTAAGTTACTCCTTATATCATCAGCTACCTACCAGTGAAAGTTTTATCATAATCGGTCCAGCCGTACCAGAGATTAGCTGGAACAAACAGACAGATAGATAGTCAGTCAGATAGACAGATAGACAAAAATTGTAAAAAATGTTATTTTGGTGTATGTACCGTATACCTATTCATATGCATGTAGTAAAAAGCGGTTATTTCAATATTACAAACAGACACTCCAATTTTATTTATATGTATAGATGACATTATCCTTCATTGTAAAAGTCATTCGTGAAAGTGCGTTAAATACTACTTCTTCTTCTTCTTTCTAGAGTTTTCCAGGTCTAGTGCCTGAATCCGTTTTTCTACTTAAACTCCTCGATTTTGCCCGGCCCTCGGGGCTAATTTGCGTTGAATACGTATTTCATTAAAGTTGGTATATGAATACATTGAGACTCTTGTTTATCGGGTCTTTGTTTATAATGTAAAACAAATATAGTATAAATAAATAAAAATCTTTTAATTACAGTTATACAACTGGAAAACCAGCTAGCTAATTTGGAAGCAGCTGATAATGACATCAACGATCAGCAACTCGCTGCACCGTCAGCGTCACTCCCGGGGCCCAGTTCGATTCCGGAGCATAATGAGCCTGAGCAGGCTGACACACTGATCAGCGAAGAGTCCGGGGCAGAGATGCACTTGCTAGGTATATCATGACAATTGATTTAATATAAATTCAATTAGAACCCTTTTTTGTTTAATTAATTGAAATAAATATTGGTTGGATTTTTTTTTCAGACGACAAATAGTGAGTACATCGACTCATCAGAAGTGGTGAGATTCATCATTTCATTGATTCCTTAAAACCCCGCTACACGCTTGTATTGAAGAGAGCGGTAGTGATATAATTTTAAATAAGACTATAAATGTATTGTAATTGAACATTTGGATCCATCGCTTCTAACTTCATAGTTTGATAGTGCCACTTATTCGACCTGATGTCGTACACAATTAACAGGCGTATACGTGGACAACCATGCAAATAAGCATCTTTAAACTAACATTTCAAATGTTGTATTCGGAAGAATTAAGTTTTTTTATTACATCCATCGTGCGAAGTCGTCGTGGCCCACAAACAAATTGTAGTTCTTCATCGGAAGAGGTTAGAAGTATCTTCAGCTGTATGCGGCAGCTTGTGTGCGTCCTTATTACTCGTAATGCTCGCATCTACAAGGGACGACGACTACAGTACTATGGCATACCATGAAGATGGATACGTATATCTATAATAGATTAGGACCAATTCGACATGTTCAATTAAACTTGATTTTCGACCTAATGTCGTGTGTGATTAATTTGTGATCTATTTTGATGAAAAATAAAGCTATAAAATGTTAATTATTGAACATTTTAATTTTAACGATTAATCTCTACTAACAAGCCTACCTAGTTTGATTCGCTGGTTTGAAATTAAGCTGCCTTTATCAAACGCCTTCGCGATATTATAGAAGAAAGTTTCCGTAGGGCAACGGGACATCGTCTCTTTAACCCAGTAGAGCTTAATTTAGCCGAGTACTATTTTAGTAAAGATGTGCTCCGTGAGGCGGTACGCTTGCTCAATGCACGAGTAATTTTCTTGGAATCTAAACGACTCGTCGATCAGGACGCTTTCGAGGTGATGAAGTCCCAGAAGCGTTAGCGTAATAGCCGGTCTTATAATTTACCTAATGCTGGGAAGAGGGTTTAATGTATGCCGATAGCGTCCGCTTCTTTCCACACCGCCGAATAGATGCAGTTCGTCATAGCGGTATTTAAAATTGAGACTAACACGATTATTAGTTAGGCGGGTTAAATTTTTAAAACATGGTTATAGATGCTGTCGGAATCGGGGGCCTTCCGTGGTTGTAAGTTCGTGGGTCGCAAATCCAACGCAGTGATAGATTTAACGAAGCACTTCTTTTGCTAGGGCAGATCTTAGAAATTCTCTCAAGCTGCGTGAGTTCCCGACCAAACAAGATAAAACGGGAATACGGGAATAGCCGCTCAAGGCTAAGGACAAGTTATGCAAATAATAAGCGGACAGTAGCGTATTTTTTGTTTTATTGTTATTTCACTTAAATGCTTAATTAACAATAGGGACTGCATGCTCGGGTCCGAAAAAAAAAGCTAAAACTTAACGTAAAACTGCCTTCACAAAATCATAACAACACTTTGGTGAGTCCGTTACCGTTATAAAACGTAAACGATATTTCATATTTACATATTTGATTTAAAAAAAAAAAAAAATACTATTTATTTTGCTCGTTATATTGACTGGGTATATTATTATTATAGCAAGATCGTATGTATGAGTTTAAAACAGTTATTCTTCAAAAATGATATATCATCTTTTTTCGCGTAGTACAAATGGAATCTTATCTATACTTTTATTTATAATATTATAAAGAGGAAAGATTTGTTTGTTTGTTTGTATTGAATAGGCTCCGAAACTACTGAACCGATTTGAAAAATTCTTTCTCACTGTTTCGGAACTACACTATTCCCGAATGACATAGGTCATAACATTTTTGAAAAAATTACGGATCCTTACTAAAGATCTAATAATGTAACCCAAGGTGTAAAAAAATTACCTAAAATATTCTTTACATCGCGTGCCCTGCGAAAACTATTGAAGATAGAATAAAATAATGTACTCCGACTTTGTAGAACACATTATTACAAAAAGTGTCGCGACAGCATAAGTCTAACTATAATATTATAGTTACGCCGCAATAAGAGGTCTTTTATTTAAAAAAATAAAACAACGTCAAATATCGTTGAAATATTAGTTAAAGACCCGAGCGGAACCGGAGCGGGCCGCTAGTTATAGAATAAGACGATTCTGCGCTGTGCAATTATGTGATTACTATTAACCACATAATTATATTAATGTTTTCCCGTCCGGGCGTAGCTGAAATAGTCTCTTAGGCTGCCAGCGAATAGATAGGAAAAAAAATATTTTAATGAAAACTAAAATTAAATTTTTCTATCGACAAGCGTCATAGATCGGTATCATTAAGTCTTGCCTTTGTTCTCAGGTTCTCTTCAGGTACTTTTTATGTTATCGCTCGCACGTTTCGACCACCTCTTGTATTTGAACTCATTACCGAGAAACGCATCTATTGTTTCGAAAATTCGTGGGAAAAAATCATTTGGAAGCTTTAATCCGTACTTTGATTCATTATTTGGGAGTATTTAAGCACCGTTCCCGTAATAATTCCGGAACTTCACTAAGCTGATTATTTTGGTTTGGTTTGGTGATTGGTAAAAACACAGCTAATAAATCAACGTAGTCGATTTTGCAACTAAAAAGTATTTATTAACTGACTAGCGACCCGCCCTCGCTTCGCTTCGGAAACATTAAAACATACATGAAACAAAAAAAAAAAAATTAAAAAAAGTAGCCTATGTTCATCAGGGACAAGGTCGGCTTCTAATGGAAAAAGAATTTTTCAAATCGGTCCAGTAGTTTCGGAGCCTATTCGAAACAAACAAACAAACAAATCTTTCCTCTTTATAATATTAAGTATAGATTTGCTAAATCAGTTAATAAAACAGTAATACAGTAAGTAAAAAGGTCGCTAACAAATAAGAATCTTATGACATGAAGATTTTTTGCAGTAGAAGGATAGGTGACTGATGATCCACCTATTATTGAGCCGTTATCGTTGCCCGTGAAAATAAAAAAATACACACCGCTACACACCATGAAACATGAAGAGGAACCATATTAATTTGTATATTAAATATACTCCCAACTGGAAATCACGAATGTTTTGTAACAGATCTATGTGTAGGCAAGACTTGAGTATTGTTATCTTATAAATTAAAAAATATATTTTAAGTAATACAAGTTTCAAAATTTTTTTAATTCTTCTCTTCGGATAGGAACGCATAAATACTTCCCTGGAGAAATATTAGAGTGATAATAATCAACGCATACACAAGTAAACAGGTATAAGTTTTTTTT
Organism: Bombyx mandarina; assembly: GCF_030267445.1. Classification (NCBI taxonomy): domain Eukaryota; kingdom Metazoa; phylum Arthropoda; class Insecta; order Lepidoptera; family Bombycidae; genus Bombyx; species Bombyx mandarina. The sequence goes on along the minus strand of NC_143231.1, from coordinate 6,442,048 downwards.
TTTTTTTTTTTTATTGCTTAGATGGGTGGACGAGCTCACAGCCCACCTGGTGTTAAGTGGTTACTGGAGCCCATAGACATCCACAACGTAAATGCGCCACCCACCCTGAGATACAAGTTCTAAGGTCTCAAGTATAGTTACAACGGCTGCCCCACCCTTCAAACCGAAACGCATTACTGCTTCACGGCAGAAATAGGCAGGGTGGTGGTACCCACCCGCGCGGACTCACAAGAGGTCCTACCACCAGTATTTACGCAAATTATAATTTTGCGGGTATGATTTTTATTACACGATGTTATTCCTTCATCGTGGAAGTCAATCGTGAACATTTGTTGAGTACGTATTTCATTAGAAAAATTGGTACCCGCCTGCGGGATTCGAACACCGGTGCATCGCTTCAACACGATTGCACCGGACGTCTTATCCGTTAGGCCACGACGACCACAAAATCTAATAAAAAAAAATAAAGACACAAAAATCATTAAGTGCCTCATTAACTAATGGAAAAGGGATAAATATTTATTTAATGATGCACTAACAGCGATTCAAAATTCCTTGAAATGTAATGTTCTATAAACAGCCAATTTATCTGATCATTTAAAAACTTTTGTTTGCTATTATTCAAGAACAAAGGGTAAGTGAATAGCTTAATATGCATAATAGATTAGTAGTCAGTATTGAATTTATTTATTTCGAAGTTAATGACACCTATTACACTAATTGAAGTAATTCATGATGATATACTACAGTCATCTCTAGATGTAGCCCCAATAAGTACATTGACTTACTAAAACTACCAGAAGGTCAACGACCCAACAAGGATCTGAAAAATCTCAGTAGACTAGAAAAAATTTGAAACCTCAAGTTGTCTTTGTAGCAAATTTACCTGTTATATAATATATAATAACAAATTATGAAGGAAATCAACATTAGTAAAAACATCAAACAACATAAACAATATTTGTTTACTCCGTAACTGTATTCGTAAAAGTCGGAAATAATATTGTGCCAAAGAAAGTAGTGTTATCCATAAAAGATGTTTTGGTTACTAGGGGCTAAAGTATGAAATTGCTGATTTGTACTTCGTACTAATTAAAAAACAACACTTTTTTGTTTTATTTTGTCATTAGTTTAAATTAAAAACATGCACTGTTTTCTACATCTATACATATAAATAAAATTAGAGTGTCTGTTTGTAATATTGAAATGACCTATTTTTACTACATACAAATGAATATATATACGGTACATACACCAAAATCACTGGTCACCGTCCTCGTCGAACCCGTCGCTTGCGACGAAGGGCTCGACGAGCGAATTAACCCACATACACAGCCCACTGAGTTTCTCGCCGGATCTTCTCAGTGGGTCGCGTTTCCGATCCGGTGGTAGATTCTGCGAAGCACTGCTCTTGCTAGGGTCAGTGTTAGCAACTCTCCGGTTAGAGCCCCGTGAGCTCACCTACACACACTAGAGTAAGCTGACATAGCCTCTCAAGGCTATCAGCATAGGTAGGAAAAAAAACACCAAAATAACATTTTTTACAATTTTTGTCTGTCTATCTGTCTGTTTGTTCCGGCTAATCTCTGGAACGGTTGGACCAATTTTGAAGAGACTGATAGGTAGCTAATGATATAAGGAGTAACTTAGGCTACTTTTTTTAGACTAGCTTCGCCCCGCGGCGTCTCTTGCGGTACGACAATAACCGCGGGTAACATCGCGGGACTCGGCTATCAATAATAAAATGTAATGTTTCCGAAGCGAAGCGAGGGCGGGTTGCTAGTATTTAATAATATCAGTAGCAATTATATCAACATGTAAACACGTTCCAATTAGCACAGAAATACAATAGCCAAGAGATATTGTTCCAAATTTTTTTCTTTCTTTTTCTTAAAAGAGTTTCCTTTCTCTCGCAAATTGTAATAAAATGTTTTGCTTTTTGTTAAGCTTTATGGCATGATATAATAAATAAAATAAAGGTATTTATTTTAAATGAAATGCATTTATTTTGCAAAATTCAATACTCGCTGACTAAAGCCTACAAACAAAAGATCGTTCTGCTTTGGTCGAGCCGCTATTGTTTCTAAATAAGTTTGCAACCTGGGACGAGCGATGTTAGGGCGCAGGTAATAATTCTTTTAAATATAATAACCTCACTGGGTATGATTTTTGTTTCCCGACAATCAATCCACGGAATTTTTTTATTATTTCACGAACAAATTTTGTCAATTTATTTTAGCCGTGAAGCAGTAATGCGTTTCGGTTTGAAGGGTAGGGTAGCCGTTGTAAGGTCGTAAGGTCGCGTTGTAAGGTCTCAAGTCCCTTAGAATTTATATCTCAAGCGGTGTGGCGCATTTACATCGTAGATGTCTATGGGCTCCAGTAACTACTTAACGACTAGGTCTGTCACTTTAACATTAGGTGGGCTGTGAGCTCGTCCACCCATCTAAGCAATAAAAAATAAAATAAACTGTTACTGACAAGACCAGACCGCTGAGTTTGTTTCGCCGCTTCTCCGCAAGACTAGGTAGTATTCTAGATACTGGTGGTACAGTAAGCATTCAACAAGTATGTTTTTTTATTGCCTTTGTAAACAGATGAACATACGGCTTAGCTGATGGTAAGAAGGTTACCGTCGCTCAAGGACGTCAGCAATCCCAGGGGCACAGACAAGTCGCTGCCTACTAACATGTAATCTTATTATGATAGGTCGAAAAACCTGTATTTTTAATACGCTTATATTAGCTTCAGACGTATGTATGTTTGTAACGGAATCTTTGAACATGATTTTGACCCCCTTCAAAACGTCGGATTAACTCGAAATTTGGTATACTTATTAAGGACCCACGCTTTTTACAATAAAATCATTTTTTCTTACACTATTTTTAATTCAAATTCATTAAAATTTATTTTCTATTTTTTTTGTTGGATTTTCTATAAAAGCGTATTTTGTTAGTTTTTTAAACTATTTTTTGTTATTATTTCATTTGGAGTTATGTGCGTTAAAATTGAAAATATTGTATCATAGATCATATACATTTGAATAAAAAGCCTTTTGAAACATTGATTTAAAAAGCTACATAAATGAGATAAAAACTGATTATTTATTAAAAGTGAACAGTAATAGGATTTTTTTAATTAACAATTTCAATGACGGCTATATATGAATTTTGTGAAATGCTCTGCACTTTCTCGCGCTTACATTCTCTTGATTCATCATAATAAATATTGACACTGTATACTCGTATAAGCCGTTCAGTAGAATAATGATATAAACCATTCCTGTAGAACTTCTGACACTTGTAATAAATAAAAAAAGATGTGTGGTGTCGTCGGGAACTGGATATGAACAAAGTTCCTTATTATAAAAATATTAATTTTAAGTTCTATTCGAGGTATAAAAAAAAAAAAAAACAGGTATACATTATTTATTTTGATTTTTTTATTGATAAAAATAAATAAAAAACTACTTTACAAAGTTATCAACTTTATTTTAGTCACAATGAGTTATAAAAATTATATAATAATAATATACAAAGAAACAGCTATTTATATGAATAATAATAATAATAATCGTCATCACGTAGACTATATATTAGGCACTGTATAGCCATCATACTAAGACTATACATAAATAAAAATTTTTTTACATTACGGACGTTTTTTCCCGGTTAGGGTACCCCCCCGCATCTCCGTCTTCTACTATTGTTGACAGTCAAGTCAATCACCTCTGTATATAAACCTAACATCGATATGTTAAATTAAAACAGATGTAAATCTGTGTATGTCACGAATATATGGTCAATATCTAACACTTACCAACCTATCTCCCTTAATATTCTGTTAAGTAACTAAAGATATGTGGTCCGGCATTTGTTGGCGATAAAAAATGAAATCGATAGTTATGTCCGACAATACAAATTCACAATGAATTGATGCGCTTCTAAATCTTCATAGAGCAGCAGCTTTACTGCGAGTTAATATGGGTGTAATATGCTGTGGCTCGATTTCATTCTTATTCAACAGGGAATTGGAAATGAGTACGCGATCCATTAGGAATCGTTGAGTATGCTCGTGTGGCATCCAAACATCGCGCTTTTCCGTCTATCCAGACCTTTTCAGGTATATTATAGATATTATAAAACCCTTCAGCTAAGTCATGATTACTAATACTACAGGTACCGTAGTAGTCGAAATTTGACTATAATTAATTAGAATTGTAAGTTTGTACACTATTATGATTGTATTTTATACTTCTATAATCACAAATTTCGCCAAGGCTACACTATAAAAAAATATAATAATAAAGACAAACAATATTTAATCTTTTCTCAATTTGACCACAGACGTCAAGAACAAAAGTTTCACAATTAATAGTATGCATGCGTGTGTGCGTCAAATACATAGTATGTAGTGTGTGTAATATTTTCTTTATTGATTGAATGTATCGTTAATGCATTATTTAAAAAAAATATTAGCCTTGTGTACTTCTTCTCTTTATTCTCTATAAGTGTGGAAAATTTCATACTCCTCCGTCCGCGCAATTTTCGTAAAAAGGGATACAAAGTTTTTGCTTCACGTATTAATATATAGATACCGATTTAATAAAAACTGCTTTTACTTCACCTTTACCTCCGTCATTTCAAAACTTTACAGTAATCGTGAGTCGTCCGTGACCACGAAAACTATCAAGTATTTGAAACGTTGCAAATATTACTAAGTAAATAAATAATAGTTGGAAAAATAAAATGAGATTAAGCCGTTAAGTTACGTCTGCGAATCGCGAATACCGAAAAAAATATAACTAAAAAACGTTGACTGCATCAACTTTAAGTGGCATTGGATTGGTCACATATTGAGAAAGCCCGATACCCACATAACAGAGAGAGCACTGACCTAGAAAGTGTCTGGCAAAAGGAAGAGAGGCCACCCCAGAACAACTTTGCGTCGCTCGGTGAAGGATGAGTTAGGTGCTTAGGGCATGACGTGGGAGGAGCTAGAACAGACTGCCCAAGACCGATGTAAATGGAAGGATTTGATTCGAACCCTACACCCCAGCAGAGGGTAATAGGGAAGAATGATGATGATGATGATTATGAACATTAAAAATGTCATCGCATACTACAACAGGTCAAATAAAGCAACCGTTATATTTGACGTCAAAATTCTTCGACCGAAAGCGCTAGAACCAATTCTGTGCTATAAACCTTTACCTTTACTGACACTGCATTAAGTCTATCATACATCAAAGGAGGCGAGTCTAATACAACGCAAATATTTAACAACATTGTCGCTATTTTCAAAGTCCTCACTCTGTGATTACCAATCAGTTTTACATAGGACGTCGAACGATTTCTTAAGAGCTACCGAAACATCGGGTTATTATGCAATAAAAAAATATCTTGAATTTCTTTGATTACTTCTTTAACTTTACTTATACAGATTGCTTTAAATGCCATTTTTTCAGTAACTAAGTAACTACTAGTATACACCGAAACCTGGGTAAGTGAGAACTGGATAAGTGAGAAATTCATTTTTTCGTCATTTTTAGCTCCTAAAACCTCTATTAGCGAGAGACAGAAACCCTCTGTAAGCGAGAGTCGTTTTTTCCCTCATGGACCTCCGTAAGTGAGACTGCTACTTATCTATAACTCTATAAGCGACAGTCGAGCTTTATTTATTTATAATAATATTATTTAGGAGGAATAAATGACAAAACAAATTATAAATTTAACATCTGCTGTTTTATGATCCATTCTTAAATTTCGTGGAACTAAATAACGTTGTTATTTTATCGCATTCTTTTCGAATGGACACGTGTGCCTGTGCACTGTCCTGTTTGTCGGACTTACTCTGTTATCGTTAATCAATTGCGAGGGAAAGTTCTGTTCTGCATCATGTCAAAACGGAAAATTAAAGTACTGTCATTAAGTGATAAACTTAAAATAGTGAATGCGTTTGAATCCGGAAAATCGCGAAATGAAATTCAGAGGGTGCACTAGCGAGAAACTCGGGTTAGTGAGAAACCTCTATAAGCGAGAATGAAATTGTGCTCCCTTGAACTCTCGCTTATCCAGGTTTGACTGTATATGTTACTTGAAAAGGGTAGCGCTGTCTAAACGTATCTGAAATAGCCCCTTAGGCTACCTGCGAATAGGTAGAGAAAAAAGGATTATATACATATTTCCTAAGCAGTCAAAGATTTTATTACTAAACTAGGACCTATTGTATAAGTATTTTGTTTATTTACAATATCCGCTTGAAACCTATCGAAACAAATACTAAATTTTTTATGTAAGTACTTACTTTACGAAACACAACAAATTCTATTTGTCCATCGAAATATTAAATTTGCAGATGCAAAAACTAAATGTATAATTCCTAAAATATACAAACAAAAAACTCGAGTGAAATGATCGGGTCGCCTTCTTTTGTTTCTAACTGGGATTTTAACCCTTATCGACGCGCGCGCGGGCGCAGGTATAATTTTCGCACCATAAAAACCGCACTGGACAAGTTCAACTCTCATTACGTCCATTGCTGTCGAGTAGAGAAAGTGTACAGTGTAAACCACAATTCATCGCCGAAATGAGTGAGGTAGCTATCGACAAATATATTTTACAGCAATCCAAGCCTTTGTTCTATAAAATTATAATTGATTTTCGAGACTGTCTCTTTAATGTGATTGTGTTTCATGTTTCAGAAACAAGGACTTACCGTAATCAGGAAGCGAGGTCGACCTGCTGGACGCAACCGCGTTGCATTGACATTGGTAAGAACGACAACCTAATCAAAGCTCCATTATTTATAAACGTATACGCTTCGGGTGATTAAACGTTGGTTCAATTGTAAACAGGAAGAGCGGCGCGCCCGCAACGCCCAATACGAGCGCGAGCGGCGCGAGGAGACCGCCGCCGCGACTCGCGAGCTCGCGGAAGCCGCTGGCTGCCCGCCGGACGTGAGTCTTACTCGCTCTTACTGTACAACAAATAATATTCTCGCAGATCAAGCACATCTCAATTTCTAAATATTCGTATTTTTATCACAGATTTCAACAGTGGATTTGCTTACGACGGTGATCGAGGCTCTCCGACGTAACATGGCGCCGCGACCAGGGGAAGAGATTGCTGATCTACGGCGAGTCAACAAGAAGTTGAAAGCACAAGGTATCATCTTATTACTTCAGCTTCAAAGAAGTACGCTCGGTATACGCGTAGTAACGCGACCAAGCCGCGGTTTGTTGTCGAGGCAGGTACCTAACCTTATTTCTAAATAAATGTGTACCTAACACGTGCGCACAAGGGATTCTCGATGTCCACCATAAAACACAACCTGAAGCAAATGTTCTAACCATCCAAAGGCTTGTAATCAGCGCACAGCGGGCAATCTCTCAGCGTCAAGACAATCACATCTGGAGTAATAAAATAGCATCTCATACTGAAAGAAATTCGATATTTTTTCATAAACTAAAATAAAATATCGGCTTAGTTCATTGTGTAATGAGTTACTTGCTGTATATTAACTGTGGTCTATTTCTTTTTCCTGCAACAGTTATAAAACTGGAGCGGATGCTAGGGCAGGAGCAGCTTCCCTCACAAGAGACGGGTGCCCAGGAGAGCCCTCCTGCTCTGCCTGTTCAGGAGCCTCCAGTTGAGTCTGAAGCGTCCGGGCTGCAGTTACTGAGTAAGTTCACCGACTAGTGCGTGACGATACATACATTACTATTCCTTTCATAGGACCTGTATTTACATATAGCTCTCGTTTCATTGGCAGGTCCTCACGAGCTGCAGTACTTGGAGAATCTGTTCGATAATAATCAGATGGGTGAGATTCTTCCGTCAGAAGTGGTATGTCGTTACTTCATTGGATTCGACTAATTCAGGTTTTTCAGAAGCATATCTATTAATGTGTTCAAAACTAATAACCTCATTTGTTCACAGGAATTCTGAAGTTCGGACGTCGCGGAACCCTGCCCCTTCTTTTTTCCCTACCTATGCTGATAGCCTTGAGAGGCTATTTCAAGTTCACCCTAACGTGTAGGTGAGCTCACGGGGCTCAAACCGGAGTTTTGCTAACACTGGCCCCAGCAAAGCAGTGCTTCGCAGAATCTACCACCGGATCGGAAACGCGACCCACTGAGAAGATCCCGCGAGAAACTCAGTGGACTGTGTATATGGGTTAATCCGCTCGTCGAGCCCTTCGTCGCAAGCTACGGGTTCGACGAGGATGGTGACCGGTGCTTGTAGTACCTAAAAGCACCGTTAATGGATCGGGAGGATTCGTAATGATGCCCTGCCCCGAGGAGTGCGGTCTGAACGTGTCAGTGAACAAAACTGTTAACTATAAGTGAATACGTGACTCCAACAGTGGCTTACACGCTCACTATTGGTTGTATATAATAAATTTATTAAAATCGTGACCTATTTTGTATATTAATAGTGTGCAAGTATGACTTTCATAAATAAATGGCATATAATTACTCACAATTTTTTTATTTATTTGTATTATTTTCATGACGCTACACTGAGATGTAACATATTCAGCAAAACACACATCTAATGAGAACTTTATAAACTCTCCGAACATTAACAAACATATCGTGTTCGCGTCAGTCACACAGTCATTCAATAATACTGTAGCTATTAACTAATCATAAAGATATTAATGCATTCAAAAGAAATAAATTACGAATAAATAATTAAAATTTAATGAATAAATAATTAGAATTCCTCAAAAAACGTTTAGCGTAAACAATGTAATTGCAAATCTTATTTTTGCATTACCGGCTACAATAGACATTAACAACTTAAATACCGCCACCTACTTCGAGACATGACTTCTAAGTCAGTTTTATAGAACAACGGTGGCCCCACCCATTAATCCGGGACTCATTACTGCTAAGCGGCAAAAATAGGCACTGTCGTCGTACCTACCAGTAAGTCGTTATCTCACGCCCTTTTGTTTGCGCTGGGGGCCGAACCTTCTAGTAGGTCCCTTCGCCGAGGGCTCATGCGGTGTATCTGAGACTATCTATATGCCTATATAGGGCTCCTCTGCACTCTCGCTTAAACATTCAATTCCTGTCTGAAACACAATCTGGGGGTAGGAGAGGTTAATGACTCACCCGAAAAACGACGAAGTCATTGACGGGATTTGCCGACTCTACGCCTGTTGCATCGCAATCAAGAACGACTCTTCGTCGACTAACGGTTAAGATGCCCGGTGCATTCGTATGAAGCGATGCAACGGTATTCGAATACCGCAGGCAGGTACCAATATTTCTAATGAAATACGCACTAAACAAATTTTCACTATTGACTTTCACGGTTAAGGAATAATGTGTAATCAAAGTCAAATCCACAAAATTATAATTTACGTAATTATTGGTGATAGGCGGTTTTGTGAGTCCGCACGGGTTAGTACTACCACCTTGCCAATCTCTGCCGCGAAGCAGTAATGCTTTTCGGTCTGAAGGGTGGAGCAGCTTTTGTATTAGTAATCTAAGACTTAGATCTCATGTCTCAATATGGGTGGTGGCATTTATGTTGTTGGCGTCAATGGATTCCGGTAACCACTTAACACCAAACGGACAATGAGTTTCTCCACCCATCTAAGCAATAAAATAGTGCATGGACCGGATCGCTTGAAATTGTGCCCAACGAGTTCTAAGGACCGGTATGTTTTAGGACGCTCGTCTGCTACGCGGGCTACGCAGCGTAGCAATCACAGTGTAGAGCCATTAAAAGTATTGTTTATACCTTGTACTGCGTGTATTTACGCTTAGGTTCTCAGCAATTAATTACTCTTTATTGTTCATGTGAAATAGCAACGTTTTTCCTTTTTTTTTTGGTTGTGGTACTTTGTACCGTGAAAATTAAATGTTAATAAAATTTTAATTCTAATAATGTTTTATTTTGTCTATTGAGCGCCACAGCTGCAGATCATTTGTTATTGTGACTTAGGTAGACGAGCTCAATGCCCACACGACACGACGTTAAACTTCTACTGAATCTAGAGATACTGTAAAGAATTGACGCCGGCTGTCGAGACATTATTATCTATATATTAATACGTGAAGCAAAAACTTTGTATCACTTTGCGCGGACGGAGGAGCATGAAATTTTCCACATTTATAGAGAATAAGTGCATAATGCTAATATTTTTTTTAAATAATGCATAAAAGATACATTAAATCAATAAAGAAAACATTACACACACTACCATGTATTTGACACAACACATATATATAAATATACTCTTTGTTTATTGTCAATTGTCAAACTTTTGTTAGTGTTTAAAGTCTGTGGTCAAATTGAGAATAGCTGAATATTGTTTGTCTTTATTATTACAATAGTATTTGACAATAGATACATAATAATGTTTAAACATAAAATTTAAATTGATTAAAGTTGAATTTCGACTACTGCGGGACCACTAGTTATTATTATTATTATTCTCAATTGCATTATACATCAGTTGTTCTACTCATCATCTAAACGAAATGAATCAAATAATATATAAGTCCAATCAATACTAATACATAAATCTACAGTAGTTTTTCGGATGTTCCGTTATAACTACTGAACCGTGCATCAGATTGATTTGAAACTTGTTATCCATGTAGAAAATACATGTACTTAATGGATAGGCTAATATTTATATGAGTGTTGGACTCCCTACACTAGTTGCGGGGGCGTTAATGATGAGAATATTTGTGGGGGTGAGAAATAATAATGTTAATTTTAAATGCCCAGTAAAGCCGACGGGTACAGCTAGTATATAATAAAAATATAACGGAGTACAGAGATCTTAACTGTAAACAATTTCATCAGTAAAATTACTGCCGCGTACATAAACATATTATTGGCATCACTAGCCCGTGATAGAGTTGTACGTTTAGAATTGTTCTTTTGTCAAAATCATTAGAGGCACACCCGATGACCGTCGCTTCGTTGTCGGATGAGAACAGGGTGGCACGGGGATAAGCTTTGCGCGCAAAGACCGTCACGTAGTACTAAACCTCACTTAAATGAGTCATTCGAGGTTCGGATGTGGGTTGTTGAGCGACGCGCCGCTTTAGTTGGTTCGACTCCGACAAGCTCCGCATACCACCATCAACGCGTAAGCGAAAGTCCAGTGCTTTTTTCCAGAGACCAAAAAGAAAAGGCACAAAAAGGATAGGCACAAACTCATAGACACAGCCCACTGAATTTCTCCATTTTTTTAATTATTTCTTAACACAGCAATTAACAAATAGAAGTATTTTAATCTAAGAAATATGTAAACAAAGCTAAGAAGCAAAATTTTGCTGGTAGTTGACATATAGGCACTAGGTGAAATAGATCTCCCATTATCTATTTATTTTGCAAAATTGTGAAAAAAGATGCACTATGATAAAACAACAATAAGCAAATAATTTTATTTTAAGTACTCGGATTTTTATAATTATCGAAAGAGTATTCTTCTGTGTTTTTTTTTTTTTAAATATAGATTTGATTCTAAATTTTGTATGAGACCAAAAATTTAACTTCTGTGTAAAAATCTCAAGTTGCCAGTGAGCGTGTCAAGAAATGTTCTTGAATTTCATTTGTTCCAATTACAAGAGAGATTAAGCTGAGGGAAAAACTTATTAAGAATACATCGGGTACAATGCAATAAAAAATGATGTTGGTTTTCGTTACTTATTTTTTTAATTTTATCTTATTTACAGAGCATTTCAATTGATATTTTCTCAGTAAGTAACTACCTACTAGTATATATTATATTATCCGAAAACGGTAACGCTGTCCAAACCTATCTAAAATAGCCTCTGCGGTACCTGGGAATGAGTAGGGAAAAAAGGATTATATATTTCCCAAGAAGCCAAAGACTTTATTATTAACCAGGAGAAATTGTGCAAGTATTTTGTCTTTTTACAAAATCCGTTTGAAATCTACCGAAATGAACACTTCATTTTTTTAAGTACTTATAGACTTTATGAAACACAACAAATCCTTTGTGTCCATAGAAATATTGAATTTGCAGATGCAAAAACTAAATAATTCCTAAAATGTGCAAACAAAAGACCTGAGTGAAATGATCCGGTAGCCTTCTTTTGTTTCTAACTGGGATTTTAACCCTTATCGACGCGCGCGCGGGCGCAGGTATAATTTTCGCACCATAAAAACCGCACTGGACAAGTTCAACTCTCATTACGTTCATTGCTGTCGAGTAGAGAAAGTGTACAGTGTAAACCACAATTCATCTCCGAAATGAGTGAGGTAGCTATCGACAAATATATTTTACAGCAATCCAAGCCTTTGTTCTATAAAATTATAATTAATTTGCGAGACTGTCTCTTTAATGTGATTGTTTTTCATGTTTCAGAAACAAGGACTTGCCGTAATCAGGAAGCGAGGTCGACCTGCTGGACACAACCGCGTTGCATTGACATTGGTAAGAACGACAACCTAATCAAAGCTCTTTTATTTATAAACGTATACGCTTCGGGTGACTAAACGTTGGTTCAACTGTAAACAGGAAGAGCGGCGCGCCCGCAACGCCCAATACGAGCGCGAGCGGCGCGAGGAGACCGCCGCCGCGACTCGCGAGCTCGCGGAAGCCGCGGGCTGCCCGCCGGACGTGAGTCTTACTTGCTCTTACTGTACAACAAATTATATTCTCGCAGATCAAGCACATCTCAATTTCTAAATATTCGTATTTTTATCACAGATTTCAACAGCGGATTTGCTTACGACGGTGATCGAGACTCTCCGACGTCGCATGGTGCCGCGACCAGGGGACGAGATCGCTGATCTACGGCGAGTCAACAAGAAGTTGAAAGCACAAGGTAACATCTTATTACTTCAGCTTCAAAGAAAGACGCTTGGTACGCTCGTAGTAACGCGAACAAGCCGTGCTTCGTTGTCGAGGCAGGTACCTAACACCATTTCTAAATAAATGTGTACCTAACAAGTGCGCACAAAGGATTCTCGATGTCCACCATAAAGACAACCTGGTGCAAATCGTTCTAACCATCCAAAGGCTTCTGATCAGTGCACAATGGGCGATCTTTGAGCGATAAGACATCACGTCTGGAGTAATAAAATAGCATCTCATACTGAAAGAAATTCGATATTTTTTCATAAACTAAAATAAAATATCGGCTTAGCTCATTGTGTAATGAGTTACTTGCTGTATATTAACTGTGGTCTATTTCTTTTTCCTGCAACAGTTATAAAACTGGAGCGGATGTTAGGGCAGGAGCAGCTTCCCTCACAAGAGACGGGTGCCCAGGAGAGCCCTCCTGCTCTGCCTGTTCAGGAGCCTCCACTTGAGTCTGAAGCGTCCGGGCTGCAGTTACTGAGTAAGTTCACCGACTAGTGCATGACGATACATACATTAGTTTACCTTTCATAGGACCTGTATTTACATATAGCTCTCGTTTCATTGGCAGGTCCTCACGAGCTGCAGTACTTGGAGAATCTGTTCGATAATGATCAGATGGGTGAGATTCTTCCGTCAGAAGTGGTATGTCGTTACTTCATTGGATTCGACTAATTCAGATTTTTCAGAACCATATCTATTAATGTGTTCAAAACTAATAACCTCATTTGTTCACAGGAATTCTGAGGTTCGGACGTCGCAGAACCCTGCCCCTTCTTTTTTCCCTACCTATGCTGATAGCCTTAAGAGGCTATTTCAACTTCACCCTAACGTGTAGGTGAGCTCACGGGGCTCAAACCGGAGTGTTGCTAACACTGGCCCCAGCAAGAGCAGTGCTTCGCAGAATCTACCACCGGATCGGAAACGCGACCCACTGAGAAGATCCGACGAGAAACTCAGTGGACTGTGTATATGGGTTAATCCGCTCGTCGAGCCCTTCGTCGCAAGCTACGGGTTCGACGAGGATGGTGACCGGTGCTTGTAGTACCTAAAAGCACCGTTAATGGATCGGGAGGATCCGTAATGACGACCTGCCCCGAGGAGTGCGGTCTGAACGTGTCAGTGAACAAAACTGTTAACTATAAGTGAATACGTGACTCCAACAGTGGCCAACACGCTCACTATTGGTTGTATATAATAAAATTTATTGAAATCGTGACCTATTTTGCATATTAATAGTGTGTAAATATGACTTTCATAAATAAATGGCATAAAATTACTCTCAATTTTTTTATTTCTCTGTATTATTTTCTTGACGCTACACTGAGGTGTAACACATTCAACAAAACAAAACATCTAATGAGAACTTAATAAATACCCCGAACATTAACAAATATAGATGATGGTGGTTCGCGTCAGTCACACAGTCATTCAATAATACTGTAGCTATTAACTAATCATAAAGATATTAATGCATTCAAAAGAAATAAATTACGAGTAAATAATTAAAATTTAATGAATAGATAATTAGAATTCCTCAAAAAACATTTAGCGTAAACAATGTAATTGCAAATCTTATTTTCGCATTACCGGATACCATAGACATTAACAACTTAAATACTGCCACCCACCTCGAGACATGACTTCTAAGTCAGTTCTATAGAACAACGGTGGCCCCACCTATCAATCCGGGACTCATTACTGCTAAGCGGCAAAAATAGGTACTGTCGTCGTACCTACCAGTAAGTCCTTATGTTACGCCCTTTTGTTTGCGCTGGGGGCCGAACCTTCTAGTAGGTCCCTTCGCCGAGGGCTCATGCGGTGTATCTGAGACTATCTATCTGCCTACATGGCGGAGGCTCCTCTGCACTCTCACTTGGGCGTTCAATTCCTGTCCGAAACACAATCTGGGGGTAGGAGAGGTTAATGCCTCAACAGAACAGACACATGACTCACCCGAAAAACGACGAAGTCATTGACGGGATTTGCCGACATTACGTCTGCTGCATCGCAATTAAAAACGACTCTTCGTCGACTAACGGTTATGACGCCCGGTGCATTCGTATGAAGTGATGCAACGGTATTCGAATACCGCAGGCAGGTACCAATATTTCTAATGAAACTCGTACTTAACAAATGTTCACGTATGACTTCCACGGTTAAGGAATAATGTGTATTCAAAGTCAAAGCCACAATTTATAATTTGCGTAATTACTCGTGGTAGGTCGTCTTGTGACTCCGCATGGAGTAGGTACTACTACCATGCCTATCTCTGCCGCGAAGCAGTATTGTTTTCGGTCTGAAGGGTGGAGCAGCCTTTGTGTTATTAATCTAAGACTTAGATCTCATGTCTCAATATGGGTGGTGGCATTTATGTTGTTGACGTCAATGGGCTACGGTAACCACTTAACACCAAATGGACAATGAGTTTCTCCACCCATCTAAGCAATAAAATAGTGCATGGACCATAGGGTCGGAACGCTTGAAATTGTGCCCAACGAGTTCTAAGGACCGGTATGTTCTAGGACGCTCGTCTGCTACGCGGGCTACGCAGCGTAGCAATCACAATATGGAGCCATTAAAAGTATTGTTTATACCACGGAATAGATAAATAAGGTTGGAATGGTAATGTAAGCGGGGCAAGCGTGCCACAGTTATGATTCTACAATCATAACTCGACCGATTCTTTCATTCACCGCGTTTAGTGCGCTTCGGACTACTTTGGCGAACAGATCTCCGCCTTATAGTGCCGTGTTGTGCAATTATAACTAGTAAAACAAAAAATCAGACCTCAAGTATAGAGCGAGGAGGTATATCTTTCGATCGGTAAGTCGAAATTATCATTTAATTACAATATTATTTGTCTAAAACATAAAAATATACTGAGCATTATGAAATTCCAAACATTAACAATATTATTGCAGCAAGTTATAAATAGCATACATTGCGCGATGTGTACTCGCCCAATGAACGCAATGACCAAGTCAGCTTCCAATGTACTACATGCATTGCGTTCTCTACACTTCAATCTTTGAAATTTCGGCCTTTGCCCTGATTGGCCGTGGTGCAGTTTGTCGATAGTGAGGTGACCATGTGATGAAATAAAATCATCGACAGAATTCTCGACTATATTTACATTTGACATGGATAATTTTTGCATTATTTTATATTTAATTAATGATACCTAGTATATTCTTAGTGAGACGTATTTTGAGTAAAATAAATATGTATTATTATTATTGACTTATTATCATTGAATTAATGTGAAGGTATAATATAAAGGGACATGTAGACCTCGCATTTACGGGTATTTACTATATTGTCTAAGACGTATTAAAATCTAAGTAAAATGCTATTTGACTTATGCAGTAAATAAACATTTTTAGGTTTCCTAAAGAACCTAACGCCAGGGAACAATGGATTGACGTGACAGGTAGAGGAAACTGGAGACAAAGACGAGTAGTATTTGCTCTAAACATTTTACTGAAAATGATTTTACCATAAAAAAATCAGAATACACTTAGTTTTGAAAAATTCATTCGCAATTTCTTAATTATTGCTATTGCTATTGCAAGCGCCAACTGCTTAACAAATACGTTTTATTCCAGGGACAGTGACTATTTGTAATTAATATAAGTAAAACAGTTTTTTTTTTCAATATTTATTTCATGTTTCATTTTCTCCATTCATTCATCAGATAATTTATCGATAAAGAATATCGATTTTATCAAGCACTAGCGTGTATGAATATTTTTATTGCCTTTTTGCGTGGGTGAGTGTGTATGCCTACGGGTGTTTTGTGCTAGTTTCGGAACGAATATCTGTCCTGAGATTTATGTGTGGGTGTTTTTGTTGTGTGCGAAATACTTGTAATCACAGTATGTGTATGTGTAGAAATTAGAATAGTGGGGATGAAGCGGCGATACTGGTTCTAATACAAAATTAGAGCAAAGGCCTTTCCAACCTTATTTATCTATTCCGTGGTTTATACCTTGTACTGCGTGTATTTACGCTTAGGTTCTCAGCAATTAATTCTCTCATTGTTCATGTGAAATAGCAACTTTTTGACGTGACAGCATCTTATAATTCGATGGAGCCGGCTGCACGCACGACAGACAAAAACATGAATTATGTGGCGTTACCTCGCTCTGAGGCGTTCCATTTAAGGCTTGAAGTGCAAGCGAGAGCGCGCAACGAACGACAAAGAGGCACAATCGGCCTCCGCGTTCGGCAGCGTTCGACATCTGCCTCTCTCCTACTTGAGTAAGCGATGCATCCGCGTGGACAGCTGCTATACAATAATACAGTTCAAAGCATATTCATACATGTAAAAAAACTATGTACATTGTAAAAAAAATACTGTCATAATTGTATTTATGCGTATGAATAAATGTAACTTGACCAATTCAATAGTGATTTCCATTTACCTCCTTCTCTATATCCATACAAAATATCTATCAAACAAATAAAATTAAAATTTTCTTTTGAAAAATGAGACCATTCCGTCAGTATTTTCTTATGACGTTGCCACGTTCAACTATCGTCAGTAAACCGACTTTACAGACAACCGATTTTTTTCTTCTTTTTTTCGTTTCGTTACTTTGAATTAAAATTAAATGTTAATAAAATTTTAATGCTAATAATTTTTTATTTTGTCTATTGAGCGCCACAGCTGCAGATTATTTGTTATTGTGAATTGGGCAGACCAGCTTAATGCCCATACGATTATAAATTGCTACTGAATCTAGAGACACTGTAAAGGATTGACACCGGCCACCTTTAGATACGGTAGAGTCTCAATTGCATTATACATCAGTTGTTCTACACATCATCAAAACGAAATTAATC
Organism: Bombyx mandarina; assembly: GCF_030267445.1. Taxonomy (NCBI): domain Eukaryota; kingdom Metazoa; phylum Arthropoda; class Insecta; order Lepidoptera; family Bombycidae; genus Bombyx; species Bombyx mandarina. Next base: position 6,424,336 of record NC_143231.1, on the reverse strand, counting down.
AAATAATGTAGAAGTCCAATATATGATAAAAATAAATGCACAGAGATCTTAACTTTAAACAATTTCATCAATAAAATTACTGCCGCGTACATAAACATATTGTTGGGATCAACTAATCCGTGATAGAGTTGTACATTTAGAATTGTCCGTTTGTCAAAATCATTATAGGCACACCCGATGACGGTCCCTTCCTTGTCGGATGAGAACAGGGTGGCACGGATATAAGCTTTGCGCGCAAAAACCGTCACCTAGTACTCAACCTCACTTGAATGAGTCATTCGAGGTTCGGATGTGAGTTGTTGAGCGACGCGCCGTTTTAGTTGATTCGACTCCGACAAACTCCGCATATCACCATCAATGCGTAAGCGAAAGTCCAGTGCTTTTTTCCAGAGACTAAAAAGAAGAAGAATAGGCACCAACCCAAAGACACAGCCCACTGAATTTTTTGTCAGTTCTTCTCAGTGGGTCGAGATTCGGATCCGGCGGTAGATTCTGCAAAGCACTGCTCTTGCTAGGGCTCGTCTTAACAAATTCTCTCAAGTTGAGCCCGTGAGCTCACCTATCTGACCTAACGTATCTGAAATAGCCCCTTAGGCTACCCGCGTGGGTTTGAAAAAATATTGGTCGACCTTAAACACAACTTAGAAGATAAGTTATACTAGCATTTGTTTTATTGCCTTTAGGTGAATTAGATCTTCAACTAGACATTAGCTATTTTATTCACAAAATTGTAAAAAAAACGTTATATGATGAAACGACAACAAGCAAATAGTTTTATTTTAAATAAATTATCTTCTCAGTGAGTAAGTAAGTATTAGTGCATACATACATTACTTGAAGAGAGTAAGGCTGTCCAAGCGTATCTGAAATAACCTCTTTGGCTACCTGCGTGTAGCTAGGGAAAAAAGGATTATATATTTCCCAAGAAGCCAAAGACTTTATTGTTAATCAGGACGAATTGTGCAAGTATTTTGTCTATTTACAAAATCCGTTTGACATCTACCGAAATGAACACTTAATTTTTTATGTACTTATAGACTTTACGAGACAGAACAAATCCTTTGTGTCCATAGAAATATTGAATTTGCAGATGCAAAAACTAAATAATTCCTAAAATGTGCAAACAAAAGACCTGAGTGAAATGATCGGGTCGCCTTCTTTTGTTTCTAACTGGGATTTTAACCCTTATCGACGCGCGCGCGGGCGCAGGTATAATTTTCGCACCATAAAAACCGCACTGGACAAGTTCAACTCTCATTACGTTCATTGCTGTCGAGTAGAGAAAGTGTACAGTGTAAACCATAATGTGTCTCCGAAATGAGTGAGGTAGCTATCGACAAATATATTTTACAGCAATCCAAGCCTTTTTTCTATAAAATTATAATTGATTTTCGAGACTGTCTCTTTAATGTGATTGTGTTTCATGTTTCAGAAACAAGGACTTACCGTAATCAGGAAGCGAGGTCGACCCGCTGGACGCAACCGCGTTGCATTGACATTGGTGAGAACGACAACCTAATCGAAGCTCTTTTATTTATAAACGTATACTCTTCGGGTGACTAAACGTTGGTTCAATTGTAAACAGGAAGAGCGGCGCGCCCGCAACGCCCAATACGAGCGCGAGCGGCGCGAGGAGACCGCCGCCGCGACTCGCGAGCTCGCGGAAGCCGCGGGCTGTCCGCCGGACGTGAGTCTTACTTGCTCTTACTGTACAACAAGTTATATTCTCGCAGATCAAGCACATCTCAATTTCTAAATATTCGTATTTTTGTCACAGATTTCAACAGGGGATTTGCTTACGACGGTGATCGAGACTCTCCGACGTCGCATGGCGCCGCGACCAGGGGACGAGATCGCTGATCTACGGCGAGTCAACAAGAAGTTGAAAGCACAAGGTAACATCTTATTACTTCAGCTTCAAAGAAGTACGCTTGGTATGCTCGTGGTAACGCGACCAAGCCGTGGTTCGTTGTCGAGGCAGGTACCTAACACCATTTCTAAATAAATGTGTACCTAACAAGTGTTCACAAAAGATTCTCGATGTCCACCATAAAACCAACCTGATGCAAATCGTTCTAACCATCCAAAGGCTTGCAATCAGCGCACAATGGGCAATCTCTGAGAGATCAACTGGAGTAATAAAATAGCATCTCTTAGTGAAAGAAATTCGATATTTTTTCATAAACTAAAATAAAATATCGGCTTAGTTCATTGTGTAATGAGTTACTTGCTGTATATAAACTGTGGTCTATTTCTTTTTCCTGCAACAGTTATAAAACTGGAGCGGATGCTAGGGCAGGAGCAGCTTCCCTCACAAGAGACGGGTGCCCAGGAGAGCCCTCCTGCTCTGCCTGTTCAGGAGCCTCCAGTTGAGTCTGAAGCGCCCGGGCTGCAGTTACTGAGTAAGTTCACCGACTAGTGCGTGACGATACATACATTACTTTTCCTTTCATAGGACCTGTATTTACATATAGCTCTCGTTTCATTGACAGGTCCTTACGAGCTGCAGTACTTAGAGGGTCTGTTCGATAATGATCAGATGGGTCAGATTCTTCCGTCAGAAGTGGTATGTCGCATTAGATTCGGCTAATTCAGATGTTTTTTTAACCATAAAAATTACGTGATCAAAATTAACAGTCTCATTTGTTCACAGGAATTCTGAAGTTTGGACGTCGTGGAACCCTTCCCCGAGGGGTGCGATCTGAGCGTGTCAGTGAACAAAACTGTTAACTATAAGTGAATACGTGACTCCAACAGTGGCCAACACGCTCACTATTGGTTGTATATAATAAATTTATTAAAATCGCGACCTATTTTGTATATTAATAGTGTGTAAATATGACTTTCATAAATAAACGGCATAAAATTACTCTCAATTGTTAAATTTACTTGTATTATTTTCACACATTCAGCAAAACAAAACATCTAATGAGAACTTAAGAAATTCCCCGAACATTAACAAATATAGATGATAGTGATTAGTGTATGTAACACAGTCATTAAATAATACTGTAGCTATTAACTAATTATAAGGATATTAATGCATTCAAAAGAAATAAGTTACAAAGAAATCATTGAAATTTAATGAATGAATAATTAGGATTCCTCACAAAATGTTTAGCGTAAACGATGTAATATAGACGTGTAATTGCAAAGGCTATTTTTACATGTTTTTTTCTAAAACATGAGAGAGATCGTGCTGGTGATAAGTGGTAACCAGAACCCATAGATATAAATAACTTAAATACCGCCACCCACCTCGAGACATTAATATGAATATTTTACTAACAATCACGCCACGTTAACGGGTCCCGTGATAAGTTCGTAAAGAACTTGTGTTACAGGTACCAGATATCGGAAATAAATGTAAGATTTTTATTATACACATACATATATTTAATATACATCCATAACCCTGAAAAAGACATTTATATTTATCATACAAATATCTTCTCTTGGCGGGATTCGAACCCGCGACCCCCTTGTGTAGTGACCATGTCACTTACCACTACACCAAACGGACGTTAAATTAGTTAACATTAGTTCTAAGTCAGTTCTATAGAACAACCGTTGCCCCATCCCTCAAACTGGAATGAATTACTGTGGCATACGCATTAGTACGCTGTTACTTACCCTGTTTGTTATATGTGTTAACGGAAATGTATGTAATCCGTCATTGTATACAATTCCTAGGAAATGTATGTAATTCCTAAAATCGCACGGAAATGTGTGAAATAAGTTATATTACACTTACACATTACACATTTCCTAGGAAATCTATACATTTCCTAAATAGCAATCGGAAATGTAAAACATTTAAGATATTGGTGGGTACGCGGGGACAGCGGGACGGGTCTTGCACTACGGTCAGTTGCCAACTTGCAATCCACTGGAACCGGCCAGGGATTTAAGAAGTGCCTTTGCAAGAAAAACTGTGCTACATCAAGATGTCTGTGTTTTAAAAATAAAGTATTATGTACTTCCAAATGCCGTTCGAGCTTACCCTGCAAAAATAAATAGCTATATGGACTGTTAAAGTATTATAATATAAAGATTTACTTTTATACTTTGACATTTATAATTACTTAATTATCAGACTGATTACTTGCCAAATGAAAATTTGATTTTATAAGAATAAATATAAGTTGATTTTGTGATACGTTAAAAGTTAATAGATAGTTGATTTTAGAAGCTTTAATTAGTAAGATAATATTAATATATTATTATTATTTGACGGTATGACTGTTACCCGATTGTCTCAATAAGTGTTATAATATTTTTTTTTAATTAACAACGTGTTTTATTACAGAAAGCATTTACTTTATACATTTCCTAATACGATATTGGAATTATATACAATTCCGAGGAAATTTATACATTTCCTAGAATATCTATGCATTAAATAGTTTTTCAAACAATATTTTATACATTTCCTAAATAGTATCGGAATTGTACACATTTCCTAGGATTTGTATACAATTCCTTGATTTCATACATTTCCGGTAACATATGCCTGTCTTATAAGACGCCCTACTACTATAAGTTAAACAACTTATAATTTTTGCATTTTTTATTTTAATTACATACTGTTGCTGATGCTGTTGCTTCATAGTGGCATTTGTTAAGTACGTATTCCATTAGAAAAATAGATACCTGGCTGCGAAAACGAAACGCCAGCATAGTCTAATCTTATCCTTTACGCCATGACGATTCCAATTAGCGAACGACAGTCAGGAGCGAGCTCTAAGTACTCCTCAGAACCTGAATACAATTGATCCGGCTCTACAAAGTACAAGATACATTTTAATACCGAACCAGTCAAGTTTCAATGTTACTTGAACTGAGTCTTTTTTTTTTTGCTTAGACGGGTGGACGATTTTATACTACATTTTATACTACACTCCCAATAGACTCTTTACTAGATTAAACTCTTTAATAGATTTTTACTAGCGGTAAGACCTCTTGTGAGTCCGCACGGGTAGGTACCATCACCCTGCCTATTTCTGCCGTGAAGCAGTAATGCGTTTCGGTTTGAAGGGTGGGGTAGCCGTTGTAACTATACTGAGACCTTAGAACTGATATCTCAAGGTGGATCGCGCATTTACGTCGTAGATGTCTATGGGCTAAAGTAACCACTTAACACCAGGAGAGCTGTGAGCTCATCCACCCATCTAAGCAATAAATAAAAATTAAAAAAATATAGCCAGCGTCGTTCTACCTACTTTCTGCCAGGCCCTAAGATCATTCACCCATGCATACAATAAAATAATTTTATTTAATTATATATATTTCCTTGCAAGGAATGAAATATATTTGTAAGCAGAATCTTGGATTGGTAACGTCCAGAGCATCGATGACAACTATCGGATAATTCGTCTGCCCATTTATCTACAAATGCATTAAAAATATTCTTTTTCATGTGTTAAAATTGAACGGACTTATGAATAAATGGGAATGAGGGTTTCTTAACAACCACTCAAGCACCCCTAAGGGAGGCCTAACAGCTCAAGGTCAGCTGTTTCGTAAGTACATCTACCACCGGATCGAAATAATATTGCTTTTGTAACGTAGAGGATGCTACGCCGCAGTGGGCTACGATGTACAGCAGCTACGCGGGCTACGAGCCGTAGCGACCACAGTGTGGAGCCACTAAATGTATTTTTTAACTTGAACTTCGTGTACTTAAACTTTATCAATTAGTTACTCTTGATTTTTCACATTAACTAATAATGCGTGTATTTTTTTCCTTTCGCCACCAGTTTCTTTAGTATAATACTTTGTACTGTGACTTAATAGTACTCGGTACTGTGAAGAGTAATTGCAAATAAAATTGAATTAATAAAAATAACATGTAAATGTCAAAAATATTTTATTACGTTAATATATATTTTTAAATAAAGAACCTTTATTTTAAAATGAAATTAATTTTAGTGAAACACATGTCTCGTAACTACATAGTATGCGGGAGAGTATTCAACATTTTACAGATGCATGTCATTTTTGTCAATTAATTTAACACTATATGGGCTCTAACGCTGTTTATACAGCATTTAGCACTGATGACAAAAAAAATACTCGTAAAATAGCAGATATGAATACAGAAAAAGGCTAAACAATTCAATATAAATGCAGTGTATAAGTAATAAATAGAATTGTGTATAGTTTACTAATAAACAATATTATTAGTAACGTTACCTAGATTTCATAAACAAATTGTTGGCATTAATTATCCGCGGTGCAGTTAAATTATGGCCTTGCGAGAAACAATTGATAGAAAGGTCTGTATTGATAGAAAGATCTGTCAACCTTTGGTGACCTGCGCTGCTATCACGTTTTATTTACTATCATAGCGAAACAAATATTAAGTGATGCACGCATTTAAATCTGAATAATCAGTTTTTAGTTATCAAAGAGGGCTGTGAAAACTTACTCACCAGCATTGTACCCTATCAGCCTCAGTCTCTACCACGCTTGCTCGCAAAGCATGCGCCTTTAGCCAGATTTTGTTATGGCCTTCTAAAGCCATAGCCAAGTTCAATAATGTGACCTCTATCTGTGTCTAAAGACATAGTAGTCACATTATTGCTCCATACAACTCCATACTACCAAACATACTACCATACCATATCATACTCCAAGCTATTGCTACTCCATATAACCTGGAGCCACTGCGTTTCCAGAGATCTTTTTTGCCACGTACCATCGGCTTTAATGCCGATCCTCTCCGATGCTCCCCTCCACGGTGTTCCCCGAGCGCTATGACATGTCCTTCTTCAAACGACGCTTGTGGAGAGTACTTGACGATAGGTAGCGGCTTGACTATGCCCCTGTTATTACTGAAGTCCATGAGCGACGGTAACCACTCACCATTCTACCAAATATATAACCGTCCAAAATAATGCTTGCGAAATTATACTTTACATAATTACTGGTAGTAGGGCGTTTTGTAAGCCCACAAACCATAGACACAACCCACTAAATTTCTCGCCGGATCTTCATAATTGGACGCGATTCCGATCTGGTGGTCAATTCAGCGCTGTTCTTGCTAGGGTTAGTGCTAGCATTTCTGTAGTTGAGCCCGTGAACCCTACCTAGTGTTTCACGCGTACTTGGAATTGACCCTTAGCCTACCGACGATTAGGTTAGAAAAAAAGTAAGGACAATTTTACTGTGCTTTTGCATTTATGCCTAACAGCGCCATCTATTGAGAACTTTCTTACACAAGTATTAATGTCTTACGTATGTACATACTTCGTATTTTTTTCTCCTATGGCACTCGAGCTATTGTAATTGAACACCTTACTTTACGAGTATGTACATGTTATTATAACCCTGACAGTCTTACTACGTAGCTGTCATGCGTTCTGAATTTTGAAGGATGGTACAGTTGTGTTTAGAAGTCATCGTGGCCTAAAGGATAAAACGTCCGGTGCATTCGTATTAAACGATGCACCGGTGTTTGAGTCACAGGCGGATACCAGTTTTTCTAATTAAATACGTAGTCAATAAATGTTCACGATTGACTTCCACGGTGAAGGACGGTGTAAGTACACTGAGACCTTAGAACTTATATCTCCAGGTGGGTGGCGCATTTGCGTTGTAGATGTCTATGGGCTCCAGTAACCACTTAACACCAGGTGGAATGTGAGCTCGTCCACCCTTTCAAGCAATAAAAAAAATCGTACAATTATAACTTCGACCTCTTATCTCAAGATGGAAGGCTGCGTTGACAAGGCAATGACCTCCAGTGTGCCCAGGATAAGCCTGAGCTAGCTCACACATCTATGCGAATTGATTGAATATGATATTACGAAATGAAAACAGAAATAGTTTTCTACTTACAAATGCAAAACAACACAGCGAAAGAAATAGCGAGAACGTTTTCTCACGGACGTTGTCCTACCACCAGGTCTTTTTCTGATTATTCGATCATTTATATTCGTTGATGGTCGTCCAACGATCAGTCTGCTACCAGGGGCCTGCGTCCTCAAGCCGGTACATGGCACTTTTCCAGTGGCCATTGCAAGAAGTCTGGATTTGCATAAAACTTAATACATCATACTTACTCTATTATTTATTTATTTGTATAAAATTTAAAGTCGGAATTATAGATATTATAATTGCAAAACACAAATTACGTTTTCATCTCAATGAGTATCAGGACGTATTAACTAAATGACCACCATTTTACTAAGATTATACTTCATCACATAACACCTCATTTGTAAATTTAATTCGTTTTTAATTATTTATGTTATGTCGCGATTAGTTTCCTTCGTTTTATATTATTCATAAACTGTCAATAATTAAAACGGCTAATTATAAAATCTTTTTACTTGACGCTGGCTAATGCACAAACCGTGCCGGGGCTAAAAAATAAAGAAGAAGAAGGAGAACAAATAATATGTGTATTACGTCTTTATGGATATTAAGAACATGAATAAAAAGTGATTTTTGGCGGGAACGCGGAGTGAAGTTGTGTGATTTGTTTTATTTGGTCTATTTAGTGTTTCTTCAGGTTTAAATGTGTAATAGCGGTGGTTTAATATTTATCAAAGTGCACAAATGTGGGAAAATGTAACGTGGACGTAACTTCTTGGGATCCTCCAAAAAGTCCACTGAAAAAATCTCAGTAAATGACCATCATTTTACTGACATTACATTTCATCCCATATCATCTCATCTCATTTCATATAATTTCATCCCAGTTGATTAATGTCTCAAATTAATCATCTTTATTTCATTTCAGTTCACTCCATATTAACATTTTCATAAAAATAAGATTAAAAATTAAAATAGGACTTGACCTAAAGGTCTTGGTTACCAGGTCATAAAATTCCTTAAAAAAAATGAATAAAAAGATATTGGGTGATGATTTTTTATTTTAGTCTTCGAGAACGAAAAGAAAAACTTTAGCTTCATTTAAAACATATTATTACCCTAAATAGTTTTCTTTTTTTTTAATATAAAAAATACAGCTTCTTATTTAAAATATAATTGTCATGTAATACAATAATTATACAACAAATTACAATATCTTACAATAGTTTACAATGCTTCTGACTTGAAATTTTCAGCTTTTTATTAATAATCATAGAGGGCTCAAAAATGATAAGGAATGTTGTCTAAATTACTGTACAAGTGCAAAACGTGTTCTTAAAATTAACATTCGTTTTGGTAGCTTCACTAAAGAGTATCTTTGAGAACATGTTCAAGAAGACTGTCTTATCACTAAAATACGGAAGTATATTGAATTTTCTTGACATCGATCGAATAAACAAAAATATTTGCACCTTAGATTCTATCACCATCAAGACGCATTTCTGTTATACTCACTCACACAATGCATTTCAGCCGGTTGTGGTGTCCAAATAGTACTATAATTTCTCTCACCAAATATATGTAAAGTATTTTATCGATCGTAGTTGATATTTTATTGTTTGTATTATATGTTTCTTTGCTAAATACGTTCTGTTAAACATCTGATCTGTTTGTTGGATACCTTCAAGCTATGATAAAAACGACACTAATATCAGAAACACGTGTAAAGAATCAAATGTCGTGACTACCTCTATCAGCTTCGAATGTTACACAATTTCCTGACGTCATTCTTTTGTGAAGTGCTGATACTTCAGCAGGCAATTTTCTTGTTTACAACTAAAAGAGAGGAGACAATTATCACAGCATAGTGATTTGATAATTTTCAATTGAAATAACTCCACAGATATTTACCACTTATTACCACAGACAACAGACTTATTACCACAAAGGGTCACTTGTTTTCTTCACAGTACCAGGAGCGCTTTTCAGTGGCGAGATCTGACCAAAATCACAAGTTTTAACTATCCTTAAAAATAAGACAAGACAAGTACTATCGCAAAGCAGGAATTCTCAGATAAAATATTGGCAGAATGTAGAAAGTAAGAAGACCATGGAAATTCTTCGCTAAGTCCCAATTGTTTTGTGTCCAAATTTTTCAATGTCATTTGAATGGAAAAACACTAAATAATGTTCATCTAATTCGAGTGAAATTTGTTTGAAGAGATGCATAGAGTATGTTATAGTGCGACCGTAGAGAATACATGTTGTATTGATCCATATACCACTTGTGTCAATTTAAAATTGAATTAAATTTTCAGTACATTGAAAATTCACTTAATATTAGCATTAATTTTGGGTATATCCTGACTTCGTTGAGCTAATTTCAATACTTTGATTATTACATGAAAAAATGCGATATAACTTTGTATTTTTTCAGACAGCAACTACACAGTTGATTTATCCATGAATGTATACACATTCATTCATCAATACAATTCATTTTCTATAATTATCAATCAAAATTAATTCAAGAAAATCCAATATAATTTTAACACATGTATTATGTACATGAACAATTTTAACAATAGGTACTTGTTGACAGAAACATGTTATTATAACAAAATCACTCCTAGCAATGATTCCAAACTCTTATCTAACTTGTTACTCAAATATTTACATTAAAATTGTAAAATTTAAATCGAGAATCGAAAATAATCCAAGAGCCAAGAGATTAATGTTCCTTTTCCTGAAATTTATTTTATTATGTTGGTGAACATTTACAATTCAGTGATCCGAGAATGACATTAGAATCAGTGGCTTTTTTGCCAATTACTAGAGGGGTACATTAATAGTAAGGCTCATCATAAATGAACTTCTTTTGTTTTGATACCTAAAGAGAATAAAAGTATGGGTCCTTTATTTGTTTGAGCTCAATTATGATGAACCACGATTAACGAAAGTTGTTCCCAATGCTACTGCTGGTCACTGGATTATAGTACAGCTACCATTATGTGACAATACCATTCAGAATCAATTTGAACTGAACATACATATGTACTTTTACTTGGGATGCAGACATATGACAGATCAGTTGTAACTAAAAACTTTTCAGTGTAGTGGAAAAATAAATTAACTTATATATGAGTCGTCTATTATCAAAGGCGGCAATCTGTACATTTGGACAAAAAATTTTTATTGATATGTCAATACAGATTTATTTGAATATAATCGTCTCCTTCAAAGAATACGGTTCAAAACCTGCATTAAATAAAGGTTAATAGTTAACCTGTTATTTATCTAAGATGTCGTTCCGAAGAGTTTTGTGACTGCCAATGGAATACAAAGTCAATAATTCGTTTTTCTGATTTACCAATCATTGTCCAAAAGTCAGATTGCCGCCTTTGATAATAGTCGACTCATATTCTTCTTCAATAACTATCAAGATGTGAATCATTAATGCGCTCAAAATGTGAACTGGTAAGAAATTTATGCACATAAAACAACTCCATATTATAAAATAGTTTTCACAATCAACTTAATAACCACATGTCACTGCTAGGATAATTCAATTATGGAATTCTTCCTAAACATTTACACCATTTATTTTAAGTTTTTTGACACGACGTGTGGTACCTTCTCCATCTGAACTGTCTGTATCATGTGAACTGCCTTCAGACTTGATGCCCAGACCCAACTCATGAGCATCAACATAATTTCCAGTAGTTCGGGCTTTCTCTAAAGCTCTAACTGAAATAGGATAGACAATGATTAAAAATGGCAATAAATTTAATCACTAATTCCAGATTTTCATATTTCTCCATTGGAATATTGCTCTTACAAATTGGAATTTGTTAGTAGAATGCTGTATCCATCATCTGAAAATGTATACCTATCATGAATGGAGTGGTCTCAAGATCATGACTTCATTTCAAAACTGCATTATTTGAATCAAAAATTCACCAAGGCAAGTATAAGATGTTCTGCAAGTAACCATTCAACATCATCAATGACTTTGTGAGAGTTGATGTCATCATGGGCTTTTGCTCATCCTTTTGGATCTTATCCTGTACAATGTCCTCATATCAACAAATGTGACAATGCTCACATTTAAAATGCTCAAATTCAAATTGCCTTAGGGATAAATACATGTTTACGAACACAATAATTGAGAATAGCATTGTGCAATAACATTATGTAAATTTATTGTAGTAAATATGAGTCTACATGGTTAGGCCTTACTGCTACAGAATAAAATTGAGACTTCAAACTCATATCCTAAATGAGGTGCAGTATTAACATTGTGATTAATTTGGAATTAATTTGGAAACAATTTGGAAAATGCACTGAAAACATTTCTTCACTAATTTCAATACGCTAAAAGTAATCTTACAATTATAGTTTACAACAGCTGCCCCACCCTTCAAACCGAAACGCATTACTACTTCAGGGCAGAGATCGGCAGGGTTATAGTTCTTACCTATGCGGGCTCACAAGATGCCCTAGCATCAGTAAAGTTATCACTGACCTTACTACCATTAAAGATAGAATGCTATTTCAAGGTTATAAAAGTTCAACAAAATAAGCATGGAAATTAAAACAAAAGAAGTAACCTATTATCATCTTGAACACTAAATTTAAACTTACTTTGAGCTTCCAATATATTGTTTTGCCTTTTCAAATCTTCAATATCCTGTTGGTGTGAATTATTTTTTCTTCTCATGAATTGTATATATTCAGCAGCCTTTTTTAGTATTTGTGCACGACTGGCCTGCAATTAAAGATAATGAAATTAGTAGCAAGGATCATTTTACCATGTGGTATTATACTTGAAAATACAATTTATACTAATAGTGTGCTTGTTTTTTCATTTCATGTACACGATACTTTCATGGACAATTTATTTTGCATGTGAATTTTACATGACAAAGTACAACATTCTTCAAAACAAAAAAACTAATAAAATTATTCACATTTTATATGAACATGCAAAAAAAAAAAGTTACTTAGTACTTACCCCTTTCTCACTGTTTCTGTTACTTACCACTTTCTCATTTTGCAAAGCAGGAACAGATTCTCTTAGTGATGTAAAACTATCTTTTATGTGATCTCGTCGCTTTCTCTCGAGGGCATTGTGGTGTGCTCTCTTCTCTGCCTGCAAATGACAATGCTTGTATTCAATTGAGATCCATAGAAAATATTTAAATAACACTTTGATGTCCTATATTTTTTTATGTTTAGAACGTATTCTAAAAGACAAAAACGTCGTTTGTAATCAATTTGTTATTTAAATTCAAGGCTATCACTTAGGCGTGTGAAATTTAATGTAATCCTGGACAACACGTTGGATTCTCTTAATGTTACCTGTGAGTAATAGCCACCACCTCCACCGATGCCGTTTCTAGCATGTGTTCGAGAATCTGAATCATTTTCGGCCTGAAAATTTATAAGATATGTAATCAAAATAAACAGAATTTGTTAAAGGACAAGCTGTTCTTAAGGTTTAACTTACATCACTTTCTATGTCTATATCTCGATCATCGTCACTCATCATGTTTTAAAGTAACTATATCTAAATTTCAGTAAATAATCATTTAATAAATTGCCAAGACCGAAATAATTTGGTATGTATTCACTCCAACTACCTATTCTTCCACCAAAGAGAACGCGTGACAAAATCTGACATTATTGACATCACAGTATTATTTAATAGTAGTAGTAGTAGTCCATTTTTCAAACTGGAAAGGCGCACACATCGCACCATACAGCCAGATCTTTTGTAAATTCTGTTTTATGGAAAATAATATGATGGAAACTGAAATGAAATAAGATGGTAGTATGAAAAATAGTCTCAGTAAAATGGTGCTAATTTATTGTCTTCCCCCAAAAAAGTCAATTGAAAAAAAACTTTCAATTGACTTTTAGACGAACCAGAGAATGCACGTTTGAAAATTAAATGTTATTTTTTGATACATTTGTGCATTTCCAGAGATGCTTATGGTATTAAAACAAACTAGTAAAATTTGTATGTGTAAAAAAATAATTATGGCATAATAACCATTTGACCTTAGAACTCATGTTTCAAAGATGGATGGCGGTAATTACGTTGTACATGTATATGGGCTCTAGTAACCACTTAACATCGTGTCACAACAACCACGTTTGAAGTCGTCGTGGCCTAAAGGATAAGACGTCCGGTGGATACGTGTTGAGCGATGCACCGGCGTCGAATCTCAGGCGGGTACCCATTTTTCTAATGAAATACGTACTGAACAATTGTTCACGATTGACTTCCACGGTGAAGGAATAACATCGTGTAATAAAAATCAAACCCGCAAAATTATAATTTGCGTAATTACTGGTGGTAGGACCTCTTGTGAGTCTGCACAGGTAGGTACCTCCACCCTGCCTATTTCTGCCGTGAAGCAGTAATGCGTTTCGGTTTGAAGGGTGGGCAGCCGTTGTAACTATACTTGAGAATTTAGAACTTTATATCTCAAGGCGGGTGGCGCATTTACGATGTAGATGTTTATGGGCTTCAGTAACCATTTAACACCAGGTGGGCTACGAGGCCGTACACCCGTCTAAGCAATAAAAAAAATACAAAAAACATCAGGTGGCCCGTGAGCTCGTCCACCCATCGAAGCAATAAAAAAGATGGTCCATATTTCTATCCTCCACTTAATGCATATATTAAATTATAAACTCAACATTGAAAGCAACGGGATCCGAAGATGCGGATTGCCATTAATATAAAAGAACATCCAGTTCTGTACTCTAACTTTAACATTGTAATCCGGCCATTGAGTACTCGGCTTTTTCGTCCAACTAGGTTTTATGTAATCTATGTTTTCTAAAAATATATAAGCTAATAAACTACATAATTTGGCTTATGGGCGATAAAATCGTAAAAAAAATTACTTAAGCGAACCCGAAAAGCCATAACTACCTTTATTTTCTACTCCTAATATTTGAGGACCTTTTCAAATATCTACTAAATGGTTAATAGACAACGATTATGGCACATTTAAAGTTCCTATATGCATGACGACTGAATCACTGTCCCAATCCTTCAAATCGGACCGCGTTTCTGCTTCGCCCTAAAATTAGTTAGGATAATAAGTGTAAATTCATAACACGCACTCCTACCCCATGCGCAAATCGATACTATTGGAAGTTTTTGTGTTGTCCAGCTGGAGCACTGGGTATGAATACTCCAGAGGGTCCCACAAACAAGTTCGAAAAGGAATGGTAGCGAGCGAGGTGCGGACGTGTTCTCGCGATGCTTCGGGGGTTGCGGGTGAACTGTCGGCGCCCGAAAAGGGGCGCACGCGGCTTGCCAAAGGGAAAGCCCTTCGGTCGTTGAGTCGCGCCGGGAGCCGACAACGAGAGTCCCTGATTGGTCGCGGCGCGCGATCAGACGCGGCTGCCGACGCGGCAGGCGTTAGGGTTGCTATAAAGTAGATTTTTATCATATTCCTTACTGTCGAAATAATTATTCGTATATACAGGATAGGTACGAGGTGTAATTTTTTTTATTTTTTTTATTGCCCTTGTAGGCCATGAACTTCAGCAATTCCAGGGGCAGAGGCAAGCCGCTGCCTACGGGAAACCTAAAAATTGGGTATAAAACTTATACCTACCCGATGCATTTCAAGGCCCGCATCGCACTTCTTGATACGACTCAGTATGACAAATCCTCTAGGCTACGACGGGTACAAATTATAAATTATAAACGTTCTTTAAAATACTTACGTTGTATACATTTTGAAGTTATACGTAATCAACAAAATATTTTTTTGCATTAAACTAATGTCAAATCATAATTTTGCCAACCTAAAACAGATGATGATTAATCACAATGAGGAAAACTTAAACAAGCTAAATATTTTTTACGTATATTTATTACGTAATGTACCGTTAGACTTTTTTTAAACTCCTTATCTCGTGGCCGTTATAATTTATTTGCTGATGCAATATTCTAATTACTACACTCAACTTAAACACAACAGTGTCAAATAATAACTCGTATATTACTGTTGTTCCTTTGTTCATTTTATTGAATTTTAAAATATCTTATTGAAAATTTCGGTATCAACAAAAATGGTTTTCTTTAAAATAACCATTGTAATTTTTTTACTAAAATACGTAATTGGATTGCACGGGAATGATTTGGAAAACATCACACCTCCTCATTGTACGCAAGTTGCAAAAGGTTGTATAAATTAAATTTATATTTGATATTTTACATGTTGCATTCTGCCCATGGTCAGTATGAATCTAAACATAGTTCATGCGATACCTCGAATTATGTACTACTAGCGACCCGCCCTCGCTTCGCTTCGGAAACATTAAAACACACATGAAACCAAAAAAAATAAAAAATAAAAAAATAAATAAAAAAAGTAGCCTATGTTCATCAGGGACAACGTCGGCTTCTAATGGAAAAAGAATTTTTCAAATCGGTCCAGTAGTTTCGGAGCCTATTCGAAACAAACAAACAAACAAATCTTTCCTCTTTATAATATTAGTATAGAAAACATTAAATTTAATTAAACACGTGTTAATATTGAAATAATAAAGAATCTATTTTTTGAACTTACAGACACAGACTATGTATCCAAATTTAAATTTGATTATCCAGTCTCTTATCTTGCACCAGGTCAACGTGAAGCATATCAACAAGTGAGTCCCATACTTACAATAATATTCTTTCAAAAGGACGTACATACATACATTCTCCAATAACCCCGATCAATAATCATAGTATCTACCAAGTTTATTGTTGTCTATAATCATTAAGATCACGCTTAAAGCTACCACATCTGATAACCTCCTGTTAAATAAGTGTATTAAGTGTAATATTTAAGTGATAACCTAAGCCACACTTATGTAACATTGAGTCATTAATTGTCGATTGTTTGAAAACTATTCATATCTAACTCTAACTGTAATTATTGACTAATTTAACTCAAGACTCAAAACTCTAACTAATGACGGTTTAGATTATAATCCAAAGTTTTGGAAAACCATATTATTACAGAAATATTTCGTTGGTGATTTTGATAGGTGCAATATAATAAACTTGACATATAATAAACTTTGGTGGCTGATGCTAGAATTGCAATGAATAGGTAATAAATTGTAGTACATTGCAATTTGTAGTTATTGTGTAGTAACTTAACTACAAACTGCTTGCATGAAGTCAGGACTGTATTGCACCGGTATATTTAAAATAAAATTCCGGTTTTCAATTTTTAATAGACCTAGTAGGCCAACGGATAGTGGTGTTGCACCTAATTTTAAGTGATTATAGGGGCCATAGATATGACATTGAATACGCCACCCATCTGGAAGATGCTGCCGAAGTCTTAATTGTATTATAATATATAGGCTAGACCATCCTTTAAACCGAAATGCATTACTGCTTCGCGAAAAGTTAATATGGTGGTATTTACCTAGTAGATAAGGCTATCTTTCAACCAAGAGCAATAAAAAATTCCCATGAACTTTAAGCACTTTTCTTTAGATTGAGGAACCTGTATTTAATATTTAGCTTACATTTTCAGATGTACTGTATTAACCCTGCAACAGTTAATAAAGCGGTAGCAACTGTTTGTGATTGGGTTTCGCCACCACAGGCTCATTTCACTCTAGGTGATGACTACCTACACGTAGTACGTCAAGATCCTACTGGAAGATACCTCGGAAATGCGGTGATAACTACGTATCAATACTGTAACCACAACATATCATCTGGTTTACTTGACGCGAAGGCCCCAATTGTTACGCAATTTTTGTAATGCTTAGCATAATTATGTGAGAAAATTCGAACTTCTTTGATTAATGTCATCTATTTGACTGAGTGTTGTTGATTAAACGAAACAATCATTTAATTTCTCGAATGATTCCATTGTTTTATTTTATTAACATTTTCCCATTGCTAATGTAAGCATACGTAATAATTGTCAAATTTCAATTAATTCCTCATAAAACAAGACTATATGATAAACAATACAGTATTTTGTTGTGTGTACACACTATGTAATGATATAACCAAATAATAAAACAAAATAATTTATTGCACTACATTTCTATTAATGCTTAATATACTACATACCTATTATTAACTTATCTCTATATCATACCTATTAATAGCGTATTGTACTACATACCTATTAATAGCTTATCTCTTAAAGATTAACTATTTAGAGAACAGTATTATATCAATCAATAATAATAGATACAAAATAGGGCAGAGTGATAGGGTGGACTAGCGGCTATAGAAATTAATTATAAACGTAAATAATAGTTGAAAATATTGTTTTTACTTGTATATGAGAAAATATAATTCAGAATGACACCGCACATCAAAAGTAAAAGAATATAATTCAAATTCAAATGTAGTACCGTAAAATGGGGTAAATAGGGATAAAATCGAACTTCAGATTGAATTTTAAAATAGTTCCAATTAAATACATAGTCACTGCTCAACCAAAAAAATAAGTTGACTCTTGAACTAGGTGATAAAAACCGTTACGTTTTTTAATTATTCAATTTAAAGAAATAATCGGAAAAATAATGGCCATCCCAATTTACCCCGCATTCGGGGTAAATTGGCACGGGTAAGGGTTAAATTGGGATATTTGTAGGGGTCGTCAGTTCGCGGTACTGCGATATATAGGTAGGTAGGTGCCATACAATTATTTATATGGACCGAAATGATGAATACAATCCATAATTTAAGCACAATACACAACATAGTGTAAATTAAACTGGTTTCTATTCCGAAGCGATGTGACGTGAATGATAATCAACAATACAATGATCAAAAAAAGTATGTGCATGTTATATTTTTTAGAAAATTATTATTTAATTTCCTTAAAAATCACAACTCTGAAACAAAATCATAAAATAGAATAAAAAATAGAAAAAAAAAGGACTGGAAATGCAATAATACAATTTTATTTAATCAACATTCGATATCGGGTGAATAAGATAAAAAAGCAGATTTATCTGATTACTACCTATAATAACAAAAATAATAGAAATTCTTTCTAAGCTAAATAACTAAACTCAATTAATTTACTCACTCATAATTGGAACCTAGATATCTCGGATTTTTAATTAATGTTACATTTAAAATCTGAGGCCTGTTTTTATTTGTGTGTGCGTTGTGAATGTTAAAAAATTCATGATTCGACGCGTCAATAGATTCTGAAATAACAAAACTTTTGATTCGTTTGAGTTCTTTTTAATTTTTAATTTTATTTTATTGCTATAAAGGACATACGACCGGGCAGATATTACAAGGTAAATGTCGCGAAAAAATGTAATTATATATATACTTTTCTTTTACCTATAGTACTTACATAAACTAACTGATAAACACATTAACCTTCTTTACATCACGCAATTGAGTGATAGTATAGGCTAAAAAATCTATTATAAGATATCAGTGACAACCCTAACAAGCCATCCCTATTTTGTCTTTTGGCGTTCCAATTTTGTGTTTCCTCGTCCCTAATTTTTCCAGTCTCGTTCCAAATTACCCCACATACGTCCCAATTTTCCCCAAAAAGAAAGGAAAAAAAATACATTTTTTATTTTGTCGAAATATTGTATATAAAATAAGAATATTGCAACTTACCGTTTGTTGTGGTATTTCCAGGTGTATTAAAAACTTATATAAACTGTGATCTTATTGAAAAAACAACGATAATATTACTTTTTTTAAAAGTTCTTTAAGCTGTTTTAAAACGCACTTTTCAACCACTATTTTCAATTTAATTTGACGAATTTTTGGGACCAACTTAACTCAAATTTAGTACTTCTATAGTTAACTTGGTTTTTCTTCTATACATTGATAAATATTAACATAAACAAAATTAGGTAGATTCCGTGCTACAGGTACTTTGAGAATCTTCCGCAGGTTTGTCCCAATTTACCCCAGGATCCCAATTTACCCCATGTCATGGTACATCATAGACAATTATAACGTGGACAGTATCACGACCTTCCAACACAGTTGCCGAGCAGCCTGTACATTATCTGTCTTAAAAATGGCGCGAAACAGTAATTTTCAAATCACTTACGTGGGTAAGATATACAACTAATTAGCATTTAATAGTTAATGTACAATAGGATAACATTAAATTTATATTTAAGATTGTGTTACAAGCATACCAAAAACCCATATTTTAACATGGAAATAACGATATTGGAAGATTTGGATGTCAATGCTTCCGACTTCTATAATGTATTGCACGATGAAATTGATAACGATATGGCAAAATTAAAGAAGAGCGTTGAAATGTTGAAGAACTTAAGACGTTAGTTTGTAAAAATACTATATACCTATTATTTGGTGTCTAGTGTAGTGTAGAAGAAATTATTTTTATTTTTGAGTAATAGTAAGAAATTTGCTCATTCGCATTTAATATTTATTACACATTTTATTTAATATTACATATTGTTTTTTATAGTTTCTTAATAGTATTTTTCTAATCAAATCAATCAAAATACCTCAAAAGTAAAATAGACCTAATATAATTTTAATAGTATTTCTTTTCTTGGATACGAACTATTTAAGTATTGTTGCCCTTATGATTCATTCATTTTGTATAATTTAATTCTGTCACACGTCATTGTTAGTAAAAATTATTTCAGTTACATCAGCGGAAATAGAAGTCGAAACTGCAGCAATGTACCATGCCGAGCTTTTTTTTAATATAGAACAACTAAAGCAACTCGCCGATGAAGTCAAAGCACTGGATGAAAACAAATCTGATACTGTGCCATAAACAAACATTATTCTCAAGCATTAACCTTAATCATTTCGTTTTGACATTAAAGCTACTTTTATTTCAATTTTAATAAACAGTTTCCAGAGATAGATTATGGTTTATTTTTAGAAAAACCGATTCTCAGTAAAATACCCTCGAATATAGTTTTTCGGGTATCAGTTTTTTGATCTAGACTCGAAAATCTAGACGAATGCGTTTACGGACCATCTCGTTTTAGATGGATGTTCCGTTGTTGTTGAAGCCCTTATACATATGTACATTAGTCATCGTGGCCTAAGGGATAAGACTCCCGGTAGGTACATGCGTATCGTGCGATGCGACTGAGCCGATGTTCGAATCCCTGCGGGATTCAGGAACCAATTTTAGTAATGAAATACTTACTTAGCAAATGTTCAGGAATTACCTACTTCCACGGTGAAGTAATAACATCGTGAAATAAATATCAAACCTGCAAAAATTATAATGTGAGTAATTACTGGCGCTAGGACGTCTTGAGAGCCCGCAACTCATAAACACAACCCACTGAGTTTCTCTGAGCTGGATCTTCTCAGTAGTTAGCGATTCCGATCTGGTCGTGGGTTCTGCGAAACATTGCTCTTGCTAGGGCTAGTGTTAGCAAATTCTCCCAGGTTGAGCCCGTGACCTCACCTACCTTTCCGAGCGTATCTGGAATAGCGCCTTGGGCTACTAGCGAATAAGTAGAGCCAGTACTGCTAGGTTGTACCTACCGCTTATTTCTGCCGGGAAGCTGTAATGCGTTCCGATGTGAAGGATGGGGCAGGCGTTGAATACCTTAAGTCACAAGGTGGGTGGCGGCACGGAATAGATAATTATTTATCTATTCCGTGGGTGGCGGCATTCATGTTGTGAGATCCCCATTATCCGCTAGTTTAATCATCTATGCATAAAAATAATTATTAACAGTGGTACCTACCACTATTTAATTTGATTTAAAACAACGCAATTATAATCTAAAGGAAAACTAACTAACATTTCACACTTAATTTGGACACGCGTCTAATTTGTAACGATTTTTTTTCTTTTAATTGGACAATTTAATATAAAACTAACAGAATAATCATAAGTCCGGTCATTAGAGATTTTGTTCAAGTACAAAATGAAAACTGTAATTTTAATAGGCCTATTTTATTTTCTGTCGCAAACTAACGCCCTGACAGAACACGTCTATACATTTGGTAAGTGAAATTAAGAAATAGGGAATTCATGATAACGTGGGATACCAGTGTGAAAAAAGTGTAAAATGTTGTAAGAAATTATGTAAATAACGCCTTCAAATTATATTTTTAGAAAGGTCAAACGTGTTAAAGAATTTAGAAAATAAAGCTTGTATCGACTATATAATGGACAGCAGAGTTCTCTGAGTTTTATACAATCGTACTATGGTTGCCAACCTGATTTTACCAGAGGGAGAGCGTATCTAATGCCGCGCTACTAGGTAGCCCGGGTAGGTACTCTCATCGTGCCTATTTCTGCTCCGAATAGTAATCAATTTTGTGGTGTGGTGGTAGGACCTCTTGTGAGTCCGCACGGGTAAGTACCACCACCCTGCCTATTTCTGCCGTGAAGCAGTAACGCGTTTCGGTTTGAAGGGCGGGGCAGCCGTTGTGACTATACTGAGACCTTAGAACTTATATTTCAAGGTGGGTGGCGCATTTACGTTGTAGATGTCTATAGGCTCCAGTAACCACTTAAAACCAGGTGGGCTGTGAGCTAGTACACCCAGGTAAGCAATAAAAAAAATCCGATTTTAAGAGTGGGGCAGCTAGTTTTCCGCCAACTTCAATTAATTCATACTATGAATTCAAATATGATTTAGACCTTTAAGACACAAAACAACTACAGAAGTACCATGTTAATAAGTTTGTTTGACTTGGATCACAACTATACGCTTTATCGGGTGATGAGTGATCATATTCCTCCCGTTTGGATATCAGTAATACCAGAAACAAAGCCTCTGAGATTCTTCTCAAACCTCATTTAAATACGACTATTTATTAAATCTTAAAGAAACTAAGGAACGTCCCTAAGTAAAGACAATGAGTTTTTTTAACTAGGATTATTTTTTCAGGTCGTGATTATGGTCAGACAGTTTTTGTTACGAATGGTAAAATTAAAATTTTAGAACGCGTCAAAAACATACATATCCCCGTAAGTACATTGGTACAAAGGGTCTCTGAAACTTAACAAACTGCTTTTAGTTAAGAGAAATCGCGATATATTGAAAATCTGCTAACGAGAAATACTTACTGTTGAACTATTCTAACACAATACGAATAGTATTGCGTTAACTTTACTGTTTTTGAAATATGTATTTCAATTTTCAATGAAAAATGAAATGATTTGTATCAATAACGAATTCAAAAAAAATCGAGTGAACATAAGCGTGTGGTATTATAATGGATAAAACGATTAAGATACCATAATGACCGAAAAGGTAACCTCTAACAATAAAAAAATATGAGGGTATTTTTCAAATTCATTTATTTTAATTTTTGAAACCAGAATGAGTAAAATTGTCTATACAACGAAAAATACACGCATAAGTTCACTTGGTTTTTTTTTAAATTCATTGTTTATACAAACCATTTCATTTTTCATTACTTCATTATTTAAATATACAATTATTTGGTTGGACGTCTTACACTACACCTTCTAAAATTTACCGATCAGCATAAATGGAAAACAATGTCAATTTTCGAAGTCAAGAAATTTTATAGGACATAATAGGTAGGGGGAAAAGTTTCTTCACATTTTTTAAGAAAATTCATAACATTTTTTAATATAGTTTATTTACATATATAACTAAAGTATGTAGGTACCATTTTGTTCGATAACTTTTTGCCATCTTGTAGGTAGGGACATGATCCCATTGCTATAGAAATTTGGGGCTTCTGATCAAAATACCGCGACTTTTGGTTTTGGGCGTCCTCTCGTGATGTTAACCTGACACCGCCTAAAGAATTCTGAAGTGACCGAAATAGGTGGAAATCTGAAGATGCAAGGTCAGGACTATACGGCGTGGATGCATTAACACCTCCCAGCCAAGCTCTCTTAATTTTTGCTGAGTGGCTAAAGGAGTGTGAGGTCTGGCGTTATCATGATGAAAAACCACAACCGCTTCTGTTGATTAATTCCGGCCACTTTCTCTCAACTTCTTGCTTTAATCTCATCAGTTATTCGCAGTAGAGTTCAGAATCGAAGGTCCTGCCTGGTGGTAACAGCACATAATGAACAGTGCCCTTCCAATCCAGCATCACCTCGTTGCGGGTTTTGTCACAGTCTGTGAAGCCTGACCGGCCTTTGACCACGACCTTTTTCGCACGTTCTTGTCGTACGTGATCCAATTTTCGTCACCAGTTATCAGGTTCTTCAAAAATGATTCGGTTTCATTACGTCGCAATAAAGAATCACAAACGAGTAACACGGTTCATTAAGTTTCTTTCAGTGAGCTCGTGAGGTACCCAAATATCGAGTTTTTTTGTGTATCCTTTTTTATGCGCCAAAACTGTTTTATGGTCAATTCCTAGTAGAGCAAGATCCCGCGTTATATACTTTAACATATTTTAGGCTAACATATTTTAATAAGTCTCTAAGTAACATATATAAAATTCAGCTTTTATAGTATAACGAAAGTATAAACAAAAATTAAAGTTTAGGGGTGTCCGGCAGGGGGTAGGAACTGTAAAGAGTGTCCGGCAATGGATATCGCGATTTCTAAAGATATTCTGGAGTAAATAATAAATAAAATAACTTTATACTTTAACGAATTTAAGGTACTATTTTATATACCTTTACTGCCTGTTACCTGCCCAAGGAACCACAATCGGAACTCTATAATCGCGGGTCGTTCTTACCTGTATTGGAAACATACACAGGGAAACTTTCAGCTTTTATAAAATAACGCAGGTCTGGCTGTCGTGGGCTCTTGGGCTATAGTTCTTCAGCTACGTCGTAACTACTGATATGCCGATCTTGCTCCACTTTTTCAAAAATGGCATCCATTTTATCCGTAATAGGGCGACCGGAGCGATGTGCATCTTTGACATCAAAACTTCCGGATTGAAATCTTAAACCAAATTTGTGCTACTCTCACACAGACACAGCACTAGGCCCATAAACATCGCAAATTTTTTTTCGCGGCTTGCGTTGCATTTTTTCTTTTTTTGTAGTAAAATTTTCAAATGTTCGAATTTCTTCATTAGATTCACTCATCTTGACAGTACCAAAAATATATAAAAATCACACATTTTCCTAATTAGAATTTGGAATTATCTTCTTTAAAATTTAAACTTTTAATAATACCAAAACCAGCTAGATACAAATAGTATAAAGAGATTTTATTACAAGTTCATACATACTATAATGCGAAAAGACTTTTTCCCCAACCTATTATATCAGTTTATCGTTTTAAGTAATTAAGTAGCCATAAATAATACACTTAATATTAAAGGTAGTCGAATAGACGAACACATAAATTAGATCCACGCATCAGAGAATTTTATTTGTGTCAGATTTCCTGTAGTACAAAAAGTATTATTATCAATAAGTTTTCAATTGATTTTTTTTACGTTGTCGTATTAGCAATAACCAGCTCTGCCACTTGGCTTCGTTGTCAATTGTTGCAAATGATGTGACAATAAAAACCAGCAGCGTAACGACAAGTTCTTTTATTTGTGCGAGAATGCAGAAAGCAGGTAGAAATGGCTGGCACGGCTTATTTTATTAACACTATCCCCCCTTCGTTGGCTTTGGCCGGCGGCGGCGGAGGTGGCGGTGGCTGAAAGGGGCGTGTTAATATTGGCTTGGCGGCTTGGCTGGCGGCTGGGCATGACAGCTGACGTCACGTCCGTTACACAATACTTAAAAACCATCGACGAAATTGTTGTGTTTTGTAATTGTTATGTATACTGTTAATTTGTAAGAAGACTAAATAAATAAACAAATAAATAAATTTAATAATTTCTTTTCAGGTCTTTTCGGATATGAATCTTTGCTATATAAAAGTTGTGGTTACAGCGCTATCACCGCCGAAAGTGGATTTGGATTCAACTCACCGTAGTATTATTATAAAATACGGGCTTCTGCAGAACATATTACCATCATCATACGAAGTAGTTGTTAAGGCCTGTCGATCATGTGATATAAGTTTGTAATAAAAAAAAGGTTTGTAATTATGTAATTAAAAGTATGAATGAAAATTAGACTTATTATTGTAATAGTAATTGAACGTCTTTTATTTTTACTGTATCCGCGTCACCAGTGCACACAGAAAAATGTCATTCCTAGCTTATTGATCGTTTCTGTTGATTGAAACTAACAGATTGTTCATAGTAAAGTAATCTAAGCTCAGGATGAAAGAATCACCGAAGATTGTGTAGTAGACCCTGTAGACTCCTCGAATTAGCATCCCTTCGAATTGCTGCTATATCATCTTCCCGTAGTGCTATCCCTGCATACTCTTACTATTTAGCACCCCTTCTGTGGTCGCGTGACTAGCATGATTCTGCTGGCTCTGCCTATTTCCAAGCAACAAATATTCCGGTTCAGCAAACCGTTATTAGAATAAATTCAATAGATAATTATTAGAAATACTTTTTTGTATTATTAGAAAGATATTTTACTGATTACAGAAATTGTTGAACACGCTCATTGCCTATCATATGTTAAGTGTGTGCTACTTCATCATCATTTACATCGCAAG
Organism: Bombyx mandarina; assembly: GCF_030267445.1. Taxonomy (NCBI): domain Eukaryota; kingdom Metazoa; phylum Arthropoda; class Insecta; order Lepidoptera; family Bombycidae; genus Bombyx; species Bombyx mandarina. The sequence continues at coordinate 6,397,990 of NC_143231.1, read as the reverse complement.
GCGAATGTCGCCACGCATTTCGAAATATGAGCTCGAGGTCTTAGTTCTGCAGTACTCGGCTGCCACACCTTTCAAACCGGAACGCATTACTGCTTCACGGCAGAAATAGGTGGGATGGTGGCAACTGCCCGTGCGGACTCAGAAGACGGCGTTCCACCGTTACACAAAAGAATTTAGCTCGTTTGCCCGTTTATGTAGTAAATAAATAAATAAAAACGTTAAATAGTCTACGTGTGATTTTTTAAACTCCCATTAAATGTAATAAATAATATAATAAAAATAAATAATAAAAAGCCAAATAAAAAGCGAAACATTCATATCCTTGAACCATAACAATATGTTCGTAAAAATCTTCAATATTACCTTGTATTTAATTAATGTAAAAGCCGTTAAAACAAATTAGCATTCACAAGAACAGAACATAAAACATAATCAGTTCTGTAGGTATAACTGTAGTTATGGAAGTTTTGAAATTTATATCGTTTTTTGTTTCGTTAACAAATATATTTTGTTACTGTTTTCGTTCAGAAATGAATACTGTAGATCCAACTAGGAAAATTTTGTATTCTGAATTCGGTAAGTACCTATATTTTTTGTTTACCTACATGTGGATAACAATTATTTACCTCGATTAATACGAGTTACTATAGGTACTTTTTTTTGCTTAGATGCTATGGGCTCCAGTAACCACTTAACACTAGTTGGTCTGTGAGCTCGCCCACCCATCTAAGCAATAAAAAAAAGAGGTGGTGGTACCTACCCGCGCGGACTCATAAGAGGTCCTACCACCAGTAATTACGCAAATCATAATTTTTCGGGTTTGATTTTTATTACACTATGTTATTCCTTGACCGTGGAAGTAAATCCTGGACATTTGTAGAGTACGTATTTCATTAGAAAAATTGGTACCCGCCTGGGATTCGATCAGTGGTGCATCGCTCAACACGAATCACCAGACGTCTTATTCTTTAGGCCACGACGACTACAAATTACTATTACTACATAAAGATGTACCCTATTTGGTTAATAAATAATTGCCTGTAACTCATTATGCGCTATTGCACCTCAATTTTTAATGGCATAGCGTGTAGAGTCTAAGTTCATGGCTAGAGGGATCATTGATAAAATGGGGACGCTCAAAAAAGACAAGAAATTGAAGTTTTAAATAAAATGGAGTAATGGTTATGTAAACCCTTTGCATTTATGATTGGGGCTGTACTAAGTACCTATACATTACTCTGATATCGACGAGTACAAATATGTATTCTTGAAAATTTATGGGTGCAATTAAACTACAAAACTTTTTTTTTTTTCGAATTGGTTGGACATATCACGGATGAATACTCATCTTGATATGTGTCACAAGATGTAAGTCTTGGGTTTTGAACTTAGAGGTATATACGCTCACAGGGTAAAACAGTTATTCTGTGAGGATAATAAAGCTGTTCATAGTAAATTTTAGTAGTAGAAAAGTTCGTTTCAGGGTTACACCCACTGAGTTACTCGCTGGATCTTCTCAGTGAGTCGCGATTCCGATCCGGTAGTAGATTCAGCGAAGCACTGCTCTTGCTAGGGCTAGTGTTAGCAATTCTCTCAGGTTGAGCTCATGAGCTCACCTACCAGTCCGCGTGAAGTTGGAATAGCCCCTTAGGCTACCAACGATTAGGTAGGGAAAGAAAAAAAAAACTAGGGCTGTATATTTTCAAACAACACTTCGACAAGATAATTAACAAAACGAAATACCGCTCCTACGTAAATCAGGAAGTTTTAAGTGATCTCTGAGATCCGAATTATGGCATTCTAAATTCGGTTATTTACTTAATCATTAGATGGAGGATTAATCATTATTACGGACTTAATCATTAGATGGAGTTGCGTTTCTCTAATAGGTTGCAACAGTACCGAGATTGAAAAGCTTAGGAACCGGAGTGCAGATCCGACAGGGAAAGGAATTTAATTATAACAAAATTTTAACATTATACGAATAACTAATAATGAAATCGTGCTAAGCACCTATTGCACAGGATTTAGTTCACGGAGTTCACCTCTAGAGTTTTGCGGAAGCAGTAGTTTAATTATTTATTGCTATGTAAGTACCATACGGCCTTGAGGGAAACTCTAAGTACTTTTTAGAATTTTCTTCTACTATTCAAGGTAAGCACGTAAGTGGAGAAGAAATATCATATTCATACAATGGAGTCATACCTGCTTTTACTCCGCACTACTACCTTAATGTTGCGGTAAGAATTGTAAATGTGTTTTTATAAACATTTAATACTAGATGCTATTATAATATATAGCTGTTTGTTTGTATGTTTGTAACGTTTACGATGGCGTTTCAACGATTGAAATGAACGAGCTACACACGGCCTTGGTCTGAAATTGTTACTGGAACTCCACCAGCCCCGATAACTAAGGTCCAAGTCTCAATTGTACTGTACAACGGCTGTCCCACCCTTTCAGCCGATATACATGACTTCTGTGCAAAAATGCATTTTTAGGTTAATTTTTATACTAATTTTAAAACTATTTCGTAGCCTTCAAGAGCAGATGTGGAGCAACAGTTTACATATCTCAGAGTTGAGTACATAAGTCCTGTATCGAGAGTCAACATAACATACGACGCACCCAATTTGACCATCATGTTCAAAGTCAAGTTTCCCTTCTTAGACATACCCATAGGGATCATTGGTTATTCAATGATGATTAACAAAGAAAAAGTACAGACTACTTCTGCAAATACTTTTCTTACGAACATGAATATTATAATAAACTAATAAATAATTCTAATTTGAGTTATAATTTTATTTTTAAAAATCACACAAACTACGGTGGATACTCGCGAGCAGGTTCCTACCTCTTCGTATTTTCCGACAACGATTTTTCTGAGTACCGAATCCTTGAATTTTTGTCTCTCCAATGCTCAGGGATGTTGCGATATGTTTTCTTGTAGAAAACCTGTAAATTGATACGTTGCGGCGTCGGTTGAATCAGCTGGCTTACAACTTCAGAAATCTGTCCTATTATAAATCGACTATTAAAATCTGTGGATTCGACTGATACAAGCAATATCGCGCCAATTGCACTCTTGATATTGACCAAAAAACATCTCTTTCATCTATCTATAAAAAAAAGACACTGGAGAGAGAATATGTATAAGGTATGTTAAAATATTAAATTTTAATTGTATATTTAACACCATGTCTGATTATACTGCGAAGTGCTGCAGTAGTGAGTTACGGTGTTTGATGGCAGGACACCCTTTATCTAATGCGATTCTTTAGAGCTCGACCTCACAATGTTTTAAATATTTTCAATTGTCCTTGGACATAAATTCTAAAGGTGAGAATATCACCATTTAATAATATTATATAAATAAAAATTAAGCGCTAAACGTTGGTAAGCGCATCACTTGGGAACTGCTGGATCGATTTAACTCTTTTTTATAATACGCTTTTATTAGCTTCAGACTTATGTATGTTTGTAACGGAATTTTTGAACAAGATTTTGACCCCTTTAAAACGTCGGATTAACTCTAAATTTGGTATGCTTATTAAGGAACGATGAAAATTCAATAAAAAAAAATTGCAGAAAAAAATTAAAAAAAAATTAAATTGAACTAAAAATGACAAAATAAATAATAGTTTAAAAAAACCAACAAAATACGCTTTTATAGAACATCCAACTAAAAAATAAAAAAGCTCTTTTTTACAATCAAATAATTTTTTTTTACATAATTTTTAATTCAAATTTATTAAAACTTATTTTCTATTTTTTTGTTTTTTAGTTGGATTTTCTATAAAAGCGTATTTTGTTAGTTTTTTAAACTATTATTTATTTAATCTATATACCTATATATAAATGAATTTCTGTTCGTTAGTCTCGCTTAAACTCGAGAATGCCTGGACCGATTTGGCTAATTTTGGTCTTGAATTATTTGTGGAAGTCCAGAGAAGGTTTAAAAGATAGATAATTAAGAAAATGCTCGGAATTAAATAAAAATAATAATTTTGTTTTTCCTTTGATGTGTCCCCCGTCAGACGGATTCCGTTTGTTTGTTTTAAGTTTATTTTATACAAAAGCGATTGAGGCACTACGAAGTCGGCCGGGTCAGCTAGTTCTTAAATAATTTTATCAGATGATAATGATGGATACAAAACGATATATTTATTAATATGTGGACAAATTGCTATTCGTTCTAGCGATTATTTTGCATTTTAAAATTTACCATCTACTCATGGAAATAATTTTAGGTACGGTGACCATCGTTCAAACCATAAAATTAGATTATAATCACATAATATGATACTACTACTTGATGTTTAAGTTTACTAAATCAAACAAGTTGTCTTGTTTATTATAAAATTTATTTCTACTGACGACTAACAACAGTTAAGTCGTCATTTGTAAAATATATATATGTATAAAAAATTTCTAAGTTTGTTGTCCAAATAAAAAAATGATTGTATACTTGTCCACTTTTAATCGCGAGAGCGCATGTTGATGTCGTCATGGCGCTCTCTCTCTGTCTCCCGATGGTCACCGGAGACTCGCACACCGGCTGAAGTGCCTGCCTCATCGTGGTCACGCTTGCCGGGCGAATGCGGCGCCGATGGAGCAGACTGTACTAGTCGCCCCATTAAGCTCGCACTTTTATCTTTCCTAGGTCTCGTCCATTCATGGGAGAGTACACGGTCAAGTGTCAATCGCAATGTAATATCGGGTTCGAGGATATGACGAACGATCGACTTGGCTGCTGGCGATACTGAATCTCGGATCCTAGATCTAAAAACCCAATTACGTGACATTTGATCTTTCAAAAGTTTACGCAGATTCGTATCATCAAAAGGCATAGAGCCATTCAGCATTATAAACAATATAATCCCGAGAGACCAAACATCAGCTAATTTAGGATTGTATGGGGTCCCGCTAACGACTTCCGGTGCAGCATATGCTGCTGAACCACAATACGTTTGGCTGAGGACACGACGATTTTCGCCATCGGTACAAAATCTGGCGAATCCGAAATCCGCTAGCTTGACATTAAAACGTCGTGATAACAATATGTTTTCGCATTTAAGGTCACGATGAGCGATGTTCTTACTATGAAGGTATTGCAAGCCGCTTGCCATCTGTCTGAACCATAGCTTAGCCTGGTTTTCTGGCACGACTCCGTTTCTTTTTATGAAATCCAATAGATCACCGTTATCAGCATATCTCATAAATATAAATACTCTGGGTCCTCTCTGCAGGATACTGTGTACCTGAATAATATGTGGGTTTTCGATTTTAGTTAAAATTTCTAGCTCACGAGGGAAAAACTTTTCTAAAAAATCACGCGGCGCTTTCTCTTTGTCGAATATTTTACAAGCGAGGTGCATCCGCTTCGGGCTAGAGCCATCGCAGTACTCCGCCAAGTGAACCGTGGCGTACGAGCCTTGTCCGATTTTCTTGCCGATGAGATAGCCTCGTTGTTCCAAGGCATTTACTTCCGAACTTCGAGGGCTGAGGCGATCAGCCATTGAGCTCTATCGTCTTTATCCTTACCCGTTTACGATACATTGGACATTTCACTACTCACTTATGACCAACGTTTCAGATATCTCTACTGTCAAAATTATTATAAATTCTACTTTTGTACGCGGCTCTCATAAAGAGAGGAAACGTTATTTATAAAACTGTTTTGTCCACAGTAAGCACGAAAATTTGTTAAATATTACGACATCACAAAGAATTTGGACATAAAAAACGCATTCACTACATAAAATCTTCCGAAAAGACGTTTCTGCTACATTTATGACTTTATCTTTTGTTTTTAAATTTGGAAAACTAAAAAGTATTTGTATGGCATGAAAATTTGAGAAAGTTTTATAATCCATTTTTATCTCATGCACGACTTTATATATTTGGCTTTATTTTTTAAATCTTTTTAATAATTATAATCGGTGACTATACACACACAAACGAACACAGACCAATGTAACATGGGAACCAGAAACATACACAATACCCATACTTAGATTTTAGTACCTATACACTTATAACGTTAATACGTAGAATTGACTGAGTCGGTGGGGCGGACTAGTACGCGCCCCTGACTGTTACGCCCAGGGACGTCGGTTCGTTCCCGCATCGGGAAAACATTCGTGTGATGAACAGGTTTACTTGGTCCTCGTCTGGGTTCTAATTATTAATATTTATAGATATTTGTTTAAAAAACGTATATCAGTCTCTGGTTCCAATAGTACAGTGAACCCTAATTTGAGACCGGATGACCGTGCGTGACTTATTTCCGTTTATTTCATTTCAATACGTTACCTACGTTTAAGTTATCACACGAATGTTTGTGCACTTAAGGGTGATCATTTGTTTAATTAATTATAAATAAACAAAAGACGAACAAACGACGAACAAATAATAATAATAAAAAAAATGCGGAAATCAAAAAAGGGGGGCTAAATTCATTGAGCCGATTTGCCTGTATGGGTAAAAAGCGACTCAAATGAAAAGGCTGTAGGTAGGTAATACAAAATTAATCGTTAATTTTTTTTATGGGATTTTATGACCTATTAACTGAGGCCTTTAAGTCATGTCTTATTATTTATATTCATATTTTTATGAAAAATGATAATATGGAGTGAAATGAAATGGTATGAAGATGATTAATTTGAGACAATAATCAACGGGGATGAAATTAAATGAAATGAAATTAAATGAAATGGGATGAAATATAATCTCAGTAAAATGGTGGTCTTTACTAATATTTTTTCAGTGGACTTTTTGGAGGATCCCGAGAAGTTACGTCCAGCGGTTTTGTTTCATTTTCCAACATTTGTGCACTTTCACAGATATTAAGCAGTTAATAAACCACCATTAACGGCCGTCTGATGTAGTGGTAAGTGACATGGTCACTACACTAGGGGGTCGCGGGTTCGAATCCCGCCAATGGGAGATATTTGTATGATAAATATAAATGTCTTTTGCAGGGTTATGGATGTATATTAAAATATTGAATATATGTATGTGTATAATTAAAAATCTTACATTTATATCCGTTATCTAGTACCTGTAACACAAGTTCTTTACGAACTTATCACGGGACCAGTTAACGTGGCGTGATTGTTAGTAAATATTTATTTATTGGAACGACACTTTTTAGATCCATCATTCTGACCAATCAACGTGTAGGCGCTTATCGCGTGACATTGCTCGTATCCGATTGGTCCGCGTAATCAGTACAGTTTCTCGAGATAGCGTTTCAACAATAGTAATTTAGTTCATAGTATTGTTTTTTTCTTCTTCATAATGCCGTAATTTATTATTATAACAAAAAAACAAAAATACAATTCCTTCACTAATTCATCGAAAGGAACTTCGTTCCATCCGGGTGTCCCTTGACACCTCTGAAGTTTTTTTATTTATTTATTATTACACATTTAAACCCGAAGAAACACTAAATAGACTCGATAGATTAGATAAAATTCGATCATGTTTCTCATTTCCGCAAAGAACTTAAATGGCTCCCTATACGCCTTCGTAGGAATACTCGAATATTATGTCTCCTATTCAATATCCTACATAAGCCCACTTCTCCCTTATATTTACGTGAGCGATTCTCTTTCATTCGTTCTCCTGATGCTCCCTGCAGGTCCAACCAACGTTCTGTTTTGTTATTCCCTTCCCACAAAACCAATTTCTATTCTCACTCCTTCACTGTGCACGCGGTCAGACTGTGGAATTCGTTGCCGGCTGACATCCGAGTTTGCAAGTCTGTTTCTGTTTTTAAATACAAGGTCAAACAATTTTATCTCTCATCAACCGAATGATCATGGTTCTATACTCTTCGCATATACGAGTGTTACTGTGTTACTTATAATATTTGCTATGTGTATGTGCTATAATTCTCATGTTGTATTTGTTATTTTAGTTATGTGTTATTTGTTCTACACACACATCACTTTTTATTATTATTCTCATTATCCTCTCGCAGGTCTGCTGGAAGAGATTTCTCAAAGAAATAAGCAGTGCCTTTGTACATAATTTTCCTATTACTCTGTACTGTGTCTTGTTTTCTGTGTGTACATAAATAAATAAATAAAATAAAAAATAAAATAATAGACAAAATATAACAAATCACACAACCTCACTCCTCGCGTTCCCGCCTAAAAGTCATTAATCGTTAACATTGGTACCACAGATTAATATTAGTACAACTAATTTAATAATCTATGGTAGAAAGGCCGTATGGGCTTAGATCCCATTGCCTTTCCTAATAAGGAAAAATTGTACCAAAAAAAAATCTATGGTACAATGGTAGGCGTTTGCATAGTTATTACAATAGACAACAAAGTGTTTGTATTGGTAAGGTTTTAGCCAGACACTTCAAAAAACTTCTAATTGGCGTAAAAACAGTAAAAAACGCTAGTGAAATTAAAATTGTATTTCAAGATGATGAACCAATATATGAGAGAATTAGAACAGGTACGTATTTGTTGATCTATAAACCAGTGTAACTGAATATTTATGTAGACAGTAGATATCAGTTTCTTTTTTATTTTTTATTTTCAGGATCCTTTTGATCCTGATGAATTTGTGGAGAGAATGGTGCGACGTAGCATGCAGGAATCCCGTCTCAAAGATGACCAGTTCGACCCTGAAATGATACATGATATATTTACACAAGCCATACAAGATTTAAAGGTGAGTTCTGTGATAATTGTGTGGAGTTAATCTAAATTTAATAATTCTTGTATATTATTATTGGGTTTGTTACATACTTTAATTGCTTAAATTTTTATTACATGTTTGATTGCCTCAATGTTGAATTTATACTGAAGTTAGTTAGCTTAAGCCTGCTTTTTGTATCATTAAAAGTTTTCAAAGATAATATGAATGCCTTCTTAAAACAAATATCTCATTAATAGTTTCTGGGCTAGACCTTCTTAAAAAAATAAAAATAAAGTTTTAAATTTCCCATTTCAATTGTCTTCTTTAATTTTCTGAAATAATTAACTTTATTAAATAAGTAATTAATAAAAAAAAAATGCTAAGTAAAAATGATTCTAGTCTTACTTTTTCAAACTACTTTGGGGGGAGTGCTGGTTACTTGTGGAGACTACTTGCATCCTTAAATTCGTGGCAGAAGAAAAATTTATTCAATTGTTCTTAGTGGCACCAAATACATATGCATTTGTAGTTACGAGCTATAATTTTGAGCTCTTGTTAACTTTTGTTTTTATGGATAATAATACAAACTCATTCTTATTTAGAATGATATGATGCATTTTTTTTACTATATCGACGCTTGAAAGGCGAACATGACTAAGCGACAATAACTGCTTTGTACATAAATGATAGGCAATAACCAGATTCGATACGCAAAAAAGATATATTTCTAGGTCTATTAAAATCATTTCATTCCTACAGCTCCTAGCTAGATTCTACTACAGCTAGATTCGTTAAAATAAATTTTGTTTTCAGGTATTTCAACTTTAAATTAGTCTACTGTAAAGATCACGCATTGTCGCTTAGTCACGTTTGCCTTTCAAGCGTCGATATGATCTCAGGACACAGTGTTAAAAAACAAAGGAAACCTCTAAAGATTTAAATTATTATCAGGTTCTTCAAGAGAGGCAAGAAAGAAAATGTGCTAGACTGGAACAGGCAGTACAGGAAGAAGAAAAACTATATGGTGCTAAGCTATCAGAAATCATGGATCAACACTTGGTATGTAATCATATTACAGGCTACCATGCGTTCAACCCTCAAAAAGAATTAACTGAAAAGCAAATTATAATTCTTAGACAAACTTCTCTGAGATCGATTATGATGGCTACTGACAGTATTGCTTGTTATAAGAATCACTAGGTTATTTGCATATCCCACACTAAATGTTGTTTGTATAGTTTACCTGTAAAGATGTTGTTTCCATAAATTAATAAAGCAGCTCTATTTTTAAGCAGCTTACAATTATTGTGTTGTATGTAAGTAAGTATATTCTAAGTTTATTCACGGCTTTAAGTAGATTTTTAAATCTGTCGATTATATTCTATTAAGTATTCCATCAAGATTTTTCCTGAATAACTGACTCAATTTCATATTCACTTACTGCAGTCATGATATCCATTTGTCTGAACATCTTTTTGTAAGGAAGTGTAACTATTCTTGACTCGTTAACATACTAAACTACTTGCTGCATTCTATTTGAACATAATATATCTTGATGGCTTTGAATGATGTATTCCAATGATCATGCCACTTTATTTTTTATTTAATGAGATGTTATAAGTCCTACAGTAGAAATTTATAATTTATTAAACATTTTATGGCTAATTAAAATAGATTCAACTAAAAACTGTTTAATAATAGGTTGGTAGGCAGCGGCTTGGCTCTGCCTCTGGCATTGCTGAAGTCCATGTGCGACGGTAACCACTCACCATCAGGTGGGCCGTGTGATCGTCTGCCTACAAGGGCAAGTTTTTTTTTTTATATAATCATTTGTTCAATGATAAAATAACTTTCTTTGAATTGTGAAAGATAAAAAAGAGATAATAATAATAATTGTGCAACATTCTTAATTTTCTTACAGCATTGTGTGGGGGTGTTTAGTTCATTGGACGAACGTATGTCTCGTTGTGGCGGACGTGCGCTAAATGTAGGGGAAAAACTGGGAGCAGCACGAGCACCAAGAGCCAGAGCTGCAGCAGCAAGGGACCTTCTTTCACATTTAACACATTTCCTAAGCCCAGGTCCAGTTATAGTGGATCTATTTAGTGATCCCAACAAGGTAGTTCCTCTCAATATGTTAATCTTTTTAATTCCAATACAGATAGCCTAATTCAGTAACATTGTCACTAACAACGAAGGTTAAAGACATTGCACATGTGTTCTTCTTCATTATGCAACTACCGTTTTGTGCATGCAGTGCATAACTTTAGCAAGAACTAGGAAATTATTAATTGTGATATTTTTTGAAAAGAACTATTCCATCTGCAATTATTAAACTCCGGTCAATTTTTCCTGTGCAATAGGTATTGAACTTCAAAATTAAATATAATCTAAATAAATACTACATTTTTTAAGCCTTGAAGTAATGTGAAAACAAGATTAAAATATAAAACTATAGGTATTGCTGTATAAATTATACAAGAGAGGTATACTAAATATTACAGTATCCTTTTATTTGATTACAGCTCAATGAAGCAGCAGACGTTATTCAAAAGTTACATACAATAGCTCAAGAACTGCCACCAGAGAAATTTGAAATAGCCAAAAAGAAAATAGAAGCTAAATATGACGAGATTGAAAGAACTTTAATTGATGAATTTGGAAAAGCTCAAAATCATGGGAATATGGTTAAAATGAAAGAGATTGCTAACATCATGACCAACTTCAAGGGCTACTCTCAGTGCATTGATGCATACATTGAAACCAGCCAAATGGTGGGTTTACTTTACATTGCATAGTAAATTGATTTTCTAATATAAAATATCCAATACAAGATTTTATTAACTGAACTGAATAAAAAAATGTTTTTCTTTTTCAGAATGCTCTTTTAGGCAAAGACATATTTTCAGCCGTTCTGCCACTGTGTAAGAAAAATTATAATATTATTTGTAACGTGTTTCCCAATCCTGATCAAGTGATGAGCAAATTTGTACTAAACATTTTCCATTTGAAACTACAAAAATATATACAGACTAAGCTGGCTGACAAAAATGATGTTGAAAAATATTTGAAAAACTTGTATGATATGTACAACAGGTGAGTTAGAAAGACTTACCTTAAAATACGTATTTTAGGAGAAAAACACTGTGTGAATTATCATATCGTATGTCGTATCACTCTTGTCAGAGCGGTCGTGGTCGTCATCCAGTATCATTGTTGTGGGCAGATGTTATGCGCCTCACGAGAAATTACCACTCCTCGCGGTTTGTGGTGACCCTGGTACACTCATGCAAACAGCTACCAACTGCCGACTTGATCTGGTCGGTCCATCGCATGGGCAACCTTATTATTGAATTATGGTGAACGTAATATGCTGAAAATGACATTTCCCAATTTCCTTCTGTGGAAAATTCCTATATGACTTTTTACGATACACATGGATAGAAAAGAAGACATGAGTGCATGAAGGGGATATGATGCAATTCATTAATTTTGAGAAAACGGGCAACAAACTTTCGTTACTTGTACTTTTTCTACGTACATAACACCTTCATCACATGCAATTTCTAAAAAATAGCCTTTAAATCCGTAGTTTTAAGGTCTAATACGGTTTATAGGCACATAACACCTTCGTTCAACTCATGTCTTCAGATGTAAGCTATTTATCAATTTTTTTAGTACACAACGTGTATGTGACGAGCTGGTGAACGCTAGTTTCGTGTCAGCTGATTGCAACAGCAGCACCGGCGACCTGCGACGCGAGGCCCTCGTCAACGGAGCCCTGGCCGGCGCCAACGACGGATACGCCGCCATGGAGGCCAGGCGTCTCAAGGCGATCTTGTCGAACGACTTAAACTCTTACTATGCAGAGAAACAACACGTTAAGAAGCAGATACAAGGTGGCGGGTAAACGATCTTTTTTTTTTTATTGCTTAGATGGTTGGACGAGCTCACAGCTCACCTGGTGTTAAGTGGTTACTGGAGCCCATAGACATCTACGATGTTAATGCGCCACCCACCTTGTGATATAAGTTATAAGGTCTCGGTATAGTTGCAACGGCTGCCCCACCCTTCAAACCGAAACGCATTACTGCTTCACGGCGGAAATAGGCGGGGTGGTGGTACCTACCCGTGCGGACTCAAGAGGTCCTACCACCAGTAAAAAAATCATTCATTTCCTAGATAGTTACTTTGTTTATATACGTCACCGACTAGACAATATACCGGTGACCGTCCGAAGCCGTCGCTTGCGACGAAGGATTCGGCGAGTGAATTAACCCACAGACACAGCCCATTGAGTTTCTCGCCGGATCTTCTCAGTGGGTCGCGTTTCCGATCCCGTAGTAGATTCTGTGAAGCACTACTCCTGCCAAAGCTAGTGTTAGCAACATCCTCAGGTTAGAGGTCCGTGAGCCCACCTATTCGCTCGGTGACGCTGGCATAACCTCTCAAGGCTACCGGCTTACGTAGGAAAAACTTGAAGAAATAATCGAAATATTTGAAAAGCACACGAGAAATACATACACTAATGACTTGTCCATTTTTATGTTCGGTTTTTAGTTTCCAAGAACTGAGGCGCGATTTGCAGGCTGTAATCGGAACCCGAGCCAATATAAACATAGCCCAGATTGAGAATTATGGCGGAGAAACGTTTCTCAGTGAACAATTAGTTCAGAAAATGCTCAACGATGCTAAAACGTCTTTTCTTAGATGTAAAACGGTTAGTTATTACTATAATATATACACTTGACTGCCCCTCCAGTATTTCCAAAGTCTTGATGTTGTCATTTTTTAATAAAATTTAGAAATCATTTGGTGATGTGACCGTTTTCATTACAAAAGTTATTTGTGGGGAACGACAACAAAGAAAAGATCTTCCACTGAGCAGATGTTGTAATTTTTTTTTCTTGAAGTTGTCTTTGTATAGCATAATTAGGTTTTTGCAGAATTTGTTTATATCAGTCACAGATACCGCTGCAACTAAGTTCACATCTTATTCTGATTACAATTAGCGCCATTGTGGATATTTATTATAATATTGTTTAATGTTCCTGTTAACTATTGTAACAAATAGTGTTCTATACTACCTGTCACAGTCGAAGATAAACAACTGTCTTTCTTTATTTAGATTATTTATAATAGATTTTCCTTAGATTTACGTAAAATAGTGGTCCCGCAGTAGTCGAAATTATAAGTTTAAACGTTATTAGGGTCTATTGTCAAACACTATTATTTCTATAATAAAATCACAGATTTCGCCAAAACTACAGTATAGATAAATAATATTAAAGACAAACAATATTAATCTATTCTCAATTTGACCCACAATAACAAAAGTTTAACAATTGACAATAAACAAAGAGTATATTTGTATGTGTTGTGTCAAATACATACTAGTGTGCGTAATGTTTTTTTTATTTATTGATTTAATGTATTTATAGCCGACTTAACCTAATAGGTGTATGGCTACAATAAAGAATAAATAAAAATGTATTTATTATGCATTATTTAAAAAAAATATTAGCATTCTGCACTCCTCTATATTCTCTTTAAGTGTGGGAAATTTCATACTCCTCCGTCCGCGCAATTTTCGTAAAAAGGGATACAAAGTTTATTCATCACATATTAATATATAGATGAACTAGCAGTTTGTGTTACAAAAACCAACAAAAAATATTTTGATAATTTTGTTTCCAGCTGTGTACGCCCAATGAGTTGCCGCACACAGCCATGACTCTACTGGAGGTGGTCACGCAACATTTACTGATAGAACACGTTGATTATGCATTGGATTTGGGTCTGCAGTCTATACCTATCGCGGAAGGCAAGTCGCCACCTCAGGTTCGTAGATTTTTTTCATTCTGGCAGCAAAGTGTTCATGATGAATAAATAATAGTTTGAGTCTTTATTGTCATTACTTAAAGTATGGTTTTGGTTGAGTTATAACATTATTATATATTCATTATATTAGATCCATAGACTTGGAATTTAGTGATCACTGGTGTCTGTAAATATAATAATAATAACAATAATAATAAAGCTTTATTTAATTCCATGCATAGTATACATTAAACGATAACAATTGGTAAATTTTTAATGCTTAATTATAAATTTTTGGTGTTTGATTATTATTTGTTTTAATTTTCCATTACCTAATTATTCAATGCATGGACCCCGTTCGGGTAAAAGTCTCCCCCAAGGAATGCCATCCTTCTCTGTCCTTAGTTCTGTCCATAGAGTCTTTTTATTTGGCCAATGTAGTAGAAGGTATATTCGTCGTCTTTGATTATCTGTTCTCCTAGGCGGCGAACTTCGCTCAAACCTATTATATCATGCTTAATATCTTCTAGTGCAGCTTTGAGCTCAACAGAAGACAATGATCTTACGTTGAGGGTGCAAATGTATTCGGCATTTTTCATTTTGACAATTGTTCTTGGGGGGTTTTGGTCGAACTCTCCCGCGGTGACCGGCCGTATTGGGAGATTATGGGTTGGAGGAGGGTCCGATTTTGATTGCTATGCTGTGTTGTAGTCTGATGACCTCGATTGGGGGTGTCTGTAAATACCACAACTTAAACGCCTCAGCTGTCTTTGACTCATGACTGTGATGTTTCAATTGAATTAAAGTAACGGTTTTACAGAGTAGAAGGCCTTGTTGATTGTTGATATACTCTTTTCCATTAAATAAATGCAGAGAACAATAAATAATAACAACTGTTTCATTTATTTTTAATAAATAATTTAATTTCAGATATATTTCTTTGATACTGTAAAACAAGCTAATGTAATTGTGAGAATGTTCGAGGAACATTTCCAGGAGTCGATCTTACCTTGTATAAGGTTAGTGTTTTGTAAAGATTGATTGTAATATATCAAATGAATTGTATTATGCTTATGTTCTATATTACTTTGAGTGTTGATCATTAGTGGCAAGCACATACCATTGATAGTTATATAGCAAGTATGATGCTGAACCAGCGCCCATATTACAATTAAATCAACAACTGATCGATTTCACACAACATTTATTTATTTGCTCAAAATCATGTTTAAATCTTATTTGAAAAATATTTTTTTGTCAAATTTGATAAGAGCATTTTTTTTTATTGCCCTTGCAGGCAGACGAGCATACGGCCCACCTGATGGTGAGTGGTTACCGTTGCCCATGGACTTCAGCAATGCCAGGGGCAGAGCCAAGCCGCTGTCTAATACGATGAGTATTCAGGAAGTTCATGTTTCTTGAACCCGCTGTCTAAACGGAAGAGTCAATGCGTCGAACGAGGTCGTTGACTTCGGGTGTTTACTGTTTTTAAGTGTTATACATTGCGTGCAATACAGAGGGTCAGGATTCTCCTGTCGTCCCAGTCACCTGGGTTCGGCGCAACATGTTTTCTCTTTCCATACTCCTCTATATTTTTTTTTATTGCTTAGATGGGTGGACGAGCTCACAGCCTATCTGGTGTTAAGTGGTTACCGGAGCCCATAGATATCTACAACGTAAATGCCGCCACCCACCTTGAGATATGAGTTCTAATTTCTCAGTATAGTTACAATAGCTGCCCACCCTTCAAACCGAAACGTATTACTGCTTCCCGGCAGAAATAGACAGTGGTGGTACCTACGCGCGCGGACTCACAAGAGGTCCTACCACCAGTAAATATCATTATACCATATATCGATATACCATTTCTTGGCTCACTCCCCTCTTACGCATATCGTCTTTCACGCAATCCATCCATTTTATTTCTTAAGTCTACCTCTTCCTCTGATGTCTTCATAAAATATTTCAGTTTCCCTTCTATATCGATAGAGAGCATAGCACCCTTAGAGAGCATAATTGACTATAACAACATGACACTAATGATTCAATTACTAATTTTCTTGAGAACAATGGTCATCAGTCATCAGACTAGATCGTATTATTGCCTTGTGGGAGATATGTAAGAGGTGGTTGTATGCACATGGGCTCACACTACATCATTCCAGAACTGAAAATTTGATGTAAATAAATATGTAGTAGTTTAAAAAAACTAACATGGTATCAGTAGTTATAAATATTTTATGAACAGATATGAGTAGAAGGGTTATTTTGATAATATATTATCCTGAAAAGCAACCCACGCTTTTTTACAATATCATTTTTTCTTACACTTTTTTAATTCAAATTTATTAAAATTTATTTTCTAATTTTTAGTGGGATTTTCTATAAAAGCGTATTTTGTTAGTTTTTTTAAACTATTATTTATTTTTCATTTTTTTGTTAATAAAAAATACACGAGTTAAAAATCTAAAAATTTTTTAGTTAAATTTCAATTTTTTCATTTTTTTTTAAAATATTTATTTGTTATCGGTCCTTAATAAATATACCAAACTTCGAGTTAATCCGACGTTTTGACGGGAGGTCAAAATCATGTTCAAAGATTCCGTTACATACTAACATACATACGTTTGAAGCTAATAAAAGCGTATCAAAATGGGTTCACGTTATAAAAAAAACTATAAATTACAGCTCATCGTCGAAACAAACCGAATGTTTACACAAGAAGACCGCTATAATGGACCAACTCGAGAGCAAACTTGACGCTGGCTTGGAACGAGCTATATCAGCTATAGTGAGCTGGGTGAAGCTGCATCTACAGACCGAACAAAAGAAGACTGACTTCAAACCGGAAGGGGACATCGATACTATAGCGTCACCAGTAAGATTAATTATTAAAACCCTTCGGACAACGTCGCTAACTTATGTATGTATAGGTCGGCAAATTCGTTTGTGGGGCACTGTTATGGTTTACGGGCGACGAAATATATTAAAAAAAACTTAACTAATATTCAAGTTATATTTAAATTAAAATAATCTTGCGATTATTTAACACTTTTTACTGACTGTTTTTTTATTTATTAATTTAACTGTAGTCATACGATGGAGTTTGAATTATGCTAATAACACGTCGTGGCCTGAAGGATAAAACGTCCGGTGCATTCGTGTCGAGCATTGCACCGGTGCTCGAATCTCAGGCGGGTACCAATTTTTCTAATGAAATACGTACTCAACAAATGTTCACGATTGACTTCCACGGTGAAGGAATAAATAATATCGTGCAATAAAAATTAAACCCGCAAAAGTATAATTTGCGCGGTTAGGTACCACCACCCTGCCTATTTCTGCCGTGAAGCAGTTATGCGTTTCGGTTTGAAGGGTGGGGCAGCCGTTGTAACTATACTGAGACCTTAGAACTTATATCTCAAGGTGGGTGGCGCATTTACGTTGTAAATATCTATGGGCTCCACTAACCACTTAACACCAGGAAGCTGTGAGCTCGTCCACCCATCAACGCAAAAAAAAAAACAAAAATGTTGCAAGACCATATTCACTTTTTCATGCGTTTTTCCAACACCATATATAAAACAATTAAAAATCTAATTATCTTCCGCAGGCTTGCCTAGCAGTGGTGTCCTATTTGAATTCGGTAATGGATAAAATACACGATGGTTTGGAGGATGACAATAGAAATTCCATCTCGTTGGAGCTGGCCGTGAGACTGCACAGGGTTATATACGAACACCTGCACAACTTCCAGTTTAATTCGGCAGGTATGGTTCTTGTGATTCCACTGTGACTGCGAATGGATTGATTGTGGTGTTTTCTTATTTTTGTTTGAAGCTGCTTTCAGACTACGCTATACTATAGTGTCATCTATATTTATACTAATATATAAATATACTTGAGGGAGGCCTTTACCCAATCCGGGGTTCTTTCTAACTAAAGTTTACAACAACTGTTTCATTACAAAAATCTCTTTTGCATCCTAAATATTAATACATACATTTATATTTATTATTAATTTTAAACTTTGTAAAAGCAAGAAATAAATGACTTATTGTTATATTATTATTATCTTCTCTATATATAAAAATGAATTGCTGTTCGTTAGTCTCGCTAAAACTCGGAACGGCTGAACCGATTTGGCTAATTTTGGTCTTGAATTATTCGTAGAAGTCCAGAGAAGGTTTGAAAGGTAGATAAATATGAAAATGCTCGGAATTAAATAAAAATAACAATTTTGTTTTCCCTTTGATGTCCCCCCGTCGGACGGATTCCTTTTGTTTGTTTTAAGTTTATTTTATACAACAGTTTAGGTATTTTATTTATCGATTGAGGCACTACGAAGTCTGCCGCGTCAGCCAGTCTACTTATATTTATTTAAAATCTTATTCATTACTTGACTTGAAACTCGGTATCCATGTAGAAAATACATGTACTTAATGGATAGACTAATATTTATATGAGTGTTAGACTCCCTAATAATAATGACAGTAAATAATAATGTTAATTTTAAATGCCCAGCGAAGCAGGCGAGTACGGCTAGTATAGTATATAGCAGCCTATACTTAGTCAATAATATATGGTAGAGTACAATGTGAACGTGTCCATAACAATGTATGGTGTGCGATGCTGTTGTGTTATGAGCTATATACTATATGCTATTATATTATAGTTTAGTCTGAAAGCGGCTTTACTGTCTGTTAAAACAACATGTTCTAAAAAGTATAGCTCGGTGTTGCCAATTATCGTACTCAAGGCTATCGGCTCCTTTTCAGCAAATAATCACGTTGAGTTGAAAATGGAGTCGTGGTACTTAACTAATTAAAACGTAAATCAAGGTAGGACGTGTTACCGGTGGTAGGACGTCTTGTGAGTCCGCACGGGTAGGTACCGCCGCCCTGCCTATTTCTGCCGTGAAGCAGTAATGCGTTTCGGTTTGAAGGGTGGGGCAGCCGTTGTAACTATACTGAGACCTTACAACTCTTGTCGTAAGGTGTGTGGCGGCATTTACGTTGTAGATGTCTTTGGGCTCCGGTAACTACTTAACATCAGATGTATCATGAGTTCATCGACCCATCTAAGCAAAAAAAACAAACTGCTCCTTTCTCCTCCTCCTCCAAAGTCTAGATTACCCAAGAATCTAAATGCAATTAAAGCTATCAAACATACATTCGAATAACGAATCTACATCTTCATACAGATGCGATGTTGAATTGATTAAAAAAAAAAAAAACATGCCTTTAATAGTTTGCACTCATCGCAAAGTTGATTGAATGATTCATCTATTTGCCACCGCAGTCATTGTCATGAGGCATCTCATATCATTACATAATAATCATTTCCTTAATTTTCTCGTTAGGGTTGCCGAAACGTTTTATTTGTTTACAAGAATTTTACTTACTTATTACTTTGTATGTTCTTTTTTTTTATTTTTTTTTTATTGCTTAGGTGGTTGGACGAGCTCACAGCCCACCTGGTGTTAAGTGGTTACTGGAACCCATAGACATCTACAACGTAAATGCGCCACCCACCTTGAGATATAAGCTCTAAGGTCTCAGTATAGTTACAACGGCTACCCCACCCTTCGAACCGAAACGCATTACTGCTGCACGACGGAAAAAGGCGGGGTGGTGGTACCTACCTGTGCGGACTCCCAAGGGGTCCTACCACCAGTAATTACGCAAATTATAATTTTGCGGGTTTGATTTTTATTACACGATGTTATTCCTTCACCGTGGAAGTCAATCGTGAACATTTGTTGAGTACGTATTTCATTAGAAAAATTAGTACCCGCCTGCGGGATTCGAACACCTGTGCATCGCTACACACGAATGCACCGGACGTCATATCCTTTAGGCCACGACGACTTCAAAATTTTAGTTTTACTAAAAAAATATACATATAAATTCGGATTTTACATGTTCTATTTATTTCACGGTAGTTAGCTTGCCATGAGCAATATAAAGCACAAAAAAGCTACCTAAATTCAACATAATCTTGATTACTATTAACTTTTAATCGCCAACGAATGTCTTTGAGTTTGTGCACACGTTATATGATGTTAGTTTATATGTGGACGATATTATAGCATTCTGAAATCCCGAAAATATCCAGGCCGAGCTACCACATTAACCACTAATAATTGATCATTTATTTGGAAATGAATAAGTTTACGCCCAGTAAATCAACCCGCAAAAAGAGTAAAAAAGCAGGATACTGTTAACCGAAACATAATATTTACATACAGTATAATAAATGTTCACTACGTGACTTTATATTTCGTGAGCGAGAAATGTATTAAAAAAGTTACTGCCAGACACCCGCCCTCTCGAAAACACATTAAAATAAGACTGACCTAAAAAGGTCTTAGTTCATCCATACTACCTGGAGCCACTGCGGTCATCCACAGTGAGTTTCCAGAGGTCTTTTTTGCCACCTACCATCCGGCTATGGAATGAGCTCCCTTCCACGGTGTTTCCCGAGCGCTATGACATGTCCTTCTTCAAACGAGGCCTGTGGAGAGTATTAAACGGTAGGCAGCGGCTTGACTCTGCCCCTGGCATTGCTGAAGTCCATGGGCGACGGTAACTACTCACCATCAGGTGGGCCGTATGCTCGTCTGCCTACAAGGGCAATACAAAAAAAAAAGGTTACGGACGGGGTCATAAAATCACTTAAAAAAAAATTCGACTCCACAGGATATCACACTCCATTCTAATTTTTATTTTATTTAGGAAATGCGAATAGTAATAATTTATTAAACTGTTCATTAATGACATCGCGTTAATAATCAACTTGTTAATACTTCGATTTCATATTGTATACAAAACTACTCACACGAATTTTCACAGTTCATTGCGCTAACCTTTAACCATCCTAACTTTATAAAAGCAAAGTGATTTGTCAAGAAGAGATACTAGGCGCTTAGTAATAAAGCTTCCGTTTTCCCTATCCGCTCACAAGACTGTACAACTCATAATTTTTAAAAAACGATTGTTATTAATATCATAGAGATCACATCGAGTGGTAAAAGGCTATTATTTATTTGGCTTAAGTGACTTTTTACTTAGTACGCGACGTTTATCTTTGCAATTAAAGTTGCGATTTATTTTATACTAGAATCATCAACAGTTCGATGTTTTTAATTAAAGTTCAATTAAGTTTACTCCATCGAAATAGCTGAAGTAGTATTTTTTTTGTTATGGTATTTTTTCTAAATTTTTAACTTGAAACGTGCAAAAATATCGCTTAAACCAATTAGTCTTTCACCTCTCGACATAAATACTGTCGAAATATGTTCGTAAGTATTATTTTAAACGATAAACTAGTACATACAAAATGTACATCTGTGATAAAAACCGATTTCATTAAAATACGCGTACGCCATCTGTCGTACGTTTATTAACATGCCTCAAATACTATATATATTTAGAATGCTGATGACATCCTATAGCCGGAAATTACATACTCGATCCTGTAGTACCATCCTCCGAATGGTAAACAGCCGACGTCGCCCTTAACACGTCATTACGGATCCTCCCGATCCATTAACGCTTAACGCTGCTTTTAGGTACCTCAAGCACCGATCACCGTCCTCGCCGAACCCGTCGCTTGCGACGAGGGGCTCGACGAGCATATTAACCCATAGACACAGCCTACTGAGTTTCTCGCCGGATCTTCTCAGTGGATCGCGTTTCCGATCCGGTGGTAGATTCTGTGAAGCGCTGCTCTTGCTAAGGCCAGTGTTAGCAACACTCCGGTATGAGCCCCGTGAGCTCACCTACACATCAAGGCGAAGCTGAAATACCCTCTTAAGGCTATCAGCGTAGATAGAAAAAAGAGGCGTCTATAGCTCACAAACAAATCTTAATTTTTGTTATTATTATTAGATGCGAATTTTTCAATTAGGGACCATACGCTCTTGAATTTAAGGTTCAATTTTATCAAAACTGTGCAGGTGCTATGATAGCGATATGCGACGTGAAGGAGTACAGGTCGGCCGTGTGCGGGCGCGGCTCGAGGGCGGCTCCGGCTCCGGCCCACGGACTGTTCGATGCTCTGCACGCGCTCTGCAATCTGCTGCTCGTCAAACCGGAGAACCTGCATCAGGTCTGCGAGGGAGAGACCCTGGTCTGTATATTTCAAATGAGTATTCTTTTTTTTTTAGCTTCGTAAGGTGGACGAGCTCACAGCCTATCGGGTGTTAAGTAATTCCTGGAGCCCATGGACATCTACAACGTAAATGCCGCTACCCACCGGGGTGGTGGCATTCGGCTTATAACATTCATACTAAACCCTGCCAACGGCTCCAAAAAGAGCCGCAGCTGTGAAAAAAACCTTGAGAGAATTCAGAGCGCGTCCTTCTAATTAATAATATTTGAAAAACGTTGTACTATTAAATGGTCTTGTAGCTTTATATCTGTGTATATATATATTATATGGAATACTTCAGAATTAATAAACAATAAGACTTAATTAATAATAGTCTGAAAGTGGTACCTGTGACAGAGAAGCTGAGAAGTGCGCGCTTGGGATGGTATGGACATGTGATGAGACGAAATGAAAATGAGGTTGGTAAGAAAATGTTAACTATGAATGTGGAAGGATATAGAGGAAGGGGTAGACCTAAGAAGAAATTGATGGATTGTTTGAAAGACGATATGTGTAAGAGGGGAGTGAGCGAAGAAATGGTATATGATAGAAGAGTATGGGAGGAGAAAACATGTTGCGCCAACCCCAGGTAACTGGGAGAAGGGCAGGATATTTGATGATGATGAAAATAATACTTAATTCCGTTTTCTGTGATATAATAAGATATAACAACATTTAAAGGCCTTAATTTCTTTTAAAATTAATTTAAAAAAATATACTATGCACTAAAGAACTTTCTTTTTATTCAATGACAGACAGATGAGTGATTCAGTCTAAGAAAAATCTTTTTTAAAACTAAAGAGTTTTAAATAATAAAGGTTTTTCTTTGCATTTATTATAAATAAAACATTACTGTAATTCTAATTTTAAATAATAATATATTTACTTGCTATCTTTGTACAGTATTATTATGTCCTCTTCCACTGTCTCGTTAAAACGAATGAATTCATTTTGTACAATAAGAATATTACAATATCTATACAACGGTGGCACGTTTCTGATGTCCTTGAATAGTAAAACTATGGTAATAAAAAGACACTTTAATGCTGAGTATCTGTTTGGAACACTTGACTTAAAATTTACGTGTAATATATATACACTAGCGACCCGCCCTCGCTCCGCTTCGGAAACATTAAAACACACAACAAAATTATGTTCATCAGGGACAATGTCGGCTTCTAATGGAAAAATAATTTTTCAAATCGGTCCAGTAGTTTCGGAGCCTATTAGAAACAAACAAACAAACAAATCTTTCCTCTTTATAATATTAAGTATAGATATATAAATAAGACAAAATGGTTAAGTAAAGTAGCGGTAGGCAGCGGCTTGGCTCTGCCCCCGGCATTGCTGAAGTCCATGGGCGACGGTAAGCACTCACCATCAGGTGGGCCGCATGCTCGTCTGCCTACAAGGGCAATAAAAAAAAATAACATTTTCTTTTATGCTGCCTTAGTGTTATTGATATTTTGTTTCAAAGATACGTCAGTTTTTTTTTCTTACATATAACAGAAAGAGTATCTAATTAATACGTTATATACATATAAGTTTTGATGCTTATTTTTTAGACCTTATCTTAATTCTTTTATAAGACTATTACGTGGATTTTATGTTTTTATTAACTTTGCAAACGCAGTGTGATCTAATTTTTTTATTATTGCGTTATTTGTGTGAACCATCTCATAGCCCACTATAGTTTCAATGGTTAGCAGAGTCCGTGGGCATCACAAAGCCGCCATTCACCTTGAGATATTTGATTGGAATCTCAATCGTATTTAATAACGGCTATCGTGTCCTTAAAGCCGGAATGCGTGACTCATTCGTGAGAGAATAAGACTGAATAGGATAGGTAGCAATAACCACTGCGGGCTTCAAGTTCATTCTGCCATTCAAGATCAAACCTTCATGATCACTCTGTAAGGCTCAGACTGTTTTGTCTCCTCTAATCGTGTTTGAAGCTGGATTACTTAGAACAGTGCCATCCTAGGTTATATACGCCAGGGTTACATGATGACTTCGGCAGTTTCACATACCATTTCCACGAGATTCGCCACAAAAATAAATAAATAAAAGTCACAGAAACCGATTTTTTTTAAATTAAATGTGTCTGAATGAACGATCTTATTCGATCTAGACCACATCAGAAAATCAAAATTTGGCACGGCTCATACGTAACTCAAGTAAATGCTTTATACCTTTCAAACTTCATGGTAAAGAAAAAAGATATTTTTCCAACTCGGTTTGCGTGAAAGAGACAGACAGCATTCTATCTCGATTTCAAAAACTTTAATCGCCTGCATCTCAAAATTTTAACAGCTGATTTAAATAATTTATTTAAAACACGTACAATAAATAGACTATAGATAAGTACTACCTAAACTGTTTGGTTGTAACAAACAAAAACAGTCATCTTACCGATTGACTTTGCAATTGTAATTTCACTGTTACTCTCTACGTAGGTACTCCAAATACGGATTAAGAAAATGATATGTCGCTTTGATTTAACAACAATGATCATAATTGATGTTGTAATTTGATCAAAATGTAATTACAGACGAAAAAATAGAAATTTTAAATTAATGTGTATTTTTAATGATACATTTATATTACTCTTAAGTAATTTCTCTGATTTGATATTATTTTTTCGTATTGTAATCCGTATCGTGATCTAAATTCATGTTTAATTTTGATCTCAGTTTATAGTTTTTTGTATAATTGAATAAACTAGAGGTCCCGCAGTAGTCGAAATTCGACTATAATTAATTGAAATTGAAAGTTTGTACACTATTATGATTGTATTTTATACTTCTATAATCACAAGTTTCGCCAAGACTACGCTATAAAAAATATTAACAAAGACAAACAATATTTAATCTATTCTCAATTTGACTACAGACGCCAAGAACAACAGTTTGACAATATATAGTATGCATGCGTGTGTGCGTCAAATACATGGTATGTAGTAATGTAATGTTTTCTTTATTGATTTAATGTATCTTTTATGCATTATATTAAAAAAATATTAGCATTGTGCACTTCTTCTCTATATTCTCTATAAGTGTGGAAAATTTCATACTCCTCCGTCCGCGCAATTTTCGTAAAAGGGGATACAAAGTTTTTCCTTCACGTATTAATATATAGATAAATATAAATATAAGTCCCTATATAAAGTTTAATCCAAACTTTTTATCCGCCCTCGACGTCAACAAGCCTATCCATTGTAGATTAGTGTATAATTTTGATCGTACGTTTATTGATACTCGTATATTTGGCCTCAAATGACGTCACATAAAACGATGTTGCATAGAGCCGATTCCGGTGTAATAATATTGGTGTGTTATATAACATTGATTTTTTCTTACAGGCGGAGTTCGATCATTCGATTCTGTTGAGCTTTATACAACTCCGAGCGGATTACAAGAGTCACAAGCTATCCACCTTCCTCAAGGGACTGTCTTAAGCTTTTCCTTAAGTTTCTCTTCATGTTATGTAAACTATATAATATTAGTATTATAAAAAATATATTATAAGCAAATATTTATTCTACTAATAAGTAATAGAATTATTGTTGAATGTTACCGATTTTTATTTCTCATTTGGATGTTTTCCCAATTACCAGTTACCCAATTAACGAAGCGATAGCACAATGAACTATACAGATTATTATAATATAAAAATTAAACGTTGTTTTATCTGGGTTGCTTTCGAAATGCGAACTATTAGAACCATTTCTAATAACGCTGGCGCAACACGCACGATGTGCGCCGATGATGTTTTTATTAAGCACAAGTACTTCGATACCGGTGGGTCCGTATCGCCGGTAATGCTTGCACAGCGCCTTATCAGCGGTATCTGTACGACATGGCTCCACTACGTCCATTCATAAGTCCGCCCCACCACCGCGGCGCCGCGACCGTGTTTGAATGGAGGCGCGCGTGTGTGCGTTCGACGCGGGCGCACCTACGGGCCCGCGCTGGTGTGCGCCGCACTCTGAGCACAGTACTCGACCAACCGGCCGCCGGCTTGTACTGCTGTCAGCTGCTATATCGCGCCGCGTCCCATCACAGTGTTATGCTCGCCAGTTCAGTGTGATCTCGCTGCGATAATCGTTTCACCGAGTGCCCCGTACATATCGCTAATCTGGATAAAATAATTAAAATCGAGAGGTAAGCGCCTCCGTCGTATATGTTTATTTTCATTCAAGTCCCGACGCCTACGCTCCGGCCCGTGTCGCGATTTGTGAGCGACGAATTTACATGTTTTAAGCTCATTCATAGAACGTTAGGGTCCGTTTGTATTATTATCGAACGTGTGATGTGAATGGGTGATTAAAACTAGTCAGGCTCAACGAAACGAAGATACGCGACGTCAACTGAATCACAATCACAACACGATGACGATATGAGGTTTTCTTTGTAATATGTTTTTCGTTTTCTCGGTATCGTAATCGATGGAATCGTTCAGTGGGCCGATCGCGATCGCGGTATCTAGGTGAAACCGCGTCCGTTCCATTTTAAGTATGTTTTTTTTTATCCCGGCGCTACCTGAGTCGAGTGGTCTCGTCTCGGGGCGGGTTGTAATGGCTCGGCCGCAGTCACTCCGGACCCGACCGCACCTTCAGACAACGCGTAATGCTGCAAAGTAGCTTTTTATCTGTACTCAACGATGCTATACGCTATTTATAGACATCTGTTTAGGAATTCTTAACCGGCAACTCGGAACGTTCATGTCGATTTATCATTTCGCAATAATTTCACTGCACCATTAATCATCTGGTCGTCGCTGGCGAGTGATGAAAAGATAAAGCCAATAAATCAAAAGTTTACGATTATGTTTACTTTCCAACAAAATTGCATTTCTCTGGTTAACCGATTCTCTCTGTGCACGCAATGTAATTGAATCAGCCCCAAAGCCAGTGACGTAATGACTGGATCACGTGTGTCTCACACTAAGTACAAATCATGATTATCGACACAAGTAGATAAGTAACTATCAAATTATACAAACGCTAATTCTCAAG
Source organism: Bombyx mandarina (assembly GCF_030267445.1). NCBI lineage: Eukaryota > Metazoa > Arthropoda > Insecta > Lepidoptera > Bombycidae > Bombyx > Bombyx mandarina. Next base: position 6,370,332 of record NC_143231.1, on the reverse strand, counting down.
ACATCTGATAACGTTTCCGCTTAATAAATAACCAACTAAAGCTAATATTAATAGTGGAAATGAAATAAGGAAATTTCACTGGCTTTTCCAAAAAATTATGTAAATAAAGAATTGGATACAAATCTCGGGCAAACCCGTAAAATTTAACTGACGAGCCATACATTCTAATCCTTAACCTATTTTTAAACAAAACACTTTTAACTCAGTAGAAAGAAATGCTTCGACTTCTAAACTAAACTTTTACATCCTTTGTAATAAACGCGTAATGACTGTGTAATAAAATGTTGAAGTTCAGATTTTATTGAAACTCAAGACCACAGGCGAGATGCGGCCAAAGACAAAACTTTAATCACATCTGAAAATTACGTAGGAAAAATAGCTAGGCACTTACCTACTTAACAAGAGGTTTTCGAGATACGTACGATAAACGTCTAGAACAATATTATTATACTCTAATGACTCTAACTCTAAATTGTGCTTGGTGTAAGGATAACCAGTTCTCGACTCCAAAATTTTTGTGAATCTTCTAATAAAAATGTATTAAATAGGTCTTCTTTGCCTACCTATGAAGTTGCCGTTTTAAAATACCTACTGGCCATTTCAAACGTAATTTCTGTATGGGTGGAAATAAATTCTATTTTTAAATTCACTGATTTCTTTATTAATGATTGTTTTGTTTTCTATCTTTTTCATCAATATGCACACGATAAATATACGAGCAATTGTAGAATACGAGTTTCATAAGCGGTAGCAATGCCGCACAAACGTCTCTCAATATTAATGACTTGTACGGAGTGAATGTTACAAACGAACGCATGACTCGTTATTGGTTTGAACACGCCTGACTTCTCAAATTTTGATTTTAAAAAATTAACTTCTTCATCGTCTGAAAACTGAAGTCAACAACGACGAATTAAAGGTCGGTGAGAAGCTTATGATGCTCAATCTACCGCTAAGTTAACAGCAGCTTTCAACGTTAGCATCAATACTATATTTGTCCATTTGCGTCAAATTGACAAGGTAAAATAACTTGATAAGTGGGTGCCGCATGAACTGAACGATCGCCAACGCGACGTACGCGCTAAGGCATGCCTTGCGTTGCTTAGCAGACACAGAAACGAGGGGATTTTAAACCATAATATTGTCACCTGCGTTACAAAATGGATTATTTTTGATAATCGTAAGTAGTCATAATGTTGGTTAGACCCATCATGGTCACAGTTTGGTAGTCTAGTGCCGGTATAATTCATCACATCTTCTTACCAAATGGCACCTTATGCTCGCAAATTTCCGGCTAGCGTTGTTTAATCTCTCATCCCCGCAGCATCTACACGACAATTCTCAACCTCATACAGCCTAACAGACGGTCTCTAGGCTAACCAGGGATAGACGCTTTGCGTCATTCATCGTACTCACCAGACCTTGTGTCAACAGACTTCTACTTTTTCCAAAACTTGAATTACTACTTGGCTGAGAAAAAATTAAATACTCGAAAGACAGTACAAAAGGCCTTTGAAGAGTTTGTTGGCTTCCATATACCTGTTTTCTTCTAGAAGGACATTGAAAAATTAACACTGCGCTGGCAGAGATGCATCGATACCAAATATTTGTAAAAAACGACTTTAACTTTCTTTAAACTAAACGGCAATTTCATAGGTTTCATCGGGTTTGACTAGTGATTTATAAATCAAATCTTCATATCAATATAGGGAGGGTTACTCGTTACTACAGTTAATTTTTTGTTTCAATAAACTTAGACTCAATATCGGTATTGTCTATTTATTTGTGCCGAATTTTAATTAGGTATATCAGATTCCTAACCAATAAAATACTTCGTTTTTCCAAATGAATATGTATTATATTACATAATAATATCCATTAGCAAAAGCTAGCGCAAATTAGATAATTTCTATTATTACCACGAACTATATGATTTTTATTGACATACACGCTTGCCTGTTCAGGTGTCATCATGACCCACCTTTTATTAAGTATTTAAGGGACAACATCATGTAGACACATACAGGGGCAGCCAATATTGAGTGTTAAATTTCAAAGGCTTTGTATAAAATATTACATTTTTGGCATTTTGATGTGAGATCATAACACCATTACCATTTTATTTGGGGATCTGGGTATACTTCTGGGTATTTTACCAATTCATGAGACATTTTTCTTAACAGCAAACGTCTTGCGAGTATTAGTTTGGTGAATACGGTAGATGATGACCCACAGTTCTTGTAATGTTAAAACGGTTTGTAGAATTTGAGGTCTTATTATAAAGGGTTATTAGAGAATCTATAGACAAGTCGATCGATATTAATACTTCAAATCAAAATTTTCAGCACGAAATTGATTTAAGAAAAATCGCACAGCCTTATTCTAATATTTTCTAACAGATAAGGACAATTTTCTTTCGTTTTTCAACCGATTTTTTTGTTTACTATTTATTGAAGAGATTTATTGATGGTAATTTAATAACAAATGGAAACAGAATAGAGACAGAAACCCCGACCATTACAAGAAAAAAGTCAATAACAAAAAGGTTTCTCTAAATATGGCCGAATTTCGATCATGGACAAGCACTAGTAACTATGAGCCACCTACACTATAGAATAGAAATAAATAGGCAATTCAATAATCGTTTGAATGACATTGATTTACTTTCTTATACTCTTGCTAAAATAAGCATAGATATCATAAAATTTTCATTAATATACCTACGTTAACACACGCTCGATTTTTGCCTTTTAAATTCATTAAAATTGGTTATTTTTGGAATATCACTTAAGATACCAATCAAATTGATAGAATCTCGTGAAGCGCATAAAATATCATATATGATCGCACACAATTATAATACATTTCATAAAAACGCATAAGAATAACATTATAATAAATTTTCATATTAAAATTTTGTGCTGGAGTATGGAGAACTGGTTTTCGGAGAAATAAATATTAGGTACCTTCCCGTTAGCTCCGAGATAACGCATGATAGCTTTATCTTAGAAAACCTCTGTTAGTAGATGACCGAACCGCAGTATAGAAAAACGTTCTTTAAAATAATGTCTAGAAGAAATCTAGTCTAGTAGATATAGCCGAAAACGGCTTTTGTTCGTTGTGAAGTCCGGTACTGAGATATAGTATAGAACTAGGTATGATCTTATGATTAAAATAAAAAGAAGCATATGGTTCAAAACCGAAATGGCGAGTGTAATTAAAAAATCAAGCTTAGTAAGTTTATCGAGGAGAGCGGGATCGAGAAAGAAACAAAACTAACGCTAACACATATACTTTCATATTTTTTTTAACGCATATGTGTATATTGGTTCCATATTTCCGCTGAGGAATAGGTATTATGGCATATGATATTAGGCATCTAGGAGACCGAGGAATTAAGCCGCTGCTTGATTTGTGTAACCAGGTATGGAGGACAGGCAAATGGGTCAAAGACTGGAAAGAATCTCTGCTTGTTCCACTACACAAGAAAGGATCAACGCGAACATGTAGTAATTACCGAACAGTGGCGTTAATATCGCTAGTAAAGTAATACTTTATGTAATTAACGGAAGACTACAATCCTATATTCAGTGGCAGATCCCTAGTGAACAGGTGGGTTTTGTGAAGGGTCGAGGAACACGAGAACAAATTGTAAATGTAAGTCAAATCATTGAGAAAAGTCGGGAGTTTAACATGCCAATACTCTTGTGTTTCATAGATTACACAAAGGCTTTTGATTGTGTTTGGTGGGACTGTTTGTGGAGAATTCTGCGGGAAATGAGCGTACCTCATCATCTAGTATCATTGATCGCTAGCCTTTACCGGGATGGTGTGTCTATGGTCAGAGTGAATGATGTCATCTCGGGACCTTTTAAGCCGGAAAAAGGTGTGCGACAGGGGTGCATACTTTCTCCTATTCTTTTCAATGTGTATGAAGAATATATAATGAGTAAAGCCTTAGAGGAGTGGGAGGGGGGCATCTCAGTCGGTGGCATGAAAATTAGCAATCTGAGATATGCGGATACCACGCTTTTCGCGTCATCTGAGACGGAACTTGCTGACCTATTCCGTAGAGTGGAGTATGAAAGTCTCTAACGTCATGAAAATGAGACTCATCCGAACCTAAGTTTTCTCAATCCTTCTCTACGGGGCAGAGTCCTGGACAATTAGGGCATCCGAGCGCAAGAAAATAAACGCATTTGAAATGTGGTGCTGGAGACGAATGCTCCGAATTCCGTGGACGGCCAAGAAGACAAATAAATCTATCCTGGATCAGCTGCGCATTCGAGTCAGGCTCTCAACAATCTGTTACCAGAGGATCCTCAGCTACTTCGGTCATATTGCCCGCCAACAGTCAGATAACTTGGACAAAGTGATTGTGACGGGTAAAGTAGAAGGAAAGAGACCCCGCGGCGGATTACCTAGCCGTTGGTGTGATCAAGTAACCGCTCTAATTGGGTTGCCAGTCGCAACCGCCATTCGAGAAGCTGAGGACCGGACGAGATGGAAACAGCTCACAAGACAGGCCACGGTCAAGTTTCAGGGACACGACCTTCAGCAATGAAGAAACCGACGAAGAAGTATATTGGTTTTAATTTTTAACAAAATACTGGATTAAAACTTTAAATTATAGAATAAGTAAAGTTACTAATTGGAGTCTCGTAAAGTTATAATTGGTAATTGACTTTTTTATTTCCTCAAAGGCCCACAATACTATCTATCTCTATGAAATTTCACTTTTGCAATACTTTTAATGTAAGGAACGTAACCTAGAAAATTTTGTCAAACATTTTTCAATTTTAGTACATTGAAATCTTGACTAAATATTCTATACTAATATAATAAATGTTAAAGTGACATTGTTGGTTTTTAAGCTTTCACGTCTTAGCTTTACGTTGTCAGGACTATAAAAAAATACGCAGCTTTCATCAACGAAAAAGTATTATTTATTCTTGGGAGATTTATTTTGTTTTTACATTAACGGGAACGAAACCGCGAATAATAGATATAATATAATGTTAACAAATAATTCATAGTGTTTCAATAATCGCGCATAACGGCTTCTTTATTATGGCATCGTCGTAAATATTGTAATAGTTATTGGTTGAATAAAATGGATGAACGTTTGATGGAACAGCCTTGAAAACCCTTCATTGCAATTTTATTTCTTTCATATAATATGCGTAAAAATGCCGATTTTTTTTTATTGCCCTTGTAGGCACGCGAGCATACGGCCCACCTGATAGTGAGTGGTTACGGTCACTCATGGACGTCTGCAATCCCAGGGGCAGAGCCAAGCCGCTGCCTGTAATTTAAATGCTTACAAACACTTATATATGCTCAAGTCTTCTTTCTAATCGTACACTCTTGACAGAGTAATCGTGGTCATAAGCTCAAGTACTATAATTCTATTATCAAATATCTCTAAAATGTTACGCGAGTATCACAGCAGCTGCGTTTTGATTAAAAAAAAATACTAAACAGTGTATTTGCGTTTCTATGGAGAGCGTCGGTAATGCGCGTCTTTATCATTTTATCAGACGCCTACCCGGTCGCTTGTGTTATCTAACGAATGAAGGCCATAACCGTTCTCCGGTGCTATTGAAATTCATACCTAAGCGTTATGCATCCAGGAGAAGTACAGATTACCCGGATAAATATAGCCGAGGCGCCCGATGTAAACAATGCGAGGTTAAATGTCAATCACGTTCTACCTAATGGATATTGAAGTAATTCCAGTCAAATAATGCATAAAAGAACACCTTTTTTTCGTTATTCGGGGTAGCAAACAAATAGGTTTACAAACCAAATGTAAATTTTAATAACAAAATTAAGATAAGCCCTATATATACTATGATACACTAACTCCGTGGTCCGCTGTCGATATTAAATTTGCGAGACTTGTGTTTTATGTGAGAGGAATAAATTATAATTCGTATTAGTTTAATTATTAATTAATTTTTTTTTTTTTTTATTATTTTAAATATTAAAAAATAAACTTTTTTTACTGCGTAAAACTTATTCATTGGCAGATATGGTTTGAAAATGTTTTTGAAATTTAGTTTCGTAATCATTGTTTTATTGTTTTTTGGAACATTTCGATATCTTTTAGTAGTCGTCGTGGCCTAAAGGATAAGACGCCCGGTGAATTCGTATCAAGCGATGCAACGGTGTTCGAATACCACATGCGGGTGCCAATTTTTCTAATTAAATACGTACTTAACAAATGTTCACGACTGACTTCCACGGTGAAGGAATAACGTCGTAAAATCAAATCCGCAAAATTATAATTTGCTTAATTATTAGTGGTAGGACGTCTTGTGAGTCCGCACGAGTAGGTATAGTAACCGGCAAACTTCGTGAGCAAATGACCTTGACTGCGCAGAACCGAATTTTAGATCACTTTGGTGGTGAGGGTGAGGCGCGACGGCAGGGGAAATCGTATCGAGCGCGTTATTGGTAGATCAGTCGAACCTTGCGCCCCGCACTGCGCCTTCGTTCCGCTTGCTCCCAAAAGTACGCTTGCGTACAGTAAAAAGTCTATCATTATTAATCGTTAAGTTATTTGTTATAATTGCTTGTTGACTTTGTTGCCATTGCTATATGTTGAGTGTTTGTTGATTTTTTATAAAAAATACACTATGGCGTAGTATTCAAAAGAAAGGGTAGAAAAATTGTGTACGACGTATATTGCTTCATTATAAAACAGGAGAAGAATGATATGGAAAAAGTAAAACAGACTTCGGAAGCAAGAAAAACATCAGTGAGTACTGCTAGGTGCATTATTAACGAAGCTAAAGACTCTGGCTTGCTCGCCGTGTTTCGGACTCCGGGTAAGAAAAGATCAGGGAAGAAGAAAGTTACCGGAATGGATAGTTTCGTTCAATCTGTAATAAAAAGATGTAATCATAATAACAAGCAGCGAAACTCCATATCGTAGAGAAAGGCTTCGAAAAATTTAAAGAAGATATAAATTTGAATGGCTCGGAATGAAGAATGATGGAAAAAAAAACAGAAAGTAATCGGAAGCTGGTAATTGAAAAAAGTAACATTCGATTACTACGAATCGAATATCTTCAAAAAATAATTAATTATAGACAAAAAAGAAGACCGAACCGACCGAGTTGTAATAAACTACACCGATGAGCCCTATGTCGACTCATCACGATGATAGCGACTCGGGTGATGAAAACAGTGATGACGATGATGGTCATGATTATGATAACGAAAAAAAAATCACAAATACCAGCTTCGCTTCAATTGAACCAAGACCTGGCAACAGCTCTAGTTTTGACTAAATAGAAGGAATATCTATTTTACCCCAAGATTAAATTATTACAATTATTAACCTATATTAAATACATAATATGTTGATTTTAATAATTTAATAGCATTATGACGCAGAGTAAATATTGTTTTTGCACGTGAGTGTACCATGCGCGAACTTACCCCCACTACGTCGACAAATGCTCAAGAAGTTTGCCGGCTATTATGCCCTGCCTGCTTATTTCTGCCCTGAAGCAATGCGTTTGTTATGCGTTAATGCGTTTCGTTTTGAAGGATGGGGCAGCCGTTGTACTGTTACAACTAAGTCCTTACAACTCTTGTCTCAAGATGAGTGGCGGCATTTACGTTGTAGTTGTCTATGGGCTCCAGCCACCACTTAACACCAGGTGGGCCATGAGCTCGTCCACCCATCTAAACAATGAAAAAATATCTTTACTGTTTTCTGATGACGTCTTGAAAGGCCAACAACATGATTTTTAGTCATGTCAATCACTAAATTGTCATTATTATTTTTTAATTTCGACACTCCTAAGTGCTGTTTCCTCTGATTTTTTTTTAATATCTAGCACATAAAACAATTTTCACATTAACAATAACGATTAAAAAAATACGACAAGACCAGACAAAACATTGCTCTATAAGCCAATTAACTTCCCTCAAAACAAGTTAAGCGAAAAATCGAACTATCAGTAGTAATGTTACATTAGAAGAGTTCGCCTCGGGACGCTCGTCCGACAACAAAAAAATGTGTCGATCAACATCTGACGAACTAGTTGCAGCCGAGGTTCGGTGCACTATCGGAGATCAGAGGGCGAAGGGGTGGAGGGGCGACATCTGCGTGGCAACGTTTTTCAGGGCTGACTGCTTCTCTAAAAATACTCTGTTAGGCATTTCGTTTGACGTTATCAGACGATTGTGAGTTTTTTGTATGTTTCAATGTAAATTTACTCAACGCTTTAGGAAGAGAATAATCAAATAAAAATGTTGACACGTGATATGAACAACATTGTCTTGTTAATTTAAAAAAAAAATCGTCTCACAAAAAACTATAATAAGCTTCTCACTGGCTAACTTGACGAGAAAGAAATAATTCCACTTGTGATAGGAAACACAAAGAATAGTCAACCCTATGTGGTTTTAGTCTGCGTGAGCGCATCTGTGTGCGTGTAGGGTGCAGTACACCTTGCACGCAACGGGACCCGACCCGAGCAGGTAGAGACGCTTGACATACGTATTCTACTTTCCTTATAGCGAATAATATCATTACAAACGCTAAACAGTGTGCTTAGTGCGAGTTTTTTAACGTCTTCGATAGCGTAAGAGTTAACCCAATTTTGTGTGCAGTTGGAACAGTGCCCCTAACGGCAAACGTAGGCAAACGATCCCATTCCATACAAATATGAGCTAACTCTTACGCTATCGAGAACGTTCAAAAACACGCACTAAGAACACAGATCCCTATACGAAGTTAATCCAACATCCCCAAACCTCTTCTTAACATTATTACTAGCTTAATATAAGCTACAAAAATACGATTGTTCTTTTAAAATACGTGAAAAAAATAAAGCACAGTATCTCCCTCGCTACGGTTTAAGATTATCGGCCATTAATAAATTGTATATATTTTATCACCTCAACGTATCATATTCAAATCTGCGAGGTGCTAGATATTAATTTCGAGTTGTTACAACGGCTGTGCTATAGGGAAGGGAAGGGCCTCCATGCGATAGTGCGATAGTTGCGGTAGGCAGCGGCTTGGCTCTGCCCCTGGCATTGCTGAAGTCCATGGGCGACGGTAACCACTCACCATCAGGTGGGCCGTATGCCCGTCTGCCTACAAAGGCAATAAAAAAAATAAAAAAAAGGAGCTCTCACTATTGATTACACACTGATTGAGTAGATGATTATGGGACCGTACTATACATATTCGATCTCGAAAATATGAGAAGCTATTAATGAACAACGTCGTCGAAAATATTAAAACGCTCTCAAGATGCTCACAGTTTGTCTAACGAAAACCAATATGTAACAACATAAGACACTGACTAATCACGAAAGGAATAAAGCGTAGTTTTTGAGATTTTCTAGATTTACGTGACGATCTTTATACAACAGAATACAAAACATGTGAATATAGAATAAAACTAAGATTTAAAAATATATTCTGTTCTTTATTTAACGAAAAACTACAAACATTTGAAAACTGCGTCGTCAAATTTCGAAGCCGTATTCAAATTTTTTAGCTTTAGTTTTTAATACATTTTTAGATTTTGATTATATAATAAACATCATCAAAACATAATAAGACATCCAAATAAAATGGCATGCTAATTTCGGCTTAACGTTAAGACCGTTGAGAGGATGTAAAACTCATTTCAAAGCGCGATAAGACAGAGCCATAAGACAAATTTGATTCAAGATTTCCGAAAAATAAAAACAAATCGGAAACACTTAAAACATTTTTCAATTACATAAAAGTGAAATCGATTTGTTGAATAACTCTGTACAACCTACATGTAACGGCCATTAGTTGAAGATAAGATAATCGTGATACGACAGAGATGATAATAATATGAAAACACCTGTGGCCGCCGCGAACAGAATCACGCTATACAAATTAGTATAATATATTATCATCTGACGAAAAGGTAGCTTAATTTACATTATTGAATAGCATTGATGATGATGAACAATCTCAACATATTTATTCAGAAAGGAACTCTGCGTCGCCTTTCTACTTAAAGGACAAAAAAGGATAAACTTAAAAGATAGTTTCTCAGTCATCAAACAAAATCAAAGTAAATTATATCGCCTCAAATAACAAGCGGGTGACTTGAATTATAATACTTTTATACTTGTAATATTTAAAATTTCTTCATGCTGTCATATGAATAACTTTTATCTGTTTAATCAACTATAAAATGAATAAACAAGCTTAAAATCGAACAGACAGTCTAAGCCCAAAGAAAGACGCTAAAATTAGCACATTTCTCGCCTATTTCTGCCGTGAAGCAGTAATGCGTTTCGGTTTGAAGGGTGGGGCAGCCGTTGTGATTATATTGAGACCTTAGAACTATATCTCAAGGTGTGTGGCGCATTTACATTGTAGATGTCTATGGGCTCCAGTAACCATTTAACACCAGGTTGGCTGTGAGCTCGTCCAAACATATAAGCTATAAAAAAAAAAACATTTCACGTCAGGGATTAGGTACCTCTTTTTTCCCCTAACTATTTGCTGGGACTAACCAGCTACGCGCGGATGGGAAGATATTACCGCAGCACTGAATAGTTGAATCAGTAGTGTACTATCAGATAATAAGCTTACATGTCATCTTTAATGGTGTTTCAATTATGAATTCTATAATTATCGCCCAGTGATCAAAATATAATCGTAATTCATCATTCTAATTTTTATAGTGTTTGAACGTACACATAGAATGTATTTTATGTATTTGTAACACAGTACAAGTGGTAACTTTTTTTCCATCTGTACTTGTTTTCTGATTCAGTTTTAACGATGCTAAATCTCACAGTCTTCTGTAAGCGTAATGTGCTACAAAAAATACAAGAAAATACATAGCTAGAATATAAATACAATATATTATGTAGTATGTACAACATGAGATTCGATTATAAATCTACTGAATGCCCAACAAACATGCCTCGTCTAAATTCGGGCAAAGCCAGTTATGTACATAAAAAAAAATTGGTAGTAAGAAGGTAGTATAAAACGGTAGCTAGCTAACTTTTTTAGCTTCAACATGAAAAAAATCAAAACACACATGTTATTTTTAAACGTTTTTTTGTCACTGTTTTGCTTATAATACTAGCAAGCGCTAAAACGTTTCCATAAAACATCAACATTAAATCAGAATAACGTAAGTCTTTCTTTAGTGACTTCTGAATAGGCTACTTACATACCTTCGGTTAGTTACCAGAGTCCATAGGCATAAATACCTTAAAACATGGAGGCATGATTGCTTTAGGACTGTAACTTCTTTGTTCTACCTATGCTGATAGCCTTGACGTGTAGGTGAGCTTACGGGGCTCAAATTGGAGTGTTGCTAACACTGGCTCTAGCAAGAGCAGTGCTTCGCAGGAACTACCACAGGATCGGAAACGCGACCCACTGAGAAGATCCGGCGAGAAACTCAGTGGGCAGGACTGTAATAAGATATACATATTATACTTATAAATACGTTTTTCTGGCATTCTATTGCTTATTATAAACTGGCACGGATAAATATCACTATCTTGTCTATTTCTGCCGCGAAATAGTGATGTATAGCTTGAAGGATAGGACAATTGCGATACAACACAGTTGAAACTTTGACTTCATGTCTTAATATGGGTGGCAGCATTCAAGTTGTGATCTCCATAGGGTTTGGTAGCCACTTTACAGCAGATGGAATGTAAGCTCGTTAACCCATCTAAGCAACAGTAAAAAAAACAGTGCGCGACCTCAAGACACGTCCTATATTCCCCGAATCCTGAGCACGCAGGAGCCAGTCACCGTCGTTGCCCTAGACATGTACTTACGGATCAGATCCAATAACCCTTGCATTAGACGCCTTCCGCTCTAACATTAGGAGTAGGGACCCCGGTAACCGTACTCGTCGAAATCGCCAAAGAGTTCAATGTGCAACCTAACCTTAATATCAGCCCGTTGAGTTTCTCGCCGGATCTTCTCAGCGGGTTCGCGATTCCGATCCGGTAGTAGATTCATTCGCGAAGCAGCTACTCTTGAGTTGTTAGGTCTCCCTTGGAGGCGCTCGGGTAGCTGTTAGCAAATCCCGCACCTTCAGGCTTAGCCCTTGCTCGCCCACCTGTCCTTGTGAAACTGGAAAGGCCTCCGGGCCACCAGTAAGCCGGGAATAATAATAAAAAAAAAAGTCCTATCGCAAAAATCAAGATAATGGTTTTGGCAGATATGAGAGATTTTAACGACGATATTACTGACTTTGCAGAAGCAGTAGGATTGGGTTCAGATAAAAACCGGACCGGCCATTGCCGCCTTAGTACCACATTTCAAATACATGGCTATTAAATGAGCTGTAGTATCTATTTTTGCATGATTTTATTTGAAAACAAAACATTAATAAGCATGCCGATCGCGCACAACGTTCCATACAAAGCTGGCACAGTAACAATTCAGTCCAACTACTAAATATAGCACAAAATAAAACAACTGTCTCTTGCCCTTCATTCGCAGCCCTTATTTTATGATATTTTGAATCATAACTCTCTACATTTACAGTTCATAATCATTTGCTGTGTGTGGGCTTTATAATTGGTTGACGCGGCCGTCTGGCGGGTGCACCAGAATTTTTAATTATGAATTAATTAGTAACTATCAACAACACAAACTTGCCTAATCGCGATTACTCAGTCAGGCATATTTTTGTACCTTCGTAATGTAGATTATACTAGATAAGACACTATTCTCAATTAAACTTAGGTAGAAAACGTAGATATGTTTTGTTTTGTAAAGAATAAATATCTATACAAATAAATAAAATTGGAGTGTCTGTTTGTAATAATAAAATAACCACTTTTTACCAAATGCGTAAGTATGTATACCACAGTACCTACATGTACCAGAATATATATGTTTTTTAATTTTTGTGTGCCTGTCTGTCTGTCTGTCTGTTTGTCTGTTTGTTCCAGCTAATCCTGGAACGGCTGGACGGATTTTGACGAGACTCACTGATAGGTAGCTGATGTTATAATAGGAGTAACTTAGGCTACTTTTTTTAGACTAGCTTCGCCCCGCGGCGTCACCCGCGACACGAAAATAACCGCGGGTAACATCACGGGACTCAGCTAGTAAACAATAAGTTTAAAAAAAAAAACAAAGCAACAACAGTTCCCAAGCACAAAATAATTTTGAATAAATTATTAGATTTAACATATTTAATATGTTTCATTTAGTACCTACCACCTTCTAGTCTTCCAGTAATAATAATTACATAGTCGGTAATGCAACGCTCCCATGTGTTGAGGTCGATGACACTACGATAAACAATACTAAACATATCACTGAACACACTTCATATCTGACCATCCCACGTACATTCTGAATACATTATTATAATTATTAAATATATCCTTTCCTTACATTTAAAGGTTACTTATCGACGCTTTTAAGTAACAAGTACTCAAGCATACTAAGGCCACTTGAAATATTTTCAGCATCGCGAATCTACACGCCTCGTCTCAAGCGCTAATGAATATTAAATTCTTCATACTTTCGTAGTAACTGGTAATAATAATACCTACAAAGAATTAAGAATAAATTTAAATATAAAATTGACGAGCTTATCGAAGGATCAAGTTTCTTTAGCTCTAGATCGATGAGATTATTGTCTGCTCCAAATTCAATTGCGGATAATGTCTCTATTTATATTTCTGAATTTACTCTTTTTCCCTCTAGAATAAGACTAATCGATTAGCAACAACATTATTAAATAACGGTTTTTTCGTCCCATATTCATTTGCTAATCCAATTCATTGATTTAAAAAGAATCTCCAGCTGATTATTACAGGATGATCCATATACGATGATTAATAGTGACCACGTCAATGATTGGTATTGTGGGCATTAACAAAATAGTGTGGTTCACTTTTTTAAACAGTTTATTCAATGAAATTCCTTAACACTTGTGTTTACAAGTGGGTGTCGCATTGCAATCGGGTAGGCCAAGGCTTGTTACGTCGGAACGCTCAGAAAATAAGACTCCAGTGTATCGTTGACAACTTGGTTAAAGGCGTGATTGTAACGTAATACCGCATCATAAGCATACCAAACGTTTTGACATATTATAAGATGCAGAGTTTTATCTAATCGTTTATCTCCGGTAAACGAAAACAACACTGGATTTACGTGTACTAATATTCGTTCTTGGAGGTGTTTACTTCACAGCGGCCCGCAAACATGTGCCGATTCTGGCAAGCTCCTGTTTCACACATTAGTCACAAAATTATGAATGGGTAAAGGGGGCCGCGGATTGTGTAGGGGGGAATGGCGCTAAAAATAGTCCGCCAGCAACAGGTGGTCTCTGCTCCTCACCCTTCCACCCACGCACATTAGCTTCAAACTCGTGCAGATCAGATTTTTCAACTTAATCATTTTGAACTTTATTGCGAGAGGCTCGAAGAGGCTTGAATATCATTGTTTAAGTCTGATAATTTCTCATCACTTCCAACTATGGTCACAAGGCAGACAATGAAGGTTCAATTGAAAAACGAAATTGTGTCTCAAACGACAGATCAAATACGATAGAAACAGATTTCAATTTATCAAAGAGTTACTTTAAAAAATTGTCTAACTTTGAGCCTAAAATTTACTTAAATATTTCTGTTCTTTTGCTATTGTAGGCAGACGAGCATACGGCCCACCCAGTGCCCGCCCAATCATTGCCATCAACAATGCCAGTACAGCCAAGTCGCTGCCTAAAGGGTTACTGTTATGCTTTTTGTTTTGACAACAAATGTCGGATATCCGTCCAAATGGGCGATGGTTCAATCATAGTCCATTAAATTTTGAGGAAACGGAAAGAGACACAGCTCTTTTACTGTCTTAAAATCTTAGAACTCGGCAATGATATTCTTTATTAAAAACTTTACTATTCTAATCTTTAAATAACCGTTATAAAAATGTAGGTATAATCGTGAAAATTGATCATCTTATAACTGACCGCTTTTAGTGTAAACTTATCAAAAGAATGTACCAATTTTTCAATTTTTTAAAGTTCAAGTTAATAGTCCAATCTGACTCAAGTGTGATGGATGCTAAAAAAATCTATTTATAAAAATATTGGCAATCTTATCAAGGTTTTCTTTAAATCTTGAAGTTTATACATTTGTCAATTCGTTGACACTAAAACCAAACATTGTTGAAATATTCGGCATTTTATCTTTAAAATGCCTGGAAACGATCTAAACACCAACAAATACAATCCACTAGGTCTTTTTCTTTAAACTAAATTTAGAATTTTACATTTTTTTTATTGTTTATATGGGTGGACGAGCTCACAGCCCACCTGGTGTTAAGTGGTTACTGGAGTCCATAGACATCTACGACGTAAATGCGCTACCCACCTCGAGATGTAAATTCTAAGGTCTCAGTATAGTTACAACGGCTGCCCCACCCTGCAAATCGAAGCGCATTACTGCTTCACGGCAGAAATAGGCGGCGTGGTGGTACCTACCCGTGCGGACTCACAAGACGTCCTACCACCAGTAATTACGCAAATTATAATTTCGTGGGTTTTATTATTATTACACGACGTTATTCCTTCACCGTGGAAGTCGATCGTGAACATTTGTTGAGTACGTATTTCATTAGAAAAAATTGCACCGCAATCTGTCTTTAGTATCGAATTGAGGATTCATATGTGATCGCCAACTTGGATGCGTGGCAGGCGGCGTTCTCGGAAACGTCTCGTCTGGTACTCGTTGCACATGTTCATTCAGGTTCAATGAATGCAAACACTAACAATAGTGTTCATTCCGATTCCTTGAGTTCCGATTGTCGAGTGTAACAAATATATATGTATTTAATTTTTTGAACGAAATCTATACTAACATATAAATCTACAGTGGTTTTTACGGATGTTCCGTTATAACTACTGAACCATGCATCCGATTGACTTGAATCTTGGTATCCATGTAGAAAATGCATGTACTTAATGGATAGTCTAATGTTTACATGAGTGTTGGACTCCCTAATAATAATGACAATAAATAATAATGTTAATTTTAAATGCCCAGCGAAGCGGGTGAGTACAGCTATTTAGTTACTTATAAATTTTTTTGAAATCTAACCAACTAGATAAAAATAGTATTCTGATAAAAGTGTAATTTTGTCTGTTTTTTTTTAATTTATTTACGTTGTTGTCAATTTTGATTTTATCTTTGTTCTTAAAAGTACTAAAATTTTTTAAAGCAATAAGACCATCATCCCGTATAATAAAATAATAGCTGAAATCGAAAAACTTTAACATCAAAGCAAATTATGATCAAAAATAAAAAAAGAGTTCATATTTAAATCAAGCAAACATCTTAATATTTTATTTTTTCTGCAAAGTGTCGAGTTCCGTTTGCCTCTTAAATATACTATATTTCATCAATTGTTTAGGCTAACTTTAATATAATAAAACCTTGTTCTCTGAATCTAATTTAACACATATAGTTAATAATCTGTAAATTACATAAATTCAAAATAATTTGCCATACTCTCCAAATTCCACTGTTTTAAATACATATTTTAGTAACGTAATAATAATGATTAATCATAATTTGTCGCGAGTTGGCCGTGTCCCCGGTACAACTGCGGGTGCATCTAAATATAGAGTGCAGTCCTTGGGCTCTGTATTCACATAAAGGCACATAATTAAAATGTTTCTTGACACTCATCCTAACCAGCAATTAAGATGTTTATTTAAGCATGATTTTACTACGGAATGCTATTGCAGGGAAAATAGAAATACATATTAGGCTTTTGAAGTTTCATATCCTGCTTAAGTTACCAATAAAACTATTATGTTATTAAAAGAATTGAGTTAAAACAAATTCTTTTAACGCATATAACTATTCAATTCAGCAATTAATGCAACGTCGTGATCTGTTCACGAAAATTACAAACACAATAGCATTAATTGGTACTCCGCTTCAAAAAAGAATTTAACCCGAGAGTGATATTAAATATAGGTTAAGCCAAAAAAAACTAGTGTACAAACTCGAAAAGAATTCGACGTATCTAACCTAAATTGCGAAATTTATTTATTCCATACGGGCCAAAAATGCCAGACAGGTGATGGTCATTATGAAAACAATTTGTAATCCAATTATAATTACAGTCCCGTTGTCTGACTGCCAGTCTGGAGTCTGGACGCTGACAATAAGTCACGCGATGGTTAGGGTCGGCCCGCAGGCGAGGCTGCAAACCTTCACATAATAACTAATAATGGCAATTTGCGAAATGCAGCTGCGGAATTCATTCAAATATTAACAAATAAACGTTCTTAGGGCCTCTTGTGGTTTCTGCTTAAAGTAGTTTTACTGAATTTCTTATCAATACCGGTCACCGTCCTCGTCGAACCCGTCGCTTGCGACGAAGGGCTCGACGAATCAAGCGAATTAACCCCTAGACACAGCCCACTGAGCTTATCGCCGGATCTTCTCAGTGGGTCGCGTTTTCGATCCGGTGGTAGATTCTGCGAAGCACTGCTCTTGCTAGGGTCACTGTTAGCATCACTCCGGTTTGAGCCCCGTGAGCTCACCTACTAGTTAACGCTATGCTGAAATAGCCTCTCAAGGCTATCAGCTTAGGTAGGAAAGAAAAATTCTTATCAACTTGGCGTATAATTAAAACTCTTTGGTATAGTGTGAAAGAATCTGAGAATTTAAATCTGAATACTGAGAAGCAAGCATAGCATACGATAAGTTACTCCAATTCCGATTGGGGGTGTTACATGTCATTCATGTCGATGTGACTCCAGCGCATACACGAATTTCCTGATTTAAACCGCTGTTATCACGTAAGATCCTCTGGCTTTAATCTAATCAAATAAGCTAGTAAATCTAATCGGAATAGACCAGTTTAAACTAGATATTAGGTTTTTAATAGCTTGAAATCCACCAAGCCCTCATAATAATTTATAATTTAAACTAGTGACTATAAAGACGATTTTACGATATCATTCAATTTGATTATCAATGAGTGTGATTCATGTTCATTCAAAAAACATTGTACATGAACAATTACAAATCCAAATTTTGCGTATCTTTTTTTTTTTTTTTTTTTTTTATTGCCCTTGTAGGCAGACGAGCATACGTCCCACCTGATGGTGAGTGGTTACCGTCGCCCATGGACTTCAGCAATGCCAGGGGCAGAGCCAAGCCGCTGCCTACCGTTTAATACTCTCCACAAGCCTCGTTTGAAGAAGGACATGTCATAGCGCTCGGGAAACACCGTGGAGGGGAGCTCATTCCATAGCCGGATGGTACGTGGCAAAAAAGACCTCTGGAAACGCACTGTGGATGACCGCAGTGGCTCCAGGTATCTGAAAATGTCTTTCATAATTCAACGATACAATTCTGGCAATCTAAATCCCCATATTAAAGTCCAAATGCATTGGACGAACGCGATGCGATTTGCACGAATTCATGAATTTGCAATAATCATTCTGAAAGAGTCGCCCAGAAATCGATGTTAACAAAAAAAATACTTAGAAAGTATTTGAGTAAAGAACGCAAAAGGACGGAAAAGCAAAATAAAGTATACTCTAGATTGAATAATATATGTAACTGAAATGATGTAAATTTTATTTTAGTTTGTTGAATGTCACCATCAATGTCCCCCTTTCGTTGAAGTTTTCTCAGGAGACACACCTTGTTCCTCGGGAGTGTGCGGCCAAAATGTAGGCTTATTTACCGGATCGAGAGCTTGATCAGGGTATAGCTCGTAAAACATCTCCATTGTCATCTCTTCGAATTTTGGAAGTGATTTGATTCTTTGCAACTCTTTTTGCGATCTGAAACAGAAAAACAATCCGTCCTAATCATCAAAAACATGTATTATTTTAAGTTGTGCCTGTTATAGGTGTGGCAAACCTAATGGTTATTTAAAATTAGCTCTATGTTACATAATCTATTATGTGAATTGGTGATATTACAAACTAATAGAATGCTTTCATCAAATATAAATGTTAATTATTCGTCTACGAACGCTTCGATTTCTTTTTGCAAATTCGCACAGAAGACCTTGATCTGGGGTTCTAGTTCTTTCCACTGTTCCTCAACTTTTGATGTTAGCGTGTCCTGAGGAAAAGGCACTTTGAAGGCTTCGTATTCTTTCTTGAATTTGTCAACAAGCCCCGGTATTGGTACTGATTTCTGATATTCATCCCAGTTTATTTTCGGAGGCTCAGGCGGGTTTGCCAGTACTCTAGAAAAGAGATCCATATAGAAACAAAACGCGAACAACACATCATATATTTACTCTTTCTTAAAGTTTTAAAACACATGAATTACCTTCGCAAGTACGAGTCGACTTTACCTTTAAAAGCAAAGAAATTAGTTTTCTGTTCTGGAGGAACTCTCTTTTCAAGTTCTACCCAGTTTATGGCAGGCTTCGTAAACCTTTTGGCCATTGTATTTCATACAAACTTATCAGATTTTCATAACAGTTTTGACAAGATCGAATTGTCATTTCTTAAATGAAAACGCAGTCTGCATTCATTCTCTTTGGTTCAAAGACCCCTGAATATTTTAAAATGGTCTCAATTCCAGGACAAGCATAATTTTTAACCAAATTGAATTTATGAAGCAGTCAGTTCAGATTATAATAATTGCTGCACACGCGACCGTCCAAATTATGCGATTGCGTGATGATAAGTCCATTGCCAAAACCTTAGACGAACATTTCACTGAAATAAAAAAAAATTGTATGTTTTGCTATCCAGTTTATTCACTTTGTAAAAATATAATAGAGCCTTGACAATGCGAAGTATTAAAACTTACTATTGATCTAACACATAGCATTCAGATTAAGGTATATTAATATTAAAATTTGCATTAAAAAACATGAGATACATTACTTAGGAAATATTAACAAAGAAAATCGAAGCTAATTAAAGAAATAAGTCGTCGTCTTCGATCAATAATATTGATCGAAGGTCGTCGTGGCTTAAAGGTTAAGCTGTCCGGTGCATTCGTATGTAGCGATGCACCGGTGTTCGAACTTCACCGGCATGTACCAAATTTGCCAATGATATACGTAGTTAACAAATGTTCACGATTGACTTCCACGGTGAAGGAATAACATCGTGTAATAAAAATCCAAACCCGCAAAATTATAATTTGCGTAATTGCCACCACCCCGCCTATTTCTGCCGTGTAGCAGTAATGCTTTTCGGTTGGGGCAACCGTCGTACTGTTAAAAGTGAGACCTTAGAACTCATGTCTCAAGGTGGGTGGCGGCATTTACTTTGTAGATTTCTACGGGCTCCGGTAACCATTTAACACCAAGTCGGCTGTGACCTCGTCCTCCCATTAAGCAATAAAAAATTAATGAATAAAAACTTACACACTATGCTATGTAAATGAACCATAAAATGATGATGAACAATTTTACCATAAATGATGACAAAATTTGCATTAATATAACCAAACCGGATCACGCCTCGGATCCTATCTCATAACACGCTAGTATATTTTTAATAAGTTACATTCATCTGACGATCTGATGTTCTCATTTCTCCGTACACTATCAAAATGCCTTTCATAATCTTTTCGTAGTCGAATAGATATAGCCCGGCTAGTTTTTAGAGACAATAATGTTGATGGCAGCCCGGACATGTCTATACCAGGCGTGGCCAACTTGATTAGAACCAAGATCTACTATCTACTGACGAAACACTGCGATCTACCAATGACATTTCTTGAAATTTAATGAAACAATGTAGTTCTATAAATAAGTAGTATATTTTCTTTTGTCCCACCTCCTTGTGTCGATAATCCTCAATGCCGAGAGTCGTGGCCTACTCTAACAACTTCTCCTGTATTATTTTGCGCCATTCCTGCCTAGCCTCGGCTGTGTGGATAGCAACGTGGACTGAAGTATTGAGAGTGGAGCGTATCTGGTCCGACATTGGACTTCTGACTCTGGGCCTTCTTCCGCATACCTGTCTGCAGCCAGCAGCAGCAGCGTTGTTTCTTTTATTAAAAATATTAAAATAAACCTGAAATTATATTAAAAAAAACTATTGTATTAAAGAGAGCATAAATAATGTGACGTAATGGTCGTTGACAAATGATACAAGATGAAGATGATGCGTGCAGCAAATGGTTATTACGTTGCGTAGTCTGTTCTATGTATTTATATTTTTTGTTTTGCCATGATCGACCGGTCGATCGCGGTCTACCGGTTGACCACCCCTGGTTTATACGATGCCGGTTTTCACGGTTTTCTTAGTTACAAATCTTCACTGTCAGAATATTACAGTAACAACTAAAGTAAAAAAAAAGACCAGTAAGGCGCGCTTTTCTAGATAATAATTATGCGATATTTGTGTTATTATAATAAGGTACATAATGTTATCAGGCTGTGATTAGATACGAGCGCCATGTTGTTATTTTGGACGAGCTCGTGATAATTTCGAACACTATTAAATATGCGTATGAAAACTTTGAATTATGAAATTTTCAGAAGTCTTATAATTCGAGACACTCATTCTGCCTGGAATCTCTTACGCGAATTTTGTTATTTTTCTGATGATTAACGTTGAGCAATTTAAGGCGTAGTGTTGATAAAACAAAGTTTTAATAATACCGATAAGCGGAAAAAGTGTTCTGTTGAAATCATTTGTTTGCAAACATTGTAGAAGAGTACGCAAGGTAATCGATTATTGATTAGCTTTTTAACTTGAGAAAGCTAACCAGTTCGTTTTAGTAACATATGATAATATAGAATTTTTACTATAAATACTAAAACTTTTCTAAATCAAGTTCGGTATTTTCAAAAATCAACTACATAATTTTTTTCATTGAATTCCTAAAGATTCGCAGAAATCATAAATTATCTACAATTTGCATCTCTGTTAGATTTTAATTAATCACAAATTGACGTAAATTAAAATAGTCGACATATCCTTTGCTATTTCGAGCCTCGTAGAATCATTCGGTCACAACCCTTACTAATACACTAACGCTCACCCCGCCGTGTTCAAACGAACAAATCGACACACCGTTTCAATTACAAGACAATAATGTCTCCGGGTGTCGGGATCGCGCCGTATCCGCCGGATACTATCCGTAACGACACGGCACCGATTTCACTTCAGACGCGCCGAATTTCTGCTGACACATTTACAATCCCAAACGCTTCTGGTTGTATGACGAACCAAGTCTCGTGTGCGTCCAGCTACAAAAATATAACCCTTATAGGTGTTCTAATAAAAACGGGCCGAGAAAGTCGGGCGCGTGCCTTGAGGTAGCTTCCGCCGGATCAAGTCGTTATCCAAAGTGTTAACTAATTTCGATTACTTTGATGGTAAATTAGCTGTTTCGAGGAAATATCTTTAGGATTCTTTTATTATTATTTTTTTTCTCATTTTGTTTAGTAAAGTTCATGTATTAAATAATCTGGAAGCTTATGAACTTATGACACTCGCATAGTGCCTCGCCCTTTTAGTGATTTTTTGATAGATAGATGTAAAGAGAGTCACTTTTTAATATCTCCGTTAGAAACAATTACAATTTGAGAGAATTCGAAGTGTTTTTCTTAACATACAATACTTTTATGAGTTCCTTTCGTGCGTTTTCGGTTTATGAGGTCACAATAAAATCATTTAAAACCAAAAGTATATTTTTTATTGCATTAGCAATTCGCGTTCGTTAGAGATCAGCGCACACCTAGAGTTCAGTGGTTATCATTGTCAATGGACATCATAGCTTGTTTGTCGTCATGACTTTACTGGTGTTAGGACCTCTTGTGAGTCCGCACGGGTAGGTACCACTACCCCGCCTATTTCTGCCGTGAAGCAGTAATGCGTTTCGGTTTGAAGGGTGGGGCAGCCGTTGTAACTATACTGAGACCTTAGAACTTATATCTCAAGGTGGGTGGCGCATTTACGTTGTAGATGTCTATGGGCTCCAGTAACCACCACCGGGTGGGTTGTGAGCTCGTCTACCCATCAAAGCACCCTTCATCGTGAACATTTGTGGAGTACGTATTTCATTACATTGGGTTTTTATTTTTTACAGTCCCAGCACTATGAAGCTGGAGTGGACGGAGAGCGAGTCCGACTATGGACTCGAGGAGGCAGCCTTTTACGAGGCTCCAACCGCCGTGGCGCCTCCTCCAAGGAAACATGTCTCGTTCAGTCTTAGACTAGACTTGGTAAGTAATGATTATTAATATGAATATTAAGTAATGAATTATTAATATTATTAAGTAATGATTATTTCCTACCTACCTGATTATTTTATACCTGCGCCGAAGGTTCGGTTTTCCTCCCGCTGTACAGGGAAGAAAGTCTAACTTTTCCTCCCGCTGTACAGGGAAGAAAGTGTTACTTTTCCTCCCTGGGTACTGACAACTGCGCATGCGCGTTAGTGTCTACGTCTGCTCTCACGCACCTAAAATTCTCTGCCATTGTTGTGCTCGGGTAATCTGCAATATTGTGTTTAGTGTAAAAGTGAAATAAACAAAAGGCAATAAAATTTAATAGTGAAGTATTAAACAAAGATGAGTTCATCAGACAGTTCTTATTCAATTAGTAGTACCTAGTTTATTTAAAAATTAAAAAACAGTTAAATTGTTTTTTTATGAGCATCGCCTTCGGCTCGGGTGGCAATTTTACACGCGGGAGGAAATGTCCTACTTTTCTCCCTTGGTGCATAATTTACTATTTTCGAACTTATTAAGAACTGATGCAATACAATAATTTTATGGGTTTGCCTTAATGACTTAACCAAAATAACCAGGATTTAAAAATATAATTATTTGAAATTTTAATTTGGCTTGCTATTAACGAGTGTTTTTTTTTTCTTTTCGAAACTAGATCTAGAACCGGTCCAAGACGATCTTATTATAAATTCTATAGAGCGTTTTGATTATAATTTGCAATTTTTTAAGACTTTTAAAAACGATTCATCGAATTTCTCATGATTATGAACAGTTATCGAACTCTACACTCTAGGAAATTAACGACACCGTCCACCTTGAGGTAAAGTCTTAACCGCATCGGTATATCCCGCCCCCAAGATATCCTCTACTGCGATGTATTTCAAGCTTACTCTATGGATCAAGAAAGGCCTTACGAATTACCTTAAGAATTACGGTCCCAACACAACAATTTTCTTGCTCTCCCAGTGGATGAAGCGGATTATTTAGGCCCAACGTATAGGGTGCCTTGAATAACATCTTGAGGATGTGGAAAACCAAGATAAGGCTCTCGTTACTAAATTCCAATGTAAAAATTTTTCGACAGAATCAAACAAGGGGAATTAAAGATACCATTTGACGAAAACTTAAAACGACCTTGCAAATGCATAGGTTTCTGGATTGTCGGAGAATAAATGTCGTTTTAGTTTGCTGCTATGATACTATTAAGACTGGCGTCGTACATGTTAGCTACTCTCCTACAGGCTATCTGGGATCGCATGCTCAATTCGTCGCTATGGATTATAAAGGGAGAAATTGAGTTTAAATGGGGTCCAAGTCATTCCAGAGAAAGTTGAAGTTTATGTTGAATGTTTGTTAAAGTGCCACGATTTCAAAGAATTATCTTGCAAGCGTCCATCAGATGAGGGCATACGATCCGCGCAAAACGTATCACCTTGCCCCCAGTTTACTTTGCATGAGTTCTGTCTCAACCGACGGTCGGAGCGACAGAAGATTTAAATCCTTTCAAACGTCCGTCTGCAGTGTTAAATAAAACGTTTTATAGCACAAACTTTAATATAACCAAATTCAACTTCATTCATGATGTAAGCGATTGTCAGTAATCTTATCAAAACGATTTTTAGTGTAATTAATAGATAAGGTTTCCTATGAACGTTTCTACGGAAATTCACGTTCCTATTAGGTATGTGCTCTGATGGAATTACTATAGTCCCAATGTTGCTGATACTGCTAACCACCAATTTTGTTGGTATCAAGTTGAGAAGTATTACTCACAATTATAATGCCGCGTCATTAGCGATATGCCGTTTTATTCCAATGAAATTTGAGCTATTGAATCAGTAGGTGCGGCGAGTATTGCACACTGCCAATTCTCTACTTCCAGAGAGGGATATCAAACCAATTCCTTCTTCGGTGGTCCAATCCAAGAATCATTTTCTTTTTTATTTTATTGTTCTATTGTGTTCACGAAATTTACGACACCATCCACGGTGACAGCCAATTGGTGTTAAGTGATCATCAGAGCTCTCAGACAAATGTATTTAAAATAAAACATAAATAAATAAACGTTAAAGAACCAACGATCGAAGTCTCAACCGTATTATTTATTTATTTTATTTATTTATTTATTTATGTACATACAGAAAAGAGGACATAATACAGAGTAATAGGAAAATTATGTACAAAGGCACTGCTTATTTCTTTAAGAAATCTCTTCCAGCAGACCTGCGAGAGGATAATGAGAATAATAATAAAAAGTGATGAGTGTGTGTAGAACAAATAACACATAACTAAAATAACAAATACAACATGAGAATTATTATAGTAATGCACATACACATAGCAAATATTGTTAAACTTGCCGTATTGTGGCTGGAGAATATAAGGATTGCTCCACCAGGCTGGGACGCATAATTACTTTGCGGCAGAAACTGAGAGAGCACTGGCTCGCACAATACCCAACAGCCACAATTATTCCTTGCCAAAAATATATTATTTCAATATTATTAATATCTCTTTGAATGCCTAAAATTATACTAATCTAATTATGTACATAATAATTATGTTTTGGCTTAAAATAAGTTTTCAAGTTTCAAATGAAATTTATACATACTATAACAGTATAATTATTTAAATTTAATGTGAAATGTACGTTCCCCATAAAACCGTTTTCAAATCCAATCGTAAATTAGTTTATAATTACTACAGAAAGCAACTCAAATACCGATTCAATATGAACGAAGCTCTCTGCTCTGTTTTATTAACCAGCTTCAAGAAAGGAGGATTCTTCTATAAGTTAGTAAAACTGTTTTGCACATCGTATAAAATAAACGTATATACGAAGATTAGACTCTTACTCATAAGTATTATATCTAGATTCAAGTGCGTTAAATAATAATAAATCAAAGCAGTAATTAAATTTTCTTCGGTATTCGCGAGTCATATGCATATTTAAATAATTTTTACGGTTCACTCTCGTGTTTTTTTACTGTCATTATAATATTTCTGAGGATTCAAAATCTTTACAGTTTTCTGTTTTTTTTGGTTTGGTTCTAGTTTGTATTCTAGTGACCTCAAGGGTTCATAGTAGATACATCGAATGAGTAGGTAAGTTCACGAGACTCTAGCCTTACGAAGTTGCTAACACTAGCCCTAGCAAGAGCAGTGCTTCGCAAAATCTACCACTGAGAATACTTCATAGAATTTCAAATTTTGTTGTACATTTATTTATCAATGAGCTAATGATTCATGTGGTCTGAAATAGTCGCCTGAGCCCATCGATTGCAAATTTAAAGAAAGGTTTGGGGCAAAGGGAGGAAGAATCGAAAGTCCGAAGATAAATGTGGGGAGAAAAACGATATTACGGGTGAGTTAACAAAATTTTGTAAGCGCAACTAGAAGATGCTGGACGCGTATCTCTTCCCTGACAAATAGCCGCCCAAAATATCAATATCTTTAAAAGATTCTCCGACATAACTATTTCCTAATAATCTCGTATTAGGAGATTTTAGAGAGACTAGGAGATTATAATATTCAAAAAGCTCTACTAGTACAAATTTTCCCTAACATTTATATCTAGAAACTTAAAGAAGGTCTTGTTACTTTCTATAGAAAACCCACCAGACCGGCCTTCGTAACATTGACCTATTTACAACGTGTCACTTCTAACTGCTCACTTCCTTTCATTCATATCGCTTGGAATTGCAAGACGTTTTTTTTTACTTTACACCGAGTACTGTACGTTTGATCATGAAATGTTCACATAGGAATAAAAACCTGTGATTTTATGTGTGCGTATCAAGTGACCATAATAAGAGAATGTAAAATGGGGAGCCCTGTGGTTAGGGAAGGGCCATATCGTCTGCACTATGCCGGATGCGCCGGCGCAACTCAGCCGAGCGTGATGCAAACTCGTCCTTTTTGACACGCAGTACGCTTTTTGTACGGAATATAAAAATCACTGTAGGTACCTATTTATAGTCGTTATAACTGAAACCGGTTTTAACTAACAAACTTTCTAATTACCGCCTATTATTATTTATTAAATATACTAATATTATAAAGCTGAAGAGTTTCTTTGTTTGAACGCGATAATCTCAGGAACTACTACTGGTCCGATTTGAAAAATTCTTTCAGTGTTAGATGGCCCATTTATTGAGGAAGGCTATAGGCTATATAACATCACGGTAAGACCAATACAAGCGAAGCAACAATAAGTAATGTTTCAAAATAGGGGTTTAAATGGCTCCTTAAGATTCTATAATTCAAAAATATTTTCACTTTCTACGTAAAGGAAGTGGGGGTTAAAATTTAGCGTTATGCCAAAGTAACTATTTCACGCGGACGGAGTCGCGGGCAAAAGCTAGTTAAATTATGAAGCGCAATGTAATTAATGGAATAATACTTTTTTTTTAATAAACGGGACGTTATAGATTAGATTCAAATTTTGTTTAAAACTCGAGAAGACCGTAGAAAATACTATTTTGGTCCCCCACAGTAACAACGTTCGACTTCGTTCTCTGTATCTGCTTTACTTATATCTTTATAGGCGATGCGCAAATGTGTGTTACGTTTCCCGTGTCTGATATATTAAGACCGAATCGATCAAAAAGTACGAAATACCCTCATAATGTGTTAATGAAACGATAAATTTTTAAAAAATCAAAACACGGAAATTTTCACCTTCCAAGAATAGTATATTTACGTTTAGCGAAGTAGTTTTTAGACTCTGCTAATAATTACCTGGCGTCTATGAATCTTCTTTCACGTAGCTATTTCGACTTTGTAGTGTTGTGTAGACGAGTTTAATGAAGTGGTACATTTGATACAGTCGCGCGGGCGCGTACGGTAACAATCAATCATCGACCGCGTAAAGGAGTATCGAAAACAAACTCAAAGCTTCCCCGGCATCTATTTCAAAGATCTTTAGTTCTTTTTATTTGTTTTTTTATATTTTTAAACTTGCCCGTGACACTGACGTTAAGCTATACTAATGAGTTTCGACATTAGCTGACTGTGACGAAAAAATACAAGGGACTTTTACGAATGGGTTACGCTTTGTAATTTTTTATTTTATATTCTTTACGAATCGCCGGATTGATGTATTAGTGTCACACAATTGTATTTAGGACTACGATGTTTCCATAATAAATTTACTTTCTAGTGTATAAGCGAATTCCGAACTTAGACAGTATGATAGAATGTATCGCACTGTTTATTTGTTTTTTGGTGTACAATAAAGAATACTCTCTCTCTCACTCTAATCTATATATATAAAAACGAATTGCTGTTCGTTATTCTCGCTAAAACTCGAGAATAGCTGGACCGATTTGGCTAATTTTGGTCTTGAATTATTTGTGGAAGTCCAGAGAAGGTTTAAAAGGTAGATAAATATGAAAATGCTCAGAATTATATAAAAATAAGAATTTTATTTTTCCTTTGATGTGTAACCCCGTCGGACGGATTCCTTTTGTTTGTTTTAAGTTTATTTTATACAAAAGTTTATATCTTTTATTTATCGATTGAGACACTGCAAAGTCTGTCAGGCTAGCTAGTAATAATATAAATTCTTGACGATCCTGAATTTAAATGCCGGTCGCCGAAGTCAAGTACCACTAAATTATCGGGCAAAGAGTTGAAGAAAGGGCTGTTAATAACAAGGGTGAAATAAAGAGGCCGTCGCCAGTTTTGACATTAACACCTCCATCCAGCCCAGAGCTGTCACTATAAAGCATATCTTCTGACATGATTTATTATCGCTCCCGTCGAGGCATATGCTGAATGAATAAGTACACGTATGTTCTTGAGGATTACAGCTGAATAACGATAAGTTTCATCAAGATTTAAACACAATGGATGGGCTTGCGTTAACCATGTTCGCGCAACGGATATCCTTTAAATAAGTAAATAATAATTTATCTCGTTTTCATTCATAATCATTTTGATAGATGTGAGTCGACTATTATCAAAGCCGGCAATGTGACTTTTGGACAATTATTGGTAAATCAGAAAAACGAATTATTGACTTTGTATTCCATTGGCAGTCACAAAACTCTTCTGAACGACATCTTAGATAAATAACAGGTTAAGTATTAACCTTTATTTAATGCAGGTTTTGAACCGTATTCTTTGAAGGAAACGATTATATTCAAATCAATCTGTATTGACATATCAATAACATTTTTTTGTCCAAATGCACAGATTGCCACCTTTGATTATAATAGACGACTCATGTAACGGAGAGATACGTAGTTACACGAATCTTAACTGGATTGCGAATATTTATATTACTAACGGCATCGAAATCTAGTTTAGTGTTCGCTACATTGACAAGCTTAATTGGATTTAAATTTAACTTAAATTATAATAAATAAAAACCTGATACCATAAACGCCATTTATTTATCTGAAACTATACTGTGAAACGCAGATTTTTCTCACGATCTAAAATCGTGTTTTGCGATAACTGTAAAATTTTATAATAGGTATATATAAGTCGGGCGTAACAGAGCGATCCGGATTTTTTGAACGACAAGAATGACGACATATTAAATGCGATATAAAAAAACGAATAATAATAATAGATAGGTCTATTTCTCGCCTTAACATAAAATTACGAAACAGAAATAAATTATTTAAGGAAATTTATACATCTGAATCGATTATTTAAAATGTTTCGTGTGTGTTTTAGATTTTGTGACGAGAACTGCGCCTTAAATCTGGAAAATAATTCAAACAGCATTCTGGTAATTGTAGAGGATGTGGATAATGTATTAGTATTGTTAATTGTCAATTTGTCGTTCTAAAGCTAAACGCTAGTGAAGTGTGAGAGGCCTCGATCTTGTCTCAATATGTCACACGTCGCTACTTTTTAAAGGCACCCCAATTTATCTACTCTTGTTAATCCTCCGGCAAAGATAAATAACAATTTGAATCACTGTAAATCTCTCACGATGATCCGTTTTCATTTATTTATTTAAATTAAATGAAATTCAGTTTAGTTTTTCGTACTGGAATATCTGGAACTACTCAAACACGAATAACTGTCTAGTTAAAATTCAATATTTTTGCTTAATACAAATCGTTGCATTCATATATCGTGTAGTTGAATGTTTAAAACGTCAATGATATTTACAAAATACAAGTTTGCTAGTGTAACAGTTTTATCAACATTTTGTATTGCTTAACGTTCTCGTGGGTAGCACGGCTAGCTGATATACGAACTGTTAGCTGATTGCATAGAAAAATCACGATTAATTTTTCATATCCTTCGAAGCGGACGTAACTAGACGTATAGCTTTAATTATAAGCCGGATATCGTATCCAGCCCTAACGAGACACGCCCGAATGGACCGGCTAATTTACACTAATAATGTACTTTAATATTTACTCAAATAGCATCTTCGGAGAGGTCAGTTATTAGTTTTGCTATGGTATATAATATAGATAAAAAACTTGACATAATTAAAGTTGCAATTCATGTATAAATGTTAAATAAAAGAATGTTGTAGCGTCTGGTACTAATTGATTTTTGAAATACTTTTTATCTTTAAAAATTAGATATGAAAAATTTTACTGTCACGCACTGTTCCATAAATTACGTCCTTACATTGTTCATCCGGTTTTGTTAATAATTTTCGTTACTCATAATACCGTACCGTACGATAAAACTCAAAATATATTATTATTTTAATTTAAATTAGTTCGTTTTCTTTACACGATATTTAGCGATTAATGAAATAAATTTAGAAAAAAATGCATTCACTCTTTAATAAGGTACACATCATTATGGTAATATATATTAGATCTAAGATTAAAACTTTAATATTGTTACTGATTCTTTAGTAGTTGTTTGCGGATGATGTATTATAGATTATTATTTAACCTTCTTATTTCAATCAACTTAAATAAAGCCAAGCGAATCGTCATTCGGTTCTGTTACATTATATTGTTGTAAATGACCAAAACTATCATCAGATAGAAACACCCTAGCCGAGAAGACTAATTTCAAAGTGGTCCTTTTGTAGTTTATTTCTTAACAAACATCTGAACTGTGTGTCAATCGTCGTTTTGAGTAATAAGAGGCGTTAGTGAATTGGGATCGTGCCCCGCATCGATAATCACGTGCCGAGACAAACGGGGGTAACTTCACCCTTGTGTTTGTAATACGGAAATATCCCGAGGATGTTTACGACTTAATCATTGCGTGCGGTTCACTGAATAGAAAATTCATTAACCTGAATTCTGCTTATTCTCTTTGTGACTTCGGGTCTGTAAAACAGAACACATGTATTTATAGTCTCCTCTGTATTACTCCCGACCGATTAGCAATGAAATACAATCAGGTTTGACCTTTGTTTCGTAGCTGTAGTGAAACATGCACTTTAACACCGTGGAAGTTGGTGCATTTTTCAATCGTCGAAATGTTTTTTGTAAACGTACAGTTAATAGGACTGAAGAATAAATGATAAGAAAAAAGATGTTACAAGCCTTCTTCTCCAACATCATCAGAGAGTGCTTTCTAGACACATAGGTAGTCCGCCTATATTGAGGACTTCATTTTTCCAAGCACTCCGTTATTTAGATATTTATAAATTTAGTATCACCACCCATCCCCATTTTAATTGAAGTAGAGCATAATTTTAATTATTTCATTTTTCCTTTATTTTACTGACTGATTGTTCTGTTGGCATAATATTCTGAATCGTGCAACTCTGAATAATCCAGCATTAGCAGACCCTATCTTATAAAGTCCTCAATTGTTGAGTACAATGCAAGTTGATGACAACTTTTCCTTTGTCTGCACTTTACTCCACTAGGTGGGGTCGGCACAGTGAAATTTTCTATTATATTCTCTTCTATTAGCCGTCATCTCAATACTCACTCTTCTCTCTCTTATATCATCATTCACACACGACAACATCAGTATAAAATTAAACTTTGACACATTTAGATTTAAGAATGTCAAAACGATGCCAAAATGTTCTTTTCTTTCCTGATCTCCACGGGCCGTATACTCGTTTGACTTCTCTTCTTTTTCTCCACCTTATCCCACTATGTGGGGTCGGCACAGCTAATTTTTCTCTTCCATTCTCTTCTATCAGCCGTCATCTCAACATATACTCGTTTGACTAAAAAATAAAAAATAAACTTATCTTAAAAAATGTCAAATTAAAAAAAAAATATAAACCCCATACAACATTCAATAAATCCTGGTTGGTTTGACATAGATAGGAACAGATTGCGTCTGATTGCTTCGAGGGTCGCCCCAACTCCCTGATTCGATTTCGACGTTTTTATTGGGTAATATTGATACACTTTGTGATTAGGGCTAGTGTCACGGGTTATTACCAATTGAAAAGGGTCATTGATATGCTGTCACTACATAGAACTATTAATGTTTCTAGCTGTAATTTCAATACGGTCTGCATTTAATTGAATTTTTCCCCCGGTTTTCTCTCCCGGTGAGAATCGGGTACTTTTGTCCCGCTTGCCAGGGACTAAAAGCAAAGTTGTCACTTTTCATGGTATAAGCACCTAGGAAAAGTAGAACATCTCCTAGCGATTGTCAACAATAATTTGCGGCCGTGAACGTCCCACTTTTCTCCCTCAGTGCGTAAAACAATATTTTTTAAGATAAGTAATATCAGGAAAAGAAAACTATACGCATTAAGAACCGTCTAAATATTTTAAGCGTCTTTTAAAATTATTAAAATTGATTTATTTATTTATTTTAGATATAGCTTTATGATCGTCTGAAAAAACAAACGGAACAAACAAATTTAAAAATTTACCAATTAATTTGAAATATAATATATATAAGCTCTTGTTTGAATACAAAACTGGCCAAATTATACGCCAATCCTCAAAATTCATTAGAATTCTGCATTGAAACCAGCAACGGCGGCCTCCAAAATCGTATTTGCCCGAGAATGTAGATAATATGCAAAACTTTAGTTTTTAGTCAAATAACGATTTGTTTCTTTGAAACGCTTCTAAAGATAGATCAGAAGATCGTTTACGAAGCTGAAGTATTGTCTGCTGTGTAATATTTTAGGCGAAGCATGTCCGAACAGAGAACGGAAGTGGACTTGTGTGGGTGGAATATTGACATCCAACATTGTTGAGTATGGCGATACTAGCAGTGTCAATAATCTTGCTAATATTATATTCAACGGTTCAACTGTGCTTTATTATAAAATAATTAAAGAATTTCAGCATTTTCAGCGTTTTTTCCCTAATCTATATTATCGCATTTTATAAAGAGTATTGTGTTAGAAAGTTTTAAGGTATGAGCAACGTCATTTGTATTACCAAAAAAAAATACTCTGACCGAATAGAGACGGCTCTTCTGGTGTCCAGTCGCTCTTGGATGTTATAAACATTAATGAGATCAACCAGCTTGAGGCTTGAGGTCGAAGACTCAACTGTAATGTATGTGTAGCTGTATGGCATATCTTTCAAAGTGGCATATCTTTGCCATATGGCATATCTTTCAAAGTAGAACTCATAGTCATCGAATGCGAATTATCAAGTCACATAGGCAGCTACAGTAAAACTCTATACCTTCCTGTCTATCTCTGCCGCAAACTTTAACAATATTATAAGATAGAATAATTCTATGAATAATGGCGAAAATCCAATAAATACGTTCAGTTTTATAAATCAACGAATTCACTGCAATCAAACCATGATAGAGCAGGTTTTTCTTAATTCAATATAGAACTATTTTGAATTTCGATTAAGTTTATTTAAATACATCGATTTGAAAGATTTAGTTTTATTTTAAATCGATTAAATGTTTCTGCTGCTCGCAATGTGATACTATTAAAAAGCAAGTGACTCGTGCGGTTCACGGTTCTGTGTAGCTTTAGTTCAGTGATTCTCAACCTTTTTTTGTTGCGGCACATATTTAACGATTTCAAAATTTGGCGGCACACAAAAAAAAAGATAAAAATTATTTACTTACTACAACACACTGCATAAATAGTTTATCAAAAAATTTTAATATACGAAATAAACTAAAATATACTATAAATTAATTTTTTGTGGATTTCAATATATAATATTCATGCTTAAAAAAAATTTTCTTTTAAAATTATATAATTTAATAATATTAACATTATTATATATTCGCAAAATTTGGCGGCACACTTTTGAAATTTAGCGGCACACAAAAGTGCCGCGGAACAGTGGTTGAGAATCACTGCTTTAGTTATTTGAGTTCGCGTTACATTGCGTCCTCACGTCATATTAAGCTACACGACAACTGCGATTAGCTTAGAAATTAGTAGCATATTCAACTCTTTACAGATTACGTCTTTGTTTATTAATACGCTTTTATTAGCTTCAGACGTATGTATGTAACATGATTTTGACCCCCTTCAAAGCATCGGATTAACTCGAAATTTGGTATACTTATTAAGGACCGATAACAATTCACTATTTAAAAAAAGATTGAAAAAATTGAATATTCAACTAAAAAATTAAAAATAAATAATAGCTTAAAAAAAACTAAGTAAAAAACGCTTTTATAGAAAATCTAACTAAAAAATAGAAAATAAATTTTAATAAACTTGAATTAAAAATAGTGTAAGAAAAAATGATTTTATTGTAAAAAAAAGCGTGGTTAGTTTTTTTAAACCATTATTTATTTTTATTATTACACCCTGCTTGTACTTCAGAATATAGCATGTAATAGGCACCCAATTTACAATTTATGAAAGCTGATCTAAGTGGTTTTAATGATGAAAGCAATAAGTAAATGTTTTCACTTGTTTCAGTGTGACGAGGGTGGTGGCAACGCCGATGGCATAAAGTGTGAGCCCCAGGAAGCTGAGGAGCCCCGTGCAATGCAGAAGGTACCCTCGCTCTCCGATCTTTCTGACCCAGAGGCTTCTCTAGGTAAGTGTACTTTAATCAATAAAACTATGTTATTCTCGCAAGGCATTATGCATAGACATTAATCGCCGAATCGTTTATGCGGTATGTGTTGAAACTCATCTTTATATATATAGGTATATATATTTCTTCTGTGCGTGTGTTTGTCACTGAACTCCTCCTAAACGGCTGGACCGATTTGAATGATTTTTTTTGTATGCGTTTGGGTGGCACCCTGGATGGTTTAGATTCACAAATCAGCCCCGTAGAAGTCGCAGCAATCGGTATCTAGGTTATTTATCTTTCTTAGAAATAATTTATATGGCAAAACAACGTTTGCCGTGCCAGCTAATATAAATATATTTTCTTACGTTTTGTTCATTTATTATATGTACATAAAAACGTAAATATGATGTTTTAAAATGGAGCTTAACTATACCGAGCTTTTTGTTCGACAAAAGATAAAGTTTTAAGTGATGAAAATAATTTATTCCTTATTTTTTCTGTTAACAATTTGCTGATAGCCTGAGGGTTTATTCCAGCCATAGCCTATTATTCCTTAACAATTAGACGTAATGTCAGTCGTTTTACCCACACTCTAAAGTTTGATAGATCGCTCAGATCTGCTATGAGCAATGAGTAAATACGATTCGAGTAAATAATCATAACGTATTAGTACTCCCTTCCTCCAAATCAGTGAGGAGCGGAAGTCAGTCAGCTGGTACGCCGAATGTCCGGCTGCGACACGAGTGTCTCATCCGGCGTCGTAATATGCATTGTCTACGCACTAAACGCTTTCAATATATCCTTCAGTTGTATCTGATTTCAAAATTTATTTATAAACGTATTCGTGTCCTTCGAGGAAAACAGTTATTAGTTAAATATTTTTCGAAAATATCCCACACTCATAAGTTTTTGGCAGTCGTTGATATAATTAAATAATACAAATAGCGGAGGAACTGAAAATACCTGTCAGCGACGCACACCACCAAGCTGCAGACCGGGATCGATGGAGACAGCCACGAGTTTGCCACGTACCATCCGGCTATGGAATGAGCTCCCCTCCACGGTGTTTCCTGAGCGCTATGACTTGTCCTTCTTTAAAAGAGGCTTGTGGAGAGTATTAAGCGGCAGGTAGCGGCTTGGCTCTGCCCCTGGCATTACTGAAGTCCACGGGCGACGGTAACCACTCACCATCAGGCGGGTCGTATGCTCGTCTGGCTACAAGGGCAATAAAAAAAAAGACAGCTAGTTGACGGAATCGGACGGAGTCACGATCCTCAGCAATGAGGAACCGATTGAAGGGAAAGAGATATATATATATATTATTTCCAATGTTTCCAAAACTTTAGTAATCCGTAAGCACGAACACTGTAAAGTATTCGAAACGTCGAAAATAATACACTTTAAAAACGTAAAGTAGTAGTAGTAAATGAAAAGTATTAGTAAAAAAAGCCAGAAGAGCAAACCGTAAAAGTAGTTTTATTATATCTATACGCAGTCAATTTTTTAGGGTTCATTTTAAGTTTCTATGAAACAAACTTTGCTTTACTTTAGTCTCTTTAGTTCTATAATCTAAGAAAGATAAATTTATAAAGATAGCTGACAACTTAAGCTTGTATAGTAAGTACTCAGAAAGTAACTCTCACTGGTGGTAGGACCTCTTAAGAGTCCGCACGGGTAGGTACCACCACCCTGCCCATTTCCGCCGTGAAGCAGTAATGCGTTTCGTTTCGAAGGGTGGGGTAGCCGTTGTAACTATACTGAGACCTTAGAACTTATATCTCGAGGTGGGTGGCGCATTTACGTTGTAGATGTCTATGGGCTCCAGTAACCACTTAACACCAGGTGGGCTGTGAGCTCGTCCATCCATCTAAGCAATAAAAAAAAAAAGTAAATGAAATTCTGAAATTCTCAGAGAGTATGTTATTATGTTATCTTCACATATATGTACATATAGGTACCTAAATTGCTGTAATTTTACAAATTCAATATGCACACTTGTCAGGATATTTATATTGTACGCGATGTAGCTTTCCTGGGCTTGATTGATGTTCCTAGGTCGTAGTCTACGATTACTAAATAGTTAGGCCTGAATAGGATAATACGAAGCATCCTCTTTAGGGGCATCAAGTGCAGTTTCCAACCGTCAAGTGCTTTACAAACTATTAGATGTTTTGTAACTATTCTAAATACATTTATCTTGTTTAATTGACTTATTGATATGAGATTTACTTGCTATTACTACCAATTGTTCGAAGTTTAAAACAACAGAGATGTTTTAATAGAAAGCTGTTTTTAAGTGTCATATAAATTGAGGATAGCCCGTTATAATAGACTTAACTATTATATTACGGCTTAGTAGAGATAATGCCTAAATCTTCTTATGGATCATGATCACCTGATAGTAGATTTATAAGTCGAGGGCAATTATAGCTTATATGATATAAGTTAGTTACCGAAACCTCATAGACATCAATAACATAAATGATTAACTTAACAACTTAAGGACTTTTGTATTTATTTCATAGCCTATTTGACTTCAGGGATTTTAATTGATGAAGTTACTAATGACATACTGTTATTAATCACTACATAGTATAAAACAAAGTCGCTTTCTCTGTCCCTATATCTGTCTGTCCATATGTATGCTTAAATCTTTAAAACTACGCAACGGATTTTGATGCGGTTTTTTTTAATAGATAGTGTGGTTGAAGAGGAAGGTTTATATCTATAATAACATCCATTAAATAGTGGAGAAATCAATAATAAATTACAGTTTCCGAAGCGAAGCGAGGGCGGGTCGCTAGCTAATGATAAATAAAAACACTTCCCCGCTTCCATTTTATTTATAACGTCATTACGTTTTATAAAAATCCATATACCTTCTTTTTTTTAACATAAAAGTTGCAAAACCTATGTACATGGCTCATACGTTAAGAATACAGTAGGTACACGAATTCGCAAATAATTTCCATTCATCACTTGAGACACATTACGCGGATAAACGAACGAATTGACTGTAAATTGTGTTTATTGCGGACGGCCCCATAATTTGTAGGTATTTTTATTGTACATAATACGAATTCGAAAACCGAATGCTTAACATACAATACGAATTATTTGCATAAAGCCTTTTATTGTCGCTTCAAGGAACGTTTACATGAAAATAAGATGGAAATGGGTATCTTTATAAAGATGAAGTCTTTTTTTTTTATTGCTCACATGGGTGGACGAGCTCACAGCCTACCTTGTGCTAAGTGGTTACTGGAGCCCATAGACATCTACAAAGTAAATGCGCCACCCACCTTGAGATATAAGTTTTCAGTGTAGTTAGAACGGCTGCCCCACCCTTCAAATCGAAACGCATTACTGCTTCACGGCAGAAATAGGCAGGGCGGTGGTACCTACCCGTGCGGATTCGAGAGGTCCTAATAATTTATGTGCGATTTTTGTTTTATTGAAAACCCTAAGCTATTTATTCTAAGAGAGTTTACAAAGAGCTTCGCGAGTCGTAGTCGCAATTAAAATAACTTTTGCGATTTAATCTCGCGTTTTTTTTTTCAGACGTTTCGAAAACTCTAAATATTATACTTTGCCATACTTTACAGTTTTCCTGGTCACAGATGGTTGACCCTATGACCCATTACCACGAAAACACGAAATTCACCCCAGAAAGTTCTTCTAACTTCTTCTTCTTTTTACTGGTGGTAGGACTTCTTCTGAGTCCGCACGGGTAAGTACCACCACCCTGCCTATTTCTGCCGTGAAGCAGTAATGCGTTTCGGTTTGAAGGGTGGGGCAGCCGTTATAACTATACTTGAGACCTTAGAACTTACATCTCAAGCGGTGGCGCATTTACGTTGTAGATGTCTATGGGCTCCAGTAACCACTTAACATCAGGTGGGCTGCGAGCTCGTCCACCCGTCAAAGCAATAAATAAAAAACTATATTTCACATTTTTTAATGAAATTGTTTATAACATTTTAAAAACCCAAACACAAAATAAGCCGAACACCCACGAATTAAAATGCGAACTTTGTCTTCTTATTTGAGCTAAAATTTCAATACGCGTGTCGTCAACTTGGAAGATTTATAAATAACTTAAAGTTCAGAAGAGGCCGCGTTCTAAAACAAGTCTTATCTCTATAACTTTAAAATCAAATCTCGATCGGTAGATCTATCGATATATTTGAATTGACCTCATTTGCGTGTATCTCGTACACCCCAACGCGCCGTTATTGGATTATTTGCACCTAATTATTACTGCGGGGCACTGAACTCGATACGGACATGTTTGGAGATGTACACATCGCTTCAGGGTGGCCTAAGCATACGGGCCCATTGTTTCATGTGTGTTTAACTCTGTATGCATTTTGACATGGGAACGTCTCATTAAGCCATGTACAGAAGAAAAAAATAAGAAAAAAATTATCAAACACCATATACAGTACACTCTGGGATTGTAAAATAAAAAAACTCCTCATGGAATATTAATATGACTACGTTTGAATCTAGTACTTTTGCTGTGCTATCTATACTTCTATACTAATATTATAAAGAGGAAATATTTGTTTGTTTGTTTGTATTGAATAGGCTCCGAAACTATGGAACCGATTTGAAAAATTCTTTTACTGTTTGGAAGCTACATTATTCCCGAGTGACATAGGCTATAATCATGTCTCTTGTCTGTCAAATCTCTTGAAAAAAATTAGGAATCCTTACTAAAACTCCAATAATGTAACCCGAAGTGTAAAAAAATTACCTAAAATATTCTTTGATAAGATGTATCTGTGTTATTTTTAAAATAATAATAAGCTCATGACAATTCACCGTCAGAGCTCATCGCTACAACCTAGAACCTCTGCTTTCATCGGCAGGGCGTTTCCAAAGATCTTTTCTATCTTTAGCGGTAGGCAGCGGCTTGGCTCTGCCCCTGGCATTGCTGAAGTCCATGAGCGACGGTAACCACTCACCATCAGGTGGGCCGTATGCTCGTCTGCCTACAAGGGCAATAAAAAAATTAAAAAAAACGCACCATCGAGCTATAAAGAAAAATCCCTTTCTCAGTATTAGTAGCAACGGTTATGATATATCCTTCTTCAAACGGAAGAGAATGCTCAGCAGAAGGCAGCTTCTTGATAAAGCTCCGGGCATTAGTTTACTCTATACGTAACCACCATTCTGATGAGCCATGACCACGTCTGCTATTAAAACCCCTACATAGAGTACAGTATACATTATCACACACCAAAATTAGTAAACTCAAAATGGTAATAATAATACAAAAGCACTGGGGTAGGACGTCTTGTGAGTCGGCACGGAAAGGTACCACCACCCTACCTATTTCTGGCGTGAAGCAGTAATGCCTTTCGGTTTGAAGGGTTGGGTATCCGTTGTACTGTTAAAACTGAGACCTTAGAACTTTTGTCTCAAAGTGGGTGGTGTCGTTTATGTTGTAGATTTCTATGGGCTCCGATAACCGCTTAATGTCGGGTGGGCCGTAAACACGTCCACCCTTCTAAGCAATAAAAATAATAATAATACAAAAGTAGAATGGTCGGTCTTCTAGTTTAAATCGGTTTGTTTCAAACAGTCTCAGAATAAAAGTCTTAATTTTTTTAATTTATTCTATTAAACTGAATATAATAGTATGATTTTATTTAATAAAATACTATGGTTTTATGGAATAAAGTATTTTACAAGATTGAGAAACTCATACTCGTATTATTGAAAGAACGTTACTAATAAATGTCATCAGTAACGTAAATAATGACATGAAAAATTTACGAACACGTATACAAGAAGTAGTAATTTCTCCTGATTAAAACAAAAAAAGACATCGTCTTTTTTATTTTCATCAGTTGTAGAAATCATACAGTTAGAAAGTATTCTGAGATTTAATCATGTTTATTTCTTTATTCTGCATGGCAGCATGAATTTAAAACATAATTGAAATAATCTTTCAATTAAGATATCATTGTTATAGGAGATAATGAATTCATTGGTAAAAATAAGATAATAATTTTATCAAATCAATTATGTAAATTGCATTAACGTACCAGTTTGAAAACAGCTTTATCACAAGTACCTACGTCCCGATATAATCTTTATTACATAGAAACTATTTTTAGAATCAATATTGAAGAAAATAATTCACTGATATGAAAATTTTCGACAAACAAATTGCGTGGACCACTATTGTTAAACATTATTTGTTACTAGACGTATATATTTTTTTAAATGAAGAATTGATTCAACGTATTATATAGTATACTTGGCTTCTATCAATGGATTGCGCGAAGAAGAAATTTTTATGGAAAAATACAATGGATCAGCTTGAAAGAGTGCAGAAGGTTCATTTCGATTATTTTTCTTAGCGATTTCCGTACTCTATAGGTATCATTAACGCCCTTGAAATCTAAGATTGGATCTCAATATGCAATCGTCATTGATAGTGAAGGGTCAATACTCTCATACGATGGAGGGGCGTGAGGTTTCTAGAAACACCTAACAACTGGTAGCCCGTGAGTTCGTTCTCCCGTCTAGTTAATAAAAGCCGAATTTGTAAAAAAAACGAGATTTGCAAAAAGCTAATTATAACTCTCATGTGTACATTTACATAAACAGAATAAATACTTGAATGTTTGTTTAAAAACACTTTTACATTTTGTAAAATGTAGTACATATAAATTCATTCGTATACATGTACAACTAAAAGAAAACTTTACGTAAGCAACGTTCGGCCAAGAGATTACATATGTACCATACAAATACATAATACTATAACGGAACAAACATGAATGAAGTAATGTAATGTAGTAACGAATGCGACACTATACGATTTTGTTCCTTGCGACCCGACCTCGCCTTTTTTTTTTATTGCTTAGATGTGTGGACGAGCTCACAGCCCACCTGGTGTTAAGTGGTTACTGGAGCCCATAGACATCTACCACGTGAATGCACCACCCACCTTGAGATATAAGTAGTAAGGTCTCAGTATAGTTACAACGGCTGCCCCACCCTTCAAACCGAAACGCATTACTGCTTCACGGCAGAAATAGGCAGGGCGGTGGTACCTACCCGCGCGGACTCACAACAGGTCCTACCACCAGTAATTACGCAAATTATAATTTTGCGGGTTTCACTTTTATTACACGATGTTATTCCTTCACCGTGGAAGTCAATCGTGAACATTTGTTGAGTACGTATTTCATTAGAAAAATTGGTACCCGCCTGCGGGATTCGAACACCGGTGCATCGCTTCAACACGAATGCACCGGACGTCTTATATTTTAGGCCACGACGACTTCAACTTCGCCTCGGTGACTTAAGTTATTGAACTTCCAACAGATTCAACATGAACAAAACAGAGTAGCCGATCGATTTAAAACACATTGACACTAACTAGCTCGACACAATATTAATCCCCAATACTCCTGAGCTTGTATTAAAATAATAAAGGGATAATAACGAACATAAACCTACTTTCTAAAAATACATTTTATTAAAAACATTACAGAAACGATAACATAATGAAATTACAAATTGTCAGTAGCTCGTTATCATATCAGTTTTCGTGCTAACGAGAACAATGCAGACAATTTGTTGAGTGCTATCTGAACGAGCCAGCTACATGACTCATGTTTAGTTTATAGTTCATTTTATTTTATTGCAAAATGCAAACGGTTTCATTAACATGCTTGTTTAAACGTTGAGAACTACTATGGCAACACTGGCTGGGTGTTTAAATTAAATAACTTCATCGAATAAAATATATTCGAATTTCGATTTATTATTGCTTATTTTTTTTAATATCACAACCCTGCCACTGAAAAAGAATTTTAATAACGTAATGTAGGTGTTAGTCAACATACACAAAAAAAAAGAATAATAATAAACAAAAGTCACACAACAATTCCACACGTATCCACACGGCAGAGGATGTTGCGGTGTCCACTTCCCCTGTAGCTGTTGATCGCTATACAGGATGTTGCCAAAACTTCGCCAATGTATATTTTCACCGGCATAACAGCCGAAGTAACTACAAGTTTCTCGGAATACTATTATTTAACATTTCATAAACAAACGAAGGTTTTAGTTTCATTCACAAGTTCGTGACTGGGCGCGTGCTTAGTTTAATGAAATGTTATGTTTACAATGTTGTAGCTTTTAATAAACCAACTAATAGGAACATTTTTTAATAACTTTATGTTTCTTATCACGATAATCTAAGGATTAAAATTAAACAGAATAATCCCGCGGTTTGTATTCGTCACAATGATAGTGTTATGAAAGCGAGCGGAACTCAACTAATTGAGTGGCTCAATGAATTCATTATGTAGATGGCTAAATAAAATAATGGGAATTATCGAAATAACGTTCAATATATATATTTTTTGTATTTTTACAACTAAATTTGGAATCTTTTACTGAATGTTGTCGATGTACATTTTGTCGATAATCTATACTAATATATAAATCTACAGTGGTTTTTAGGGATGTTCCGTTATAACTACTGAATCATGCATCCGATTGACTTGAAACTTGGTATCCATGTAGAAAATACATGTACTTAATGGATAGCATATATTTATATGAGTGTTGGACTCCCTAATAATAATGACAATAAATAACAATGTTAAATATAAATGCGCAGCGAAGCGGGCGAGTAAGGCTGGTCATAATATAATTTTTACAAAATCACTATTAAGTATTAACAACTTTTAGATACAATATAATGTGCGTTTTTATGAGACATTAATATGAAATTTATGAGTCTGTATTCACTGACATTGTGAGTAACTTTATACATTGGCGTGTTGAGCACTTTTTATGCTCAATCAAGTCGAAACAGTCTCATGTGTCACCTGGTTTTTAATCTTTATTCAAATATCGTCTTTATACCACGAGAGGTAAAGTGATATTTTGCTTAATAGTTTTTTATTTTTACTGAACACATCTGGAAGCTGGAATACTTGCTTGTCATATGGTTTAGCTTTAATCAGTTGTGACAATAAATTTAAAGTAATTTTTCATTGGGCATAGTGACATTATTGTAAATTTGTAAATGATAACACAAATGTTTTTCAGGGAGAGTTTTAACAAGTGAAGAGGTACATCACGTGGGCCATTAATAGCTTTTGTTTTATGTTTAGAATAAAGTTCAAGGCTAAATTTGATTTATTTAATTAATTCGATAGTTTTTACTTACGTTTTTACTTTTAACTAGATGATTAGTTTGGAAAGCTGATATTAATCGTCTTTCAGTTTATTTCTCCGCCGCCTACACTGATGCAGCGTCAACAGTACGACATATGAACAGAGTTATTAGTTTGAAAACGACAAATTATGTCTATACTTATAGTTTCCTTCTTGTGTCCGCCTATTTCCGCCGTGAAGCAGTAATGCGTTTCGGTTCGAAGGGTGCGGTAGCCGTTGTAACTATACCTGAGATCTTAGAACTTATATCTCGAGGTAGGTGGCGCATTTACGTTGTAGATGTCTATGGGCTCCAGTAACCACTTAACACCAGGTGGGCTGTGAGCTCGTCCATCCATCTAAGCAATAAAAAAAATAAAAAAAATGTCTGAAGAAT
Source organism: Bombyx mandarina (assembly GCF_030267445.1). Lineage (NCBI taxonomy): Eukaryota > Metazoa > Arthropoda > Insecta > Lepidoptera > Bombycidae > Bombyx > Bombyx mandarina. The sequence continues at coordinate 6,325,658 of NC_143231.1, read as the reverse complement.
TTTAAATAGGACTAGCTACTATGCCTGGTTTCCGTACATTGACTAATCATTAAAACACAGCTAATGTCAAAACAAACCCACAAGACGTTCGTGTTTGAATCCCAAAACGTAAGGTTCGTTGACATCTTACGGCAAGACTTCAAGGCGCTTAATTTAAATAAACGCTAAAGTTTCAGTTCGCAACTTTGCAAGTACAAAGCCGTATACTATTTCTGTTAGTCAGCTAAAATGTTGACTTAAGAAAATTCTCATGAATGCCCACCACGCCGCGGTCGGTCGGATAAACACGTGTCGGCACACACGCGCGGATAGTCAGTCCGTGAAGACAATACGGTCACGCACACATCCGCACTCCATTCATAGTTAGCTCGTGAATGGCTTCGGCGAAAGCTCCGGTTGAGTATGCTAGCCTGGTACCGCGGGCAGACCAACCGCCCGACATGTTGATTTATTTATTTCATGAGATTCCTATGAAATTGCTAATTATAATATTTGAACAAAGATCGTAGAGCTTTATAGTAGTTTATTTTATATCAGTAAATAATATATTATCCAGTTTTTATTTGTTTTTCAGCTAATTATTTCGGAGTTTCTCATTGACTGTAAGACGTGAAAACGTTTAAAAATAATTAAATCATTTCGTAGGCGTTCTCAGTGCTAAAATTAAGTGCCAAAGTAAATTACTGACAAAAAAACATGTGTAGTGTTAACAGTAATTAGGTATATCACCGAAAGAAAACTTTAGCAGTGTTAAGAATCATTAATTATGTACATACGGAGAAATCGAATAACTGATATGTATAAGAAATATACTATAACTGCTCTTAACAACCTCATAAAAGAGTGTTACAAAACAATATTAATTTACAAAGTATAAATACTTATGATTTCAGCTAATTTACCGCGCTCTGTTCGAAATGATGCCTAAAGAAATAAATTCGTTTTCTCATATTTTCTGATCTGGTTTGTTTTCCTTGTAAAGTGGGAGAAAAAAATATTCAAATTTCTTCATTTGCTAGCCAAACCTAAGTCTGCTACGTAAGATCGCACGCTAAAAACTCAAAAATCAGTTGATACACAAAGGAGAAAGAAAAAACAAATGTTCTGTCGTTGTCTAAGCCATATTTTTTTATGTATCAGTGTTTTCATTAAAATTAAATACTTCGGTAGTATTTTTCAGTTACGCAAAACAAGAACATAATTAGTGTAATTAAAGTCATATTTACTTATTTCTTTTTTTTTTACATAAAACTATTTGTCATCCTCTGAACTCTAAACTGAAATCAACAATTTACCAGCACAACCTTTGAAAGCAGTTCGCCTGTATGAAACATCGTATTGACAAGCATAGATAATCATTTTTCAAATACTATCTTTTTTTTGTTTTCAAAAATAGAAATTGTAGGTTAAAAATGCTTATCGATAATGTTCTATTCTGTGTTGTCAGTTTTAAAAACAAACAGCAATTACGTAATCAGTTTCCCGGGCAACGTACTCGTATTACATTATATTCAGGGTCAGAGTACGCTAACAGCAGGTATAGACGTACCTTTATTAATTTTACCTATAAGATTATTACTATCAGAACATTCTATATATCATTCGTGTCACGTAGTTCTCGACTCATACGCATTTAAATGGCCTGTTCGTCACCTGCACTCGACTCCTGGTGTATAGTTTGCATACAAATACACTTTGACACCATGCACAATATTGTAATTCGTTAAATATACGATAAAGATACAGACGTAGCGTTTGTTAGAAGTTCAGAAACCCATACGGCCGCCATTCATATCTATATTCAGGTATTGCTTTACCTTAAAAGGAAAGTCCTATCGGATAATTATCTCCAAAGCAGTCAGGCTTGATTTGAGCAACATACTTGATTTGAGTTCGATGACTTTTCCTTAATGATTTCCGTATTCTATTTTAAAACGTCCACGTTATTTTCCTCAAAATAAAAATGTTAAAGTGAAAACGGTTATGCGTTTGCTTATAATCAGTCCAGCTTTAAAGTCCCGAGATCTTAGCATCTTGAGGCCTCTTGTATAATAAATTCAACATTATTTGCGAAGTTTGTACCTTATTATATGATTTATGATCGTAATAAATCCATTGCCGACTCGTTATGATATACCAGATACGTTTGAAATGTTGCCAACTTGTGGCAAATTACTGCCATGCATGCTTACTCGCCTAAAATACATTCTCTTCTTAACAAACCAACAATTAATGTAATGAAAATAACAATGAAAATATTACGGCTTAATATTTCTTTATAGTTAATCGTGGTGAGTTTTATTAGCGAAACTCATAAATTAACGAATCAATAATTAATAAATTGCGTCGAAAAAGAACTGGATTTCGCATTAACTAACTTATGTTTTCAAGAGTAAAATTAAGATATTATTAAATTGGCTTTAACATATATTAAAGTTGAAATAAACTTTGTATGATTTCATTTTTGAGAATAATTGAAAAATTCTATTAAAAAGCATAGATTTATAGAAATAAGTTGAATGTGTAAACAATAACTAAAACATCAAAGTTTTGAAATATGTTATGAGCCCACTGACGTGAGAAAGAAGAAAAATGAGACGAGAAATAGAAAATTTAAGAATAAACTCGTTAATAATCTGCATGTTGATGGGTTATTAATTATATAGGTTCTCATACTCTCGACAAAATTGTTAAAAATAAACTTAAATTAATGTAATGGACGCCATATTCAAAACCTGTTTCTCAATGTTTCATTTACAACACTCTTATCTAACAAATGGCTTTATTGATCATATTTTAAATTTTGTTTCCCAAGTGCTCCTTAAGGCCAAAAGAAGTAAGATTTTCATACCAATAAAATTGAATTAGACAACAGATATATTATAACCATTTAGAAGACTTTTTGGCGCTTTAGGAACGCTTAGACCTAAGTTGTGTGAATAGTTTTATTTTGTTTTAATATCAAACGCATGACAATTGTTTCTTATTAAGCTTTTAACACCTATTAACGTAAGCAAACAAACAAAACGACTCGATTCGGTTTTTTTTTTCATTGCTTAGATGGGTGGACGAGCTCACAGCCCACCTGGTGTTAGATGGTTACTGTAGTGAAACACACGCCAGTTGGTTTCATACTGATTTATTTTTAAAGACACCCTCACTACGTCATTATAAATATACTACATCTTCCTTTAACGAGAAAAAAAAAGAAAAAAAATTACAAGTTACAGTACAAAAAATATATTTTTTAAGCTTATTTACTTTACTTATTTACATTATTATCTATTGTTTATACTAATCATATAATACAGCACATAATATAACTAATCACACTCGAAAAAGAATTCTTTTAGCATTCGTGCAGTTCTTTCCTTAGACCTTGTAATAGGAACCGCGGGTGGCGACGCTGGCGACCGCGCACACAACTGGTCACTAAAGCTAGCTGGACTATCGTAATCGTCACTGACATCAAGTTGAGTAGACTGAATATCGGTGGTTGTGCTCTGTGTCGGACTGACCTGTCCACTTGCTTGTGGGTCACTCTCATTGTCAATACTGGTTCCCGGTTGCCTACTAGTTATTGACTTTTGTCGACGCCTACGAACAGTTGTCGTAATCACAGTTGGTGTCCTGCTATTTTCAATTTTTACAATCGGTTGTTTCAGTTTCCTTCACGTTTTTTATGGTCTGTTGTACGCACAACCAACTGACTTCGAGTACGCCGAAAACGACTGCCGCAGTCATCTTCGATAATATAGGAGCAAGGTTGCGATGTACCTTCCACTATTGTCACCGGTTTCCTAACGCCGTTACCAATTAGAGTCGCCTTATCACCCGATAACAACGGTTTTAACAATTTAGCCGATCTATCATAATGTTTTTTAATTTTCTCTCTGTTCATCATTATAGCTTTGTAATTCCTTTCATTATCTACTTTTTCCCTTAATAGCTCTGCAGTAGTTGGTAATTTTGTATTTAAACGTCTACCCATGAGAATTTGTGCAGGCGAATCCAATCCATTACGTGGTGTTGTTCTAAAATTCAACAAAGACAAATAAAAATCCTGACCTGAATCTATACATTTTTTAAGCAGATTTTTCACACTCTGTACTGTCCTTTCACTTTTACCATTCGACTGTGGGTAATGAGGCGATGACGTCTCATGATGTACTTCCCAATCATGCATGAACATTCTAAATTCTCGTGAGCTGTACGCTGGACCATTATCAGTCACTAATTGTGCTGGAATGCCGTGACGCGCGAACTGTTCCCTCAAAAAATTAATAACATGCTTAGAGCTAATATTCCCCAACTGTCCGACTTCTACGTAGTTAGAAAAGTAATCGACTAGGATAATATAGCTTTTCTTTCTATATTCAAAAATGTCGGAGGCTAGTTTATGCCAGGGTAGCGCGGGCACAGGGTGCTGTAGAAGCGGTTGCCGGTGCGGTCGAGGCGCGTGTAACGCACACGCTGCGCACCGCCGCACCTCTCGCTCCACATCCTCAGACAGTCCGGGCCAAAACATTACTTCACGCGCGCGTCGTTTGCATTTTTCGATACCTAAATGTCCCTCGTGGACCCTCAACAACATGTCGTCTCGTAAAGCACGGGGTATAAAGACACGTTCCCCCTTGAAAATAATCCCTTCTATATAATGAAGTTCCTCGCGATACGGCCAGAATACTTTTATTTTTTCATTTACATCACGTCTATTTTTTGGCCAGCCATGCTTTATGTACTTAATTAAACACTGACAATCACTGTCCGTCTCCGTTTCTTTTTTAATTACCTCCAACTTTTTGTTACTATACGGTATATTTTCTATCATGAAACACGTTTGCACGTTAACTTCAGAAGAAACCCGATCATTCATCATTTCATTCAAAGGAGCCCGAGATAGCGTATCTGCAATATACATATTTTTACCCGGAGTATATACAACTTTGAAATCATACCCTTGCACTCTCATCATCATCCTCTGCAACCGAGCTGGAACCGAAACTAGTGGTTTGTTGAATAATGCTTCTAGGGGCTTGTGATCAGTATGTACGGTTACGTCGGACCTACCGTAAATATACTGCCTGAACCGCTCAATCCCAAACACAATAGCTAGCATTTCTTTTTCTATGTGTGCATACCTAGTCTGAGTGTCGGTGAGCGTGAGTGATGCGAACTCTACCGGACGACCGTCCTGTAGCAGCACGGCACCCAGCGCCACACTGGATGCGTCCACCGACACTACTATCGGTACACTCTCACTGTATAGTGCCAGCACGGGCGCACAGCTAAGCTTCATTTTTAGCTTGTCCACAGCTTCGGAATGATGCGATTCCCAGAACCACTCGGATTCCTTTTTCAGTAAGGTCCGTAACACATTCACACTCTCAGAGTAATTAGAAATAAATTTAGCTAAATAATTAACCATGCCTAAAAATCTCTCTAACGCCTTCCTATCTTTCGGATAAGGCATTTCTAAAATAGCTTTGACTTTTGAGTCATCTGCCCGCATACCATTCGCATCGAACTTATGACCTAGGTAAGTAATTTCGGGTACACCGAATTTACATTTATCGCGATTAAACTTTATGCCTACTTCCTTAGCACGCTGTAAAAGGCACTCCAACCTCCTATCATGCTCTTCCTTTGTGCGTCCCCATATTATGACGTCATCGATGAAAGACTCCACACCATCTAAGTCTTCCAAATGCTGCCTGAATTTAGCATGAAACACTTCAGGCGCACAGTTTATCCCATACGGTAAACGTAAAAATTGATACCGGCCAAACGGAGTACCGAAGGTGCACAGATCGGCGCTGGCGTCGTCTATCTGTACCATCCAGAACCCACAGCGCGCGTCGAGCACGCTGAACACAGTGGCACCGCGCAGACGCGCTGCCAGCTCAGACACTGTCGGCAACGTGTACTGGGCGCGCCGCACCGCGCGGTTCAGCGGACGGGGGTCTAAACATACACGAATGCCACCGTCCTTTTTTGCGATTAAAACAATTGCATTCACCCAATCGGTCGGGTGTGTGACCTTTCTAACCACACCTAACTCTTCCATTCTACGTAACTCGTCCAACAATTTACCTTTAATTCCTAAGGGAATTTTTCTCGTTGGACTAACAACAGGCTGTATGTTTTTATTTATTACAATACTATATTTACCAGGTAATTTTCCTAGACCTTGAAACAAGTCTGAGTACTTATCAATATTTATTACATTAACGTTGCTAATTAATCCCAAAGAAATACAGCTTTCTAAACCGAGTACATTCTGACAGTTTAAATTGGCAACAACAAATGGCAAAAAATAACGTTTGTTATTGAATGTAACACACAGATGTTCAGTAATACCTATAATAGGTAACCTGTTCCCTGTAAAGGAATGTACCCGCTTTGTAAAGGGCTTAAGGCTGTTAATTGATAAACCCAAATTGAAAAAATCAGTTTTAGACATTACATTAATCATAGACCCCGTATCTATTTTTAACATAATATTTTTTCCTTTATATTTTACAATTTCCACCCATTCATTAGACGACTTACATATGTTATTGTTGCCCGCGATCGTATTCACATAGAACATTTCTTTGCATTTTTCTTCACAATCACTGCTCGCAGTATCCATACTCAAATTTAATACCTTACGAATCGCTTTCCTTTGCACACATACTCGCGAAAAATGCCCTTTCTGATCGCACACAAAACACATCGCGTTAACTGCTGGACAACGTTCACCGCCTAGACACCGGCTGTTTCCACATCGCTGACAGGCGCTGCGAGCTGTTCTCTGCCCGCCGTTACTGCCAACTCTTGCGCCGCCTACTCCTCTCGCGCGCTGACCGCTTCGTTCACCGCTTCTGTTCTGAACTGCAGACACCTGCACACTGTCCGCAGCGCAGTTAATGTATTTACTGTCCTCTTTAGACATCTCGGCCGCCTGACAGAGTTGTAAGGCCTTCACTAGTGTAAGATCATCAATGCGAAGAAGTCGATCTCTCACCGTGTTGTTATTGACACCGCATACGATACGATCACGTAACAAGCTTTCGTGTAATTCACTGAATTCGCATTGCTGACTGAGTACCCTCAATGCGGTTATGTATTGGTCAATATTTTCGCCATCTTCTTGATCACGGGTGAAGAACTTATACCGTCTTACTATGATATTCGGTTTTGCTCCAAAGTACTTGTCGAACTTATTCAGAACACAGTCGATATCGTCCTCACTTTCACCTTCGTTAAAAGTGAAGGTCGTATAAACCTCGTAACCGGCCGATCCTATGAGATTCACCAACAAACTAGCCTGAACTTCTTTAGGCTCTTTGCTCACTCCAGACGCTTTAAGAAATACTTCGAACAGCTTCCGCCATTGCCGCCACGCCTCGGAGCGTGCAGCCGGACCGCCATCGAGTGATAATTCTGCTGGAGGACGCGCGTGTTCCATATTTATGTTGGTTACTTCGATTTAACGTGTATTAAGGTTAAAAACGACACACCGCTGCCACCATGTAGTGAAACACACGCCAGTTGGTTTCATACTGATTTATTTTTAAAGACACCCTCACTACGTCATTATAAATATACTACAGTTACTGGAGCCCATAGACATCTACAACGTAAATGCGCCACCCACCTTGAGATATAAGTTCTAAGATCTCAGTATAGTTACAAGGGCTGCCCCACCTTTCAAACCGAAACGCATTACTACTTCACGGCAAAAATAGGCAAGGGCGGACTCACAAGAGGTCCTACCACCAGTAAAGAGGTCCTACCACCAAAAAGTCTATTGAAATCAGTAAGTAATCAGTAAATAACCACCATTTTATTGAGACTTTATTTCATCTTCTCTCATTCATTCAAATTCATCCCAACTGATTACAATCCTGAAAAAATCAGCTTCTCTCCGCTCCATATCATTTTTCATTTAACAGAATATGTATGTAAATAGTATTGCAAGAAGCCAATTGCGATTCAGAAAAAAAAGAAAAAAAGAACCAATTAGTCTTATAGTTTAGCATAACCTATTTCAGTAATCGTAGTATATTGCCTAAATTAAATTTTACTAAATTTACAAGAAAATGGATATCCAACCCAGGCGACGCCGACGGGGCAACGCAAAGCCGCCATCTCCGGAAACATGACTTGTAGAATCCCCGGGATCCCTCGGCGATTTTAGGCTTTTAGGCTAGTACGGTCACTGTCCTCGTCGATTGCGACGAAGAGTTCGACGGGTGAACTAACCCATAGACACAACCCACTGAGTTTCTTGCCGGATCTTCTCAGTCGGTCGCGGTTCTGATCCGGTGGTAGATTCTGCTCTTGCTAGGGCTAGTGTTAGCAAGTTTTGTCAAGTTGCGCCCGTGAACTCACCTATCTGTCCGTGCGTGCCTAGAATAGCCCCTTAGGTTAGCAGCGAATAGGTAAAAAAAAAAAATTTATACTTTATGAATAAGTATACCTGAAGTCCGATAATTTTTATTCATGTTTTATCTGTTTTTTCAAGCGAGGGTTACGTAAAATCGACTAGGTACGGTTTGATTAAACATCTTATTGAATGAAAGCTCTCGTTGAACCTCTTGAACATGATGAACTTCGCTGTAATCTTATAAAGATACCTTGCCATGGTTTTTTAATATGCATCCTTGCTGCCCAGAGTTTACAGGGGTAGAGATTTATAGCAAATATGGATATTTTTAAATGCTTAAAACTTATATTGCTGCAATGACTTCGATCGTACATTCAAAAGTGTCTTTAGAGTCCGGTAAGTATAATACTTAAATAATACAAGAAAGGAAAAAAATGGCGTCCCCCATCTCTACTGGAGATTAGCATAACATTTACCTTTTGTAATAACTCTAATTTTCAGAAAGTACAATTATTTTTCATTAAATCGTGTTTTATCGATACCAGTACTTACATAAAAACATTCGCTAAAACCATACAGTTAATACACACAAAGGTTGGTGAAATTTTTTTCGAATAAATCTCGCGTTAACGTGGTCTTTTATTATTTAACAAATTTTAACGTTTCTAAAATCATTGGTTAGTATTTAGTTGGTTGACCACTATTAAAATTTACTCTCAGAATTGTTTATAAAAACGTTACTAACACACAACAATTTCCAATGGAAGTTGAATCTCGATCCGTAATTTAAAGAACGGGATAAATTATACAATATAATAAAATAGAACAAAGAACCCAAACCGGCGCCCACGCAAGCTTTGAGCTTTAGTTCCTAGCGCCATCTGTGTTAACATGACTCAAATATTTCGTCGGGTGGCTTGCAGCGTAGTTTGTAAGTTAACTAACAGATGGCAGTATAGTTTTATTTTAGTTTTGATATATAACAATAGATGGCGTACTTGTCAACTTTGTTTTAACATAATTTACTACAACATTAATGTTAATTGATAATAATCTTTAAGTCATAGATAATATATACACTTAATCTATAGGTTTTAATAACACCTACAACTAGTTAATTAGGCAGGAAACCCCATGAAAGAAATCCCAGTTTGAGATCAAAATCATAACTGTGTATATAATACCTACTTAATTTACCGTAACAAAATCCTAATATAGTGTAGATTTAATGAGAAAATATGGTATATTTGAAATTAATGTAATCAGAGCCAAAATTAGAATAGAAGAATTTAGAAATAATATTTTAATTCTGAATTTGAAGTCGATTTATTTTAAACCAGAGAGTTGAATTTTTATATCAATGTTTTAAGAACACACTGATTACCTTTTTTCAACAAAAATCTGAGTGCCGTGTATGTAGGTACCCTATCACGGTTATTACACGTGCACATTTTATAAAATAGCAATTTTTCCAACAATTAATTAAACAGAGATATTAATTTGGAGTAAAAACAAAAACAAAATTCAGTTCGCGGACCGTTCTTTCTGACTCTGTGACGTCACAGCGTGGCGGGAGGGGCACGGGGTGCGGGACGCGAGGCGTGGGAACCTCGCGGCAGGTGCGCGCGCGCCGGCCACTGATCCTTACACACACACCCACAAACAGGGCAACATGTTTCTACCATAAACATACAAATGCACACACGCAAATAACACCCTGTTTCCGTTATTGAGAAAGTTCCGCTTTTCCTGCTTCACAAACGCTACACATACTACAACTTGCTGGCTTTTACTGGTGGTCGAACCTCTTGTAAGTCCGCACGGGTAGGTACCACTACCCCGCCTATTTCTGCCGTGAAGCAGTAATGCGTTTCGGTTTGAAGGGTGGAGTAGCCGTTGTAACTATACTTGAGACCTTGGAACTTATATCTCAAGGTGGGTGGCGCATTTACGTTGTAGATATCTATGGGCTCCAGTAACCTCTTAACGCCGGGTGGGCTGTGAGCTCGTCCATCCATCTAAGAAATAAAAAAAATAAAAATAAACAATTATTTTTTTTGTAATTGAAATCCCCTATATATCAGTCAGTAGCAGGATAAGCAGTGCTTTACCTCTTCCTTGACTCGCATTCCTCATGTTCGAGGGTCTTGACCATCTTCTCTCATTATTTTTCTCTGGCTAATGTTTCGCTATCTTCCTCTGTTCTCGGCGCTGTGCATGGCATCGTAGACTGTGCTATCCATAGTGGTGTGGATTTGGTCGGACCAGCGCATTGCTTTACCAGTCGTCTTCAAATCATAAAGAAAATTCATAATCCTAGGGTCAGAAAACGACTGTGTTTTGTGACTTTTGATCGTCCTTGAAACTTGTCATAGCAAAAACATATTAATAACATCATAAAAAACCTACAAATACTTGTACCTAGTAATTATATGAAAATCGCTGACGTTGCTGATAGCTTGAAAGTTTTTTTTTTTTCTACTTTTAAGCTGGTAGCCTCGAGGGACTATTCTGGCTTCACCATGACCTAGCTTTGGTCCAGGTCACGGGGCTCAGCCTGAAAGAGCTTTTTTGTTTTTTATTGCTTAGATGTGTGGACGAGCTCACAGCCCACCTGGTGTTAAGTGGTTACTGGAGCCCATAGACATCTACAATGTAAAATGCGCCACACACCTTGAGATATAGTTCTAAGGTCTCAGTATAGCCACAACGGCTGCCCCACCCTTCAAACTTTCACGGCAGAAATAGGTGGGGCGGTGGTACCTACCTGTGGGGACTCACAAGAGGTCCTACCACCAGTAAAAGAGAGTTTGCTATCATCTGCCCTAACAAAGTAGTACTTGACTTAATCTTCTACTAACGGAACGCACTCGCGACCCACTGAGAAGATCCGACCAGGAAGTCAGTCGTTAGAGTTTTAACGTCGATACCTAAATTATTAAATTAACTTACTACCATACAACCGTGTCACAGGTGATATAAGCTACTTTAGTACGTTGTAAAGCATTTCTTCTTCTTCTTCTCAGTCGTGTCACTCTTGACAGAGTGGTCGTGATCGTCATGTAGTGTTGGAAGGGGCAGACTCTCTGCGTCTCACGATGTCGCGCCCTCTCTCCCTGCTCGAGGCCATTCTACTGCACTCATTTAGGGGACCTCCCGCATTGGTGGCCTCCCGCGCGGTCTTGTACCATCAACGCTTCCCTGTACAACGAGGCGTTCTATGGACCGGCCATCTCGTCGCGAAACGTGTCCGAAGAAATTCAGCATCCGAGACTGTACTATACCAAATAGACGCTGCTTCATGCCGAGTTCCTGAAGTATCGAGACATTTGTACGAAAGTCGGTCCACGTAAAGCATACATGGCTATTATTTAAATACCTCTGCTACTCAAGCTTTTGGAAAAACAAAAAAGAGTACATCGCATTTAGATTACGACATTGAAACTAAACTTTTTGGTACTAATCTCTCTATATTTTGTACTACTTGAATGCTGAACGGAGTCGCGGCCCAACCGAGCTGAATTCCCACAGAAGTCCATATTCATTAAAAGCACCTTGAGACATGAGGCCGATGTCTCAATTGCATTATACGAGTATAAAGCTGACATAGCCTCCCAACTGGAACACTAGGTTCTGAGTATATGATTACTTCGTACAGGTTTCCTTAGAAGCACTGGCATAATTCTTAGCATGGGATACTGACATAATCGGTAATTGTTCTGATACTATTACACTGCGTGTCTTATCGAAGATAGTTTCATTAAGTAGCAAAATAAATAAAAATAACTAACACATAAACAACTTTCAATAATTCCCTATTGAGAATGCTCCCTGTCTAGGAAATGGGTACTCAAAAACGCAATTAACCATCAATGTAATTTAGGAAATAATGAAATTGAAAAGCTACTCGCCACTAAAGGCATTGTTTGAACAAGTTTTAAAAAGCTCGACTGTAATTAAAAGCCTGTAACTAAATTAGTCAGTGACCGCGCTTTGAACGTTGGATGCTAGGGCTGTCAAAACTGTGTTATCATTATTACAGTGTACTGTCATTATTACGGCTTATTTTTTTTTACTAACATTCACACTTTCTATTTGCTTATACAATCGCAATTGATATTGTAAAAGACGAAACCTTTCTCTAAAACTCACATATTAATTATTATATTAGCCACTTGACAACCCCAGCCAAATAAAGAACAGGAGTGCATAGATCAAGAAATCGTTAATGAGTTACACTTCTACGATAGCTTCATGAAAGTATATTATAGAAATGAAACCCGAATAAAATATGGTATTGCTGGTCGCCTACGTTCTGGATATTATTCTCACAGAACTACAATAAGTTTTAGACCAAGTAATTAGGCCGGATCATCCCAAACTTTCCTTCTCTTTTTTTTCTCACTCTATCCCTATCCCAAAATTTCCTTCATCTTTTTCTTTCCCATTTTGTCTAGAAATATTAAAAGTACTATTAATTCTCGTTTACAAAAACCTATTTTGTGTTGAATAATAAATAAAGAACCAAAAAAATAACAATTATTACCTAATTGTGGTTAGTAGATTAAAAAAATTAAAAAAGTGTCTGGCCGGTACATCCCTAACGCTCAATAAAACTGAAGCAAAAATTAGATTCCTCCTGCGAAGGGACAAAAGGCAGTTTTTGCCCTTTGACGCCGGCAAACGAAGTCACGTCAATCTGTACGATAGGTCAACTTTAGCTTTTAGTATCGAGAGTCTAAAAGCATTGCTTGGTGGAACTTTTACGCCAATTACCAAAACGTTCGCATGAAAATGAGAATATAATAAAAAGCGGCCCACCATATTTTCTATACCGCGAATTGACATAATTCCATTTCCACTCGTTTCAAATTCGAGAAAAACAGATCTATTACATGAATGAGTACCCAATTAGACTTTTGTACAGAATTAACATTTACAATCTTTACAATCACTAGACGATGACCGAGCTTTGCTCGGTTTTTTTTCTTCTTACTTTTGCCATCTTGTTGTGTCTTTAAAGCGGTTAGTTGCTCTCAATTAAGAAAAATAGTATTATTATTCACCAATAGATGTCGGGAGGAGTTGATTATTGAAAATACTAATAAAACATCATTTTCTGAAAATAAATCGTAGCTAGATCGATTTATCGCCCCCGAAATCCCCTGTATACTAAATTTTATGAAAATCTTTGGAGCCGTTTCCGAGATTCAGATTATATATATATCAATATATTAATATACAATAATTTCTCGTTTAAAGGTATAAGATAAGATGTAGAAAACCTTGTAATCGAGTTGAGCGGTGTTGCACAAAATAATAACACAGTAAACCTATTCTGATTCCGCTGCAGGCGTGGCTAGAGGCGTGAGAGACGCCTCAAACAATGATTAATTTATTGTTAATGAGCAAAGTGCTAAACGTTATAAGTTAAGTACCAGAGCTGATCTCGCTACGCCCATACTGTTGCACGTAATTACGAGAAATTCTTGTTTATTTATTACGAGTTTCCGTGATTGGCGTTCAGTTTTGTACCGTATCTTAATTGCTGCGGGCATTCTGTGTTCTCGAATTTAAGCACGATATATCTACGGACTCGTTAGGAGATTCTCGGCATCTGAATCTGTTTCCAGTTTAATTTGATAGACAAGATGTTTTATATTCAACAATCGGTGCCTATTATTTCTTGTTCATTTCCCTCTTGTACTGTACAAAATATTAAAAATAAGAATACATAATAGAAGAATAACATGAAACAAATCGAATCTTGAAAGTAATATATACGTATGCTTATGCAGGGTGTCCCAAAACTCGATGATGACCTAGTAACGGGCGAGAGGCCAAGATAGAGCAGTTCTTGAAAAAGAAGAGGAAAAAATCCATGTCAGTTAGCCAAGGGATACAAGGCCCTTTTTTTAATAAAATAAAAAGGAAGTCGATTTTTTTTAATTTATTGCTTAGATAGGTGATCGAGCTCACAGCTCACCTGGTGTTAAGTGGTTACCGGAGCCCATAGACATCTACAACGTAAATGCGCCACCACCTTGAGATATAAGTTCTAAGGTCTCAGTATAGTTACAACAGCTGCCCCACCCTTCAAACCGAAACGCTTTCATGCTTTACGGCAGAAATAGGTAGGGTGGTGGTACATACCCGCGCGGACTCACAAGAGGTCCACCACCAGTAAATACGCAAATAATAATTTTGCAGGTTTGATTTTTATTACACAATGTTATTCCTTCACCGTGGAAGTAAATCGTGAGCATTTTTTGAGTACGTATTTCATTAGAAAAATTGGTACCCGTCTGAGATTCGAACACCGGTCCATCGCTCAACACGAATGCACCGAACGTGTTACCCTTTAGGCCACGACGACTTAAAATTGACATCCTCGGTCGCATTTTTAGGCCCTGCGATCACACACTTCACGATTTTGCAGCGATTTTTTAATAACGTAATCTATAATACTGGTGCAATTAATCGTAGCCACAAATCAACGTAATAAATATTGTTAATTTAATAAACCAAATGAGTTTTCATTTAGTTGTCCGTATTAGAGTGTATCATTTGGAAAAATAATAATAAAGACTTGGAATTGTAAGTTTGTACACTATTATGATTGCATTTTATACTTCTATAATCATAAATTTCGCCAAGGCTACACTATAAAAAAATATTAATAAAGACAAACAATATTTAATCTCAATTTGACAACAGACGTCAAGAACAAAAGTTTGACAATAAATAGTATGCATGCGTGTGTGCTTCAAATACATGGTATGTAGTGTGTGTAATGTTTTCTTTATTGATTTAATGTATCTTTTATGCATTATTTAAAAAAAATATTAGCATTGTGCACTTCTTCTCTATATTCTCTATAAGTGTGGAAAATTTCATACTCCTCCGTCGGCGCAATTTGCGTAAAAAGGGATACAAAGTTTTTGCTTCACGTATTAATATATAGATAAACCAATTGTCACGTCTAAGAACACGTTGATTTCAAAAGCATTTATAGCAAGCACATTTTAATGTATTCGTTAGTACATTAAATACAGGATATTAGTGTGGCTATTGTAAAGTAAATTCTAAACAATAAAGTATTCAGGATTCGACACGATTTCTACCATTGTATTTAGGAATTCTTGGCGAAAATTAGACTATGAAATCATTCGAAACACGAAACATTGTGCCTCGTCAGAACGGTTAGTCGTAAATTTGTTAACAATATAACATTGAATCGGGTGCTTAAGAAACTATATTTACTAGTGGTCCCGCAGTAGTCGAAATTCGACGTATCATTCATTGGAATTATAAGTTTGGACATTATCATGGTTCTATTGTCGATACTTCTATAGTCACAGTTGTCGCCACGGCTTACACTATAGATAAATAATATTAATCTATTCTCTATAATAGTAACAAGAGTTTGACAATAAACGCAGAGTATGACACAATGCATATACGTGTTGTGTCAAATACATGGTAGTGTGTGTAATATAAATATAAATAAATAAATATAAATATAAATATTTACTAACAATCACACCACGTTAACTAGTCCTGTGCTAAGTTCGTAAAGAACTTGTGTTACAAGTACCAGATAACGGAAATAAATATAATATTTTTATTATACACATACATATATTTAATACACACCCATAACCCTGGAAAGACATTTATATTTATTATACAAATATGTTCCCTTGGCGGGATTCGAACCCGCGACCCCCTTGTGTAGTAACCATGTCACTTACCACTACACCAGACGGCCGTTTAAATATATGTAATGTTTTCGTTATTGATTTAATGTATTATTAATTCATAATTTAAAAAAAAAATTAGCATTGTGCACTTCTTCTCTATATTCTCTATAAGTGTGGAAAATTACATGGTCCTCCATCCACGCGATTTTCGTAAAAAGGGATACAAAGTTTTTGCTTCACGTATTAATATATAGATTTTTGAAATTTAGGTAATAAGACTCTTTTCCATAGTGCTTTATATTTTATCGCCGACGGGTAGGTACCACCACACTGCCTACTCCTGCCGTGAAGCAGTAATGCGTTTCGGTTTGAAGTGTGGGGCAGCCGTTGTAACTATACTGAGATCTTAGAACTTACATCTCAAGGTGGGTGGCGCATTTACGTTGTAGATGTCTATGGGCTCCAGTAACCACTTTACACCAGGTGAGCTGTGAGCTCGTCCACCCATCTAAGCAATAAAAAAAGTGCTTCATTTAATAGACATACAAACTTAGCGCCGGTTGCAGTGCAGTATGGTCACGTTTGACTAGTAGGCCATAAACTAAAGCTAAAAATTGTAGCATTAGAGTATTTACTGGCTTATTGTAGGCACGCACGTGTAGGTGGCACTATCCTATATATTTCTAACGCGAATCAGTCATGCGTTCCGGCTTAGAAGAGGATAGAAAAAAACCGTTAAACAATATAATTCAAATTTCCAACTCGTGTCTCAAGATAACGTTCGCGTTTCGGTGTCACTTCGGACGTCACTTATCAGCAGGTCCAAAGACGCGTTCGGATATTTTGAAAAAAAAAAAAAAAAAAAAAAAAAAAACAATTACTTCATCTCCTCAAATTCTTGTTTCGTGAACAACTGTGATGCTATTACTATGTATTAAACGCGTTTTAACACAGTAATTTATCGAGCGCCTCACGGGTTCGGACTGACGCTGACGCTTACCCGTTCATTTCGAGTAATGTGTTTGAGAATCATGAAAATGGCACGCTGTCAAACGGTAGCCCGGAATGGACTTGAAAGACGAGACTTAAGTACGGTTCGGTGTTTTTTTCCTGACAGCACTACAACTCATTTGAAGCGGTAATGACGGTAAAGAGCTCACCTCTTCGGGATCGCGTGCGTGCACGCTGCCGGACTGGTCGCCGGTCGAATTGTGTTGAAACACTACAACCTTCTAGTACGCAGAAACGCAGATGTAAACCGATGCTGGCCGGCGGAGTAATGACATCGTTGCTCCTGGCATTTGCGTAATAACACGCTCTTGTCAGTTTTCGTTGCAATTAAATCGTGAATATATTCAGACTTGAATCAATAAGAATGCCATGTTTTCGTCGCACTCAAAGTTGTTAAAGAAAAGAATTCCACGTTCCACTGGCCAAATCTAGCATCTTTTGATGTTTTATATGACTACCGGAATCAAACACACGCGAAATATCTTTAGAAAATATAGACTCCGAGGATATTAATCACTCACTCTCTTACGCTGGTATTGGAAGATGATGAACAATATGTCAATAAGATACAAAATTTTCGAGTAGTTTTTTTTTTATGATTGAAAGATTACTGGTGGCCCGGAGGCCTTTCCAGTTTCACCAGGACAGGTGAGCGAGCAAAGGCTCAGCCAGGAGGGGTGGAATTTTCCCAGGAGTAATGGGATTTGCAGTAGAGTTCTCTGAAACGCGCAATAAATAACATGGCGGTCAAACAAAGACTTAAATTATATTTTTCTTAAAAAAAATCTTATACTCGTCGAACAACCTTTCGAATTGTATATCATACTAATTAATTGACTTAAAAATATATATCTGAATCGCTCTACTGATATATTCTCTGAGCAACACGCAAAAAACGTACGATCACAATCGTTGTTGCAAGCAGATGCAGAATGGGAACGTAAGAATTAAACACAAAGTTTAAACGTAAATTATTGCGTTACAAAATATGAAAACTGCCATTATCTGGTAGTCGCGATCGACGCAATGCAAAACGTAACAAGCAACCACGCCGTAATGTGGGAACACGCTTGCCTACCCACCTGCACGTTACGCATCGGCACACATTAAAACCACCGTAAAACTAAAAATAATAGTTAAAAAAAACCCAACAAAATACGCTTTTATAAAAAATCCAACTAAAAAATATAAAGTAAATTTTAATAAATTTTAATTAAAAATGTGTAAGAAAAAATGGTTTTTTTGGGCGTTTATTTTATTGGGTTATAGCGTGGGGTGCTTTTCAGGATATTATCAAAATAACCCTGCTACTCATATCTGTTCAAAAAATATTTATAACTACTAATACCATGCACCCCACGCTTTTTTTGCAATAAAATCATTTTTTTCTTACACTATTTTTAATTCAAATTTATTTCATATTTTTAGTTGGATTTTCTATAAAAGCGTATTTTGTTAATTTTTCTTGAATATTATTTATTTTTCATCTTTTAGTTGAATTTCAATTTTTTCAATATTTTTTTAAAATATTGAATTGCTATCGTTCCTTAATAAGTATACCAAATTTCGAGTTAATTCAACGTTTTGAAAGGGTTCAAAATCATGTCCAAAGATTTGGTTACATACTAACATACATACGTCTGAAGCTAATAAAAGCGTATTAAAAATCTACTAAGCCTGGTGGAACTAAATGAAAACTGAAACCCATAGAAATATCACACCACGAAAAAATTAGTTAATACTACCTAAAAGTTCATTAAAAATGTAGGTACCTACCTACGTGGTTTGCTATGAATCAGCGCGTGAAATTCAGAGCAATTGTTTATCTATTGAGTTTTTTTTAAACGTATAATTACTATTAATAGCTTTCAAACAAACAAATAAAATTTATCTTGTTTTAAATATTATCTATATTAAAATTAGTCTATCTATATAGGCATCTGAAGATATGTAAATGTAGCTTGAATAATAATCTTTTAAAATTAAACCGAAGTGGCAAAATTAAAATGTCTGAGAATGCACAATAAAACAATAAATTACAATGTCAATTTAAAAAATGAAAGAACAATTAATGAAATCTCGTCAAGAGTCCATTTATAATCTGAGTTCGCTAAATTGTCTTTAATTAAATCTAATTGAGAGTCCTTTAGAGTACTTTGCGAGAAACGTTATTGCAAACGCCCGCATTGATACTTCACGGAATAAAAACAACCCCTATGTAGCTACAAAGTTCACATGAAGTCTACGAAATTAATAGGATCTCCGTACGAAGTTATAAACATATTTAAAAAATACATCTACGACTAAGCATTCAGTTAACTGTTACTGTTTCAAATTAACATTTTGTTTTATGTACCTACACGAGCGTTTCTTCCCGAGAACAGTAACCAAATTAACTGGACTGATGTGTTTCCAAAGAAAAAGACCGATTGAGTGTCGCGTTTTAACCACGAACGACACGATACTTCGGCTACTGTTCGCCGCAGTGTCGTGTAATATTTCACTAGCTAGAAATCCGGTCGGTTTTCCGGGCTTCCCGGCGCATCCACAATGGCGTCCCTTCCGGCCAGGTTCCCGCCAAAGCAAAAATAAACTGACCCAGTTGCGCGAGCGCACGTCCGGCCGCGACCGCGCACGCTGTCTACGATCTGCATTTCCGGTTCGCTTGTCATTTTTTATGGCTTATGATTTTTTTCAATCCGGCTGTCATTATGAAACATGCTGAAACTAATTATGTATAACGGAGCTGTGGATTTAATTATGTAGCTTTATAAAATATTAAAGGACAAACCCGAAATCCATACAAAATTGGGCCTGGCGTTACAGTGCTAGAATTTGGGCATAAGTTACAATACTTAAGAAGGTTTCATGAGCCCAATTTTCAGGTCTCCCAGCAATGGCCAAATTGGTAAAATCAGACAATGTTTACATTTTAGGTTATGTTTATTGTTCGAGATATTTTAATAAAAACGATATTTTTGAGGCTATTTCCTACTAAAGATGAGTAATTTTTGACGAAACCTGTTGCAGCAACAGGTTGCTTTAAAATAAAAATGGAACCTGTTACGAGAAATCGCGCGTTAGGTTGTTTACGAAAACGAACGAAAGCCAAAAATTAAAAACAACGTAATGCGAAACGCGCTGCGCACGAAATGATTTTTTTAAGGGATTTTATGACCTGGTAACTAAGACCTTTAGGTCAGTCTTATTTTAATTTTAATGAAAACTTTTTTATATGAAAAACTATATTTATATGATAACTTTTTTATATAAAATATAAATCATTACGTGCTCCCATATTATCTCATCACATTTCATTTCATTTTAGTTCATGCCTTTTTTATTTGTATTTTTTATTGCTTAGATACCCATCGACGAGCTCACAGCCCACCTGATGTTAAGTGGTTGCTGGAGCTCATAGAAATCTACGACGTAAATGCGCCACCCACCTTGAGATATAAGTTCTAAGGTCTCAGTATAGTTACAACGGCTGCCCCGCCCTTCAAACTGAAACGCATTACTGCTTTACGGCAAAATCCAAAATATCTTCAGTTGGCAACATTAAAGATAACATAACACGATTTGATACATTTGTGTTCTTCTATGGCATGGTCACATTAATATAAAAATGCAAAACTACCCTTTCATGCTATATTTAATGTTGTCAGTTGTAGATATTTTGAATTGCCGCCATTGTAAGTAGTTGTGTCACGATTCGATGGCCATACTCTATTTACATTGATTAAAATACCTATAAAAACAGTCATTTATCCTAAAGCAAAAGAGTATTAATTATTTTTTACACTTGATTTCCACTAAATCGATCCTATTTTATGGATGTTCTAATTCTAATCCGCACGTTTGTGGAGCTAGTTACGTATATTGAAATAAGTGTTGCAGATGTTTACAAAGATTGTTTAAAACAAAAAATTGAATTCAACTTATTTTCTACACTTGGCCATTGTCAATGAAGCTAAGATTTTAATAGGTTAATCAAGCAAAATAGACGAATTTTTTGGTACATATCCCATTCGTGTAACGCTTAGGCCCAAAATGGGGTTTCTCCTTTTAAATTTATTGAACTTATAGAAAAAAACGGTCGCAGTTTGTTTGAAACTATATTCCTCATACACTTATAAATTTAAAAATAAATGTAGTTTATGTAATGATTTAGTTTACAAATCCAGGCCATAAAAGAGCAATTCATCTATAAATGAATGCCTTGACAAATAACCGGTCGTATACATTCACGATTTATTTTCCAATTATGAGTGAGTTACATTAATGAAAAGTTAATTAGCAATAAATACGTTCACAAAGGGTGTGTGTGTGTAAGTGAAGACACGCAGTGTGCTGTTTTGCACAACCGTAGTTTTTGGAGCGTAAAGGGGACGCCCGCGCAAGTTGCCTCACTGTTACTTGACCTTGACTTGATCTCCAATAAAATGATGCCATGCCACCTGACCTAAAAGAATATTTTAAGGTTATGCTTAGTAATTGAGACCCATTAAGTTTCAAAATAGCGATTATTTCCTAATGGCACTTTGTAAAGTAATGGTTAGACACATTGTTTCTTTAGGAAAAATCAATGATCAACGAACACGCTCCTTTGAGTTTGAGGGATACGTTCACATATTAACCTTTGCTTGAACACTCTGATACTAGCGAATATGAAAATTTTCAGATACAATTTCAAGGAAAAAACAAAATTTAGCTTTAAAAGCTAGTGTCGTCTAGACGCGCCCCCGCGACGGAAGCTGCTGTTACGAAATTAATGCGGCTCTAATTAAATAACAAGCTCCCGCTGCCGACCGCCATCTTGTCGCGTCTGTCAAAATAGAACTCTTCCATCCACGGCATTATACAAAATACACTGTAATAATAATAAATCGAAAATTAAAAGGCTCAATGCAGAATGACTATTCGACGTTTGAATTCAGTTCGATTTAAACCTTTGATTGATATTTTAAGGCAAAACTGATATGGATTAAACATTGAAACAATTAAAATGTATTTTAACACGTTTTTATGCGATTTCAAGACGTCCAATCAACTTGATAATTTGGACACGCATCACAGACCAACGACAATACAATAATTTTATATATTCACTGTAATATCCTGACCAGGATAAGTGAGACCAAAAAAATATATATTTATTATTAGTTCAGTTTGCAATTTAAGCGTGTTTTTTTTGTATTCTTGAACTACGCTGAGAATTGGCCACTGCCAGTGCGGTGAAAAACAATTTAAGCAGCCCTTACATGTAGGTAACTAAACGAATACCGTCGCCTATCTTGAGACATGTAAGCTTAAAACCTCATTTGAATCGAAGTAACGGGTATTCGAATCTTAAGATTAGAAGCATAATGGTTTTGGCTTTTTTGTTTCATTTCTAATCAGTGCCTACGGTTAGAAAGGACGAAAGATACAATGAGCTTTCGGAAATTTATAAGCTTTGGTACAAAGCCTTAAGCGCGGATAAGCTGCCAGCGCGCGACGTATATTTCTATGTCTACACTTATAACAATAATGCGTCTGCAGATTTTGGCATAGATGGATGAACGTTCTCACAGCCTACCAGGTATTAAGTGGTCACCTGAGCAGTAACAGGAAGACCACGCATACGAATGCCATCTCATTCTCCAAGGCATTCATATTCTGCGCCTGTCTGCTTCGGTAAAATGTTCTGGCAACCCCTGGATGCCCAATATTCTCTAATAACAGACAAATACACAAACATTCAATTATATTTAGCCAAATTTTCCAGGTCCTCTGGTGGTAGATATCTTTCAAGTTTATTTGTAATTTTAATATTATTATTTTTTTTGTATTTCGCAAATGTACGATATAATTTGGACCTATGTAATTTATATTGAGTTTTATTAATGCACAAAGGATGTCCCTGACAAGTGGTCGTTGTAAGCTACGGCACTAATGCAAGTTCCTGTTTAGATTTTACATCTAAGATTAAATTAAACATAAAAAAAAATTCTCATAGTCTAGACAGGTTAGTGTAAACATAAAATAATTTTCAGGAAGAACATAAAAAGTCTATATTTATCAACCTAAAAGACCATTATTGTCACATGTTAGAACAAAAATCGAGCTCGCACAAGATAAGAAGGCGGCCTGTTTGTCGGCACTCATCAAAGGGCGCGCACGCGTCTCTGTGACATATTCGAGGAACAGAAGGTCCGAGGTCTTTAATCAAGCACCGATATCAGCCTAGTCTTTCCTAGAATCTGAATTAATCAAGAATAATTAAGAATTTATTCGAATAATGCATTGATGAGTAGAAAAAAGACCTTTTTTATCATATATTCTTTAAATTAAAATTCAAATTAATAATTTTTAATTATTTTAATTCACAAAGATCGAATTAACAATCTGCACGAATGCTCGCTCACACTCGCTGTGAACCTTTAAAAATTAATTTCAAGAACAGTAGCAAAGAATCAATCATCTATGATACGCTCACAAAGTACCAGGAGGGCATATCACCGAAGAGCGTACTTTGGTCTGGTAGCGAGTTTTGAGCCGCCTATCGTGCAGTCATTATCGTTTTTATCTCGACTTTCGATCGACACGACCGTACAGTGGTCGAGACAAATTGAACCGGCCGTATTGTAACATCTGATTTAGATGTTTTGTGTTCTTGTTTTACTTTTTTTTCTTTAATATAAATTGAATGTTCATCTTTTTTTGTGTGTGTGCGTGCGTTAAAAGCAAAAGAAACGGCACACTGATTAACTGATGGTTTTCATAACGGAATATTTAGTGTTACCAAAATTTTACTGACATTAGGGTGTGTTTGCGATTACTTAAGAGCTTATTGTTTTCTTGCACGGAAAAAACACGCTTTTATTAGCTTGAGACGTATGTATGTTTGTAACGGAATCTTTGAACATGATTTTGACCCCCTTTGAGACGTTGAATTAACTCGAAATTTGGTATACTTATTAAGGACCGATGAAAATACAATATGAACAAAATAAAATTGAAAAAAAAAATTGAATAAATTTAAATTCAACTAAAAAATGAAAAATAAATAATGGTTTAAAAAAATTGCGTGGGCTGCATGGTATCAGTAGTTATAAATATTTTATGAACAGATATCAGTAGAAGGGTTATCTTCATAATATCCTGAAAAGCACTCCACACTTTTCTTACAAAAAATTTTTTTTTTCTTACAATATGTTTATTTCAAATTTATTAAAATTTATTTTCTACTTTTTAGTTGGATTTTCTATAAAAGCGTATTTTGTTAGTTTTTTAAACTATTATTTATTTAAAATATGACTTCGACGAAACTACATATTTCTAACAGCTTTCAATTTTTCGTAACTTTACAATAATTAAATTAATACAAAGCAGCTGTTATGAATGTAATTAATTAGCAGAATCAATTCGCCTTTCGATATGCGTTGGCTAAATAAAAATAAGTTGACACTTAGTCAAAGTTGTCATTATTTCAGCGCCATTCAAAAAAAGGTTGACATTTGCAACTCAAGAAATTTCTTTCAAATGGATAGAATTTTACATCAAAATAGAATATCTGTTTGTATAATGCCTTAGTTGCTTTTTATAATTACTAATTTTAGTTGCATTATTTTAGATGGTTGGGCGAGCTTACGACCCTCCTGTGGTCAAGTGATTACCGAAAACCATAGACATTGATTGAATTGACATGAGAGACGAAGTCGGAGTCTCAATGTATGTTGAGCTTGTTGCAAATGTCTCGTAAGATTGTTGCTTTATTTAAACCAGTTACAAAATTGACAGTCATAAAAAATAACAAAACAGCAAATATGTACAATTAAAACTGCATTATCGCCAAAACAATATTTAGAACTTTTAATTTAACTCGACTACGTAAATTAACAAAAAATCGCTAAATATCATGACATTTGAGTCATAATGCTAAGTAAGCCACACCTAAAAACTAATTTATCCGTGTTCAATTTATAAATCCGTTGAATAATTACGTTTATCCGCAATTACAGAACATTTTAATATTACAATCCATAAACATTATTTTAAATGTAACTTGACTATGACTCACGCGAAAAGTGTGGATCGCACTTCAGTTCTAATATTTTTTACAAATATTTGAAATACCATTCGGTGTTAGAAAGCAATCGATAATTTAAATCCTAAAAAGTCGACTTAGTATTTTTGAACTTTATTCGGTTAGGCTAGAGTGGAGATTGAAACGGCAAATATTTAATCGGATGTATCGAATTAAAGCAATAGGAGAATAGTTTGTATGATCCCGCAAAGTATTTCAGAAAAATCCGTTAGTGTTGTAAGTGTCACGCTTCCTGCATACCCCAATATTATTATCAATGAAATGAGATGGAGGAATTACTTGTGGCCTGTCCAGCTTTACCAATGAGCTCGAGGACAGGGAAGACAAAGTTATAAAACCGTAAATCCAACAGTTTTGGATTTAATTTTACGTCTACAGAATCTTGTTCCAAATTTAACACAAAAAAAAAACCACTGAGATCCAATAACAATTTCGTAAAATGAACAGGCAAAAGTATTGTAGATGAATTAATTCTATATAATATAGTCTACCAGCTTACAACATGATTAATATATGGAAAGTATGTTATTCAAGAGCATATCAAACACAAGATAGACTCGCAACTGTTCATTTTCATCATATTGATTGCAAAGACACGACTTCCGCCCAGTAATTGCGGTCATGTTTCAGTCTATATTTCTCGTCGTCAGAGCCTTAAGGTCGAA
This sequence comes from Bombyx mandarina, assembly GCF_030267445.1. Lineage (NCBI taxonomy): Eukaryota > Metazoa > Arthropoda > Insecta > Lepidoptera > Bombycidae > Bombyx > Bombyx mandarina. Next base: position 6,299,813 of record NC_143231.1, on the reverse strand, counting down.
TCTACTTTTAGCAAAAAGTAAATATGAGTGGGTGTGCAGTTTACATGCGGCTTCCCCTTGGGGCTACAACCTCAACAGATTTTTGAGATGGTGAAATGAAATTTCAACAAAAAAGATAACCGTATTCAACAAAATAAAATGAGAATATCATCAAAGTAATGGAAGTCAATTCAATACACATTATTAAGGATAATACAAAAACTAGTTGGTCTTGCTAACATTTAAATGGGACCACATGAGATGCCCCAGCTTTGAATTTTTTTAAAACATCTAATTCGGTACACCTAGAAAAAATTCTGAGGTAACACACATAATAAAATACAGTCGAATTGAGAATATCCTTTTTTTTATTTAGTTAAAAATTATTCCAAAAATAGTCACACAATTACGTACATACATATGTATACACAATATACGTACGTACTAGTGTTCGCCGATGAACCAAACTTGGTCATAATCACTGACATCTACAGATTTCATTTCATTTATTGTATACATACATATATACATATTATATACATACATATATACATATACATATTATTGAATAATTCTCCCTCTTCGAAATTTAAAACAAAAGTGTATAAAAATTAAAAATAAATATTGATAACATTAAACAATGTCAACAGCTACTGAACTAAACAAAAAAGAATATCGATTTACAGAGAATTTGATTAGCTTTTTTGTCTTTGCCAATTGCGCTTTGTATTAATCATACATTTTACAAAGCAGAAACATCTCTACTATTGAAATTTACTAACAAGAGAAGACTTATTACTCTCAGTTTTCCAGAAATTTGAGTCATTTCATAAGCAACAATAGAATATGAATGTTTACAGTCAAATAAATGATTTCATATTTAGGTCCAGATAAATTCAAGACGACAAACGTAGACACTATTGTTTTCGTTTAAATTTAAGACTAAGAATTCCCATCATAGTTACAATACATAAAAAAAAGAAAAAAGAGTTTCCATTTGTTAACGTGTCAACCAAAAATAAAAGTGTCAATTTAAATAAAAACAAAAAACTTGGTCATCACAGAGATATGCACCTACTTTTTTTTTAAAAAAGAATTTCGTAAATGCTGTTATCTTGTTGCTAGGCAATTAAAATATTCTAGAATCTAGAAATAAACCGTTAATTCACATATTGGATTCCTAGAGTGAAGATAAATACTCATCAAGCATTTTTCCTAAGCATTTAAAATCAGCACATTTTTTATCTATATCTTATTTTTTATTTTTGTATTTGGAACCAGTTGTTTCGACTCTTAAATTTAAACAAAAAAACTTGTTCAAATTCCAGATTCATATATTTTAATTAATAATCATTAAAATATTTAATGACAAACTGCATATTTTGATTATTGTAAATACATATTACAAATGGATTTATTTATTCAAGAGAATGTCATTAGGTACTCGACATAAAAGATATGTTGATTTCATCTAAACACATGCTACATTTTTAAGATCCAAATTGCTACTTCGTTAAACATGACATGCCCACTGAGCTTTTTGAACCAGTTCCTCTCAAGACTACGACTGCTCTTCGCACCAGTAAGAGAATTCATTTTGCCTTTAAATAAGTTTATTCAAACATCGCAATTTAAATAAATTATTTTTTCATATAGGTTCCATTAGATTACATTCCATAGGAGCAGTTTCTCTCAAGGTAGGCATCGCAGTGGGTTTTCAGAAAAACCTTCGTCTTTTTGACTTCTGAGTAGGAAGATTTAGTGACAAGGACTAGACTAGACGCGGTGCCGTAGCCCGTGAGCCCGACGTTAGTTAGTCATAGGAGTTCATAGACCTTACAACGTGAATATAGCCACTTACCTTAAGACATTAACGGGACGTAGGGCGTCTTGGGAACTCGCACTGGCATGTACCACCACTGCCTATTTCTATTCGTGAAGCAGTAATGCACTTCGATTTGAAATATAAGGAAGCCATTGTATTATAAGACTGCGACTTAGAACTCATGTCTCAAGTTGGATGGCAGCATTTAGGCAGTAAAAGATGTTCACTTTTACTAAAAACATTATAACATGGAGTTTAATTCTTTATGATTGAATAAGATGAAATAATGAGTACTGTTATTCTTCATCAAGAAATTAAACATCAAACCAAATAAATACCATAGTATTTTTGTTCATACAAAAAATAACGTTTTTTAGGGCTAAGAAAAACCTGTAATCTAAATAAATAAATAGTCCGTATTGTTTTCAAATAATATAATCCACAATGTATTCTCAAAATTAATTCTCTGTCATTTTATGGTAATATTTTAAGTTCTATCACCAATTTAGCTAATAATTCTCACGTAATTCTCATTTCGAATAGCTAGCAGTAAACCTGTTCATAGGAAATTGTTATACTATAAGATATAAAACAATCCATATATATTCATAGTTAAAATAGGTTGGAGATTATTATCTTTGTGCTCACAACACTAGGCCTGCTTTTCGCTGAGCGCTGAAACGGAAGTCACATGTGCAAACGGATGCTGAACTAAAATATGTTTTAATTAAATTTTAATAAAGCTGACTTTACAGTAACTTTAGAGTGTAGTAAATTCGTTTTGTTGAATTTCCTGAGACTGGTCCCTAGTACTTGGGCGGCAGGTGTTTCGATGTTGGCCTCCTCCCACCGCCGGCGCCGGAGCACAGAGATCAATGATCTAACTGAGATTTGCTTACACCTGGACACTGGAGGCAGTTTGTGTCGAGCTAAGGATTTATATTGTACGCTTCTAAAATAGAATAAATATAGGAGAACATGTTTACAACAATACGGATACAGTTCGTTTGAAAAAAATTTAACAAAACTTCAACAACTTCATTGATGTTACAAACAAATTTTTGAAATGTTTCCCAGTCTTTTCTTTAGTTTTTTTTTCATTGCTTAGATGGGTGGACGAGCTCACAGCCCACCTGGTGTTAAGTAGTTACTGGATCCCATAGACATCTACGACGTAAATGCGCCACCCACCTTGAGATATAAGTTCTAAGGTCTCAAGTATAGTTACAACGGCTGCCCCACCCTTCAAACCGAAACGCAGTACTGCTTCACGGTAGAAATAGGCAGGGTAGTGGTACCTACCCGTGCGGATTTACAAGAGGTTCGACCATCAGTAATTACTCAAATTATAATTTTGCGGGTTTAATGAATTATAAAAATAAGACACGCAGGAAGATTGCTGATAGTGACAATGTGCTCAAAATCAGTTTCCATCTGGAATGTATACCAATTCATTTTGTATCTAGGATAACAAAAACGATAAAGCCACTTAATATTCAAATCTCAAAAACACAACTTGAAATGTAAAATTTACATAATTATCATCTAATAAGAACTTAAATCGATCAAAACGATAGTAATCGTTTTATTCGCCTTTTTTTATTGCCCTTGTGAGTGAGTGAATGGTTACCGTCGCTCATGGGCATCAGCAATCGTAGGGGCACAGCCAATACGTTTTCTACTATTGAACACTCTGCACAAACCTCGATTGAAGCTAAACATATTATAACGCTCAGGAAATTCACTCCAACAAACATAAACAAAGCTCATAATAAAACGTATTCATATTGTTTAATTCTTACAAAAAAAAAAAAACATTTGTTATTTTTTGTTATTAAATTAACTCTTATCAACCGGTCTCGTAATGTACCACAAAAGCCAGAAATTAATAACACCCGAAAATGACCCTAATTATTCACGAATTGTTGGGCTTGTTGTTCTGAATTACTGTAAAATATTATTACCAATCACTCTTAAATTCAAACTCGAAATCCATCTTCTATATCCATACACTCACTACAGTAAAACTGTGATAGGAGTGTCTATTCATTTAATTTACCTATTAAATAAACATGTGTGTTTGTTCGTATTGTATTCATTATTTAGTATGTATTATAAACAATCTCACTGTTAGTACGTTTCAAAAAATTACTAAAATTCAATTAATCAAAGACTCCACTAGTGAATAATTAAAAATTAATTAAAAAAATCTAATTTGATTCGAAACAAAATCGATGTATGTGAAAATTAAAGAACAGTTACCGGACGATCCGAACACGCGATTAGATCTGCTACCAACATCGATAAGTTGCGTTAACCATTAAGCCAGTAATTAAATCGCAACTATAAATTCTTTAAGAGGCGTTACTAAAGTCCGTGAACTCGTGGCTACCGTTTTAACGAAGCCGACTGTAATCATTAATCATATAAAAAGAGAGGAAACGGTTGAATATTTTGTAAATTTAGCTTTTAGCACGCGTTGTCTAAGTTTTTCTCTTGTCCCGTAGAATGTTTAACCGATACTAGTTTCTTGATACATTTTAATTCAATTGTATTATATTGGATTGGATTTTGATACAGTAGCGTGAATGTGACAAGTCCTCCAACGTTGGATCAGGTTGGAGATATTCACCAATTTATGTTCTCACCTATCTACGCAATCATAAATTAAAATGAAATAATCTAAAATAAAAACCTAATTTTATTGCACTAGTTATTTTGACCAGCTCATAGCCCACATGGAGAGCCCAAAGAGTTTCTCGCTGGATCTTCTCAGTGGGTCGCGTTTCAGATCCGGTGGTAGATTCTGTGAAGCACTGCTCTTGCTAGGGCCAGTACTAGCAACACACCCGGTTTGAGCCCAATGATTTAGCCTCTCAAGGCTATCAGCATAGGTAGGAAAAAAAAAGCCCACATGGTTATTAAGTTGTTAATAGAACTTATAGATGTCGCAGGCAATTTGTACGATTTCGCCGTTTACAAACGGCGTCGTCATTATAAAAACGCTCGCCGTTATGTAAAATGCCGAAGGCAAAATGATAACTCGTTCAATTGTTATAATTTCGACATTGATTGTAGTTTTAGGGTGACCATAATAAAATGTAGTTTATAATAATCAGACTTTATTTCCGCAATCAAGTACTAATGAAGATTTCAAGTAAGACTAAATGATGTGCTTTGATTCTCTTGAAGTATTTGCCTAGTTAAAATATTTAAACAACAAAACAAAATTTAAATGACAATAATAAAACTTCTAAGGATAATATGACACTTTCAAATAAAAACAAACAGGTCATTTATGTAAAATCATATTTTGTAGTCTGAAGTATTCATGATTCTTAGAAGACATTTCCCTAAATTAGTAACTGAAGATTATTTAAAAAATAAACGTTTCTTGAGTTATTTTTAAATAAAAAGTAACAAAAGTAACAATAAAAATGTATATTACTTATTTGCGCATGTCCCATTTGATGACTAAAAAACACCAAGGCATTATAATATTTAAGTTACAAGCAGATAACTTGACATAACGATACGAATAAATCGATCGCTTTTCTCTCAATAGTAAATCTATCCTTCATTTGATACTGAATTTTGTCTCGACCACCATGTCCGTAACTTCTATGAATCTCTAACAATACATCGTAATATTCTTCTAACGGTATTACACGAACGGTTGGACTGCCAAGGCTAGTCCTTTTTAAATAAGGTAGTCCAATTCACTGATGCTCATAACCTCGTATTTTTTTGACCTGCAGGAGTCCTCCGGGAACCAGATTCTGTGGCCACCTTAGCATTTTTTAGGTGCCGGATAACCTCAAAAATTTTACTATTTGTCCAAAGCTTTTTTACAGCTTCCGTTTGAGAATTGTATAATTTTTTTAATTCACTATAATATAAAGCTTTAAAATCAGAATTATTTTCTAAAATGTCTTCTCCACACGAAATATTTGCAGTTTTCAGTTATTTTTTGAGACACAAAATGACGCCATTGTTATTATTTTGATCAACAGTGGCGCGCGTGGTAAAAAAATGAACTAAATACTTCAATTAGCCGCGGCATTATGAAAACGGCGTTTGAATTGTCGATGTTATGTTGTGGCATATTATAAAGTGACACGGCAATATACATTTTGCCTTCGGCATTTTACATAACGGCGAGCGTTTTTATAATGACGACGCCGTTTGTAAACGGCGGAATCATACAAATTGCCTGCGACATAGACATCACAACGTGTATGACGCCACCCACTGAGAGACATGCGGTTGAAATATCAAATGGAACGCACGACTGTTTTGCAGCATAGTAAGAAGATGGTACCTATCGATAAAGGCCAAGCATACGCCCGGCATCATTCACGTTGTGATATGTATGGACTCTCGTAACTACTTAATAAGGTGGGGCGTGACCGTAACCAACCATCCGAGCCATTCAAACATACTCTAGAAATGCATTTCTTTAAATAGTGTCACATGGTTATATTCAGTAACATTGAACCCTTTCAATTCAAAGGACGTTATCCATCACAGTAGAAAACGTAATGCGTCCGAGATTTATTTGCGTTTTACTCGGCGACACGACCGCCACTTAACAAACGTCTTCAAAACATCGGACCGAAGCAATAACTAATTAAAAATAAAAATATTTTCACACAAACCACAGCCGGGGAAAGTTGTCGTTAACAAAACAATTGTCATTGTCTCAGCGTTGTGGCTTTTAATTATTAATTATTATGAGGTATTAAAGGTAAGTATTATGGCAAGGTCGGCTGGCGATCCAATGCTATCCAAGTTCTGAAACAACAGAACGACAACAAAAAATACACAAGTGAATTATATTTTTTGTAAAGTTACTTATAAATTGTCAGTCGTTCATCAATCGATATGAAAATTATAAACATTCAAAATGTTTGAATTAATGAAATGATAACAATAAATGCGAGAGTAAACCGTTTAATTATGTCGCGAAAATTTATGGAATATACTATAAGCTTACTAAATATTTCCAAAAAAAGTTTATTATATAAACAAATAAAATGTAATCGAAGATTCCCGTCGAATTTTTATTATTATATTTTAAACATTCCTAACTGATTTAAATATAAACAGTTTGGATTTATAGCATTTAAAAATGAGATTTAACTTGAATTTTAATTTTAACATTCCTCAGCGTGCAGAAAGCGGCCATATTTATGCAAGTCAAATAAATACGGCGCTGCATAAATAATTAACACGTTACGTAGTCAATTATTAAGGTGTAACAGAACATTAATTAGATCGCATGCACATTTGTATCGAGCAACCTCACAGAGGCGACGATTTGTATTGTTCAAACCTTTCAGTTTTGTTCAAATTATTTTTGTTTTCCTTGACACTTACGCACCGAAATAAATATTTGGCAGTAAGCTTACAGAAAAACTGAGATTCCTGGTTTTGAATTAATAACTTATTTAGCACCGTTGCGGTTATTGAGACGCAATGAAACAGAAATGACAGTCGAAAGGCGACAACTAAAATGTGACCAACTTTAGATATTTGTATTTAGCAAGAGAAAAAATTAAGTAAACGAAATGGAAATGAAATACTTCTAACGATTAAATTTCTATCGCTGAAGTTTCCACTTCTTCTAAATTCAATGATACCGAGCTAGGATTTTCACTTTTGATCTGGGTGCTGAAACACATACGCGCAACCCACGACAAAATAATAATAAATACTGAGTATTGGATATCAAACCTGTGTGCTTAGTGCGAGTTTCTTAACGTTCTCGATAGCGTAAAAGTTAACCCAATTTTGTATGCAGTTGGAATAGCGCATCTAGCTCTTCCATTCATTCCATACAAATATAAGCTAACTTTTTCGTTATCGAGATCGTTAAAAAACTCGCACCAAGGACACTGAACGTCGCGTTACAATAGTCAGCGTTACTAAGTATTTGAGCGACAAGGCGACTGGAATTCGATTAAAACACATTAATTTATATTTACATATATATAATACAAAAATACGCATTATCTTAATTAGAACAGACTTTAGAAGAAAAATTTTAAAATATTGCAACAAACAAATCGTGTTTGCAAAAACGTTAGTTAGTCGATTTCTGTCTCCTTCTCAAGCTTAACCAACTGGATTTTAGTATTCAACATTCACAAACAAAGCAGTATGTTGCTCAACTTACTTTATCGAAATTCACAGTAGTGGTTCGACTATCACGTATGACACACACACAGAAATGTGAATGTAAACACACACATATAGACGGCAATGAATGGGATGCTGCCACCGGGCTATTGGTAGTAGGGTTACCAAACTTATTATTTTTCACGATACGAATAATCGTCATAACATCAATATACATTTAGAATTCCACTTCCAAGTAGTTCTCACTGTAATTAAAACGTATTTATCAATCCGAACAGAAATTCGAAAGCAGTAATCAAAGCCTTAGCACCGTCGAGTTTATCTTGCCGTTCAACCCTGTGAATGAAACAAGGTAGATTATTGCGCATGCGTCTTTCCCACGGCGTGCAAAACTGGTTTGTAGCCCGGTGATAAGCTGAAACTTCCACGAGGCCAGCTAAATTAGTACCTCAGTGACAGCTTCCTGTCGCCTTGTTTTCTACCAAACCGTGTGTTTATAATCGGTTTTATAACACTATCGGATCACAAACTTATTCATTCATGGTTGCCGAGAACTTTAGTGCTCACAGGAGAAATTAACCGGATTTGAACGGAAATCTAAATTAAATTTTTAATGTTCCCTCTTAGAACATGTACATATTGTTGTTTAATAAACAGTATTTTTTTTTATTGCTAAGATGGTGGACGAGCTCACAGCCCACCTGGTGTTAAGTGGTTACTGGAGCCCATAGACATCTACAACGTAAATGCGTCACCCACCTTGAGATATAAGTTCTAAGGGTCTCAGTATAGTTACAACGGCTGCCCCGCCCTTCAAACCAAAACGCATTACTGCTTCACGGCAGAAATAGGCAGGGTGGTGGTACCTACCCGCGCGGACTCACAAGAGGTCCTGCCACCAGTAATTTTACTTGTTACATTTGTCCTGTTATAGAGTATAAGTCTCAATCGAGGATGCATATTTTAATGAACTACACGCGAATCACGGTACAGTTATTTTCATTAAAAGTTACAAGTAATAATATTGATAAGAATCTCGTGTTAGTCGACAGGCATTTTATATCACTTTAACATAACTACGCTCTTCGATTAAGCTGTTGATTAATTAACTTTGATAAAATTATAAATCTAGTTGATTTATTTTCTGGATTGCTCGTTATATTAATATAAATGGTTTCCAACCTTCACGTGTTCTGGTACATGTTGATATTTAAATCCGACAAACTTGAGTATTTTTAATGCCCAGGACCTTTTCGATAAAGCATTGAGTGTTGTCACGGCCTGTTAGAGATCGTCTCTCGTAGTCAATGGAGCCAAACGCAACCCACACGTGGAGCAACCAACCGACTAATAAAATACGCTCTCATTACTAATCAATCGTGAAAGAGTCACATACGACCAATACTCGCAAGCTACTGGGTTAACTAATAAATCGGATCTTTTTTTAAAAACTCAATTACTATAACGAAAGGTTCATCGAATTCAAAACTTCATATTAGTTTAAGATGTGTCAGTACAAAACTGAAAATAACCCGTGGCGACATCTCATTAAGCCTGTCAGTGTTCGGGCACGCTTTGAGAAATGTCTCATTTAACCCCGACGGTCCTTTAATAGCCGGTGAAGGGTTAAGAGCCACAAATAACCGAAAGCGGAAGTTGCCTCGCTATCGGCGCTAACACAACTTTTTAATAGTTTTAAATTAGGAAATAGTTTAATTTTTATGTTGTGCTAACGGGACTCCGGCGTGCTTGTCAACATGTCAGCCAATAGCAAATTGGCGTGAGAAATGTTCGTTTGCATTGGCGTTGAAATAAATTTGCCGGAAGAATATCTCGTTACTAAATATATACGTGAATAACTTAACCGTTTGATTTCCGATTGGGTAATTCATTAATGACTCACGCGCCAGTTTAATTAACATTGATTTTTCGATATTGTATAAGAAAAACAAGATTGTATGGCCTAAGCAATGTCAGGGGCATAGTCAAGTCATACTCTTTTAAGCCTCAGAATAGAGCATATTATAATGGCATGTAGCAAACACCATTGAGGGATATTTATTCCAGATCTAAGTACAATAATAGATAGATAGACATAAATAATAGGTAGATACGAGGATAAAATGATGTCTAGAAGCGCACTTTAAATAAAGAGTGTTTCCAAGTAGTAGCGATGAACTCTGCTCCAATGAAGAATGATCCGGTGATAAAATAGATATGGTGGGATCATTGAATAATCATGAAGGCATACCTAGAGACAGACACGAAGTAGATATGAGTCGACTATTATCAAAGCCGGCAATGTGACTTTTGGACAATTATTGGTAAATCAGAAAAACGAATTATTGACTTTGTATTCCATTGGCAGTCACAAAACTCTTCTGAACGACATCTTAGATAAATAACAGGTTAAGTATTAACCTTTATTTAATGCAGGTTTTGAACCGTATTCTTTGAAGGAGACGATTATATTCAAATCAATCTGTATTGACATATCAATAACATTTTTTTGTCCAAATGCACAGATTGCCACCTTTGATAATAGACGACTCATATATGAAATAAGGATTTAATTTAGCAAAACAGAATTATAGACTTTGTTGATTGACAAATTAATGATGACCACCATTTTAATTCGAGTTCCTACAGAGTTGCACATGTCATCTTTCTCTCATTGTAAATAAAATGTATTTGAATATAACGTAGATTTACAAGAAACTTTCACAATGACCGTAACACAGCCGAAACACTTTAGTGTCAAAAACGGCGGGAATCAAATTTGAAATACTAAACCGCTATCCACAAGAACCACTAGTAAACGTACACATGAAGATACTCATATAACATTCATTGATATAACGGTTGTTGAAAACACAATCTAAATCCATTTTACTATATTAAAAATAATGTTATTCAGTTTTAATAAAGACATCTGTGGATGACTACCGACAGGATGATTCTCATTGCGAGCTGTCAAGTGACCACGCCCCATCCTCTTTCTAAATAAAAAGTTGACAGTTACATTTTTATAGATTCACCCCTTATGTAATTCGAAGGTGAATTAAGGGGTGTCCGCACAATGAAACTCGTATCCACGACAATTATTTAAATGTTATCTCTACCCTCCGAAACATTATATACGACGAACTGATATAGTTTTAGCACATATATGCCCTATACATTAACTCGCATTATACATTAAGAAAGTATATTTAGATTTACAGAACAGGTAAAATACTTTTTATTTATTATAGCAGAAGTTCCATCTTTTCAACTCTAAATGAAGTGTTGGTTTTATTTTCCTACCTATTCTAGTAACCTTGAGGGGTTATTCTAGATTCACCGAGCTAGTAGGTGAACTCACGGGACTCAAACCGCAAGTGTTGCTAACACTGGCCCTAGCAAGAGCAATGCTTTGCAGAATCTACCACCGGATCGGAAACAAGACCCACTGAGAAAATCCGGCGAGAAAAACAGTGGTCTAAAAGTTGGTCTTGAGCGATTTTTTGTGACATTAACAATTTGTTATAATGTTACAAATTAGAGGTGATTAATTTAGTTAATTTAGTGGTGTTGAATGAACGAGCTCACCGTCTATGTAATGTTAAATGGTTATCGGAGCCGGCTGCCCTACCCTTCCAACGCATTACTGCTTCATGGCAGAAGTAGGTAGGGTGGTGGTACCTACCCGTCCGGACTCAAAAGGTCCTACCACCTTATCATGCGGGCTTATAAGACGCCGTACTACCAGTAAAATAAGTAAAATATTGTCATTAATAAATATTATATTTTTTTGTTTCAGGTAAGATATTTCAGATTATCATTATTGCCGTTTTATTCGGAAATATTTTAGTATAAATTCAGGAGATAAAATAGTAAGTAAAAACAATTTAAATATTATTTGTGAATTCATTTCTAATACTCCGTATTAGGCCTTAATGCAATATCAGCCTAGACTCGATACGGTAAGTAATGCCTAAAAATCTTATTAAAAGTACATCATGATCGCAAAATTTTAAAATGCTTTAAAAAAATAAAAGTATTGAAATTTTACTTTAACACATTAAATATGTATGATCATTAAGATATATTAATCACCAATATATGTTGAACCCGTTAAACGAGTCAAGAAATACATATATTTATTTTTAATGACGTGTGTGACGCGTTATCTTAGTGGATATGCGTTAGCCTAAAAAAAATGTGTTTACGACAACTATATATGGCAACTAAATGTGATCGCGGTCTGTGGCCAGGTTGTCAGCTGTTTTTGTTTGCTAATCAGATATAGGCAAGCAAGCAAACCGTTGTCGAAGTCGAAAGAAAAAGAGCTCGCAGCAACTGACTGGTCAATCCAAATTCGCTTCGCTCGACTCTGCTATTTGCGCTTACCTGAGGATCGAAAACAAAATGCAATAAAGGATATTTTAGATAAAACCTATCAGACATAAGAGCTGGTGATAGAGTATCATACGTCATACGTCAACGCTATAATATGAATATGTTAAAGACATGAGCGCAAAACTGTGCACCATCATCTTGCCTCTCTATCGTGCACAGCCATCCATATACTCCGGTGTGAATTTTGTCTCGATTAACTGTCTCAATGTGATTGGCGATATTCATGGTAAAATGTCTGTAGGTTCCAGTAAAAACCTAACACAAGATGAGCCGTAAGTTCGTCTATATAAATGGGTAAGCATAAAAGAGTTAAGCACCACTATCTCCTCTTAATCGATTTCATTTTCTTTTGTACTCAATTGGTTTTTTTTATAAAATTTACAAAAAAATAAAAGTGAACATAAAATATGTAAAATGAATGTAAGTCTTGGGCGTACGTAATTAAGGTTGAATTTGGATAGCTGAGCGAACACTACTTAATTTAAAACAATAAACTGCCGACTTCTATCATATCTCCCGCTTTCGTTGAAATCTCTAATTATTGAAACGATTACATTGAAGCCCTTTAAATTCTAACAGAAACTTTAGTGTTTAATATCGCATGTTTGCTTTTATACACAAAACTAAAACACTTCTTAAGAGGTTAAGTTACTAATTTAGCTTAATACTTAAGAGGTTTCCTGATCCCTGATTGTTTGTCAAACAAAATTTCCTAATTCAGTCCTAAGTTTATTTTTAATGTTACGAACAATCCTTTCAAAACTAATCTTAATCTAGACGTTATGAAATTTTGTAACGAGGTCGGAAGGATACGGTCGTGAACAAATCCATTCGGAAGGAAACGAGCAGGCCAAGGCTTTCCGATAGGAAATGCAGTTTGTCGTGATACATACTTCCACGAGTTTATCGCGAAATAAACTTGATAAAACGATTTGCTATTTCAATTTGCATCGAAAATCCCCAGTAAATTAATGATCACCACTAAATAAAAAATAAATAAAAAACAGAACAGTTACAGTAAGCCTTTTTGTTATTAATCAAAAGATAAAGGTACGCGACCCCGTCTATTAGTTCAAATCACCATCGCCTTATCGTTCTCTATCACTCACACCCTAATTTCCACCTTACTTACGCTGGTTGTAAAGTCTTTTATAGGCTAACATGGGTACCTCTTACCCTTTTTTGCTACGGAGCATGCGTTTCAATATGAGGGGGGAACAACCGCTGTACCAATGCAAGTGATACTTCAATCTTATGTGTCAAGGTGGGAAGCTTCATTCATTTTTTGACGTCTATTGGCTGCAATAACTGTTTAGTAAGAAAAAATGAAACTAAAAAAAACTATAACATATAAAATAAAAAAGCTCCTTTTTTCAATTCGAAAGCTTTAGTAAAAATGATGTAGATACTATTTTAAAAAATTACAACTTAGCCGATTATAATCGTTATTCTAATGCAAGACTATCGACGCTGAAAACAAAAACTTAAAGCTCACACATCAAAAAGGAAAGATAAAATCAAGATAAACAGGCTGCATACAGGTGTCATTGGCTATGGTAACCCCAGACAGTAGCGATTACCCTTCTAATAATATTAATCCACACCTAGGTTTACCATAAAAATCAGGATAAATTATTTACATTGCCCCTTATCAACAGAGACAATCGAAAGAGAGTAGAGAAAAACTCGCCATAAAACGTATATCTAATACCCGAAAGATGTTACATTATAAATTCATGTGTACACAAACTAAATATTTTAGATGTAGTCCGTCGAGTTGAATATGATGTGGTTATGAACTGGTATTACATTTGAACGTAGAAACCGGTCGGTCGGTTCGTTCACAGCGACTTGCGCACTCACCTAATAACTAGAAAAAAAAAGTTAAGAAAAAAAACAACTTCTCATTGATCTCTATAGTTTAATTTCAAAAGTCCCTGTCAAACTATTCTACTTACCACACTGTTCGTCGTTGGTGAAGTGATTAGCAACCCTTCGAGTCAGAGTTATGTTTTTTTATTGCCCATGTAAGCAGACGAGCATACATCCCACCTGATGGTGAGTGGTTACTATCGCCCATAGACTTCAAAATGCCATGGGCAGAGCTACACCGCTGCCTACCGCTAAGTATTCTACACGAGCCTCGTTTGAAGAAGTACTAGCGCTCGGGAAACACCGTGGGGGAAGCTCATTCTAAAGCCTTATTCTTGGTTAGTTAATATTTTTAGTATTCTGACCTATTTCTTGCATTGGTAAACGAGCTCACGGACGACCTTGTCTAAAGTGACCTTGAAATATGTGGTCGAACTCTCAACTGAATTGTTGTATAACGGTTATCCCGCCTTTCAAAACGGAAGCATATGACTGCTTCGCGTTAGTAATAGGCAAGACGGTGGTACCTCTCAGCGAAAGCTCACAGCGCACCCTCCTAATGCCTGTAAATCCTGGTATGAAACTCAAAGAGAGTTTCTGTTCGATACCCGGTGAATCCCTTACTCAATCTATTGACAGCCTCTGAGACAAAAAAATTATATCTTTTTTTTATAAGCTTATTACTTAAAGTTCTTAAATAGCAATTAATACAAAATACAACCTTTTAACTACGGTAAAAATACTTGAAATTAAAAAAAAACACATTATTTTTATATCCGTAATCGAAGAAATAATTTTTAAAACTTTAGGCGCCATTTTCTAGGAACTTGCTCTCATGCACTTGTCGCTCTTATCTTTAGCACGGGAGCTCAGTAATGGCGTGCAGCTCGTAGACTGCTACACAGCCGTGTTGCACTTTTAATTATTTTCATACCACTCAAACAATTAACGACCCGTAAGGAATATCTTGCTTAATTTAAAAAAAGCCTTGTCATCCAAGTCTGGTGATATTCAAAATACAAATTACCTAAATAAAAATGTTCCGCTAAAACTGTTTCGTGTTACTTAAAATGTTACATTTTAATGGCAATGATTTTTATTACTGCCCATTCCTAAAATCAAACACGATCTTCGCATAGAGCTAATAAATCTAGAGACGGCCTTATTTGCTAATAAATTTTAATTTATCATTCTGGAGGCAGATGATCTTACGTGATATTAGTCTGTCAGGTGATTAATCACAGCAGTACTTGAACCTTGCTTCTATGCTACTTTCCAGTCCCTATTAGTAATATCGTCACCTGGATTTCTACTACTCCCGCCATATAGCTTTTTTTTCTTCTCTTTAGTATCATTCCTATCTTTGATAGTTGTGGTAGATTTCCTATTTTGTGTAACTGTATCTAAATATATCGGCATACGTATTTCTGCCGCGTTTTGATTTTGTAGGAGAGTCGCTTCTGGTGCATTAATAACTTATACTCCATGTTACGTCATAATTTTTATTTTCTCCAATAATTTTAAACTTCCTATAGAGGCCATGAACTCGACCGCCCAAAAGGTTACGCAAAAAACCTGTACTTTTAAATTAAGAAGCCATAATATTAAAACAAGCAGTATTTATGTAGAAATTGATTTCATAGATAATAGTGTTTTGACTTGATTCAAAGATGTCCATAATCATTACAAATAATGGTAGTGTGTATGTACTCTTGATCCGCACCGCTTTGGACAGTACAGTGTACAGCGCGCTGCATGACGCCGTGGATAGGGGAAAGTGGAAAAAGATCTTAAGATTGAAGCTCATGGGTGATGGTGGTCACGACCCTCAGACATGAGGAACACGACTCGAGGAGGAGGTATGTACTCTTAGCTGGCAACATTCAAATTTAAATGTGCTACTGAAAATTAAGAAAGCTCATGATTTTTATTAAAATAAATGACACAGTTTCATAATTCTCCGTGAAAACAGAAACGTTCGCTTTGGACAGGTGAGAGAAGTTGAATTTCATCGCTGCAGTTATTTTCGCCGCCCGAAAGACTATATTTAAAGCGGCGGTCGATTTTGTTTTGGAAAAAACGTAATGTAAGTGTGAAAAATCACTTTGGTCTTTATGATTGATCGTTCGTTGAAGGCGCGACCGACGCGGCCTCGATATGGAAGCGAGACGCTCCGTTGATTTGTCGAAATCCATAAAACTGAGTTATCGTGTTCGTTTGACACTCAATTTTGTGTAAACTAAATCGTTTCGTGTCTTTCGCGTATAATATGGCGCTCGGCTTGTTTTTTTTTTTTTTTTAATATTGAAAGTTTACTGGTGGGCTGAAGGCCTTTCCAGTTTCACCAGAACAGGTGGGCGAGCAAAGGCTCAACCAAGAGGGGCAGGATTTGCTAACAACTGCCCGAGCGCCTCCGAAGGAGACCTAACAACTCAAGAGCAATTGCTTCGCGAATGAATCTACTACCGGATCGGAATCGCGACCCGCTGAGAAGATCCGGCGAGAAACTCAGCGGGCTGATGCATGGGTTAGGTTGCACGTCAACCTCTTTGTCGAGTTCGACGAGTACGGTCACCGGGGTCCCTAAGCCTGCTCCTAGTATTAGAGCTGATGGCATCTAATGCAAAGGTTATTGGATCTGATGGATCCGTAAGGACGTGTCTACTGGCTGACTGGCTCCTGCATGATCAGGATTCGGGGAGTAGTTAGCGGCGGCAACGATAAGGCGATTATCATGACGCATAGCCTTATCGAAGTATCGTTCCGACGCTGACTTCATGTATTTCCGAATTGATTCGAGGCCCAGGTCGTCGTGTAGGTTAACGTTCCTCACGAACCACGGAGCCCCGACAGCTAACCTGCAAAAGCGGGATTGTAGGGATTGGAGGTTGTCTATGTGTGTGCGGGCCGCGTGAGCGAACACCACACTCGCGTAAGTCATGACGAGCCTTATGCAAGTTTTGTAAAGTGTCACCTTGTTCCGAAGGGACATTTTACTCCGCTTACAGATCATGGGGTAGGGTCGGCTTGTAAGCTGTGTGCTTAGTGCGAGTTTTTTAACGTTCTCGATAGCGTAAAAGTTAAATCAAATTTGTATTGCAGTTGGAACAGCGCCCCTAGCGGAAAACGTAGGGAAACGTTCCAACTCGATACAAATTTGATTTAACTTTTAAGCTATCGAGAATGTTAAAAAACTCGCACTAAGCACGCTGATTACTATTCACGGACCTTCCGACCCAAGTGATTGTTTATTAAATCGAACTACTTTTCGTTACGGTACAATATGTGCTCTACATAAAATATAATTTACCCTCCTTGCGTCGATAACCCTGAGGGAGGAGACAATCCTGAGGGTCGTGGCCTCATGAGGCTTTCATGAGAAAATACACATGGTGGGGTCATGCGTCCTTCCACGGTAGTGCTTTTGGCAGAGATTTAGTTTTTCGAGGCCGGTGAAGCCTTATTTGTATCCGGCTAACTAACCGCCGCCCGATATTCGGCGTTTTACGGTGGAAAGTTCGAACTCCAAGTCAACCCTCCTCTTTTCTCATCCGGACTTAGTACCGGTATTGGCAGAGTGAATTTATCTTATTGCGCACTAAATCATGAGTATATCCACTACAACTGGGTTCAAAGTATAATACATATATGTACAAGAACAGTTTTATCGGCAAAGCAAAAAATTTACTGTAAATACTTTATAAATGTTTTTTTTTTTAATTAACTCATACCGTAAGTGTAGACCGTGAAGATTTAAGTTCTGGATGCTAATAATTCAGCCTTTTTTACATCAGATAAAATCTACAATAATTGACGAATTTATTATCACAATTTAAACTGTAATTTAATGAAATAACAAATCGCCTATCATAAATTTTTGTGGCAAGGAAACAGGTAACAAACTCTGTTATATACCTATATTTAATCAATTGGTACAAATTTCAAGAACACATTATTTTTCTAGTTAGGAAAAATATAAAATAGATCCACAGTTTGCAACTTGATCACTTATCATCCATATTCCTACGATAGACTTACGAAGAAAAATAAAATTTTAAAGAACACAAAATCTCCACTACTCTCTCTAATTGCTTTTTTTACTTTCAATCTAGATTTAAATTATCAGCAAGAAAATTTCATTCTACAATTTTATTAACATAAATTAAAAACCATGAAACGCCGAATTATTGCAGGTTGCATATAAAATATTTATTTCAATTTTCATCACACGCTCTTAAAGCGAAATTGATATTTCGATCTCGTATTTCAAAATGTCTATTCACGTTGCGGCTTCTATGGATTTCAAGCCTACTGAGCTTCTCGCCGGTTCTTCTCTGTGGGTCGCATTTCCGATCCGGTGGTAGATTCTGCGAAGCACTGCTCTTGCTAGTTCAGTGTTAGCAACACTCCGGTTTAAGCCCCGTGAGCTCACTTACACGTCAAGGAGAAGCTGATATAGCCTCTCAAGGCTCAGCATAGGTAGGAAAAAAAATGACTTCAAGAACCATTTAACTCTAGGTGTGCCGATAATTCATAGACTGCACGCTTCGAGCAATAAAAAAAAAACAGTCGAGGCTAGTTTTAGACCCATCGAATTCAATATTTCTAAAATCATAATAACATCTTCGATCACGTAATTCGATACAATAATCACTCCCGGCTTCATTCGTATCGAGTGACGAAGACAAATTGCTCGTGAATAATCGTACAGAGAATATTGCTTTTTATTCTGTGCTTTTGATGCGACGATCCGTATATATATATCCGGTGCACAGTCGAACCATATTGTATGGCAGGTATCGCAAAAACATTTAGCCTCACATCAAAAATAAATATTTTAAATAAGATTAAACCTCATGGACTAGCAAATAAAGACTTGTTTCGTAAAGCCGATACACGGGTTGCGTTTCTAAGGTACTTAAATTTGTAAAAAAGAAGCCCTTTGTGACCGCAGACAGTGTGGCACCGAAACCTTTTTGCTCGTGCAAAATACTTGAAAATGAGAGTGGGAAGCTCATCAATGATTTCGAAGGATATCGAATTCGTTGACCGGCCTTGATGACCACTGAATACGGACACCATTCACCATATTATATCTGTTGGTTTTTTTTCTAATGATATGTCGAATAACTCTAAAATAAAATGATTGGCAAATTTTAAATGAAAAATATAGCGATTTGAAGTTAATGTGTATCGTAAATATGTTTTTAATTTGTCTGTTTTATTGGTTATTTATACTTTATTTATTGCCTAATGCGAGCAAGTGAGCTCAAAGCTCTTCTGGTGCTAAGTAGTTATCGGAGTCACCGTGCTGTCCAAGGTCAACTATGTAGTTTTCAAATTCATTGAACGTGAAAATCGTGGTCAAAACCCTTTAAGTAATGGTGTGTGTCAACTATATTATAATAGCGATTTATAATAATTCTTACTCTTATTAGCCCACTGAGTTTCTCGCCGGTTCTTCTCAGTGGGTCGCGTTTCCGATCCGGTGGTAGATTCTGCGAAGCACTGCTTGCTAGGGTCAGTGTTAGCAACACACCCGGCTTGAGCCCCGTGAGGTCACCTACACGTCAAAGAGAAGCTGATATAGCCTCTCAAGGCTCAGCATAGGTATGAAAAAAGAAAAAGAACAGTGAGGGAACTTAAAATCATAAACTTAAACATTAAATAATAATAATATAAATTAATAAAATTCACAGGGAGATTTGAAATGAGAATCATTGTTAGCCTTTGACTTTTAGCTTGTTAGTCTAACATGCAAGTATCAATAGGACCGCTCTAGTAGCTGTTGCATGATGTTCAAATGTGATGATCATAACCGCATGTGACTTTCCTCCAGAATGTTCGGTCATGGGTGGCATGGAGCGCATGTTATAGACTAAACCAGATCTGGCCATCAAGTATCTGAGCACTAGTGTATTAGACTTTTTTTGTCATTCATAGTACAAAAAACTTATACAGAGAGAGCGAAATTCACCTAAGCTATTTCGGTCACATTCTTTGCGAAGTGTTTAATTTTTGTAGCACACGCATTTTTTTCAAACGCTTTCTATATATTATGATATAGATAAAATCAAATGGAAACTAATTTTAAACCGATGATAATACGTTTTTGACCTCCAATTTTGATGAAGGCACTGCACGTATGTACGTGTGCCTAACTTTTTCTGTATTAGGGGGAGGAACCTCAGCTGTCAAGCCTATCTGCCATAATTGAACTATTATCATTAGAATTTTCAATTACCTATAAATGCTAGCAAAAAGTCTTAATGCTACTTTCTCTTCTAATCTCAAATCTGTTCCCGAAGCCATCGTTTTGCCTTTGTTTCACATAAGATCTTACCATGCGTAATTGGGAGAGAAAGTTTTACCAACGGGTTGCACTGGAATTAATTGAAATACTTGTTTCCGTCATAAATAAATCATTATTTTTATTTTTATCCATGTACGATTTTAATATACAGGCTAGCTAACATACCAGTCAACTTATAACATAAAAAAACCTTTCTTTCATTACATTCAACATTAACCTTCGCAAGATCATATGGCAGATAATAAATAAACTTTACCTGAAATTGTTCATTTAACTTAAGACGAGGTTGGCTCTTATCTGATTTAAAGCACTTCTACCTGTACATGTACCTAGTTATATTTTTATTGCAACGACAATCAATACCTTTCAAACAGTTTCAAAGACTTGTGTCGAAACATAGCTCATGTCTGGCTGACTTCCTAACGGTCGTCAATTACATAACCACTTATTCCTTAGTTCAGTATCATTGAGAATCTTAACACAAATTAAGAAAGTCTTATATTTATGTCTGTTTTCCTAAACTACCAATTTCCGGTCGTTCCGAGGTTCGTCAACCGACATTACTTCAAATGTATGTTGTAAGTTTTTCCGCTCTGTACGGAGTAACAGGTGTATCGATATCGTTTTAGAAGTGGTCACGCCGTCGAGAGACAGCGGTAACTCCATTCACTGATTACTAGATCTTCGCACCTCAACGACCACAGAACGCATCCCATTCACGACAAGCGAGTAAATCAACCGAGAACTCGAAAACCCTATAAGGCGTAATTGAGAGCGTTTCCTCGAACAGAAAATAACTCACTGCCGAGGATGGTAAGACCACTTTCGTGCGTTCTCTTGTCGAGTTACGACTTTTTTCGACGTCTATTTCTGTGTGCGAACTACATTATGAACAAGAGAAGGTTTGTTTTATCGTTGCCTCTTTAAAATAAGCTCTATGTTAAGGTGCTATGACGTATTTTTGTTTCGAAAAACCATGAGTTACGACGTTCGTATCGAGGCGTTCGATTTTATGAATGAAGCTTAACGTTGCGAGCGGAAGCAGAGCCGGCCGTAGTGCGGCTTTCCCGCAGTGGCCGGTTCCATTAATAATTAAAACGCTGCAACTGGCGGAATGACCGGACGCGGAGATGGTTTCTAGTAGCCTCCGTCGCACCCGACTCGCTTCTGCCCAGCTACTGACGTACGCAACGTATCTTCCAATATTTAAATGTAAAAACCGTTGAAGACCTCAAAGCACAAGAGATTCGTTGATACAATAAAACTGACAGGTAATATATATCATTATTCAGTAGCCAAGAATGAATCGAATCTCATCTCGCCTCGAGCAATTGACGCTGCAATAATGTATAGGTAACGGTCAATATACAAAGTAGATTTCGGGCAATCATTGCGCAACACGCGAGCTTGGTACTCGTGAAAGCAAGACAGAAAAGTGCTCGTGACGAAGAGTTAAAACGAGATGGAATATTTTCGTACGAAAGAGATGGTGTAGTGTAACAGTACTATGAAAAGAATGAGACAGATACGGTAGCTAGATACGCGCATCCGGCAGACGACTTCCTGCCGCAGCCACGAGGTACAGAGTCCTGCGAAACGTGATTATTGATGTTGGTTTGGAAATTTGATGATGATCGAATCGATTTATTCATAAAACATTCTTGACCT
The DNA here is from genome assembly GCF_030267445.1 of Bombyx mandarina. Lineage (NCBI taxonomy): Eukaryota > Metazoa > Arthropoda > Insecta > Lepidoptera > Bombycidae > Bombyx > Bombyx mandarina. Next base: position 6,277,614 of record NC_143231.1, on the reverse strand, counting down.
AGTGGATTTTATATAACTGTGCTATCTCAGGATATTCGCAATAGTTATTTTAGTTTTTAATTTCAAAATACACATTAGACGTACTCCATTTATACCTACTCGTGTTTAATTATGGAACTCAACTTATACCTATTCATGTTTAATTATGTTAACGTATAAAACCAGAAAGGAAAGTCTCAAAAAAAAGTTTATGCAATACATTTATGAAACACAATTGAGTCGGGCTTCATGTGTCAACGGTATCAGCAGCATTTAATCCTATTGTTTCCAGATGTATCACTGTCCACTTATTAACAAGCGAGCCGTAAACTCATCCGGCCAGCGGCCCAATAAATGAATATTGAGACGTTAACGTGGAAATGTTTTCTATGTCTTTTTTTCTTGACTTTCGATTTACCCTATTCGGCATTACACTAAAACCATTTATTTTTTGTTGATTAGATGGGTGAACCTTGAGACATGAGGCTGAAAGTCTCAATTGATTTGTATACCTGTCCCATCCTATACTTCAAACTAGATTCTACCGGATTAACTAATTTTGATGAAAATGTTTTATTTAAATCATATCTTATAATCGTATTACGACAGCTAAACACGATCACAAAACCACACCTTTTGGTGATCAGCACCAGCCAACTGGTGGTAGGACTTCTTGTGAGTCCGCGCGGGTAGGTACCACCACCCTGCCTATTTCTGCCGTGAAGCTGTAATGCGTTTCGGTATGAAGGGTGGGGCAGCCGTTGTAACTATACTTGAGACTTTAGAACTTATCTCAAGGTGGATGGTGCATTTACGTTGTAGATGTCTATGGGATTCAGTAACCACTTAAAACCAGGTGGGCTATGAGCTCGTCCACCCATCTAAGCAATAAAAAAAGCCAATATAAAGTCTCATTTCAAGTGCGTTCTTGTTATAAATCTCAAATATAACACAAGTATAGCCTCGGGATATTAGCATTGTCTAAAGCAATTCAATTTGTTGTCCTAGTACCAAACCCATCTCGATAATTAAAATCGTCGTCCCGCAGCACCAGCGGGAACATCCTGCGCGCCCACGCGAGGCTTACGTTAATTGTCCTACTCTTTTTGTTTAGTCCCTGTCTTAACTCGATTATAGCAATCAGAGTCTCGCCCTTTGGCCCGGACGCGACGCCCGTATGTCTCACAAGAATTATTTGTTGCATCTTTGTTTTCTATGACGAGCTTTATTAACAATTAGCTAGTTTGTGTGGGACGTTTCTTTGTTGACACTACAGTGGTTTTACGTTCGTATAGAGCACTTTCAAATATACTACTATATGTAGAATTTTACTGGTGGTAGGACCTCTTGTGAGTCCGCACGGGTAGGTACCACCACCCTGCCTATTTCTGCCGTGAAGCAGTAATGCGTTTCGGTTTGAAGGGTGGGGCAGCCGTTGTAACTATACTAAGACCTTACAACTTATATCTCAAGGTGGGTGGCGCATTTACGTTGTAGATGTCTATGGGCTCCAGTAACCACTTAACACCAGGTGGGCTGTGAGCTCGTCCACCCATCTAAGCATTAAAAAAAATACCTAATTTTATTTGATTATTTAGCTGTAAAGTCCCTTCATTTTATCAATTTCAATGTTATAAGTTTAGATACGAAATAGTCAAATAAATTAATTGTCTACATTGAAACTAGTTCTTATTATAGTTTATTCAAAATTGGACAAAACGAAACTCTAGCAAACAAGCACAACATTTGCTCTCATTTATGCTCAATTACACGTACCGTTTCATTCATGATTAATATTTCCAATTTAACAGTTACGCCAAAATAAGCTTACTCGTTATCATCATAAATGCTAATTTAGCTCAATGCGTCGACCTGTCATACCACATTGTCGCGTCGAGTCTCTCATTTATGAATGAACTCCCAGATCGAGCGACTTCCGGCTAACTGTTGAGATAGTACGACACTCTTCCTGGTTCCTGCGACGGTGTCTTTAATAACGACGCCAACCTAAGCAGACCGGTGTTCGAGAAAGCAAATTTCTTAAAAAAATACCTTACTGGTATACTTTTAAAACGCATATTTCCATGACAGAATATCCAATCAGAGACCATTTCAAGTTTATCGAGATCGTTCGAAATATTAATAAAGATATTCTAAAAGTGATCAAGCGGTTTCGATCGCCATAGCACAGTAGACCTTGTCGTAAACCAGTACGGTTAAATGTAGATCAAAGACATCTCGTGATGGTGGCTCGCTTCCTGTGGAACACGTTTTTCTTTCCTGTCCCCATCCCGACGTTTCACCGTTACGCAATATGTGTATCGTAAATAATTAGCGGAAGGCAAGATTCTTGTGTCTTATGGAGATGCTGTAGATCAGGTTTTTTCACCGGACATTTCCTACCGGCCAACCAACTGTACCACGTCCGATCAGCCATCTTTGTAAATCCACTTGCCTTAAGCATCGTTCATCGTCTGTTTTTACATTCCGTAAATAAAATATAACGTGACAGTTGTTGTTACTACCATTTTCAAGATGTACGCCAGTATTGTATCTTCAAGCAACTAAAGTTCTAAAATCCCTCAATGTTAATCAAATTGATATTTCCACGCGAAAACGATAAAAAGTCGACGTTAATTCAATCAACTTTTGTAAGGTGTTTTTTTTGCTTAATTGTTCCATCTTCTTGATTCGCCCTTCTTGTTCAGAAAAAGTTTATTACGAAGACAATTTGCCCTTAAGCAGGCTCAGACGATTTCTGATGAGCATGACGAGCATTGCTGCGGATTTTATTGGCAATCGCGCAACTCAACAGACTCACGTACTGCGGTTTTTGCTCGGTCTCTCGAGGCTAATTGCGTATACGTATAACTTTTACCAAATTAGCGAACACACACCGCATCGACTTGAATTTTTTTTTTCATACGTTTGATTTCGGAAACGCGCAGATAGCCTGCATTGATACGCGTAACTCGATCTCCATTGAACATAATTATAATTCGTTTCGACAAGTCTGGTGGTAGAGCGAAACTAGTCAAAAACTTTCTCGAATCTGTCTCGATGATTTTTTTTCTCACGCGACATAGGTTAAATGAAATTCGGTCAAAGTGACTAATTTATTCAGTGGATACCGCATCGACTCAAGTAATCACAAACGAGCGTTTTTACACGACGTTTTTGATGGGCGCGTCTGAGCCGCTGGCGACGATGACCAGCACACGTCGACCCACCTCGGCTTCCGATGTCTCGGTCGTCTTAGAGGCAAAGAAGGTGCATGATTGCGGTAAGCGGGGGACATCACACACTGGTTGATTACGGGTTCTCACGACGGCGCTTACTAGCACCGACAAAGTTATAAATGTTGCAACGGCCAAGCGTCGCCGGGGACCGGTCCTGAGCGGCGCTGACCTCAGCTGCCACAACAGCCTAGATTTGAATATAATAATGACCGCATTTGATGAAACTCATACGTTAATTACTGCGGTCTGAAACTCAAACAGATCGCTCGCTTCATGGTAATAAAGATTCGATTATTACTTGTGATGCTCTACAAGAGCAACGACCGATTTGTAAATATTTTGATTTGAGTCTTCGTCTATCAGTTCGTTGACTAGTCGCTGTTATAAACATGATGATCAGGAATGTAAAATTTAGTCATTTATACGCTTTTTTTTTTGCAAAATTAAATTTCTCGATAATCGTTTGAATTTTTCCCACGCGGTGACTTAGGAATAGCTATGTATGTAATCAATATGCAAATATATTATAGAATAATAAATAAACTCTCAACTTCATTTCTTTTTTTAGGAACTGTTATTGTCAGAAGAAGTTTGTTAATATAAGAATAATAAATAATAGTAGCAATGTGATAAATGCGAAAGTGTTAATTTGTTCTTATTTCGCACATCAATGGAGCAAAGGAAATACGATATTATTTCTAAAGCTTTAGTCTATCTGCCGCCAAGCAATCATGGGTTCCACTTTAAAAGTGAGAAAGCTGTGATACAGTTGAAACTTCGACCTCACGTATCGAGGTGGGGGTATTCACATTCTCAAGTCTACGGGCTCCGAAAATCACTTAACAGGTGGGCAATGAGCTTGTTCGCCCATCTATACATATAAATAAAATTAGGTCTGTTTGTAATATTGAAATAACCGCTTTTTACTACATGAATATATGTACGGTACATACACCAAAATAACATATTTTTTTTAATTTTTGTCTGTGTATCTGTCTGTTTATTCCGGCTAATCTCTGGAACGGCTGGACCGGTTTTGACGAGGCTTTCACTAATAAGTAGCTGATGATATAAGGAGTAACTTAGACTATTTTTTTTATACTAGGTTCGCCCCGTAGCGTCACCCGCGGTACGACATTAACTGCGGGTAACATCACGGGACTCAGCTAGTATAATTAAAAAAACACAAATTGAAAAAAAACGGAAATCGTAACATTTTTGTTGGTCTTTATGCCTATTAAAAAATAGCTTATTTTCAACACGCCTTTATAAGCTTTATTTTTTGTATGTAGCGAGATTTTTGAACTTGATTTTCACTGACTTCAATACGTCCTATCAACTAGAAGACGTATCCACATGCATCAAGAATCGACGTGACAACACAACAATTTTATAACTTCGCTCTAATTTCCTGACCAGGATGAAAAAAAGAAGCTGAAATTTAGTGTTAGTACGATTTACTATTTAAACGCGTTCTTTTTTTTAGTGTTTAAAACTACATATATATGTTTTTTGAATATTAAATATTCATTTGAATAGATACCGAGCCCACAATAATTCAATGCTGTATTGTGTCGTCGGCAGATCTCAATATTTCGTAACACATTAACGTCTCTGTAGACAAACAGGTTAGACTAATTAATAACCAATTTTATGCGTGCTGGTGCATCGGCTACCGTCGGCCGACGGTGATCGTATCCAAAACGAGATGTTATCAATGGATGCCTTCGTTCCTTGCCTCCGCCACTATCTCCGGATCTCTACATCAGATTCTTATACTATCGAACTTTTATGTTGCATCTATTCGTTTTTATTAACCGAGATTAGTGTAGGGAATATACCAAAAAATATTGCATACTTAAAGAACGGAAGTTCGAAACAAATATGAACAACTTTTTCAAATTAATTTGTTTGCTCCGAGATAACCGATCAGTAATTAAACTGACAAACAGTTAATCAAGTCGAATATATTTTTTTTAATATTAAAAATAAGTGTAAGCGATTTTATTTATAACTAGTTGACCCGGCAGACTTCGTAGTGCCTCAATCGATAAGTAAAAGACCTAAACTTTTGTATAAAATAAACTTAAAAATACCTTAAAACAAACAAAAGGAATCCGTCCGACGGGGACACATTAAAGGAAAAACAAAATAGTTATTTTTATTTAATTCCGAGCATTTTCATATTTATTTACCTTTTAAACCTTCTCTGGACTTCCACAAATAATTCAAGACCAAAATTAGCCAAATCGGTCCAGCCGTTCTCGAGTTTTAGCGAGACTAACGAACAGCAATTCATTTTTATATGTATATAAAAGATAGATAATACTATTATATTTATAATAATACTATTTTTGATTATTACCATTTCTAAATATCGACAGAAAACACAATATATTTACTATCAAATTCGTGAACAATACGAACTCTGAGTCACAATCGCGCACTGCTTTTTTTTGTGACATCTTTACGACAAACCCAACATGTTGTGTTAGCAAACACTATTAACCATAAAGAGCATAGAGGCAAGCATGAAACTGTTCATATATGAAGTTAACGATGCCTTTAAAGATAAAAAATATAATTACATTTATATATTTTAGAATACAAATTGTCATGAAATACGCAACTCATTCCATAGAGTCTAACTCTACTCTTACTAGAGTCTAACTCTACTCTAACCGTCCAAGAGCGCGAACTACGTATGTGCGAAGGAGACAAAAGCTGTATTTTTACATGTCAGAAAAGGACAGGTAAACGTTCATTCACGGATTGGAAGCACTAATAGAAAGCATACAGCTTCGTCCAAGTTTGAATGAATGTATCGTTCAATTTTTCATAATGGAATTAATTATTTGCTATAACATAACTTATGCGATCATAATGAGCCCACTCGAAAACCTTATTTAACAGTAACAGGTAATGGCTCAATTTAGATTACCAACCTAAACATGCATATATAATGAGCGTTATAATGAATTGTGAATGAACATGATATTGCATTTAACGTTTCTTATTTATTCTTTCATTGATTAAAGTTTATTGTCGCCGGAGTGAACATTACATTTCGAAAGAATGTCTTTTAAAATAGTTTAAGCATTGTAAATTCATTTTAAACAAAGGCGTCGGGCAAGTTCCGTTGACAAAGGCCGTGTTTACACTATCGAAAGCAAGCTCAAACACACCATCGGACCTCGAAACGTTAACAAGTTGTGTTTTTTTTCGTAAAGTAAATTAGCATTTGCGAGGTTTCCACGAACCTGTCCTTAAACGAAACAAATTGATTCAACACTACATACAAGTTGAACAAGATGTTTAATTTCGATAAAATCATATCAGTTTTAGCTTCTGTAAAATAACTCGATACATTTATTTCACGTGTATTTGTAAGGAATGATCGTAATTAATATTTTTGTGATTGTGAACCTTAAAATGTGGTGATCTTGCTCAACAAAGTCGAGTTTTGCAACATCTAATGAATAAAATACTAGCTTAGGAGAAATTTCCCAGAAAATATCTTGAACGACCTAATTAACAGATATTTTATGTACTCTTTTCAATGGCCATTATTGCTAAGCAGTTTTCCAAACTCGTTGGATAAGATCATAGCACTGGAAACATTTTCGACGGGATTTCATTCCAAATCCGGATTATACGTCGCAAAATGACCGAAGATTATCGAGCTGAGCTTTTAATGAACTTAAAGCACTCCTCTCTTCCCTTCCTTGCGGAACAAACGGTGTGTGCTTTGCGCACACATATCTCCGAAACGGCTCAATAAATTTTGATACGATTTTCAGAACTTGTTTGGGATAGAACCTTTTTATTAAGCTGACTCTTGCATTTGAATTCATTAAATAAAATTATTTCAAAACGCACATAAAATCTCTGCCCTGGGATCATGAACTGTTGAAATTCAATCGTTAAGTCACAAAGCTACTAAAATTACCTGCCATTAGGAAGAAATCGAGTTATACTGAATGAATATATATGAACTGGTGGTAGGACTTCTTGTGAGTCCGCGCGGGTAGGTACCACCGCCCCGCCTATTTCTGCCGTGAAGTAGTAATGCGTTTCGGTTTGAAGGGTGTAGCAGCCGTTGTAACTATACTGAGATCTTAGAACTTATATCTCAAGGTGGGTGGCGCATTTACGTTGTAGATGTCCATGGGCTCCAGTAACCACTTAACAACAGGTGGGCTGTGAGCTCGTCCACCCATCTAAGCAATAAAAAAAATAAAAAATACATAGACGTCACGATTAATTAATTAACCAAAGAAAAAAAAAGGCGAATGAATAATTAAAAAGTTCAATCTTTTAATAAAAAAAAAGTGATTAAATTTGAATATTATCCGACGCCCTCCGTGTAAACAGTAACGATTATACACATCTTTCTAATATTTAATTCCAATTTTAATCTTATTATTTCAATTACGACATTTCCGTTACACACTCGTAGCTCTCGCTTATATTATATTTTTGAACCGATGATTTAAAAGTCATTTAGTATGTGTGCTTGCCGGTAGCATTTTAATTATTGTTAAAACTTTGTAACTAATGACTTTTTGAACGTTTTGGCTCAACGAAACTCGTGCCTTTCTGTTTACGACGAGCATAAAGATCTCTACGCACCGTAATATAATAATACAGTATAATACAATACAAATACAATAAAAAAAAGTGTGTGTGTCCGCTCCGACGCACGACTGGAGTTTACTGGATATAAAAAATTAAACGAAACAATACGAGAAATAGTTCTATATTACGACAACACGATACACTACAGATTATTAACAAATTAACGAGACACAAAACAAACGACTAACAAATATATGAAAATACAATAATGAGAGAAACGCGCGATCAGTACGAGGCTTTGTGGCGGACTGCCGGCGCATGTACTAGCATGTCACACGAAATGCGCATAACGCATTTCGTGTGACATGCTAGTACGATTTTGGTCCCCATAATTTTCATACCCCGGGCCTATATATGTAAATCAATTCTAAAGGAGTAAACTCCAAAAATATAATAATAATAATACAGAAATCGGCCAGCGGTTAAGTTAGAAATGAAGAGGATATTACTACGGAAGGTAGCAGTGGTAGTTGGAGAGGGCTGCGGTAACAATACGTGTCTCCTAATCAGTTTTCCATTTTGTATCAAATTTAAAACAAAACTAAAGCGATTATGAAAAATTCGTTCGTTCATTCAGGCTTCATAGATGCCGTTGTGGTTCAACAATCGCTAATGACATAACGCGAGAGTTGCGCGACATCCACGCGACAACAGAACGATCGCGTCGCGTTGTCGCGGCGGCACCGCGGAGGCTTCCGTTCCCGCGACCGACTCCGTGGGAACCGCTTTATTTTCATATTTAAATTCGACCCTCATTAAACTGGTTTTCGTTCAAAATTCGCTGCCTTTTTTCGACGCGTCTTACTCAACTTTTTATAGTTCCGTTCGACATTTACTGTTCTTTTTTTTTTTTTTGGTCTAGACCGCGGCGGTGAGTGATCGCACAATGAAATTTCGTTCTGCGCATTATGAGATTCTATATCTTTTGTTTTTCGATGCACAATAAACAAATATGTAAAGTTGTTTCGTCGGTTTTATTGATTCATTTCTTTTCCCACAGAACGAGATAAGTTATGTGTGCCGCATATCATATGTAAGATATGTGCGTTTAGAAACTCAACGCGGAGCAACCTATCTGCTTTTTATATCCGACAGATAACATACGAAGTTGATGTTAATTTAATTTAGGTAACACAAAGTAATAGACGGTCATAGAACCTGATCTCGCTCGCTGACTCTTGGGAAAACGAAACGAATCGGTCAACCATTATATTTAATGAATACAGGACGATTTATGACGTAGATACGGTCGCGTATCATATTTTTTCTCACTTAATGAAACACTTTAATGTAAATATTGATCTTGTATGAACTATCATATAAATTTATACATACTCGATGAAGGACGCGCTCTGAGTGAAGCTGTTGCAAAAGCTTATTGCACGCACGAGACTTTTTCGTGTTCTAAAGAGCAAATGTTTTTTCAGTTTCTCAAATTAAACGACGTAAATAAAATGTGCTGTTATTTAAATATATATTAAATTAAATATTTATATATAGTACCAACCTGTTTTCATGAACTTGTGAATAGTATCTACTGTCTTATTTTAAAAATGTTTTAATTACGTCAAAATGTCTACGACGGTCTACGTATATTGGTATGTAATTAATTGATTTACATTTTTATTAATTTTATGAAATTTGTTTTTTTATTATAATTTATTTCACACAGCCATGAGACAATTGGCCGCTGTGGTTCTGTGTGCCGTTCGTGACTTATCCATTCGAAATCAATATCTTTTAAATATACTTGATAATGATATAATATGTGAGTGTTCTGTTTTTTGTTTTTGCCTCTTATGTAATCTACCGGTAGCCAAAGGAAGATTCTGACTTAGGCTCGTGAGACCTGAAGTTTTATTCATTAATTTATTATAAAAACACAAAACGATACAAAAGTCGTTTCAGTAAAGAAAAGGCTAAATTAAAATAAAAAAATAGCATAGAAAAGACATAAACGAGAGCCTAGATGCCACATTAACATGATCTTGTGTGACGCGTCCGCGGCTTAAAAGACTTTGGTATAATCGATAATGATTCTGAGACAGGTATCAATTTTTCAAAATGATTATAGTCAGAACTTAAGCATCTGTTCCCAAAAGAAAAAAAAATAGACGGAAACAGAAAAAAAAGTCGTTTAAGAAAATGAAACTTGCGAATTTGTTGAGTTTTTTTTTTGTTTGTAAGATATTAAGCAAATTAATAGTGCATGCAACCTTCAAACATAATGCGATGACAAAATCAGACAGACACTATTTCAATCGTTTATATAACTCAAAGGTTATATTCGCTTAACACCAGGTGGACCGAGACCTCGCGCCTATCTGCGCCAATAAAAATAAAGCAACTGTCATGTTTATGAGTTTTCTTTCGACGATACAAAGTCGTATTAACACTAGACATAATGATCACTATAACGATGTTAATGCGATACGAGGGGCTTATCCTCGGCCCGAAACGGCGCTCACTTCCCCACGGTGTCGCCTTACACCGGATGATGGGTAACCCTGCATTGCGCCTTGAGAATCTGACACGCCCAGCTGCATGAAATTATACCTTAAATGTTTACACAGTGCACTCAAACTCGTTTACAATGTAAAGTCAACGTTTGGACCGCGTTCGCTCAAATCGAACCATCAAACTATTTCAAGCTTTATTGGGTGTTATTAAGGGTTTTAATGCGTTGTAGTTTTTGGAGTCGGATACCGGAAGAACGGAATGTATAGGCCTTCGCTACCTGTTGATAATTTTCATTGTGTTGAGTGAACGCGCACAATGTCTGGCACTACATCTAGCGTTAGAAGCTCTTAAAAGCATTCCAGCGATGAGTAACGCGCTTCCCTGCTAACTGGTTTTATCGTTCGTGACAGATAGCCCATTGAATACGTTCTTTTTATAACCGTCGAGTAGCAGACCAGTTCAAGGTACACTTGCAGTTAAGCGGCTGCTAAAAATATCACGTATGCCTTAGATCATGAGCTCGTAGAATTAAAACTGTTATATAAGATTGAACAGTCCAAATACCAATCCTCAAGTTCTTCGGGCACATCACTCGTAATGAGGACTTGAGCGGTTAGTGGTGCAAGGGAAAGTCGAGGGCAAAAGATGTCGCGGACGATCTCCAACTCAATGGACCGACCTCATAAAATCTGTGACTCACTCCAACATAAACGATTGCGCTCACTCTGCGAAACATCGTGCCACATGTCGTCGCATCGCGAGAGCATCGGTATCGCAGGATCCGACTGATGCATGACCACGACCACTCTGTCAAGAGTGTACGAATAGGAAGGAATAATACTGAAAATTTCAATCTAATTTTAAACTGTGAAATTTCAATCTAATTTTAAACTGGTCCTTAAACTGTGCGTTAATAATACATTATGATTGCGGCTCTTCTCTGAAACGAGTTGACTTCATAACTCTATATTAAATACGGTACATTTAATATACTCTAAGTGACGTCGGCTCCTTTTACTGTTTCACGATACAAAACTCGTACATTTAAACGTCTATATTTTTAAATTAGCATCCGTTCGATTCATATTTATCTTCGCCATTTTTTATTCGCAACGAAAAGGGCATAAGCAAATGCAAACGATTAATTTATTATACGAACACACATGCATTCGTTGTTCTAAACGTCATCGTGTCAGAAACATGTGTGGTATTTTTGTTATGTATGTGTGCGTGAGGTGCGAGGGGCAAAGGAGGGCGGGGGAGGATGCTTCCCGCATAGCACCTGGCGCTCAGAGGCTACATACTTCGAAGGGATGGATCCCATTGATTTGCGCTAAGATGTATCGACTTTCGATACTGAATTGCGTTTCGTTTGTAATTTAAAATATTTAAAATTATATTTATATAATATTACAATCAACAGATAGGCTTAATTGGAATGACAATGAACACCGCGAAAGCTGTAATGCAATCAAACATAAAAAAGAACTCTCTCAGTGTTCGGTTATTCTCTTTTGGAAGATTATCAAAAAATTGAGAAAGAGAGAGAGAGTATTCTTTATTGTACACCAAAAAACAAATAAACAGTGCGATACATTAAAAAAAAAAGTACAATTGGCGGTCTTATTACTAAGAGCGATCTCTTTCAGACAACCATCAGGTGGACAAGACTTGTACGGTATTTTAATAAATACTCGTATGAATTTATTCTATAAGATAGCAACGCCAACTTACAGCAATCCCTTGTTTGTTCTAATCCAGTCTACGGAGTTTTTACGAAGACTGAACAATGTTGTTTGCATCGGCGCAGGCATTCAAGTCGATCCGTGATGACAATACAACATCCTCTGTTTGTCTTAGTGAAAGGCGATTGTTTGAACGAAACCTTCGAACTCGAGTTTCGTTATTAAGTAATTTTGTAAAAGAGATTTTGAAGCTGTGACGTCCTTCTCATAGCGTAAAGTGGCGCTCTGAGTAATGATATTTGAGGCCTATAAAATCAAAGGCAGCTAAATCCAAGTCTGTCAAATATTCAGGTAAACTACAAAAATCGGCCCTAAACACGTCATTACGGATTCTCCCGATCCATCGCAGTACTGCTCTTGCTAGGGCCAATGTTAGTAACACTCCCGGCTTGAGAAGCTGAAATAACTTTGTTCGGATAGCTACGATATTCTTTATTTTAAAGCAGATTTATAAAGAATGAGAATATTACTAATAATCTGAATTTTAAATGATAAAACTTCGTTTATTAGTACTTAGTACAGAGTAAAAATAAAATTTTTGAACTGAATTTATTAAAGATTTAGCTGCATTTGTTATAATATGAAAACTAAAGCGTGTCCAACTAACTAAACAGCGCCATTGTTAATCCATTTTACGACATTAAGGCGTTTAGCTGCCTTTGATTTTACAGTCCTCATTTCTAGGAGTTCACCTAAGAAGTTTTATTTCATAAATTTTGTAGGTTAGTATTGCGCTAAACCAATGATTAGTACAGCCCAATACCTACTTAATAAAACTACTAAATTCAAAAATCCGTTCCCTTCGTACAAGCCAGCTTAATGTCGATTGGTATTACTTTAATTTGTAAAAAATCTGAAAAACCGTAAACATAATCAGTGATCTTTTCACATCGATAGTGATTCGTTTTATTTCTTGTACTCAACATCTGATGAAAGAAATCTTGTAAGTCTTGTAAGGTTGAATAAGACAATGCGTGATTGTGACGCAAGGCCTGAACTATTTGGCTTGTGAGTCGTTCGATATGTTTGTTCGGTTGAAAGAGCTGAACCACGTGCTCGTTCGTCCAAACATTGACACGGGCCGTCTGTCGCCGCGCCCAGCAGATAACAATACTGCGAACTGGCCTTCGTACCCTCGCCGCTGACCTACCTGACACACCTTCGCCTCGTAACTCATCCAAACTCAAATTTTAAATGTCCAACAAGAAATAACGTAATGACGTACTACTACATATTTGTAACAGCAAATTTATTTTAAATTTCAATAGATACATATCATAGAAATATGATAGATTTCACAACGACGAGGTGATGCGAATTTTATGAGAAAGCCAAGCTAGTTTTTCGTGTTTCGAACTAACTAATGCTAGTGACCGAATCTAAAAAGGTATGAATGAAGACACTGCTCTTTGTGGTAGGACAAAAACTGAGAGACCTTTTAGTTCGAATACTCCCGACGGATCCACAGAGCGCAATATTTACTACGCGCCCCGTCCCTTTCGCTTCCTCCACGGCGACAACCTGCGCACGAGAGAGACTCCACCGCACGAACTCGCTCGACAGACAAGGACGGCGGATTCATTCATAACCGAGTCCGCCATCCGGTCCGCGCTCCCGTCGCTCGTTATATCTCCTTCTAACGCACACTCACACCTCGAGAGCAAGCAGGTGCCACCGGATGCTCAGCAACGCACCGAGCTTCGGAAGCTCTTAAAAAACTTATCCTCTTTCGGCTAATATCGAATGTCGAGCTAATCGTTGACGCAGTGAGTGCGTCGCGCCGTTCCAATGCATGTCGAAATCGCAAGTGTGTCGTCGTGCTGTAAAATTACCTAGTTTAATGAGGGGAGAGTCGCAATTGGTAATTTTCGTAAGCTCGTGAGGAGTGTACCGCGAGCTTCGCCCCTCCGCCGAGCGCCCATTGAGTGGCGAGTAGTCGCGCGCTGGCAGCAGCGACGCACGCGCGCGCCCTTACAGCCTGCTTCACGCTTCGGAATCCTTGCGTTTCTCGTATGCAATGACCGGTCCGAAACACGAACCTCCGCGATCGTTCCGTGTTCACAGAGTGTTTGCTCACCAGTGATTTCATTGATCGGTGCTTTTGAGTGAGTGACGCTGGGAATGTACGAGAAGTCGCACACGACGAGCTCACAATGCCCCAAATTGCATTAAATGGGTAATTGGTTCACGTCATTGGATAATGGATTCAGTTCATCCAGCTATTACATTTATCTGTCCTCGTAAAGAGCGTGGGTCGGAGTGTTTCGCACTTCACCCCGGCTCGGGCTCTTTGTCTGATACCGTCCCATTTAAATTCAACACTGTTTTCTGTCCGCATGAGATGAATATAAAGCTGACTTTAAATATTTAATGTTTGGTAATACACTTTGATACATACTTAGCCATTATTATTTACTTTGTTGTTGAATATCGATTCAGATCTATCGCAAAAATAGCCACACTAATCGCGTACGATCCGATGACATAGCGCCAAAACTGTTTTAGCTATCAGTGTATGTACTTAAAATAATATCCACTAATAAGAATACTTACTACATACATACATATATTACGCAATCACTACATTACTGAATTTTAGATAAAACGTCAGAAGAGTTGCCAATTTAGGTCACCATAATGATATAAAATTATGGTGTTTTATACTAGTGCAGTTAGGCAAATGAGCTCACGGTTCACCTGATGTTAAGCAATAACGTAATTCAATGGAGAATTAAACCAAAAGCACATCTTTGTTACGTCGTACGAAAACTAATGCAACGAAACATGTTACAATGTATAAACTAAAGTACTAGCTGGTAGGCAGCGGCTTTAGCGGTAGGCAGCGGCTTGGCTCTGCCCCTGGCATTGCTGAAGTCCATGGGCGACGGTAACCACTCACCATCAGGTGGGCCGTATGCCCGTCTGCCTACATAGGCAATAAAAAAAAAATTAAAATATATTTCCTGGTATTCAAAAATCTATATTTCATTGAGTCACGGGCAATATTATTTACTATTACTTTTTTGTGTTCTTGCATCGGAATATAATTTCGAATTGGATACATACCTAGTACCTTGGGGAACAGGTACAGCGCGTTATCAGACGCTCAACGCTCGCGACTGTCGTGGGAATGAAAAAAACGTGTTAAACAATAGCTACGA
Organism: Bombyx mandarina; assembly: GCF_030267445.1. Taxonomy (NCBI): domain Eukaryota; kingdom Metazoa; phylum Arthropoda; class Insecta; order Lepidoptera; family Bombycidae; genus Bombyx; species Bombyx mandarina. The sequence goes on along the minus strand of NC_143231.1, from coordinate 6,262,392 downwards.
GATAACAACGCCGTCGCAAACGGTTCGGGTACCCTTCAGTAATTATAGTTTACATTTAACTGGGGAACAGACTAGGTACGTGGACTAGGTGTTTTTGTGTTGAAAACAAAAAAATATCATATTAAAATTTACAGATTTCACCATTTGAAGTATAAACCCTAGAACCTAATAAGAATGCAATTGTCCACGTAAGGCTAGCGTCAGCAAATTCTCTCTGGTTGAGCCCATGAGCTCCCTTTCCGGGCGTACCTGAAATAGCCTCTTAGGCTACCAGCAAATAGATAAGCGAAAAATAAGTATGAATAATAATATGATTTTTTTAAATTATTAATCAAGTTAAATCATGAACTTTTTGTTACTCAACCATTAACAGGTATTCTGTTTAATAAATAAATATAGATTTATTCTCCTTATAACCAACTTCAGTTTTTATGTTCCTAAAGCTACGACTTTTGTAGTCTTGTATACTGCATTTGCGCGGTCGCCTAGTGGCTTATTTTCTACTTAAATGATTTTTGGAAGAAAGCATTTAGAAAATAAGCATTTGAAATCATGGATAGTTAATGCGATATTATTATATTAATATATATAAATGATGAAAGCTAATATTTTAATAATTGCACTCTTCTGATCTTTGATTTCGCTTCATTTTTTATTCTTAATTAAAGCTGTTTGAATATTTATTTGTACGAATTTAATCTTGACATTTCTGGCAATTAAAATAGTAAATAATAGAAAAACACAGACATTCAAGGTTTAGCAGCGATTTCGTTTTGTATACGGCTTGAAGTATTTTTAGCAGTTCTGTTACTGATTGAATTTTTTTATTTCAGTGCAGACGTCCATTTAAATTTCAAGTATAAATGTGACGATAGTATAAATAGAAGCCTTTTTAATGATTTTTTATACACAATGTAGGAGCAATCGTACGACAAATATCCTATGCAATTAGATAATGTATATAGGCTGGAAAGTAACATATTTTGCCATAATTTTTTTTCGTTTATAATTACACTAATTCTGTTCTTTGAATTTCGTGTTTAAAGGTATATTTATGCCAAAAAGCAATATATAGTTAACTAATAACTTTTGCCTGTTTGTTTGTGCAAGTGCAGTCTTCACTTGAAAAGTACGTAGTTTACAGAGATTAATAGAGCTTGTTGTTATGACGTGACGAGATAATATCATTAAGCTAGTTTCGTATAAATAGATTAATACGAGTTTTTTTTTGCTTATATGGGTGGACGAGCTCACAGCCCACCTGGTGTTAAGTGGTTACCGGAGCCCATAGACATCTACAACGTAAATGCGCCACCCACCTTGAGATATAAGTTCTAAGGTCTCAGTTTAGTTACAACGGCTGCCCCGCCCTTCAAACCGAAACGCATTACTGCTTCACGGCAGAAATAGGCAGGGTGGTGGTACCTACCCGTGCGAACTCACAAGAGGTCCTACCAAATTATAATTTTGGCGGGTTTGATTTTTATTACACGATGTAATTCCTTCAATGTGGAAGTATGTCAAACCCTAGTCTCAAAATTAAAATGCATTTGAAACAGCGAATGCTCTTGTTATAATAAAGAATAGTAACAACATATTCAGTTAGAAAACTAGCGATAATAATTCATAGTGTACCTGTGTGTGTGTATTGAATAAATAGATAAATTTTAACAAACGAATGAAGTTTGGTGGTTATTAAATAAGATGTTTTTCGACTTATTTGTATAATTTTTTTTTTTTCGGTTTCTTTACTTCAAACAAACATTAGCAGTTGTGAAAATCAAAGCTAATTTTAGCTTTGTTTCATAGAAACGTGATTTGTTGCTGAAAGTAAACAAGATGTAGGCACGCCCGCGCTCGCTGCCAATGTTGCTCAACATGCATTTAGGTACACTTGCAGGCAGAAATACCTATTACAAAAGACGCATGACTGGACCAATTGAGATATTGCCATTATCAAACTAATGTCTACTATATACAAATTTTGAAGATTTCTACATTTTGATTATTATCATTAGCTTAACAACGAAAATATCAGATAAACAATTTGCTTAATGCAATTTTTTATTGTTTTGTCGTCGACCTTATATTAAAGCTGTTTCTGTAGTCATTTAGAACTTAGAAAGAGATAACAAAAAAAAGTTTGTTTTGCTGATTAATTAAGAAGTAATCGCGTGACGAGCATAAATTATATTTTCTGCCATTGCTTCAAGTAGTTATTAATATTAAATCCAAGGACTAATATCACCGCAATCATACAATGGAGACGTTACAAGAGCTCTTCTATTCTTTAATCCGAAACACGATTACTTATGTTACGTACATCATAAGATAGGCATTAATGAGTGAAAACGTAAGAATACCGATCTCATCTGAGGACACATCATACAAAAATAGTAATAGTATTTTGATTTGTTTAATTCTACTATCATCATTAAAATACTTTCACCGGCTTCAAATCACGTTATAGTCGTTCAAATGTATCGACCGTAAAAAAAAATATTATTGCCCAAAATTTGTTACTTGAACTGTATAGGTTGCCCACAACAAAAAAGGACCGACTTTTTTACATTTTTTTTTACTATTAACAACTGGTTATTGTCGTACGCACAGCGAAGAGGTTAACTCGAATGTGGCAAAGGTAAAATTTTCGCAGTCAGCGAACCATGCCGTCTGACTCACGGTGGAGCGTTAAACTGGTCGCTAACATTCAAATTCAAATGCCGAACGCTGAGCTCCCCTATTCAAACATTCAAACCAGAACGAAAAGAACATCATGTTTTTGGGTACTCAGTCATAGATTTTAGACTCAGCTAAGTATTTGGATATTAAGTATTTATCTTGTCATTATAATCACGCACCAAATGTGGCGTTCATGTTTTTATTATTACTAGTGGTCCCGCAGTAGTCGAAATTCGACTATAATAATTTAAATTATAAATTTGAACATTATTATGTTTCTATTCTCAGACTTATACTTATTTATTCACAGTTTTCGCCAAGACTACACTATAGACAAATAATATTAAAGACAAACAATACATGCTAATCCATTCTCAATTTGACCACAGACTTTAAAAAATAGAAGTTTGACAATAAACAAAGTATACATTTATTTAAGTGTGTATTTGTCAAATAGATGGTAGTGTGTGTAATGTTTTTTTTTTATTGATTTAAAGTGTTTTTTATGCGTAATTTAAAAAAATATTTGCATTCTTTCTCTTTATTCTCTATAATTGTGAGAAATTTCATACTGCTCCGTCCGCACAATTTTCGTAAAAAGGGGTACAAAGTTTTTGCTTCACGTATTAATATATAGATTATTTGTGAATACTTTGAACTTTCCTTAACTAGAATCTTTATATTTAACGTTTGTTTCGGGACGTACAGCATCTATGACCGCTTATTTATAAAATACTTCACAAGAAAGATATAAACATGTTCTAACATGAGTTTTAGATTACCGTCAATTAGTTGAATTTTATGTTGCATCCAAGATACGTTTATATTCGGTCCGATATTTTTAACGTAACGTTAACATTCGTTTAATAGCCGCTTACGCCGGTGTGTCGCTTCCCTAACCCAATTTCTGGACTGGTGAAATGGAAATTTTGAACGAAATAGCTCACCGGTAACGGCATTAGAATTAATTCTCCCGTATTTTCAGTTTTTAGTGACAGATGAGTTTACGACTCTCGTATTTTTCTCGAATAAATGGTCACTTAAACATCACTTGACTGTATCCTGTTGATTACCTGTTTAAATACGCTGTTATGGCTCATTGATCGACTTATACAACTTTTATGGCAGACAGTTGTTTTCTTGATTGTATTGATTTAGTACATATTAAAAATTATACATTTTTATCGCTTTTTATGGTGAATTCCATTGGAATATGCTATTGGTTAGCGATGGAAAATTGAAGAATGTTAATAAATCGTTTTCAAAATCGTTTCATATATTGCAATGGGGGGCACACATGCAGAGAATTGTTTTGTCTTCAGATATACAAAAACATATTAACTTCGTGAAATAGCGGCTCCGACACTGAACTTAACCTTACATTGACTGAATTAACATACAAAAGTACTGAAAATGCATCAATTTGAATGTCTAATGAAGTCGTTGTATGTTTTTTTTTTCCTAAACGAACTGTTCGCTTCGTCAATTTGAATTTTTATTCCCTGCCGTAAAAGTTAATTGTATTGAAGTCGTCTTATCTGAAATGAGACTGAATATGCGATGACACAGTTTTCAAATGACAATGTCAAACGCTAAGATAGCAAGCCTTTTACATTCTGTCACATAAATAGACGCGAAATTCAGTTTTCGTTTGGGAGCCATTTTGTTCATTCATCGAACGATTACGGCCGCCTACGTATTGTAAACAATCATTAAATGTTTTATTAGGAACGAAGAGTTTTCCTCGAGAAGATTTTTCTAGCGGGAGGCGCGAGGCGCATGCGCGTGGGCGTTGGGAGGCGTTCGCCAATACATGCGACGCCGCCCCGCAACTCGCCTCTACGCGCCTCGACTTACACACTCAAATAACTACAAACCCACGAATAACATTTTTTTTGGCAAATCACACGACATATGTTTAAAGCATCAACTTGAAACGAATGAGCGGCCGGTAAGCTAACTCTCGCTGTGAACCTCTGCCAAATTGTTGCACGATGAGTTTTTTTGATGTCCTTCCAAACCTCACACGCTTTAGTACTACTAAGCTTCATCCAGAATAACCAAAACGTGGCTTTTACTCCTTATTTACAAATGTGAAAGCTGTATATGAAATACTTTAACATATTTACAACAGTTTGTTTTTGAAACCAACGCTTGCTACCCTTTCGTTGTGTTTACCCAACGCTATGGCAAAAAACTTTTTTTTCACTACTTCTTGGCCAGTAGCCTAAGGGACTATTCCAGATACGGGTAGGTGAGCTCGCGGGCTCAACCTGAGAGAATTTGCTAACACTAGCCTTATCAAGAGCAGTGCTTCGCAGAATCTAGCACCGGATCGGAATCGCGACCCACTGAGAAGAAGTATTATTTCCTAAAGTTTGAGAACATCTCGTGGTGACTTTATTGTGTCCGCAGTTCTACTAATATCCATCAGAAACTTACGATAAGTTCAGTGTTGCACTCGATTGATGACGTTAAGAAACAATTGAAAAAAGCACATTCAAATAATTACCACTCTTTTCAAATCAAATTACTAATTGAAATGATATTTTTACGTAATCACATTTATGTACGTGGTTTTTCTGAATTCAATTTTTTCTCACTGCTACAAATTAGGAAAACTAATTTAATTTTCTATCGATCACGACTAAAATTCGTAATTAATGGCCATTATTACCTGTAATTAATCTTGTTGAGAAACGCGGCACGAGTCAATAATTACCACGCAAAATGTTGCGACTGATTGCAATGCAATGTTAATTGATTCCTTAAACTTATAGTACTTATCTAGAAAAGCTTAGCATACATTTATACGCCTTATTCAGAAGAATTCTAACCTTGTTTTTATTGCAGCGGTAAGTTTATAAAAGTATTTAAAAACTAAATGCATATGCAACACATAATATGCAATATTATAATTTACGTAATTACTGGTGGTGTGTGACTCTTGTGAATCCGCACGGGTAGGTACCACCACCCTGCCTATTTCTACCGTGAAGCAGTAATACGTTTCGGTTTGATGGGCGGGGCAGCCGTTGTAACTATACTGAGACCTTAGAACTCATATCTCAAGGTGAGTGGCAGCATTTACGTTTTAGATGTAAATAGGCTCCAGTAACCACTTAACACCAGGTGGGCTGGAAGCTCATCCACACATCTAAAAAAAGTCGACCCAGCTAGAACAAAACTATCAAAGATATTTGTCTAAGATTTCTTATCCTTTTATACCATCGCAAAACTCATGGAAGCAGCTTTAGTAGCTAGAGTATAATATGTTAGGTTAGGATAACACAAGTAATAATGTAAAAATACCAAAAAGTAGTATTCAATTTCACTTCAGCTATATGTAATCAATAAGTAAATGCTAAAAGTAACCTTACCAAGACCTAGCTGTTTCACAATTTTTATTTTAAGTAGTATAATAGCATTTAGAATGACACATTTACATTGACAAAACTAGAATGATGCAACTACTCGTAATACGTATTGTATACATATACCATTACGGATTGGTCACCGATATCTTGACAAATGTGGCAATTTTTGCGAGGTTTGGAAGATAGGACAACGGCTATATGATACAATTGAGGCTTCGACCTCATGTCTCAAAGTACTTACTCACGAACCACTTAAAACTATGTCACCCACGAGCTCGTTCGCGTATTCATGCGATAAAAATTGAGAAACACCAAAAACATATGGGTTTACATGTTAAATAAAATATCAGCTTACATCTTAATCTTAATCTTATTAACTTATATCTTTAAACGAGCAATTCTCGTATATTAACATATGTATATAATCTGAATCTCGGAAACTGCTCCAACGATTTTCATAAAATTTAGTATATAGGGGATTTCGGGGGCGATAAATCGATCTAGCTACGATTTATTTTCAGAAAATGTTGTTTTATTCGTGTTTTCAATAATCAACTTTATCGATACTCAACTTGATGACTCTTCCCGACATCTATTGGCGAATAATAATACTATTTTTCATAATTGAGAGCAACTAACTGCTTTAAAGACACAATAACACTAAAGCTATTTCAGCAGATGGCGTTGTTAAGCCACCCGAAGCCACTTAAAAATGCCTAAGCGATCTTGGAATGTTTCATAATTTTATTAATATGTAATTCGTATTTAAAAATAATTTCTAAAAATGTATTTTTTTTTTAAAAAAAAACCGGTCATCGTCTAGTGTTAAATAAATTGTACTATTACATACAATGAGAACCGCTCTACGCATGACAGTGTTGCCAGACGACGAAGCGCTCCGTAACAACGTTTTAATTGAGCGGCCGGAGGTCAAATCACTTGTGGACCCGCGCGACCCAGCCTCGACACCGCTTCGACCGCTGCATTAATCAGGCCTCTGATAAAACGTATGAAAAGAAAAAATGAATTAGAAGAGGGATCCTTTAGATCTACTACGCAATACAACGTTGATGTTAGATACTGTTGATAAGATATGACTTTTATATGATTTTTACTGGTGGTAGGACCTCTTGTGAGTCGGCACGGGTAGGTACCACCACCCTGCCTATTCCTGCTGTGAAGCAGTAATACGTTTCGGTTCGAAGAGTGGGGCAACCGTTGTAACTATACTGAGGCCTTCGAACTTATATCTCAAATTGGGTGGCGCATTTACGTTGTAGAAGTCTATGGGTTCCAGCAACCACTTAACACCAGATGGGCTGTGAGCTCCTCCGACCATCTAAGCAATAAAAAAAAATCTATGGGCTACGGTAACTACTTAATCCCATAACTTTGTCACGGTCGCATTAATACAATAAATAAATATCTCCTTTGTCGTATCACTCTTGTCAGAGCGGTCGTGGTCATCATTCAGTATCATTGCTGTAGGCAGATGCTATGCGCCTTACGAGCAATCGCCACTTCTCTTAAATAAATATAGGTAGTTTAAAAAGTAAAAACGCTTAAATTGTAAACCGATTTTTTATACTAGTCAGGTTATTAGAGTGAATTTATAAAATTATTGTAATCGACAAATAGTTACGTCTTGAAGTGACTGAAAATTCCGTTCAAACATTCCGCTACATACAATCAAACACAAACTAAGCTAATAAATGCTTGTTAACAAGTAATAGACATGGAAAGAGAATTTCGAACTCACACTAAAAATGTGCTATACCTGAAAAACTCAAACTTGGTATTTGAGAACAGGCAAGTTCAATGCGTCGTTACTGCGTCTTTTTAAGAATTCCACTCTTACCATCCCAGCTCCTTTAGGAAACTCTTATACTGCCTACGGTCTCAAGCAGTGACAACAGGGTGCCAAGGAACTTTAACCGGTACTGCAACTCCGTCTCATTCCAGTACCATCGACCTCACTTGCCACACTATACCATCATACGAAACTGTACCTTTTTACACGCTTTATATTAGCTTCACTTGTATGCAATATGTTTGTATGTTTGTATGTTTGTAACTGACTCCTTTAGACGCGATTTTGACCCACTTTAAACGGCCAGATTTCATCCAAACTTTGTAGATTTATCGAGAACCGATGACAATTCAATATTTAAAAAAAATTAAAAAAATATATTGAAAAAATTTAAAATCAACTAAAAAATTAAACCCCAAACTATTTATTTCGTTAAAAAAATCGTTCGAAATTTTTAAATAATCAAACTTCTGACGCAATTATCAATATCTTGAAAGTGCTTAAATATCTCTCACGATAATAAATTTACTCGCCCAGAACCTAATGCCAATAGTTTTTGACACGCTCGAAGCAAATAAAAACATTAACATGGATAATAACTCAAATTTTATCACTATTAGCTCATCAATTAGAAATGGGGAAAGGCTCGTAAGCGATAGTTTTAACAAAAGAGCACTGAGCACGCTAATTCGCTTAAATATGATAATAGAGTCAAATATTTGTACGCCACTTATTATGTACATGACGCAAAATGTGTTATAACTTTGGTTAAATCCATACCATTATTTGTAGTTAAGGTTGACGACATTAGGACAAATTTCATAATACATAAAATAACTTTAAAAACATATTTCTCATATCAGCTGCAGTTTTTTGAAGTTATACTTCTTTAGGCGCGTTATGAAAAATTGATGAGGGTGAAATTTTACGATGCGCGCGCACCGTGACACAAAATTAACAGAATGAAGTTGCCCACTAAATCGCTCATTACAGTACGACCGACGTAACTTGGCGAGTCTGAATATAGCCGCTGGTGAACTTTCGCGCATGTACACTCGTAAAAAAAGTGTTATTAGCATTCTATTTTTATGACAAAATTATTATTTAATATAATTCATACTAAATATTATTAAATTATTAACGTTAAATATTTATTATTAATTATTTAATATTAAAAAAAAAAAAAAAAATTTAATAAAAATAAAGTATAACTTCTTACGCGCGTACATAAGCACACGCATCATTTTTTTAAATATGTACGTGCTTAACACAGCCCTACTGAACAGACACGCCGAATTGTTGTCCTCTCCGTTCTTGTTATACAAGCCGCATTGTTTCACATTGGCATCGCGTTGGACGTCACACGATTCGACGAAGCGTCCATTGTCGCAATGTTTGTTTGTCCGTGCAAAACCTCGCAAAATCTCGCGAGAAGTTTGAGCGAAATCAAAACAAGCATTGATACACGCCGCGGGAACGTGGTGCTACGCTTACTGAATAAGCGAATACCTTTGTCATGAAAGGTTTTTTTTAAACATACATTCAGCATTTCGATCATAGCTTTATAATATGTGCCCAATTAAAATAAAATATTCATTTGAAAAAATGAGATATGACATATCACATATATCCAAAAAAATTCATAAATTACCATTATTGAGAATGAGAATAGTTATTACATTTCATTTTTTTCATTTAAAATAGATTGAATTCATTGCTTATTAAATTCCCATTCGAAAGTTGTTCAACACGAGAGACCCCTGCAGTTTTCATAAATCCACTCAATTTAGACATATTGGTATTATTAATTTAGTTTATACAAAGAGATGCGGGTGTCCAGTACCAGGGACTTGTCTTGACCCCCGTTGATCCCGGCCTGCAATTGATTTAACTCTAAGCGGTTAGTGCTCATCTCACTGATTCTAACAACTAATTTAAGACGCACGACACTCTCGACTGCATACTTCGTCAAGAACTTGTCAATTTATTAAATAATTAGTTTGATTTTTCAACTGATTTTTCAACAAAGCATTTCATAAAATAAAATATGCGTAAAGTAAATTCCCTCAAACAATGGTGATGATGCTTTGAAGTTAATTTAACACTACGAAATATTTATAGACCTGATATTATAGAAGTATTCGTCAAAAAGTTTCAATTGGAATAAAGCTAAGTATAATATGACAAAACGGTTACATCTCAGCTTCATTGAGCCGTGTGTGGGGACAAATTGGGCGCGACAATCGAGTTAGTTGACCCGCGACCCGGCCAATCTCGGCTCCTCAACGCGCGATTAACCACACAGATACACACATACATATGTACGTATATCCACAATTGAATACACTCCGTCGAACATAAATCATGCTACAATAGAGAGAATACTAAGCAAGATACTGAGCTTCAAAAGAAAAACGAACACGATAAGTTCAAACTTTATGAGCGCACCGACGTTTCGTCAGACAGAGAATTTTTTGCATAATTAATGTCCCTGTTTTTTAATGTCAATCTATGTTTTTCGACATGAAAACAAAACATTATTTCTAAAAAGTCTTTGATATTATCACGCTTAAGAGCCTCATGTATTTACTCTTTAAACAAAAAGAGAACTGTCAGATAATACTGGACATTTTATCATCGTGCTCAAACGAGTTTACCACTAAAATTGCTTGTATTAAATTTTAATATTAAAATGAAATATATTAGATAAAATACGATAATGTTGCACAGGACTTGTTTACAGCGAGCTCAATGCGAAGATCACACAATACGTCTGTGCTACAGTAAATTAAATGATCAGAGACTTTCAGCTGTGTAACACGTTTCAATAAAATCCGTGTCTTAAAATCCGATCGGGATATTTACGATCAGACGAAGCATTCATATTTACGATTGTTTTACAACATGTTTTACATTCGCGCAAAAGGCACATCAAAGCAATGCTTACTTCGTGTAAAATACCTCCGAATTTCACTTTTTATGTGAATAGAACTCTAAGAACAATCAAACAAGTCTTCTTTTCGAATTCATACATGTACCACAAGTTTGATTGCGTTTTATTTATCCATTGTGCTCCAATATTGACGTGACCGAATCAACTGGGCTCATTGAATACATTACATACAAAAGAACGCTACAGTACCGACTGCCAAGGGCTCCGATCATCGTTCCTAGTCGGTAAATTGAGTTTTACAGCCTTTGAATCAATAATGACTTGATAACTATCCACTTAAAATTCTAAAGCTTCGTTGTTGTAAACTCAAACGTCTTGTAGTCGTCATATAATTTAGTTTAATCTGTGGTAGTAATGGGATTAACGATTTTTGTCAAATAAATTGTTGCTAGTGTTAAATTTATTGGAGTTTTTAGTACGTCATGGTGTATTGCTTTCCTTTTTTAAATTTTACAAACCGATGACGATGTTTAAGCACATTGCACTTAGCTTTTAAGGATTATTTTCGTTCATTGGGTCAATTTAGCAATACAATTTCGAAATTCATATAAAATAGCACAAAAAAATCGTTTTGTAAATTTTTATTATGGTATGAGTATTTCCAAGCCGTGATACCGATCACGGAAGTGGTGTAATAACATTTTTTTTTAAAACAGATATATATTTTCCCTACAAAGGATATCTTTATGCAAACGTAGACCGTACAATGAACTGAACAAATATATAAACATAAAAAAAGAACAAAGATAAAAGAGAACTATTAGCAAGAGAGATAACAATCTGAACCGTTCCGAGAACGAACGCAGATAACCGTGTGAAACATTAAAAAAGTTCATAAAATCAATTCATTAAAATGCATTCGAGAGTTTAATATTATTTCGAAAACCAATATTCTAAACAATAACCATTCCGAACCCTTCCCTTTATTGATTAAACGAAATTGAGATGTTTACTGGTTACTTAACCCTTGAACTGTTAACTAGGTATGGAGTAGGCATCGTTCCCTTCAATACGTGTTTGCTGCTCTGCTATTAAAAAGTATGTATGGGCTTTATTGAATTTAAATTAATGAAACACGCAAACACAGTTCAAACTATTGATGCCCTCATGTTAATTTGAAAGTACGTTTTAATATTCTCATTACGAAAAGTGTCAAGTGCTTATGACTACGTAAGCGTATTTTAAATCGACTCCGAGCCGCAAATAGTTATCCATAATTCCAAGAAACTCAAACAAGTTTAAGTAATGGTTACCTAGGCTAAATCATTTGTCATGGGACGGTCAAGTGAGGCTCGTCATAATTTATGACAGACTTAAAACCGTAATTTTGCATATCTCTCATTCCGCCCGAGGACCTTCGCAGATGTCTAATGAGTTTAGCTTAGCGTTAAATGGTCAGTAAAGATGCAAATTACACATACTAGAGAAGGTACTCTAAACGCACTTAGGCCGGTAAAGTAAGCGAAATTACCCGTTACGGCCTAGCGGACCGTGTGGGAACATCTCTATGCCTGCACGCAGCGGGGGTTAAACAAGGGGTGAGAAATGGAAGTGAGGGCGAGGGGAGGCGGGGGTGAGAACTCGAGGCAAGTGGGGTACCGGGCCGGAAGCGACTGTGTCGGATCGTACGTCCCGAGCGCACCTGTGGGAACATTTCCTAAAATTTAAATATCGCGTGCGTACACTCCGCCATCTTTTATTAAATTATGAACAACGAAACGAAGTCAGTATCGCGGCTATTTCTCAAACATAATGTCAGCCGTTCATCTCAAACGACAAAAACGTGGATTGTAAATTAAATAATAGTGTAAATTGTCAAACAGATGCTGCTACTACAAGAAAATCAATGTACTGTGATAAACGATGTATGATACGACTACGACGAACATTTTAAAAGTGACGTGATATAAGACATAAGCAAAATGAAAAACAGCGAGGAGTGTTTAGACTGATCAATGGACGTTGTGCCGAAACTGTGTGATATTTATTGATCTTATTTAAAAAATTAAGTTAGTTTAAAAGAAACTGTAAATACATACAAAATAATATCGACGAGATAGTCGCTGGATGTGAACAGGACTTTAACCAGCGGCAAAACATAGTGGAGGCATCGGCTATCGCAGGCATGGGAATCAAAGTCATGATGAAAGCTTTCAATAAGCCAAAAGGTGAGTTTCTGTATGGTGTATTTTATATTTTCGAAGGCAGATGATTACCGGGATCACTCGTGTCCAAAAACACTTCTGAAGTTTCCTTGAAAAGGAACGGTTATAACGCTTTTTTTTTTAATTATGCTGATAGCCTGGAGAGACTATTTCAGCTTCACCCTAAAATGTAGGTGAGCTCACGGGGCTCAAACCGGCAGTGTTGCTAACACTGGCCCTGGCAAGAGCAGTGCTTCGAAAAACTACCACCGGATCGAAAACGCGACCCACTGGGAAGATCCGGCAAGAAATTCAGTGGGCTGTGTCTATGGGTTAATGGCTATAACGCTCGGAAAAAAACGGGAAACGGAGTATTTGCATATGGTAAAAAAGACCACTGTAGGTAAACGCGGATTTTTCAGGTGATAGGGACTGAGGCGCTACAGCCCGCTGAGTTTCTCGTCGGATCTTCGTCGAATCTTAAAAAAACACAAGAAAAAGAGACGCTTTTTTTTGTTATTTAATAACAATATTCCTGAATATGTTTGATACGCAATAATTCCCTAACGAATTTAATTTCGAAGTCTGTGTGCTTAGTGCGAGTTTCTTAACGTTCTCGATAGCGTGAAAGTTAACCCAATTTTGTATGCAGTTCGAACAGCGCCCCTAGCGGCAAACGTACGCAATCGATCCCATTCCATACAAATTGGAGTTAACTTTCACGCTATCGAGAACGTTAAGAAACTCGCACTAAGCACACTGAACGTAATGTGCTCTGCGTAAGCCCTGTCCCGCCGTCTCAATAGCTCCGACTGGGTTTCCGCCTGGTCCGGGGTAGGGCGCCGGCTGTGAGCGGCAGGAGTTTTTAGTGAGGTTCGACTCCCACATACCTCACCTGCCGTGCGGGTGGGGATCCGGCGATTTTCTCCTGTAGTAAAAAAAAAAAAAAGCACACTGAACGTATGGAAACGTAAAATACGCAACTCCGTAGCGCTCTCGGTTTCACGTGCACTTGCCCTCGATATGAACGCGCCGTGACCAAAAGAAATACACGTACGAAAACGTTTATTTACTCAATTATTGTGTATCATACTTGCAAGATATCGAATTTCCGATTCGTTTTCACACATGAGCTATTAACGCTTGACACAACGATACAAATAGTTTACCAACACGTTACGCAGCCGCAGCATTATGTATGCTGTATATAATTATGTTGCTTGTTGCTGCAAAAAAAAATTGTTTTACAGGTTTTCTTACGCTTGGGCTATAGCTGCAGTGTGTGATATTCAAATAGATTGGTTAAATAACAAAAACAAATTAATCAGTACGTTTATTTACGAGTACTTCAATAATAATACAATATGGTTCAGCTGTTAGCAAATCCCACCGTTCCTGGCTGAGCCTTTGCTCGCTCACTTGTCCTGGTGAAACTGGAAAGGCCTCCGGGCCACCAGTACCATACCTCAATCATAAAAAAAACCAATGTGGTTTCATTTTTGCTTGAAAAACTTACATGCTTCAAATTGGCCTTTTCAAATGTACATAAGTTTCATGAATACCATCATCTCGTTATTATTTCATCGTCACGCCGAGCAGATGTCATAAACTGTTTCCTAACATCAATTTTCTCTGAAGATGATCTTCATGTTTTGAAACATCGCGTGTCCGGTGGCGGACCTAGGGCGCGCTGTTGTGCAATCGCGACGGACCATTACCGTAATTATGACTGACTCCTCGCGCATGCTCTGATGATCTTGAAAGTAAAGACCTTGAAATGTGCGTGCTTGTAACTCGAACGCTCGATACATTGTTTGTATACATACAAACAGGATACTGAAAATGTGGAGCTTAGTATGTACTGCAATCGAAATTCCTTACATTCAAATCTGTTAACGAAATTTAAAACGGTCGCACCAAGAACATCGTTTCACGGTTAGGACGCAATATTCTAAACATCCGAGACATCCGCGTATTCGAAACATCTAAATTGACTCTTATTACCCTCTTCCGGTACTAGGTGTCCCAGTGTTTAATCTATTAACTCGCTTGCTTGTTTAGTTTCGTTAGCGTCGCGTCCAAAGCGCTGAAAGACTACCACCCTGAATCAAACAATTTCTAGACAAACAACGCGCACTCACCGACCGGACGGCGGACGTGTCACCTCCGAGCTAACGAGTTAAAAAATGCTGCCGGTCAAAACCAGTAGCCCGGTATCGTATTTGAATAGTCTCTCTCATAAGACGGACAATGGTGCTATCAATGAGGCAACAAACAACGGATTTACGACTCAACACATTCTTGTGGCCATAAAAAGTCATAACAATTTACGGACGCAACAAAGAAACAGTGGCATCTAGTACGTCGGGAGCTAATAGAGCACCGAGGAGCGCGCATACGCGGGGGCGTCCATTCACGCCGCTGATTGGCTCATCCGGTGCTCGCTCAATGAGATGATGCGCCCGCGCACCACCGCACCGCACCGCGCCGCGCCGCTGTCATTGAGCAAAGGTCTCTCGCCTACGTTCACGAACCGACACGTATCTCGATCTATTACAATATATCACCATTACTTCGAATGCATTAAAACCCGCCTCTGGGATTTCGTATCCGCGAATAAAATTCTTATAGACGAGCAGTTTGGATTCCGCGCCAGACACTCGTGCGTCCATCAAGTGCACCGCCTCACGGAGCACATCTTACTAGGGCTGAACAGGCGGAAACCCATTCCGACAGGAGCCCTCTTCTTCGATATAGCGAAGGCGTTCGACAAAGTCTGGCACAACGGTTTGATATACAAACTGTATAACATGGGAGTGCCAGACAGACTCGTGCTCATCATACGAGACTACTTGTCGAACCGTTCGTTCCGATATCGAGTCGAGGGAACGCGTTCCCGGCCCCGTCACGTCACAGCCGGAGTCCCGCAAGGCTCCGCCCTCTCCCCGTTACTATTCAGTTTGTATATCAACGATATACCCCGGTCTCCGGAGACCCATCTGGCGCTCTTCGCCGATGACACCGCCATCTACTACTCGTGTAGGAAGAAGGCGTTGCTTCATCGACGACTTCAGACCGCAGCTACCACCATGGGACAGTGGTTCCGGAAGTGGCGCATCGACATCAACCCCACGAAAAGCACAGCGGTGCTCTTCAAAAGGGGTCGCCCTCCGAACACCACGCTGAGCATCCCTCTCCCGACTAGGCGCGTCAACACCCCCCCCCCCCGCCGTTCGCCCAATCACGATGTTCGACCAGCCCATACCGTGGGCCCCGAAGGTCAAGTACTTAGGCGTCACCCTCGACAGTAGGATGACATTCCGCCCCCACATTAAGACGGTACGCGACCGTGCCGCCTTCATTCTAGGACGTCTCTACCCGATGATATGTAGGCGAAGTAAAATGTCCCTTAGAAATAAGGTGACACTCTACAAAACTTGCATACGCCCCGTCATGACCTATGCAAGTGTAGTGTTCGCTCACGCGGCCCGCATACACTTAAAATCCTTTCAAATCATTCAATCCCGTTTTTGCAGGATAGCCGTCGGAGCCCCGTGGTTCGTCAGGAATGTCGACCTCCATGACGACCTGGACTTAGAGTCCATCAGTAAGTATCTGCAGTCGGCGTCCATGCGCCACTTCGATAAAGCGGCACGACACGAGAACCCTCTCATCGTGGCCGCCGGTAACTATATTCCCGATCCTGCGGACAGAATGGAAAGCAGTCGACGTCGCCCAAAACACGTCATCTCGGATCCACCCGATCCACTAACGGTGCTTTTAGGTAATTCAAGCACCGGTCACCGTTCTCGTCGAACCCGTCGCTTGCGACGAAGGGCTCGACGAGTAAATTAACTCCCAGACACAGCCCACTGAGTTTCTCGCCGGATCTTCTCAGTGGGTCGCGTTTCCGATCCGGTGGTAGATTCTGCGAAGCACGACTCTTGCTAGGGTTCGTGTTAGCAACATCGTCAGGTTTGAGCCCCGTGAGCTCACCTACAAAAGTTAGGGTTACGCTGATATAGCCTCTCAAGGCTCTCAGCTTAGGTAGGAAAAAAAAAAAAAAAAAAAAAAAAAAAAAAATGCATTAAAACCATTTTTTTTTATTACTTAAGTGCGTGGACGAGCTCACAGCCCACCTGGTGTTTAGTGGTTACTAGAGCCCATAGACATCTACGCCGTAAATGCGCCACCCACCTTGAAATATAAGTTCTAAGGTCTCAGTATAGTTACAACGGCTGCCTCAACCTTCAAACCGAAACCCCATTACTACTTCACGGCAGAAATAGGCAGGACGGTGGTACCTACCCGTGCGGACTCACTAGAGGTCCTACCACCAGTAAAAATCTCCGCTCTGCCTACCAAAATCATGACCTTCAAATGCTTCTCTACTTTACTTCTACTACTAAATTTCCTCAACAATATAACTATTTCGAAAAAATACAAAATGGCACACGTAATACGATACGTGGTACACTTAATACGCAAAACGTTCATTTTCCGCGTCAGTGCCACAGGACCGTTTGTAAAATAACATTTTTACCGCATTATGGGAGAACCCTCCTCCACGCTTCAGTGAAGGAAAGGGTGACATAGGTAGATAGATAGGCAAATCGAGCGTTTTCAAAAACACATTTAAAATAATGTTTTCGCTTAGCTTACTATAAATCTAAAGATTTTTCTGGAAGCTTAGTCACTGTAAAGTGTTGTCGTATAAAATTAAATAATGAACTACTGTAAACACGATCAATGGACTTCAGTACATACTCAGATGCTTACAACATAAATTAATTATTATTTTATTGTTCTTACGTAAAAAGATGATTAATAAAAATAACTAAGGATTACCAGCGCAGACAACGATCAAAGCAGTCTCTAAATAATTATTATTGGTAATACATATTATCTAGAGTAATTATGTGCAATAAAAGACGTACATTTGAATGCGAAACTGCGCACGCGCCGTTTACGTCACGCCAACCAAGTTCAAACGAACAATGGACGAGGTAAAAATGGTGCGAGCTTTTGTTCTGGTTCGCCATTGTGGCTCGCCAGTCTGTTGCCATATTCATTGACTGTTCTAGAAGAGATGCACCACCTTTTGTTAACAGTGTGAATAATGAGTCTTTATCTCTATCAGTCGAAAAAATTTTGCAAACCAACTTGATTAAACGTCCGCTACTGACATTGATTTCGAATTAAAATCATAATATCTATTGATATTAATAACGATCGTAGCTAGCCAGTCAACGGCGACCCATAGTCCAAATTATGAGAGCATTGAAGTATTCGTAGTCTTAAATTTCAGTACCATTTGTTACTATATTCAACCTGGGCATTTTATATTCTAAACGAGTACGGGTTGTTCCACATAACTTTGTACTTAACGCTTCTTCACGAAAAACTTCCACTTCCACGACGAACGAACATTATCAACACCATAAGTTTTCGTTATTTCTGTTCGTCAGAATTAATGGGGACCACATTAATATGTACCACAATCATGTCTATTTCTTCCAAGAACTACGTACCATGTATTTCGATTTAAAGATCGAGATGTTTTTCCCCTAATATCATTTCGACTTCGTGTGTCAAAAGGGAGACGATATTAACGTCTAATATGCGTATACAGCTTAATTGCTTCTATGTATATAACCTAAAAATTTGGAAAACTTTGAACTTGTTTACCTATCAACACTAAAAAGCATACTCTTCTGGATCCGTAGATGCTATAAATAAATACCAAATCACCTTAGCAAGTGAAAATCGTTTTCATTTTATTAAAAACAAAGTGCTAGCGTGCACAATCAAGCAACAACAACTTAAGCGATTACACTAATTTCATTTTTATGGTCCGAATAAACGAATAGTCGCAACAAGTGACGGTTAAAATATTCCCCCATAGAATAAATAACCCCTGTCCGCCACCTGTTACCGCGAAACCTTCGAATAACCATTAACATAAAGGATATGCGTACTGGAATTCTGTATGAGACGCTCATGCTTTTTTTTCAAGTTTACCTGGAATCGGATAACATATAAGCGATTTTTAAGGCTTCATTCAACGTGTCTATTTATGAATATAGCGTATTGTTTTGTATTCATTAGGCTTTCTCAGAAAACGTTAGACAATATCAAACTCTTTTGTTATAGGTAACACAAAGTTTACGATTATTTTTAGAGATAACACGCTTAAACTTGTATGACTACAAAGAAGGGATTCTATGAAGTCCAGCTCAGAAATCAAGAAAACATTTTTTAGTTATTGATTTTAAATCAGCGGTCTTTATATCTAAAATAATCTAATGCAACGTATTTTGGTAATGCTATTGACCATACTTACGTATTCTCAACCACATATGAATATTCGTGCTCACATTCGCGTTGGCATATAAAAATAAGAAATTTTCCTGTTCACGAACAATATTAGCTTGTAGCATTGTTATTTTATCAATTCCGTTTCCAATTAATATCGTGCGGTTACAAATGTTTTTTTTTCTCGATACAGTAGGTAGAGGTATGATTCGGAGCTCTTTAAAATCAAAATAAATATAAGTTTAAAAAAATACTAACAAAATACGCTTTTACAGAAAATCGAACTAAAAAATAGAAAATAAATTTGAATAAAAAATAGTGTAAGAAAAAATGATTTTATTGAATAAAAGCGTGGGGCGTGTCCTGAAAACAGGATATTATCAAAATAACCCTTCTTTTCATATATGTATGTTCATAAAACATTTATAACACTATTTTTAACTATTTTTACATACATTTATAACTATTTTTTATTCAAATTTATTTTCTATTTTTGAATTGGATTTTTTATAAAAGCGTATTTTCTTAGTTTTTTTAAACTATTATTTATTTTTCATGTTTTAGTTGATTTTCAATTTTTTTTTAAATATTGAATTGTCATCGGTCCTTAATAAGTATACCAAATTTCGAGTTAATCCGACGTTTTGAAGGGGTCAAAATCATGTTCAATTAATCCGTTACATACTAACATACATACGTCTGAAGCTAATAAAAGCGTATTAAAAAAAACAATACAACGTCGAGAATCATTATGTTAAATTCGTATTCCGATTTATTAGTTAAGTGATGAAAGACCGAGGTGTCCTCGCGTTATTTGGCCACGGCTGTGGCAGGCCGGGCGCATCTCCGGTCCTTTGTGCCGTTATCTACGCCATTCACGATTCGACCCGCAGCGACGGTGGTTCACTTACACCCTCATTCAAATTCTACAATACCTTTTAGCACCTCGATGACCTGTAAGATCCCAGCAAGACCAATTGTCTCTTTGAAATTTAACTTTTTTTTATTTTTATTGCATAGATAGGTAGACGAGCTCACAGCCCACCTGGTGTTAAGTGGTCACTGGAGCCCATAGATATCTACAACGTAAATGCGCCACCCACCGTTTGACTTAAGTTCTACAGTCTCAGTATGGTTACAACGGCTGCCCCACCCTTCAAACCGAAACGTATTACTGCTTCACAACACAAAATAGTCAAGGTGGTGGTACCTACCCGTGCGGACTATAACTCAAATCTATAGGACATCTTGACCTATAGATTTGAGTAATTACTGGTGGTACGTACGACCTCTTGAGTACGCACGAGTAGGTACCAGCGCCCTGCCTATTTCGGCCGTGAAGCTGTAATGCGTTTCGGTTTGAAGGGTAGGGCAGCCGTTGTAACTATACTGAGACCTTAGAACTTATATCTCAAGGTGGGTGGCGCATTTACGCTGTAGATGTCTATGGGCTCCGGTAACCACTGAACACCAGGTGGGCCGTGAGCTCGTCCACAAACCTAAGCAATAAAAAAAAATCTACGATTTAGATACGCGTAGTAGTTATTTAAATGGATTTCGTAAAACACGATAAAGGGCATATTCATATTAGAACGTTTTTATTGCCATTTACACGAACCAATCGAAAACGAGCGCTCCAATCAATAGTAATTGTCCAGCCAATAAACAAATAGGCTTATCTGCCTCGTAACCAGATATACTTTACAAAGTACTTCGTAATATTACAAGCTGTGACTAATTTTAACGTGACTTCGTAATGGTCATTCGGGGCGATACGTAACATGAATATACGGAATTAGCTCTCGTTATTCGTAGAGAATGCGTTTTCGAAATGTCAAATGTCATAATTAGTTCTCGTAGCGCACAACGGATGGGCCCCATCGGAAACCTTACGGGACAATTAAACAAAATCACTCCGCATTAATTGCTTTAATTACGGAAACGGAAGTCTTGCCTCCGTCATTTTTGTTTTTATTTGTTTTATTTCGTAAATGCCATCGCGAGTTTTAATGTCAAGCATGACAGCTATTTGCAAGCACTCGTTTCATTAACATGGTTTTTATTTATTAATTGCTTAGATAGGTGGGCGAGCTTGCGGCCCACTTCGTGTTGCGTGGTCGCCGGAGCCCATAGACATCAACAACGGTTAACGGTTTACGTTTACTGCTGCTTGATATACAGGTTTTATCACCTAGTTTAAGCACAGATGTAAATTATGACTATGTTTCTACTTCTATGTTAACAATAAATAAATAAAATAAAATAAATAAGAACTAACTATACTTAGACTCATAAATTCTTTGGTGTAGTTTGAAGATGAAGAAATAAAAAGAATAGAAAAAAAAAAATTCAAAACATCAACAAGTGGTTATGTACACATCTATATTAAAGTTTTATTGCATAAAATCTTATGGGTATCGGTACATTATACAATAAGTTGCCTATAGGTAGGTACATATAACACAATCAAAAAATCTTGCCTTTATCAAACTTCAGTTTTAGATAAAAAATATCTCCCTCAGCACCTAGTTTCGGACAATATTTCGTAAACATATGTATAAAGCATCTGTGTTAATTTAAGTAGGTACCTACTTTAATTTCATTCACTAGTAATTCTGTTTGCCCTACATTTATGACAATTTTAAACACAAAAGAACAACAAAATTGAAAAATGTGACCAATAATAAATAGAAAAATTTCTCAATTGTTTCAAATGTGTAGATCAACATTTGTCTCTGCATAGACTATTACGCGCACAATTTAGTGTGCATTGTATATTTTTATTTAAGGAGACAATTGATACTGAGTCAATTTTGAACGATTTTTCTCTGCCTTATCTCATGTTTCAAAAACAGTGTATTGTTCTACTAGCAACCCACATAAGCAACAACAAATTGCGACACAATACTTTTTATTCGCCATTTTTTTGGCCCCTCGGGCAATGGTCGCGATCATATTTATAATGCCGTACTACGGTACTATACCTTCTGACTTAAACGAACGCTATCGTTCTGTAGAGGCAGGTGCAGATTTATTATAAATGAGTATACAATTTATTCATCAAGGTTAAAACTTATAAATTGTGTTTTAATAGGTATTTGTTCATCCGACAGAGTTGTGCACTCAGCATAAGACTTAGCAAACATAATTGAACTCAAGCTTAATACCCAGCTTCCTTTTTAATTTAAGTCATTTTGAATCGATTATAGACCAACGAAAACCCTCATGTTTGAGTGGAAAATGTTAAAACTATGTATTCAAATTGAATGACTTCATACTGACGTGGTTAGGGCCCTTGACTGCTAGGCAAAGGATTATGGGTTCGATTGCCATATCGGGTAAATAGCATAGTTCAGTTTCCATGGCATAGGGAATATCAGCTTAAAGCCATTTGACAGAGAAAGATTCGTTCCCGATTATTTATTTATTTAATTTTATGAGAAACTATTTTTTTAAACCGAACCATAACCATTTATTTTTATTGTTAAGCAATTCTATAACCTTAAGGT
This sequence comes from Bombyx mandarina, assembly GCF_030267445.1. NCBI lineage: Eukaryota > Metazoa > Arthropoda > Insecta > Lepidoptera > Bombycidae > Bombyx > Bombyx mandarina. The sequence continues at coordinate 6,239,602 of NC_143231.1, read as the reverse complement.
ATCTCTGTTTTGTGATCAACTATAATGAAATTACAGGAAAAACAAAAGTAATATGTTTTCTGTCTTCATTTCATTCCAGTTTGTAAATTCTTGCATTCATTGACGCGATATATAAAAATGAAAGAAAACGAAAAATACGTTTTGTAAAATGATTGTAACATATTACAATACGTCGGTAATCTGAAATAAAATCCTTTATGACATTTACTAATTACATAGAAGAATATTGTTTAATAAATAAAATTAGGACAAGAAGTCTAATGATTAAAAAGCAAAGGGAGCTGGTAGATATACCTATCAATGCTAACGAAACCTTTAGTTACAAATTTTATCTGTCAAATTTGTATCAATCTTAACTGGACCATCTTCAGATCAGATCACTAAAATAAACTATTTAAAACACATCGCGTTGTATTTCTCTGAATAAGTGAGCGCTCAGGCCCTAACGGGTCGATAAGTAACCAAGTCAATTATTTCCAATCAAATAGTGGGAATGAACGTAGTGAATCAAGTGCATCTGCGCACAATGCATAGTTTAAGTAAATTACTAATGAATCCTCGCAATTTACTGCCGCGTGGCACAATGAACTCAAATTATCTATATTTTTATTTAAAATAAAAACATTTTTGACAAGAACTCTCTTCGTTTTCCAAACAAACCACAAAGCATCACCCCAAAATAAGCAAGCACTTAGAATCTTCATTAACTTTCTAGTAGTTAAATGAAAATGAGCTTCTCATCTACCGCCAATCAAAACATATGAATCTGATTGAAACCCAAAAAAAAAAAGATATGAGCAAAGAAAAATTTAAATTATATCAGAACGAACAGCTAGAGCAGATCAGAAGCGAACCGGGCACCGACCGTGGGAGAGGTGCACAAATCTCCGCATCTCAGAACAGGTCGGCAGGTGTGCGAGGACCACTCACACTCACGCTCTCGCCTCACTCACACCGCGGCACTTATGAATGAAACCAGTACATCTACACAGCACACACTGACGCCAGAGAAAGTACACAGGCTCACAGCACCGATGCCGATCGTTTATCTCTGATTTATTTTATTTGAAACTAGCCAGCCCCAAAAGCTAACAATTAATTTGTTCTCCAGTGCCCAGTGTACATGCTATAGATAAAGTAATTAATACAAATGATAACGATCTTTGATGGGACTTGCGCTATGGATGGCCAATAAAACGATCAAAGATTTCTTGAAAGTTCCTCGTAAGGGCTTTGTAAGGTATACCCTATATTAAGATAATTAGCTGTAACAAGATTCACTATTAGTGTTACAACGAAACTGATGTTATCGTTTTTTTTTTTTGCGGTATGAAAATGAGCATACGGTCCACTTGATGCTCCAAGCCAAGGTACAATCAGACAGCTTCTTAACAGCGTGGAACAATGTTCAACGCGAGGCCAAGCTTGCGATTTGTAAAGCAATTAGTTTTTGTCCAAGCGTATAGTACCGCTTTACTCTGTTGACATCTCTCAACATTTCAGTGTGCTTAGTGCGAGTTTCTTAACGTTCTCGATAGCGTAAAAGTTAACTAAAATTTGTATGCAGTTGGAACAGCGCCCCTAACGGCAAACGTTCCAAATCCATACAAATTTTAGTTAACTTTTACGCTATCAGGCATCGCTGGGCATACAAAACCCGTCTTAGGTTTACTTTTCGTGTAGTTTTCACTAAATCGACCATGCATAATCTTGAGAATATAATATGCTTCAATTGTTTTGCGACCAAAATTTTATTGACTTTTCTTCCGCAACGAGTAATGTCACGTACCTAAACAAAAAGAATTTTTAAAATCGCACTTTGAAATGATAATTAGGTATGTTTAACAACGAATACGATTTTACTATTTAAATTTTAAATGCGCAATTGTTGAATGATAAAATATGTTAATATTAACGAAAAAAACTTCATACAATTCTGTATGTTTGTTACAGACATCCCATCGCAGGTGCCGCCACTGACCCCGGGCACCAACAAGAAGATGGCCGAGGCGCTGAAGGCCACCTTCGCCTCCTGGGAGAAGGAGCAGCTGCGCCTCGGCGTGCCGAAAGGTAAATAACATAAACCACTTACGTTTTTGATTCTTAAACATTTCCAAATTATCTTCCATCTTGTACTGCCAAGAAAAACTAAAAACTTCTTTATTTTCATTCATGAAAATCGACGAAAATTAAAAATAGGTAATTTTCATTTTAGAATATGCAAATGAATGAGTCGATCGAAACATCACAATAGCTGTCAAACTTCACGTAGTACATATTACAAAATGACAATATTATTTATTTCGGTGATATAAAAACGGGCCGGTTCCGTTACTGGTTACACTCAGAATCGTGTACACGGCAATATTTCATTCAGAACTATTCGATACTTTAATGGGCAATAAGAAAGGAATCTCATAAACATTCAACTTCAATCGAACGTTTAAAACTAGGCAACCATTTTAGTCGGTTTATTACTACGCTACGGCGGTTTTTTTGTTTATATGTTTCGTCACCTCTTTATTGGACATATTATTGCCCATTTTTGTTGCTGATCAATCGTACGCGCTTCTTTATAATACGGCAATGCCGTTGTATCTCGATATACACGCAACTGCCGGATCTGTTGTCAAAGCTAGCTACTGTTCTAATTGCTACTATGCACTTAAGCATAACTATGTGAGAATTAAATAGAAAAGTTTGGTAGCTTTGGATGGTTTAGACATTCTTTTTTTCTACCTATGCTGATAGCCTTGAGAGCTTCTCCTTGACGTGTAGGTGAGCTCACGGGGCTCAAACTCGGAGTGTTGCTAGCACTGGCCCTAGCAAGAGCAATGCTTCGCAGAATCTACCACCGAATCGGAAACGCGATCCACTAAGAAGATCTAGCGAGAAACTCAGTGTGCTATGTCTATGGGTTAATTCACTCGTCGAGCCCTACGTCGCAAGCGACGGGTTCGACGAGGACGGTGACCGTTGCTTGAAGTACCTAAAAGCACCGTTAATAGATCAGGAGGATCCGTAATGACGTGTTTAGGGCGACATCGACTTTTTACAAAAAGAAGACATACCCGACATTCGATTGCCGAATTCCCTTAATAATTGTTTACCTTAGAGGCCAGATCTATTTATATTTCGGAGACGGTCATTAGTTTGGTAGCTAAACGAAACGCAGCACGATTCCTGAGAGATGACAGCTCGATTGCGATATTGTAGGAAATCAGCTAACGTCGTGGTACGACAGAGCCTAGCCGATGGAGGCGCGTAGACGCCATCACACACTTACCAACCAGAATTCTTGAAGAGCGGTGCCTCCGTCCTAAGAACCGTCATTCGTTTTCGTTTGTTAACGTCAAGAGAAGATTTCTAAATTGTACTAAGACAATAAACGTAATTGGTGTACTCAATATTTCTTTTAGCTCGATCACCCTATTCGCCCCTACGATGTCTGACGATGGTGTTAATAATTGTGGCTTCTCCGACATATATTTTCTAACATTCGCGTATGCGTACGGTTATCCGAAGTCTAGTCAACTAAATCAGACGCATCTTAACTGATAAATGATTCCTCGATAATTTATTAATTAATTATTAAACAACAGACAAATACTTATTATTTCAACGTGTAGCCCAACCAGTATGCAGGAACACTTTTTGCCCCGTTCATTACACGGATAGTGGTTACAAGCAAAAACTGTTAGTGTACACTGCTCAGGCGCATATACAAGGTGCAATTTGCATATGGTAATGAATGGGGCGCGTTGAGCGACCGCCACTGCGATACACGGCTTTTGTCGACCTGTTAGTGTTGAAATGTTTTTATTTTTATTGCTTTAAAATCTCGTTCTACCATCAGTACTAGAAAGGCAAGAATACATAAGTAACCGGGAACAAACACGGTAATCTCACCCTAAACTAGTATCCATTCGTGTATAAGTTTTAAATAAAATATAAATATAAAATATTCAGACACAGAGAAATCAGATAAAACCATTTATTTCATTCGCAATTGCTGCCGGTCATCGTTTTCGTCGAACCCGTCGCCGCGTCGCTTGCGACGAAGGGCTCGACGAGTAAATTAGCCCTCAGACACAGCCCACTGAGTTTCTCGCCGGATCTTCTCAGTGGGTCGCGTTTCCGATCTGGTGGTAGATTCTGCGAAGCACGGCTCCTGCTAGAGTTCGTGTTAGCAAAGTCGTCAGGCTTGAGCCCCGTGAGCTCACCTACTAGTTAAGGTTACGCTGATATAGCTTCTCAAGGCTCTTAAGCTCTCAAGCTTAGGTAGGCAAAAAAAAAAAGCAATCGCTGTATGTTGAACGAGTTCATCTAGGAAAACGCTCGATGCTCGTTGTAAACTGCCGCTTATACGATATCCTAAACGAATTAAAACATAATTATGCAAGTGTATATTTAGAATCGTTATATTAAGCAATGCTAAGATCACAGTTGAATCGTGAGTCGTACAGGTGACGAGTTCGTCGGCCGAACACAACGGAAGTGCGTGCGTCTGTGGCGCGTCTATTCGCACTTCCGGCGCCCCTGCACGCTTACACTAAATCACATGTTGCACTCATATGAATTTGTTAACATTACTTCATACGTATATACACTGGACATACGAATTTGTGCGTAAATATAACGTTCTAATTTCGGATGTTGTCTGAAACAACTTATTTTAGTTAAATAATTACGACTACTTGGTCTATCCCATATAACGTACGTAGACCAGAGGTCGGCAACCTTTCGAGTCGCAAGAGCCAAAAATTACAATTTACAAAATTTCAAAGCTTATAAAGAGCCACAAAATATTTTATTGCCAACAATAAATAGTACTTGCATAAATATATTTTTTTTATAAAAAAAAAACGAATCTAATTATTCATAAGAAACATATATATTTATTCTTATATAAGTAGTGTTTTTAAAATAAATTAGTTAATGTATATATGGTATGGTATTATTAGATAATCACTTATTATTTAATGAAAACAATTAAACATTTACTTACAACAATGGGCTGAGAGATAGAAATGGTGCCCAATCCTCGTTAGTCGATTTAGAACAATTTTGAAATGTTTTTTTTTTATAAAATAAATAATATTTGCGTATAGAACTAAAGAGGTTGTCGACCCCTGACGTAGACTATATAATTTGATCTATCTGATAATTTGACTTGGTGTCGTATACTTAAGTTTATTCGTCGTCCCAAATTAACGGCCCAATTGCACTACATGTAAATTACAATGCTCAATTCCCTCATTTTTACGGTTCAGTTCTTGAACCAGGCTTTGATATTTTATTGACAATTCATTATTTTATACTACTACGATAAAACCTCAAAAAAGTTTTCGTAAAGATAATAAAACTATACCTTCAATACATTATAAATAAAATCACCATAATATGTTTAAAATGACATGTTTTAAATCCAATTCTTATTCATTAGATTGAAGTTAAAGACTCCATCGAGGCTCGAAAACATCGTGTTGCTTAAATTATTTTGTTATCGCATGACTATAATTTATACGTTTGGCAGTAAATAAAGATTAAGCAAGTAAAAACAGACTGGATTCGCTTTATTGTTCAACATAATAAACCGGGTCATTAAACCAAATTTGATAAAGCTTGAACATGAAAAACTAAGACGTGCCCTTTTCAATTCAAAACATGTCTTTACGTAATGATATTTGTGTAAGAAATAAACGATGGTCATTAATTATGAGATCTTAAATTTGGAAGTGTTTATGTAATCTTAATCTTCCTGTACTGTAGTCTAAACTTTAAGTCGTGTTTTAAGCTATGTTTCTAACAATTTATTTATTTTTATTGTCTGTCTATATCAGCGAACCGGCGTAAATTACCCCAAATGGGGTAAAACGAAACTTTTGTGAGTAAAAATGAAACTTTTGTGAGTAAAAAGTATGTATTGAAGTGAAACTTCTTTAGAATCGTTGTGATTTCAAACTCGATGAAACGAAATAAAATGAAACGAAAAAAAAAATTTTTTTTTTTTCAAAATTATTATGTCTGTAATATAGCATATATATAAAAGCGATTTACTTTTTTTTGTTCTTCGCCATAGGGTAATATCAACTTACACAAAAATATTTTGGGGTAATAATTAAAAAAGTTCCCCGACCGCTGGTCTATATCTTTGATGGTATATTCATTTATACGTTCCAATACAGCTCAAAATATACTGAACCTAGAATTCGATGAATATTTCTTCACTGTTTCATGTTCGAATATGTTTGATTAAATTTAGAAAATGTTATTTTTCTCCCAATATATTATCTCATCTGCCTATGATGGGACATATGAGCACAAGATCGGTTCGAATCGATCGATTTTATTACACGATGTTTTCCCTTCATAATATCACATGTACAACACAAAAAAAAATGATTAAAACATATTCAGAGCTTCACAACGAATGTTCTCTTCGCGTATTTAACTCCTGACGAAAGACTCGAATTTCCAAAACAAAAGACTAAGAAAAAAAAGCAAATATTAACATACACAACGTAAACAGCGGCTGTCGTTACAGCGTATCTATATTCGAGATCAGTTGGACATAAAATGAATCCAGTAGTTAACAATGAGGAGATAACTGGAAGACTCCGAGATGTAGCGTGTTATCTGTACATCGGTTGTTAATGAAATTGGTCCATTAACATAAGAGTTCATGCTTTGTTCTCAGTACTGTTATATACATACGCAATTTAAATCAGTTTCTTAAACATTTAATTTTATTAAACTATCCATGAGCTGATGTAGGTACTTTAGCTTAGTTTAAACATTCTATTTTTTATATATATATTTCAAACACGTGTGAATATTGAATTAATTAGTTTTAAAATGTCAGGCCGTGAAACATAACGTAACTAACTAGTTTTCTAATTAAATCATCAATACTGTTTTTATTTTTACTCTTTTTTAGGAAACATCTTTTAGACAAACGTCTCAACGATACTGTTAATTCTTTCTGTTTGTAAAGAAACGTAAATTTTTATGAATAGTTTTATAGAAAATAGGATAATTGTTAGAGTCGCAAGGAACACTTTGATTAAAAAGAAAAATTTACTGGCGGTAAAATGCGTATCGTTTTGAAGGGTGGGGTAGCCGTTGTACTGGACTTAAAACTCCATATCTCGAGATGGGCGACGGAATTAGCGTCGTTAATGTCGGTTTGTTTGCTATGTTGCGCTAATATAACGTTGGATAGATATTTCTAAACGTACAAAGTACATGTTTTGAATGCAAAATTCTATTTTTAATTTCTAATCGATTTGAACTTTACAAATCCTGTAGTTGTTTGTAAAATTCACTACATGCCTTTAAATACCATTAAAATCATTTGATATAAATAAATGTATGAAATACAAATTTTAACATTAAATTTCGAAATTCGAACACAACCACTAAATGTACTCTTTTTACTCTTTACAGAAAACATAAAATAGTCTTAAGGAATATGTAATAATTACGATTATAAAAAATCAAGCCCTTCGATTTTCATATTCATACAGCAGTAAGATGAAATGTGTTTACCGAATTTAATGACAGGATGTCTTGACAGTCGAATCCCGACAACGAAAACTTCCATCAGAAAGAGTTTTTGATGATTCTCTGAGGAGTGTCAATAAGAGCGATTACTTTAGATTTTAGACGTATGCGTTTTGGCTTGAAGGTCAGCACGCTTCCGGCGCGTGAGGCAAGTTCCGTTGTTAGGCAACGCATCGGTTCGGTGGCCGACTAATTGTTGTTGCTGGCCTGTCCGGGCGATCAACCATTTATGGTTACTTGAATAAAATATGCAATCTGCATTTAATATTGTTTATGAGTTGGAAAAGAAATTTGAGGACTTTTGGCGGGGGAACGCGAGCAGTGAAGTTGTGGATTTGTTTTATTTTGTCTATTTAGTGTTTCTTCAGGCTTAAATGTGTAATAACGGTGGTTTATTAACATTTGTGCATTTTCACAGATACTAATCACAAATGTGACAGATGAGTCGACTATTATCAAAGGCGGCAATCTGACTTTTGGACAATGATTGGTAAATCAGAAAAACGAATTATTGACTTTGTATTCCATTGGCAGTCACAAAACTCTTCGGAACGACATCTTAGATAAATAACAGGTTAACTATTAACCTTTATTTAATGCAGGTTTTGAACCGTATTCTTTGAAGGAGACGATTATATTCAAATAAATCTGTATTGACATATCAATAAAAAAAAATTGTCCAAATGCACAGATTGCCACCTTTGATAATAGACGACTCAGATACTAATCTGTGAAAATTCCCACAAATGTGGAAAAATTAAACAAAGCTGCTAAACGTATCTTCTCGGAATCCTCCAAAAAGTCCACTGAAAAAGTCTCAATAAATGACCACCATTTTACTGAGATTATATTTCATCCCATATCATCTCATTTCATATCATTTCATAATATCATTTTTCCAATAAAAAATATATAAAAGATTAGGCTGTATGGTATGATACCTCTGCATTTCCAGTTGGAAAAATAAAACTATAATAATAATGATAATAATAATAGGAATTTTAATGCAAGCTTTCAAAGTGATAAACGTCAAATAAATTTCATTTGTGAAATAAAATCTTATTTCTATAAAAAAAATGGCTCATAAAAATTCATTCATCGATTATGTTAATTTAACGATAGCTAAGAATGAATAATGTCATGCTCCTGAGAATATCGATTAAAATCTTTGCATCATCTTCTTCTTCTCGCCCTTATCCTACAATGTGGAGTCGGCGCAACATGTCCTCTTTCACATTCAGGTCTAATGTATGTCATCTCAGCACTCACACCTCTCTCACGCATTTCCACTTTCACACACCCTGCCTATTTCTACCGTGAAGCAGTAATGCGTTTCGGTTTGAAGGGTAGGGCAGCCGTTGTACTGCTAAAACCGAGACTTAGAACTTATGCCTCGAGGTAGGTGGTGGCATTTAGATCCTAGGTGTCTATGGGCTCCGATAACCACTTAACGCCAGGTAGGCCCTAAACTAGCCGAACCACGTATGAAAATAAGAAAAAAAAACACAGTCCATCCAAGTCTTTTTAGGACGCCCCCACCTAACCTAAGAAGTCATCGTGGCCTAAAGGATAAGACGTCCGGTGCATTCGTGTTGAGCGATACACCGATGTTCGAATTTCAGGCGGGTAAAAATTTTTCTAATGAAATACGTACTCAACAAATGTTCACGATTGGCTTCCACAGTGAAGGAATAACATCGTGTAAGAAAAGTCAAACCCGCAAAATTATAATTTGCATAATTACTGGTGGTAGGACCTCTTGTGAGTCCGCGCGGGTAGGTACCACCCCCCCTGCCTATTTCTGCCGTGAAGCAGTAATGCGTTTCGGTTTGAAGGACGGGGCAGCCGTTGTAACTATACTGAGACCTTAAAACTTATATCTCAAGGTGGATGGTGCATTTACGTCGTAGATGTCTATGGGCTCCAGTAACCGCTTAACACCAGGCGGGCTGTGAGCTCGTCCACACATCTAAGCAATAAAAAAAAAATTCCTCATCGATTAAAATATTTTCATTATAATTTGACAATCTATTTATTAACAGATCCAAGACAGTGGAGCGAAGCAGCAGTGACGGCGTGGCTGCGTTGGGCGGCTCGAGAGTTCTCATTAGAGGGTGTCGCCCTTCAACAGTTCGCGCGAGCTCAGGGCAAGGACATCTGTGCGATGGGCCGCGAGGAGTTCGTCGCCAGAGCACCGGCATTCATGGGAGACATACTTTGGGAACATCTAGAGATCTTACAAAAAGGTAACAACAACGGCTTTAAGAATACATGCATGAAATAAATAATAGTTTAAAAAAAAACTAAAACAAAATACGCTTTTATAGAAAATCCAACTAAAAAATAGAAAATAAATTTTAATAAATTTAAATTAAAAATAGTGTAAGAAAAAATGATTTTATTGTAAAAAAAATCGTAGGGTGTTTTTCAGGATATTATCAAAATACTCGTAACCCTTCTACTCATATCTATTCATAAAATATTCATAACAACTGATACCATGCACCCAATTTTTTAAACTCTTTTATTTTGCATTTCTTAGTTGAATTTCAATTTTTTCAATTTTTTTATTATTTAGTATTGAATTGTCATCGGTTCTTAATAAGTATACAAAATTTCCAGTTAATCCGACGTTTTGAAGGGGGTCAAAATCATGTTCAAAGATTCCGTTACATACTAACATAAAAACGTCTGAAGCTAATAAAAGCGTATTAAAAAAGAAACATTCTAATGAGTTGCGAATTGTAGTTTAGTTTATCCATGAATTTTGTTTTGCTACCGTAGACGTAGAAAAAGAAAGGTCGCTGCTCGCCAACGTGCCGCCCAACATGTACGAGAGCAACGTGTGCCTCCCAGAGCTACCGGAGTACATCCCACCGCCGGCACACCACTACAATAACAACAACAATACGGGTACGTACAGAATTCAACGATGATGATGATGATGAACCAGGGCCGCGCCGGCCCCTATGTGCGAAGTGTGCACAGGCGCCAAGACAATAAGGACGCTGCCTTTTTTTTTCCTACCTATGCCTTGAGAGGGTATTTCAGCTTCGCCCTAAGGTGTGTAGGTGAGTTCACGGGGCTCAAGCCGGAGTGTTGCTAACACTGACCCTAGCAAGAGCAGTGCTTCGCAGAATCTACCACCGGATCGGAAACGCGACCCACTGAGAAGATCCGGCGAGAAACTCAGTGGGCTGTGTCTGAGGGCAGAGTAAAACTTCACCACTGAGAAGAATCGGCAAACGGCGGAAACTCAGGTCTAGATCTTTTCCAAATCGTCGCACAAAATTTACAAATTATTTATTATTAACTTAGTACATATTATCATAACAAAAAAATCACGAATTCAATAGCTTTACGTAAGTATTGTTAGATCTTTAGGGATCTGCGTATCTCACAGTAACATATAAAAAACAATGTTCAAATAAATGCAAAGGGTTCTTCGTTTTTTTTTTTGCCCTTGTAGGCAGACGAGCATACGGCCCACTTGATGGTGAGTGGTTACCATCGCCCATGGCCTTCAGCAATGCTAGGGGCAGAGCCAAGCCGCTGCCTACCGAAGCCTACCGTGCTACGACTAATTCATGACCCTGAGAAAATCGAGATAAAAATGCATTTATCTATGCTTACACACAACACAATTAAACCTCAGCTGTGGAAAGGCAGAACATTAGTTTTACATTACGGGCTCGCAAATTTTGAACATACTAAAGCGAGGAGCAGGTACTTGGGCTTACTTTAAAAAAAAACTAGTATTCTTGTCCGTCTGCTTTAGAGTAATAGTTTACGTATGTATGTGTTTAATTCAATTTAATTACAAATACATTGATCGAGAAAAACTCCAGCTTTTAATGGCTTTAACACAAACCTCACCGTTAGTTGTTTTTTCTCAAGCTCCTCATACGCGTAGAGATAAGCGAATCGGTCCCTTATCAGCGGAGCGTTGGAGTGCACCTCATTAAACTACCATTCACGATAAGAGTACAATTATCAGCTACTTTTTATTACAACACGCTGTTTAGAGTAGATGTCGTCAAATTAGCTTCGATAAATATCGTCGCAGCAGCTTTTTTATATTTATGTTTGTTAAGGAGATTTTTGTGTTAAATAGTTTCCGGAAACTACATATATTCACTTTGAGACATGATTGAAGCCTAAACAAAAATACACTAACAAAACACAATCTTAAAAGTAGTTAGTCGTAGTATTAGTAACATTAGAATCTTAATTCAATTAAAACGATTATTCAATCACTAATTTTGTGATATTTTTGTTACTCAATATAAAACACTAAACAAAATCCAACACTTACAAACATTTTTCATGTGAATCTAAACACCAATCGCTTATGACGTCATTTGTAGCTAATCATTGTGTATTAAGGTATTAGCTACGGTTTTCTTCTACGTTTTCGCCTCAAATGGTCTTGCAAATTAGGGAGTTAGATTTTTTTATTGCCCTATAGGCAGACGAGCATTCGACCCAACTAATGGTGTCCGGCTACCATCGCTTATGGACATCAACAATGCCAGGGACAGAGCCAAGCCACTGCCTACCTTTTTTTGTTTGTTTTTAGGAAAATAGATATCGATACTGATACTACAAACGAATGATTTATTTATTTATTACATAAGTGGGTGAACGATGCCATTGCCTACCTGGTTTGAAGAGGTTACCGAAGCCCATAGATATCACAATAGTATTCACTTTGATAAAAGAGGTTGAAGCCTCATTTATATTGTAGAACGCATGACTGCCTCGTGGATGTACTCCGCAAGATGGTGGTACCTACCCGCGCGGGCTTACAATATACCCTACCAACGGAACTTACACATACTAAGACATTTTCTCGTGAAAATCGTTCGTGAACCTTGATTGTGGATTCTTTCTGATCTAGACGAGTACAAAATACGTAGTTCATTATTCACATTAATACGGTCTTATCTATTCAAATTCAATAAATAATTAATCAGTATCAATGAAATATACGCTTTTAGGCTGAATATTCGAATAGTCGAAGTAATATTCGGTTTTTCTGGAAACATAACTTACAGGAAAATAAGGTTTACATGGATTTCATATAGCCCCTGTAACTTTTACAGGGCTGTGTAGTTCTTTTTGACACAAGTATTTGTGAACTACTACAGAAATACGAGGGCGGCACTGAAAATTCGGGGAATTAACGAATTGACACAACATTACTATTTAAAAATGTATTTATTGCTTTTCGAAGTATTCTCCGCGAAATTTGACACATTTTTCCATACGATGGAACCAATCATTGAAGCAACCATTCCATTCGGAAGTTGGGGTCTCCAAAATGGCCGTTTTGTAGGCGTCCACAGCTTCTTCAGGTGATGAAAATCTCTGTCCACGCAATTCATTCTTTATTTTAGGGAAAGTATAGAAATCATTAGGGCTTAGGTCGGGGCTGTACGGCGGATAGTCTAATAGTTCTATGTTTTCTTGCTCTAAAAACTCTTTTGTTCTGTTCGCGGTGTGAGAACTCGCATTGTCGTGATGGAGGATGATGCGGCGGTTGCAGTTCTCTTTACGGAGTTCAGAAACGACCCGTGGCAAATAAATGCTAGCATACCATTCTGCATTAACCGTTCTTTGTCCCTCAAGAGGAATAGTCGTAACATGGCCGGTTTTGGAGACAAACGTGGCCACCATTTTTTTTGCAACACTGCGTGAACGAACAATTTTTGTTGCCTTTAACTCATTTTCGAACACCTAAACTCGTGACTGGTTTTTTGTTTCGGGTTCGTACGCGTATATCCAGGATTCGTCACCTGATACAATGTTGTATACAGCATTTGAGGATCCTGCGTGGAATCTTTCGAGAGTTCTGACGCACCAAGTAACGCGAGCCGCTTTTTGCTCTTCACAGAGCGAATGCGGTATCCATCGTGAAAACAACTTTTTTACACCTAATTGTTCATGCAAGATTATTTGTATTTGACTCATGCCAATGTCTAAAGTTGCCTGAATTTCGCGGTATGTCACATGTCGATCTTCCTCAATCAGCTTACGCACAGCATCAACGTTTTCTTGGGTGACTGCAGTTTTTGGACGACCTTGACGGGCATCATCACTGAGCTTGACACGTCCACGTTGAAACTCAGCAAACCAGCGATAAATTGTGGTTTTGGATGGGGCTTCATCACCAAATGCAGAAATCATCCGGTCAACACACTGTTTTTGTGTTAAACCACTTCGAAAGTCATAATAAATCATCGCTCTTGAATTTTCTCGAGTCAATTCCATTTTCTCAACGACTAAACAAGTTTGACAAAACCTCGTGACAAGACCGAGAATCTTTTTTTAAATAAATAAATGGTATTCGATTTTTAAAACCAAGGAGTTTTCAATTAAAAAGATTTTAATATGACAGGAACAGTGGAAATATTCCATTCCCGATACTTTTAGTGCAGCCTAGTAAGGTAATGTTTTTTAATTGCTTTTGGAACAATATATGATGGCAGCGACGAGGCAGTGTGCCTTCTTCTTCTTATCAGCCCATGGACGTCCACTGCTGGGCATAGGCCTCCCCCAAGCCTCGCCACAAAGACCGGTCCTGCGCTGCCTGCATCCAGTGGATCCCCGCGAATCTCAATAGGTCGTCGGCCCATCTTGAGGGAGGCCTACCCACGCTACGTCTTCCAGTACGCGGCTGCCACTCAAGACTAATGAATAATAAATTTTAGTTTATTAAAGACAAAACCATATTACCGACCACCGAATATATTTTTTAAACTATTCTTACATATTTAAAATGGGCTTAATTATAAAGCTACCAAATAAATTTAATCGGCTAATAAACTTTGTTATGTTAGATTCTGATAGATCTATAGATAATGTTATATGGTTACATGAGTATCATTCCTTCCAAGGTGGTCGCTTCGTAAACGTCATTCTTTATATAATTATTATAAGCCTGAATCCATACATCATAGTCGGTTGCTCTTGGCAAAGCAGTCGTGTTCATGTGGAATTCTTGTTTATTAAAGCCTTGACAGATGTTTTTCATAGTTTGCGAACTGAGGCTTGACGCACGCACTCGTTACATGAGGTTTCAGTAAGGTCTTTCACCTGATCAGTCCAGCCCATGGGGCTTCGTCCACGAGATCTCTTACCATTGACCCTACCCTGAACAACAAGTTTCTCGATAGACACTGCTGGCCGTCGCGATACGTGTCCAAAATATATAGTGTGAATACTCGGGCATAAATAACCGAAATGGCAACACATATCAAAGCGACTATAAAAGTGAGATCGAATCAAAAATCGTACATTCCTTTTCACGATAATATAACACGGTATTAACGAAAAACTAACTTTTATCAACGTCGAATAAGTCTTATTAAGTAAATTAACAAAAATCTATTTAACGAAACCAAATTTGTTTGCTTGTTACCATAAGAACAAACATAAAAAATGGACACAAAAAATATATGTAAATATACATTTGAAAAACACTGATTTGATAAACGATTGACTAACAATATTTCGAAATTTTCTCAGGTCGTAGACACAAAAGTACTTTTACGGTTTAGTTCCGTGTTTTTATTTAATACAATGAACAATTTTGAATCACACTCCAAATCGATATTGTCATTCTGAATTATATTTTGATTTTAATTGCTATTATGTTTTATTTCGCAATGAAGGGTGGCTGCGTTATCTCACAGATAAAAGCTCATTTCCATTAGAAATAAAACGGCGTCTTTATTGCGTTGTAAATCAAATAAGCGGGATGTTTTGACTGGACACCGCGCTGCGCTCCGCTACCGAAATAATAAATTAACTAAGAGACGAAATGTCCTCTTCGATTTTACCACGGGTGGTCTAATCCACCTTCTAAGACATTTACACAAACAATTTACACATCTAGTTGATGTTCGTATATCACGATTATGAGTGGACTGCTGATAGCTGTTCGCTTTATTACGTGCTGAAACACGAGTTCGGTTTTTACTAACTAATTGGCATTGCCGAAATAGTTAGGGTCTTATTTTCAAAATTCAAAGTCCATTTAGCTGAATTGAAAATTCTTAAAAAAGGATTTGTAAAATTTTTACACGTTCTTTTCAGTTTTCAATGTCCATTAACTTAGATACTGTCGTAAGGTAAATTCGTGAGGATCGAATCAAGATTACTTTGCCGAGTCCATCACTTATAAGTACATGAACACACGTAGTTTCCAGTTGGCTGGGCTTGTGTGGCGCAACCGTTTCGACCTTGACGCCATTTTTCCGCTCTCTTTCAGACGATACGAGGTCTAGCCGAAAATCCTCTTATCTACTGCTTTATGTCGACTGAATAATATACGACACTGACAGTGAATAAAAAATTTATATTGTGCATACAATATCACTTCTCGTTAATGTCCTCGAGATTAACCAAGCTAAACATGTTTGAGACTATTTTAAATGCCAGTCATAATATAAAATACCTTAATGGCAATTAGAAAGACTTTGTTACAGCTAACTTGTTTTTTAAAAAATCTATCATACTGCAAATTGCTTTTAAATTTTCATTAAACAGATTCTGAAATTGTCTTCTGCGTCAACAAATAAAACGATATAGTATCTGAAATGACAGAATTTCGGGCTATGTATTAGTATAGCGTTTAAAAATAGCTTTAAAAAAACCATTATTGAGGTTGACTGTTTTCACAATTTAACCCTAGTTGAACTAAGTTTAAGACAAATGAAGCAACTGTGCCCCTACCATCAGTACCCACTTCGCGGTCAAGTGGTGTGCGGCCTCACAACACAGTCTTCAGCCGCACTGTTGCTTTGATCACACATCACCACTTCTAATCCACTTACCTTAAAAGTTCAGTGTCGTGATTTGACTTTGAAAATACCTTCTGGAATTTTCCAAATTAATTATAGTAAAAAAATTTTTTTAACAAAATTATAAACTTTAGAAATAAAATCCTATTTGTCCCCCTTAAAAAAATAAGTTCGTATCAGTGACAAGTGACTCCAGTGGGCTCATAACAATATGTCTGATTTGGATTCTGGTTAAATTATGTTCTTGCATCCAAGTTCTCGGTCCAGGGACTCCACGGAGTTGGACCCTCTAATGGTTTGGCGCGGTAAGTTCACTTTAATAAGGCATTAATCTCGCTGATTTGTTCAGTTTGAGTGTGGTTTATTTAGTTACCAATAAAATGGGTGACACTATAATTGGGCGGTTGATTTATCAGTATATAGGAACGTGCGTCCGATTTCTCGCGTCTTCACGTCAACTCGAGCGTTACAAACGAATGCAACTGGAGCGACTACGCTGAAGGTTACAGCAGAAAAAAAAACACTCATCGTTTATATTCAAAGGTTTTGCAATTGCACTGGTATTAATAAAACGCGTGTGCCGCACGTATATGGTTAATGTTGTGTTATTGCAATTCGGTTGCATCCGCGCGCGGTGTCGCAAGGGGCAGCGATCGCTCGGCCGCGGCACATCCTCGCGTTGCGCACTCGCGCGCTAATAGCCGGACGTGCCCCGCGGAACAACATTGCAAAATCGTTTACGTTTTAGACAATACATATATATACGAAATTTTGAAGACGTTTCATGGTCATCGTGCCGAACTTTTTCTATTAGCACGTCTAAATTGGATTTTTGTTTTAAAAAAAAAAAAAAACTTTGCGTACTCTATGACAGGCAGACTACGATTTTATTTTATCCACCACTAGTTTTTGCCCGCGACTTCGTCCGCGTGGAATAGTTACTTTGACGTATATAGCGTAAGCTCTCAAAAGGGAAAAATACCCCGATTTTGAAACATTATTTATTGGTGCTCCGCTTACATTGGTCTTAGCGTGATGTTATAAAGCCTTCCTTGCCTTCCTCGATAAATGAGCTATCTAGCACTGAAAGGATTTTTCAAATAGTTTCTGAGATTACTGCATTCAAACAAACTCTTCAGCTTTATAATATTAGTATAGATGTTACTGAGCGTTTCAACGTATACTTTAGGCCGAACACAGGATACATAATACATAAAAGCTTTAATAGATTAATTCATAAACAAGTTGAATAGTCGTTGTAATTTCGTTCGTGTGACATCATGTCGTAAAATATTAATAAATTGCAATTGCTGCAGTCATCCCTCTACAGCCGCCAACTAACCAGATAGGTTTGTTACGCAAAAATTAATGGTAATCTTTACCGTGAAATGGTTTTTGATTCAAAGTATTAAAATAAAATAAAAGTTCGAATTGTAAAATAAGTAATCCGGTTTAGAAATAGCTTCGGAAACCGTACGATCAATATCGTACCCATATATTAAATTAAATGTAAATTTAATTAATATCGACTCGACTAAGACACTTTCTAAGCTGACTTTTCGAAAAAATAAGCTACCAGACATCTAGATCTCAAATTACTCTCCTACTTATGATATTCAGGCGACTTGTCGTGGCAGCTATAAACTCACAGAGCTTCCATAGAGTACAAAAACATATAAATCACTAAATTAAAAAAAAAAAAATTAAGGTTTCGTATTAATTTTTCAACTGTGGCTCACTAGATCTAATGGATACCCATAATGCTAAACACAATCAATCCGCTGCACTACAGTTGACTCTTTTTTGAACCTTCTTTGCAGGAGATGTCATATCACACGGCTCACGATCGACCAATATAATTCAGTAGTACCCATTTATAAATTTACGATAGTACGAAGCGATATAAACATTATAGATATAAAAAATCAAACGTATTATAAGATAATGGTAGCACGAAATGTTTGTTATGTTAATAATTTATCACAAAAGTATCCGCCCACTTCACTATCCAACGGTGCAACCCGTATCATTTATCCACCGTTTTTATAGGAACATTATTTACAACTATCCAAAACATGATAAATTAAAATACGCTATCCGTCACTGAACTCTAATAACTCCGAGTCGTGAGCACTAATTTCAGCACCATTAAACATAATTAGGATTTCAATTCCAATATTCGGCACCTCACAAAAACTTTGGCAGCCATTTTTTGCGTAACAACCCGATCATTATTAATATACACTAAATTATTATATCTACATAAAAAGTATAGTGATTGACCGGTCTATTTAATAAAACGCAGCCGTATATGTACCTACAGATGTTGTCTCTGTAATTGAACACAGATAAAGGCAAATAATAATTTATTACTGTCGATCAAATCAGAATACTAAAAGGAAAATATTGGACTTTCTAAGATATCAAAAAGAGATAGGTGTCGCTTCGAGCAGCCACATCCGGTCGCCATTGTGCTTGAACAGGCGAGCTTCCGGTGCAACCCGATACACACTCCTGCGCACGTGCGCAACCTTTTCAAATTTCGAACTACGAAAATTTAAGTCAAGACAAGGAGAGCACAGCAAATAGACTCTTTGTAAAAAAGTAAATAAAATATAATAAATCCTATTCAATAGATCGACAGCTCCTGTTACGCTGTTTATGTTCTACGGTAATCATTAAAGAGTGACCCAGACGTGAGCTCGTATACAAATATACCCCAAATAAATAAGCAATCTTAAAATCGAACACATACTAATTATATTTTGAGTTCTGCTTAGTTGAAAATTTGTGGAGTTTTTGTCCGCACTTAATCAAAGCTTACTGGAATAATACCATCAACGTATGCTATGATGTTCATGTATGCTTTGTTTCAACAAATATAAGTGTTAAAATTCAATAATACTCATAATATAGGATCGGTCAGGTTTCACTCCATAATTAAAATTGTTGATTTCGATGTTCGAATAATAATGATGGGCAAAGTGGACGGAAAGAGACGTGCTGGGCGAAGAAAGAAGTCATGGCTCCGGAATATCCGGGAGTGGACCGGTATTGCCTCCGTCGAACAGCTGCTCCGGCTGGCTGCTGATAGAAATGAATATAGGAAGCTAACGGCCAACCTTCAGGATTGAAGAGGCACTGGAAGAAGAAGAAGAAGATTTCGATGTATAGTCGAAATTTACGGGTCGTAGGGCATCTTGTAAGCCCACATGCATGGGTATGTACCACTGCCCTGTCCATTTCCTACGAGACCAATCATATAATACAATTGAGATTTAGACATGTCTCAAGGTAGGTAGCGGCATTATTAACCACTTACCATCAGGTGGGCCGTGAGCTCGTCTGCATAAAAAGGCAATAAAAAAAAAATTAAAAAAAATTCACGTTGTGCATGAATTCCGGTAACCAGTTAACACCAGGGTGTCGTGAGCTTGTTCACCTATCTGTGCTATAAGAAAACTCGAAGGTATCTTGAGCTTGTTCACCTATCTGTGCTATAAGAAAACTCGAAGGTATCTACTATACATACACATTCCATATGTATCGCAGTGTAGAAAAACGGTACCTAAGTTCTTTGTCCCTAACCAAGATATGTTAGGTAAAAAGCGTCAAAAACAGCTCAAGTGTGGGCACACGAAAAGAGCAAGGGTTCTCCCTTGACGTAAGTATTTGTAGGGTGCTCACAATTTCGAGGGGTCTTACCTTCCAATAAATCTTTAATAAGGGCTCTCCCGAAGTACCCATTCAATCAGCCCTTTCTTCGCCTATTTCAGGTGTCCTTGATTCGAATCAAAATCGGATTTAGTTGTCAATGTTATTGTACACGAATAAAGGGCAAAGGGTCACGCTCACAAATGTTTTTTTTTATTACTATTCAAAGCAGCAGTTTTTATCGTTGTTTGTTTACAGCTATTTTAATTTCAAACTCATCGAAACGCATTGATAAGATTTCATGACACAATAAAACTTAGTACACTTAACGATCGATAGCTCTTTATGTTTTACATATGAAAGGCAATAAATACAAATAAAGGAATAAAAATGTTATCCGAGCCCTTGTTCAGAAGGCCATTAGACGTTTGGAGTTTAGCTGTTCCAGGAAAATTAAATTAAACACATTGTTTTGTATTATGTGGGTGGATAATGTATGGGATTCGTGGAACTTTTGCGAACGGTCAGTTGAGATAACGAATTATCAGAAAAAAAATACACATATATATT
The DNA here is from genome assembly GCF_030267445.1 of Bombyx mandarina. NCBI lineage: Eukaryota > Metazoa > Arthropoda > Insecta > Lepidoptera > Bombycidae > Bombyx > Bombyx mandarina. The sequence continues at coordinate 6,219,005 of NC_143231.1, read as the reverse complement.
ATATCTTTCAGTTCATTGAATAAGAGTTCAAAGTCTTTCATAATAAACTAGCTGACCCGGCGAACTTTGTTCCGCCTTAATGTCAATAAATAAGCAGATTTTTTTTTTATTGGAAAAAATACAAAGAAAATTAAATTTCTACATCAATCATTCATAATTATTTCTGTATTTTAGTACATAGGTTGCTCTTCATTTAAGTACCTTGTGATACACGACATTTTTTGTTTTATTATCAGGCGCAAAAACAAACAACGCAGATGGTCTTCCGACCCGTGAACATGCCACGTATAATTGACCATGGGAAAAACATGAATGTTCTAGATTTAAACCACAAACTTTTAAGGATTGGCCTTGTGATTTGTTGATGGTCATGGCAAATGCAAGACGTATCGGAAATTGAAGTCTTTTAAATTCAAACGGCATATCGGTTGGGATCATCGGTATCCTCGGAATGAGAACTTCCTCACCTTTGAATTTTCCTATCATTATCGTAGCGTAAATTACATTGTTCATCAATTTTCTAACCACCAAACGCGTACCGTTGCACAGTTTTGGTAGGTTTATGTTTCGAAGCATGATTACTACGGAGCCAACCTTTAGGCGTAAATTGTGCGGTGGTAAGCCAGGCACGTCCAAAGAGTTTAAAAATTCAATTGGATAGTTGGTGGCTTCATCTTCATTTGTGACGCAGTCAATAGATTTGAATGAATGCATTGTTCCAATGATCTTATTTTGAATTATGTAGTTTAGGTCATCTACATCTTTATTCTTAGCCGCTAAAATTGCTCGCTCACTCATCCATTCATAATTTTTGTAGTTAGAAATAATTTCTGGAAATACATTGTTGATAAGTTCGTCTTTTGATGAGACAAAATTACAGAAATTATTTGGAAATGATATTAATCCGCTCGATTCATCGACAGGTACTTGACCATTACCGATAGTCAGCAATTGCTCCGAGAAATCTTCAGCAGATGTATCATTAAGCAATGTAACTCTCATGTTTGTTGTCAGTTGCAGTTTCTTCACATGGCGCCATAGATTTGACGATTTGAGGCAAGCGTTTATTTCGTCGGCAGCCGTAGATCTTGGAATTACTGGCAGTATTTGGCGGAAATCGCCAGAAAGTAAAATCATTGCTCCTCCAAAACATCTCGAGTCATTGCGTAAATCTTTTAATGTTCGGTTAAGTGCTTCTAATGCACGTTTATGCGCCATTGTGCATTCGTCCCAGATGATGATTTTCGATACCGCTAAAACTTTGGCCATTGCTGAGTGTTTTGCAATATTACACGTTGGTTCTTCAATAGTTTGAAGATTTAACGGTAATTTGAATGCTGAATGAGCCGTACGGCATCCTTCTAACAATGTGGCTGCTATTCCAGAAGAAGCAACTGCAACCGCTATGTTAAATCTCGCCCGAACAGTTGCTAAAACTAATGACATGAGGAATGTCTTGCCAGTTCCACCAGGGGCATCTAGGAAATATAAACCACCATTTTCATCATCGATTGCCTTCATTAAAGTATCATAAACTTCCTTTTGTTGGTAATTCAACAGGGGTACATTCGTTTGAACTACTAAATCTAATTCCTGGTGATCATATTCACGTTCCCTTTCCAATTCTCGATTAAATGCGTCATTCATTTCACGATATGGTGCTGGCATTCCTAACCTGATTAATAAATTACCGCACATGAGGTAACACATATCTTCGATCAAGAGTAAAGCACGATTATGTATCTCCTCATTCATCTCAATATCGTGATTTCTGGAACTGACACGAATTTGATGTAAAATATCTTCTGACATATTATCCTTGTATTTGTGCCACAGGTTACATGGGTTTGATGGAAAACATGTCGAAATTATGATAGCGAATAATGTGCGTATCTGACTTGGAGATGCAGAGATAATGGCTTCAGCGATTGTCGTATCCCAATGACTATCGTTTTCTAATAACTTCAATTCTTCACATGCAGCACGATATGTTGGGAATATTACACCATTAACAGTTCGTAGTGACTCAAATGACGTTGACCCACGCACATTTACCAGCAACAACCGCAAATAGAAACATTCATTATTCTTTAGATGAACTGTATACATACGACCAAGAGCATCAGTAGAACGCACCTCTGGATACCCAGGAACCGCATCGCCTTGCTTCCGTCTTTGAAAATTCTTCGATGAAGCATTCCAAGTATAATAACGTGGCATCTCCGAGTAAAGCAAAGTTCGTGCAAACTGATCGCTTTGGCAGATTGAAAAAAAACTGGTCAATGTAGTTGCTGGAGGTGTTTCAGCACGTTGCGTAGCATTCGAAGCCGTGAAATATACTCGTTGACCATTCTCCAGATGCACCGCCAAATGCGTAACAGTAGGATGACGTCCGTTCTTCGATAATATCTGCCCCAAATGACGTCATCTGGAAACAACCATGGTATTTTTGAGTATTTGCAAGAAAGTGGCGTGATTCTTGTGTTTCGCCACAAAGCAATGAATACAATGGCTCAGGTGGCGGAGTCAACAATGGCAATTTCACTTTACCATTAAGGCAGCATAATCCAGGCGTTTCTCCGGAAAACTTTAATGCACCACAATACTCGCAAACTACGTCCATTTGCCCAATGCAAACGCTAGGATGCAAGCTGTAATCATTGCTGCAATCGTATTGAAACGCTGCTCGATTCAAATCAGCACTTGATAAATATCTTGTTCTGCGTCGCAAATTATCTATTTGTTGACCTCTGTTGTTCGCTCGACGATTCTGCATTGCCAACCGAACTGTTTCACGGGCTGCTTCACTTTGCTCTCGTGATTGAGAAGCACGAAGTCGAGCCATACTATCGCGGCGCTGTTCACGTGCAATTTCTTGTTCTTCTTCAGTCCTTTCATTTGCAGTATTTCGTATTCTTCTTGCATCACGGCTTTGTCGGGAAAGATTCGATCGTCTTGGTCGCGGCATTATTAATTAAACTTCACTTCACCTAAAAACTTAAATTTTCAACCATACCGAGTTTTATAGTTCACTTCACTGTTTATACGAATGGGCAATTGGGCAATAATGTGAATTATTTATTTAATAGAAATAGTTTTATTATTGATTTCTTACAAATATCAAATTGTCATCCATACGTCATTACATAGCTGTCATTATACGTCAATTTTGTTATTCCAAGTCTGATTCTTTTTTGTTATACCACGTTTTATAGTGACTGACGTTAAATGTCAAGTCACACGGGAATGATGTCGAACGGGATAAAAAGTATCCTATGTCCTTCTCCTGGCTCTAAACTACCTCCCTGCCAATTTTCAGCTAAATCGGTTCAGCCGTTCTTGAGTTATAAGTGAAGTAACTAACACGACTTTCTTTTATATATATAGATATATTTTAATGCAATATTTTAGGAGATCTACCAAACTAGAATTACCGAAGGGTAGTTGTAAAGTCGCCCGGGTAAGTGCAACCTTCCTGACTGTGTAATGTCTTTAGACTCTGTTGACCACTTAACATCCGATGGGCCGTGATTTCATTCACCCGTTCATGCAATAAAAAAACTTGCCCCTTAAAATTGGTTCGATACTGGATGCCACTTGCAGACAGAAACCATAATAAAGGTTGCGTTTAATATAGTATTTACTTTGCTTGTCAGTAAAATATATTAGATTTGCAATAAGAATTTTCTGAATCGCTATGCAAAAAATTCAGGAGAAATTCGATACAAAACCCGTATCCTTGGTTTTACAGGTGTTACAGAGTTCACTTGTTCTATGAGTGTGGGAAATAGCAAAATGAAGGAGTTTCGTAAATCCGCGACCTGTTTCAAAGGTGCCGTTGTTCAATGGGTTCCAGTAAGGTTCAATAAGTGTCGGGTTACTGATGCAGTCGGAGTCTCCCGAGGCGCCGACAAAGCCCGCCGGCGGACACTTTGATCTGCCGAATTCAATTAATTGCCTTATTTGCGGAATATTGCCGCAGAGACGAAGTAAGGGAGCTACGCCTTATCTGATATGTTCCAAACACGTTTTTTATACCAATTAATCCAGTACATTAGAACAAATATAATTTTAAGATATTATTTTTTTGCATTATAATAAATTCGACTTTCTTTTGTACATAAAGTTAAATGAAATGTTTTTGGATATGCAAAATTTTGCCGAATGCGATAGTTATTCAGTTGTTCTTTTCTAAATAGATTCAGAGACGTCGATTTGAGTCCTTGAATCCGCTCCTGGACGATGCCTTGATTGCAAGAATCCCGAGCAAAAACAAATATTTGCAAAGTTGTTCATTATCCGTTATTAGGTGGTTGCACACTTTAATTGTGCTCGTCTCGTTCATCCGAACCCTATTACAACATTTTAAATATAGCGATAATGGATTAAACAGCTCGAGTTAAGCACTAACGCTTTCAAACTGAGATAGATCTAATGTAATTTGAATCTCGTCTCAATTTGGTCAATTTGATCCGATGCTCCTTAAGTCCCTTTAATCGTATCGAACTGGTGGTAGGACCTCTTCACTGGTGGTAGGACCTCTTTACTGGTAGTAGGACCTCTTTACTGGCGGTAGGACCTCTTGTGACTCCGCACGGGTAGGTACCACCACCCCGCTTATTTCTGCCGTGAAGCAGTAATGCGTTTCGGTTTGAAGGGTGGGGCAGCCGTTGTAACTATACTGAGAGCTTAGAACCTATATCTCAAGGTGGGTGGCGCGTTGTAGATATCTATGGGCTCCAGTAACCACTTAACACCAGGTGGGCTGTGAGCTCGTCCACACATCTAAGCAATAAAAAAAAATCGAATCGTCCAATAATAGGTACTAGCAAAGAGAATAACATAATAATATGTGTCAAGGAAGATAAATTCCCTACTCGAGTTGTTGGTGTTGTTGAAGGCGTTACTCTACGAAAGGAGTAGTATTGGCATTTCGTACGAAAGAGCCAAATCCTTCTTCTCATCTAGCGATGACTGATACAGATGGATTTTATTGAATAAGAATCTCAAATGCCTCGGTCTCCCTAATAAACCATAGAAAGTCTTCTTAATTGGTAAGCAAAAATAACTCTTCAATACAATCCATCACGTCGGAAATTCAATATCTAACCGTACCAATTAATACTGTCAACGGTCTACCGACAGTGAATAGTGACGTAATGCTACGTCACGTGTTCGCATTATTTTAACGGCAATCAAGTTTTATAAAACTGAAAAAGTTTTAGTCGAATATCGAAATTCTGACCATCACCATAGTACAAGGCGTATTGTAGTCGTTCCCAAAAACGAAATTAATTGTGGTGATTTCTAACATGACAACATTCAAAGCCAACATTAGAGTAGAGAGTGATGAACATTAGAGTGAGAGTGATGAACATTAGAGTAGTGAGTGATGATGAAAGGCGATTGCATGCAGCAGAGATGCGAATGTTGCGATGGATGTTGGGAGTAACGAGAATGGATAGAATACGAAATGAATATGTTAGAGGAAGTCTGAAAGTGGCACCTGTGACAGAGAAGCTGGGAAGTGCGCGTTTGGGATGGTATGGACATGTGATGAGACGAAATGAACATGAGGTTGGTAAGAAAATGTTAACTATGAATGTGGAAGGATATAGAGGAAGAGGTAAACCTAAGAAGAAATGGATGGATTGCGGGAAAGACAATATGGATAAGAGGGGAGTGAGCGAAGGAATGGTATATGATAGAAGAGTATGGAAGGAGAAAACATGTTGCGCAGCCCCCAAGTAATTGGGAGAAGGGCAGGATAATTATGATGATGATGATTAGAGTAGAGAGTGAGTTAGAGAGTAAAGAGTATTAAGCGGTAGGCAGCGGCTTGGCTCTGCCCCTGGCATTACTGAAGTCCATGGGCGACGGTAACCACTCACCATCAGGTGGGCCGTATGCCTTCAAGGACAATCAAAAAAATATTGGCGTTTCATGAAATTTGCAGCCAAAACCCGTATTTGCCTATAGTTTAAGAAATAAATAATAATATTCGTTTACGTTTACATTATGACAGTGATCCAATCTCGCTTCGAATTTTAGGGTCGGTCTATTTACAGCTTGTACGGAATGCTCTACAATTTGCATCATCATCCTCGTAAATAGCAACAACAGGATCGTCAACATTTAACATCAAGATTTTCAGGCACGACCTCTGACCTGAGTACAGTTTAAAGTCATAAAGCAACGGTGCCTATTATGAGCGCGGTGATAAGCTATCGCGGGGTGTAGCGGAGGGCGACGAGGCAGGATGGCGTGGGCGCTTGTCCTTCGAGCCTGCCCCTGTGATAGCGCTGTCATAACAATGTTACAAACTCAATAGTCGTGGTTTTTTATTTATTAACTAGCTGACCCGGCAAACTTCGTAGTGCCTCAAACAATAAATAAAAGACCTAAACTTTTGTATAAAATAAACTTAAAACAAACAAAAGGAATCCGTCCAACGGGGGACACATCAAAGGAAAAACAAAATTGTTATTTTTACTTAATTCCGAGCATTTTCATATTTATCTACTTTTTAAACCTTCTCTGGACTTCCACAAATAATTCAAGACCAAAATTAGCCAAATCGGTCCAGCCGTTCTCGAGTTTTAGCGAGACTAACGAACAGCAATTCATTTTTAGATACATATATAGATAGATAGATAATCGTGTACCTTAAGGACTTTGAAGAAATGTTCATTTTCTAATCATTTATCTCACGTCAAATAAGTTTGTAGAGAGTTTTATGAATAAAAAAGGTTTTAGTCGTCTGATGTTAACGGAAAGCGAATTTCTCGGGTTTCTCCCATATACACTACCCACTGAGTTTATCGCCAGATTTTCTTAGTGGGTCGCGATTTCGATCCGGTGGGAAATTCAGCTAGGGCTAGTGTTAGAAAGTTCTCTCAGGTTGAGCCCGTGAGCTCACCTAACCGTCCGCGCGTAACTGCAATAGACCCTTGGGTTACCAGCTAACTAAGGAAAAAGAAAAGAACTGGTTTCGCTAGCCTTATCAAACAACTGAACTTTGAATAAAACGTTTTATTCTGCTCAGGCGTTCCTGCTATATTACACCCATAATAATTGACTTGCTTATAGCTTCATACCTTCGTATTGAACAACAAGACTTATAAATGTTATTCCCTTATTACTGACTCCAAAGGAGGACGTTCTCAATTCGACGGTATTTTTAAGTGTGTTACCTCAGAAGGTACTTTCTAAGAGAATCGATTTTGATAAGTTTTTTATTATCAAAAGGTGGTCTATTGTGGTTCCGTTTAAATTTGATCAAGCTCTGACTAGTAGATTTTGAGTTATCCTTATTAATGCAGTTTATTTCAGTTCCACAGCATTGATAAAATTCTAGTCTAGCGTTGAAGTCGATTTTCTTGGTTATTAAAATTTTGTTTTACTTCTTTATATTTTTATATATTATTACGTGCACTGAAGTATCTTGATGATTCGCCATTTCTATGGAATGTAAGATCTAGTTTTTATTCACCCATAGTCAAATTTACAATTGTTGATAGCTTCGATTGTTGATCGAATCTTGATAGCTAATAATTGTTTTAAAAATAGACACTCATAATTTTCCTGCAAAGAAAATCAAATATTTTATTTTAATCTATAACCAACAGTTTCTTCTATTAACTGACTATTTTTAAGCATGATATATTACAGTAAATAATTATCATGTTTTAGATAAGATGACGTTTTTAACTATCTGCAGTAATGTTGCAGAAACAATTATAATTGTTATCCTAAAAAAAAGACTACACTTAAATTATCTTTTTTAGATAAGAATACAATCACTTCACTGTCAAAATTCATTCAGAAATGTCCGAAAAGATAAATAAAAACCATTTATTTGACTACGCACATATTTCGAATTTCAAACATTAGTTGATTATATGATTATTTAGCGGCCGTCTGGTGTAGTGGTAAGTGACATGGACACTACACAAGGGGGTCGCGGGTTCGAATCCCGCCAAGGGGAGATATTTGTATGATAAATATAAATGTCTTTTCCAGGGTTATGGATGTATATTAAATATATGTATGTGTATAATAAAAATCTTACATTTATTTCCGTTATCTGGTACCTGTAACACAAGTTCTTTACGAACTTATCACGGGATCAGTTAACGTGGCGTGATTATTAGTAAATATTTAATTATTATTATTTTAAATTTTTTCAATTAGGTAAGTGGGTAAAGTAATTGAAATCTTGAAAGAGCAATGCATTGTACATAACCACAGAGTCGGCACGCAACAAGAATAATATATCACAATCATAATGTTCCCAGAAATCGTTCCGAATTTAAACGTGGATAAATGTCGTATCTCGCGCCACCTCGACACATGACGGAGGCCGAGAGATATAAATTATTGTGACCGGAAGTGACGTCGAGCGCGCGCTCCAATTTAAAACAGTCTACTGCGAAGCGCCGCACCAAAATTACTGTATCATTCCTAATGATCGTACTTTAAACGCAAAAACTTGCAATCATAAACATTAATAATATATTTTTTTTGAAGGAGGTAGCTTACCAGTCAAAAACAAATTACACTTAATGAGTGTCACCGAAAAATTTATTGTATCCTCAATTCGCCGGAAATCAAATTTTTAAACCATAGACTACTAATAGAGAACATAAATTCAAATTCAAATTAGGATTCAATCGGTTCGTACAATCAACAAAACCGGATGCGCTGCGCTTTTTAATTAGTGCAAAGGTTATGGCTGTCACCAAAAACTTTGTTTTCATAATCGCCTAAGACAGTATAATTTAGTAATTATTCTGTATTTTTAACGTTTGACGATATCCGGACTTTGAATGTTGGGTATGAAGTATTCGTCGTAGTCGTTTTACAGATTTATTAAATGTTTTCAGTATTTTATCTAAAAAAGATTGTTTATCTGGCACTTCCGTCGCCTGCCACGGCCGATACACTCGCCAGCTTTTTATTGTTTACCCTTAATGTAATTCAAGGCAGGGAATTCCACGGTTTTTTATTTTATTTTATTAAATTTAAATATGACCGTTGTGAACTTACCCGATGAATCGGTCGCTGCCATGTTTTAAATGTGTTTTATATTTTCGCGATCGATATTACGCGGTCATCATGCGTAATTTGTTTTTTCATGTCGCCGAACATTTACATATACCTAGGCGCCTCCGCATTCGAAAACAATGACCGTCACAGATCAGAGACAACATGAAAACACCTCGTGTAACAAGTCGTTAGTCATTGGGACGAGCCTCGAATAAAACTATTCTATGGCCATTCAAAACGTCGCCTAAGCCCGACCGGCACGGCGACAGTAATGGCCATAGATTTATAGGTGCCACAAAATTGAATTAAAATCGGTATATTATTACATTAATTAAGTGAAAAACGCTTCGGCCGCCGTTAAAACAAATGATATATGTTTTATTTAAGAACCGAACTTAAAACTAGAAAAAAAACACACACTGATGGATTTTATGATAATTTTCGGCATCGACATCAATTAGGCAACGTTCAAATCATTTAGACATCCGCCTGTAGCGTTTTATTTTCAAAAAACGTAACAAACAACTTGAGATTTCATAATACGGTGCACTCGTTAAGTTTCCATTTCCTAATTACGTTAACACATCGCAGATTGCACGGCGAGAGCGTTCCGCGCCTGCTGAGCTGGCTGGAGACAATATCCCGTGCGTGTTTATTTCCTCGGTGAATTTATTCTAATATCGAAAACTCATTTCCCGAGTCATTTCCTGTCGGTGCCACAGCGCAGCGCATCGTCAGTCGCGTCGTGAAGCGCACTCGCTTTGTTAATCGAGTTTCAGTTCCATCGGCGCTCGTTTCAATGAACTTGCTGCAATAAACCTCAACTAGTTTCAACAATGTATTTATTCTACGTGTATACAATTTCTATTACTGGTGGCAGAACCTCTTGTGAGTCAGCACGGGTAGGTAACACCACCTTCTGCCTATTTCTGCCGTGAAGCTGTAATGCGTTTCGGTTTGAAGGGTGGGGCAGCCGTTGTAACTATACTGAGACCTTAGAACTTATATCTCAAGGTAGGTGGCGCATTTACGTTGTAGATGTCTATGGGCTCCAGTAACCACTTAACATCATAACATCAGTTGGGCTGTGACCTCGTCCACCCATCTAAGCATAATATAAAAAAAAAATACAAACGTCGTTGAGGTAAAAATCATTTCTAATACATTATATTATGACTATATTATTTACAATTCTGTGAACTATATACGGGATCAACATCAAAGGTTAGACGTCGAAAATACGAAATATTGAAAGTTAGATTGATAACATTCTCCCGCGAATTCATGCGTTCCAATCTGCAGGACGGGACAAGTGTATTTGAAACCTCATGTCTCAAGAGATGGGAGGCAGCATTGCTACTAATTCCCTCTTTTTCTTCTTCTCCACAAATTATATTTATTTATTTATTTAATATATTTTGTACCCATAGCTGTTAGAAGAAACACGACAATAAGGATACAGAGTAAGTACAAGGACACTACTTATTTCATGTTGAAATCTCTTCCAGTAGGCCCGAAAAAGGAAAGAAGAGTTAGGAACACAAACCTAGTGCATTAATTTAATTTAATTAATTTCCATTGATTTATAAAATGACTATTATTTTAAACATGTTCTTAGGGTAGTCATCGATAAACAACAATAGATCTAGCAGTGACTAATAAAATTTCATATTCATTGTCTCGTACGAACCTTAGATCATTAAGTATATTTTTTACCTGCGTAAAGGCAGCATACTAAAAATCGTAGTCATATCTTCGGATGGCCGTCAAAATCGCTTCCTCCGGTAGACAATGGCCCTCTATATCCGGCGGCACACGTGCTCAGGTGCCTATTATCATCTGGTCCCCTTCTTAATATCTATTGTGAGTCTGTGCGGGCCCACCCCTTGAAACTTGACCCGGTTCTGACGGAGCGCCGCCCTTAAGCTCGTGCCCTCCCATCGCCTCATGTTCTATCGGGACCATCGCAACATCAGAAACTGATATCACGCATCTGTCCCTTAAGAATACGATTGTCAACATCCTGCAGTTATAATATCGTTTGATGACTGCTGAAAATTAATGATTCATACGGTTAAGACGAGCCGTTTCTTGATATGTTTTCTTGACATCGGTACGTTTCGGCTGTAAACTACGTAACTAAGTTTAAGTATCGCATGCGATCATCATAAAAATTCAAGTGTGCGGACTCACGAGCCGCTTCAAACAATGGGACCCGGCGTCAAGGCCGACGCCGTCACGGTCATTAATATAACGTAATTATTATCCACGATGCTAAGGTGACACCGCGTGAATTCAACTAGTCAGCGAATGTATATTTTGAATAAACAACAAGGACAATGTAAGCGACGTGAACAAATAAAATTAATGAGGTGCGCACATAGTTATATGTCGTTTGATCAATGTGTTGTTCAAGTTCATTCAATCGGTATTATTTGGGCAGCCAAAAACACAAGCAATTCTCAATGTATATATAAACACTAAATGAGGCTGCAATTTTCAATGAGTAATGTCATAAATTACATCTTATTGTTCTTGTTGAAACAAAAACCGTGTATTCGCTGCCAACTTAACCATGTAATTCACTGTACCACGAAAAAACACATACCTTTGTTTTTTTTTTTCTACGAAGACAGGCGAGACAACAATGCCAACATACCTATAGAAGTAATGTTAAATTGTAAAAATATGCAAAATTAATTAATTATGTTTACATTAGTGTTAAATTCGAAGTATTATTATCGCAACCATCCAACCATGAGCTGCAACTTTTCCTTCATTGATAAAGAACAGGAAACAATACTAAAACCAAACACCACAAGAATGAAATGAAGGCGACACAATTAATTAATTAATTAGTCTAACGTATTACGTAATAATGTCATTAAAAACATAGCGAAAATCAAAGCGGTAGGCAGCGGCTTGGCTCTGTCCCTGGCATTGCTGAAGTACATGGGCGACAGTAACCACTCACCATCAGGGGGGCACGTATGCTCGTCTGCCAACAAGGACAATAAAAAAAAAAGGTAATCGTAATGTATTATAACTGTGGTAATCTATTTTTATTCTATTCCTATTTTGATTTCTAAGCGCTAGGCGGCGTGCTAATTTTCATCAAACACCATAAGGGGGGAACTGGCAAAAAATCAACGGTCGCGCAACAGTTGGTCTCGAAGCAGGTGGTGCGACAGGTCGCGCTGCGCTCGTGTGTGTACTCAGCTCTACTCGTGCGGTCTCGGCCGTTCTCGGCTCTCGTCGGCAATAGTCGGCCTCTGTTTTCCGCGACCCGGTTTTCTCGTAACGCCCGACCCGAAAGCTCAGTCGACGATTAGGCGCGCACCAGTCCAGTGCTTCCGACGTTATACGCAAAGCTTCGCGCTCACGAAACCATTAAGATCGGGATTCATCTTGTTAAATCTGAATTTACAGTTCAACGCGAATTAATATTACACAGATTTATTATTTAAAAAAAAAAGACTTTCTATTTGACGACGTAATTAATGTACGCTCTGGAAAATTTTAATTAATTAAAAATAATCGCATACAAGTGGATAAGTGATGAAGTGCTAAAGATTGTAGTAGTGCGTGGGGGCCGGTGCTCGGTCCGCGATGCTGCTGGTAGAGACGCCGCGCGAAGCCGCCGTGCCCCCGTGCGCGGCGCCCCTAGATCTCCCCATGTCGACACTCACAAAACTAAACTTCACTGACTACAGTGTTAAAGTGAATAAAACCTACCCCGAGACCTCGGACCAGAGGGACAACAGACTGAATTACGAGCAGGCGCTCGCGAGCGTGGCTAGGCTTAATTATGAACTAGAGCAATCAGTGACTGGTTCGGGAAAGCTACACTATGCCGAGCAGAACAGATTGGCATACGATCCCGCAGTGGACACCATGTGCGCCGACCCTCCTTACCTTCTACAAGGTCAGAATATCAATATCAAATTCTATTTTAAAAAAAAAACTCATTATACAGTAGGTATACGCTTCATTATAAAAACGTCCGTAAAAATTAAATTCTGATTAAAATTTTATTATTGTCGTTTTATATAGATACGTATTTTAAATGAATTTATTGACTAAACGTTAATTTACAATTACAATTATTTACTCTCTTTATTCTAAATCATTTGCTAGTGATATTGATTTTGTAATAGGCACTTATTTATTAGATACACATTTTTTTACGATAACTTCCAAGGCAAACTTATTACAAAACGCTACTTAACCGATTTAATTCTAGCGTTTTAAGAATGAAAACAATGTACATATTATGTTCATTATTCACATTAGTTAATTAAATATAAAAACAGTTTTAAATGATTATTTGTCGGTTACTTCATTAAGAGATTGCGGTCTGCGGACTCGTTTCGGGAACTAGTAAATAACATTAATTATTTTGCACAATTTTCCATATAGATTTAATTGAATATGCAATTTCGAAAAGGGCACATGTCGCATATTTTGTCAAATACGTTTTTTCATATACATGTAGTTTTGAGGCTTACCTACACCCATTTTATAATAATTCCAGTAATTTTTAATTGCTAATTAACACTAAAATATATCTCAAAAGTTAATATTTTAAATTTTACACTGATTTAGAAAATAATCAGTTTTTTTCATTTCCTGAACATTTTACATTTTCGGAGATGTGCCCTTTTCAAAATTGCATATTCAATTATAAACGCAATATGATAAAATTTAGTACATAAATATATTTGGAAGAAAATTAAATTAACATATGAATTTTCTATTAAATTTAATCAATATCCTGAATCAGACAAAACCATAAATGATTTGAAAAGGGAATTTAAAGAAGTTGACTTGATATTCAATACACAAAACTTCTGACTAAATTAACTTGGTTATAATAAAAGATGGATTTCAAAATTCACATGCAGTTAACATTTCGACAAATAAATAAAATTTCATTCTGCCATTAAGAAACTTATCGTATTTATTTTAGTTAGAAGCCAAAACGCACTTATAAAGCGTTTCATTGAGAACTTTCAAGCTCCGAGAGGAAGTACTTTCGCCGCCGCCATGTTGGATCCGGCGGAGCGCGGGCGCACCTCGCTCAACTTCCGCCGCGTGACGCGCATTGTGAAGCTTTGGCAGTATTGTCACATAGCTTACATTTGCATATATGAATTACGTGAAAATAATCTAAATTGTCTATGAATCTAAACATGGCACATACGTTCAAAATTATAAAGCGAATTGCGAGCTTTGTTTTTTGATGTTGAATGATGATGCATTATGAAAAATAATGAAATGTATTGAAATGTACTGTGATTTTGTAAAAGTTAATCATAATAAAATTTCAAATGTTTGAACTGTCTGTGGCACATTTAATTACTAAACCGAAACGGGTGCAGATTATTCTTCATATTTCTATTAAAGTTCACTTTTATAATTAATATTTTTTAAATAAAATGAAATGTAAAATTTATAATTATTTATTTAGATCTAGTATGATCGTACCCACTAAAACAATTGGTAAAGTGATGTTGCGGCAAAGAACCATACAATAAATTAACAATATTCTAAAACAAAACAAAACTTAGACCGTACAAAGCTAAGTAACTTTTACTTAACTTTTTACTTAATATCATCGATAGCGCTGGGGTTGCTGATAACAAAAAAAGGCATTTAAAGTTTAACGCAACAATAATATTAAGATTTATATGTGCAAGAGAGATAGCGATAATTTTTAAAAGATTAAACCCATATCCTTACACAGTCTTTAAAATATTAGTTGCTATGTAATTTAAAAACTCGATTCGAAAGATAATTATAAAGAAGGTAGCTACTATAGTCACGCGGATTTTTTTTTTATTGCCCTTGTATGCAGACGAGCATACGGCCCATCTGATGGTGAGTGGTTACCGTCGTCCATGGACTTCAGCAATGCCAGGGGCAGAGCCAAGCCGCTGCCTACTCTCAGGAGTCGGTTGAATTCTGACTCGCACTAACAACAACTTCAAGATAATCTTGAAAATCATACATGTTCCGAACAAAGATAATCGGACCGTCGGTCTATTGAACAAAAACCCTCTCATTGAGTTTTTCCCTTTAAGGTTACCAAAACAGATCAAAATTTTAGAAATCTCCCTAATTGAAGGCACTTTTTCTTATGATTCTTAGGGCTACCAATAATTGGTCCACTGAGTTTCTCGCCGGATCTTCTCAGTGGGTCGCATTTCCGATTCGGTAGTAGATTCTGCGAAGCACTGCTCTTGCTAGGGTCAGTCTTAACATCACTTCGGTTTGAGCCCCGTGAGCCCACCTACTAGTTAAGGTTACGCTGAAATAGCCTCTCAAGGGTTTCAGCTTAAGTAGGAAAAAAAAAGAAGTTCAATTGAGTATTTGAAATAACGGTGAAATTAGAAATTACAATTAAATTTAAATATATAATACAAGACTCAATAAAAGAGAAACTATATCACACATAAAATATGACGTGCCCACACGTAGATTTATAACCATAACGATGCTGGCGGCTTAATTAATATCATCCCAAACTAGTTTATTTTAAATATGGCTTTTCGCTAACTATGTTTTATGGGAAAATATTAAAATTAGTAGTATACCATTTAACATTATCTTAATTGCATCGATCGGCGTTTGGTGTTTTTTTTTAAATCCATCGCTTTTTTTAAATAAACAATGTTGTTTTGTCTGTCACAGCTGTGTATCTTGATAAGACTTTACTTAGGTGCAAGCTACAACCACACCTGTCGTTCAGGAGGCTTCAATGTTGTTTGCAATTACCACATAATCGGAACCCGTCGTAATTAGAATATACTGCAATAAATCGATTTAGCAAATGTACATATTACAGCTACGGTGCCCTGCGGTTTCGTTTATAATAAAAAAGAATTCAGTATTTTTTTACTTAATTGTCCTTGAGTACTTGTTAGGATCGTAACAATAAATCCTGAGTTAAATAGGTTCATATTTACAAAGAAAGTTCTCAGATGAGTGTTACCAAAATATACCTAAACTAGCGGACCGCTCCGGCTCCGCTCGGGTCTTTAACAAAAATTTCAACGACGTTGTAAATAATAAGGTGTTCTACAAAGTCGTAGTACATTATTTTATTCTATCATCAATAGTTTTCGCAGGGCACGCGATGTAAAGAACATTTTAGGTATTTTTTTACACTTTGGGTTACATTATTGGAGTTTTAGTAAGGATCTCTAATTTTTTTTAAAAAAGATTATAGCCTATGTCACTCGAGAATAGTGTAGCTTCCAAACCGTGAAAGAATTTTTCAAATCGGTTCATTAGTTTCGGAGCCTATTCAATACAAACAAACAAACAAATCTTTCCTCTTTATAATATTAATAAGTATAGACGAAACATTCAAACAAATACATAAACATATTTTTCACTAGGAAAAACGCACACGTATTACGGTATCATGAATATTCATGCAGTTCACTCAGATTTAATCGCTGTACAGCCGTGTCGAGTGTGTCAGTTCCAAAACGGCAGCGAATGTGGCCGACGGTCATAAATGGTGACCATTCAGAGGCTAGAGGTAACGGTCCACGGTCGATAACCTTTCAGTAATCGCTTCCTTCCTTACAGGTTGCGGTGAATCTTAGTGTTTACGTGATTAAAATAATACTTAGATGTGTGTTAATGGAAATTTATTATAGACGAGCGTAGATTAAAAAGCGCTATGCAATTGCACATGTTATTGATCAATGTTTAGGAATGAAAACCACACGTCAGGCCAAGCTAAACTCAAAACATTATCGAAATTCGTGCATAAAATGAGTTCAACAACATCAACTTCTTACGTAAATTATTTTTCTACAATAATTAAAAGCAGAATTAATTAAAACCAACAATTTTGTATATTTTATATACACAAAAATTAAATAATTTGTCCACGTCGAATTCCTAATGAGTCTGAGCGTCAGACATCTACATTAAATGGGTCGTTGACATCATAAATATTATTTATAACGAATACAATCAGCGTATAAGTCTTTAATTGTTTGACATTTAACGTGAATTAAGCAAGTTGTCTTGCGTTAGTTGCACCTGTCTAAGACTGCAGCTGTGTCATCAGTGACCTACCGGCATCTGCACTTCACGACCATCGACACTTAGGTGTTCACACGTACAAACTTTATTGACGATAAAAAAACGATCCGACCGGCTACGTTATCTCTCGATGATCTAGGATACGTTAATTTTACGCAAAACTAGGTGAGCCCACGGCTTGGAAAACGTATGTTTCCCAAAGTTATGAATTGCACACGCGAACACTAAACATAAAAATATTTTATAAAATTAACACCAAAACTCTCTATCCGCCGGTGAGAGCGTCATCAGAGAGAAACGTTTGGATTTTAGTAAAAAGGTAATGACCATAACAAAATACAAACATTTAAAAAAACATTATTTCGGAAACCCACTGATGCACTGATGCGTCAATTTTACTTATTTGTATAGTTATTCGATTGGTATGCTGACAAACACAAAAGTATAAACACGAAAACAGCATTACAGTAAGGTACATTTGAAAACCCCTTTACAAATCATCAAACTACGTGGATGCCGCTGACCACCTTTGCCTCACAATACCATATCCTTACCAAAGAATACTGTTATGACATTGACGAGTTATAATAAAAACAATGCTAACTCAAGCTAATTCAAGCGTATTAAAAACAGAAAATGTTCAGATTCAAGCGCATACTGGTGGTAAGTGTGTAAATGCTTGTGAGCTGGCTAGTCTTGCCTGTACAACCACTCCGTCTATTTCTGCCGCGACATTCTAATACAGTCCTGTTTGAAGGGTGCGATAGCCATATCATACAAAAGAGATTTAAACCTTATATCTCAAAGTAGGTGATGTAATGTCTATCACGCATCTATGCAGTAAAAAGATTCGGAAGAGAGTACCATAGTTCGACTGTTTGTACAGTGCATTTTTAATGAAGTACCTATTAAACTGTAGAGAAACGTAAAGGGAAATTTTGCCGCCAGGAATCAAATGCCCAAAAACGTTCCAAAATTTATAAGCAATAACGTTGAAGATCCGACATTAGTATGTATTATCAATGACATAAATTATACAAGTCCTGAAATGATTCATGTTTATTCCGCCAGCCTTGATTCCATAAGAATTACTACTAAACAAGTTTTGACAAAATTGCTGTAATGATCTTACACGTTTTAACATTAACAATAATCAAACTATTAAATTCATTGTGCAGGTGAGGAAAATAAATCTATCTTCATCCGAAACTATAAATTTATTCTTAAAACAAATTACAAGAACATTTAATTAGTGGGAAGCATAAAATAATTGTTTCGTTAACCTTTGTTAGTTGTGTTTAAAACATTAGTATCATTTGAAACGCAGAAATATTAAATCACGTTCTATTATGGAATTCTTAATAGTGTACAGTGACGTCACAGCACTACTCAAACATCACGTACTACCGTCCATTCATAAATGAAAATAGCCACTTCCTCCAGCCGCCGCGCCCGTGCTTCTGTACCTTTTAGTAATTGTCTACACGCCGTTGCTGCAGTTTCCTAGCTCTCGGCCTATATTTTAAAATTAAAATGCATTAAGAATTTTTAGATATGCCTGATAATTTTTTTTAATATCCTTGCGTTTCATTTTCGCATTGTAGTATTAATCATTTCTTTATACCATAGATGTACATCTACAATTGGTACAAACTTAAAGCCTTCTTCTATTCACTGTTTTTTTATCAGATTTCATTGTTTGTGTTTTCGTGCAACATCAACAAGCCATAATGGTATATGTTAAATAACTAGTTATTGGATGAATAATCAAGAATACTTCCTCTACTCGTATACTTGTTTCGCGGAGTCTTCCAGCCTATTCGCTAGGCAATTTTTATGACATAACGCTTGTTCTAAAGTTGAATGATAATGACGTCACAGGCAGGTCACGTCCCTCCATTGAAGCCGGGCCGCCGCTTCCGTCGTCTGTAGCGCCGGCACATCCTGTCTCCAGTTTTTATGTCTACGACCGATATCACGACTAGCGTTCCTTTATACTGATTTTATGGCAACCCTTAACACTCGGTGACATTAAACCGGATCCCTTTGATTTCATACGTCAATAATTATTCCGCATACAAAGCTAGGCGTTTCGTAAAAACTAAAATTAAAGAATAAACCGATCTGGCTTTGCCCCAAATCACGGAGACGTCACATCCTCAATTTCACGAATATTATTCTTAACGTACAATAAACACTTTCCTCTTGTCACTTAAAAGACAATTAAGAGAATACAGTTTTTTCCTATTTTTAGAATACTTTTGAAATTTATGTTAATCTTGTTTCCGATCCGTTTGTAACGTAATAAACAATTTCCTTTTGGAAAAAAAATCGCTGCCTAAACAAAATCGGCTTTTAATGCGGGATATTTATTATAAATTAATAAAAAAAAACCGTTCTTAATTTTTAATGGCTTCCCTTATGTCAGCCATGAGGACGACAGCTTATAAACAACGAGAAAGTCTCTGACGCTTTTTTTAAATGCTACCACAGAATAAAACAACGTAATTATCAAATGTAATTTATTTTATTTTATGCTTAGATGAGAGAATGAGTTCAAGGCTACCGGAGCCCATAGACATTAGACGTGCTAGTCTCAATTGAATTGTAAAACGGCTGACCCACCTTCCAAACGGGAACGCGAAACTGCTACGCAGTAGTCGTATTGATAGTAGGATGATGATGGAATCTACCCGTTTGAGCCTTCATTACACCCTACCACCATTAGCACATGTACTTATAAACCGGTAAAGTACAACATAAAAATCACATAACAAAACTGGAGTAGTGGCAAAACGATCAAAACTTGATCAATTAAAAAAAGAAAGGTCTAGGAACTTTGCGTATCTTGGACGATGCTATCTGTAGCAGCACGCAATTGTGGGGAGTGTGCACAGCCCCCAATCCCCTAAATCCTTAGTTACACGGGCAACTATTGTTTACAGTGCACAGGTCCCCTCGCGATAGTCGTGCAGTGTTTTTGTAACGGCGGCGCGTGCGCAGGTGGAACGCCACCTGCCACGGCTCTGCACTTCTAACGCGAATAGATACGGAATATTCGAAACATTAATTGTTATATATTTATATTCTCATATCAATTAAATCCTAGCAACTGTATTTGAACGTGTCGAAAGCCGTAAATCGAAAACACGGGCCCATATTGGAAGCTGCTGATCATCGTATAATTTTGATAGAAACAAAACAACTATGAGCCAAAACTAAAACTATGTTTTAATAAGTAATAAAAAAATACATATGTGTATTATTTTCTTATGATTTCTCACAGACACGTATAAATATCGTGCATTTTATAAAATTCAATCTATGTCTGAAACATTTTATGCTCTATGATTAGGTCTAGACAATGTAGATAATAGCTCAGCGATTCACCGAGCTCTAAGCACTGCGAAGGTTATTGCTTCGAGATACCATTCGATGGAATTGACAATTGATCTATAATCGATATCTGGACAAAAATTTATATTAAATGAGAACATCAATTTTATTAACTGAATAATTTCGTCGATTAATTGCTCGAAATTGGTTGTAGCATTAGAGTCTTTGCTAAATAATCTGCGGCCGGAACTGCCGCGACATATTGATTATAATAATTTTGACGATTTAATGCCAACATTATTATAGTCCACCGGATATTATTGTATAAGCTAGAAATTCTATTTTCGAT
Organism: Bombyx mandarina; assembly: GCF_030267445.1. Lineage (NCBI taxonomy): Eukaryota > Metazoa > Arthropoda > Insecta > Lepidoptera > Bombycidae > Bombyx > Bombyx mandarina. The sequence continues at coordinate 6,198,208 of NC_143231.1, read as the reverse complement.
ATGAGCTTGTAATATTTTTTGTTTAGAACTATCGGACGGAGTAAAAAGTCTGTGTGATTATAATATCGGCTGTACGCCATTTTATTGGTAATAAATATCGGTGGATCTGGTGTTAGTTTCGCGTTCGTTGCGTGAAGGAAAACTCTTTATTTTTAAACCAAGTTAAGGTCATAAATTGTTATAGCCTTTTCGTAGTAACTATATGAAATTCATATTTTTTTAAAGATTTAAACTACGTTCACAAATACCTTTTAAATATAAACGGCACGCACATTGGATTTAGAAAGATTTTAAATAGCTTCATTTGTGACAATAGGACGCGAACACACGTTACGTTGTTGGCGCGACGAAACGACTGCGACTTAATATATTTGCCACTTCCTGCCGAAACATGTTCCAATTTTGAATTTGATTTAAACGCCACACGCTGACAGCTATTTCCTTTTATCTTCAAATAATGTACTCTTGCAATTACAATGCTTTAGTTCTGTAATGTAATTTTAGTTGACAAAATTTAATTTGTTATAACTATTAGATTTTATTTTACTTTCAAAGTATTTAATAATATCTTTCCGAAAATTACACAGTAGACGAAATTAAAAACGAAAGAAAGATTTTAATGACAGTGACAGACAGACAGAAAGAAAATAAGATTAGTAATAATAATACGCTGCTTTATATCGGTGTGTCATTTGAAGCCAAACATTTTTTTTTTTTGATAATTTTGTAATAGTTATTCAGCATGATTCATATGGTTGCCCCCGAGGAAAATAATCACAATCTCATTAAAACAGAAATAAACAAGCACAGTTGCCGTACGTTTGCTAATTACGCCGACATTGACCTAAATAAAAAATCAATAAGTAGTTAGTTATAAATAGGAATAGGTTTGTTTCAATTAATGAATGGGATCGAAATAAATAAATACATGAGCACGTGACGTCCAGACAGCGCGCGACGTCAAGCCATCGTCGCGGGCTCACCTGCGCGCCATATTCTAATTATAAAAAAATCATATTTCAACTTCCGTTCCCCTAATTCGGAATCGCACAGATCGGTTAAGCAATGTACGCTGCGGTTTATTTAATTTAGAACATGAATAATTATTATCGTGCTCATATATGTAATTTTAACATATTTTTTTTATGTTATTTTTTTTTTCTACCTTAGCTGATAGCCTTGAGAGGCAATTTCAGCGGAACCTTAACTAGTAGGTGAGCTCACGGGGCTCAAACCTGACGACGTTGCTAACACGAACCCTAGCACGAGCCGTGCTTCGCAGAATCTACCACCGTGTCGGAAACGCGACCCACTGAGAAGATCCGGCGAGAAACTCAGTGAGCTGTGTCTGAAGGTTAATGTTATTACTTATGTCAAGAATGTTTTCATAGAAACTTCGTGGTCTTAGCACTGTTCTATATGTTTGACTTTGGTGCATTTAGTGTGCCGATTTCTGAGACGAACTAATCCCAAATCTCTCTTCCAATAGTTGGACAGTCATTAAGTAATAGCATTATTGAGACTTGGACCTCATGTCTCAAAGTGGATAATGGCAGATGTCTACATACTTTGGTAACAATTTAATACGAGCTTAACTGAGAACTCGCCTAGAGCAATAAAAAAGTATAAACTGACTCTCTTAAACTCTATCGGATTTAGTACAAAATTAATTACTATATGGTGAACATTGATAAAGCTTGAACGATAATACTTCAATAATAAGTCTTCAATGCATATCACCTTCATGGATTAGTTTAAAAAAAAATATCGAATTATCTACTTAATTTAAAAATCGAATATTTTATGCAAATACCCGACGCTGTCATCAGAGAACACCGCGCCATGTGGCTGACCCGGCGCGTGCTTTCGACGAAAAAAGAAGATATTTTCGCTCTCAAGTTTCGAACGAGTAAAGAGTAAAAAGTGTAACAGCTGTCGCGAGGTCTTAGGTTACTGTCGCATATGCCGGCCCGAAGTAATTGGAAAAAATTGGTTGATAATTATTCAGTGCGCTCGCAACCCGGCTGAGTCACTTCGTATTCGTCGAGACCTGAACAATAATACTCCCGGTGTGCTTGTATCAAGCGATGCGACTAAGCAGAGATTCACAAATTTTGTATGGGACGTACCTAACATTTATTCAATGAATATTGTACTTTTACGGTACCATGGTGTAATAAAACCCTCAAAATTTATAAATTCTCATAATTACCTACTGAAAGTATGGGCGTATTTTAAGCTCCAAAATCCTATTTCTATTGCAATGAAGTTTTTTTTTTTAAAACACTACTGTCTCGTGTTTCATATCAAACTTGTGAAGCAAGTCGTTGCGAAAAAATATTGTGTTTACACTGCGCGCAATGTAAAGCCATAGAACATTAATTAACGCGCTACGGTCAACGGCCTCACATAACGCGCAAAACTGATTTCGTATTCGATTGCTGGTTAACAATAGCGAGGGATAATATATCTACCTTGAACTCGGCTTAGGTACGTAAAAACTCTTATGGAGCCTATGCCTTTTTTCTGAGTGGATACTCAGTGTGCACAGTACTCATGTTTATCTTAGCGTCTCAATATTGATTTCGACATATCTTATTATTTAATCTAACTTAGTACTCATGTTCAATTAATATCATGTAATATTCAATTTTCGTTATGTTTATCTTATACTTAATTATGTTGTAGTTTACCTTACTTACTTATGTTCACAACTATACGAGAACTTTTTTTTAATGAAACAATGAGCCCAACGTTTCTCGTTCAAGTTGCTCTTTGAAGTAGTAATATAAGTATTTTTAAGTATGTATTTATTTTCTCAATAAAAGTATTGATCAAGTACCTGATATAGTAGATTGAACTGCGAAAGAAACTAAGCTATGGTATTTAATTCTTTCAGGCTACTTGTTATTTTAATTTATATGATGCCTATTTAGTCTGAAATTTTGTTCCCAGAGTGCGTTTTGTTTATTTATTCCACACTTTTATTTAACTAATGCTATCAGTTTAACATCTATAGAATTTTCTTCGGTTTTTTTGATTCGTAGACATAATTAAAACTACTTTCACGGTTTAGTCTCGCACTTTTTATTGTCAAATTATTTCCGACGTATCGAGTACTTCACTGCTCTCTTGGTCAGGGACGACTAAATTTAGGCTTGTTGAAAAAATATCGATACATCGATATATCGATATTATTTTTTCAATGTATCGATATTTTTGAGCGATATTTAATACTTCGATATATCGTATCGTATACGTATCGATATAAAACTCCAAGTATCGAAAAGGTATAAAAATCTATATTTTTTCAGACTAATGAACATTTATATGTTTTAAGATTAAAAAATCCTAAAAAGGAAAACTTTTTTTATACTGATATCTTTTTAACAAATTATATTTTCTGTATTTTTTGTTTTTGATCGAGTCGATTTGCTGTTTTAATATTTGGTTTTTAAGTTTCTTAAAATTAAGTTTTTTATAGTTCTTAATGATTGTTCTTGATTTTTTTTAAATGATATCTATTGATTAGCACCTATATTCTCTGTCAAATCATACCGATATATCGATACATCGATATTTTTTAATAAAATTACGATATATTTATCGATACTTTATTGCATCTCGGACATCCCTAACTGAAGTCGACGTCTAGTTGAAACGTGGTTATTGAAAGTAGAAGAATAAATCTGTGCTCGTTCTGCGCCAATGGAGTAGCGACCTTTCGACCCGGAGTGCGCGCGAGGCGTGGCTGCGCTCGATTGGCCCGGTCCGCCCCGTCTGCACGCCCCACGCCTCTTCACGCAACAAACATCTCACGACGACTATAATATCTCGACTCTGGCATCTTATAATATGATTTTACTCTCTCGTTAAATTACGCTTCAGCCCTGGATCAAATGAAGATTGACAGTTCTGTCATAACGAAATTATTTCTCGACTCCAGTGCTCTAGAACGGCGTGAGTTATTTGCGAAGATAAAATAATAGTTACCGGAGCACGCGGTATTCACATCAAATAGAACATTTTTATGTGAATTATATACAATGTACCTACTTTTTTTTTTTAATTTTTGCTCAAGCAACAGATTTTTAGATCACAAATGATTAATTTGACGTCGACTGTTGTTTTTTTGTTTTTTTTGACATTCAAACGAGACTTTAAAACTTTGCCAGTTTGACAATAAGCCAAATTTTATTTGAAACTTACTTTTGACATATCGTGCATACTGTTCAAGCATTTTGGAATGACAAAGGCGATTTTACATGTGCAATGCCGCTTCGAAAACGTTCAGTGAAACAAACAAAAATTTATTTGCATCCGCAACTTACCTAATATTTAAAAACTATTGCTTCGAAATAGCGTTGTACTTTATTAAAATTGTCTAGAAATACCGTTCCAGTCAAATTTATAAAGACATTATCTTAAATGTAGCGTTTCCATTTCGATATCGACAAATAAAGCAAAAGAAGTTCTTTCGAAATCTATTTAAAAGTTAGAACGGTAATTCTCCGTACAGGCCAGAAAGGTTACCTCAAGACTCGAACTTTTTACTTAAAATCTTAATTTATTCCAAACGATTTATTACCGATGTCCTGATGACTTTGGGGAATTGTAATTAGTCGTTGTTCCTTCATTAAAATACTTCTATGCACTGATGTGACAGATGCGGTGATTTGTTCACTGTTTTGTTCTTTGAAAGCCGTTGTTTTAGATGTAAAAATGTCATTATAAATAGTTGCGGCGTAGTAAAACGCATTCTTTGTTCTCGGTGCGTAAAAATCGGGGTTTCTTACCGTTGCCCTTTTTGAAACACACAACGGTAACAAAGAATTTGAATTGGAATTAAAACGATTTGATCATCTGATTTCGAAGTTTAAAAAAAAACGAAACATACCTACCTATCTGCTTACATTTCTCAAATATTATGTATTTGATATGTTTTAAAAGAAAATACAAATCTAAGTAACATTTAAAATAAAGTTCCTCTATGTATTTTTATGCAGCGGCTTGGCTATGCCCTTGGCATTGCTGACGTCCATGAGCGACGGTAACTACTTACTACCAGGTGGGCCGTATGCTCGTCTGCCTACAAAGGCAATAAAAATAAAAAATAAAAATCGCGTTTCCGATCCGGTGGTAGATTCTGCGAAGCACTGCTCTTGCTAGGGCCAGTGTTAGCAACACTCCCGGCTTGAGCCGCCTGAGCTCATCTACACGTCAAGTAGAAGCTGATATCTCAAGGCTCAGCATAGTTAGGAAAAAAATCCTGAGGTCTTCCAACAGCCTTACCCTGTATCTTCTCTTACATTCTTTTGAATTTATCCGTTGTTCTTTTCCCGTTCAATATATTCTTACTTTCTTGACCGCAGATGCTGCATAATCAATCTCATATTGATGAAATGTTACTTAAGTATTTTCTTCAGTTTCCGTGAATTTTAAGCCTAATTAGAACTATTGTGGGCAAAGGAACCTAAATGTCGAGACTTTTTTTTTATGAAAAATTTGACGGTAGATTTCACAATTAAATATCGACGAATAACATTTAAATCGTCCGTGACCACGAAAGCCGTAAGGATTCTAAATGCTAAAACGCGTCATTAAACCATAAAAGGAGTTTTAATTATGTTGCTCAATTGTTTTATCCGGTTTGTCGTAGTAACCAATCCTATACCTACATATATACCTACAACATCTAGTTAATTTAAAATAACTCACGGACTTCTATAATTTTGATATCGAACATGTAGGTAATTAACTTGAAAAACTCAAATATACAAAAAAAAACTAATTAATATTTAGGAAAATATAACGTAGCCAAATAAAAATATCGAAACATGTAGATTTTTTTTTAAATTTCGAGTTTTTTAAATTATCTAACCGGACACGTAGTTCTTACTAGTTTCTTACCAGACGAAAAAAGAGACCTTGAAAATAGTCGTCCAAGAAGAAAAACAACATGATTTCAGGTAGACAGTTTAAACTCTAGAACAATACAGCTTGTCTGGTTGTTAATTTATATTTGATAGTTATTTATTTATTAAGGTTATTCTATGGTGTGATTTCTATAACGTTCTCATGGTTATTATTTTATTAGATAGCCGGTTGAACCACCCTGCCTATTTCTGCCGTGAAGCAGTAATGCGTTTCGGTTTGAAGGGTGGGGCAACCGTTGTAACTATACTGAAACCTTAGAACTCATTTACGTCGTAGATGTCTATGAGCTCCAGTAACCACTTAACACCAGGTGGGCTGTGAGCCCTCCACCCATCTAAGCCATAAAACAATATAAAAAAAATCTTAGTGATCACCCGATGTTCAGTGACTGCGAAGTGCAACTCACCCAGAGACGCTAACTCTTAATTGTGTAGTATAACGTCTGTTCCATCCTTCAAGACCGAACGCTTGACTACTTCGCGATAGAACAGGCAGAGTAGTAATATGGTGGAAACCCAGTACATATTACTTCTGTAGAAAACGCACTTACTTAACTATGGGGTTTGGTGACGGGAACTGGGCAAACCATTGTCGACCGCTTAGAACTCCTTTAATTCCATGAAGGCGATGACACAGTAATCAAGAAGTAACGAGAAGGGTTTTTTTTATTGCTTAGATGGATGGATGAGCTCACAGCCTACCTGGTGTTGAGTGGTTACCGTAGCCCATAGACATCTACGACTTAAATGCGCCACCCACCTTGAGATATAAGTTCTAAGGTCTTAAGTACCTATAATTACAACGGCTGCCTCACCCTTCGAACCACGTGATACGCTGAAAGAATTATCTCTTTAACGCACTATGCATAAGCACAGCGATTCCAATAAGCTCTGCTCTGGTAGCGAAAGAGAAGAAGAAGACCAGTAGTTCCTCTCGAATAATTTAAAATTCGAATTTTATATTTCGAATATGGTGGATGGTGATCAAAGCACATTCTGATGTCATGAGCGAATGACGGGAGGGGGGAGGGAGGTGAGTTGGGGCGAGGGGAGGGGGGCACGGTCCGACCGTGCACGCGCAGAACAAAGGGCGCGCCGTGAACCGAAACCGTCGTGCTTCGGTGCCCCGCGCACGACCCGTCTCGCACTCTATATGCAAACACTGATTTTACAAAAAATGTGCGTCATGGAATAAACCACAATCATCTATTTCACACACACACACACAAACGCATAACCTTCTTAAATGACAACACGTAATGATCTCTCAACACTAGTCCGCAGCATCTGTTCACGACTTAACCTAACCTAATCTAGCTTAAGAAGGAGGGAGCCTGGAGATCAATAATACAGGTCTTTGAACCTAGTACAGACTTCAGCTCTTTTAAAGGCTTACAACATAAATTTTAAGGTTAATTTCTATTTGTATTTGTTCTATACCTTTAAGAGAGAAATAAATAAATTATTATTATTATTATTTCGATTAGTGCAATATCTCGAAATAGTTCTATTTTAGCCAGCGGACATCGTTGTAGAGCATGTGACCCTGATACGGGTCTGTAACATGATGTCTGTTTCTACCACGTAGCCGGTTGATGGGTTCTCATCAAGTACCACTTCATTACTTTACATTCAATTCCTGTGCTTATCCAGAACAAGCATAAAAAGTCGTTTGATAGTTTTAAAGAATAAGCTTAGAATGGAAGGGTAAACGTTACTTTACTTCACGAGCTACGAATGTGTCCGCCAATCAACGTTAAGAACCAAAACTATTATCAAGAGATTCTTGAAGACCTTTATCGAAGTGATCACTTTCATCGCTTTCCCACGCCCAAAAAGAAGGTTTTAGTGTCGCTTTCAATACAAAATACTAAATGAATTTCGTTTATTTACAGGAGGTTATACTACGGGCGGTCCTCGTGACACCAATGCATATGGTTACACGGAATCGAGCGGCGGCGCTGCACCCCCTCCCGCGCCCGCGGCCTCCTCCCCCTTAGACGAGTACTACCAGCCGGAGTATCCACCGGCGCCCGCGCCCACAGCACAGCCCTACCTCGAGGAATATTACCACCACGCGCATGCGCACACGCAGCCTCTACTCACACACGAACCGAAGTACCAACCACATGCATATACGAAGCCGTATCCCAGAGGTAAGTTCATCTTTTAACGGTAGGTTGTAGCTTGGTTCTGCTCCTGGCATTGCTGAAGTCCATGGGCGACGGTAACCACTCACCATCAGGTGGGCCGTATGCTCGTCTGCCTACAAGGGCAATTAAAAAAAAAGCTTCACTTTATTAGTTACATAATTGTATAAGGTGTTCGTAGATGAAGTAATTTTATTAATAGCTTTCTTTAAATAATTTAAATCAATTATTAATTTTAAATTAATTTAAATTTTATTCATAGATTTCTTTAAATTTAATACTCACTTTCGTTTAATTTAACTTTTAACAAAATGATTAAGAAAAATCAACGCAAATTTGTTGATAGAAGCTGTCACAAAAGTCAAACCAGCTACAAAATAAACGAAAGTCAACAGTCGCTACATAAATATCGCTCTATCAAAAGAGACAGGACAAGTCAACATTATAAAAGATCTGAAGACAACAATTAAAAGGAGTTGGTCATTCCTAAATTAATGGCGGTGTACGATTTCAACGCGCAAACTCGTTAAATGAGATAATCATTTCAACTTGTCATTAATTTGGATCACGTTTCTTGTGGGGAACACTACGGTGATGAGATGATAGTGCATGCATTAATTAGTCTCGTTTTGTTTTAACGCTATTTATGAACAACAGTGCATCGAACTTGGCCAAAATATAATTTGAGTGAAGACGAATTAATTGAGTAATAAAGTGAATCATGTAATTAGAGTAATAAATCATTTTTTCAAAAATATTGAAATGATCAGTAATAGAAGCTACTTCTCTCAAGACGAAAGTCTTTGACCAGGGCTTGCTGCTAGTGATGACATATGGCACTGAGATGTAGTCGTTCGCTATGGGCTTTATCAGAAGATTCAGGATCACCTAAAGAGCAATGGACAGAGCTATGCTCGGAATTTCTCTGCGAGATGAAATCAGTAATGAGGAGATTCGCAGGAGAACCATGATAAACTATACAGCCCAAAGGATTGCGAGGTTGAAGTGGCAGTGGGCAAGACACATTACTCGAGAGCAGTGTGCTTAGTGCGAGTTTTTTAACGTTCTCGATCGCGTAAAAGTTAGTTCATATTTGCATGGAATGGGATCGTTTGCCTACGTTTGCCGCTAGGGGCGCTGTTCCAACTGTATACAAAATTGAGTTAACTTTTACGCTATCGAGAAAGTAAAAAAATTCGCACTAAACATACAGATAGCCGTTAAGGCTCAAAAGCGCCGACAGCATACCGGAAGATGTAGCATGGGTTGTCGCATCTGTTGAATGTCACGCCACGCAAATGCGCCACCCACCTTGAGATACCAGTTCTAAAGTCTCAGTATAGCTACAACGGCTGCCCCACACTTCAAACCGAAACGCAATACTGCTTCACGGCAGAAATAGGCGAGGTGGTGGTACCTACCCGCGCGGGCTCACAAGAGGTCCTACCACCAGTAAACATTAAACATTTAATTAACCAGGAAACCAGTAAACATTTCACTAAACAATGCCGTAGCTATTGTAGTCTTAATGTAGAAAACGAATATATTATTTTAAATATTGTATTCCCAGGTGCCGGTGGAAGGTACGGTGAAGGTTACGGCGAGAGCTACACGCCAGAGTACGGCGGCGCGTGCGCTGAGTGGAACGAGTGGCCCGCCGAGCAACACGCGCTCATACCGCAGGACAAGCTCCCCTACCCCGCCTCCGGACCTTGTTTTACTGGTAACCCAATATTAACAATATTGATACTTGATAATCTATATATATAAAAATGAATTGCTGTTCGTTAGTCTCGCTAAAACTCGAATGGCTGGACCGATTTGGCTAATTTTGGTCTTGAATTATTTGTGGAAGTCCAGAGAAGGTTTAAAAGGTAGATATATTTATGAAAATGCTCGGAATTAAATAAAAATAACAATTTTGTTTTCCCTTTGATGTGTCCCCCATCGGACGAATTTCTTTTGTTTGTTTTAAGTTTTTTTTATACAAAAGTTTAGGTCTTTTATTTATCGATTGAGGCACTACGAAGTCTACCGGGTCAGCTAGTAGATACTTGATATAATAATACTTAAAATACTTGATATTTACAAACTACATATACTTGTGCCGTATGACATTTGGAACTTATATTTCGAATTTATTCGAATTCAAAATCGATTCGAAATTGTAGAGATACTCGATTTACGTGACGAAACATTGATCGATATGTTTTAAAAATATTGAATTTTTGTTTTATTGCCCTTGTAGGCAGACGAGCGTACGGCCCACCTGATGGTGAGTGGTTACCGTCGCCCATGGACTTCAGCAATGCCAGGGGCAGAGCCAGGCCGCTGCCTACCGAAATGAATGAATGTGCTAATTGAACCTTTTCACTAAATTCATAGTAAAATTACAAGTCTTTCTTCTGTACATAAATATAGCCCGTATGTCGTAAAGCAACTGTGCTCTACGTTTTCAGGTTCAGGGCCTATACAGCTGTGGCAGTTCTTGCTGGAGCTTCTCACCGACAAGAACTGTCAGGGATTCATCTCCTGGACAGGAGACGGATGGGAATTCAAACTCACCGACCCGGATGAGGTAAGTTTCACCATATGTATAGATCTTTTTTCCATTCATTACCATAAAGATTAACAGTGTGAAATTTTGACTTTTATGTTAAGCATTTTTTGTCACCGACTGTCAAATAGTAGATTTTAGATTGAAAATAGGGACTAAAGGTAGAATAGGGATAAATCTGGAATGTCACAATATTTTTGTTGGGTTGTTAGAGATTTAGCTTTGTAGAACTGAAAATGACTTTTATTTAGTGTTTAAGAATATTAAATAGTTTCATTTAATCATTATCAAAGTTTTTTGTTACTTTTCATGATTATTCTATAATAAACTATATCTTAATGCACTATAAATGAAAATTTAAACTACCGGAACCATTATGATCTCGGTTTTATAACTATAACTACAAAAAAAAACGACAAAAATCAATGTCGAACTTCAAAAGTATCCCGATTCCCCCCATTTTACGGTATTCATCTATCGTTATAACTTATATTTTATTAACATGATACCTATAGTCTTAGTTTAGCTTAGTTTTTATGTCCCTCTTTTTTTGTATAGTAACCAAAAATACATAGGTGCCTACGATGTTATTGTTATAGGTGGCCAGACGCTGGGGCATCCGCAAGAACAAGCCCAAGATGAACTACGAGAAACTATCTCGAGGTCTCCGGTACTACTACGATAAGAACATCATCCACAAGACAGCCGGAAAACGATATGTCTACCGCTTCGTGTGCGATCTGCAAAGCCTGCTCGGGTTAGTTTTTTTATTCTACGTCATGGATTGTATATATTGAAATACGTACTTAACAAATGTTCACAATTGACTTCCACGATGAAGGATCAAACTTAATAAAAATCAAAAACCGCAAAATTATAATTTGCGCAATTACTTGTGGTAGGACGTCTTGTGAGTCCGCACGGGTAGGTAACCACCGCCCTGCCTACTTCTGCCGTGAAGCAGTAATGCGTTTAGGTTTGCAGGGTGGGGTAGCCGTTGTAACTGTACTGAAAGCTTAGAAGTTATATCTCAAGGTGGGTGGTGCATTTACGTTGTAGATGTCCATGGGCTCCAGTGACCACTTAACACCAGGTGGAAAAAAAAACAATTGTAGAGCTAAGTTTTCGCAGCACATCAATAATGCAGCCGTAATAGAAAAAAACCAGGATGATGGGCCGAAAACACGTCGGCCAATCCACTTTAAAAATAAAGTCCATAACCGTTTCACTAATACAGCAGTATTTGAAATAGTCATTCAATAATTCATTAACTGTACTCGAAAACAAAATTTATATTGCTGCATTGTGGAGGCATTATAACATTAATTAAAATAATTTTCTTTATTTTATCAGAATATCTCCGGAGCAGCTTCACGCGATGTACGAACCCAAAATGGAGAAGAAAGACGACGATTGAAGGCTCCGTAGCGGCTCGCTCTTGCTGCGATCCCTAACGACCCCCCGTCGATAAACTAGATAGTATTCAAAATTATACCCTTTGTCAAACATATTAAGATACGTTTTTAAATAAACATAAAGAATATCCGAAACGGTATTTTTGAAATCCTTTTATATTCAACAGTAACATTAGATACACAACTCACCATATTTTTACTTTAATATAGTGTAGTAACGTAACATTTTTGGATTTGATCTCATGCAGTCACAAAAGAAATTATTAACACACTAATCAAATTTATGATAAGTGACATCACCGTGTGAAACTTTGAACCCTTAGATTTGTGAATACCATCATTTTAACCAACGGTGCCTTATTATATGACAAACGCTTTTGAGTTTTGGGTTGACTACAAAAAGTTTATTTATTTAATACACGCCAAGTTTCCTAAACTAACCTATCAATATTTTACAAAAATCTGAATAATATCTACGCATAACGTCGGACTATGAAAATGAAAACCTAGTGCTAAAAATAGTTAAATTCTGCTATTATTTTAATTATAATTGTAAATATAAGTTAATTTTGTTACTTTTTAAAGTTAATTAGGTATTTTATTATATGATACAAATAGATCGTAAGTGTTGTATGTTTGAGTCGCTGAATGCGCATGCAGTAGTCAGAATGAGAGACATTAAACAATTTGTTTTTTTTTAAATACAGAAAATTGAGTCCAAAGATTTTTAAATCTAAATTCCCACCAATTGGTAAACAAAACAAAATTACCAAAGGGACTTCTCGTATGTCTAGTTCAATATTACTGAAATCATGTAAAAATCAAATAAAATATGTTAAATAAACGAAACTAGACATCGCGAAATTTCTTTAAACTTTTCCAGTAAAAAAATTAATACCAGGTGACGTGAACAAGTCGCTGATCTCGTGGTAAGGGATTACGTAATGTCTTACTAGTTATGAAATTATATTAGTTGTATTATTTTCAATTTTTATAGCTCCTAGCATACACCGAAGATATTTCGATAAGTTTTATTTTGTAAAGTTCTTTTTTTCCTCCATCAATACCATACCATTTGTAACGTGCAATTTAAAGGAACTTGGTACTTTTTTTAAGGTGCTCCTTAGAGTTTAGAAAGCTTACATTAACCGTTCGATGTCTTCCCCGATCTGTGTGTACCTATTTGTAATATATAAAACAGAATTCAATAGTATATCTTACTTCTCCAAAAACAATGTAGAAGGAATTTTGAAAACTTAATGTAATTTTTATATAACGCCATCAAGAAGTGATAAGTGGTATTTTGTAACTAAAGCATAAATATTGATGTTTATCTAAATATCGTTGTATGTATTGATGGAAGATATAAATTTAAATATATATATTTACGAAAATAGAATTGCCTTTTTGTTTATTAATTGATCGAACCTTTTTGCTGCTTCAAAGGGTATCCCAGGGGAAATAGAAAGTAGTCCTTTATAGTCACGACCACACATAGACATTGGTAATGACCGTTTTCTCATGAGCTCGTAACATTCCCGTTAATTATCGCTACTTCAATACTATACTAGAATACTTGCATACGTAAAATTACAAAACAGACGAAAAGCTATTTGGAACAAAAAATATGTGTGGTGTCGTGGTACACCGGAGGGGAACGAAGTTCCTTATTATAAAAATATTAATTTTATGTTCTATTCGAGGTATAAAGAAAATAAAACTGGAGGTTTCGCAACAACCCACGGTCATTCGGTAACGTCCGAACTTATTGTGGTACACTTCATTCACGGTTGTTTGCATAAGAGTTAGTGTCTTGCGCAAACGAACGTTCTGAGATCGTGGCCAATTAATGATAAAAAAATATGTTAAAATATGTTAAAAGTGTGTTTGAAGTCGTCGTGGCCTAAAGGATAAGACGTCCGGTGCATTCGTATCGAGCGATGCACCGGTGTTCGAATCTCGCTGGCGGGTACCAATTTTTCTAATGAAATACGTACTCAACAAATGTTCACGATTGACTTCCACGGTGAAGGAATAACATCGTGCAGTAAAAATCAAACCCGCAAAATTATAATTTGCGTAATTACTGGTGGTAGGACCTCTTGTGAGTCCGTACGGGTAGGTACCACCGCCCCGCCTATTTCTGCCGTGAAGCAGTAATGCGTTTCGGTTTGAAGGGTGGGGCAGCCGTTGTGACTATACTGAGACCTTAGAACTATATCTCAAGGTGTGTGGCGCATTTACGTTGTAGATGTCTAAGGGCTCCAGTAACCACTTAACACCAGGTGGGCTGTGAGCTCGTCCACACATCTAAGCAATAAAAATAAAAAAAAAAAAGTTATTTTTTGTACGTTATTACAAAGTTAAGTCGTACACTGTGTGCATTACTAATTTGTACATTATTACAAAGCTAAGTCGTACACTGTGTGCATTACTAATAAAAATCTTACGTTACGGACGTTTTTTCCCGGTTAGGGTACCCCTCCGCATCTTCGCAAAAGGAACTTCGTTCCATAAAATACAGACTAAGTATTGAGCGGGTAAAACTCTCGTTATTTGTAACAGGGCGTACAGTGAGGTTGCACGAAAATTTACTAGCGTCATACTTATTTCCAACAAAAAAACAGCATCATGTGTTCGGGTATGAAAGGTGAAGCCATTGAGGGGAAGGCAATGTAATATGACCATATTTAATATTAAAATCTACAGCAAATTATACAATAAAATGGATCATGGCATTCACACTGTCAGTGTTCATATGTCTACGGGCTAAGCTCTCGTACGCCTCCTGGGTATGCGTAACCTGAGGGCCCCCCCTGCCTGTTTGTGCCATGAGAATTTGTAACCCGCATACTATTTAAATGAGAATTAAGATTTCATGTCCCAAGGTGGGTGGCGGAATTCACAATATGAAGTCACAACAGGTAGGTATACTTTAAAGCTAGGTAAGTGGTGAGCCTAAGAAATAAAATATATACAAACAATAAATAAAAAATATAGGAATGGCTCAAAGAATATTGCCGCAAAGAACTCCATCTTTCCTTATTTCATATTTTTTACCTTCGTTGGCATTCGTTGGCAAGGAAGATTCTGTGACGGGTTCAAGGTAGAAGAATAATGTGATTGCCATCATTCGAAAATCAGCCTTCTCCATTAAACGTAATAGTGCAGTCAATACCTCTGGCACACGTCTTTGGTTGCTCTGATTTTTTCTTAAACAAAAACACTTGTATTGTAAAATTTACAATCAAATTAAGTTATTTAATAAGATAATGGCAGATCGATGCCAACACCGGTTTGAGCTTACTAGTTTAAGTAGGCTTGCCAGGTAATGGTGGTGAGAAAAATAAACGCAATACAACTTTTTCATAAGGGCATGCTTAGCAATTTCGACTTCTAATAAGTTCGTTGAGTAAAAGATAATGAAACATTGTCAATGATTGGATGGATTGTAATCATTTTTTTAATTAGATTAAGCATTGGCAATACAATCGCGATATATTTATTCACATTTATTTCATAAAATATACATTTCAGTACATATATCAAGTAATCAGACGAAATATTATCTAAGTACGGATCATAGACTTTAAATACTTTTTGAATAACGATGCCGGAAGTTTTATTTTAACAATTCGACATGAATATTTAAGCTATAACGTAAAATGTGACCGCTATTTAGCACACGCATAATATCAGCTTCGGTAAAAAAACGATTTTTCGATTCATCGATGTTAGATTTGTATTTCTACTTAGTAGTTGGTAGATTAAAGCATGACTGTATAACTGCTGAGTTTCTCGTCGGATCTTCTCAGTGGGTCGCGATTCCGATCCGATGGTAGATTTTGCGAAACACTGCTCTTGCTAGAGAAGTGTTAGCAAATTCTCTTATAGCCTACCAGCGAGTAGGTAGGGAAAAAAGAAGAAATGATTATATAATACAATAATACAAATTAAACTACCACACTACTGTTAAAACTAATATTAAAATAGCCACTGTTGACTTTTTGGCGGAAACGTGAGATGCGAATACCTGCAAGAATTGTTTTATTTTATTAATTTAGGTGTTCCTTCGGATTTAAACATATAATATGTACCTATAAATAGTTCAGTATAATCTTATATCTGTGGAAGTGCACAAGCTTATAAAATATAATAGCTGAACTCCCAGTGGCGGATTAAAGGTCCAGAGTGCCCTAGGCAATCACTTTATCGGCGCACCTGTACCGCACATAAATGGCCATCATAATACTATAAATTTTAACTAGTTGGTTTTGCAATTACGATGACGTTATATCATCCAACCGTAGACCAGTAGTTTTAGTAGACCAGGACCCTTGTACTTACGCTAATGCGCGAATGGAATATGACGTTATAACTGCGAAAAAATCGTCGATATGTTATTTTCTTTATTTATTTAAATACTAGCTGACCCGGCAGACTTCGTAGTGCCCCAATCGATAAATAAAAAACCTAAATTTTTGTTTAAAATAAACTTAAAACAAACAAAAGGTATCCGTCCGATGGGGGCGACATCAAAGAGAAAACAAAAATTTTTATTTATTTAATTCTGAGCATTTTTATATTTATCTACCGTTTAAACCTTCTCTGGACTCCCACAAATAATTCAAGACCAAAATTAGCCAAATCGGTCCAGCCGTTCTCGAGTTTTAGCGAGACTAACGAATAGCAATTCATTTTCACATTATATAGAGAAGATTTTAAGCTCGCGCGCCCCTTGTAACTACACGCTCCTAGGCACGTGCCTAGTTTGCCTTACGGATAATCCACCTCTGTGGACTCCCAACAAAAGCCTGGCAATGTGGTAATCGAAAGGTCTATTTATTTGTAACCTAGCGAATAGCTTCGCTGCTATTGACCTCAGTACCCCACATAGCTATCTGACGGCTACTTAATTTCATATTAACCAACACCATCTATGTGTTTTAATTATTTTTGTTCATTTCATTCAGTAATCACAGTACTTTACATGACATCAAACATGCTTTCGATATGTGTTACAAAAAAAAACTAGTATGGGCTATTACCCCTTTGCCTATCATACAGTCGATGAATTAAATCAAAACAAGTAGGTTATATTTTGAGCTATTAAGTGTATATTCTATGTTTTGAGCTTTCTTGAAAATTATAGAAAATAATCCAAAATGAGACTTACGCAGGCATTAAAAAGACAACATATAGATTTTATGTTTAAAAAACATTGGCTAGTTCAAGGCAAAAGAATACCAATTGACACGGGCGTTGAAAAAAAATTGAAGGATATGGGTATTGAGGTTCAAGATGCTCTTGAATTCGTAAAAGGAAAACGGGAAGAACGCGAACAGTATGTGCAAATCGAACAAATTATTAAATAGCATTTAATTTAATGTATCAACTGTCTTCACATTCAAAGAATTCTGTTACAGCATACAAATTATAGGACCTTACGAACAACCGTTACCTTTAGACAAGAATCATCCAAATTATAAAGAGAAACCGTGTCTCACGCTAAACCAAGACAACGTCCTTCTTGAAGGTTTATCGCAAGCGCAGGTCCTAACTAAAACTATAATAGCTCAAGACAAACTTCCTCCAAAAATCGAAGAACTATCACGACTACCAGCTCCGGCTGCTATTCACGAAAACGTAAAAAAAGCCATATTAACAGCTAATGTCTTTGATTGTGAGCAGAAAAAATTACCGAAAATCAAAGACCCACAGCGACCAGCTTATAATTTTCGTCGAATACTGGGCATCACTGATAGCAGACGAAAGTGAGTAAAAAAAAACTATGCTTTATGTATAATTTAAGTTTAATAAAAGTTTACAGTGAATATAAGAATGCCTATTAAATTACCTAAGTTAAAAAAAATACAGTAGGTAGACAGAAAATAAAAGATCAAATACATAATTCTTGTTTAAAATTTAGATTAGATTTAGATTATTTTCTATTTATAATAAAAAAACTTGCATTATAAAAGTAAGTAAAGATAGCTAAAAAATACAAAACAATAAAATTGTAAAGTAAAATATTACTTTTTTTTTAATATATGAAACAGCTGAGCAATATGATGAATGAACATATCATTTTTACATGAATATAACATTTTAAAATATGAAGCTGACCCAAACTTTTCTCCAAAAGCAAAATTTCTGCAAAATTATATTTTGCATAATTACTGCTGGTAGGACCTCTTGTAAGTCCACACGGGTAGGTACCACCACCCCCACCTATTTTTGCCGTGAAGCAGTAATGTGTTTTGGTTTAAAGGGTGGGACAGCCGTTGTAACTATACTAAGACCTTAGAACTCATATCTCAAGGTGAGTGGCGGCATTTACCTTTTAGATGTCTATGACCTCCAGTAGCCACTTAACACTAGGTGGGCTGTGAGCTCGTTCATCTGAGCAATAAATAACAAATAAAAAAATATGCAAACTTATCTTGAAAATGTTGTTATGCAATAATAATTTAGACATTGTCAAATATCTACTGTTTATATGTAGCTACTGCTGCATTTTGTTAATGCTAGTTGTGAATTGAAATGTGCATTTCCCCATAGAAAAAAATGCCATAGTCAATCTGATAGCATGTTTTAGAAACTTCAAGTAAACATGCACCTTAGAGCTTGCCATATTATAAAGATAATTTTGAGACAATAATTATAAGTAAAATTAGTAAAAGCTAGATAACTCTGAGGGCTGTATAAATTTTGCTAGATAGAATATTCTACTTTCATGTAATATTCTCCCAGTTCTTTATTGTACTATGAATATGTGTTTTATTTCAGCCAGATTTTTCTGTCGAAAATAGTTTTTATTTTATTTTAATTATAGTCCAGTTTGCAAACGTTTGATTAATAATAAAAACGTGGAAAGTTTAGAAAAAGACCTATGTTTACAAAAAAATACATAAATTATAGCAACAATTCTCTAATTTTATGACACAACCTTATTTGAATATCATAGGAATATTAAATATCATGAGAGTGCATAATTTCCAGGTTCAAAAAAATAAATAATGTTCATTATTTTTTATTTTATTGTAATAGTTATTGATTGTACAAATTATCTATATTATACATATAATATTTAAGAAATCTGTGAAAATATCCTATGTTAATCTCTTCTAGTATTAGTAATATAGAATACAAAATATTTTTTATCTAAATGTATTTATTTTAGCCAAATATTAACTAACAAATTACTACAACTTGTTGAGAAAACCAGTGATAGAGAAGTGACCCAAAACAAATATGTTGTAAATGATGTTGAATGTACAACAATATTTGAGAAAGAAGATGACCTATTACAGTTCCAGGATGTATCAAACATACTAGTTACAAGCGCTAAACCTGTTAAACATGAAGTTGAGAAAGACATACCTTTTGTTGAAATACCAAGCTTGTACCCTGTAAAACATACTATCACCATGCCACATAATCATTTTTACAATAATACCAGCCAGTATCGTAAGTATTGATGTTCTGAAGTATACAATAATTCCACTAGTAATGGAGTACTAAACCTAACCTAAAATGTATTCATTCTCGTTTTCAGTTACAGTTGATTTTGTATACTTTAATATTAATACAAATACCAGCAACAGCAGATTTTGCAGAAAACAGGGCTTTGGCTGTGTTGGCATTGCTAATGTCCATGAGCAATGGTGACTACTCACTGTCAGGGCGGCTATATCCTAACCAACCACACCAACCAATACAAACGAATAAGAGCATCTATTGTATTGTGTATTAATTCGTTTAAATAAAGTATTTTATTTTCAGCTTTTAAACAAAAGGTTCAAGTAAAGCATCCTCATACAACATGGTTACATTTTAACAGGACTGAAGTGAAAAACATATATGGGGAACCAGTCACACAGAATCAGATCTTAGGTCGATCCCTTACTCATGCATTCAATGTGGCCAGCTCTTATGCAAAACAAATGCATGGGGTATGTAAAACCATTTGTAAAATGTGCTTTAGGGTTAATTGTAGAACCTCAACTCTCATATTCCTTTGACTGCAATATGATAGTGTTTTGGTTTAAGATAGGGTTGTCACTCCAATCTACCACAGACTCGGCCGGTATAGATGACAGTATAAGCAACAAGGTTTTCGATTGAGATGTCTTGACAGTGTTGATTAGATTGACTAGTTGTTGAGAGATTGCAAATATACATATGATAGTCCAAGATACCAGGGCCACCAAAGTCACGTATTTTCTGACGAACGAAATGTGGCCGATCGCGTAGTGTTAGTATGTACTAAGAAGGCATTCCTACCTGCTACCTTGCTTAGTTAGACAGCCAATTTTCAGGTATCAGGTAATCAAGGTACATAAAATCATTACGTACTTCACGTAAATTCTGAAAGCTGATTTTTACGTATATTATAGGCAATATCCTTAGTTAGAGATCAAACCCGCAAAATTATAATTTGCGTAATAACTGGTGGTAGGACCTCTTGGGAGTCCGCACAGGTAGGTACCACCACCCCGCCTATTTTCGTCGTGAAGTAGTAATGCGTTTTCGGTTCGAAAGGTGGGGTAGCTGTTGTGACTATACTGAGACCTTAGAACATATCTCGAGGTGGTGGCGCATTTACGTTGTAGATGTCTATGGGCTCCAGTAACCACTTAACACCAGGTGGGCTGTGAGATCTTCAACCCCTCTAAGCAATAAAAAACTTAATAAAACAAGGTTCAAATAGTGTTTTAACTTTTCAGGAGGACGTCAAAGACCTGCCAGAGCCTATATTCGTCAATTGTATTCAAACGGATGGACAACTATATCATTTTGGAATATTACAACTGAACACTTTGAATGTTGATGGTAATGAAGGCATAAAAAATGTATGGTACTGCAAAAACAACGTGAAACTCTATGATTCAAGCAGATACTTTAGTGGCATGCCAGTCCTCGAAAATTATAACAACAAAGTCTATGGATATATAAATGCGTTTTATAATAGTTAATTCTGTAATATTAAATAAATAGACTAGTTTAAAGAAAATAAATAATTGTTTCACTTTGATTTATTTTGGCAACATTAAGCATTGATAGGGTTACCAAGAAAAATAGTATGTAATGTATTTATGTATTCATTATATTTACAGAACATAAATACGACTCCATAATCATAACCAATCAAGAATACACAATGCTTACACATATCAAGACACTTTGTACATAAATAATGTAATAATGAAAATCAATGATAGTCTCAAACATAATAATACAAAATGTGCTTCATTTATCCAAGGTAAACTTTTGCAGTCGACGTCTTCTCAACTCCTCGGTGTCAGCGTCAGTCTTGACTCTGAAAAAATTTTATGTTTGCTTAAGAAACAATGTTTTCTTACATATGAAATTATTTGAAATTAAAGTAATCCCTATATAAATAACAAAAGTTTAAACCACCAATACCAAACTGTAAGCACAAGGTTTGATTTGAAGCAGTCAAGGAACTGATAATGAAATGACATTTATATCCCACCAACTATATCAGTAAACAAGAGTTTACCGATAACTACTAGTACAATCATGATGATAGAATTTTTTTATGAAAGATTACTGGTGGCCCGGTAACCTTTTCAGTTTAACCAGGGCAGGTGGCAAAGGCTCATGATGCTTGCATGACCTAATTCTATTCAATATCTGTCCAATAACAAAAGTATGTGAACCTTATGATTAATAATGACATTAGTAATATTTCTAAGCTCTAAACCAAAGAAATTTGAAAACTGTTTTAAATCATTATTATCATATCATTATTGTTACAACAAATGTTTTAAGCTTATTACATAATTTAATCGACCGTATTTAAGTATTAATTAAGTAATTAATATCTAGGATACATTGATGGTAACTTTCTGCTATTACATACCTATCGGAATCAGTTGCGTCGGACAACTCCTCAGGTTTGATTTCCTGTTTGCTGGTCGACGGCACCGGAGATGGCGACCTGTACTCAGATGTACTGGGGACTACATCAGGTTCAGTTTTTACTTTAACTTCAGAGGCAGGGTCGGGTTGACTGAAATATTTGAATTTGCATTGTATTGAAGTCGTCGTGGCCTAAGGGATAAGACGTCCGCTGCATTCGTGTTGAGCGATGCACCGGTGTTCGAATCCCGCAGGCGGGTACCAATATTTCTAATGAAATACGTACCCAACAAATGTTCACGATTGACTTCCACGGTGAAGGAATAACATCGTGTAATAAAAATCAAACCCGCAGAATTATAATTTGCGTAATTAACCCTGCTTATTTCTGCCGTGAATCAGATATGCATTTCGGTTTGAAGGGTGGAGCAGCCGTTGTAACTATACTGAGACCTTAGAACTTATATGTTGAGGTGGGTGACGCATTTACGTTGTAGATGTCTATGGGCTCCGGCAACCACTTGGCACCAGGTGGGCTGTGAGCTCGTCCACCCATTAAAGCAATAAAAAATATTAGATGTCCCCTATTATAATATAATAATTGTCGGTTAATCTTGGATTTACAATAATATGAGTATAAATTAAATGTGGTTAGGCTCTCTTGGTATTCGAAGTACAAGATCTTCACCGCAGTCCTGGCACCATCCCGTGAACACTAAGGCCAATATCGCAATAGTATTGAATCAATGGTTCACTTACGTTTCGGTTTGTGTGGCAACACTAACGTTATTCTGAGCAGAGTTAGCGACGACTGTAGAGTACTGTTGCATGAGGAGAACAGAAGCGTCCAGCATGGCCTGGATCTCGCGTAGCAGCTGCAACCAATACAATAATTGGTTCGGTAAAACATCTCTAGCTGTTAAATGTACCAATTGCGCAGTATCTATGTAACAAATAACGAATACTATATTCAGAAAAGTGAAAACGGTATGTGTGCTTAGTGCGAGTTTTTTAACGTTCTCGATAGCGTAAAAGTTAACCCAATTTTGTGTGCAGTTGGAACAGCGCCCCTAGCGGCAAACGTAGGCAAACGATCCCATACAAATATGAGCTAACTTTTACGCTATCGAGAACGTCAAAAAACTCACACTAAGCACTGTTTTAGTTGACTTATGTATAGTGAATGAAATAAATACAAAATATTTACACGGATGTTAGTATACTTGAGACTTTTTTACGTGAAAGTAGAAAGTCGTGAACTTTCAAGCTAGCATATTATACTGAACCGCTATACTTTATAAACCAATATTGCGTGGAAGCGTCGAGTTGTTGGATATTAGACCTCTAAAGACAGCGATGGATACATCCATTTTAAGCATAATAAACAATAGCATGACCAACAATTAACTATGGCATCGAGGAAAAAAACCAGTTCGACTATAAAAATAAGTGATGAACTGCAAACGTTTCCTTAGCAGACTTAAACAATATGACGAATTAAATATGAATGATTTATCTTTTTAAATTGTTAATATCGAGGGATACAATTTTAATTTAAAATTAGGGTTACGTGTTCTTATTAAACTCGCATAAACTCGCCTCTGGTCTTATCGATATTACTACCTACATTCGTGTGTGACTCATAGTCACCTGGTACGCTTATTAGACATGTTGATAACTACTTGTTTACGACGTTTTGGTAAGACGATAAATATTCTTTAAAAGTTAATAAAAATTAACGTTCTTTTACAAAACAGTACAATCATTTTTTGAAACAAATCGGTCTGTCGCGATAATATTATGCATGCCTGGTGCACTATCAGTGCTTTTAGGTACCTTAAGCATCAGTCATCGTTCTCGTCGAACCCGTCACTTGCGACGAAGGGTTCGGCGAGTAAATTAACCCACAGACACAGCCCACTGAGTTTCTCGCTGGATCTTCCCAGTGGGTCGTGTTTCCGATCCGGCGGGGTAGATTCTGCAAACACTGCTCTTGCTAGGGCTAGTGTTAGTCACGTCACCAGGTTAGAGCCCCGTGAGCTCACCTATTCACCCGGTTACACTGGCATAAGCCCCTAGTTTACCAGCTTAGATAGAAAAAAAATTACCCATTTTGACACTCCATAAGTGTGAGCGAGATAGACTGATAAACATGGTTTAAAGGCTATATGGCCCGACGATTGAGTTCATAACTCGACGACCACCGTCATAATTACATAAAATGTTTATTCTCTTTAACATACGTTCACATGCTATTAACGCCGAAAACAGAAGGCGTACTGGGTTTTATTAGTTAAGAAGCATTTTTTTAGCAATTAAAAACCAACTGATCTAAATACCTTAGAACTATATCTCAAGGTGTGTGGCGCATTCACGTTATAGATGTCTATGGGCTCCAGTAACCACTTAACACCACGTGGGCTGTGAGCTCGTCCACGCATCTAAGCAATAAAAAAAAAAAAAACCATGTCAAGTTTCAGCAACTGTAAGAAGCCTCAAGGTTACAAATTCTATAGGCATATATATTATACAAGTAGAATAAGGATCGCAGCACATAAAATAAAAGTTACACTGTGCATCTTCTGTTATAATAATAATTAAAAATTAATTAACACTTTTATTACGCCTTGCTCATTTTTTATACCGCCTTCGCCATCTTCTTTTTCTCTGTCATTCTCCTCTCCCTTTGTTTCCGTTTTCTCTCACTCACATCTTAACGCTCCGTTCCACACTCTTTTCATACGTTCCGTTCTTACCAATCCTACATATTATATAATGGTAAATGTTCACCTGTAATCTAGCCTCAATGTTCCGGCGTTCGTTACCCTCCATACGTTGCAGCTCGGCAGTAGTGAGTACGGCGAGGTTGGCGGGTCGCGGTGGCGGCGGCGGGGGCCACGCCATCAATGCTGTGACCAAATATAGCTTTTAAACTAATGAACATATGGTCTATTTTGTTCTGAGTTGCGGATACAGCCATCCTGTTTATTGTGGGCTGTTCTAAAGGGACTTTATGACACGGATGCGTTGTGGCCTTCACGTTAAATATAAGGATTTAAGTACCCACTTAACACCGGGTGGACCATGAGTTCGTTTACCTATCTATGAAATAAAAACACTCATTTTTCATTACCCTGGGTTGGTAACTAATAAGCAGATAATACAATATTGATGGGGGATAGATTTTTGATACATTTCGCGAAAAGGTATTTAAATTTGAAAGAAATTGAGGACATTTGAAAGAAGAAGACTAAAGTACATTTCAAAAGAAATTCATGATAAGTTGTACACAATTTTATAGTGAAACTGACAAGAACATCAATGCAGTCCAGGCCTGCCAACGATTGCCTAATGCAGTGGTGGATTTACACTAGGGGCAGTCGGAGCAAGTGCCCAGGGCGGCAAATTTTTTAGGGCGGCAGAACTTTGAAAGTACAAATTTTTTTTAGTTCTATCAAGATTGCTATTATTTCTATTAATTAATAATTTCTGTTTAATTGATAATTCAACAAATTCATTCATTCATTATTTGTGAATTATAATTTTGGCACTTTTGGTAAAAATTAATAATCAAATGATTTAATCAATTTATTTCCTTGGACATTTAAAATAATAATCGATTTTTCCATTTTCTGGAATTAAAGAAATTTAATTAGCTTTTTTATGTAATATAATGAGTGCAAAATTTATAATTGTTAGCGAACAAAAAAACAAATATTTATTTATGTTTTTGGAATATAATATATAACATTATGATAAAGCTTCTGAAATAAATTAGTTATTTTAATTGTGAAAAATAAATATATTATTAACTATAAGTTTAGGTAAAATTCCAGTATTGAGGCGGTTTTTTTTCCGGTGCCCAGGAGCGGCATTAAGTCTAAATCCGGCCCTGGCCTAATGAAGATCGAAGGCTGACGATTGATGAAAACACGTACGTGGTGGAGGTGGCATGTTGGGGAAGGGTGGGGGAGCGGGCGCGGCGGCAGGGGCGGCGGGGAGCGGCGTCGGGGGCGCGTGGCGCAGCGCCGGGCTCGGCTGCGGGCGCGCGCAGCACGTTGAGGCGACACGTCGGACACGTCTGCTGGCGCTGGAACCACAGGCGGAGGCACGCTGCGTGGAAAATGTGGTTGCACGGCAGCTTCTTCGCACCTGTATCATAACATAATAGTAAATATTAACATATGCTACATTAAATACATTACATTATACGACAAATATATTTTATACACATTATACTGGTAATAAGACCTCGTGTGAGCACGGGTAGGTAGCACCACCCCGCCTATTTCTGCCATGAAGCAGTGAAGCGTTTCGGTTTGAAGGGTGGGGCAGCTGTTGTAACTATACTGAGACCTTAGAACTCATCCTTAAGAGGTGGCAGCATTTGCGTTGTAGATGTATATGGGCCCCAATAACCACTTAACACCAGGTTGGTTGTGAGCTCGTCCACCCATCTAAGCAATAAATAAAAAGACATATAGCACATTTACACAACATACAATAAATAATACAAAGCCATTGTTTTGAAAGTGAAGGCAACAAACAATAAAGCATCATCACTTTTATGCATCGAGATATTATGATTTTATGTGTATTTAATAAATCTCTAATAGAAGCTAAATATAACTATAGCTTGAAAGAAATTTACAAAAGTTTGTTATGGAGATTAGGTGTTAGGACTATATTTTGTTTGTTAAATTGTTTCTTTCTTCCAAAAACTACTACATCTGTGATAAGACTTTGAACTGATTTTTATATCTGAATCATAAAATTAGATTAAAAAGAGGTGGGGTAATTTATTTCACTATTATAACAGAAGTCAGACATGTTAGAGAATTAGCACTTGAATGTTAGTGATCATATTTGAGCCTCATAAAACCGAGAGCATGCGAATGCTTCATTATAATAAATAATAAGTCGAGCAATATGAGAAAATTAAAATCTGATAATCTTTAACATTGACCTTTATAATTGAGAAACTGAAGCTATTTTAGTAAAATTCATTCCAAACTTAAAGTAACAAAAAATTAACAAATGTTTGAAAACGTTTCAAATTAAAAGCTTATTAATAAATCAGTATTTAACACACCTGCGATATTTTTATATTAAAACGCATTAACACGACATGTGACCTCGACTTTCGGTTTTCGAAAACGTATGAAGCGGTACAGAGTTATAATACATTGCAGTGACCTTGTAGTTTATCTACACAAGTGCGTTTCTACGTGTTTACAATGTGGAGGTGTTTAAATGTCGTAACGCCACCTACTTGAATTACAAAGGACTCATTAAAGACTATTGCAAAATAAAGAATCTCGAATACTTTTCCCTGTGATTGTCGCAAGATACACGAAATTCACCGATTTGATTCACTAATCACATGTTACGTATCGCAAAATAAAATTTTTAGTGCCAAAATTATTATAAATCGTGTCCGAAACCAATCTGATAAATGCTAAACGGATGCACAGAACATGAATATTAATTTTATAAAATATATTAGGTCTTTACTATTCTATATAGATTGATTCTGTTTAACCTTAGATGGTAGAGTGATGAATAACTCCAGGGTACAAATCAGCCATAAACTATCCTCAATCTGGGTTATTTACCCCAAAATCATTTATGTCTTCTAGAGTAAAAAGATCGGTTGTTTGTTACTTTGTTGTACATGGTTGGGTGATTCATGGTTGGGTGATATTATTCATGCACAACACTGCCTAAACTCTCAGAACTAAGCTCATCTATACTAATATTATAAAGAGGAAGATTTGTTTGTTTGTTTGTTTGTTTCGAATAGGCTCCGAAACTACTGGACCGATTTGAAAAAATCTTTTTCCATTAGAAGCCGACATTGTCCCTGATGAACATAGGCTACTTTTTTTTATTTTTTTTTTAATTTTTTTTTTTTGGTTTCATGTGTGTTTTAATGTTTCCGAAGCGAAGCGAGGGCGGGTCGCTAGTTCAAAACATACCTATGTTAGAAATTTCTGGTGTACATTACGTATGTAATTTTTGTGATCACAGCTGCTTGTTTTAATCAATATATTATGTTTACTATGCTCAGTATACATACCAGAATGCATCTCCTCTCGACAAATAATACATTCATTATCAGCAGCTTCGAGTTCTGCCTGTGTCGCATCCGGATAAAGTGTGTTCATATTGCGTATTGCACGTCGGGAGAGGACCACATCATTGTATGCTTTCTTGAACTCCTGTACAGAGTTGTATATGTTTAAACATTTTAAGTATAAATTGTATAATTAAAAGTATTGTTTAAATTATCAGTGTCCTATGGATATGCAAATGAAGCTGATAGCAATTTTCATATAATGGAAATATTGATGAAAAAGTATAATAATATACAACTGTTCATAGAATGTACCTTCAACATCTTCTTTTGAGAATTTGTCTATTAATATTTTTATTGCATTGTACGTGAAAGCTACTTTATAGGATATGTATATTATATCAATATATTAAATTATTTTAAATCATTTTACAAACCAATTATTTGATAATAATAACAAAATACAAATCTCATACCTCATAGTTTCATACATGGGCCGGAATGCAAATAACGGAAGAGTATAAATGCGGACCATGACAGCTACAAATCCAATAAAGAAGTACTTTCAAGAAATTTATAGCAAGTTCTGTGTACAATAGAACTGCTGCTTTGCTCTCCCACGGTGCTTCCCAACGAGAGTCGATGGCATGTAGAACATACTGTTAAAAATTTTACATTACTACTAAAATCAACACACTATTACAAGAAATACAAGAATACATACATAATACAAGAAAAGCAAATTATTCAATTATATATACATATCATGTATTGAGATGACTGGGAACTTTTGCTTCACCCTAAAATACAAATCTTCAAGGGTTGCACTAATCACAGTATAAATATCTCTTAATAACAAATATGAATTACCTTTATCAATATATTGGCAATCATGATGATAAGTATGCTGTACTCAAAACCAAATACCAGCTGCACCGATGGGCCTTTTGATGTAGTGACATGATACGCATGGTGAATGAAGTAGAAGTCTGCGTGTGCCAACAACATTAGCAAGCTTAGAATCCTTATGTGAAACACCCATCCAATAACAGGACTTCTCTCCATCTAAAATATTTAGAAATTTATTGTTTTGCGTGCTTACATTGTAATAGATGAGCAGCAAATTCACAGCCCACCTAAACTTAACTTTCTAATTATTATTTTTATTGCTTAGCTCACAGCCTACCTAGTGTCAAGTGGTTACTGGAGCCCATAGACATCTACAACGTAAATGCGCCACCCACCTTGAGATAAGTTCTAAGGTCTCAGTATAGTTACAAAAGCTGCCCCACCCTCCAAGCCAAAACTCATTACTGCTTCACGGCAGAAATAGGCAGGGTGGTGGTACCTTACCCATGCAGACTCACAAGACATCCTTCCACCAGTAATTACGCAAATTATAATTTTGCAGGTTTGATACCAGTAACACAGTAACACAGTAACCAGTAACTACAGTGTAACAGAGACCATAGACACCTAAATATTAATACTACTAACCAACTTGAGGCACAAAATATTTCAAATGCTGGTAGTGCAATGCAAATAATGGTGTTCCAATGGACACCAGTATTCTACCTCACAAATAATAATAAAGGATCGCTTTAAGTGAAATGCATTAAATACAACAGCAGTACCAAAACCTTAAAATAAATTTGAACTGAAAACGCTATTATTCAACGGCCGTCTGGTGTAGTGGTAAGTGACATGGTCACTACACAAGGGGTCGCGGGTTCGAATCCCGCCAAGGGAAGATATTTGTATGATAAATATAAATGTCTTTTCCAGGGTTATAGATGTATATTAAATATATGTATGTGTATAATAAAAATCTTACATTATTTCCGTTATCTGGTACCTGTAACACAAGTTCTTTACGAACTTATCACGGGACCAGTTAACGTGGCATGATTGTTAGTAAATATTTATTATTATTATTTATTATTAAATTTAAATAATTAACATCACTACTACATTTAAAAAAACGCAAGAAACTTGTCAGCAATTAACACATAACAATAACTCATTAATAACTCACATAATCAACTCTATCTTCAGCAAGCCAGTGGAATGCTTTCAGGAATAACAACAGTGTAAAGAGAGCAATGAACTTTGGATTGAAATCATCTCTGAAGACAGTAAATGCTAAGCACGTCTCTGTTATGGCATACCATGACCTTTCTATTAATGCTGCAACAAATAATGAAAATTGGTATCATTGTCACTTGTTTTTTAAGATTCAATACATTTCATTCAGTAATTTAGAATATTCCTTTAGAAAAAAATATAGAATATGTAGGCGTAATAGGCAATGTGCCTTCAAACAACAACTTAATTCAATCAACTTACCTCAAACTCAGCAGGTCGAAGTTGACCAAAGAATATTTTCCTTAGCATTTTCCCACCAATAAAACTAAAATAAACGCTTGCAAATACATTACCTGCAACAAACAGTAACAATGATACTAATCACAAAATAACTCAAATATTCGAAAGGTCTTGCAAAGAGGTGAAGGTCTAGAAACTTGTAGGACAAGTAAATGCCAGTAAACTCCATGACACTAGACCACAGCAAAACACAACAAGATTCATTTATGCTAATATATCTAGCTACACTTACTGCCATGCTTGGATTTGAATTTGTTAAATAAACTATCGAAGGGTAAACTGTTTCTTTTGGTAATATGCATTGCCGATAACCACAGTGGTTAGCGCGAGACTAATCACCGTCGCTAACACTGCCTCATTTTGATAGTTTTTAGGAGCTCCTTCGAAATGATATCTTCATGTGCCTCGTTAATTAAATTTCTATGCACTCCGAAATATATTAATAGTTCTTAAAAACATTTTCAAAACATCATATCGTATGTTCGCCTGAAAAAAAATATTTTGACGTGTTCAATGTTCATTTGTCAACTTTTCCTTTTACGAAATGTTTACAGCAACTGGTGATTCGACTTTTAAGCAGATCTTTTCAATTTACATAGTGCCTCTTTAGAAATAGCACTGCCACTTCAATTCACTTCCAATTGGTATCACAAAAAAATACTTCAAAGCTAACCGAAATGTTGTAGTAGCATTCTCTGAGTATAATAACAATTAATTGCGTGATTGAATCAAAATAACCAATAAATTGGATTTAATGAATAAATTGGACAATCCCATAAAAACAGCATGGCTGTTAATGATGTCAGGGAAAGAATTCAAAACTCTTTTTCTTTTCAATGTCTATTGACGAATTAAAAAGAAGGAGAAATTCGTGAGACATTCGTAAACAAGTGTAGGAGGAAGCGCTAACGGGTTCGCAAATTGAGTATGCGAACCCATTTGCACAGCCGCTAGGTTTGCGAATGAATGTTGACGGCCCTTCACATGCGCGCAAACATTCGTACAATGTACGAATATTTGCGCGCATGTCAGTGGCCGGCATTAGGTTGAGGGTCATAGATAATAAAGTGTATGAGTAAACTAAATATCTATGAATATAAACTAAACATTGGATTGGAAGAGATTTCATTATGTTTACGTTTACGTGCCTAACAAATTTTGATTAAAAAGGGAATATGATACACATTGTAAATAACAGTAATGAACAAATTACATGATAGTAAATCTTAAACTTTGCTTCACAACTGTCTTAAGTGCTTTGTTGTCTACATAAACCACGACTATACTGGTAATGTAAATGTAATGCTTTGGTACAAAAATTGAATTATTCGACATTACATTTAAATATGTACCTATTAAAAATCATGATAAAAACATTCGAACAAAAAAAGTTTACTTATTGCACAAAGATAACAAATAAATAAACAATAATATTATTGTAATACAAAAATTACCAGAAGTAGTGAGGTTACTACTGGTAAAATATTCAGTGGATTGTGGTTACTGAAACTATAAATCATTAGTAAGTTGCTATATATATTTACATATCACGTACACCCTCTTAAATGCGTAATTCTTAAATCTGAAGATCTATCTCTCATAATGACTAAGATCCATCCATGACCATACCTTACATATAATTGCAGATAAATTTTACCTTTAAACTTACACAAACCAACCTCAAAGTGCATTTGATTTGTCCGTATTCAGTGAAATATTCATATTGGTTTTCAGAAGTCCATCTACTGGTTCTATAATCGCAATGGTGAGAAACAGCTTATTTAATAAATAGATCAAAGGTGAAACTTTCTATTAGAGTAAATTATTATTATACAAGATATATCAGATACTACTAAAGAAACCTATATTTAAATTAAAAAATATATATATATATTGATGATGATAATTAGAGCAAAATGTTATATTTAATGGATATTAATATTCATGCTTTTACAGCAGGGTGATGACCACCCTACTGCCAGTGGGACTGATGTTAGTGCAAATACAAGGGTGCGTTCGTGAGGCTAAAATAAAAAAGTTGTAAGGAATATTAAATGCAAGGTAACACTTGTTGTGCTACATTAAAATTACTTGACTTTAACTTATTAGATGAAACATTATACCTTAGTTATATTGTTTTATTAATGGTATGCTTTATAAAGTTGTAGTAATTTAACCTTTCATCAGTTGAATAATTTTATTAAAACAATTAAATGACAATTGGTCCCTCCGGAATCCGGTTACTGCACTGTTGAAGGTTTAAAATTACTTCATAAAATAAATTTTTGCTTAAAAAGATGATTGTTCATGGAATAACGTAATTGTAAGGCTATTTCTCTATTCCTGTGTGAAGCAGTTGTGGTTTCTGGTTTGAAGAGCAACATGGTTGTTGTACTATGGAACTGAGATTTTACCTTGTCTCAAGGTGGTAGGCAGCATTGTCTTCGTAATGTCTATGGTGTCTGGTTGACAAACGTAGGCTTGAATCCCACTACTATGCAATTTGAAGACACTTTGGCCCATATCTAAAGGTCATCAAGCAGAAGTATATATTATGTTTAAGAAAAACTAGATCCAGCCTGCTCCTTTGTTTGTGTCATTTATCTACACTACACTAATAAAATATAAAGTGAATTTTAGGCACTACATATTTTTAATAAATGTTATACATAGAATCAGTTTGCTGCAGTAAATTTAAACTAGTGCCATTATTAAATGAGTTTCAAAATTTGTTCCAGGTTACACTTAAAGCTGGTGGAGGAACAATACCGTGAATGATGAGTAATAAAAGTACATTGAGGATGGAAGTACTGTAGAAGTGAAACAGGATCCGAAAAAAGATGCAATGGAAGCTGTCATTACTAAAATACAGGATTGCAGTCAATATACTGTTGGTGAGTTTCTTCTGATTCTTGCTCTACACTTCTCACTAATATTTCAGAAATTTGGCTTTATTGCCTTTAAAGCAGGTATATATCAGTAATAGTAGGGGCATAGTTAAAGCTCTGTTGATCATTTTCGTATTTAATGCATTCTACTGTCACTTTTCAACCCTTCAAAGTTCATAAAGTTTGACATGACTTGCCCAGTTTCTTTGTATTAGAAGCTTTATTTAAAAACAGGGATCCCATGATAGTCTCATTCGGTTTGAACAGCTCAATTATTACACCCTGCTCATTCCACTGATTTTCATCTTACAATTTTTTCGGTGCGCCAGAACGTTCTTTATCCTCAAGTTCAAAATCATTATCGTTCAAAAGCGTCGAAATAAGTCTCTGAATGTCGTAAAGTTATACCCACGCACCATTGCTCTTAAATGTTTATCATATTTTAGTGTTTGATGATGGTGACATCACAACATTGAGGCGATCAGCGCTTTGCCTGAAGAGTGGAAGGCATTTCAATGAAAGCGAGACTTTAGATCAATTGCCATTGACACACCCTGAACATTTTTCTACCCCAGTCATAGCAGGACGACGTGGCAGAAGAGGACGCGCCCAGTAAGTATGAATGTATATCAAATGTCCATATTCCATCCCACCTGACTGACTTTAATTTAACCACTTAAGGAACTCCTTGAATGCTGCTTGAAAGACAATCCATTCAAATATCATCATTTAAACAATGAGTATTTCTTTTTATTTATTTTTTATTGCTTAGATGAGTGGACGAGCTTACAGCCCACCTGGTGTGAAGTGGTTACTGGATCCCATAGAAATCTACGACGTAAATGCGCTACCACCTTGAGATATAAGTTCTAAGGTCTCAAGTATAGTTACGGCGGCTGCCCCACTCTTCAAACTGAAACACATTCCTAATTCGCGGCAGAAATAGGCAGGGTGGTGGTACCCACGCGGACTCACAAGACTCACAAGACCAGTGATGACTATAAGAAATTTAACAAAGTGAGAACATAACTGAAAACAGGTCAGATGATAGTGAAGGCGAAGGTACGAGTCGTCCCGTGAAGGCGGACAGTGCCGAGCGCGAACCGCACGTGGGTCGCGTGGTGCTCGTGGAGGCGGCCAGTGGCGCGGAGAGGCGCCGACCGCACCAGCCCGCCTTCCCGGCGCTGGTCGTGGCGCCCACGGCACAGATCAAGGTCAAGGAGGATTATTTAGTACGCTCCTTCAAAGATGGACGATAGTGAGTATACACACTAAATTTGTGTATGTGTTGTATATGTATGAAATATTATTATCAGTTTGGTTATTTTCACATTAAGCAATGCATCTACCACAGGATTCTCTACACCACCTTGGTTGACTGGTAGAGAAGGCATTAAGTCCGCCATTGTATTTCTGTGCATTAAGTGAAATAAATAAATAAATTATGCCAACCTGGTGTAATATAGAAAAGTTTTTATGTTAAAAGACGCCCTCTCAATGATTAGAAATCAGTTAGTAATATTAACTAGTGGTCCCCGGTAGTCGAAATGCGACTATAATTAATTGAAATTATAATTTTGTACACCATTATGATTCTATTGTTAAAGATTATTATACTTCTTTAATCACAGATTTCACCAAGACTATAATTTAGACAAATATTAATAAAGATAAGACAATATTTAAAACTATTCTCAATTTCACCACAGACCATAGCTGACCGACTGCAATAAAAAAAGTTTGACAATAAACAAATAGTTTGCATGCGTGTGTGTGTCAAATACACGGTAGTGTGTGTAATGTTTTTTTTTTAAATTGATTTACTGTATTTTTTATGCATAATTTAAAAAATATTAGCGTTCTGCACTCCTCTTTATTCTCTGTAAGTGTGAGAAATATCATACTCCTCCGTTCGTGCAGTTTTCGTAAAAAGGGGTACAAAGTTTTTGCTTCAGGTATACATTATTAACAGATAACTTGCTTAAAGTTACACAGTACCCAAAAAAGAAGCACGCGAGTTCCGTAAGGGCAGCGCACCGCTGGAATGGGCAGGAGTTGAAGCCGCTCTGCAATACTTGAACCAAGGTGTGCTGCCTCCACACTGGGATCGAGACACGCTCTTCAACGAACCCCGAAACACTTCTGATGATGTGAGTAACTATACTGAGACCTTAGAACTGATATCTCAAGGTGGGTGGCGCATTTACGTCGTAGATGTCTATGGACTCCAGTAACCACTTAACATCAGGTGGGCTGTGAGCTCGTCCACCCATCCAAGCAATAAAAAAAGAATATATACAGTCGTGGTCAACTAATTAGGGACATTCAAGATAGTGAAGGGATATAACCGGTTATGTACATTTAAATATAAAACCCTATTGATTTCTCAGCACCTATTATTTGCATAATGTGGTCCGATTATTATGCTATAAATGGCTGTAAATAAAAAGATTTATAAATAGAAAAAGTATTTAATATCAAAGATTAAACATGTATTAAATATTAAGGTACAATTCTGTAGTGGACATTTAATTAAGGACAGTAAAGTATAATGAAAAATACAGTTACACAAAACTTATAATCTTCAGTGTTATAATATCTTTAACAGCTCCATTTTATTCCGTGTAAAATCAGTACCCAGTACCAAAACCTTTGTTAGTAATTACCGCTTGACACCGATGTGGCATAGACATTATCAGTTTCTGACATGTTTCGACAGGAATGTTTGCCCATGCCTCACAAAAAGCTTCATGAAGTTCATCCAAATTTGTATTACGATAAGTGGCAACTTTTTTCTTGATTTCGTGCCAAAGGTGCTCAATTGGGTTGAGGTCCGTGCTATTTGCTGGCCAATCTAGCACCGATACAAACTGACTGGTAAGAAACGACTTGACTGAATGGGCGGTATGTTTCGGGTCGTTATCCTGCTGAAACGTTCATATAATAATAGGGAGATGCTCCTCAGCATAGGGAAGCATAGTTTCTTCCATATTGCCTTGTATTGATGTTGATCTAAGTTACCCTAAACTTTCCTCACAGGTCCCACTCCACGCCCAGAAAATGAAGCCCATATTTTAATGTTTCCACCGCCATGTTTCACCTGTTTTTTTGTGAATCTTGGATTCATTTCCGCTTTTACAGGACGCCGTACATATTGCCTTCCATCTGAAGAAATCAAATTAACCTTAGTCTCGTCAGAGAAAAGTACATGTTGCCATTGGGCGTAGGTCCAATGTCCATATTCACGTGCAAATGCCAAACGAGCATTTCTGTTCTTTCTTCAACAACGGTACTTTGCGAGCCACTCTTCCGAACAACCCTGCTTCTACCAAACGTCGTCGAACGGTCCTCGCAGATACACCGGCTCTTTCGTTTGCCCCAAGCACTTCGTGCTTAATTAAAATAAGCCTAGAAACGGATCTTTCTTAGCTAACCTGGTTATCATTCTATCTTCTTGCGGAGTCGTTTTTCTCGATATTTTTGTTTTGGACACATTTAAAGCTGTGTTAAAGCGCTTGAAATGTTGCACTGCATTGCATACCATAGTTTTTGAACAATTTAAATGTTATGCTATCCTTCGGTATGACCAACCACGCTCGACAAACTTCATGATAATTTTTCGTAGTGTTGGATCGCAACTTTAATTTTTGCCCATTTTTCTTCGAAATAATTCTCAAAACTTAAAATAAAAAATCTGGATTGCCGCCAAAACGACCACTAAACAATAAGAAAAGAAACAAAAAAGTATTAAAATTCCAATTTTGAAATTAGAACGCAATACCTCAGTGTCCCTAATTAAATGGCCAGCCAGCATTCTTTGAACCAATAGCAGTATGATATTGTATCAGCTATACTGTAAAGAGGTTTAATGTTTAAGAAGTTGTTATTGTTTGTATAATCGCGCACATAAATGACTAATTACACTTACATGTAAAAGATATGGAATATTGCTAAGACTCGTTGGAAAATAAAAAAAATATTCACAATTTGGCTTAACTAGAGATTGTCCCTAATTAGTTGACCACGACTGTATATATATTGTTTTAATTAATAAAAGACTATCTGTCACTAAACTGCGCATTTAACGCATTCATACACGCCCTGGTTTTTTCAGAGTTCCGATGATGAACCAAGAGAAGAAAAAGATCATTTCGTGGCTCAACTGTATAAGTTTATGGATGACCGTGGCACACCGCTCAATCGGAATCCGACTATAGCCAACAAAGATATTGATTTATATAGACTATTTCGGGTAAATATAATTTACTTAATTACTAAATAATTGACGTATAGAAAATTTGATAATATTAATCATTTGCTTATTGTAGGTCGTTCAAAAACTAGGAGGCTACAACAGGGTCACTAATCAAAATCAATGGAAAACTATTGCTGACAAAATGGGCTTTCATCCGGTGACGAATAGTATAACGAATCTCTGCAAACAGGCATATAAAAAGTTAGTCAAGAAATAATGTAAAATAATTTTATTTTTCTGAAGGATAAAATCCGGAATGAGATTGTTCGACAGAGAACTAAAGTCGACTTTTTGGCGGGAACGCGTGGAGTGAAGTTGTGTGATTTGTTTTATTTTGTCTATTTAGTGTTTCTTCGGGTTTAAATGTGTAATAATGGTGGTTTATTAACCGTTTAATATCTGTGAAAGTGCACAAATGTGGGAAAATGAAACAAAGGCGCTGGACGTAACTTCTCGGGATCCTCCAA
Source organism: Bombyx mandarina (assembly GCF_030267445.1). Lineage (NCBI taxonomy): Eukaryota > Metazoa > Arthropoda > Insecta > Lepidoptera > Bombycidae > Bombyx > Bombyx mandarina. The sequence continues at coordinate 6,160,191 of NC_143231.1, read as the reverse complement.
AAAGTCCACTGAAAAAATCTTAGTAAATGACCACCATTTTACTGAGATTAGATTTCATCTCATATCATCTCATTTAATTTCATCCCAGTTGATTAATGTCTCAAATTAATCATTTTCATTTCATTTCACTCCATAACATCATTTTTCATAAAATTAAGAATATACATTAAAATAAGACATGACTTAAAGGTCTCAGTTACCAGGTCATAAATCTCTTAAAAAAAAAAAGAACTAAAGTCATCGTCATAGCTCAAAGAGTCAGCAAGCTGAAGTGGCAGGGGGCTGGCCATATATGCCGTAGGACTGACGATCGCTGGAGCAGACGGGTTCTCGCGTGGAGACCGCGCAGCGGAAGACGTAACGTGGGACGCCCCCTGGCTAGGTGGTGCGATGATCTTCGAACGGTGGCCGGCAAAAAGTGGATGAGGAGAGCCGTAGACAGGGCTCAGTGGTGTGGATTGGGAGAGGCATATGTCCAGCAGTGGACGACTATGGGCTGTGGATGATGATGATGACGAATTTTATTTTTCACTTAATCTCTTTAAATTTTATCATAGCATGCTATACTGCTATTAATATTAAAATTATACAAAGTATTTATATAAGCACAATTTAATCAGCTGACTCACGAAGTTTCGGGACCCGGGCGGGTCTTTGTCGGGAACGCGAGGACCGAAGTTGCTAGATTGTTTTATTTTGTTAATTTAATGTTTCTTCAGGTTTAAATATGTAGTAATGGTGGTTAATTAATTGTTAGTCTATCAAAGTGCAAATGTAGGAAAATGAAACAAAGCCGCTGGACGTAGCTTTTTGGGTCTTTCCAAGAAGTCGACTGAAAAGTCTCAGTAAATACTAGATATTGCTGAGACTTTATTTGATCCTATCTCAACGCGTTTCATTTCATTTCAACCCAATTGATTAAAGTCTCAAATTAATCATCTCAATTTTTTTACTGGTGGTAGGACCTCTTGTGAGTCCGCGCGGGTGGGTACCACCACCCCGCCTATTTCTGCCGTGAAGCAGTAATGCGTTTCGGTTTGAAGGGTGGGGCAGCCGTTGTAACTATACTTGAGACCTTAGAACTTGTATCTCAAGGTGGGTGGCGCATTTACGTTGTGGATGTCTATGGGCTCCAGTAACCACTTAACACCAGGTGGGCTGTGAGCTCGTCCACCCATCTAAGCAATAAAAAAAAATAAAAAAACAACTTTATCTCATTACGCTTTGTATCATTTTTGATTTAACAAACTACAAGAATAAATAAGACTTGGTTTAAAGGTCTCGTTACAAGACCATAAATTCTTAAAAAAATCAGAGATGAGCCAGCACTCACGAAATATACAGTATTAAATTACAAAAACATTTATTTACCCTCATTGACAGCAGCATTCACGCTGTGGTATAGATGACGACTTTTAGAAGAAAGACACTTAATCACCAAAAACACTTTGTTATAGATTCCTGCACAGCTTCGAAGATTTCTACCGAAAGCTGGGAGTGACGTTAGTGGCGCACCCGCGCGGCGCACGCACTCCGCCCGCCGGTAGATCTCTCATACGAGACAAAGATAAGCAGCCCCTCACCTCGTCCTCCGCTTCAAGCACACCGACAGGCACTCCCAGTCAGGTATAACCCGCAAAACCACACACATTCTTTTTTATTTATTGCTTATATGGTTGGACGAGCTCACAGCCCACCTGGTGTTAAGTGGTTAGACATCTACAACGTAAATGCGCCACCCACCTTGAGATATAAGTTCTAAGGTCTCAAGTATAGTTACAACGGCTGCCCCACCCTTCAAACCGAAACGCATTACTGCTTCACAGAAGAAATAGGCAGGGCGGTGGTACCTACCCGCGCGGACTCACAAGAGGTCCTACCACCAGAATCGATTCTTAATTACTGCTAATCTAAAAAAAAAAAACTAAATTAAAGAACACGCTGTTCTCCTTGCCTTCGAAAGTAGAATATTAACATTTGATCAGTTTGAAGGATGCTTTTTTTTTTTTTTTTTTATTGCTTAGATGGGTGGACGAGCTCACAGCCCACCTGGTGTGAAGTGGTTACTGGAGCCCATAGACATCCACAACGTAAATGCGCCACCCACTTTTACTATTATTACACACGTCTTACAATTATAGCGCGGCAAAGACAAAGATTCTGACAAGAGCGAGACGGACAAAAGTGAAAAGAGCGAGAAAGAAGAAAAAACAGAGAAAACGAAAGAAAAACCTCGGGCGAGTGACGAAGAGGACAGCGCCGACAATCAACCGCTCGTAGTTGCCGTGGCTCCAAAGTAATTATAAATTTCATTAAATGATATTAAACATTGTTATGATCACCAATGAATCACGTGTCGCGTTGTATCGCTTTTGTTATTTCATATTTTTGTTACTGTTGTTAGGAACAAAGATATCTTTTCTTATTACTATTAACGATTATGTGTAATCAGTCGAGTATATATTGATATACTCGTCTATTTCTATGATCTTAAAGGCACTGCTACTTATTGTTCCACTATGAGAGCCAGTCTGATAAACCCAGAAAACTGGATATGAATAAAGTATGATGCTTCATGAATTAGCTCAATTCTACTTAAATATTATAGTTGTTATGTCCAGCTGTGGACGTTGTGGGCTGATAGGAAGGAAATAGTTGTTGTAGCACAAAAATAATAAT